>NC_143142.1:25000-1467500 GCF_059928025.1 Delphinapterus leucas | reverse complement strand
CCCCTCACAGCAGTGTCCTTTTCCCCCAATACCTCCGACTTGCTGGGAGGCACATGTTTGGCTTCTATGAATATTCGATGGGCCCGGCTGTGCAGGAGAAACTCTAAAAGCCATCCATAATTAACCACGAGCACGGCAGCCTCTGGCGCTCAGAGCAGCCTCCTGCGCAGTCAGCAGCCTCTCGAGGATGGAGAGGCCTCGGGAGCTCATTCTGCGTCACGCATGCAGGGGCCAGTGGCCCGAAAAGCCTTTCAGCTGTGCTGTCGGTGAGGCCTCGGCAGCTTCTGGTGGCCACCGGGTTCTCAGACGCCGTCACTCTCAGAGCACCTGCTCTGCCCTGCTGGCGTCACCGCCTGGTCCAGCCCTCAGACTCCTCACACTCCCTCAGGTGGCCCTTGGATTCCCCATTTCCCGTGGGGCCCACACTGACACCCCGCCTTCCCACTGGAGCATGGATACCGCGAGCACCAGCCTGGTTGCCCCAGTCACTATGTCCCCGGCACTGATGAATTAGATGGAGGAAGGAAGGAAGGGAGGGAGGAAAGAAGGGAGGAAGGGAAGAAGCACGTCTCCTGCACGGACCCCACAGCTCTTCCTACAGCACTGGTCCTCACACGTTAGAGACACGTGAACAACTGGGGAGCTTGTTAAAATGCAAGTGCCTGGGTCTCTCCCCCCATATTCTGATCCGGGAGTCTGGGCTGGGGCCCAGGAATGTGCACTATTCACAAGGCCTGTAGGAAGCTTCTATTCTCAGGTGCGGTCCCCACAAACGCAGCCTCTGGAGGAAGACGGTCTTTCCAGAGACCAGCGTGGGCAAAGCAGAAGAGCGGCGTCCCTCCGGCTCCTCCAGGGCTGGGCTCCTGGTCACCCCCAGGAGCTGCTCTCCACTCTCCCCACCCTCTGCTCAGGATGATGCTGGAGAGCAGACAAGTGCAAACTTCTCCCAGACAGAGGCTCTCGTGACTTCCCGCCGGGAAGGAGATGCCCATTGGCGACGCTGTTTCCTCGGCAACAGGGGGGTCTGCAGGGCTGGACCTGACCCTGAGCCTCGGACACCAGCAGGTGGCACCTTGGACTCTCACCTCCCTTTGCTCGGGGTTCATTTAGTGCCGGCGTCCCTGCTCTACTGCCTGGTGCCCAGGGCGGAGGTGGGAGGAGCTGGTGTGAGAGCCCAAGCTCACTGCCAGGCGAGCTCGTGGGCGGGGCCAGAGTGGGTGGAAGAGAGAACAGGGTGCTCGCCGACCGCAGGGGTGGGCGGGGCCGACTCTGCACCTCAGACACAGACCAGCACGCGTGCGCACACACACACACACACATGCACATACACACATGCACACACAGGGGCATACACAAGCACACATATATACATGTATACACGAAGGTGCACAAACCTGTACACAAAACCACGCACACACATATACCACATGCATACACACCACATGCACATACACACATGCTCATACACAGGGACACGTATATACACGTGCACACGCAGGTACGCAAGCACACCTGTACACACACTAACACGCACACACGCACACGGTGCGGGAAGCACCACCACCACCTCCCCATCCGCTTCATGCACTTTGAAAAGGACTTTCCGTCCCCGAGTTGGTCCCCATCTGCCTCGTTCTGCAAACCTCGCAGATCCAGGCCCCGCTGGGCCGGGACCGGCTCTGCTCCTCCAGAGGCAGCTGCCGCCGAACCTCCGGAGCCTCGGAGGTCACCGTCCCGAGAGTCTCCGGGGTCTTGCGCGGGGGGGAGGGCTCCCGGGACCCTGGAGCCCAGGACGTCACACCTTTAAGACATTCTGGAGCCAGCTTCCCCCCAGATGGGAAGGTCTGCAGCCACAGGACATGTCCCCCATCGTGTCAGGAGACTGAGGGCTCAGGGGCATGTTCCAGAACCTTCTGGAAGAGCACGCGGGGGCTGCTGATGCTGGTGATGGAGCTGGACAGGCCTGAGAGGGACACGATGACCTAGAGGAGCTCTGGGGACACGGTGGCACGTGGACAGCGCACCCCGGTTTGCTGTCCTTGAAGGCCTGGCCTGCTCAGAGCAATCATCGCTAGGCTGCCCGTCCGCCCGCCGATCCATGGGTCCATCGATAGGCGATGATGCGCGCGAGCACCGCCAGCCAGCGCGGCCGGGAAGCGGGGAGGGCGGCCCTCCTGCGACCCTGCGCACCGCGCCTGCCTCCAGGGGCTGGTCTGCGGGGGTCCTGGGAGGAGGGCAGGAAAGGGGCCCCTCCCGGGGCGCTGACACCACCGCGGGTTGTCATGGGCACCCGCAGGGTCGGCCTGAAACGGAAACCTCCGGAGCTGGACGCCCTGGAGGAAGGGCAGCGGCACGCGCAGGACACTGCTCGAGGGCCGCCGTCCTGCCCTGTTTCTCGCCTTCCCTTTTCTCCTCCCTGTAGGTTAGCAGCTGACAGGCTCTGCGCCCCCGACAGGCCCTCACCTGGGAGGGGCCCGGGGGTAGGACGGGCTGCTGGATAGCTGTGGGACTCGTGGGCGCTGAGCTCATCCTTGGGCCCGCTCACCCCGCCCCGTCTGTTCTGCCTCCTGGCCTGGCGCCGGGGAAGGGACCGCAGGTCCTTGTGAGGCGGGGCTGCAGCTGCGGGAGGCGTGATGTTGAAAGGCCCTCCGGGAGCCACACAAGGCGGCCTTGTTTGGGACCAGCCTCCCAGGCGCCTATCTCTTCCCTCCTGAGCAGGCAGGCGGCCTGGCCACGGTGGCCGGATGGCCCGCACTGTGTGGGGTCGCTGTCGGGCTATTTCTAGCTCGGGTCTCTAGCCTCGCAGACACAGGGGCATTGAGTGAAGCTATTTGTAGCTTGGAACATCCGGCCCCAGGGCCCTCCCAGCCGCTGTGACCTCACTAAGGGCAGAGGTGACAGATCTCAGGGCGGGAGGGGGTCAGAGGGCCCAGCTGCGTGGAAGGATGTGGATAAAGCCTCCACAGTGGCCAAGAGGCCCCGCGGGGATTCTGGGGGCAGGCTGACCTTCCTCTACGACCTTCCCTGGCTCCCCATTGCTCTGGGGCGAGTCCAGGCCCCTCCTTACCCAGGCACGTCTGTCATGACCACCCTCAGGGGTTCACCCGCCCCCCTCCCCCGCCTCTGGGTGGAGACCAGGAGCCTCCCCAGGGCAGGGTCAGGAGAGCTGCCCTCTAACCTCAGTGCCCAGAAGGAGACTCAGCAAAGACCACAGTCGGCAAAGAAGGGCCCAGGCGGTGCACAGGCTGAGATGACGGTGACCCCTGCCCGGGCACATGGTGAGCACTGGTGCCATTCCGCCTGAAGTCCTGGTGGTGCCTGGACCAGGGGATGCGGGGGGCAGTGGCCGGCCCTGAATGGTCAGCTCAGGGTGGAGCCAGTGGGTGACTCGGCCTCCGATGACCTGAGTCAAACCCCCTCCAGGTACCAGCTGGAGAGCCAGCGGGGCCACTCAGCCTCTCTGAGCCTCGGTCTTCTCATCTGTAAAATGGGAGTGAAAGTCACAGCAGGGGAGCCTTACGGGGTTGTCTTGAGGGTAAATGAGTGAACAGGTGGGAATCGTTCAGCCCCCGCCTGGCAGGATGAGCACCATGGTGCTCAGAACCCTCACTCCAGGTCAGTGATAAGCATACAGACAGTCCCCTCCCTCCTCCCAGTGTGCAAATGGTCTCTGGGACATAAAGGGGAAGAGAGAGGGCAGGCCTGCTCCTGGGAAAACGTCTCCCTAAAATCTACAGCCCAATTTATGGATGAAAAAATAATGGGCCTCCAGGGTGTCTCTTCTCGTCTTTTGTAAAGAGGAGGAAGCCCCGTGACTCAGCCTGGAAACTCAGGAGCATCTCTGAGGCTCCAGTCCCTGGACTGTCCTTGCTGGGAAAGCCCTCTCGCATCAGTGCCCCAGGAGGAGGCCGAGGGGCACAGAGCGCCCCTGCGCTCACTCGGTGTCCCAGGAAGGAGCAGCAGGTGTTGGAGGCATCACCAGCTCTGCCCTCATGTGCCTCCCTGCTGCTCCTGGGGCGACTTCCTGCGGCTACACGGGAATCCACCCGGGCTGAAAGGAAGGAGGGGCCGGTGGGTGCCTGGGGTCTCTGCACCCCTGCAGACCCTGGCGGAGATGCCCCCCATCCCTGAGACCCGTGTAGCGACCATGATCCTCGCTGCTGCTGCTGCCTCTGTCAGGTCAGGGTGGGGACGAAGCTCCCAGGGATGTTAGGTCAGAGAGGGGTTAATGCGGGGAGCTGGGTGCTCACAAGGCTGGTAGGTGGGCTGAAGGAGCCAGTGCAGAGGAGCCCCTATGGTGACTTGGGGTCCCTGCGGACCCGACCCCCAGGGAGCCACCTCCCCTGATGGCTGGATGTAGACGCAGACCCTCTAGACCAGTGGGGTGCACTCCAGCCTTCTCTGTTCCATCTCTACCTGCCACCTGTTCTGAGTGGCTGTGTCCTGATTCTCCTCCTGTGAGGAGGCCCCTGAGACAGACCCTGTCGGGGACACCTCTGTGTCCAGCAGAGATGCCAGCGTTGGCAGGGCTGCGCCTCACAGGGCGCCTCCTCCCCTCCCAGCCCCCCACAGCAGACCCTGAGCTGCAGGGCACCCTGAGGACAAACTGGTGGGGCGTGTCCTTGGGGGAGGTGACCAGTGGTGAGGGGGCCCTTGGCTCAAAGCAGCAGGGGGAGGGGCAGGGACATCCCTGGGGCTCAAACCCCAGCACAATGTTGGGGACTGAGTGACAACCTGCAGGGGGCAAGGCAGAGCCAGCTCAGAGCATCAGGACTGAATGAGTGAGTCATGAGAAATACTGCAGAGGCTCCCAGAGATGGTTTTGGGGACCAGCCCCTGACGGGTAGCAGGTGCTGATGTCTCACAGGTGGGCTTATGAGCCAGGAATGAGGAAACACCCAAGCAGGCCCAGGCATAAGACAAGTGTAATGAAAAGCCCAGGACGGAGCAGCTTCAGGCACAGTTTGACCCAGCAGCTCAAACACTGACGTTAGGGCCTGACCCCTCTTTATCTTGTGGCTCAGGTTTCCTGTGTCCATGTCCCTTCCAGGCCAGCATCTCCCCAGGATTATGTTCACTGAAACAAATTCTCTTCTCCAAGCAGGCCCATCCTACTGCCCACCCTGCATCAACCGTTCAGGCCACGGGGATGGGATGTTGTGGTCTGCATAGGCCTGAGTCACGTGGCCTCCCCTGGGCCTGGGGGGTGGAGTCCGCCTCACACAGACCACACGCGCAGAGTGCGGGGTGGGACCCTGGTGAGCCAGAAGAAGGAAGGAGCCCAGGTCTGCCCGCTGTCTCTCCAGGGTTCCTGTGGCGCCGTCACCCTGGGCTTTAGAAACTCCTCCTGCGGAAGTGGTGGCCGCCACCTCCCAGCACCCAAGATGCCCATCAGGCTTTCTCTCCTCATGAGTCTGCGGGTCCCAAGGAAGCAATGCCTGAAACAGGCAAACATGGATGGACCTCTCAGAGGCCACACGGGGAGGAGAGCTGGCCACCTTAGCCTCACGTCACCCACGCTACCCCACCGCACCCTGGGCTGTCTCCCCGTCTTCATCACACGTCACCCTGGGCTGTTTTCTCAGGGGCTGCTCCTCTCGCCACCAGCCAGGAGGAGAGACACAGCCCCGAGGACACTTGCTAATTAATCAGACAGTGCAATGGGCTATTTAAAGGCAAACTCATAAGGCTGCTAATGGGATTTCTAATTTGGCAGGAGGAAGAGGGTTAAATTGCGTTGAGAGCAATGAAAGTTTTGGAATCCAAGATGATTTCTGGTTCTGTGTGTCATCCTGGTAGTTCATTGGATGGAAGGTGTTAAACTTTACGAGGAAACTAGAGATACTTCAGGTTCACCAACTCTCTGGAAGATTAAGTTCATTCATCTCCTCCAAAACGGCCAGGAGCTCCAGTGTCGACGCTGTTTCCAGAGAGAGGAGCAGAGCGGGTCCCACAGTATCTGCTCATCTTCCTCTAACTCCATCAGTGCGGGAGGGGATCTGCTCTGAGCGGGACTCTGGGCTCAGCCTGGCGGGGCCGGGGCTCGGACACTGGCGTGTGGCCTGGGCAGGTCTGAGCCTCGGCTTCCCGGTCAGGAGAATGGGGCTGAGGACAGGCCTGCGCTGTAGGGTCTCTGTGGGGATTGCCAGAGAGATGCCCTCAGAGCAGCTAGCAGGAGGCCGGGCACATCCAATTAATTAATTGGATGGAAGATGCAGGTGGAAGCCCTCTGTGGGGCACGGAGGGGGCACAGGCAGGGTCCCGGGAGAATAGACGAGAGGGACCCTGCAGTGCACACCTGGCCCTGCGGCCCCAGGCGCAAGTAGAGAGGAGGTTAGGGGCCCTGGATGTCCCCAGGAAGGGGGATAAGGGGACAGAGGTGAGGCAGAGGCTCACATCCCGCGGGCATCCTACAGCGCTGACACTGATGCTGTTTACTGCCCTCCACAGACACACAATAGATGTAAGTCATTGGATGCCCGGGTAGCATGGTGACGGTGCCGTAGCAACCCCCACCTGTGTTCTCCACACTAGTGCAGGTGGGATGATGAGTTTAGGTTAATTTAGTAACGTAATCGCCCTGGGGAGTCAGGTCTAAAGCCACTTTGAACGCTGGGCCCTGGCCATCCAGGACCCGCCATGAGAGGACAGAGGGGAGACGAGGTCACAGGTGGGACCAGGAAGGAGCCGCACCTGAGCTCCACGCCTCCTGTCTGCCATCACTGCCGCCTCTGTGGCCATGCGCAGGGGAAGAGGAAGGGGTGAACTGAGCTGAGGGTGCAGAGACCCCCTCAGAGTCTTGTGAGCTCACCTTGGATGTCTCCGCCCTTCACTCCTAAGGACTCAGCCCCTGGGACCTCTTTCTGGTCCTGGATCACAGTGGGGCCTTTGCACATGTTGTTCCCTCTACCAGACACCCTTCCACCCAGCTCTGCACGTACGGGCTTCTCCTCAACATGTGGATCTCAGCTGAAAAGTCACCTCTTCAGAGGACCCGTCCCCATCATCCTAGAGATAGAACCTGTGTCTCTCCATCACACCGTCACCTCCTGTATTCCAGAAATATAGTTTGAATTGAGAAGTGTCGTCACACCTTGTATAAAATGGCTTGTGTACATTAGAGAATTAAACATACCTGTGTATTCCCTCCCAGGTCAGGTCCTAGGACGGTGTTGTCCGAACTTCCTGCAGCGATGAGATGACCTGTATCTGCTCTCCCGGGACAGCACTGCACACGGGGCGCCACAGAGCCCTGAAAACGTGAGTCCTGTGATTGAGGAAATTAACTTGTAATTTTATTCCAGTTTGGATTAACTTGTGGCTGGTGCACCCTGCAGTGGGTGGTGTTCAGACCCCTCCTGAGCGCCTCCCAAATTCAACCCCCTCTTCCCTCATCCTTCATTTTGCATCTATCAGCTCCTTGATTTTATTTTTACTTTTCCATCTTTTCATGGACCCTTAACATAAATATTGTTGTCACTCAGTGTTCATTTATATGACAAAATCATCCAGCCCATGCTTGTCTGAAACTTGCATATTTTATTCAACATACGCTTTTCTCAGGGAGGTAAAGAGTGTAGTGGTAGCTCATTTGTTCATTCACTGCTATGTAGCATTCACATGGACCACACTTTATTTATCTGTAAGTTGTTGAGGTGAATAAATGAAAATATTTTCCCTATCATCTGTTTATCTATCTATCATGTATTTATCTCTCTATCTATCATCTCTTTATCTATCTATGCTTACTACATCACCTGGCAGACAGTAGGAGCATGTAAATTGTGTGACATCATTATTATTCATTGTAGGATCAATGCAAATGCTTGAATTCAGTTATTGTATCAACAGCGGCACACACATTAATGCACACTCACACTGGCACATGCACACGTAATCTTTGGCTGTATCTTATCAAAATATATTACAGAATTACATGGGGAATGAGAGCCCCACCTGTCTGACCTGTGACGGGTGCTCAGGGAAACAGACCCCAGGCGACTCCAGCCAGGCGCTCTGGGCAGACAGAGGTGCAGGGCTCTGGCCGGGCTGGGGATAGGAAGGAGAGGCTGGGTAAAGTCTTCCAGGGCTGGAGGGAGGTGAGCTTTATCCAAACCAGAGTGCTGGGATCCACAGGCGTGACAGTGTCACAGGTCCACCAACTGTGCCCTCCCCAGGGAATTCGAGAGCTCCATGGAGACACACCAGCACCCCTCATCCCACAGGCAATCAGGAGTGAGCCAGCTCGCTGACCTCAGAGTAGGACCACGGATTCATTCCCACCAGGCTTGGGGCCACAGCTGGGCAGTCCAATGACCTCTGAGAACCTGCAGATCAAAACACACTGCTCCAGAATGAAGCTGGCCCGGGACAGCATCTCCTGAGCTCCGTTCTGCTTCAGTCTCCTCCCCAGGAGCCAGGCCCCTCCCCCCGTTCCCAAGAGGGCCGATGGGTCGGAGGGGAGACTGAGAATGGGTGATTCTTCTGTATGCGAGCTCATTGCAGGATGTTCTCTATAAGGTGGGCTTTTCCCGTTTCCCTCACGCGTGTAATCCCACTGCTCAGAGCAGCGTGGGCGCGCGGTCTGTGCTCAGTAAACACGCACGACGTGGCTGGACTAACGGGTCTCTCCCCTGGGAGGTGGGGCCCGGCTGGGGTGGGGCGCCAGGACCTGACTCTGGGTTGGCCAGACAGAGGTCATGGAGGAAAGTCTTCAGCTCTGTTCTAGAAGAGCTGAGGATGCAGACAGGAGAAGGTGGTGCTGAGATGAGCCCAAAGGAGGGGCGCCCAGGCGGAGCGGGGCTCGAGGTGAGACGGGGAACGAGCACCCCGCTGATGGAGGCTGTGCTGTGTCTGTGCTGCTTTAGCGGGGTTGTCCGTCTACTCCTCATGACTCAGTGACGTCAACATGATGCCTGTCCCCATTTCACAGACGGGCAAAATGAGAGTCGGAGCGGTGATGTCATTGCCCATGGCACGCGGCTGCGAGCTGCACATCCTCCTGCCCCAGACCTGGGTGTCCTGCCAGCAGGTCCCGGAACCCCCGGCACATGGAGACCACGGGGCCTCCTCTCCCGAATCCCAGGCTCTTCCTCACCGACTCCAACTGAGAGTCCAGCTTTTCTTTCCTCTGCCCCTAGAGCGCGGGCACAGGCCCAGGCAGCATTAATGACGGGGGCAAAGCCGTCTTGGGTGGTGCCTGGTCAGGACCTTTCTCACTCGGCCTCTGCACGGTCTGAATCACGAGCAGGAAAACAGCTTCGGCATGAATCCTGGGGCAATGAATTGCAGCAAGCACACTGCCAGGAAATAAGGGCACGTCTACCGCTCTGGGGATGTGGCCCCTGAGCGGCGGGTCAGACGAGGCTTTACCAGGAACCCAGCATCCTGAGTCATGGCTCCACCCGCAAGTCCTCATGGACTAAAGATTTAGTCACTCAGGTGTGAAATAGGCAGGGCTTTCAGCCTTTTCTCCACGGGGTGCGTGCGCATGATGGATGCTCTTCGAATGCGCAACAGACACTGTCCCGGGGCTCATCTGGAGTCTGACAGACCCAGAGAGGTTGTGCAGGGGGCGAGTGGAAGCAGCAGCTCCTGAGCCCCAGATGAAGGATGACTCTTCAGTGCTGAGAGGGACAGAAAGAGCATCTCTGCCCATCTGCACCGAAATCGGCCCCCAGGGGTACTCGGAGGTTCCTGATGAAGATCCTGTTGTCTGTGTGGACTCCTGGATGGGAGTGAGCTGGAGGTAAGAGGTGAGCAGGGGCGGGAGACGGGGCTGTTCTGGCTGGTCTCCGACCTCGCCACTTCCCTGGGCTCCGTGTTCTTCTCTACTGTGATGATGAACAAGCCACCTTGGTCTTTGCATCTCTGCTTCCAGAACCCAGTCTCAGCCTGTAGACTGAGAGAAATCAGTGACAAAGCCATGGGAGGGGGTGAAGAGAAATACCCGGGGTGTGTCCATGGCCTGTATGCCTGTGGTTAAAGGACAGGCTATTGCAGCACCTGGAATGAGCAGCAAAACATCACCTCTGGGCTTCCCTGGTGGCGCAGTGGTTAAGAGTCCGCCTGCTGATGCAGGGGACGCGGGTTCGTGCCCTGGTCCGGGAAGATCCCACATGCCGCGGAGCGGCTGGGCCCATGAGCCGTGGCCACTGAGCCTGCGCGTCCGGAGCCTGTGCTCCGCAACGGGAGAGACCACAACAGTGAGAGGCCCGCGTACCGCAAAAGAAAAACCAAAAAAAAAAAACCAAAAAAAAAATCACCTCTCAGAAATCACTGTTCCTGCCAATATGTATGTGATGTAACCATCACACTGAAAATTCATTAGAGATAATCTGTTCCATAATTGATTTTCCGCTCCATAACATCTACCTTTGGAGATACTCACATAAATATGAATGGGGTGCCGATGTGGAAAGGGATGCCAGAGTCCAAGAGCATCATTTCAGACTGAGAGGTGTGTTGATCCCATTGCAATTTGGGGAAATGTGAAGTTCAGAAAACGGGACACTGTGATGATCTTCCTGCGATCTCACTTAACAGTGGTAAAAACGCTCCTTTAGAGAAATCAAGTAGGAAAAACGAGTCACCTTCCTTGCTTTGCATGGATATTACAGTCATTTCCAGACGTGAAACTAAGACCGAGATTTCAGCTGCTGAATAATTCATCTTCATTTTGTTTTTTTTTTATTTTTTCGGTACTAGGGCCTCTCACCGCTGTGGCCTCTCCCGTTGCGGAGCACAGGCTCCGGACGTGCAGGCTCAGCGGCCATGGCTCATGGGCCCAGCTGCTCTGTGGCATGTGGGATCCTCCCGGACCGAGGCACGAACCCGCGTCCCCTGCATCGGCAGGCGGACTCTCAACCACTGCGCCACCAGGGAAGCCCCATCTTCATTTTTTTGAAGAGAGGACTCAAAAAACTCCGCTGAAGTTGTAACATAAAGAGTTTCAACCGTACCTCTCCTCTGACACGCAAAGAGGCAGCAGCAGTAATTTCTGCAACCCTGTCCCCAGGACACATGGGGACAGTCACTGGTAACAGAACCAGGCTGTGTCATGAGGGTGTCAGCACCTCAGGTTTCCGACCTGGCTGTGCAGGAGCTGGGAGAACCGGGCCATGGGAATATTGCAAAAGGAGGAAAAAAGGACCAAGAGCAAAGGCAGCAAACAGAGGGGGCCAGTGAGGGCCAAGGAGGGGATTCCAGAGTGTGTGTGTGTGTGTGTGTGTGTGTGTGTGTGTGTGTGTGTGTGTACAGAGGGTAGCTGTGGATCCAGGAACCGTCCTCCACCCACCCCCTCCCTCCTCCATCCCCCTCCCTCCTCCCTCCCCCCTCCCAGCTCCATCTCCTTCTCCCTCCTCCATCCCCCCTCCCTCCTCCATCCCCCTCCTTCTGCTCCCCCTCCCCCTGGTCTCTTCCTCCTCCCACTTCTTCGCTTCCTACTGGTGCATGAAAGATAATTGTGTCTTAGTCTCTTTAATGGATTCCAGTTGACAGTTGGAAAATTGAGCCTTTTAAACAGATATATGTGGGGTGTGAGTCATCTCTGCTCTCTGTAAAGGAGTTGTCCCCACCTGGGTTGTCAGGCTCTGAAGCTCCTGCAAAGGGAGGGTGTCAGGCACCCGTTTTGTTTCCATCCCCTTGGGCAAACGTAACACAACCAGCCAGGACCTCGGGTCAGTGCCCCCCTCTCCCCACTGACCCTCCACCTTGCTCAAGAGCGGTGGGTGCTGTGTGTTTCCCAGCAGCCTCTAACCGTGCCCAAGCTTTGGCCCTTCCAGAATTCTCCAGGTCTGCTTAGACGTGCTCCTGAAGGAAGTCCACGGCGCTGTCCAAGACCCTGGGCTTCTCTCAGGAGCCATGAACTGTCACATCCCGTGGGCAGCATGATCGGCAGTTCCCGGGCCGTAAATACTAAGCAGGGGAAGGCGGGGGAGGGGGCCGTGAGAAAGGGGAGGAGAGGGAAGAGAAGCAGATGGAAAACGGAGGTGAGGCGGCTCCTGACCACGTTTCCACTCCGGTGAGGCATGCAGGGGAATCAGTCCCAGAGCCGTTTCTCAAAGCCGCCCCCCCGCGAGCCTCAGGACCCCACTCTGAGCCACTCATGGCTGCGGAGGGTCGTCTTATTTGATGTCAGACACATGATCTGTGAGACACTGCAGTGTCCCCGCCCAGAGCTGGCCTTTCAGACAACGTCCTCTGCCACCGTCCGCAGGTGGCGTCTTCCTGGGTCCCGACCTCTCCTGCCCCAGGACAGTTGACGGCCTCTCTCCCTCCCTGTGCACTGGCCTGTGACTGCGGGTCATCTCTGCTGAGACAGGGATTAAAGCCATGAGCCTCTGATTAGCCCCTACAATTAGCCAGCGGCTCTCAGGGCGCCGCTGGAACTTGACCTCTGACCTTCTCTTCAGGACCATCACTGGGCCCCAAATGGTGATTCGATGTGGGCTTGGGGGGCTGACACACTGGGGTGCTTCCGCTGGTCTGGGAAGGCAGGGGCTGGAGATCAGGATGCATCCACGTCATTCCCACGAAGTTCCCAAGGGAGAGGGTGACCAGGCCTCCTGTGTTGCACAGTGAGGGCCCGAGGTCCCGGGGGACTCCTGCCGCCCCTCAGAAGGAAGGAGAGGAGGCGTGACTCGTTCCATCTTAGAAGGGATACAGGGGCTCCAGGAGCAGCAGGATCACGAGGCAGTGATGGTTCCGGTGCCGGTTTTGTTCCTGCAGCTGGAGGCCCCCAACAGTGCCCAGATCGCACATCCCTCAGTCCTGCGGCCGCCCTGCCAGGGGGTCTTACATCCACTCCACAAAGCAGCAGACTAAGCCCATGGCTCCCAGGAGATGGAGCGGGGCTTCGCCTCAGTCTCTCCGACCCTCAGGTCACTGATGTGTCACTTCCCTCGCCGGGCGGGGAAGGAATAACTGGATATTGTGGGTCCATCAGCCTATGAGGACAAGGGACCAGGGCTCCTGGGGAAATGGCCGATTCTGGGGCTGGAGCAGGAAACACACAGGCAATGGGGGAGCCCCTGGTGGTGCCAGAGATTAAGGAAGTGTGAACACACATGCACACACATGCACACAGTTATGGGACAGGACACATGGTCCACCTGAAAGAGCTCCCGTGGCCAAAGTGGAAGAGCCCATCTCCCCTGTGGTCTTTGGTGTTGGTAAAAGAAATGTTCACATATTGAGGTGCAGGGAAGTCATTGTGGCTTATACATGAGTTCACTTGGATTTGATGTTAACTAAAATAGCCTGTTTGTGGCCTGTCCAACATACACTGTACATCCACTTTAATTCGTAAAGAAAGGGGCACATTGACCAGGAGTAAAGAACATCTATAAAGATTAAATGGCCCTCTTCCTGGGACAACGGCGCTGGTCCCCCTTTGATGATAAGACTCCCTCCCAGGTGCCAAGGCCATGCTGACTCGCTGCATACCTGCTGGTCTGGTCTTTTTTTTTTTTTAAACTTCGAAGACCTGTAACCCTGACTTGTTTAATGTTCTTTTTTTCCTGACAAGACATAAAACTGTGCTGAGAACCCTGCTTCTCCAGAACTGTTTCTCAGAGTCATCTGGGAAGCAGGCTTCTACGCTAGTCCTCAGTTTGGCTCAAATAAAACTTTTTTTCTATTCTTATTATTGATTGTTTATTGATTATTTTCGTTGACAGTGTCCCTAGACACTCCTTGAAACATTGGGTAAAAACTAACGAAGAACGGATAAAGTGTGGACTTTAGTTAACAATAATATCAATATTAATTCGCGAACTCTAACAAGTGTGCCACAGTCTGTGGGATGTTAGTGATGGGAAAGCCATCGGTGAGGTACAGAAGAACACTGCACCATCTTCACAGCTTTTCAGTAAAACGAACACTATTCTGGAATAAAAGGTTTCTTTAAAAATGTACATAACTACCGGGTGAGAGTTTGGGCTGCCAATCAGAGACGAGGGGCTGTGATCCCCTGAAAATGTTCCCCGCAGGGAGATGTGAACACAGTGCGGGCAGCTGAGCTGGGCTGATCATATCCACAACCGCCCAGACGCGGTTACCCCAGGGAAGGGGTCTGTGGACATTTGTTTTGCCTTTATCTCCCCCAAATAAGACATGCCTATGGTTAAAACTGTAGAGTATAAAACAGGATCCAGTGGGGAGAAAAGGAGTTTTTTCTTTGTGACTTTGACCACAAAGTCTCCCTGTCGGCCTCACCAAACGCAGCCATCGTCATCGTGTTTTCAAGGCCTTTCCAGAGATGCTCCAACCAAGAACAAGAATGTAAAAGAATAAGCACGAATGGGATAAACATATACATGTATATATATTTCTGTATATTCCACAAATGGTAGCACACGTATACATCTTTATATTATACAACCTTCCTCTTCACAATGAACAGAAATCTCAAAGATTCTTCCACATTGCTGGAACTACCTTGCTGTCATTACGGTCAAAGGCTGCAGAGCGGCCACTGTACAGACGCCCACAATTCACTGAAGTGGTTCCCTATCTGTAGACGTTTATCTCAGTCTTTCGTTACACCAGACAAGCCTGCAGTGAACGTCCTCGCACAGGCGGTCTTATGCGCATCACAGCACCATTTTCACTGCTTGCTTGGAGAGCACAGTAATTTATTTAATGGATCCCTGTTTAAAAATATTTAGATAGTTTCCAATCTTTCCATCATTATAAACAATACTGCTATGACCGTAAATCTTGACACACACTCCTGAATGCTTCCCTGGGATGAATTTCTAGAAGGAGCTGCTGGGCAAACACATTTTAACCCTAAAGCTTTCAAGCCCATTTCCCGAGGCCTGAGTCAGGGCCGCCCCGCCTGGTGGTGCAGGTTGCACACGGCTCAGAGGTCCCAGAAGGGGCAGGAAGGGTCTGAGGAGGAGCCTGTGGTCCACTCCACGGGTATCCAGGTGTCCCCTGGAGCAGGTAACTTTTTCCAGTCTGCACAGAGGCACAGAAAGTGCTAGCAGAGCCCTGGCTCAATTGTCAGACGAAGCGTCTGAGGTCAGGGGGGCCCTCTGAAGCTTCAGACACATGGGATGTGACCTGCCTGCCCTTCCCTCTGCAATGCCAGTGGTCCATGAGCACCGAATCTTCTCTTTCCTGAGCCCCGCCTGACACTGTGCAGCCTTCTCCAAACAGGCGACTCCTGAAGGGCCTAGACTTCCTTCCCTCTGATCCACAGTGCTATCCAGGCCATGATATATGAGGAGACCAGGAGGTAGAGGCCGGGGGGGGGGGGGGGGGGGGGGGGGGGCGGGCTGTGAGCTCCCGCCCACAGAGAGGAGGCCCCTGCCCAGAGGGACACCTGCCCCGAGGGGCCTGACCTTCTGAGTTTAAAGAGACGCTAAGAGGCTGGAAACTGGCATTTTAACGTTAAATGCCCTGAGTTTTCAAAGTTGGCTCATTCAGACCAATTAAAGCACACCCCAGGCCACCAGGCTGCAACGCCTGTCTTAAATGTTTGAAATGTGACTGAGCCAGCAGAATCATGTTTATGTAATGAGCCCCGACAGAGGGGCCCTGGGGACCTCAGCGCTTCTCAGACCCCAGAAAAGCCCGAGAGCACCTGCAGCCAGGCGGCCTGGCTGGGAGAAGTGTGCCGTTTTAGGAATGCGCTTCCCCAGGGAATGGGATCCCCCAGGGCAGGGCTGCTGGAGGGGGAAGCTTCTCCCCTCCCACCTGCCAGGAGGGCACATCTGTTCTTTTTCCCGCCTGTGGAGCTGAGCATTTAGACCATTAGGAGAAGCTGTGGGGAGGTGTTCTGCCCCTTTATCTGCTGGAAATGACCCAGCACGAGGAGACACCCAGCCTGGAGGCCGCTTGGAAGTCGGACTCTGAGCCTCATTTCCGACTGTCCACAACCTGGGGGTCCCTGGGGCAAAGCCATTCTGGGGGGACCGCCGTCCTGCAGGTTTGGCAGGTGTCATCTGTGAAGGGGAGACGCGCCTGTCAGTCGGACCCGGATGTGGGAGGGGGCACTGGGTCAGGAACATTGGATGTGGGCAACGTTCGGAGGAAATGCAGCTCCATTCCCAGGAGAACCTGGAATTGGGGCCACAGGGCTGCTGGCTGCTGTCCCGGTCTGCTGAGGGGAGTTAGTTAGCGCATGCAGACAGCCTGCAAAGGTGTGTCCTGAGCCCAGGAAGTGCGGCCCGAGAGGTAGGCGTGTGTCCCCCAGCCTTGTCTCTGGGTCACTCAGGCCTGCCCATGCCATCGGATTCTAGCCCCCCGATGGCCAAGAGGATGGGTGCCGTGTGAGCATCTCTGTGGGACTCCCCTGCCCCCACCCAGGCAGACCAGAGAATGACCAAGTGGCCCTGAGATTTTGCACCTCTGGGCTCAGCACCAGCCTCCAGAGTCAAATCCCCAGGGTCCCTGAGGGCAAAGAGGCGTGTTTCAAGGGGCCCAGAAGCCCTGGAAAGGTTTGCAAACTGGACACCATGGATTTGAGGGTAAGAACTTCCACACAGAGACCTTCCCCATTCACCTCTGACAACACCCACCCGGGGATGTGTCATATTTGGACTCTTGGTGGAAAGAGATTTATTATAAGTATTCCGCTCCCTTGGTCACAGAGGTCCAGCAGCCCCAGGACTTGCAGTCGGCCAGCTGGAGACCCAGCTCCAGTCTGAGGCCAAGGCTGCTGGCATCCTGGCTCCATGACTGCCAGCAGAGAGAGCGAATCCGCCCTACTTGGCCCTTCTGTTCCATTCAGGCCTCCGGTGCCGGGACGAGGCCCACCCACTGTGGGAGGCCACCTGCTTTACTACATCCTTGGCTCCAAATGCGAATTCATCCACAACACCCTCTCAGACACACCGGAACACGCTGCCCAGCTGTCCGGGTGCCTGGTCAAGTAGACACAGAATTAACCAGCACAGGCGGATGGGCAGTGCCTGTTCACAAGGCTTAGACACATTCACGTATTTCAACCCTAACAGTTGTTAGGGCCCCATGAGCTCAAAGCCAGGGTGGGGAGGGAGGGGAGGTGGTGGCGGCTAACAGCCCCGAGTGCCCCTGCTGCTCTGGCCTCTCCCTGAGCAGGTCTGAAACCATCACGTGGACCCACGGACGTGCCCGTTGGGATCAGTGCTTCCTGTCACTGGAGCAGACACGTGATGCTTCTCTTCCTCTCTCTCTCCCATCCTCTGGCTCTGGTTCCACATCTCTTTGCAGAGGAAGGAAAGGGGAAAACCCCAAATCACCCCCCTGCCCAGACCCCACCTCACAGGACTGGGGAGTAGGGTCCCGGCAGGGCCACCCTGCACCTCCCAGAAGACACTCCTGATGCCATTTCCTCTCTGTCTCTGTCTCTCTATCTGTCGCTGTCTCTCCATCTGTCGCTGTCTCTCTATCTGTCGCTGTCTGTCTGTCTCTGTCTCTCTTTGTCTCCCTGTCTCTGTCTCTCTATCTCTCTGTCTCTCTCTATCTCTGTCTTTGTCTCTCTCTGTCTCTCTCTCCATCTCTCTGTCTCCCTGTCTCTGTCTCTCTATCTGTCTCTGTCTCTCTTTGTCTCCCTGTCTCTGTCTCTCTATCTCTCTGTCTCTCTCTATCTGTCTTTGTCTCTCTCTGTCTCGGTCTCTCCATCTCTCTGCCTCCCTGTCTCTGTCTCTCCTGTAGATTCAGTCACTGAGCTGACAGGGTCAAGGGTGATCATTAAAAGCCCATCATCTCAAAAGAGCCACTTCTGCACCCAAATGGGGGCTTGAAGTTGCATAAGGTCAGTGCATTAAGTCCGCAATCAAAGCGGCTGGAGCTCCCAGACCCCCGCTGCTGTCTCTGCGGTGAAGATGGTCCTGACTCTCCCATCGCAGGTCCCCTCGAGGGGCCGTTTCCGTTCAGACGGGCAAAGCTCTGCCTGGAAGGTTGCTGTACGGGTTCATCTAAGTGTGTTTTCACCCACTAAGATCCGCGCTATCGCTCCGAGGTGACCGCTGCCACTAGTGTGGACGGAGGCTGGCGCTCTGCCGGGATTTCCCCATAAAGTGTAATCGTGAAAACCTTGAGAGATTTCAGCTGGGACACCCACCCCCGCGACAGAGGCTCTGGGTGGCCCAGGAGGAGAGACCCTCTTTGCGCAGCCCAGGCTGGCCCCTGGGGACAGAGCTGGCTCCCGAGCCTGGGGACTGGGGTCTTCACAGGGATGGCGTCCGTCCGCAGGGCCCCCGCGGGGCTGTGAGCTCCCTCGGCTGGGACGGCTCCCTCAGGCCACGTCTCCCCTTGCACAGCTCTCTGTCCAGACGCCAGCACCCCTCCCTGTGCTGGGCGTGACCGGGGCCCCAGGCACTGGGCTCAGAGGGAGAGCCCAGCCCAGTCCATCCGACCCCCCTCGTCGGGGGCAGGAACTTCCTCATGGTCCCCACCAGCATCCCGGCTGCTGCCCGGCTGCTGATCCTCTGTTCTGGGATCCACAGGCTCCCAGGACCACGGGGCATGGCTGGTCCACGTGGGGTGATTTGTGGGGTTAGGCAAACCCTCAGGACGCAGACAGGCATCACTCAGCTGGTGACCAGTGGGGGAATCCGTGCCTGCTGTTGACGGACAGGCCCGGGGGCTGTGGGCAGAAGGGAGAGGGCTCTGCACCTCACCCTGGGCAATGCGCAGGGTCACCTGGGTGAGACTGGACAGTCGCTGGCCCCGACCCCACCCCCTGCGGCCCCGGTTAGGCGGTCTCACTCAGGCAGAGGCAGGGACCCCCTGCTGCCGTCTGGGGTCCCGCATGTTTACGTGCTCCCCTCTCTGTCCTGGAGGTAGAAACTGGAATCGTTCATTTTTCTAGTCTGTTTTATAACGGACCACAGCTTGTGAAACTTCAGCCAAGGATTGAATACGGTTATCTTTGGTTTCTATGGAAACGCCCTCCCCTAAGGCCCCGGGGGTTCGCGGTTGGGGACAGGTGGGTCATGGTGCGGGGGATCTGACTGCTGGGGCGCACAGCTGCCTCTGCACAGCTGGCTCAGCTTCCTCCCCTGTAAATGGGGTACAGACCCTACATCACAGGTGTGTGAGAGCTCAGTGAGTTAATCCTCATGAAGCACCTGGAACAGAGCCGTACACCCGAATCAATGAGTCCATGCGTGTTGACTGTTGGCGTCTTGGGCTGGGGCAAGGGAGCTGGTGGACAGGAAGGAGGGGTGAGGGCACCACATTGGAGGAAGCTGTTAGATGACATAATTATTGATGGGCGTGACCAGCAAGAAAGAGGCTGGGATGGGACCAGCACGGGGGCTCAGCCCCAGCTTGTCACAGGATGCCTGATGTCTGGATCCACCGTCTGACCCCACAGGCCACGTGCCTGAGAAATGAATGTCTCGGGAGATGGTACAGGAGCTGAGTGCCCTGGAGGGCCCAGGGAGTAGCCCAGCATCCCCTCCTCTGTCCGATCCGCTCGCCACCTGTGATCTCTAGTGATTCTGTCTCAGTTGGTCCGACAGCACCAGGCATCCTGAGACCTCAAGGGGCTGCGGTACTGGTGGAGAGGGTGTTTCATCCATCCGTCCGTGGAGGCGAGCATGCAGGGCTTACAGCCCAGCCAGCACCGGAACATCCTACAGACTCTCCCGGGCTTGGCAGGCGGGAAGAGAGGCCAGCCACTGCCCCTGCCCTCCGGCACAGGGTGCTAGGGTGGGGCCCCCCAGCCGGTCCCCGGGCCCTCCCCGGAGCTGGCTAGAACCGCACATCCCAGGCCCACCTGGACCTGCTGAGTCAGACACTCTGGGCGGCCCACAGTCTGTTTCCACCTGCCTCCAGGACGTTCCACACGCAGGAACATGGAGAATCCACTGCGGCAGGGCTGCCCAGGGCCCCTGAGAGCCTGTCCCAGGCCGAGAGCCTCTGTCATCACTCCTTCAGATCCGTCCTTCCAGAGGTTCCACCAGGAAGGTACGTGCTGGCCCTGCACCCGATCAGGGACCAGGGACGAACCTTCACCCCCTAAGTGGCCCCTCCATGCAGAGCCCATCACACCCATTAGCCCAAGTGATGTGATGAGTCTTCCCACCCAGTGGACAGTAAGGAGAGAGCCTGTTCCCCACAGCTTCAGTGCCCAGGGCTGGAGACACACACGTGGACCAAGCTCTCTTCCTCGGGGCCTTGGATTCCGCGGCGTTTCCTGTACTCTGTGGAGAAATGACCAGCAGTGAGTTTGGGAGCAGCTACTCCTGCAGGATCCTCTCTGCCCGGCTTCTCGGCAGAGGCTGTTGGCGGCACCCCACCTGACTTCTCTGCCCTGTGATCAGAAGCCTCAGGGGTTGTATCTGTTGCAAGGCTGGTGCGTCAGTGAGTCCCTAACTCACTATGGCGAGATGGGAGCCATCAGGTAGGTGTGTCCCTCATTGGGCTGTGACGTCCCAGCTCCAGATGGTCCTTCTCTGCTCAGTCAGGTGACCCTGGGGCTGAGCCTGCACATCCCAGTTCTGCAGGGTAAGCTGCTCCCTGTGAGGTACTGCCATTAGGGGCCACTGATGAGGGAGGGGACATGCAGCTTCCTGCTGCTCTGAGCGTGGCCCTGGCAGTGGCACTTCTCCCAGCAGTGGACGTGCTTCCAGCCTCCTGATTCCCCGAGCCCCAGCCCTCCCACAATCAGCCTTACTGCACCCACTCCAGAGCACCAGTACCTGCCATGCAGGCCCCTCCCCAAGGGTCTGGGTCTCCTCTCCCTGGGGTCCTTCCTCCAGTTCCAGCTGGGACCTAGGGGTGGAGGCCACAGAGCAGGAAAAAAGGGCCCAGGAAGACGAGGAGAGGGCTGTGTCGGCTCCCTGGGGTGAGCCCTGGAGGGAGGGAGGAGGGAGGGGAAGCCCCACGTGGCTGGTGGGGTCTCAAAGCCATGAGGACTCCATGGTGGAAACACCGAAGGAGGTGAGTGTTCAGAATCCTTCCGCAGAAGGATCAGGCAGCCTTCCTCCAGCCTGAGCACGAGTCATCCCTGTGTCCCAAGAGAGGCACAGAAACTCTGAGTGGGCCTCCAGGTCCGAGTCCCGGGGAGAGGGACGAGGGGTGACCCCAGAGAAACCTCCCCAGGCTGATGACCAAGGCCTGCAGGGGGGCTGGCCCGTGCCTGTCTCCCAGTGTAAATGGTGCTGCTGTGGCCGACTTCCCAGTGCGCTAGGATGTCACCCAGCCGGCAGCTGGGAAGGGATGCCCGGAGGCCACCACAATCATTCCCACAGTCAGTGGACGTGAGTACAGATCACAGTGAGCAGCAGTAAAAGACTAGGGATGATGCGTTGTCAGTAACCATTCCCTTTGCCTTCTTTTACTTAATTGTAAGTTTATACAGCTTAATTTTTATTAATGGCTCTGTTTCACAACTGAATCACAAACTCCCTGAAAACATGACAAATGCCGGGGTCCCTCAGAGAACAGATGTCCCCTCCCTGTCCTGTGCGGACAAATAGCCTTGGCCTCAAGGAGTTGCCTTGCCCCCAGCTCCCTGGCGCTCTGTAAACCCAGGAATTCTCCCTAGGGACACAGATAGCCCCAAAGAGGCTGAGGTTCAGTATGTGCCCCATTGGGAAAACGGGGCACAGGTAGAAATTAAATTCATTTGTTAAACTGCAAAGGAACTACTGTTCCTCACACACCTGAGATTGAGCACAAAAAGGCTTACCTGCTAAAAAAAGACTAATAAAGACCTTGATCTTGAAGTCCAAGGTAAAAGACATCTTTGAGGCCATATCTTTAGTGACTTTCAAACGGTTCACCTCCACTCAGCTCAGCCTGGAATCAGGATGCATCACCTGTGTTTCCCAGGTGTGTCCAGAGGCCCCTTCTCTTCTCAGTCAGGACACCCGGTGGGAGGCCTGGTCCACGGAATCAGTGTTTTCTGGGGGCGTGTGATTCGCTGCTAAATTCATGCACAGTCCCTGGATTATTTTCTCATCCACATGCTCAGACCAGCAAGGGCAGTGTGCAGTGAGCTCTTTATAAGAAAACACTTTCAAGGATGCTCTGAGAACAGTTCTCCCTTCACCACAAATGAAGCCAGGGTGAGGGGTGGCTCTAGCATCACCCTGACGTGGGAGCGAAATGACCCAAAATGGGCCCACAGGGCTGCAAGAGGACAGCCGGGAGGGTCCCGGGCCCCAGCCCCTTCCTGACTCCCCTGCGTAAAATTGGGAGATGCAGGCAGGGAGCACCCCCCTTTCCACGATCAGCACACACCACAGGTGTCTGAGGCTTCACAGGGGGCCCCTCTGACCTCAGACTCTTTCTCTGACAGCTCAACCAGGGCCCTGTCAGAGCGACGGTGCAGACAGGAAAAGGCACCTGCTCTAGAAGACAGCCGCCTCCTGCAGCCTCTTGCCCACCTGCCACCTCCTACCTCCTTCTGCCCCCTCCTGCCCCCTGCCCGTTCTGGGCATCGTGAGCAGTGTGCAACCTGCACCACAGGTTCTCCTAAAGGTACAACTGCACAGTTCTGCCAACGAGCAAAGGGAGCAGTGGTGGGAGGGGAGAAACTTCTCCCTCCCTCTAACAACTTGCCTTGGGGGATTCCTATAAAGGACGCCCTTCTCCCAGGCAGGCCGCCTGGCTGCAGGTGCTCTCGGGCTTTTCTGGGGTCTGAGAAGCGCTGAGCTCCCCAGGGCCCCTCTGTCGGGGCTCATTACTTAAACATGATTCTGCTGGCTCAGTCACATTTCAAATATTTAAGGCAGGCGTTGCAGCCTGGTGGCCTGGGGTACTTTAATTGGTCTGCATGAGCCAACTTTGAAAACTCAGGGCATTTAACGTTAAAATGCCAGTTTCCAGCCTCTTAGCGTCTCTTTAAACTCAGAAGGTCAGGCCCCTCGGGGCAGGTGTCCCTCTGGGCAGGGGCCTCCTCTCTGTGGGCGGGAGCTCACAGCCCCCCTGGCCTCTACCTCCTGGTCTCCTCATATATCATGGCCTGGATAGCACTGTGGATCAGAGGGAAGGAAGTCTAGGCCCTTCAGGAGTCGCCTGTTTGGAGGAGGCTGCACAGTGTCAGGCGGGGCTCAGGAAAGAGAAGATTCGGTGCTCATGGACCACTGGCATTGCAGAGGGAAGGGCAGGCAGGTCACATCCCATGTGTCTGAAGCTTCAGAGGGCCCCCCTGACCTCAGACGCTTCGTCTGACAATTGAGCCAGGGCTCTGCTAGCACTTTCTGTGCCTCTGTGCAGACTGGAAAAAGTTACCTGCTCCAGGGGACACCTGGATACCCGTGGAGTGGACCACAGGCTCCTCCTCAGACCCTTCCTGCCCCTTCTGGGACCTCTGAGCCGTGTGCAACCTGCACCACCAGGCGGGGCAGCCCTTTCTCAGGCCTAGGGAAATGGGCTTGAAAGCTTTAGGGCTAAAGTGTGTTTGCCCAGCAGCTCCTTCTAGAAATTCATCCCATGATTGTATGCCAAGATTAATGAGCATAACGATGCTGTTTATAATGGTGCAAATACTGGAGAGAATCTAAATGTTTAAAATCGGGGATGCATTATATAAATTATCGTGCCTTATCCTAACAGCATTCCACGCAGATGGAAATAATGCTATAATGTGCGTCAGAATATCTGAACAAAGGCACTCATTGTGTTGCTATTTGTGGTAAAGACAGAGATAAATGTCTGTTGATACAGAATTGCTGAAATAAATTATGGGGCATCTATACTAAAGGACATTCTGAAACCATGAAAAATAATGAGTGCTGTGAATGTACTTATTTGAGGAATTGTATAATATAAAAAAACCTATATGCACAAGCTGGGGTGTGTGTATATGCATGTGTGTGTATATGTGTACATGTGTGTGTGTATGTGTGTGTATGTATATACGTGTGTGATGTGTGTATGCATGTGTGTACACGTGTGTATGTGTACGTGTGTGTGTGATGTGTTTGTGGATGTATCCCTGTGTATCTGTGTGTGTTTATGTATGTCTGTGCATATGTGTGTGTGCATGTGTTCCTGTGTGTATATGTGTGCATATACATGTGTGTCCTTGTTCATGTTCATACCGTCTCTGGAAAGATTCTCAGAAACAGGGTGAGAGCTGCTGCTTTCGGTGAGGCCAACAGGAGACTTATGGTCAAAGTAACAAAGAAGAAACGTTTTTTCTCCCCACTGGATCCCATTTTATACTCTACACCTTTTCACCCACGGACGCATTTTATTTGAGAGATAAGAGGAAAAAAAAGATGACAATCGAATACGCACCCATCTTAGGATGGGGGAACGGCGTCTGAGCTGAGGCAGGAAACGCTCAGCTCAGCCCGGGGGCCCCTCCGTGTCTAGCTCATCTCCACGCGGGGAGGAGTTTCAGGGGACCACAGCTTCTCGTCTCCAGCTACACACCCCGACACCAACCACATTCCATACTTTAAAGACGCTTTCAATTTTCGAGCAGCTCCAGGTCGACTGAAAACTTGGGGCAATTACACAGAGCCTCTCACTGCCCCCCAGTTTCCCTCCCTGCTCACCTCTCACGGGACCGCAGTGCATTTGTCCCCATTAAGGAACCAGTACTGATACATTATTACTAACCAAGCCCTTACTTTGCTCACGTTCCCTCGTTTTTCCCTGATGTCCTCTCCTGGCCCCGGAGCCCCTCCAGGGACGGAATTACACGGGGTGGACTTGTCCGCTCGGACAGCGCTCCTACGGCCGTCTGTGCCCCCGACATGCGGGGTGGGGAGGGCCTGGGAGGGGCAGCTCTCGGGGGGTCCCAGGAAGCAGGGCCCCTCGGGGCCTGGGGCTCCTGTCACTGAGGGAACGGCAGGAGCTCCTGGGGTCAGAGCGAGTCGGGGTGCTCAGCACACAGACCCAGGGTCAAAGGAACCCGGGACTGGGCCTCCGTCGCCCACGTGCCGGGTGGCGGCAGCCGCGTCCCACTGGAGGGGGTGATGGCTGGACCAGTAACAGGAAGAGCAGGCCCAGTGCCGGCGCCCAGCAAGCAGGAATAACTGGGGGGGGGGGGGGCGGGGGGGGAGGGCTTCTGAGAGGTGCAGGACGAGCCCCAGGTCCCACGGCATGGGGTGCGGTTAAAGGCTATTATGGGATGAATTGCATCCCCAAAATTCACATGTTGAACCCCTGACCCCTGGGACCTCAGGATGTGACTGTGTGTGGAGATGGGGCCTTTAAATGGGTGACTGAGGTAGAACAAGGTCATTAGGGTAGGGCCGAATCCCACGGGACTGGTGTCCTTAGAAGAGCAGGCGATTGGGACACAGACACGCACACGGGGACGACCATGCGAGGACGGTGGGGGAGACGGCCGTCTACACACCAAGGGGAGAGGCCTCAGAGGGAACCAGCCCCACGACACCTGCTCTTGGACTTCCAGCCTCCGGGACCTGGGACTGTAAATGTCTACTGTTAGAGCTGCCCGCTCTGATGCTGCGGGGGGCACGTCCAACCCAGCCCCACCCCCGTGCCCACACCCAGACCCCTCCTGGGAACGGAGGGTGGAGCGTGGCCCTCACCCAAGAGACCTGGTCACTGCACCAGCAGAGGGTGGCCATCACAGGGCAGTGGGCGCAGCCGGACGTGGCCGAGGGCCCTAGGGCCCCAGCATCCAGGAGGCAGGGGACAGTCAGGCCGGATGGTGGTGGACAGAGTCAAATATAAAATTATGACAGGTTTCAAGATGACATCCACAGAGCATTAAGCCCCACGCGGGGCCCGTCTGAGGGTGGACTAAGCCACCGGCCCGGCAGACGCATCTGCCCCGGGCGTCCCGAGAGCGAGAAGCACTTTTATTCTGAAGACACTGAAATCGCAGGAGGTGCTCCCACAGCATTACCTTGACTAGTGGAGAACTATGGTCGGTGTTCCCACTTCACAGAGGAGGAAACTGAGGCTTGGGAGCAAGCCTGGAGACTCAGGAGGTAACAGCAAACCTGGGTCCCCAGCCAGGCTGTTGAGCCCTGCTGGGTGCTGCCGGGCACTGAGGGCTCGGTGATTACAGGTGTTGCTACACCATCCTTGATGTCAGCCTGATCTGGGCGGGAGTATCCATGTCCCAAGCCCTGCCCACCCAGAGTGCTGGAATCTGGGGGAGGGGCACCCTGCTTTCACAGGCAGCCCTTCCCAGGCAGGAATGTCTGCCCTGTTTCAGCTCTCTTTGGAGAAAGACTTAACACATTCTGACACAGATGGACTTTCTCTTTGACTTTGTCACTGATTTCTCTCAGTCTACAGGCTGAGACTGGGTTCTGGAAGCAGAGATGCAAAGACCAAGGTGGCTTGTTCATCATCACAGTAGAGAAGAACATGGAGCCCAGGGAAGTGGCGAGGTCGGGGACCAGCCAGAACAACCCCGTCCCCCGCCCCTGCTCACCTCTTACCTCCAGCTCACTCCCATCCAGGAGTCCACACAGACAACAGGATCTTCATCAGGAACCTCCGAGTACCCCTGGGGGCCGATTTCGGTGCAGATGGGCAGAGATGCTCTTTCTGTCCCTCTCAGCACTGAAGAGTCATCCTTCATCTGGGGCTCAGGAGCTGCTGCTTCCACTCGCCCCCTGCACAACCTCTCTGGGTCTGTCAGACTCCAGATGAGCCCCGGGACAGTGTCTGTTGCGCATTCGAAGAGCATCCATCATGCGCACGCACCCCGTGGAGAAAAGGCTGAAAGCCCTGCCTATTTCACACCTGAGTGACTAAATCTTTAGTCCATGAGGACTTGCGGGTGGAGCCATGACTCAGGATGCTGGGTTCCTGGTAAAGCCTCGTCTGACCCGCCGCTCAGGGGCCACATCCCCAGAGCGGTAGACGTGCCCTTATTTCCTGGCAGTGTGCTTGCTGCAATTCATTGCCCCAGGATTCATGCCGAAGCTGTTTTCCTGCTCGTGATTCAGACCGTGCAGAGGCCGAGTGAGAAAGGTCCTGACCAGGCACCACCCAAGGCGGCTTTTCCCCCGTCATTAATGCTGCCTGGGCCTGTGCCCGTGCTCTGGGGGCAGAGGAAAGAAAAGCCGGATTCTCAGTTGGAGCCGGTGGGGAAGAGCCTGGGATTCGGGAGAGGAGGCCCCGTGGCCTCCATGTGCCAGGGGTTCCGGGACCTGCTGGCAGGACACCCGCGTCTGGGGCAGGAGGACGTGAAGAGCACAGGCTGAGAGGCTGGGCAGAGATGAGCTAGAATGCAGCTCGTAGCCGCGTGCCGTGGGCAATGACGTCACCGCTCCGACTCTCATTTTGCCCGTCTGTGAAATGGGGACAGGCATCACGTTGACGTCACTGAGTCACGAGGAGTAGACGGACAACCCCGCTAAAGCGGCACAGACACAGCACAGCCCTCCATCATCGACAATTAATATAATTACGGTTATTAATATTGCGGATGGTATGTTTGTTGTCGTATTATCTTGACGCCCATCTGTGAACTCTCCCCGCCTACCCTGTCCTCTGAACCACGTTCCCCAGGGCACCCGGGACCACAGGGTTGGGTTGGAGGCCAGGATGTGGAACAAGACGGCTCTCAGACGGTGTCCTTGGTCCCGAGCTGAGGGTCACAGCTCAGCCTGGGTCCCTTTGGGGGGAGGGTAGGGACTCGTGTGGTTCCAGGAGCCCTTAGCTTCCCCTGGCAGGCACTGCTGGTGGGTCTGTGATACTGCCACTCCTGCTGTGGGTCCAAGCGTTCCGACCCTGGATAAGCTCACCTCCCTCTCTCCTGGCAGCCTTTACCCAGCCTCCCCTCCCTAGGACCCCAAGGCAGACCCCAGAGCCCTGCACCTCTGTCTGCCCAGAGGGCCTGGCTGGACTCGCCTGGGGTCTGTTTCCCTGAGCGCCCATCACAGGTCAGAGACGAGACAAGTGGGAGGTGCAGCCTCACTCCCCAAGTCATTCTGTGGTGTCTTCTGATAAAATCCACCTATGAAGAGTGTGTGCTTGTGTCAGTGTGTGTGTGTGCGCACACGCACCTGCTACTGTTGCCAGAATATCCCAATCTGAGCATTTTTGTCGGTCCTACCAGTAACACAGTAATAATAACAACACACAAACACACACTCCGGTAACGTTTACCATGTGCCAGACCCCCTCATTAGGGGGTCATTAGAAATGAACAGATAGATGAGAGATTCACTTAATCGTCTCAACAAACTTCATATTTACAGAAGCATCGTTCACAAAAGATTAAGCAAGCAAACCACTGTGTAGAACGGATAAATAAAGTGCGGTACATGTGGATTCTGCCCAGAAAGGAAAGTGAATGAAGGAACTGCTCATGGACTCTCTAACACAGATGACGCTCCAAAGGTAAGTTGAACACAGTAAGCAAATCACAGGGGGTCGCGGGCCGGACGACTGCATCCTATGGGTTTGCAGAGTGACAACGGTCGCGTCTGTGTGTGAAGGATGCAGGAAGAGGGGTTAAAGCATAAACAGAAGCAAGGGGGAGGGAGGCAGGGCTGAGGACGATGGTACCTCGGAGGGAACGGGGAAGGAGGCTGGGAGGGATTTGGGGCTATTGTGGTCCTGGTGATTCTCCAGATGTGAGTGGTCCTGGGTGCGAGCCACCAGCAGCAGGGGCTGTGTAAACATCACCCACACCCTCAGCTCAGGTCACCCCTTCCTCTTCCCCTGCCCATGGCCACGGAGGCGGCAGTGATGGCAGACGGGGGGCGTGGAGCTCAGGTGCGGCTCCTTCCTGGTCCCACCTGTGACCTCGTCTCCCCTCTGTCCTCTCATGGCGGGTCCTGGATGGTCAGGACCCAGCGTTCAAGGTGGCTTTAGACCTGACTCCCCAGGGCGATTACGTTAGTAAATTAACCTAAACTCATCATCCCACCTGCACTAGTGTGGAGACCACAGGTGGGGGTTGCTACGGCACCGTCACCATGCTACCCGGGCATCCAATGACTTACATCTATTGTGTGTCTGTGGAGGGCAGTAAACAGCATCAGTGTCAGCGCTGCAGGATGCCCGCGGGATGTGAGTCTCTGCCTCACCTCTGTCCCCTGATCCCCCCTCCTGGGGACATCCAGGGCCCCTAACCTCCTCTCTACTTGCGCCTGGGGCCGCAGGGCCAGGTGTGCACTGCAGGGTCCCTCTCGTCTATTCTCCCGGGACCCTGCCTGTACCCCCTCTGTGCCCCACAGAGGGCTTCCACAGGGGCAGCAGAGAGCAGAGGAAACCTCACGTGGCTTCCCCGCCAGCCCCGCTGAGTCTCGCTCACCTGAGGCCAGCCTGGTCCACTCGGCGTCCACAGCACCTGCCTCTGTCCACCTGCGGCCCCGCTGCCTCCCTCCGGTCGCCGAGTCCTCCCTGGACAGGAAGCTGGGGTGGCTCTTCAGCAGGTGGGAGGACGGGGAAGGGCAGCGGGATGCTGAGTCTAGAAGCCCTGTGGCTTGTTCCCGTCCCAGCTCCCTGTCTGCTTGGCCTTCACCTTCCGCCCGATGTGTCCTGGGCTATCGGCCTCACCTGGGCCGTGTGTGTACGTGCGCTGGCCCAGCATCTCCTCGGGAACCACATCCCCGTTCTTAGTCCATTCATTCGAGGGGGGCAGACCCACCTCTGAGCTTAGCAGGGGGCATGTTAGCCAAGCCTGGTGACTGGGGATATTCCTTTTCTCGGGCCACAGGGAACCCTCCATGGTCCGCAGTGAAGCTGGACCATGGTGTCCCCTACTTTACTGGAGCCCTCAGGAAAGAAGTGCTTTATCTTAACATAAATCATGGGCTGTTTTAGCCATTTCTGCTGGACCCCCGGCTCTGGGGATGGGATGGGAGGAGGACAGTCTTCTCTGTCTGTCTCCGAGTGTATTTAATCCCCCCTGAGGTGTCCCCACTAGCTGGGCTGGCGGGGAGGCTCCACTCCCTCCCTCCCATGCTGCAATGGGGTGGTCTTGGCAATTGGTCCCTTTGATTGGTAGCTGATAATTCACTGAAATGGAATTCCACGGGGTGCAGGCTCATTAAGTCTCTAATGAGGAGGGAGGTGTCCCACCCAGCACGCCCTCCCCTCCCGGCCCCTCAGCAGCCCCATGAGCCTTTGCAGCAGCACGGCTGCCCTGATCAGCCTCAGAGGCTAACAGGAGGGGCCCTGGAGGGTCTGGAGGGGCTGCTGGGATTTTTACATCAGTATGCACCAGGGGTATCGGGGTGCTGGTCTGTAGTCGCCTTATACTATGTCTGTCTGACTTTGAGAGTTTGAGAAGGATTGGTATCACATTCTTAGATGTTTGGTAGAATTCACCAGTGAAGCCAGCTGATGTTGGGCTTTTCTTTGTTGAGAGGTTGGGGTAGTGATTCACACTCCTTATTTGTTGTGGGTCTGCTCTGATTTTCTATTTCTTCATGATTTGGTCTTGGTATGTTGTATGTTTCTAGGAATTTATCCATTTCTTCTCAGTTGTCAAATTTTCGGGTGCAATTGTCCAAGGAGGTCTCTTAAGACCATGTGTATGTCCGTGGCATCAGTTCTAATGTCTCCTGTTTCATTTCTGATTTTTGAGTCTTCTTTCTTCTAGCTAAGGGTTTGTCAGTTTTCTTGATCCTTAAAACAACTTTAGTTGCATGGATTTCTTTCTATTCTCTATTTTATTTATTTCTGGACTAATCTTTGATATTTCCTTCCTTCTGCTAACTTTGGGTTTAGTTTGTTCTCCTTTTTCAAGTTCCTTGAGCTGTAACGTTAGGCTGTTCATTTGAGATCTTTCTTCTTAAATGTAAGCATTTACTGCTTTCGCCTTCCCTCTTAGCACGGCTTTTGTTGGATCTTGTAAGTTTTGGTACGAGGTGCTCCATTTTCGTTTGTCCCAACATATTTTCTAATCTCCCTTGTGATTTCTCCTTTACCCACGTATTGTTCGAGACCGTGGTTCAATTTCCAAGTATTTGGGAGTTCCTGGCTTCTCTTCCCTACCAATTTCTAGTTTTATTCCCTTTTGGTCGGGGAAGATATTTGCTATGATCTCAATCTTCTTAAATTTGATAAGACTTGTGTTGTGGCCTGGCAGGTGGCCTCTGCTGGGGGACGCGTCATGTGAGCTGGAGGAAGGTGTGCGTCTGCTTTTGTTGGGTGCAGGGTTCTGCACGTGCCTGCCGTGTGGGGTGAGCCCCTGTCTCCCCACTGAACTTCGGTCTGGCTGATACATCCCTTACTGGAAGTGGGCACCGCGTCTCCTGCAGTCACTGTGCTACTGTCTACGCCTCCCCTCAATTCTACCTGTGTTTGCTTCCTGTAATTAGGAGCTATGCTGTTGGGTACACGTATATTTACAATTGCTCTGTCTTCCTGAATTGACCCTTTTTTTCATTATATAACGTTCTTCTTTGTCTCTTGTGACACTGTTTTACTTAAAGTATATTTTGTTGGATCAGATATCAGCAGAGCTCCCCGTGCCCCCTTCTGGTCACTAGTTGCTGGAGGACCTGTTTCCATCCTTTACTTTCAGCCCGTGTCCATCCTTGTGTCTTGAGGGAGGGTCTCGTGGGCAGCATATAGCGGGATCTTGTTTCTTTTCCCATCAGCCAATCGATGTGTTTTGACTGGGGAGGTTAATCTGTTTACGTTTACGGTAATTACTGATGGGGAAGGGCTTTGTGTTGCCTTTACACGTTGTTTTCTGTAGTCTCTCATTACTTTCCTCTCTTGCTGCCTTCCTTTGTGTGTTGTTTTTTAATGTAGTGACGTTTGATTTCTTTATAATTTTCTTTGGTGCATCCTCCATAGGTATTTTCTGTGTGGTTACCGAGGGGATTAAAAAACACCTTATTAGACATAACCATCTATTTTAAACTGATAATAACTCACTGTCGGCCACCTACAGAATTCCCACTTCTAAGGACCCCCTCCTACTTTGTACCATCAGTTCACGAGGACACCTCTGTACGTTTTGTGTCCATTCACACAGTTGCAATGGTCCGGTAAATGCTGTGGACCGGGTGTCGTTGTCAAGCTGGCATCACTGTGGGGAGCCAGGTCAGGGTCTTCCTCCTCCGTCCCCCCGCCCCCGTGTCTGGATGCTCTAACTCGCAACCAGGACCCCCTCGTGGGACGGCCTGCGGACACCCTGGGCCTCCATCCTGCTCCCTGAGCAGCCCAGTGAGAAAGTGTGAACCACACTTCTCAGGAAGGCCACTGGCAAGGTCATCCCCGGGCAAGGGTCTGGGAACGGGGCTGCAGACTGTCCCCACGCTGACGGGAACTTTCCCTTGGTGCTAAGAGGCCTCCGCCCGCCGCCCTCCTAAACCACTTGTGCAGACCACCTGGCTGAGGCTGGGCGCCTGCTTCCCTCCCTGGCCTGGGATGTGGGGACATGCAGGCAGGGTGGCTACCCGGGCAGACCCCAGTGCAGCTCTGGGCACCGAGTCTGACAAGCTTCGCTGGTGACACCGTGTCACCGGGGCTGTCATGACCTGCTGGGGACGTAAGAGCATCATCCTGCGTGGCTCCACGGGAGAGGACGCTGGACGCCCGTGCTGGACGCTCTGGACCGCACGGGAGACCCGGAGCCCGGTCTGCTCACCGCCCGGCCACCCTGCCGTGGCAGCGGCTGCCTCGGTGGCCAGACTCAGGGCGCCCCTGCCCCGCGCTCAGCTGCTTCCCGCCTGTACGAGCAGCGTCTTCATTGAACTTGTTTCCAAGCCCCTGGCGTGGCTTCCACCTCCCTCGCTGACTGCACCGCAGCGAGTCAGGAGCTGCCATTTCTCTACCAGAAGAGCGTCCCCCTCGGAGCCAGGAGATGGGCGGGGCGGGCCCGGCTGGGACAGAGGGCCTGGGGCCGGCAGCTCCCTGCACTGACCAGGGGCCGTGTGTGCGTTTCGCTCCAAGGCCGCCTGTCCTTCCGCCACGTCTCAGGAGCAGACCGCCAGCTCCTCCCGGGTCTCCGCTGTCGTTTCCCTTCACACACACAGGATGTCCATGCGACGTCTTTCCTCCAACTCAGGGAGCAGGACAGATGCTCAGGCAGGAGCCCACGCAGGCTGGGGGTGAGGACGGGGCCCCGCAGACGGACAGACAGACAGACAGGAGCCCCGTGGGAACCCCGACTCTGCGTCCTACCAGCCGCGAGCCCCAGCTGCTCAGTCACCTGTCGGGAGCCCTGTTTGCTCACCTGGGGTTGGGGGGGCGCTGGTGTCTGCTGGTTAGTGAGCACCGGCCACGCCCACCGTCCCCCGCCTCTCAGGCGTGTGGACCAGGGCGGTGGGCACCGCATCCCCATGCCTGCTGCCAGGCTCCAGGGCGGACCCTGGGCCCAGGTCACAGAGAGGGGCTCGGGGGGGCGGGGGACGTCATCCAGGTCGGGCACGTGAGGTGGGATTCCACAGTCTGGGACAATCGGAAGGGGGTCAGCAGAGACCCCGTGAGTCCTGAGCTAGGAGTGGTCGTTGTGCTCCAGGACGGGCAGGCTCCCTGGAGGAGGACACACAGGAGACAGAAGAAGAGTGTCTGACTCAGAAAGATACCAGTTAACGGCATCCCTCGAACCCCCGGGTCCTGCCGACTGGATGCTGGACCCCACCTGGCCCTGCAGTTGTGTCTTGTGACCAGCGCTGGGGCTACAGTCCGTCTGGGTGCGATTTTCTGTCGCTCACGACTGCCTGAGCGCTGAGGACTGCAGGGCTAACATCCACCCCCCATGTGTGCAGAATCCTGACAGGAAAGCTGGGAGGACGTGACCAACCACTGAGCTCACTGTCCCTTTGCTGGGAGGAGCAGAAGTGGGAGGGTTTATCAACTTTATCATCTTTAAAACAAGGAGGATAAACTGCTGCTTCTCCTGAGGTTTACAGAGTCAGGGGTCACGGGGTGGAGGTTAAGTTATCAGAATCCGATCCCGCGAGATGGAATCAGCCTCCCTCCATCCAGTTAAGAAATGATCTCCCGCCTCAGACATCACCGCTCCCAGCTCGCCTTCTCTGCTCGGAAATTTAATAATCAATGGAAAGATTTAATTCTACAGAAGTCAGAACTTTTGCCAAAGCTTGAATTTTCCCTAGTGGCTCCTCGGCACCTGTGCGGGTGTCCAAACATTTATGTGATAACCTAACTCGACTCCTTTTCTTGGGCTTCACTTAACAGCGTAATTGCGCCCCTGGCAGCTGTGCCCAGATGCAGCTTCTACAAACAGAGGAATCAACCCCAAACCTGCTCTGAGCGTCTCCCCTGGACCAAGCCCGAGACCCCTGAGGCTGGTCGGGGCAGCACAAAACTCGGTGACCTCTGCCCACGGGCTCTGCTGGTGACACCGGAGGTGAAGAGGGGAAGGAAGGAAGGAGAACTCATTCCTGCAATCATTCATTCATTCATTCCTTCGTTCAACACATATTTATTGAGTCCCTACTTTGTGTTAGACAGATTTATGCACTGGAAACACAATCTTGAATAAAACAGACCAAATTCCCAGCCCTCTTGGAGAATATATTCAAAGGACATTTATTAGATAAATTATACAATGTCGTTGGTGACTGGAGCTCTGGGGGTGGGGGAGTGAAGGAGCAGGGGGTGCACAGGAGGAAGAGACAGGGCTGCCAGGTGCGGTTGTCCAGGTTATACACTGCCCGAGTCTAGCAGCACAGCTCACATCAAAGTCAACCTGTGGTTATACAGACACTGGGATGGTTTCCCAGCAGATAGCAGTAACGTGTCTGAGGAAGGGTCCATTTCTAATTTACCCAAAGCCATCTCCTGGGCTCACAGCCATGCCAGTGAGACACAGAGTGTGGGACCCTCACTTCCAAGCAGCTCAGCCCCTCACATCCAGCTCCTAACCACAGCACCACACCTCTAGGCCCACACACTGATGGAGGACAAGGCCATGACTCAAATGTCCTCGGGCTGCAGACTGGAATGTGAGGAGTGCAGGTGCCTGGAGGTGAGTCATAGGGAGGGGTGGGGACCGCGGAGAACAGGAGAGGGTTGTCCTCTCCTAAGGACAGGGCCTCTCGTTTCATAGACAAACCTGCACCAGCCATGCTCACCTGCCCAGGAGCTACTCCAGCCCTGAACCCCAAGTGCACCCCTGCCAGAGGTGGGATGGCTCAGAGGTGCAGGAGCCGCTGAGCCTGGACAGCTGCTCTCGAGGGAGGGGGTCTTGGGTTCAACATGTCCTGCTGAGAAAAGTGAGGGCTTAGGGCTGGTTCCAGGCACATGGGGAGTGTTCACACCAGAGCTCTGGGATGGTGACCACAGTGCGGCAGGAGTGATTTTCATGAGTCCAGGTGGGTGGATGAGCCTCTGTGTCTCAGAAATCCTGTTCCCACCTGCAGCTCCGTGTGTGATGCTCAGATACTGGCTGGACTAAAACACGTGCTCAGAACTGGGGATGGAGGACAGAGCGACGGGAACCGTGATGGGAGAAATGAACTTCCACTTGCTCTCTCAGGAGCTGTCTGGAAGATGCAATTTACAGAAGGACAAGTGGCTGCAAAGCCTGATTTGAGGCTTTTCCTAAAGGTGAATTGAGTTCGATACGCTTTGAAAATTAATATCCCTGCTCTGTTTGCAATATGCTGTAAGTGTCAATTGAAACAGTCTTTCTGGATCCACCGCATGAGTCTATCACCTTAGACTCTCCTCTCTGCTTGTCCTCGTGACCGAGTTGGACCTTGTACCCAGCCATCCTCTCCACAGCCCACCGTCACCTTGAACGAGGCCCACGTTCATTCACTCAACAAACACTTGTTACAGCACCTGCTATGTGCCAGGCGCTGTTTTGTGCTGGGGCTCCCACCGCAGGACAGGTAGAGGGACAACATACAGGTAAACACATAAAACAAATGAGATTAAATCCACAGTGTTAAGGGCTATGAAGAAATGAAGAGATGATAATGTTCCAGGGGTATGCGAGGGGCAGGGAGAGGGTCTCCATCCTGGCCTGTCTGGAGGTTCCTCTGAGGGAGACCTGCACAGTGCTGGCCACAGGCAGGAAGGGCGCTCCAGGCAGATGGAAGAGCACGTGCAAAGGGCCTGAGGCAGGGGACCCAGGGTCTCAGGGACAGGAGGCCAGTGTGGCTGGGAGGGGTGAGAGGAGGAAGACTTGGGGGCGGGGAGGTAGCGTGTCCTGACTCAGAGTCACCGGGAGGACTTTGGATTTTATTCTCAGTGCATCGGGAGCTACGGATTCATTTGTTAAGACTTCAGCGCTGCTGTCGGGTCGGGGCAATAGATGGGGGGGCAGGAAGTATCTCTTTGCTCCACTTGTTTTACCTGCTTAACACGTCATTAAAATTCCTCCAGGGTAAGCCATGCAGAATGAGCTGGTGGTATCTAACGGACACGTGGCAGGTCGCTCTGAGAGCAGCATAAGCACTTTAACACTCACGCCGTCCACACCACGAGGTGGAAGAGAAGCTTGTGACAGCGACCTTGTAAGTTCCCAGGCAGAGACCGCAGGGCTCTCCTTTGAGCCAGTTACCAGTCGGGGGCAGCTCTCCCTGTAACGGGAATGGCCGCAGCGGGAAATAAGCGATGCTCCTGACACCATGCGATGCTCAGGTCATTACGACATTGGTTTATACACTGGTTATTACAGGAAGTCTAGCAGCCACCTTCCCTTCCCCTCGACGGGACATTGTCTCTATTCCCTCTGACAGTGGGCTTGAGAGAGCACCTGTTTATCGTCATTATACAAGAAAACACAATTTCCTTTTCCAAAGCTTGTTAATGAGTTTGAAAAATCCCCGAGGCGGTGACGCAGAGGCAGCAGCTCCAGCCACAGCCTCGCAGGGTCACGGGTGGCGGGCCGAGAGCTCGCCTGGGTCCGCGGGTTCCGATGTGAACGTTGCCCGAATCTGATGGGCTCCGGTGGGTTACCTGCCCGCTCCCGAAGCCATCCTTGTGGAAGGAGGACGAGTCCTCACAGGTCAGGGGTTGAGTGGACACGAGGAACCAATGTCCGCCGTGAACCGAGGAGGGGGGCAAGAACCGCACCTGAGGGCGCCCTCTGCTGGGCCTGAAGGAGCAGATGTCCGCTAGGACGCCCCACCCGCGAGCTGCATCCCAGGTCTGCGCCCGGCCCCCTTCACCTCTGCCCCACCGCCGGACCCCCAGCAGGACGCTGCTCGGCCATAGTGTTGCTTTGCCCACACCCTGAGGCCAGGGACAGCCCTGCCCACTCCCCTCCCCCGCCCACACACCCCTCCTCGCCCCTGGTCCCGTTGTTCTCATCAGGGTGGATTCCCCAGCAGAGACATCAGACACTGATGGTCCAGGCATATGTGAGCGAGGGGGCTGTCAGGGATAGTTTTATGTGTCAACCAGGCTGGGCTACGGGGCCCAGGTAGCTGGTGAATGTTCTGTGAGGGTGTTTCTAGATGAGATTGGCATTTGAATCCGTGGACTTTGAGTAAAGCAGATTGCCCTCCCTGGTGTGGGTGGGCCTCATCCAATCAGGCGACAGCCCGAATAGAACATAAGACTGACCTTTCTGAGGTCAAGGGGGAATTCTGCAGCAGATGGCCTTCAGACTGGGACCGCACCGTCTGCTATCCTGGTTCTGCCGCCAGCCGGCCCACCCTGCAGATATGGGATGCACAGCCGTCCTGGTTTCCCTGAGCCAATTCCTCACGATAAGTGTCTCTATAGATACACGTCCTCTTGGTTCTGCTGCCCTGTACCCTGACAAACGCAAGCTCTGAGCGTGTGCCTTTGGGCTGGCTCTCAGGACGCTCCCAGAACTGACATGGGGACCCTGTGAAGGTGTGGTGACGCCTCGCACGGATGGAGGGGGGAGGACTCACACAGGGGTGATGGGCGGCCCCCCCTCCCTGATTCTCTGGAACGTGGCACCTCCCTGTCCCTTGTCAACACTGCCATTTTTACCTGCCGATTCTCCTCTGGCTTCTCCATGGTCAACAAGCTTGTCTATGAATTCTGGAACTCCAGGGACCCTCTTAAATTCAAACTGTCCCAGCACCAGGGCCATCATGGCACTCGCCGCTGAGAGTCCCACGTGGTCCCACAGGTGAAGGCCTTGGGCGTCTGCAGGGACCGGGAGGGAGTCTCTCCTGCTTGGAGGAGGCTGTGATTTTGTGTCACAGCTGTGAGAGCAGAGAACGTTCCTGAAGCTGGCAATTCTCAGACAAATTTCCTTTCCAAAAATTTATGAGCCTGAGCAACACATTTGTTTTTGTGGCACAGAATCAAGTAAGGCCTGCATTTTTCAAGTTCTTTTTTCAATCCGTTGGACCCCATGTGCATGATTCCTGAGCTTGTCAACGTGTTTTAATTCAGGAATTTGTTTTTACAGTGTGTGATTGGCAGGATCTTGGGAGGGGCCCCTCCTGAGAATAACTTTGTATAATGAGTCCAATTTGTCCTTGAGGATCCATCCTGGGGACAGGGACGAAGCCCAGGACGATGCTCCCAGCCTCTCTGCTCACCTATGTCCACAGCCCTGGGCTCAGCGCTGCCCTTGGCTCAAAGGGCCCTCGGGGAGAGGGGTATCCTCAACAGGGGGAGGAGCAGCGGGTCAGGGGCTGCCAAGGGCCTCCCCGAACCTCCTGCAGGAAGTCCCTGTTGTCCTGGGGCCCCAGAGAGGCCTCAGCACGAGGACGGGGGACTGGAGGGGCTCCCAAGATGTCCCCCAGCCCCGTGTTCCGAGACCCCCCAGTCACCCTGTCCTCAGCCCCTCGGCCTTCCTGGGGGTCACACCTGCCCCGAACAGTAGAGCTTTTCCCCAGCAACCTGGACGATTCCGCCCCATCCACGGAGCCAGCAGAGCGGGCCTTGGAGAAGTGGGGTCTCCAGGGACACAATTCAGGCGTGGACTGGCTGTCCCCCTCAGAGAGCCTGGGGACAGGACACAAACCCTCCCCAGGGGCTCTCAGGTGGGAGCTGAGGTCATGATTTGGGGGCCCAACACAAGACCAAATTCAGAGCCCCTTGTTCCAAAATCAGGAAAAAGCTCTGTTGAACGGCACTAAAATACAAACCCTTTCTTCTGTGGTCTGTCTACACTTGCCATGGGCTTTTTAATGTGCTATTTAATGTTTTATGTAAATAAAATTAAAGTTTTAAGTCGTTAGCATAAATTTTACCACTCGCTTTTATTTACAACAATAGTTTAAATGCAAATATGAACACAACTCAAACAGGAAATCACAGGACTAGCGCAGGTCATATCTGAGGCTCTCCTGGAGGCTGCCTTCAGGGGGCTGGCCCAGGAAAGGTGGAAGGGGGATCCCCCAGGCATGGAACCAGGAGGTGCAGGGGCACAGGGACGCCCGCGGGGCGAGGGGGACACGCACGCTGGCTCGGATGGCCCCCGGCTCCCCTGCTGTGTGCAGATCCCGGGGCCCAGGTCCTCACCCCGCCCTCTGCAGCGCCCAGAGGGAGCCCTGCTCACAGCTCTCAGTCAGGTTCCCTCCTGAGCCGGGCGGGGAGTAAAGCCCCTCACAGCCCAGGACAAAGGCTCTGCCCTCACCCTTCATCACCGGCTTCCAGGAAATGCATTGTTCATCCCACAGACACAGGGGCCGAGGCAGGGGGGGAAAGGTCCACACATCCAGCGGCTGCTACCCCAGACCTGGACCCCGACAGCAGGGGGCTCAGTGGAGGGCAGCCCCGAGCAGGGGGCTCATGGCCCAGAAAACAGCTCAGGTCTGAGGGGCTCCCCCTAAATGCCACAGCTCCGACCTTCTCAGAGCCTGTGTGCCCTGTGGATTCTTCAAAGGTTTCCCCAGCCTCCACCTGCCGGCCTTTCATCCATGCTGGGAAAGCGCCCTGTGACCCCCAGCAGGGATGGTTGCCTCCCGGCCCCTCGGCAGAGATCAGCCTGGTTACAACTGCCCCCAGCTGGAATCCGTGCCCTGGGGAAATGTGCCCAAACAGAAAATTCCCCGGAAAAGAGCTTCATTTAGACTTTTCTCCTGATGGCTCTCTGGTGCTACAAAGCCTTTTGCCCTGAATTCAGTTTAGTTGAGAAAAGTCCTCTGATTGCTGCAGAGGGCAGAGCGGAGATTTAGGTGAGAAGACTCATTTCAGAGAGCCTTGTGATTAACTGTAGAGCTCTGAGTGAGGATACCGACCACCACACTCGAGGGAAAAGACAAAGGGCAGACAGGGGAGCGACGTTTGCTGTGTTTAATAGAAAAAGGTTTGGTGCACGAAGCATCAAAGGGGTTTCTGCAAATCAATAACAAGCAGAGAAATCCTGACAGAAAAGTCAGACATTAGGAGAAGACATTCACAGAAAAGGACGTGAGAGTCCAATTAAACACGAGGCAAGGGCTTCCCTGGTGGCGCAGTTGTTGAGAGTCCGCCTGCCGATGCGGGGGACGCGGGTTCGTGCCCCGGTTGGGGAAGATCCCACATGCCGCGGAGCGGCTGGGCCCGTGAGCCATGGCCGCTGAGCCTGCGCATCCGGAGCCTGTGCTCCGCAGCGGGAGAGGCCACAGCAGTGAGAGGCCCGCGTACCTAAAAAAAAAAAAAAAAAAAAAACCACGAGGCAAGATGTCCCGTCCCACTAATCACCAGGCCTTGAATGCAGCAGGTCTGTGACGTTTCTGCCCTCCCAATCCAGGCTAATGTGCTTTGGAGTGCGGACACCAGCCCGGGGACGCCAGCCCCACCGCTTTGCAGGGGCAGCGCCGACGCCTCCCCTGGAAACTCCCCAGGAGGTGGGCACATCAGCCTCGTCAACAAAGTGACCGAGCGCCTGCCCGCTGGTGTCCATTCCTGATTCCCCTCAGCCAAGCACAAGGGGAGCCGCTATCTCGGTGCTACTGCAGGAAGCAGGGTCTGCGATGTTAATGCACCTTCCAGGATACCAGGCCCAGTGGGGCCTTTGGTACAGGGTTGGGGGACGGCCTGTGTCCCCTGCTTGCCTGCGGGACATTCATGCCTTCTGTAGAGGACTCCTGCTGAGGACAAGCTGGGAAAGGAGGTTTTCTAAAGGGGAGCTCGTTTCCTGCCTTCTAACCAGGGGCCCAGGACAGGAGGGGAAAAGTCCACTTCACCAAGAGCATGAGGTATTAGTAATAATGATATTAGTAACAGTAGGCACAGGGCCTGCTCCAAGCCCTGCCATTGCCTCATCACCTTTCCTCCTCTCCCTGGAAATAAGGCACCATCTTCACCACCATCATCACCATCGCCGTCATCATCCCTATTGCGCAGCTGCGGAAGCCCAGCCACAGGAAGCTCAGTGATCGGCACAGGATACAGAGATTAAATTTCTCCAAAGCTCACAAGACCCCCCTTTCCCTTGGGGCCTCCTGGGCCCAGATAAGAAGCTGACCCAAGCAGACTGGGCCTCATTCAGCCAGTGGATGGGAAAAATGGGAGGGGAGGGCTCCCCTGCATCCCCTCAGGGCACGACCCGCAAGCCACTCCCATCACCCCCTCAATCCCCGCAGGGCACGACCCGCAAGCCACTCCCATCACCCCCTCAATCCCCTCAGGGCACGACCCGCAAGCCGCTCCCATCACCTCTGCTCACGGGGCATTGGGCAGAACTCAAATCCACTGGTCAGATGATCCCTGATTCTGCAAAGGCGGCCGGGAAATGCAGTGAGTGCCCTGGGCAACCGTGTGCCCTGAGGATGCTCGGGGTTCTGATGCACTGGAGGGGCAGATGCGGAGGGAAGAGCCTGGGAACCTGCATTTATAACGAGATCCAATGATGCTGATGCTGCAGGTCCAGGGACCCCAGTCTGAGTAGCAAAGCTTTAGGGGCTCAAACACCCCTGCGTCTTTCCCCGTGGGGGGCACCTGCTCAGGACCCTAGAGGTCCCCACTCAGCCCTGTAACCCATCATCCCCCGGGGTCCTCTCCGCAGTGCCTCCTGATGGACCCGTGAGGACAGACCCCCGCGGTCTCCTCTGCTAATTAGTGCAGCATTTCCTGCGGTGGATTCTCCCCCAGAACGCGTCCCCGGGATACCTGGTGCCTGTGTTTGTTTTCCCAGCATTGATCCGATGCATGTAATGAAAGCACAGAGCTGGCTTAGCAGAGGGCTAATTTCTCCTGTGGACATCAGACATACTCAGTGCATCGCCAATACTGCTCATTAAAATTTCTCCTGTGTGCACCGAGGGAAACCTAAAAACACTCACCAGTCTCTCGCTGCCTCAAACTTCAGAGGGGAAGGCGTGTGCGGCCCTGGACCAGCGTGAGGAGACCCTGAGACTCCAGACAAGGGGAGAGGACCCCTGTGGCCTCCTGGGCGGGGAGGCTTGTCTTCAACGTGCAGAAGATGTGGGAGGGAAGGGGCCACGGTGCACCGGGCTGCAGCGCCCGGTGGGCAGGACACACGCTCATCAGGGACCCTGAGCCGCGTCTCCAAGGCCTCCAGCCCATGTGCCTCGCTCATACCTGAGGTCCAGCGTCAGCTAATGCCCGTGAAAGATGAGAGAGTCCCACAAACCTAACTCCACAGGAATCAGCGTGGCGCAAACACTGACAAGTCAGGGTGCTGCCCACTGGGCTGCTCTGGCCGAGCCAGGGAAGGATGGGCGCTGCTTCCCTGAGGTTCACCGTCCGCCCTGCGGTGACCGCCTTGTAGGACTTACAGACCCCTTGACCCAGCCTCACTGCATCACAGTGGGGGGGAGGCACACCCCTCCTCCCAACCACACTCTTCTACGCACCGTTTTACGGCAGAGGGGTCAGCCCGGAACCCCCTCCCCCAGGCTTCCAAAGTCCAAGAACTGAAGCACCAGATTCCTCTGCATTGAACCAAGTCTCCATTGCCGGACGTTTCATTTTTTCCTCCGAGCTCTCACGCCTTCAGGGAACATCGCGGCGGATGTTCTCTTTCTCGCCTCCTTTGCACACAAGTGGGTGTTTCTCCAGGTAGATCTGGGAAGCGGAGAAGCCAGGACCTGTGCGGTCTTTGTGCCAATAGATGTGCCCAGATCCCTCTCCGCAGAAGGCCCTTCAAAGTACATTCTCACCAACAGCACGTAGGAATCCTGTTCCCGCACGTCTCTGCTGATACCCGCTATTGTCCGTCGTGCTCGTGTTTGCCAATCAAACAGGTGAGAGACGATGGTTTGTTTTAACGAGTTTTCCCCTCATTCCTACCGAATCGAGCATTTCCACGCTTACTGGCATTTGTAATTTCTCCCCCATGAATCGTGTTTATATCCTTTGCCTGAATTTCCACCGTTGTTTATCTTTTTCATATTACTGTATGGAGATGATGGCATATTCTATCTGTGAATCCCTTGTTATGTATGGTGTGAATGTTTTCTCCAAGTCTGTGGGTAATATTTTACTGTATCGTGAGTCGTATAGGAATTTTAAATTTTGAGGTAGTCAAGCTTACGTGTTCTTTATTTTAGCCTTTTGCATTTCCTGTGTCTTGTTTGAGGTCTTTTGTCTCTCCAGGTTCCATTTTCTTATATTTTTGTCCAATGTTTTTACAGTTCTGTTTTACACTGATGTCTGAAATCCACCTGAAATTACTTCGGGAAATGATGTGAGGTTGAAGATTAATTCTGTTTTTCTTCCACAACAGTAGAGAAGTGTCTCAACACCATTTAGTGCCATCAATCCCTGTGGATGCGAAATGCATCTTTTCCTGTGTATTAATTTCACATACGCTAAAGCCTCTGTTTCTGGACTTTTCCTTATGTTCGATTGATCTGTTTGCTCACGTCAGCTGCCCTCTGCCTGTTTTATACCCATCTGTTATGTGCCCAACACGGGGAGAGAATCACCACCCCCCTTCCTCCTTTCCTTCTTCCGTTCTTATCTTTTCTGGTCTTGCCCTTTCTCTTCAAGATGAATTTTAGATTCCGTTTGTCAATATCTCTAAAAATCTATGTTGAGCTTTTGATTGTTGTCTCACTGAACGTGTAGAGTAAAATGGAAGAAAGTCAGCCGCGCACTCCGGAGGCTTCCTGTTTAGGAAGGTAGCAAACCTCTGCTCCCTGGCAGGGCGTCGCAATGCCTTGCAAGGATGTCGTACTGTCATCTTTGTACGGATCTCACACGTTGATCAGGCTCACTTGCGTATGTTAAAGTCCTGCTGCCGCTGTAAATGGAAAATTACTTTTCTATTGAATCTTCTAAGCAGTTATTGCTGATAATTAGGACAATTTTGGTTTTTTATTAAAAAGTTTTTCTTTTGATTTGAATTTGTCCTTTTGATTTGTAATGTTCGTTTTGGGGTTTCTACTTAGACAATTATATATTCTGCAAACCTGAATGACTGCATCTCTTCCTTTGCAGTATTTGTACCACTTCTTTCATGTCCTGTACATTACCCAGATCCTCCATCAAAAGTTGTCCATATCAATGATATCAGGCACCTTTCACGTGTTTCCTGACTTCAGTGGGAAAGCATTGATATTTCACCGTGAAACGTGACAGTAAGTGGGTTTCTCTCCGTTCTTTGAACTTTGTATGTTTACAATGTCCTGTATGGTACTCCTGCTTAGTGCCCCAAAATGTTTTAAAAACCATACACCTGGGACTTCCCTGGTGGTCCAGTGGTTAAGACGTCGCCTTCCAATGCTTGTGGTTTGCGTTTGATCCCTGGTCAGGGAGCTAAGATCTCACATGCCTCGGAGCCAAAAAAAAACAAAACATAAAACAGAAGCAATTTTGTAACAAATTCAATAAAGACTTTAAAAAACAATGGTCCACATAAAAAAATCTTTAAGAATAAAATAAAATAAAAATAAAAACCGTACACCCACATCCTGGGCAGATGAAAAGGGTGTAGGAATAAAACCAGCTGCCGCTCAAGAGTCCCAGCCGGGCTCCTGACCCTGGGCAGGTAAAGGTGGACTTTTCTCCTGGGGAAATGGACAGAGACCCTGCATCACCTTTGGGCTCCCACAGCCTCCATGCCTCTCAGGCCAGAGCCATGGGGAAGACGAGTGGAAATCCACCCAGCATGGATCAGCTGCCGTCCTCTCCAACGCTGCCCACAGCCCCAGAGCTAAGCGTGATGATGGCATTGATTAGAAGAGGCCCCTGAGTCTCATCAGATGTCAGGTGGTTTGACAGTGAGGTTTGCAGATGGAACCCACATGCGTCTGGACCATGGTTCTTCCCACCATAGTGAGCACGGTAAGTGAGAAGCATGAATCACTGACAGCATTTCTGTAAAATAAATGGATATTACCAATAAAACACAATAATTAACCCTGAAGAGAGCTCACAGGAATGGCTGGTGCTTTTTCACGCACCTCATCCCATATAAGACTGGCCAAGGCCACTGTTCAACCAAGAGGAAACATACATCTTATAAAGCTAATGAGTTCCTGTACCTCCCCCCTCCAACCCCCAAGAGGAGACCCCACACCAAACCTGTGGACCAAAACCCTCCACCAGCATGGTGGAGAGAATTAGGACAGAAAGTGTGGCCCCATGATGTTCAATCATAAGTCTACCCCCCTTTCAAGGGACACATTTTTCCCAGTGTTTAAGAGAAATATAAAACATAAAACTGGGGCTTCCCTGGTGGCGCAGTGGTTGAGAGTCCGCCTGCCGATGCAGGGGACACGGGTTCATGCCCCGGTCTGGGAAGATCCCACATGCCGCGGAGCGGCTGGGCCCGTGAGCCATGGCCGCTGAGCCTGCGCGTCCGGAGCCTGTGCTCCGCAACGGGAGAGGCCACAACAGTGAGAGGCCCGCGTACCACAAAAAAACCCATAAAACCAAGAAAAAGTGAGACTTCTAAAAGGGAATTTTCAGGTTTACAAGTTCAACTCCTTTACTGCAAATCATCTGTCTGACTCAAGAAAAGGCCGCGGTCGTTGGGAGACCTTCCCATGTGGTCATCCCTACTCATCTCATGCCACCCGCCTCCCCCAGGATGAAAAGGTCACTCGTAGTCATCCCAGGAGATCTTATACCACAGGGGAGTGGCGGGGGCAGGGGAGAGAATTGCCGAAGTCTCCATCACAGGTGAGTGATGCATTGTGCATGGATCATCAATAAGGACTTCAATCTGGTCCCTACAGGACTGTGGATACAGGAAAGCAGCAGCACCGGATCCCATTCTCCATGGAAAGGATCCTCAAACAAAACTATAGGCGAAGGAGGGTACTCCCAACCTTCATCCCCAGGTCGGAGCCAGGTACGCGCTTCAGAAAGCTCAGGGGAGAAACCATGGTGATGGAGCCAGCCTTCCCCAGGTGGTGTCAACAGTATCACCAGATACGTCTGGGTCTCACCCTTCTGGGCACAAGGAAGCACTACACATCCTCCCGGTCCCTCGTGACTGGGCGGGGCCAGCTCCTGGTTCGGGTCAATGACACTGCCGTATCCACATCAAAGCACCTAATGGCCAGTGTGAGACTCTCAGGGATTCTCCACTCCTGGCACAGGAGCTGGCAGCATCCAAGGGGGTGGCTGCTCCGTCTGCAGTGAGCATTGCCTGCCTGACGACTCGAGTTGCACAAGCACCACGAGTGAGGATAGAGCTTTGTGTTTTGAAGCTGCTGAGATTTTTGTGTGTGTTATTCTGATTATTTTTTTTTAATTTATTTATTTTTGGCTGCATTGGGTCGTCGTTGCTGCGCACGGGCTTTCTCTAGCTGCGGTGAGCGGGGGCTACTCTTCGTTGCGGTGCACAGGCTTCTCATTGCGGTGGCTTTTCTTGTTGCGGAGCGTGGGCTCTAGCCGCGCCGGCTTCAGTAGTTGTGGCTCGCAGGCTCTAGGCCCGCGGGCTTCAGTAGTTGCGGCGCACGGGCTTAGTTGCTCTGCAGCATGTGGGATCTTCCCGGACCAGGCCTCGAACCCGTGTCCCCTGCATTGGCAGGCGGATTCTCAACCACTGCGCCACCAGGGACGCCATATTCTGATTATTACAGCTCTGTTTCTTCTCCTTTTGTCTGCGGCCCTAAAATGTACCATTTCCTTGCACATAGCAGGAGCTCAGTTAATATAGATGGACAGATAATGGAACTGGCGCCAAAGCCCCCCAGAGACTCAGCACTGGCCGCCCTTGCTGGGCCAGAAGGCTGGGAACCAGCCTGAACTTGGAATTTCCTCTTTACTCAGATTAAGTGCACAGGCATCGGGTCGCCTTTATGGTGTCGTCGTCACACACGCAGGACCAAGCTTGGGGAGGGAACGTCAGTCCTGACAAGCATGTGACGCTGTACAGAAGGCAGACCTGGATGCTGCTAGAAAAGCATCTTCTCATCCAGCCAGGTTGCCCTTTCCGGACGAGAATGCCGTTTATTTGGGCTAAGTGCTGACCTATTCGGGGTCCTTAATAAAACACACAGCCACGCCCAGGCAGTGTGTGGGACACTGAGGCCTGTGCAGGGGGCTGGGATGGGGCTGCATGAGGCTGTGTGCAGGGCACCTGCTCCCGGGCGCCGTTGGACCTTGGTGCTTTGGCAACGCACTGATGCTCAGCTCACGTTTGCCCTGGCTCCCTGATGGGCAATAACGGACACAGGGTGCTTGAAGCTTTGCTTCTTTCCAATGGCCTCCCCACAAAGGGCACTGCAGGAGGAAGGGCTGGGGCCACCCTGAGGACACTTGGTGCCGCTCGGCCCCAGCCAGGGTCCAGGTCCTCAGCCACCTCCCAGCCCTGGACTGGGGTCCCCCCTCCCAGAGCCACTGAGCCAGGAGCCCCATGCTCCAGGCCCCTCCTGGGGCGGCACTCCACACTCTGCCCCATACCTGGGACCCTGAGGGGGCTTCCTGATGGCCCAGTGACTGGGTTCCTCTGGCCTGAGCAAACAAGGCAGATTCTGTGCCGCCCAGGGAGTTGCACCTGCACCTCCTCCAAGGAGGCCTGAGCCCAGCCTGGGGAGGACCCTCCAGTGGGTCCTGCCTTGGGCACCTTCCCCAGCCACCGAGGGTCCTGGGAGTGTTCTTGTATCTGTACTCAGTCCTCCATTGAGGTTTGGTATTTCTTTATGTTAAACTTCCACTGCTTAAATCCCTGTGTGATTTCTGTCTCCTGGCTGGGTGTAGACTAAGCCAAGCTGATGTCTAAGTCAGGAGGAGAGGCCACAGGAATGCTGGGGACAGGCCTACCAGGTGGCAAGGGCACCGGGTAGGAACGAGCTGAGGACCTGGGAGGTCCCAGGGAGATGTTCCATACAATATAGTGATTCAAAATTTTAATAGATTATACTCCATTTAACGTTATTATAAAATACTGGCTAAGAAAAAACATAAAAAAAAATATTGGCTATATTCCCTGTGTTGTACAATATATCCTTGTAGCTTATTTGTTTTATAGGTAGTAGTTTGTACCTCTTAATCCTGCCCCTCCCCCTTCCCTGTCCCCTCTGGTAGCCACTAGTTTGTTCTCTAGATCCGTGAGTCTGTTTCTGTTTTATTATACTCATTCCTTTGTTTTATTTTTTAGATTCCACATATAAATGATAACATACAGTATTTGTCTTTCTCTGTCTCACTTATTTCACTAAGCAAAATACCTCCAGGTACATCCATGTTATTGCAAATGGCAAAATTTCACTCTTTTTTATGGCTGAGTAGTATGTATGTGTGTGTACATCTATATAATCTCACATCTTCTTTATCCATTCATCTGTTAATGGGCACTTAAGTTGCTTCCATATCTTGGCTATTGTAAATAGTGCTGCAATGAACATTGGGGTGCACGTATCTTATTGAATCAGTGTTTTCCTTTTCTTTGGATATATACCCAGGAGTGGAATTGCTGGATCATATGGTAGTTTTTTTTATTTTTATTTTTTGAGGAACCTCTATATTGTTTTTCATAGTAGCTGCACCAACTTACATTATTGAAAAATACCATTGGCATTTTGATAGGGATTGCATTGAATCTGTAGATTGCTTTGGGAAGTGTGTTCATTTTCACAATATTAATTCTTCCAATCCATGAGCACAGAATATGTTTCCATCAGTTTGTGTCATCTTCAACGTCTTTCATCAGTGTCTTATAGTTTTCCGAGTACAGATCTTTTACTCCTTAGTTAGATTTATCCCTAGGTACTTTATTCTTTTTGATGTGATTTTAAGTGGGATTGCTTCCTTAATTTCTCTTTCTGATAGTTCATTGTTAGTATATAGAAATGCAGCAAGTTTCGGTATATTAACTTTGTATCCTGCAACTTTACCAAATTCACTGACGAGTCCTAGTAGTTTGGGGGGTTAGGGTCATGAATTTTATCCCCAGGGAAAGGGGACCACTCAAGGGGATTGTGGAGGGGAAGGGGTGTGGGGTGAGCTGAGTGACCTGTTCAAAGGTCATGAGGCAGCCAGAAGGAGAAGGGCGATGAAGCAGGAGAGGATGTTCAGGACACCTGGGCAAGGGGGGTTGGCATCAGGCAGGAGAGGAGAGAGGGCAGAGGTGGACAAACCTGGGGGACATTCTGGGGATGGAGATGATGGGACATGACATGGGGTTGGATGGAGTGAGGGAGGAAGAGAGAAAAACCAAGGGTGACCTTGAGGTGTGGCGCCCTGAGAAGGGATCTAGGAGGTTAGTGCCCAGGAAGCCTGGCCCAGAGGAGGGGCTCTGACTAATGAATGAGTGAGTGAATGAGTGAATGAATGAATGAGTGAATAAATGAGTGCGTGGGTGAATGAATAAATGAGTGAGTGAACGAATGAGTGAGTGAGCGCAGAGACCTCAGTCCCCGACACCAGCCCCTACTCAGGCCAGCAGGCCCCAGGGTCTCTCCCTCCCCTCGATTCATCCCTCTGCCCATCCGCCCCTCCCTAACCATCACCTCCGCCCCTGGCACCAGGTAGAATCCAGGGCACCCGGTTTGAAGGTCATTTTTCTTCAAACGAGGAGTGTAAACCAGAGAACAAGGCCTGGTTTCTGTTGGTGCTTCTGCCCCGCCTGCAAGCCACGCAGCTCCAGCGAACGTGACCAGGAAGGCAGGCGACCCTGGACTCTGATGAAGCTCAGAGTCCCTTTTTTCTCCTTGGAACAAAGGGTTGAAAGGATGCCGTCAGCTCTGTGTCCTGATCCTGCCGAAGGACAGAGCGTCAGGGCCGCCTGCTCCGGATGCATCTGCTGCTCTGAGAGATGCTGCAAAACTGAAAACAAGGCTGCAGAGCTGTCTCTGCCATAACTCCTGCTCTCCCCAAGGGAAGGCGTGGGGTGCCCAGGGCTGCCTGGGGGACTTGTAGCATGACAACCCCAGAGCTTTGCGGCGGAAGGCAAGGCTCCCAGGATGGGCCTGGTCAGCTGCAGGAAAACAAGGGGATGGGGAGCTTCTCCTCCCAAGAATAGCGACAGGGACCGCGGGCCTGGACCGGCAGAGAAGGTGGCGAGAGCCCTGGGAGAACCTGGGTGTCTAGGGCGCACTCAGCACCCCCAGGAGCTGACAGGCAGTGTAAGCCCAAGCTTCAGGGCTTGTCTCCCTCGCACCTGCATATGACACAGATTCCCTGGGGATGCAGGATTCAGGGCGGTGTCTGCGCTGTGAGGTCGTGGGCTAGGTCAGGAGACGCAGAGTGGATGGGGGTTCAACAGAAGCAGATCAAAGCAGAGACGACCAGGAAGAAGGAGGAGCTTCTCCCACAAATCCTCAACGACGAGATGGTGTCCGAGCCAAGCGCATGTCAGGCTTGGAGGGTAGGGTGACCCCGTCTGACTGGAGGGGTTGGGAACGCCCAAGCAGCCGACCCTTGAGATACAAAGGGCTTGAGCCACCAGGAAGCGTGAAACCCGCCACTGGAGGGGTCTCGGCTCACTTGGGTACGGCAGGAACTGCTGTACTGCTTAGTGTCTCTTCTCCCAGCTCCTCAGCCGTAAGCCCGAACCTTAATGCAAGTGGAAGCACCAGGTAAAAGACTGTGTTTTCAACCTGCTGCCGCCAAGTGTGACCATATGTGTGGGAATCCCTGTGTGGGAGGCTGTTCCAGAGGCTGACTCGGATGGGAAGAGCTGCCCTTTTGTTCTTTCCTGTTTCCTCCCCTCTGCTGCCAGAATGTGGATGCGAGGACTGATCTCCAGCAGCCATGTTGGACCATGAGGCATCACACTAAAGATGATGAAACAGAAGGATAAAAGGATTCTGGGTCTTTGGTGATACTCGGGTTCCCACTTGAGAGTAACCCTTGTATCTTCAGGGCACTGTGATTTAAACCCATCTGTTATCTGCCATTGAGATTTTCCCCAGTTGTTCCTTTGACCTGCCTTCTGCCAAACTTTCCTTCTCTACTGTGTTGCTGGTCCCATAATAGCACCTGAGGGGGAACCCACCGTTTTCCAGTTACTCTCTGTTATTAAATAAGCTATTTGATTATAAAAACAAGGTCGAGGGCTTCCCTGGTGGCGCAGTGGTTGGGAGTCCGCCTGCCGATGCAGGGGACACGGGTTCGTGCCCCGGTCCGGAAAGACCCCACATGCCGCGGAGTGGCTGGGCCCGTGAGCCATGGCCTCTGGGCCTGCGCGTCCAGAGCCTGTGCTCTGCAATGGGAGAGGCCACAGCAGTGAGAGGCCCGCGTACCGCAAAAAAAAAAAAAAAAAAAAAAACAAAAAACACCAAAGTCAACCCAGACAGTTTTAAAGCCTCTTATTTACATCTGATTTAAAGCTTTCCCATTTGCCTGTTTCAAGACCCATGTGCTTTCAGAGCCCTGAGCTGGAGAAGGGACACCATCTGCTTTTTCACTCCTCTCATTTCAACACCTGGTAACGGGAGGGACCCCACTCCCCTCCAGGGGCACTCCTTGCCCTATTTCCCCAGGGTTTGCTGTCTGTCCGTCTGCCTGCCCTCACTGAGGCTGACACACCTGATGGGAGAGGTGCTCTGGTCCCTAAATCACCTTGTTACACAGGCAGCTTGGTGGACGTGAGCAGGGGCTGTGGACCTCCCAGGTGTGCTGTGTGACTTCAGGAAAAGTCATGCACCTCTCTGTGCCTCTTCTCCTTCATCTGTAAAATGGAACTGACAGTGTTCCCAACCCTAAAGGCTTGATGTGGGGACAGAGCTCACTGTCGTGTCTGATCAAATGGACTCACGGGGCACGCGCTCCAGAGACGTGTCTGTCCTTGTTGTCTGTTGTTTCTTTCCTCAGACAGCAGAAATGGTGTCTGTTTGCCAGAAACCCAACATCTTGGTTCTCTCCTGGCACTGCTGCGCTTACAGAATCACATCAGGCACATAAATGCCCACTTCAGAGAGCTAATTTGGGGGCTTTTAATCTTAGGGCAATAAAATTCACATGAAACACGCAGGTTTATAAATTCAACCTCACTTGATTTCCCAGCAACTACACACTTCCCGGTTCAGCCATTTGCACTGATCAGTTCCAACATTCGGGTAATGGATGCGTCAGCCAGGCGGTCAGCCAACCTTGACCGGTGTGGATGCCCCAGGCAGTGCAGATGGGGTGGGGAGACTGCGAGCCTACACTGGCCTAGAGACAAGAGGAAATGAGCCCTTATGCGGATAACTGGGGTACAGAGGACTCCTCCCAAGAACCTGGAGCGCTCAGGCCACGTGGACTGGCTGGAAGAGTTTCCCTGGTCACCCCGTCCTCCCGCCCCGTGCTCCCCACGCAGGTGTCGGCCAGAGTGTCCGTCACCTGCAGAGGGCGGTAGGGAGCCTCAGCACAGAAGGTCTGAGTCCTCTCCCCCAAGGGAACAGGAGGCCCATCTTTCCTCCACAAAAACTAGCACATCCCAGGGCTTGACACAGAGAAGGCACTTTCTAGTGATTTCAATTTGCATTTTAAATAAACTAAGTCCCTCTGGAAAGACAGTAAGAGTTCATTCATGTTGTGAAATGTCATTTTCACCAATTCCTTGCATGTGAAGGCTAATTACAGCTCTCCAGGGAGCAATCCAGTGACTCAGACCCACCACGCCACCAATGGGAGCTCAGGCTTCAAAGAAGTATTGATAAATTTGACCTCATCAAAGTCAAAATTTTTCTCTGCAAAAGACATTATGGTGAGAACGATAAGGTCAGCCAGAGACTGGCAGAAAATATTTGCAATTCAGATACTTGACAGTGAACTTGTATCTAGAATACCTAAATAACTCCTCAAACTCTGTGATAGCAAAATGAAGAGCTCATTTTTTAAAACTAGCAAAACGTTTACACATTTTGTCAAAGAAAGTAAACACATAAAAACAAGCACATGAAAAGATGGTCAGCATGATAGGCTATTAGGAAAATGCAAATTAAAGCCACAAAGAGAGTACACACCTACCAGAATGGCTAAAATTTTAAAAATAACGAAAACAACCAAACAAGGCCACGTGCTGTTGAAGAAGGGCAGCAGCAGGAGCTCTCTTTGGCAGCAGGTTTGGTGGTTTCTTACACAGTGAAACCCACACTTACCAGGAGACCCAGTACTCTTAATCCCAGGCATCTGATCCAGTAGAGTGAAACCCAATGTTTACATACACATGCAAATTATATGCAAATATTCACAGCCGCTTTATTTGTCATTGCGAAAACTGGGAACAACCCAAGTGACCCTCAATCAGCGAATGGGTAGCAAGCTGTGTGGCGCCCACACAGGGAACACTGCTCACAGTGAGAAGATCCAGCTACTGATCCACCCAACCGTGTGGGAAGAATCTCAGATGATTCTGCTCAGAGAAGGAGCCGGACTCCCAAGGCTCTATCCTGTATGACTCCATGTAGATGGAATTCTGGGATTTCAGAGCCCCGTATTAGGGCTGCGAAGAGGGTGTGAGCCCCAGGAGGGTCATGAAGGGACTGGGTGCAGCGGATGGGACTGCCGGTACCAGGGGGCTTACCCAGCTCCAGGCATTTGCTCAACCTCAGAGAACTGTATGGCGAAGAGAGCATGTCAATTAAAAGATAAATTTGAAAATGCATTTACGGGCTTGCCTGGTGGCACCATGGTTAAGAATCCGCCTGCCAATGCAGGGGACACGGGTTTGAGCCCTGGTCCGGGAAGATCCCACATGCCGCGGAGCAACTAAGCCCGTGCAGCATAACTACTGAGCCTGCGCTCTACAGCCCGCGAGTCACAACTACTGAGCCTGTGTGCCACAACTACTGAGCCTGCGAGCCACAACTACTGAGCCTGTGTGCCACAACTACTGAGCCCGCGAGCCACCACTACTGAGCCCGTGTGCCTAGAGCCCGTGCTCCAAAACAAAGAGAAGCCACCACAATAAGAAGCCCGCACACCCCCATGAAGAGTAGCCCCCACTCGTCTCAACTAGAGAAAGCCTGCGCACAGCAACAAAGACCCAACGCAGCCAAAAATAACTTAATGAGCTAATTAAAAGAATAAAATTAAAAATGTGTATCTAAAATGCATTTACTCTTCAACGAGGAAGTTTGCTAGGAACACCTCCCAGAAAGGTGCCCACATGTGCAGAAAGACACAGGTGCCTGGACATTTATCACCACAGAGGATTGGAAACCTGCGAAATATCTACCAGTAGGGATGGGTTGGATAAGTTCTGGACACCTAGGCCATAGGGTAGAATATTCAGCTGGTAAAAAATGGGGCTGATCTCTGTGTTCTGAGAGGAAACACCTTCCCATGTGTGTGGGTGTGTGAAAAAGCAAGATGCAGAAAAGTGTACCTGGTACCCTACCATTTGTATGGAAATGAAACAGATCTATGTACTTCTTGTAAGTACGCAGAAGTTTCTGGAAGCATGATGAGAAGCTGATAACACTGGTTGTGTCTGGGGGGGGGACTGCAGGAGGGCCCTTTGACCTGCACTCTCTCTTCAAATAGAAATGGACTTCAAAACTGCCAGTTCTGCCGACAGCACTGCAGCTAAGGAGAGCTGCCGTCCTCTGACAACCACACAGGAAGAAACCTCAGCCCAGACATCCAAAGAACTGCCCCAGGCTCACAGTGAGGATAAGTTCAAGTTCATCGAAGGAGATCTGGCCACTATGACTCCTGCATGGCACCTGCAGAGATAGCACCCACTTGTTGCCAAACCTGCCCTTGGTCGTGGATGCCTAGCGATGCGTGTTCCAGATAAAAGAGGAACCATGGCAGGTCAGTAAGAAAACACTGACCAGCTGCCACCAGCGTTCAGGGGAGTGAGCGTAGTGCAGCTGCAGGAAGGCCCAGTGGAGGGAACTCTGTGCTCAGTGAGCACACTGCCCCGTGGATGGTGGAGCACAGGAACCAGAAGGATGGAGGTTCCATCATGGCGGCTTGGCACCAGAACCAAAGTCCCAAAGGTAGGTCAGTGATCCCCTGACCTCTCAGCAACCTTCATTCATTCACTCATTGCTCCATCCAACAAATATTTACTCTGCGAGAGCTGGGAAGAAAGCCCTTAGGAGGAGAGAGGAGGCCCTGTCCTCCCGGAGTTGGTGCGATGTAGGAGGGCACATGGCCACCACGTGCTCTCATTCCGGCCAATTGAAATGAAATTCTTCATGAAGAAACTATATTGAAATAGCAACAGACATCTAACATTTTAAAATTTCCTATGGACTCAGATCCATATTTTCTTTTGTCCCTATTCCTTGCTGGTATTTATACATAGAAATGTTTAATTGGTACACGTTTACAGCATTACCATAAATATATATATTTGTATTCTATGCTTTTCTCTTTTCATTGTAACATTTTGCTAAAGTCTCTTTTCTCTTATTCCTGCAACACAAACTCTCTGTCCTTCCAACCATCTACGCCCCCTGCCCAGGCCCAGTACCCAGTGGTCCCCATTATCAGCCTGGTGTATAGAGGGTCCTCTGTCATCTGCTTTTACGGTCCTGGTACTAAACCATAAGCTGGGAACATCCCTCCAGGTCAGTGAATTTCCCCAACTCTTTGCAGCAGCTGCATACAATCCCACAGTGTTTATGGACCCGTGTGTCCTGGATGGCCCTCCCATAGCTTGTCATCTGTGTTATTACACCCACTTGTCGGCCACTGCGAATATCAACACACCTATGCGGACTTCCTTACCTGTTTGTGTTTCTCTCTCTGAAACAGAAAGAATTAGTGATCGCTGTTGGCATAAACTCCAGGAGCCAGTAGGGCATCTGCCTGCTCTGGGGTTGGGAGGCTCCTCTGGGGAGTGAAGCTGGTCAGAGCATCCAAGGAGGAGGTGGTGGGGAGAGGGGAGAGGAGGGGCCCAGACAGAGGGAGCGCAGGTTCCTGGGCTCCAGGCCTGGAGGGCTTGGTGTGGACCAGGGCAGGGAGGAGGTCCTCTATGAGCTTGGGGGAGGATAAGGGGGGGGCCCTTGGCATATAATGAGGGTCATGGGGTTTCCCAAGGGCAGGGAGAGGTCTTTGAGTGTCTCACACAAGACCTGACTCACCCAGCATGGGGTCTGCCCGGCCCCTCCTCTGTGAGCTGGAGAAGGGGCAGAGGGAAAAGAGTCAGTCTAGAAGCTTCTGCTGGGAAGAGACGGTGGTGCATGAAGTAGGTGATGAGTGAGGACAGGAACAGGGGTGCTTGAGCTGTATTGGGGTGCAGGGTCCTCGGGATTGGTGACTGTTTGGTATGGACAGGAGAGAAGTGGCTGCCGTGTCCCCAAGGTTTCTGGTGTAGGAATCGGGAAGATGGAAGTGGGGATGTTGGAAAAGGAAAGGACTGGGGGTAAGGTACCGAGTTCAGTGGGAACATGTGAAGCTGAGTTCCTCCGAGATGTCCAGGGTGGGTCCATGTCAGAAAGGTGGGTCCATCTGGAGGAGCGGGTGAGGTCAAGGCCAGCGGCAAAGGTTGAGGTTGTCAGCAGATGGTGCTGTGGCCTCAGGTCTGCCTGGGGAGCTGGGTCTAGGATTCAGCAGATCAGCATGCAACACACCCATGAAATGTGACTTTCATATAAACACCAGGTGATTGTTTTAGTAGAAGTATAACCCATGCAGTACTGGGGACATAACACTAAAATTATCTGTGTTTATCTGAAATTCAAGTTTGGGCATCTTTTATTTTACCTGATAACCTACTGGGGAGAAACTGTAAGGTGAGGAGAAAACCCAGGAAAGAGGAACAATGCTGCCATCCTGGTGGGGGTCGGGGGTCAGGGAGCCTCCCCGCCCCCACCGCCCGCAGCATCGCTTCCCTGAGCCCCCCTAGGCGGAGGGTGTGCTCTGTGGGTGCAGCACCTCCTCCCGCCACACGGGGCAGCACCGGCAGTGTTGGGGCGGGCGGGCGGGGGCCGGGGCAGTTCTTAGTGATATAACAGCGCGCAGATTGCCCTGTGGACCCTCCTGGATGCCAGACTGCCTCTGACATTTAATGTCTCAGCATATTTATTCTTTATTTTATTTAACAAACTCTCTATATTAAATGGATGGTGTCCTTGGTTAGAGAAGGAAGATGAATCCTGAAGGCAGGGCCGCTTGGCCCTGAAGCCTTTCTCTGGCTCCGCCCACCCCGGAGGCGCCTCCAGGCTCCTGGGGTCCTGGACACACCAGGCCTTGGGAGGAGCCCTGGGTCAGATGCTGCGCCACCAGAGGATCAAGGGGCATAACCCCCATTTGTAAGAGGACAGGGACAACACCCCCTCTATGGGATCAGGTGAGAATCTCCCAGAACGGCTCCAGCCCGGGGCGGGGCTCAGGGACTGATTAAGGTCTAAGGAACCCCAGTCCCAAGCCCAGAAGCTGGTGTCCCCGCAGGTGACCCTCCCTGGGGACAGAGGTGAAGAGGAGGCCAGGAGCAGGTGGGTCTGTCCCTTCCCAGTGCCCGTTTCTCTGACCACATGGGGGTCGCAGGCTCCAGGGCTGATCTGCATAATACAGAGCTGGGGAGGTGGGGGAGCTGCCCCAGAAGTCTGGAGGGACGGAGGGTAAGTGAGGGGAGGGAGGGGAGGGAGCTGGGTGGGTGTGAGAGAAGCAAGGATGCAGTAACGCCCTCTGTAATGCATGTTCTCTCTGTCGGTGTTTCGAGAGGAATTTCAGTAAATATTTTATCTCATCTTATTTGTGTCTGTTATTCTGGGAGAATAGGGTCCTGAGACGGTGGGTTTGAGGATTTCCTGGCCCCCTGCATGCAGGCACCAGACTCAGTGCAGGGATGAGCTCCCAGACCTGGTCCGCTGCCCCACAGAGATAAGAGGTGGAGGTGCCTGGAAGAGGGGTGGGGACAACGGTCAGTGAAGGTCCAGTTACAGTGAAATTCAGTAGGGAAAAACCTGCCCATCCTGAATCCCCTCAGGTGCGCTGCCCTGGTGCATTGTCCTAGGGCGCCCCCTAGGTGACAGAAAATTCCTCCATTAAAGATTAAAAATTCATCCAATCCACTTCCATAAAGGGGCATTATCCTTTTTTTAAAAAAGTAATAATTGGGACTTCCCTAGCAGTCCAGCGGTTAAGACTCCGCGCTTCCAATGCAGGGGAGCGGGTTCGATCCCTGGTGGGAAACTAAGATCCCACATGCAGTGCAGCCAAAAAAAAAAAGGGAAAAATAAAATAGTAATAATTATAAAAATTTTGATATATTAAATACATAAATATATTACATACATGTATTATGTATGTTAGTATTTATCTTATACATTGTATAAAAATATATCTGTTACATACATAGTGTATATATATTTACACATGTTGTAAGTATACACATTATATAAATATTTAACCTATGCTTGTTTGAAGAATTGTCTGCTACTAAAAATGCAATTATAACTCACTCCGGAAGAATGTTTTAACACTTGAAGCTTTTTGACACAAAATTTATTTTATTTAAACTTTAAATATACATATAGTAATTTTTATAGAGAAGTATAATCTAGCAATCAATAACATACTTTCAAGCATCAGAGCACTGCATGGGACAAATGGAATGCAGTGACATATGAGTTGCAGGAGAAAAAAGAACAACGTAAATTTCCCTTCTAAAATAGAGGTAAATAGATGATGTAATTTCCAATGGATGACACAGCGCTATGGTCTCCAGTATCGCACTAGATACACTGAGAAGAGTGATGTACCCATTTTATTATAAATGTCAATATTTGTAACATGAGGAATTACCTTTCTGCAACAGTATATTTACACTTTAAATAAAATAATGGATATTAATGTGCAAGGACAAAAGTCTGTGAGGGGGCAGATAGCTTTAAAAAACAGTGTGAAGGGCACTGGCCTGGACTTTGCCAGGGGAAGCCCCCAGCAAAGGGGGCAGGTGCCCCCCAGGACCTGAATCGCCAGCAGGAGGGGTTTAGGGGAGAGGAGGGGATTGTTCCAGGCAAAGGGAGGGGCTGGTGGGAGCCTGGAGGGGAGGCCAGATCCCTGGAGGAAGGAGGGGGTCCTGGGGCTGAGACACTGGTGCTTGGGGGAGGGGGGAGACGTGGGGGGGAGGAGCCGGTCCATCGGGCCAGATGCAGGCTTCTAGGGGCAAAGTCTGACAAGATGAAGGTGCCTGGCAATCCCCACAGGGACCCTACAGCGCAGGCCTGTCCTCAGCCCCATTCTCCTGACCGGGAAGCCGAGGCTCAGACCTGCCCAGGCCACACGCCAGTGTCCGAGCCCCGGCCCCGCCAGGCTGAGCCCAGAGTCCCGCTCAGAGCAGATCCCCTCCCGCACTGATGGAGTTAGAGGAAGATGAGCAGATACTGTGGGACCCGCTCTGCTCCTCTCTCTGGAAACAGCGTCGACACTGGAGCTCCTGGCCGTTTTGGAGGAGATGAATGAACTTAATCTTCCAGAGAGTTGGTGAACCTGAAGTATCTCTAGTTTCCTCGTAAAGTTTAACAACTTCCATCCAATGAACTACCAGGATGACACACAGAACCAGAAATCATCTTGGATTCCAAAACTTTCATTGCTCTCAACGCAATTTAACCCTCTTCCTCCTGCCAAATTAGAAATCCCATTAGCAGCCTTATGAGTTTGCCTTTAAATAGCCCATTGCACTGTCTGATTAATTAGCAAGCGTCCTCGGGGCTGTGTCTCTCCTCCTGGCTGGTGGCGAGAGGAGCAGCCCCTGAGAAAACAGCCCAGGGTGACGTGTGATGAAGACGGGGAGACAGCCCAGGGTGCGGTGGGGTAGCGTGGGTGACGTGAGGCTAAGGTGGCCAGCTCTCCTCCCCGTGTGGCCTCTGAGAGGTCCATCCATGTTTGCCTGTTTCAGGCATTGCTTCCTTGGGACCCGCAGACTCATGAGGAGAGAAAGCCTGATGGGCATCTTGGGTGCTGGGAGGTGGCGGCCACCACTTCCGCAGGAGGAGTTTCTAAAGCCCAGGGTGACGGCGCCACAGGAACCCTGGAGAGACAGCGGGCAGACCTGGGCTCCTTCCTTCTTCTGGCTCACCAGGGTCCCACCCCGCACTCTGCGCGTGTGGTCTGTGTGAGGCGGACTCCACCCCCCAGGCCCAGGGGAGGCCATGTGACTCAGGCCTATGCAGACCAGAACATCCCATCCCCGTGGCCTGGACGGTTGATGCAGGGTGGGCAGTAGGATGGGCCTGCTTGGAGAAGAGAATTTGTTTCAGTGAACATAATCCTGGGGAGATGCTGGCCTGGAAGGGACATGGACACAGGAAACCTGAGCCACAAGATAAAGAGGGGTCAGGCCCTAAAGTCAGTGTTTGAGCTGCTGGGTCAAACTGTGCCTGAAGCTGCTCTGTCCTGGGCTTTTCATTACACTTGTCTTATGCCTGGGCCTGCTTGGGTGTTTCCTCAATCGTGGCTCATAAGCCCACCTGTGAGACATCAGGACCTGCTACCCGTCAGGGGCTGGTCCCCAAAACCATCTCTGGGAGCCTCTGCAGTATTTCTCATGACTCACTCATTCAGTCCTGATGCTCTGAGCTGGCTCTGCCTTGCCCCCTGCAGGTTGTCACTCAGTCCCCAACATTGTGCTGGGGTTTGAGCCCCAGGGATGTCCCTGCCCCTCCCCCTGCTGCTTTGAGCCAAGGGCCCCCTCACCACTGGTCACCTCCCCCAAGGACACGCCCCACCAGTTTGTCCTCAGGGTGCCCTGCAGTTCAGGGTCTGCTGTGGGGGGCTGGGAGGGGAGGAGATGCCCTGTGAGGAGCAGCCCTGCCACCTCTGGCATCTCTGCTGGACCCAGAGGTGTCCCCGACAGGGTCTGTCTCAGGGACCTCCTCACAGGAGGAGAATCAGGACACAGCCACTCAGAACAGGTGGCAGGTGGAGATGGAACAGAGAAGGCTGGAGCGCACCCCACTGGTCTAGAGGGTCTGCGCCTACATCCAGCCATCAGGGGAGGTGGCTCCCTGGGGGTCGGGTCTTCAGGGACCCAAAGTCACCATGGGGGCTCCCCTGCACTGGCTCCTTCAGCCCACCTACCAGCCTTGTGAGCACCCAACTCCCCGCATTAACCCCTCTCTGACCTAACATCCCTGGGAGCTTCGTCCCCACCCTGACCTGACGGAGGCAGCAGCAGCAGTGAGGATCATGGTCGCTACATGGGTCTCAGGGATGGGGGCATCTCCGCCAGGGTCTGTAGGGGTGCAGAGACCCCAGGCACCCACCGGCCCCTCCTTCCTTTCAGCCCGGGTGGATTCCCGTGTAGCCGCAGGAAGTCGCCCCAGGAGCAGCAGGGAGGCACATGAGGGCAGAGTTGGTGATGCCTCCAACACCTGCTGCTCCTTCCTGGGACACCGAGTGAGCGCAGGGGGCGCTCTGTGCCCCTCGGCCTCCTCCTGGGGCACTGATGCGAGAGGGCTTTCCCAGCAAGGACAGTCCAGGGACTGGAGCCTCAGAGATGCTCCTGAGTTTCCAGGCTGAGTCACGGGGCTTCCTCCTCGTTACAAAAGATGAGAAGAGACACCCTGGAGGCCAGTTATTTTTTCGTCCATAAATTGGGCTGTAGATTTTAGGGGGACGTTTTCGCAGGAGCAGGCCTGCCGTCTATCTTTCCCTTTATGTCCCAGAGACCATTTGCTCACTGGAAGGAGGGAGGGGACTGTCTGTATGCTTATCACTGACCTGGAGTGAGGGTTCTGAACAGCATGGTGCTCATCCTGCCAGGCGGGGGCTGAACGATTCCCACCTGTTCACTCATTTACCCTCAAGACAACCCCGCAAGGCTCCCCTGCTGTGACTTTCACTCCCATTTTACAGATGAGAAGACCGAGGCTCAGAGAGGCTGAGTGGCCCCGCTGGCTCTCCAGCTGGTACCTGGAGGGGGTTTGACTCAGGTCATCGGAGGCCGAGTCACCTACTGGCTCCACCCTGAGCTGACCATTCAGGGCCGGCCACTGCCCCCCGCATCCCCTGGTCCAGGCACCACCAGGACTTCAGGCGGGATGGCACCAGTGCTCACCATGTGCCCGGGCAGGGGTCACCGTCATCTCAGCCTGTGCACCGCCTGGGCCCTTCTTTGCCAACTGTGGTCTTTGCTGAGTCTCCTTCTGGGCACTGAGGTTAAAGGGCAGCTCTCCTGACCCTGCCCTGGGGAGGCTCCTGGTCTCCACCCAGGGGCGGGGGAGGGGGGCGGGTGAACCCCTGAGGGTGGTCATGACAGACGTGCTTGGGTAAGGAGGGGCCTGGACTTGCCCCAGAGCAATGGGGAGCCAGGGAAGGTCGTAGAGGAAGGTCAGCCTGCCCCCAGAATCCCCGCGGGGCCTCTTGGCCACTGTGGAGGCTTTATCCACATCCTTCCACGCAGCTGGGCCCTCTGACCCCCTCCCGCCCTGGGATCTGTCACCTCTGCCCTTAGTGAGGTCACAGCGGCTGGGAGGGCCCTGGGGCCGGATGTTCCAAGCTACAAATAGCTTCACTCAATGCCCCTGTGTCTGCGAGGCTAGAGACCCGAGCTAGAAATAGCCGACAGCGACCCCACACAGTGCGGGCCATCCGGCCACCGTGGCCAGGCCGCCTGCCTGCTCAGGAGGGAGGAGATCGGCGCCTGGGAGGCTGGTCCCAAACACGGCCGCCTTGTGTGCCTCCCGGAGGGCCTTTCAACATCGCGCCTCCCGCAGCTGCAGCCCCGCCTCACAAGGACCTGCGGTCCCTTCCCCGGCGCCAGGCCAGGAGGCAGAACAGACGGGGCGGGGTGAGCGGGCCCAAGGATGAGCTCAGCGCCCACGGGTCCCACAGCTATCCAGCAGCCCGTCCTACCCCCGGGCCCCTCCCAGGTGAGGGCCTGTCGGGGGCGCAGAGTCTGTCAGCTGCTAACCTACAGGGAGGAGAAAAGGGAAGGCGAGAAACAGGGCAGGACGGCGGCCCTCGAGCAGTGCCCTGCGCGTGCCGCTGCCCTTCCTCCAGGGCGTCCAGCTCCGGAGGTTTCCGTTTCAGGCCGACCCTGCGGGTGCCCATGACAACCTGCGGTGGTGTCAGCGCCCCGGGAGGGGCCCCTTTCCTGCCCTCCTCCCAGGACCCCCGCAGACCAGGCCCTGGAGGCAGGCGCGGTGCGCAGGGTCGCAGGAGGGCCGCCCTCCCCGCTTCCCGGCCGCGCTGGCTGGCGGTGCTCGCACGCATCATCGCCTATCGATGGACCCATGGATCGGCGGGCGGACGGGCGGCCTAGCGATGATTGCTCTGAGCAGGCCAGGCCTTCAATGACAGCAAATCGGGGCATGCTGTCCACGTGCCGCCGTGTCCCCAGAGCTCCTCTAGGTCATCGTGTCCCTCTCAGGCCTGTCCAGCTCCATCACCAGCATCAGCAGCCCCCACTTGCTCTTCCAGAAGGTTCTGGAACATGCCCCTGAGCCCTCAGTCTCCTGACACGATGGGAGACATGTCCTGTGGCTGCAGACCTTCCCATCTGGGGGGAAGCTGGCTCCGGAATGTCTTAAAGGTGTGACATCCTGGGCTCCAGGGTCCCGGGAGCCCTCCCCCCGCGCAAGACCCCGGAGACTCTCGGGACGGTGACCTCCGAGGCTCCGGAGGTTCGGCGGCAGCTGCTTCTGGAGGAGCAGAGCCGGTCCCGGCCCAGCGGGGCCTGGATCTGCGAGGTTTGCAGAACGAGGCAGATGGGGACCAACTCGGGGACGGAAAGTCCTTTGCAAAGTGCATGAAGCGGATGGGGAGGTGGTGGTGGTGCTTCCCGCACTGTGTGCGTGTGTGCGTGTTAGTGTGTGTACAGGTGTGCTTGTGTACCTGCGTGTGCACGTGTATATACGTGTCCCTGTGTATGAGCATGTGTGTATGTGCATGTGTGTGTGTGTGTGTGTGTGTGTGCGCGCACGCGTGCTGGTCTGTGTCTGAGGTGCAGAGTCGGCCCCGCCCACCCCTGCGGTCGGCGAGCACCCTGTTCTCTCTTCCACCCACTCTGGCCCCGCCCATGAGCTCCCCTGGCACTGAGCTTGGGCTCTCACACCAGCTCCTCCCACCTCCGCCCTGGGCACCAGGCAGTAGAGCAGGGACGCCGGCACTAAATGAACCCCGAGCAAAGGGAGGTGAGAGTCCAAGGTGCCACCTGCTGGCGTCCGAGGCTCAGGGTCAGGTCCAGCCCTGCAGACCCCCCTGTTGCCGAGGAAACAGCGTCGCCAATGGGCATCTCCTTCCCGGCGGGAAGTCACGAGCGCCTCTGTCTGGGAGAAGTTTGCACTTGTCTGCTCTCCAGCATCATCCTGAGCAGAGGGTGGGGAGAGTGGAGAGCAGCTCCTGGGGGTGACCAGGAGCCCAGCCCTGGAGGAGCCGGAGGGACGCCGCTCTTCTGCTTTGCCCACGCTGGTCTCCGGAAAGACCGTCTTCCTCCAGAGGCTGCGTTTGTGGGGACCGCACCTGAGAATAGAAGCTTCCTACAGGCCTTGTGAATAGTGCACATTCCTGGGCCCCAGCCCAGACTCCCGGATCAGAATATGGGGGGAGAGACCCAGGCACTTGCATTTTAACAAGCTCCCCAGTTGTTCACGTGTCTCTAACGTGTGAGGACCAGTGCTGTAGGAAGAGCTGTGGGGTCCGTGCAGGAGACGTGCTTCTTCCCTTCCTCCCTTCTTTCCTCCCTTCCTTCCTTCCTTCCCCCCTTCCTTCCTTCCTTCCTCCCTCCCTTCCTTCCTTCCTCCATCTAATTCATCAGTGCCGGGGACATAGTGACCGGGGCAACCAGGCTGGTGCTCGCGGTATCCATGCTCCAGTGGGAAGACGGGGTGTCAGTGTGGGCCCCACGGGAAATGGGGAATCCAAGGGCCACCTGAGGGAGTGTGAGGAGTCTGAGGGCTGGACCAGGCGGTGACGCCAGCAGGGCAGAGCAGGTGCTCTGAGAGTGACGGCGTCTGAGAACCCGGTGGCCACCAGAAGCTGCCGAGGCCTCACCGACAGCACAGCTGAAAGGCTTTTCGGGCCACTGGCCCCTGCATGCGTGACGCAGAATGAGCTCCCGAGGCCTCTCCATCCTCGAGAGGCTGCTGACTGTGCAGGAGGCTGCTCTGAGCACCAAAGGCTGCCGTGCTCGTAGTTAATTATGGATGGCTTTTAGAGTTTCTCCTACACAGCCGGGCCCATCGAATATTCATAGCAGCCAGACATTTGCCTCCCAGCAAGTCGGAGGTATTGGGGGAAAAGGACACTGCTGTGAGGGGTGCACAGGACAAGCTGGGCACCCGAAGCCTGCTTGTGAGACTCCAGCAACACTGACCCACAGGCCCTCCCTACGGGATTCCAGAGAGGAGACGGGTGGTTGGTAACCAGAGGGTTCATTCATTCATCCGAAAACACTCACTGAGCACCTGCTCTGTGCAGGTCCCGCACTAGGCATGGAGGAGCCGCAGTGAACGAGAGGCCAGGACCGTGTGCTGAAGGAGGCCACGTTCCGGGCGTGGGGAAGGCAGGATGCCCAACTGGACTGGAGTCCCGGGGACGCCCGGAGCCGCAGAGTGGATGTCGGACCCGCTTCCCTGATGGGGAAGGCTAAGAGGAGATGGGAGGGAACTCGAGTTTGCTTTGCGCAGGTTTGTCAATGGGAGTCTCGGTTATTGGTCCCGAGACAGGTTCAGCACCCACGGGGTCTTGGATGGGGCTGTGTGTCCTCCGGAAATGAACAGCTCAGGATTCCAGTCATGGACCCACTGAATAATGCAAGGATATAGTACATTCTGGTTCCCAGCTATTGGGAAACTGGTAGATCAGGAGGACAGACCCCGCACACGATGCAGGTTTGAGTCAACATTTCATTATTCTGGGTGGAAAGAGGGACCCGAGGGCACAGTCCATTCTGGGGAACCGCACCTCCACCCTCACCATCCTCACCACTGATGCTCATGAGAAGACCCGCCAGGGGCTGGGCCAATTACTCGGTGATAAACAGTTTCTCTTAATGAGCTTTAGAGCGAGAGCTGGTGCAGTCAGCGTGCCGTTCTCTCCAGGCGCTGGGGGCCGGAGGAAGTAATCAATCACTACCAGGAAGAATGAGATTTTTATTGGCTCCATTCATTTGCCTACCAGAGAGATTCTCCAGGAAAGAACAGTTTTCATTAAAACCTTGATAGTCGGTGGGTTTGCTCATTTGATGGGTGAGGAGAGGCCGAATGTGCAAGGTAAGAGCAGGGTGAATCCGGAAGGTGTGAAAGGAGGAGAGAAGCAGAAAACACCTCTCTCTCTCTCTCTCTCTCTCCCCTGTTGCTGGATTTGAAGCCCAGTGGATCCCCCCTCTGAGGGCAGCTTTGAGAATAAGAGCTGGAAGACATTTCCTATCAGTTAGGGGAACCTTACTGAAATCCAGTGGCTGACTTGGAGTTCTCCCACTGAATTATGCTAAGGGACTTTTCCTGTACTTATTTGCCACACAGAAATCACAAAACAGCTGCGTTCCCACCCCTGGCTCAGCCCGCAGGTTCAGGCCACAGCACCGGCCACAGTATTTCACTGGGCAGCTTCTCCCAGGAGACTCAGAGAGGCCAGCGGAAGACACTCCGCTTTCCACACCAAATCGTCCCTGGCTCCCAGACCTGGGGCTGCTGGAGGATGGATTCAGCACTCTGGGCCCAGGCAGGCAGAACAAGGGCAGCCGCGCTGCCTTGTCCCAAAGGAGTGGACCTGTAGAGGGTCCAGAGTCTCAGTGTGTCCCTGGGGTGTCAGCAATTCTGACGTGGGAGGGAGGTGTTCCAGGAGCAAAAGGTCCAGCAGGGTGAGGGGAGTCCCCAGGGAGATGGAAAAGGGTGTCCTGAAGCCCCTGGGGCTCCAGGGACACCATGATCTACGTGGAAGGTCCGTCAAGGGACAGAGAGGAAGGACCTGGCCAGAATGGTGGGGCAGGGGCAGCCTGGAGGGCAAATGGGCTGTGGGCACAGAGGGTACTCAGCCCAGACGGGACAGGACAGAGGATCCGTGGGAGCCCCTCGGGAAGTGAGAGCACAGAGTAGCGGGGCCTGGGACGTCTGGCGGTGAGGTTTGGTCAACTGCTGGAGAACGTGGGGTTTAATTTCTGATAATAAAGGAAATGAATAAACAAGATGGTTTCCAACTTGAGGATAAATGAAATACTCAGAAAAGAGAAAGTTATCGCCTTCTGTATCCTGGCTCAGCAGTGAATGGGGCTCCCCGAGGTAACCAATGGGTCCAAGTCTAACCCACGTCCTGAGAGACCCACCACACACCAGAGGAGGGGCGGGCACGTGGGTGACGCTGAGGGCGGGCGAGAGGGTCAGCCTGGGCTTTGTGGTCAGGGATGGTTGGAGACACTCTGCTCTGGTCCTCCTCTCCTGCCCCTCTCTTGTCTTTTCTGTTCTTTCCCAGGAACATTTCCTTTACTTTGTGGTCCAGTATTGTTACGACTTTTGCCTTTTTAATCACAATTTTAATGCTCTTTTTAATAAAATCCCTTTCTTATTAAATGAGTGTAGTGTCTTCTTTTATCTCCCCGGGGATGTTAGTTACTAGTTGTGGGGCTGAAATTATATTCTCTCTCCATAAACACCATGTTTCCCTCCCATTTATTTATTTTTAGTCTCCACTTTCATGTTCCACATTTTTCTCTGTCTGTTGGGCTCGTATGTCCAACTGCAGGAGGGAAAAGCTCGTGGGAAGCTGTGTGCTGTCGTGTGTGGCCTTTGGACCTCGTTGGAGCATTTTCTTGGGAAATCCCTGATGCCAGAGCCCATGGGGCTTTCTTCATGGCCTGGCCAGATTCTAAGGGCAGGAAGACCGCTCCCATCTCCCCAGGGTGGGCTCCATGGAGTTGATGGTCAGGTACCATTTCCCGGGAGCTTCCAGTTATGACCTCTCCTTGCTCTGTCTGCTGGGTTAACACCTGTTCCATGTCCCGTTACTACCTTCTCAGTGGGTGCTCCGGAGGACCAGCGGGTAGCATCAGTCTGTGCCTCCAGCCAGGTGCTCCCACTGCATCCTGAGACACTTGGAGCTGGAGACCCTCAAGGCCGCGCTGAGGTCTCAGGAGGGGATGGGGCTCCTGACGACAGCTAGGGTGGCGCTAACTCTGGCTTTACTTTTTGTGTGAATCACCGGGATGTTTTCAAAATGCATGTTCTGATCCAGCAGGTCTAGGGGCCCGAGGTTCCGCAGAACCTTCCTGGTGATGTTGTTCTTGGCCCGTGCCCACTCTGAAGTGACAAGGAACTCAGAGACAGCACCCAGGACCAGTGAGGTCAGAGACGGGCCTCAGGAAGGCTCCACATGGCTGCACATTCCAGGCAGCACAGACGTGTCTAACTGGCCTCGCTCGGGTGGTATTCAGGTGGCACTCAGGTGTCCACGGCTCCTTCACCTGCAGAAGCAGCAAAGCCAGCTGTCCCCTTCGTGTGCATGAGTGTGGCACATCGCTGGGCAGAGGCCGTGTTGGTTGTATGCCTGGAGGACCTGCAGGCTCAGGTCTGGGGGGCGAGCTGGGCAGAGCCATGCCCTTGTCCCCAGGGCCCAGGGCCTGTCTCCTCTTCCCTGCCCAGTCCCTCCCGAGGGGCCTCAGTCACACTCACAGCTTTGGGTCATCGGTCGGCACCACATGCACGTCTGACCCCTATCGGGCATTTACTGTCACTGCAGCCGCCCTAGTAGCCTCTGGGCAGAGGTCAGAGAGGGGTGGAGGGTGGTGCGTGTGAGGCAGGAGATAGAGGGGCTCCAGGTTAGACATTTACAGCCAGCCTCCTGTCTATACTTCAAGATGGAAATTACAGCAGGGTAGATAGCTGGACTTTGTCTCCAGTAGACACTTTCGGATAACAGTTATGGCCAGGCCAGAGAGGGGCTAAATCCTGCCTGGGTAAAAGATTAAGAGGTGACATATTTCTCATCCTTGGGGTCAGGGAGACCTTGACTTCACATGCACAGAAAGGCTCCTTGGGGATCATAAAGGGAGGGGACGCCAGACCATAATCAGTCTTGCTATCTTCCCAAAGACCCTCACGCTGAAATCCATCTTGGCTAAAGGATGCGCACGCACATAGGGTAGGGCCCTGAGACAAATCAGCTGTGGGGTGAAAGCAAGACGACTGGCCAGAGGAAAACAAAGACGCGGAAGACTGCCCCCTTATAAATGATTTAAACTTCCCAAAGGCGCGACTCTCTCTGAGCTCACCCATGCATCTGTCCGCAAGTACTCTGCTTTTCTAATGAACACCTCACTTTCCTCTCTACCTTTCGTCTCTTTGTCAAGTTCCTTTTTTTTCAAAGCACACGAGAGCTGGGGCCCAGACCCTAGTCACTGGACCTCGTGGTCTAGTGATTAGGTCTCACCAGGACAACCAGGGTTTGATCCCCATTCAGGGAACTAAGATCTCGCTTCAAGCTGCCACTCGCTGCTCTCCCCCCATAATCAGGCAGAGAAACACCAGTGCAGAGCCCAGTGTGAACCAGGGAGTCTCACTGACAATGTGGCTTCCTGGGGGTTCTCGACATGCTGAAACATCTAGCAACGCTGGACCCATATCCCATATAGCCGTCATCACCTGGGAGCTGTGGCAGCCACCCACCTCCAGCCCCACTGGGGCTGTCACACGCCTGCCCTGTGGCACGCGGCCTCTGTGTTATTAGCACAACGTGGATCCGCCATGTGGCCCTGAATGTAATGAGAATGTTATTCCTTAGACTGGTGTGGCTCCACTGAACCCAGGCAGGGAGAGGAAAACCTGAAAGGATTCTGACAGCAGGAAACTAACAAGAAATGAGAACTACTGCCCAGGCAGCAGGAGCATAGACACTTGGTGTGTGTGTGTCTGAGTGTGTGTGGACAGGATCTAGAGATGTAGACATTTTAATTTCTGCCAATACCTTAGCCGCAGGCCCCTGTTGGTGGAGTATCAGATCAGATCCCAAAATGAGCAATTAGAGAAATTGGCTTTTAAGAGAAGCACCTCTGGCAAAGTAAGTTAATTTGGGAAAATATCATAATTCAAGACGCTGACAGGAGGGAGTCGGAGTGGGCGGGGGAGGGAAGTGGCTGGACCCCGACACCATTCCATCCCGGCGGGGATTCCACCTCACAGGATGGCCCGGGGTCCTGACAGTACCCCAGGTTCCCCCTGTCTTGTTCAGGAACATGGGCTCCGGGGTCCTCTAGGGCTGGCGGACCACTGGGTGGGCACAGTGGAGGGACATGTAAGAGTCATGTGCAGAAATGCAATATGGGGGTCATGTAGCGATGCAGAGGGGGACAGAGGCAGGACAGCAGAGCCAGGGCCACCTCCACCCACCTGGGCCCATCTGGGGCAGAAGTAGCGGGCGGCCCCTGCTGGGCTGATGAATTAGCACAAAGGGCCCTCTGTGGGTGCAGCCTTGGTCAGAGCCCACGGCCAGGGGGCTGAATGCAAGCTGGGCTTCACCCCACATACCCCTGGGCCTGGACTGCAAAGGCCTCCTGACTGGGATATAGAAGAGCCCTTATCCACCCCTTGGGCCCCAGACCGTGGGAGGAGCAGTCAGGGGTAAACTGAGCAAACAGACTCTGGGTCTCTGTTCTGCTGGGCCTCACACACCTAGACCTGCCGTAACAGCAGCTCATTTAGACCCCAACACCTAGACAGCTCAGGACACCAAGACTTTGGCTGGTCACAGGAACTGAAACCCAGAATTATTGTCTAACGAGTGAAGCTGAAGCAATGGCATCTTCATTGCTTCCCAGCCAGGCGGTTCCCTCCGTCCTTCCTGAGCTCACATCCTCACGGTACACACCTGGGCGCCAGGCCCCGTGCTGCCCTTTCGCAGCCACACTCCAGTGGACGGTGTGCAGGCTGCGTACCCCTGGAGCAGGCATCTCGGGGCGTCTTCCCAGCCCACCCTGATGCTGCTGTTCTGAGAATCGGCCCAGCGAAGCACCAGCCTACAGCTTGTCTCCACGCAGCTACCAACCTCTACAGAGTCACTTTTCGCTACCACCTCCCTGCTCTTGAGAGCATCCTCGGGCCTCCCCTCCCCCGTGCTCTGTTGCAAATGAGTCGGTTCCTTTCAGAAGAGATCTGGAGCCCCTGTACCCTCTCCTGGGCATCATCTCCGAGTCCCAGCTCTGGAGCTGGACGCTGGGACCACGGCAAGCTCCCCTCCGCGCCGCGGCCCTGCCTTAGCAGCGGAGCACATGTGGAATGTGGAGGGAGCGGCTGCAGCCCCCGGGGCTTGCCCTGCTGGTGTGAAGACACCACCTCACAGTGGGGAGGAGGCGATCAGGGCCCCAGGATTCTCAGTGGTGGCGCCCCCAAGGGGACCCTCGATTCTACAAGCGGGGGCTTAGCCTCTGAAACAGGTAGCTGGGGGGCGGGATGAGAAGTCTGAAGGCCGCTCCTCCTGGGAAGCAAGTCCACAGTCTGCAGGCTGGGGGGACTGGGGGCTGGGAGCCCTGTGTTCTTGGCTGTGCCCTGGAGACAGGGGTCATGTTCTAGACCCTGGGCATCCGAGAGAACTCAGAGCGAGCAGAGTCCTCCTTACGGCCACCCCGTTCCGATGGACCAGATCCCAGCATTGCCCACGGGTGTCTTCAAGCCTTAGAAACAGCGGGGACATTCATTTCTCACTGTGGTCCCACAAGGCACAGGGTTAATTTCTGAAACTGAGCATCAGAAGTTCACCGCTCACGGATACTGACAGAAAGGGCCTCCATCAGCAACGTTACACGATTGTCTTTTTATGCCTCATGCCCTGCCCGTCAGTCAAGGGGAGACGGAGCCATTTCCTTCCTAGTGCTGTTCGCGTAACCACAGCGCCTTAAGGCCCACACGCAAGTCCTTGCAGCCGAGTCGCCAGAGCCGCCGCCTGATGGGCCCCAAGTCGGAGTCCTTCGTCATCAGAGGTACCTGCGTAACTGGCTCCCCACCCACCCCTCCTGGCGGGAGACCCGCGCTGCCCACACCGAGCGCGAGCGCGGAGGCTCGGGACCGCCCTCCCGCCAGGACCTCGCGGCCTGTCTCACCTGCCCCGCCGCTGACGTCAGCCGCTGCTTTTCGAGGCAACAGGACAATTGCTGGGCTGCAGATGATGTATTAATTAGCTGTGCTAGCCCTCCGCAGAAAGGGCACTGGCTGCGGGCATCTTCCTGCGGGGTCTTTGCCATCACGAACCACGTAATCTCCACCTCATCCCTTGGCAATGGGGACATTTTCTGCAGGTTGAATGAGACTGTGACAGTTCTGACTTCCCCTTGGAGGCCAGTCATTGAAATATGTGTTTCCATTCATGGCAAAGCCCCCCAATCCACGTGCCAGAACCTGAGGACCCCTGCTCAGTTCATCCAAAACTTTTGATTTTTGTTTGTTTGTTTGGCCGTGCCACGCAGCTTGTGGGATCCAGTTCCCCGACCAGGGATCAAACCCGGGCCCCCTGCACTGGAAGCGTGGAGTCTTAACCACTGGACCACCAAGAAATTCCCCATCCAAAACTTTTAAATGCAGATGTTCCCAAAGGAAAACACCTGCACTACCTACCATGGAAATTGCCCTAATATTGTTTCTGCATTAGCCAACACCTTCTCTACACCAAATACAAAAGAGTAGTGAGGAAGTATTTGGGTACATGAGGCAATACTCAAAACTAGGCTTAAAAAATAAATCACACACAGCGTTGCATTTCATCATAAATTACGTATGGTTTCTTAGAAACAACACAGAAATTACAATGAGGCAATAAACATTAAATATAAGGTATGTGTTTAATTCTAAACTAAGTAGATTTAAAACTGTTTATTCCCAGCACTGCTTAAAATGGTCACACGGCAACAACAAATGTCTCTAATCTGTTTTTATTTCTGTGTCATTTGTCCCTTTAACTGAACCTCTGTGAAACAATTAAAACAAAACCTATATCCTATGCCACCGAAGGGAAATAAAATCCCCCCATCCCAATGGTCTTTTAATTAGAAATAACCCATCTCAGACATGAATTCAGGGGAAAATCTGCATTAGGACTGCAATGCTACTAATTGAGAACCTTCGAAATTGTGTTCATCTAATTTAATGATCTTTGTTGAACGTATCTAATAGATTCTTTCTCCCTTGACAGTTTTCACCCAGTGAATTTTATAGGAAAACAAAAATGTCAGGCCATCTGGGCATATGAAAACGCCATAACAAATTATCCTACAGAGACTTTTGCTAAATGGAAAAGCAACAAACATCAACAAAACAAGCTACTGGTATTGAGAGAAAGCATAATAAACTGGTAATCCAGGCAGCATAAATGACAATCAGCCCCTCCCCTCAAAAAACCAAAACTTAAAGACCTGATGGTTGGGGAGTTCGTGGTACCCTCCATACTGCCTGGCACAGATGCTGTAACATGACGTGATTCACCGTTTGCCATTCCTGGACTCTGCAGCACCACACACAGACACACACACACACACAGACACACACACACACACACACACAAAGAACAGAACTCGAAGGTGGGTAACTTGAACCACGTGGGTGAGGAGGGAAAGATACAATGTGGATGGGGAAGAAGAAGATGCTTCTGCAAACAGCTGGAGATCCCTTGAAGACCATCTCCAACCTGGTGCGATCCCTGGATGCCCACATTGACTGGCCAGGGTGTGAAAAGTAAGATTCAACGGTTCCTGTGCTGAACGTACATTAGAAAATGTGACCTAATGCCACAAGCGATGTTGCCTGAGGAACTTCCACGCTACCTGAAGGGACAAGACCCAATGATGGCTGAATCATTCATCTCCCACCTCCATTTGTATTTTTATGTTTCGTAGGACACCTCCCCATTCACCATGGTTGCCCACAAGCCTGTTTAATAGTAAATATTATCACAGATTCTTAGAATTGGAAAGACTCTCAGGGGACAGCTAATCTTTGTGCAACTGACCCACTGACATGTCTTAAAAAAAAAAAATGTAAAGGAAGTTCAAAACAGTAAAGACCCAAGACAGGGCACCAGTCATCGTCAGCAGATTTTGTACAAAAAATCTCTTCTTAACTCCATAGAGTGAGCCAGGCTCAGGCACCCTCTGACCCAAATGTGTCCTAAAGACCCCACTGCAATTACAGAACCCATGAGTAATATACCCCAGAGTGAAACTGGGATGTAACACCACATTTGAGAGAAGAGGATGGAATAACTTGCCGAGGGGAAAACAGTTTTTAAAAGTTGGTGAACAGTTGCAATCGGGAAACGAGGGCGCAAGGGCCCAGCTTCAGGGCCGCGTTCTTGGGTCACACAACAGTGTCAGTGTGTCCATCTGGGCGCTGCCATCAGGCACACAGATGTCCTTCTGAGTCAGACCTTGACCCAGAGGGAAGGGAACTTGATAGTATTTCCAACAGTGTCACTTCCAGCAGAAAAGACCTACCACTTTGCATGCTCCTGTCTGGAAATCTGGGGTAAAATCCTTACGGAAAAAGGTGGAAAATCTTAGGTATGTAAAGCTCTAAGAAAATAACAGAAAACGTTAAAACACCAACCCTGGAGATTACGGTGATTTTGTTGTTGTTTTGTGCCTTTGAACCTTCAACAATCCCACCGGGGTGGGAGAGGGGCAGAGCTAAGGGGTCTTGTATTGGCGTCAGTGGTGCTGGAAATTTGCTTTCTCATTCCTGAGGTCTCACTCTTCTGGAAATCACAAAATGGGGGAGGGGGCGGAAGCAAGGAGACCACCGTGTGGTGTGGGCGCCTTGGGGCTGCGAGGACTCACCTTCTCCTGATGGTGGAAGGCCACTGCCAGCTCTGCCAGGACAAAGCCCCAACTCAAGTCGGCTCTAGCAAAAAGGCTCTTGGGACTCAACCATACCAACATTTTCTTCTGTGACTTCCAGATTTTTTTGATGCGCAGAGAAAAAACAACCCTCTCTCACTTTGGTTTTGGGTGAACTTCAATTAGACACTTAGTACAAGTTTTTAAAATCGAAGTAAGTTCTGAAGACGGCACTTACTCCTCCTTCTATCAGATCTGTTGTCTTCTTTGTATCAATACTAAGGATCCCTAAAGTGAGGGGAGCAAAGTTTCTCAAAATTCCAATCACAGAGCTGATTCTGAGTTCCTTCCAGGGCACTGGGCGGAGCTGAGCTGATGGTGAAATCGAAGCCATTGCTCCAACAGAAGCAATTATTCTGCAGTGTGGGCTGAAGGCGACGTGAGCTCTGCTCTCCTCTCCTCGTGGATTTCATTACTCGCCCTGCATCATCACTTAACTCCACCGTTCATGTTTAAGATTTAATTTTTCTTCGAGGACAGCAAGCTATTTGGCCCAGACAGAATGTCACCTTGAATGGCGTGACAAGAATTCTTAAAAGCAGCTGAGATATTTGGAGAACTTTTCTTCTCTGACTCTCTCTGGCAATTCTGTTCCCCAAAAACTTTCACAATGAGCTGAATTGGATCCCCAGGGAGGCGGCTACCTCTGAGCGGAGAGGCACCCGCCGGGGGAGGGCCTGAATCACATGGGTGCCAATTCACCTCGCCCTCCACGCTTGGTAAAGGTGACATTGATTCTTTGCTCGATTGCGGAGGGCTCTATAACATTCAGACGTCCTGGGGACTCGTGGGTCAGCTGTCCGTTACTGTTGTCGTCTGCTTCTCCCAGCTTGGAGACGCTTGGCTTAGCTGAAGCTCGGTGCTAGAAACAGGGGTCAAAGTCCATTCAGGTGGAGGACCCTTTTTCAAATGAGCCATGTGAATCCATGAACTGATGTCTTTCAGTTCGGCTGTACATAAATTAGTTAGTAATACCTGATAAGTTTCTCTCCATCATGTGTGTAAATAATCTTTTATTTGTGTCCTTTCCAATAAACAAAATCTCTAGGTTGTAATCCATCATCATTTTCATCTCCTGGGAGCTCACTGTAAAAGTAGTCACCATTTTTTTTGAAGTGTCTCAACAAGACCCTGTCAATAACGTAATAGATTTCCTTCGAACCAAAATGGGTGCAAATTTCCATAATATTGTTTTCCTCATAAAATCATTTTCTTAGATGCCCAGTGTGTTAAAGAATGTACCTGCTGGAGTAATGGCAGTTGGGCTTCAACAGACACAAAGTTTTGTTTTATCAGGTCTAAGCCATATTTGTGTGGTTGGATCAAAATTCCCCCTTTTGTTGCCATATCTGTTTCTCTTTTTTAGTGGGGATCTCTTGAGCCCTAGAAATCTTTTATAGGGTTAGCAAGGTTAATGGAGAGCAGTGGACAGTCTCAAGACTGGACAGGATGAATATTTAAGGCTGCCTGTTGGGCCACAGCATTAGCAAGCTGATTTCTTTTAGCTTCCATGGTGTCAGATTTGGAATGCCCTATTGTTTTAATAATTGCTTACTGTTCTGGCAGCTGTATGTCTGTAACCTGTTTTGTTTTGTTTTGTTTTTAAATTTATAAGTTGTGCTGAGGAGGTTAAAAACATCATTGTTTTTATAGCGTTCCAAAGTTGTGTGCCACTTCAAAAGTATAGCGACTGTCAGTATAAATATTTGTTATCCTGGCCTTTAGCTAGTTGACAAGCTAGAGTTAAGGCAATTAATTTGGCCAGTTATGCTGACTTTGTTTCTGATAAATAAAAGTTTTCAATGATGTCCACTGTGGGCGTTACTGTATATCCAGCTCAATCATGTCCTTGTTCATCCTTTAAGTAGGACCCATCTGTAAATTAAGTCCGATCAGCCTTATCAATAGGGGCTTCCTGTAAGTAATTCCTGGAAGCAAGAAAATAATCTGTTAACAAAATGTAGCCGTGGTTGTTTCCTTCCTGTAGTGCTGGAAGCAAAGTTGCAAGGTTAGGGTTGTTACCTGGAACCAAGGGAGTATTCAGTGCAGAAAGCAACAACACTTCATGAGAAGCTAGTCAGCTGAGTGTGGAGAGCTTAGGAGAGACTCAACTGAGTGTGGGACATACACAGTGAAAAGAGACCCTATTATTGATACTATTTCTTCAGTAGCCTTACATAAGACAGCCGTTTCTGAAATAACCCTCATACAAAGTGGAAGTCTTTTGCAGCTGAGTCTTCAGCATAAAAGCAAGTCATTTCCAAGTATTTTTGTAAAAGCATCAGAATAAGACAGTAAGACAATAACTGTCTCTAAATGACAAAAGGCTCAAAAAGCATGCTTAAAGACCTGATTACAATGTGATTGTCAAGGAAATTGAGCCATTTCTGATATAGAACATTTTAAGATAATAACTGCAATCATGACTGACAAAACACCATGGCATTTTAAATTTTAGGAACTTCATGTAATTTCATACATTAATAATATTTACCTATACAGTATATCTTAAGAAGAGTTATTATTACTCATTTGACAATGCTTCCCAGCTGGAATTCTCAGATTTCACTCATTCACTCATAGGACAAACTAGGTTCTGGGGATCCAGGATGACCAAGAACCACTTACTGACTTCAAGAGGCTGGGTTAAGAGGGTCTGAAAAGGGCTACAAGGGGATGTGCTGAGCTGCAGGAGGCAGCCCAGTGATTCTGGAATCAGGCAAGCCTGGGTACGGCCCCAAGCTCTGTGTCCTTGGGCAAGTTACTCAACCTCCGTAAGCCTCAGTTTCCCGATCTGCGACACAGGGATAATTAGATGATCCAAGTCTCTGTCCGTAAGATGCTCTTGGCTGCAAGTAACAGGATAATATACCTAAGTCACGTTTAGAACACAGGACATTTACTCAGCACAAGAAGCCCATGGGCAGGCGATTCCCCGGCAGACTCCACGGTCAGGCTTCAGTGGGTCTGGCTCTGCCGCCATGCTGTAGCCAAGTCCTTCAGTTTGTCTGGAACATTCTGGTTTTAGCACTGGCAGTCCAGGGTCCTGGGAAATGCCTGCTCTGCTTCCTAATGGCAGCAGTGGGAATACGGTGAGGACTGCACTGACAATGGCCAGGACGGGAGTTCAGGGCTGGGGCTGACTCCCTCTTACCAAGGAGGCAAAATCTTCCCCATGGTTCCCCTTGCAGATATTCCCTCACAACTCATTGGTCAGAACTGGGTCACATGACCACTCTAGACCAATCACTAGCCAAGAGGGGCAGGAGTGGCACAAGGGCTCAGCCAATCATAAGGAGCTATGGGTGGGAACAAGGCTACCAGTGTCTGAGCACTTCCAGGCTCCCCATGGGAAGCACTTCCGGGATGGGTGTTAAGAGGAAAGAATGTTCCAGGAGCCCCCGTCCAGCGGGACAGGGGGGTCTGAAGCCCACCGTGATAAACCTGCCCCGAAGCCCTGCCCGTCTGGCTCTCCCCTGACTTTCAAAGGCTGGTGGGATGTGCAGTTGTGGGGGATAGAACCGGGGATGCTGAGGTCCGGGGGGACGGGGGGCGGGGCGCGGGGAATCGAAAAATGAGAGGCAGAGCCCGCGGGAGAACCGGGGTTTCTGCGGGAGGACCTGGGGCCAAGGCAGAGCGAGCAGGAGTCGGGCCCAGGCCAGATGGGCGCCGGCTTTGTGGGAGGCCGTGTGGGTGTGTTGTCTCCAAGCCCAGGGGTGGGCGGGACGCTGAGGCCCCTCTGCGCTTGTTCCTGAGGCGGGTGCTCCCCAACCCGTGTCTGCGTTGGAGCGTGGGATTCATTTGTTTTTCAGCCTTGCCAGTCCGCCCCCCTTGTCACTGCCATACCAAATAGACATTTGCTTCTCCTTCTTGCCAAGTCCCATATGGTCAGCGGGGGCGTCCTCCATGCAGTGACTCAGGGACTCCCCGCTCCGTGCAGCCTCTGAGGGTCCCGTCTCAACGCTCAGCTCCCAGGGTCGGAGTGGAGCTGGGACCTTGTCCTGGCCTGAGCCTCTCAGTGGCCCCTTGTCTGCGTTAGAGCCTGGGTGGCGCGGGCCAGCCCCCTGGCTTGTCTGTGCGAGCTTTGTGCGGTCACCTCCCAGCCTGAGGAATGAGATATAGCATCATCTACCATCTCTGGTCATTGTGAGGACAGGCCCTGGCCCACGGGAAATGCACGAGAAGTGCTGCCTGTTCCTCTGCGCGCTTCAGCGTAAAGTGGCAAAACAAACCAACACCCAAACCCTAAGGAGTTTGTTTTCATGCATTCAGTGCATCCAGCTGGTGTGGTTCTGAAGCAAGTTTGATTTTCAGTGTTTCTGTTGATGTTCAGGACGATCCCACGGTGCTGGGCCTGACCGAAAAGGCCGGCGGGGACCCCGAGGGTACCGTCCTGGGCTCCCTTTCCAGACGGTGGGGGGCCATCCTCGGCCTGTGTGAGAGTGTGCAGGTTGGAGAGGGGAGGGGAGGAGGGAGGCAGTTAGCTGAGGAAAAGCTCCTATTTGCCCAATTTAATGCTAAGGGATTTCTGTGGGGCTTAGTAAATGGCGTTGGCCACTTCCAGGCCCCCTTCTCAGGGTTTCCTAAGGCTGGATTAGGGGCTTATCTGTTCAGGGCCCTGGGTTCTACTCCTGTCCTGGCCAGAGTCTCCTAATGACAAGTGGCCCAGGAGGCTTCAGTCGTCCTCGCAGTGGGACGGCCCTGCATGCTTCCTGGGGGCCTGCTGTTCATCCAGGAAGTGTGCAAGGAAACCATGTAGTGTTTGGGGCAGGGGAGCATGCTGCGTGTGCCCCCCCCCCGGCCCTACATCAGTACAGTGTCACTGGACACTGTGTTCGAGACTATTATTTAGGGAAAACCAGTTATCAAAGGAGGGAGAATATGGTGCACTCAGCTCCCAGGGGCTTGTTAAATGTCAGATGGGAACCGGGGATCGGAGTTTGCCGACATCTGTAACTGAGCAGAAACCTCAGTCCTTGCTTTGCAGAGCTAAGCTGGGAGGCACATGGGGTCCAGATGAGAGACGTAGCAAGTAGATGGTAAGGGACCCATGTTGGGGGGCAAATGATCCTGCATCTCAGGGGCATTGGTGCAGTGTCTAAGGTTCTAACTCATTCAGTAAGTTACTGAACACCTACTGTATACCAAGTCAATACCGCCTCAGTTCTGCATCACACCTCCATGAGACAAGTACATTATGTGCCAGGTAGGGTATTTGGGGTTATAAATGACAAAAAACTCAACCTAAAGCGTCTTAATCAAAAGTGTATTTTTCCCTGGCACATGTGCTTTGGAAGGTCCTTGGATACACTAGCTTCAGGAGCAGCTTGATCCAGTGTCCAGTTGATGTCACTTGGCAAAATCTCTCAGCTCTCTTCACAAGGTGGGCTCCCTTCTCAGTCACTCTCTCTCCTCATGTGTGAAAGTCACTCCCAGGACCTCATCTTTCAGGGCTGACATCTAGTGAAGAGAAGTGAGAATCTTTGAACCAGCGTCTCTACCTCATCCTGTTGCACCTTTCTGGATCTTACTGGATTGTGTGCTCAGCCCTGATCAATAACCATGGCCTTGAGGAACACAGTGCACTGATTCATTTGGGCCTGAATAACAGGGCTTACTTTTTTTTTTAATTAATTAATTAATTTTATTTTTGGCTGCGTTGGGTATTCGTTGCTGCACGAGGGCTTTCTCTAGTTGCAGCAAGCGGGGGCTACTCTTCATTGCGGTGCACGGGCTTCTCATTGCGGAGCACAGGCTCTAGGCATGAGGGCTCAGTAGTTGTGGCTCACGGGCTCAGTTGCTCCGCAGCATGTGGGATCCTCCCGGACCAGGGCTCGAACCTGTGTCTCCTGCATTGGCAGGCGGATTCTTATCCACTGCACCACCAGGGAAGTCCAATAGGGTTTACCTTTAAGCCCAGGATGGAGTCAACTTCAAATTACATGGGCTGCCAGTGGGGAAGGAGATGGTCACCTGGAGGGAAGTTGAGGAGACTTTTACAGGAGAAGAATGAAGGGCTGCTGAGAGGCGAAACAGCAGATGTCCACTGAAGTGGAGTAAAATACGCCACCTCAAAGTATGCCACTTGGTCATAAGGATCATTTTGAGCTGAAGGCAGTCTTTTTCTGTTTGGTTGGTGTTTTTCGTTCGGTTGGTTTTTTGTTTTGTTTCTATTTGGGTTTGTTTGGTTTTTTTTGGGGGGGGGGTGTTTTTTGTTTTGTTGTTTTTTATCCTGAAGGCAAACTTGAAGAAACAGACACCAAAAAAGCTTTCTGGACTCCACCTGTTTCCTAAAAGCAGGGCATACACTTATAAAGTTGTCTTCCGCTCCCCTTTCTAACTAGGAGGAACCAGAGACAAACCTAGACCCTTATCACCTAGCGACATCCGGGGAGGAATCTACATAACAAAACTCACTGACTATTCTTCCCCTTCCATCAGTCCCCCCACGGGCCTGCCTTCCACAGTTTGCCACCCTAGAAACTCAAAGTCCTGTCACTTCTCCGAAAGTTCATCATTCCTTCAGTTAAGAGGCTAGGTACTAACCCAGGTACTAACGGCTCTTTTGGGTTACTCATCGCCGAGTACTCTGACGCACATGTTAATAAACTTCTGTTGGTTTTTCTTCTGTTAATCTGTCTACTCATTCTAATGTCCAGGGCTCCAGCCAAGGAAGCTAAGATGTGTAGAGGAAAACAACTTATTTCTTCCTCTTATCCACCATGCTACTGTTTATCACACCATTTTATAATTAGGGAAACTAAAGTTCAGGCAATGTAAGTGATCTCCCCAAGGTTACACAGCGATTAAGTGGGATTGCTGCGAGTCTATGCCCAGTCGTTTTGACTCTTTGTTATATGACAGCTTCCTGGGCCTCAACTAGGTTGTTATTTGTGGTCCAAGATTACACTGCAGCTATCTTGGTAGTCCCTATAGGTGGCAGAATAAAGTCTTAAATAGAGTAGTGTTCAGTAACAGAATTGAAAAATTCTTCCAGGGGCTTCCCTGGTGGCGCAGTGGTTGAGAGTCCGCCTGCCGATGCAGGGGACGTGGGTTCGTGCCCCGGTCTGGGAAGATCCCACATGCTGCGGAGCGGCTGGGCCCGTGAGCCATGGCTGCTGGGCCTGCACGTCCGGAGCCTGTGCTCCGCAACGGGAGAGGCCACAGCAGTGAGAGGCCCGCATACCGCAAAGAAAAAAAAAAAATTCTTCCAAAAAAGATCACTGTCTCAATAATTTGAGGTTTAATATTAAATTTCAAACCCATCTTCTAGCTGAATGCCTTCCTTTGCCATTTTGTAATAATGTCCCTTTTATTTCCAAGGATTGCTGAAGCAGTGAATTTCAAAGACTCCGTGAGGCCTGCAACCAGTTACCATATTTCCCTGGAGGAATCACTACCCCTGGCTCTCCCAGGGAGTGTTAGGCGCTTCTCTTCACGTCATCCGTCTCATGCACAAACAGGTGAGGTGCTCTTCTTTGATTTGGTTTAGCATTTAGGACGGTTGTTTGTCCACATGCTCATAGAAAGAGTCTTCAGTAGTGTGGTGGCCTGACTTGGCCTTCTGCTGCCCCAAGAGCCCCTTCCTTTTCTTGATCTGTAGCAGAAAAGCTCCTCCGGTGGCAATGAGGGTTGATCTCAGGGTATTAACGGGTAAAAGGCATCTGAGGCCAAACTGAAGATTTCACACTGTGCTATAGCAACTAGGAATGTTTCTATGAATAGAAATAATGTGTTTTAGCGGGAGGGAGATGTGATTTGTGGGGAGTGGGGATAAATTGGCCAGTTCTCAGTGGTCTTGTGTAACAGCCAATGGCAAGTGAAGGAATGCCTTCTGCCTGAGAGAAACACACTTGAGAGCTTAGAACACACCATTAAGTTTGCCCTGATGCATCTTAACTTTACTTTTTTTCTACATTGAATTTATTTTTCAGTGGATGAAAGTACCCAAGTTACTGCTAATGTGTATGTGAACCGTCCACTCACTTATTTTTTTTTTTTTAAGCAGAGGTCTTCTTAAAAGCCCACATGATTTAAATTTATTTATTTATTTATTTTGGCTGCGTTGGCTCTTCGTTTCTGTGCGAGGGCTCTCTCTAGTTGCGGCGAGCAGGGGCCACTCTTCATCGCGGTGCGCGGGCCTCTCACTATCGCAGCCTCTCTTGCTGCGGAGCACAGGCTCCAGACGCACAGGCTCAGTAGTTGTGGCTCACGGGCCTAGTTGCTCCGCGGCATGTGGGATCTTCCCGGACCAGGGCTCGAACCCGTGTCCCCTGCATTAGCAGGCGGACTCTCAACCACTGGGCCACCAGGGAAGCCCGAGAAGAGACCTTTTTTAACAGCAGAAAATTTCTTCTCTCTTTCCTCATTAAAGTAGGAGGTTCCAGACATCAGCTTCAGAAACGTACTCCAACCCACCAGCCTCAGTAGCATATTGACACAAGGGGCTAGGCAACCAACACTGGCGCGTTACATTTGGATAATTAGCCACGAGTCTGGTCTTTCCACCGAGGGTGACATGCGAACTTGCAGTTTCATCAGACAGAGAAGATAAAGGCGAGTCTTTTCTTCATGTCTCCTCATTTCAGACCATCCAACTCAGCGGCAAGCAGCGCGCCCAAGTCTGCAAATCAAAATCCATTTGAATTTGTTTAAGAGGAGTGGAGCACATTCACTGATTCAGGTATGTTCCTTCTGGGCTGTTTCGTCACCATCTTTGGAAAAACACATGAGGTGGGGCCCGCGGATAGACCGTGACTTGTCCTGCAGGGATTTGAGACGCCGTGATTGGCATTGTGCCCTCACGGGAGAGATCTGCTCCTAAGGCACTTACCTGACAGGTCTTGGTTCATCGGTGATTCACAGTGATTTTGCCCTCCAGGATTTCAGGGAGGGGCCTTAGTGTCATGAGGACACATTTCCTGTGTCTGGAGGATGATGCATTCTCATGGGAAAGCGTGAGTTGGGGCAGAGTGCTTCCTCGTCCTGGCAGGTTCCCCATGGTCCAGAGGCAGAAGCGCTGTGGCGTTGGTGAAAGTCTTCAGGACCTGCTGGTGCATGTGGGTGAAGCGTCTGCTCATTGTTAATGAGGCTTCTTGATCTGTCAAGACATTTAACATTTAATACGTGTCATTAATGATTTAGAGAAGCAGCGTTCCGTGCTCTTGGGAGAAGCACGTGCCAGTGTGGGACGTGAGCATCTAGAGGGACGGGGAGGGCCCTGCCTCCCTCGGCTCACACGGGAGCGGGGTGCAACCCCTCCTCGTTACCACAGGCCCCGTGACAGGCGCTACACAATGGGGCCCCACTGCAGACGTGCTTTTCTGTTGAAAGTCAGTGAAAAAAGCAGGATTCTCAGCTTTCCTTAAAAAAAGGTAATAGAGTTTTTGAGCAAAACCATCTTCCATGTCCCTGACAAGAGCTGCCTACAGTGGCTCCGAATATGACCTACAGCCCTTGAGGAGGGACTAAAGGGCCTTGACTCTGTTTAGTGGCCGCACTGTTAATACTTGGTGTTGGTTGACTGTTTTCCTTTGCTTCTGCATTTTCTCACTTCTCTGATTAAGCTTATTCTCTGGCTGAAGTTCTTCCACAGACAGAAGGCAGGCGGAGGACAGGCCCGTCTCGCCTCCCGCACCCTTTACTCGTCACAGCGCGCTGCTGCCCGCTTGCCTCCCACCTTACCGGCCCTTCCTTCTCAGTCTCCTTCTCAGGCTCAACCTCCCCACTGCAAGTTAAGCGTTCCACAGAGCTGCATCCTGGGTCTCTTCTCTCCTCACTGTATTTCTTTCTGTAGTTAACCTTATCATTCCCCAGGCCTTCGAAACTGCCCGTACGTTGATGGATCCCAAAGTTATGTCTCTAGAATACTCCTACCTCTTAGCTGTAGATTCATGGGTCCAGTTGTTTCCTTGATGTCTGCATCTGGATGTCTCGTGGGCAGTGCAGCGTCCACAGGCCAAAGTAATCTCCGGTCCCTCACTTCAGACCTCGCTCGGCGTTTCCACTTTGCTAAACTGAACCACAATCCATTGACCTGGACGAATCAAGAGAACCCATTCCTTGTATTCCCTTTCCCTTACTCTCCTTGTATCCAGCTCACTGCTAACTGTTGATTTCATGTCCAAAATTCCCTGAAATCCACCCAGTTTCCTCGTCTCCACGGCCTCCACCCCCAAGTGCACCCAGTGCCATTTCTTGCCTGGTGCCCGCGCAGCCTCCTAGCTGGACCCCTGCCCTCTGCACTCCCTGTGGCAGATCGAGTGCTTTTTTGAAGAAACAAGTCTGGTCGTCTGCCTCCCCTGCTGTGGGTCCTCCCCAGCTCCTGTCACACTCGGGGTGAAGGCAAACCCGCCCCCGTGGCCCAGGGCCCGGCACTGTCCCCTCAGCTTCCTCCTGTACCACTCTCCTCTTCTATCTCGCCTCAGCCGCTGGGCCTTTGCACACGCTGTCCACCCAGCCCAAAGCCCTCTCCTCCCTTTCTGGTCACTGCTGGTCACCCCGTGCCTCAGCTCTGTTGTCATACCCTCCTGTGCCAGGTGGCACCACTGTGCTGTCCCCCATTCCTTGTTGGCACTTACACGCCTCCTGTGGTCACTCGCTTCCTGTTGCTCTTTTCTGCTAGACTGTCAGCTCATGGTTTTGGTTCATCATGGAATGCACAGCACACGGCATACAATAGGAACTCAACGAATATCTACAGTATAAAATGAACTACAGATAATAGTCCTTAGTAAATAGAAATCAGAGGTTAGAAAAGGCTGATGACACAGTGCGGCTGCGGTGGCTGCAGGACCCAAGTCCCGGTGTGAGACGCCAGAGCCCAGGGTGCTGCTCTGTGTCTCCTCTGAGGGCGAGGCCGGGCTTCATCTGCATCTGCCCTGTGTTTGTGTTCACGCCCCCGGCAGGAACTGCAGTGCGCTGCTGAGCTGGTAATTTAATGAGCACAGACGTCCGTCCGTCAGACAGCCTGGCTCAGCTACTGTTTTAAGAGATTTGAAGATAAATCTACTGCGAAGGTCAGTCACTTAAATCGCCTGTTATTGTCTATTAAGAAAAATGTGTATAACAAGATTAACATGTAGTTGGCCCTCCATGTCTGTGAGTTCTGCATCCATGGATTCAACCCACCTCAGATCGAAAATATTGGGGAAAAAATTCCAGAAAGTTCCCAAAGGCAAAACCTGAATTTGCTGCAAGGCAACTATTTACGTAGCATTTAAAATGTATCTACAATTGTTTACACGGCTTGTACCTCATTTTAGGTTTTATGAGTGATCTGGAGATGATTTAAAGCATGGAAGGAGGGGCATAGTTTGTATGCAAATGCTATGCCAGTGTCTATAAAGGACCTGAGCACCTGTGGATTTTGGTGTCCTTGGGGGGTCCTGGAACCAATCCCTGTGGATACTGAGGGACCACTGCAATTCACAATAAAACATGGAAAAAGATATTTATTTTTCGAGACACTGAACCATTTAGTTGTTACAAGTATACATAAATTTTATGAAGCAGTAATTATAATGTAGACAAGCTTTTTATTCTCACAGTTAATTATAATTGTGAAAGGCAGGATTATCGTATAGAGAGTCACCAGATCACATCCCCCGCAGATTAAGTTGTATCATTAAAGTGTACCCACCGCCTCCTTATTTGTCTGATTTTTTTTTTAATACTTGTGCTTTAAAAACACGGAAGTCAGAGATATGGGAACATATGTATATGTATAACTGATTCACTTTGTTATAAAGCAGAAAATAACACACCATTGTAAAGCAATTATACCCCAATAAAGATGTTAAAAACAAACAAACAAACACGGAAGTCAGTGTGGCGAGTGTGATCTGGGCTTGTGCCCGTCTCACCTGCATCAGGTTCTCAGAGCTGTGGGTGCATTCTCACAGCTGAGGGTCTCCTTAACTCCATCAGTTGGCGGTTTGACTCCTTTCTTCCGTGATTTTTATTCCACCTGTTGAAACGTGTGGACAAGTCACCACGCCCTTGCCGATGGATTCAAATGGCCCAGCAGCCTGGGAACCCTGCCCCGCCCTCTCCACGGAGGCCCCCATGTCACAGCCGCTGGCTCAGGGGCTGGAGGAGAACAGACTGGGGCTGCGGCCGCAGAAGGGTCTGAGACTCTGCACAGACTTCAGCCCCCGCAGGGCCGGGGTCCTGAGCCGTCCTGGGGGCTCCTGCCCGGCCTCCAGCCGCTCCACCGACGGCCGTGGTCACCCCTCATTCATGTCTCTGAGCCGTCTCGTCTGCGCCTGGACTCAGCGCACCTTCCGTTGGGGCAGGAGCGCTGCTCTCCCTGCGGGCGGAGTGACCGCCCCTGTTCATGGCCATCGAGGACCCACAGGAGCTTCCAGGGCTTTCCTGGGGGTGATGGCTTTGAAGATCCCAGCGGTGACACACTCCCTTCCTAAGGAAACGGGTGAGGGAGCTGGGGTCTCCCCTCCCCTTCTCTTTCATCTGCATCCGTAAGGACTTTTTGAAGCAAACCTGACCCAACCTGCAATATCCACAGAGGAATGCACAGGCCCCTGTGACCTGCTAGGGGCAGGTTGGATCAGGGCTGACATGCCGCAGTCAGAATCTCGGCTCAGCTCTGTGTCACCGCGCTGGCTCTGCGCTCAGACAGCGTGGCCTCCAGCAGTCACCAGGCCAAGGCCTACCCCGTTCACACCAAGCAGGAGACACAGGGCCTGTCCCAGCCTTCCCAGGTCTCACTGCCACTTATCTGCCCTGATGGTGTCGCTGCTGGCCTGGCCGTCACCGTGGTAGGGGCCAGCTGCATGCTGGCTGAGACCCCCATGACGGGGCGGTGCGTCTCCAGGAAAATCAGGGCCCAGTGAACCAGGAAGCAGGTCAGCGGGTGCTAAGCGGCCACGAGATTTTCCTGCGACCAAGGCCAGGGAGGTGGGCTCAGTTATTTTATTTGTGAGCTTCTCCAATAGAGTGGCTTGCAGGGTACAACGTGGAACAAGGGAGAGGACAGAAATGTGAGCTGGTACATACTGGTGAGGGTCACAGCGGTTCAAGTGCCACGACCTTCCCAGGCAGCCTGGGATACAGAGGTTGGGCTCCCAAAACCCCCCCTTTCCACTCTGAGTGGGACTGATCATCTTTGAGGAAAACGGTGAGAAGTGTTAGAGCACAAACGTGCTTGTTATCATTCTCAGCCCTCGGGCCAGGTGTGAGGCAGATCAGCATTTCACAGCATCTTAAACTCCGCTGCCTCCTGGCAGAAACAAAACCGTACAGAAATGAAAGCGTCATCTCCCTGGGGGGTGCGATGTGATCCCCTCGGGGGCCGCACCTCCGGCTGAGAAACATTGTCTGCAAATCTTCCATCCAAGGAGGTGTGTTTGGAGGTCTGCATTGTAGTGTGTGTTATTGAAAACAATATTTTTCCCAGTTGAAGACCAGTTGAGAGAGAGACAGGGAGAGATTACCTGTATTGATTATAAACTCCTTTGGTTGGACATACGCTGTAAAGCAGTTAAGTCACTTGGAAAGGAGGTTTTTTCTAATTATGGAAAATCTGTGTCTCCTGAGAAGGACCGCTGGACACAAGACCCAACGAGAACTGCCAGGGCCAGGGGCGTGGCTCACCCTTCAGTGTCATAAAGGACACCATCCTAAAGCCAGCTGCTCAGAGCCCAGCCTCCCTGGAGTCCCGGCTTTTCTCCAACAAGTCAGGAGTGAGAGAGCGAGGTGGAGGTGTGAAAAGGTCGAGCTCAGCTCCTTTTTTCTCATGTGAAGAATGAATAACATGTTGACATGCGGCCTGCAGAAGGCCTTGGAGAAATTCAACCCACGGCGTCTGGGATGAGTGATTTATTCCACGGGCAAGAGGCACCTGGAGGAACAATCGAGAAGGAGGTCCAGAGTCAACAGTTCTGGGACACTTTTGATGCGGGTGGAGAGTAGAATCTACCCCTGGACCTCGGAGGCCCTGGATGGGCCCTGGGTGAAATGACTGTGTCCTGGGTCCCCGCTCAGACCGCAGCCTGGTGTCTGTTCCACAGTAAAACCAGAGCACGTGCCTCGGAAGCCAACAGGGGAGGGGATGCTGCTGCCAGCCTGGGGGACAGAAGGCTGAACCTGAGGTTTGAGGGGTGTCGCCACGAGTCCGGGTGGGAGCCAGCGTGGCTGGATGTGAACGCAGGAGGGAGAACGCCCGAGTGAGACAGGGTCCCCGCAGCTGTCAGGGGAGCTGGATAAAACCAGGAGAGGCCAACCCGTGACACCCGAACGTGAGTGGTTCTGAAGTTGAGGAAACTTGCCCTGAGCTGGCCGTGCTCTCCCCTGCTGAGCCCGCCCCTCACCGGCTGCGGCATGCGCATGGAGCTCCTCTCTTGGCCCTGGGAATGGACTGGATGCCTCGGAGCTGCCTCATGGATCAAAGGAATCATGGGCGGTGTCTTAGTCCCCTGGGCCGCTGTAACAAAGTCCCACAGACTGCTTGTCTACAACCAGCAGACATTTATTTCTCAGGGTCCTGGAGGCTGAAGCCTGGCTAGGTTCCAGGGAAGACTGTCTTCTGGGCTGCAGGCTGCTGACTGCTGGCTGGACCCTCACATGGCAGAAGAGGCGAGGGAGCTCTCTGGGGCCTCTTTAATGAGGGCACTAACCCCACCCATGAGGGCTCCACCCCATGACCTAATCACCTCCTGAAGGCACAGAGACACGCTTGGTGGAGGGGGTGGGGCTTGTCTGGGCCCCAGCTCCAGCCTACTGGGCGCTTCCACTCTGGTCACCCAAGTAGAGACCGTGGTGCAGTTTGGGGCTGTGATTTGACCTCTGAACCCAGTAGTACTCTCCAACTCCCCCTCCCGCCTCTGCTCAGGTGCACAGGCATCTCCTGGGACACGGGCTTCTCGCAGCCAGGAGCTCCAGAATGGCTCCTGGGAGAATGCCCCTTGGAGGGAAACTCTGCCAGACCCTTCTGGGCACCCAGGGCACACACTCAGCTTCTGGCCAGAGTCCTCCATGAACAGGGTGATGGGGCCCCCTCCCTGCCAGGCCAGGGCGATGGTGAGTCAGGGTGTGTGCCGTGTTCAGAGCCGCCCTTGCAGGCTCTGCTGGCCCACGGTGCTCTCCACAAGCATTCCTTCCCTGGGTGCAGGTCTCTGGAGAAAGCATCTTGTTAGCGTCCTGATTAGGAAATGACCTAATACATAGCTTTAAGTTCTGTCAGAGCCTGACATTCTCTTTCCCTTTTAATGATCCCTGGTAATCATTAGGAGGGTGAAAAGTATGTGTTTTCTCTTCTTGTTAAGGATCGTGCTCAGCTGCAAGAAACGGAAGAGACAACCGAGAGCCTGACCTGACGGGGATTTACTTTCCTCCTCGTCAGACATCCGAGGAAGGTGGTTCAGGGCCGGTGTGACAGTTCTCGATGCCCTCAGGACCTGCTGTGGTGTGTGGTTTGGGCACCACTGTGCTGTCTTGTGGTTACAAGAGGGCTGCCCTACCTCCCACATCACAGCTGCATTCCTGGCGAGAAGAACAGGGAGGGTAGATGACAGAAGGGATCAGCCACCTGAGTCCACCCCTTAAAGGAATCCTCTTCCCCTGTCTGCATTTCGTTGGTCAGAGTTCTGTCACATGACCAGCATGTGTCCAGGGGGTTCTGGGAAATGTAGTTCCATAGTTGGGCACATTGCAACTCTGATCTCCAATGGTGTCCTGTCCCTTAGAATGAAGGGCCCATGCACACAGCTCAGGCATCATCTGGGCCTGCCAGAGCCCTCAAGGAGGTGGGTCTGGCTCTGTGGGGCCTCCCTGGGCCCCTCCCAAGATCTGGCTTCTGAGCAGTGGCAGCCAGACAAGAGGTGAGGGACCCTCCTGATGCAGACCAGAGTGAGCCTCCCCATCCTTTTCCAGTCCTTGTTGCCGTGCCAGCAATCTGTCTAGAGGGAGATTGGGGAAAGCCTCCCAAATCCTTAATCCTGGGGGCACATCCCTGAAGTCAACGTATCAGGTGCACTGGAGGCTGGTTCCAGAATCCCACGGAAACTGAGCCACGGACGAGCAGAGGGAGGTGTTGCTGCTGAGGGACCAAGTGAGCTTGGACACATTAGCAGTTCACTGTGTTCCAGAAAACTGTGTTTGTTTGTCGGGACGTCCCTGGTGGTGCAGTGGTTAGGAATCCGCCTGCCAGTGCAGGGGACACGGGTTCGAGCCCTGGTCCAGGAAGATCCCACATGCCGCGGAGTAACTAAGCCCGTGCACCACAACTACTGAGCCTGCACTCTAGAGCCTGTGAGCCACAACTACTGAAGCCCATGCACCTAGAGCCTGTGCTCCACAACAAGAGAAGCCACTGCAATGAGAAGCCTGTGCACCACAAAGAAGAGTAGCCCCCCCCCCCGCTGCAACTAGAGAAAGCCCGCACACAGCAACAAAGACCCAGCGCGGCCAAAATAAATAAAAAATAAATTAATTTTTAAAAAAAGTACTGAGAGGCAATAGACAAAATGACAGTTTCTTGTGCTGTGCTGCTGGTATTTTGGACACCTTTCTCCTGACTTCCCCAGACTTCCTGTAATGAGCTGCCCTGTCTTACATGTAAAGCAGGAGCCTTGCAGAGTCAGGCCAGCTCTCCAGGAAGGTGGTTAATTAAAGCTGACAGTCAGGAGGGCCTGTGGAGCTGACTCTGCCACCAGGGCCCCTGGAGCCAGGAGCTTCCTTCCTTCCTCCCCTCCCCCTCCCCTCCCCCTTCCCTCCCCTCCTCCCCCTGCCCTCCTCCCCCTCCTCCCCTCCCCTCCCCCTCCTCCCCTCCCCTCCCCCTCCTCCCCTCCCCCTCCCCCCTCCCCCTCCCCCCTCCCCCTCCCCCTTCCCCCTCCTCCCCTCCCCCTTCCCCTTCCCCTCCCCTACCCCTCCCCTCCCCCTTCCCCTTCCCCTCCCCTCCCCCTTCCCTCCTCCTCCCCTTCCCCTCCCCCTCCCCTCCCCTCCCCTTCCCCTCCCCTCCCCTCCCCCTTCCCTTTCCCTCCCCTCCCCTCCCCCTCCCCTCCCCTCCCCCTTCCCTTTCCCTCCCCTCCCCCTCCCCCTCCCCCCCTCCCTCCCTTCCCCTCCCCTCCCCTCCCTTCCCCTCCCCTCCCTCCCCTTCCCCTCCCCTCCCCCTCCCCTCCCCTCCCCTCCCCTCCCCTTCCCCTCCCCTCCCCCTCCCCCTCCCCTCCCCCTCCCCCTTCCCTTTCCCTCCCCTCCCCTCCCCTCCCCCTCCCCTCCCCTCCCCCTCCCCCTCCCCTCCCCTCCCCTCCCTCCCCTTCCCCTCCCCTCCCCCTTCCCCTCCCCCTCCTCCCCCTTCCCCTCCCCCTCCCCTCCCCCTCCTCCCCCTTCCCCTCCCGCTCCCCTTCCCCCTCCTCCCCCTTCCCCCTCCTTCCCCTCCCCTCCCCTCCCCTCCCCCTCCCCTCCCCTCCCCTCCCCTCCCCTCCCCCTCCCCTCCCCTCCCCTCCCCTCCCCCTCCCCTCCCCTCCCCTCCCCCTCCCCCTTCCCCTCCCCTCCCCTCCCCATCCCCATCCCCTCCCCTCCCCTCCCCATCCCCATCCCCTTCCCTCCCCCTCCCCCTTCCCCTCCCCTTCCCCCTCCTCCCCCTTCCCCTCCCCTCCCCCTCCTCCTCCTCCTGCTGCCTGGAGGGACCAACTGAGACTCCCCAGGCACATCCTCTGGCAGGTGGGACCCTTGGCCACTGAGGCACAAATAGTCCCAAGTACTGACTCAGGGGGTTTCTTTTGTCTCCCTCCTTTTTCCAGGGATCTGAGAGATGCAGTGTCCTGGTCAGGAGCCCTTTCTCCTGACCACCCTCTGGAGGGGAGGGTCAGTGGGTGGAAAGGGACCCTTTGCTGTCTCTTCTCCCCCCTCCCTTCCCTGCAGGGGAGCAGAGGGAGAGGCGGTGCTCAGGGCGCTGATCGGACAGAGGCCCTGGGCAGGCACCACTGCTTTCTGAGCAGCTGGAAGTGTTCTTTTCAGAAATAAGCCAGATTCTCAGTCAAGGTCCTCAGAATCCTCGTGTGCGTGTGGAAGGGGTGGGGATGGAGGTGAGTTTCCGATGTGTGCTCTCCAGAACAAAGTCCCCAGACAGCTGGGGCGGGAACCGCTGCCTCTCAGCCTCCCTGTCTGAGATTCACATTAGCTCATAAAAGCCTCTGAGCTGCACAGTGTATCTGGGGGCTCAAGTCACGTTCTCAGGATTTTGTCTTCTTTTTGCACTCTCACATAGATTTCTCCATTTGTGCTTTGCTGCTTTGCATATGGTACCAAGATAGCTGCCTGGGTCTGAGTCTCACTAGCACCTGCGTCTTCTCAGAAGCTCAGCATTTTTCTTTCTCAACAGTTTCAATGAAAACTCCAGAACTGTGTCTCATTGGTCCACGCACTGCTACATGCCTGTCCCTGGGGAGATCTCTGGCAGGGGGATTTGATGAAGCAGTTATCCGGGCTCGGGTCAGGTCGCTGTCTTAGATCGGGAGGGGATCCAAACCCCCGACCGCACGGAATGATGGGGGTGATGGTTCACCGAGGAGGACGCAGGTTCGGCTTCTAGAAGGAGGAGGACTTGGTGTAGACCCAGCAGCACCAGCAGGTGGCCGTCGCCCTTCAAGTCCAGCCCGTCGTGTGCCCCTTCCTTCCTCCTCAGGCCTCCTGCCGGCTGGCCTGCTTCCTGCCCCCCCTCCCCCCTGCAGGTCCCGCTGTCCCGGGCCATCCACGCTGACACGGCTCCTGGGGTGTGCGCGTGGTGTCTGTGTGGTTAGACTCTGGGCTCTCGGAAGGGCTGTGTCTCATCTCACATCTGCTCTGTGATCCCAGCTCTTAGCACATTATGTCTGCATCTGTCGAGTGTCAAGGTCGTGCTTCAGGAATGGAAGGAAGGAGGACTGGAAGGGAACCTGAGTCGGCCAACATGCTTTCCTGCTCTGACGTTTTGCAGGTTCTCGTGTCTTGGTCTGTATCACGTCCCCATCGTCGGCCTGGGACAGCTGCAGAGAGGGTGTGAAGTCAGGCAGGAGGACCCGTGTGCTGCCTGACCCTGCGGACTATCGTGACCTCCGTGGGCGAGGTCACCTCAGGGTCTGGATGTCCACTGTGTTGGTCCAGAGCATCGTTCCATGTGGGGATGGCTGGGGGGTATTTAAGGCTGCTTTTTCCTTTGTTTTGGCTTGTGTTTCTTTGCAAGCCCTGGGCAGGAAGGGCCAGGAGGACTGGGAGGCAAGACCAGCTCAGACACACACATCTGGTCACACACAATTGTGTGACCCTGTCGCTGATTTGGGGTGGTCGGCACAGAGCTGGTGTACAGTAAGTGCTCAATAAATTACAGTCAAGTGAATGAGTTAGATGAATGTGATTTGCTGTGCCACAGGCAGGTGGGGCTTAGGATTCCCATTGTTTCGGTAGGATGGGGTAGGAATTAATAGGGTCCAACATCTCCTGCTGCCATTTTGAAAATATAGCTTATGAATGTTGAATCAGAAAGGAGATGGGATGGTGGTGTGGGCCCAGGTCTCTCCAAGACCCAGAGAAATTATTCATTACCAGAACATTTTTGTTTTCTTTTTTTTTTTTGAGATTTTGCCTCAAATGTCTTTAAGAAGCTAATCCCTCTCTTCAGACAAGCTGGTGAATCACAATGATGAAAGTTTCTCAGTGAGGAAACAATGAAACATCATTGAAAGCATTTAAAAAGAGAGGGAGTGAACAATTGTTACAGCTTTAGGAAGAGATCATTTTCCAGATGAATTGCTAAAATAGGAGGAATCTGACCTTTTCTGCTGTAAGGAAAGGATGCTCTGGAGGTGAAGCACTTACAGAAAGCGCTGAGTGCGAACTGAAACAAGAACGATTAAACAAACATTGTTCTGGCCCATTCCTTGCAGTCCTGGAATGTTTCCGAAGTTGAGGCGCTAATTAAAAGAAGAATGTTCTCCTCAGACACATCTCAGTGGCATTTGTTCCATTTTATCCCTTTATCCCGTAGGGAGCTTGTGGCCTCCGGGCCGTGCACAAGTGCGTGGTGTCTGGACTCAAGGGTCTGTGTCTGTGTATGACCCAGCAAAGGTCCCGAAGCTCCCTGAGTGTCTGGGGAGGACCGGGGATCTGAAGGTCCTCACCCACTTAACCTTCTGCACGAAAATGGTGGAAAGCACAAGCTTCCTCTTGCAGAATCCCCACCCTCCCAGGGAGCCTGGGTTGGAGCTGCCCCTTTGCAGAGGGACCACCAGACTCGCCGTGTGTTTCCATGTTAAGTGCCGCGTCCTCAGACGGGAGGCTCTTTTCTCCAGGCTCTGGGTTCCAGACGAGAATGAGCCTCTTACAGGCGCTGTCACCTGTCTGGGGCATTTCGTGTCTCCTGGTCCAGGAGGTCTCAGGGGAGGACGCGGGCAGCAAGGCAGGGCGCAGGCGTGGACTTGGGTCCCCGAACGTCCCTGGGCCTCAGCTTCCTCCTCTGCAGGGTGGGGTCATCACAGCGCCTGCCTCAGGGGCGCCGTGGGGTTACGGGGGGCGGTGCTGTGCTGTCAGGGGGCTGTGCTGGGTGAGCAGGCGTGAGTGAGTGACCAGGCGGCCCCGCAGGGCCGTCCACGTCCTGCGTCCGTGAGGATGCGCCGTGTGCCTCACCAGATCCTGGCGGGTGTGCCAGGCCCCCGGGGCTGCCCCCAGATCCAGGGAGGTGACGTGTCTCAGGGACCCCGGGCTCTTGGCGGTTCTGATGCTCTGGAGAGGAAGATGGTAGTCCTGCCTGAGTTCCTGGAATCGCATCTCATAAGCTGTCGATGGTTAAAGGCAATCTCATTTCGGACCAAATCCTCCACCACCTTCCCCGTCCGGAACCCTCTTCAGGAATCTAAACAGCTACTGCCTCAGGGAGCAGCACACCTCCAGCCCCTCCTGCGGCTTCCTGCGGGCTGTGAGGTGGGGACGGACGGACTGCCAGTAGCCTGCAGAAAGCCTCAGGGAGTTGGGATGGTTGTGACGTGATCTGAGCCGATTTGGTCATGGACAAGGGTTCGGTTATTTTGATGCGTGACCGCTACTTCCAGAAAGTCTGAGATGATGAGGGTCACGTGCTCTCACACAGCCCTCCTCCCAGGTTATGATGAAGCCAGGCCCAGACCAACCCTGACACGCAGATGGTCGTGTATTACCCACACTTACTCGGGGGCAGACACTGAAGGCCCAGGTCAAGCCCTCTTGAGAGCCCGTGAAAACCCCAGATCTCCTTGCTGGAGATCCAGCCTCCCCTGCAGGCAGGGCCTACCTGACATCCCACAAGCAGGGCCTTTACTTCCTGCTCAGCACCACCCCACAGCATCCTCTGGTCCACAAGATGGACCCAGAACTGCATAGGGACCGTGGGTGCAGACCACCTGTCCTGCTGGTCCCTTTACCTGTATGTGTCAGATTTGGGGGTGGTGTCTCCAAAATATGTTAGCCAGTCCCCTCGTGACCAGTAAGAATGCATTTCTAAGGCCTGGGGTGTTAGTTAATAAGCTAGACTTTTCACCCAAAGAAACCCGCTTCTGGGTTCACCGTGCTGATAAAATCACAGCAACGTCCGGTGCTGATCAGACAGGACGCTGGTAGAAGCTCTTGTAGTAGCTGCCCTGAACTGAGCGATGGGGTAGAAACTCCCTAACCTGGGTGCAAACCCCCGAGGCAGCAGGTGGAGAAAGGCAGCTGGGCGGGGCCCGGCTGAAGGCTTCCCTTGGCCCAGGTCCCCTGGTGACTGCTCAGGCCCATCACTGTGGCTGATCTTGGACTCCTATGGCCTGGCCCCCGCCCTTGGAGGCTGAGCCACCGTCTGGGGATGGACGTGAATGAGGACGGCTTCCTGGGGGCAGGAGCTTCAGACGAGATGGACGCAGGGCAGGGGTTGTGCCAGCCCAGGGCGATGGCACAGCAGTTCCGTAAAGGAGACCTCCTCCAGGAAGGGCTGTGGTCTCAGGGCGTCCGTCCTTGGCGTTAACCCCGAGCTCTGAGTCCAGGCCCGGGTCCTTCCATCAACTGCTTTCAGCTGCGGGAGGTGGTGCGTTGTCGCGGTGACACGTCCCTGAGCTCTCCCTCCAGGCTGTGCCCTGTCCCAGGGCTGCGTGAGGGCCATCTGCAGTCACTTTCCCACCCAGCCTTTCACAGGGTGACAGAGGCTCCCGTGAGCGACCCCGGGGCGCCCTCCCTTCCTGCCCCTGGGGTCCGGGAGGACCACTCGCCTCGTCACCCAGGCGGAGGCTCGGGCTCAGACCCGACTCCAGTCCCCCCGCCAGTTCAACGCTCCTGGTCAGAGCGCAGGCAGTGGCAAGGGTGGAAGGGGAGTAAGTGAGTGTGGAAGGCCTCGCCCTGCTGTCTCTCTGTGCTGACTTAACCCCCCAGGTCTGCAGGGCCCGGCAGCATCGCCCCCTCCCAGACTCCCCGGCTGAGCTGTTTCCTCTGACTTTGGTCAGTGACGGCGGGGGATCCGAGGCGGCCCTGCCTGGATCCTTCCCTACCACCCACCACACCGAGGGGTCCAGCAGCAGGGTCCCGCATCCCATGTCCTCCAGGCTCGCTGGAGCCCTGCTGTTCTTCCAGAGGGGGCGTTACCTCCGCCCCGCCCCACCTGCTCCCAAGGGGTTAACATCCATCACCTGGGACAACAGCCCCTGGGTCCTCTGCAGAGGGGTCAGCGGGGAGATTTCACATTCTGATGGGCTCCCACCTCCAGAGACGGCCGTCTTCCTCACCAGGGGGTCTGGACACTGAGCATGGGGGACCCTCGGTAAACAGTGTATGGACAGATAACAAAAGGCACTCATGTGTCCACCCCTCTGCATTTCACCGCCCCCACCCCACCCCCGCAGAGACCCAGGGGCCCGTCCCTCACAGTCTGCAGCCTCAGCCTCGGGGCAGCCGGTACAGTTTCTTCTTTTCACTGTGTGCTTGTGACGGTCTGAACCCCCCAGTGCCTGCGTTAAATGCAATTTTCACGTGTGTGTGTGTTTATGGTTTCATACATGTGTGCATGATATCATATATGTGTGGATTTAATCTTGAGGCTTCCTCTTTGACACGTGGCTTCTTTAGAAATGCGTTGTTCAATTTCCAAATATTCAGGGATTTTCCAGGTATTGATTTCTAGTTTAATTTCATAACGGTTCAAGAATGTCCTTTCACGACTGACAGTCTCTAATTTTCATGGCCCGCATATGGTCTGACTCAGTGAAAGTTCTGTGTGCGCCTGAGAACGACTTTATCCTGCTGTTACTGTGTAGTGTTCTGGAACATCTGTTAAGTCGAGTCGCTTGACGACGCTGTTCGGGTCGTCAGTATCCTCACTGCTTTCCTGCCTCCTTGTTTTACGGTGGCTGAGAGCGGAGTGCTGACGTCTCCTACCCTAACTGTGGGTTTGCCAATTTTTCCTTTCAGTTCTATCAGTTTTTACTTCGTGCAATTTGAAGTTGTGTTGTTAGGCACACAGCTGTTTAGGACTGTTATGTCTTCTAGGAGAGCGCACCCTTTTATCACCCTGTAAAATGGCCTGCTCATCCCTGGACATGTCCTTGTTCTCAAGTCCACTTTGCCTGGAATCGGGATATTCATTCCAGCTTTCTCTTGTTTGCTGTTTGCATGGTATACCTTCCTCCCTCCTTTTACTCCTAACAGATGTTTTTATGTTTAAAGTGGGCTTCTTTTTGATGGTTTATAGTCAGTTCTTGCTTATTTTTATCCAATATGACGATCTCTGGGTGTTAACTGGTGAGTTTTCACCACTCACATTAAAAATGACGATTGATGGAGTAGGATTCATATCAGCCGTCTTGCTAGTTGTTCTCTGTTCCTCTTGTTCTTTCTTTTTTCCCTCCTTTTTTGCCTTCTCTTTAGTCTAACTGAACATTTGTTATTATCCCATTTTATCTCCTCAATTGACATTATTTATACCTCATTTAAAAATATTTTTCGTGGTTGAACTATGGTTTGTAACTTTTCACTTTTAAATAATCTGAATCCATGTTCAAATAAGAGTATAGGGCTTCCCTTGAAGTGTGAGACGATGTAACATTATATGCCCAGCGCCTCTCCGCCATCCCTGGTGCACTGTTTTGTCGTGCATTTCAACTTTCCCACGCTCAACTCTTAGCAATTTGTTAAACTTTGAGTTTAATCTTCCTACCAGCTTCCTTTGGCACTGTCCATTTCACCAAGTGCTGGCCCCTTTTCTCTCTGCAAGCGTCTGTCTGTCTGTCTCTCTCCATTTCAGGAGAGTTGTCTGCTGTGAAACCTCAGCTCTTTAAGGGAGTCAAGAAAAGCTGTTGATTTGCAATCTGTCCGGCGTTTTTCCATATTGTCTGGGTGGGAGCTACACGCTCGTCTGCTCTCTACCTTTCTGAATGTAAACCATAATTCCGAACACAGTTTTGAAAGCAGCTTTTGATGAGACGAGAAAACAAGACAAAAAAACAAGAATCCTATCTAGTTTAAATAATTGGACAGATAGAAATGCCACGTTTTATCAATGTTCCAGCATCCCAAGGCAGTGGGGTCTTCATCTTCACCTAGAGTTGCAATGCAACCCCTGAATTATTCTTCCAGTGACTTATTCCACATCTGGTATAAGTAGCTTACGGGCAGTTCTAACAGGAAGATGCTGACTTGGTGAAATACCCAGGGTATTCATACAGCCTCACCCGGAGCTTTTCTGATGGGCAGTAGGTCAGGGGGGCACCTCCAGCCAGGATGCCAGGAGCGGGACGCATGAAACAGAGCAGAGGGTCAGGCCGGCTTCTGTTTTGAATTTTCCTAAAACACTAGGTTGGTTTCACTTACAGCCACTGTCCCTCTTAATCACACACTGGCGCGGGGCTGGAGCCCGGGGGCCGCTGCACCTCCTCTCACAATGTCACAGCTAATGTGGTTGTCCCACCACGGTGAGGAGGTATGTGCGCCAGGGGAAACCAGACAGACCCAGGCGAGAGAGGGCGCAACGTAGAGAAATAAAACACAGCAAAATCCCTGGATAGATCGGCATGATGATGAATTGTAACAGTCAGTAACGCGAACAGCTTAACCATTATTAAAGTATTTTCTTCTGGGTCTTAGATAGAGAGGCCAGGAAATAACCAAAGACCTGTAAATCCCTTATTAATCACGGAAGCACACTTTCATGTTTGCAAAATACTTTGCTATAATTTATTATTCTTTTCAGTGGCTCCATCACAGATGTCTATGTACAGAAATCTGTATAATCCACTGGTTCAACAAGACATCTAGTTCAAGCTGAATGAGAGGTCGGGCAGAGGCAAGTTTTCTGGGCTTCAGGGGCAAAGGCTGTTATGACAAGAACGCTGAGCTCCCCTGCGGAGTTGCCTGTGATGAGGCTTCAGGGGCCACGCAGAGTATTCGAGTCTGTCTCTCTCCATCTCTCTCTGCCGCTCCCTCTCTCTCCGTCTCTCCCTATGTATATTACACACACACACACACATATATACGTTCATAAATATATACACATATATATGTCACGAGTGGCCACCTATTTCCTAGGTCCCAGGCTCCGTGGTTTCTCCATCCCCTTTCCTGAATCACTAGAACTCTCACGGTTAATCTCCTTTCCTCCTGTCCCTGAGGACACTGCTGAGATGTTCACAGGAAACAAGTTAGGTTTTCCAAATGACCTCGGATATTTCAGAAACTAAAATTCCCTGAATACAGCACAGCCCCGAATCCAGCTGTGGACCCTGTAGCGGAAGGACGTGGCGGGGCCTCACTTCCCCTGCTGTCACCTGCCTGGTCAGGCTCCTGTTCAGGACCCTGGAGAGATGCCCACGGGAGGGGACACTTTGTGCTAGAGCCTCTGCCAGAGACCCTCACAGCCCCGGCCGGCCCCCAGCCCCCAAAGGGAGCCTCCCAGCCACCAGACCCCCAAGGGGAGCCTCCCAGCCCCCAGCCCCCAACAGGAGCCTCCCAGCAGGTTCCCAGCAAGGAGGGACGGTTAGGTATAAGATGAAGAGCCCTCTGCTGTGAGAATCCATAGCCTTGGAATGGGCGAGAAAGGAGAAATGGGTACTGCACTAGGCAAAATCATTTTCTTTTTTTTTAATCTATTTTTTTATTGAACTATAGTTGATTTACAAAGTTGTGTTAGTTTCAGGTGTACAGCAAAGTGATTCAGTTATACACACACACACACACACACACACATATATAGATTCTTTTTCAGGTTCCGTTCCATTATAGGTTATTACAAGATACTGAGTATAGCTCCCTGTGTTATACAATTGGTCCTTGTTGTTTATTTTACATATGAGAGCGTGTATCTGTTAACCCCAACCTCCGAATTTATCCCTCCCCCACTTTCCCCTTTGGTAGCCGTAAGTTTGTTTTCTATGTCTGAGTCTATTTCTGTTTTGTAAATAAGTTCATTTGTATCATTTTTTTTAGATTCCACATATCAGTGATATCATATGGTATTTGTCTTTCTCTGTCTGACTTACTTCACTCAGTATGACAATCTCTATGTCCATCCATGGTCCTGCAAATGGCATTATTTCATTCTTTTTATGGCTGAGTAATATTCCACTGTATATATGTACCACATCTTCTTTATCCATTCCTCTGTCGATGGACACTTAGGTTGCTTCCATGTCCTGGCTACTGTGAATAGAGCTGCAGTGAATATTTTGGTACATGACTCTTTTTGAATTATGGTTTTCTCAGGGTATATGCCCAGGAGTGGGATTGCTGGGTCGTATGGTAGTTCTATTTGTAGTTTTTTAAGGAACCTCCATACTGTTCTCCATAGTAGCTGCACCAGCTTACCTCCCCACCAACAGTGTAGGAGGGTTCCCTTCTCTCCACACCCTCTCCAGCATTTGTCATTTGTAGACTTTTTGATGATGGCCATTCTGACCGGTGTGAGGCGGTACCTCACTGTAGTTTTGATTTGCATTTCTCTAATAATGGGTGCCATTGAGTATCTTTTCATGTTTCTGTTGGCCATTCTTTCTTTCTTTCTTAAAGCCTTTACTTTGAGACATGATGGGAAAACCTTACAAGTGCACATGAAAAAGTGAGACATGATTCCAGCTGAACGTGAAGCCGTGTAACCAAAGAGCTTTAACGCCCGTCAGCGAGCGTGCTGCCCCTGGGGCTGAGTCTGGCAGGCTGCAGGGCCGAAAGGGATGCTGGCCAGGACTCCTGTCCGTCTTCCTCAGCGCTCCTGCACAGAGCCCACGGCCGCCTCCTCGGAGCCTTTCCCGTGGGCAGCCGAGTCGTCACCCACGTCCCAGTGAGCAAAGGTCCCCACGGCTGGCGTGAGGTCACACTGGTGGCCCGGGGACCCAGGCCTGTACAGCGGCTGTGGCGTTGCTCAGCACACACGGCTCGCTGCGCTTTGGCCGGGTCTCCAGCAGGTGCCGCCAGGGGAGGCTGGTGATCGACGCCAACTCTGAAGCCAGTAGGGCACCGGCCAACAAACCGGATGCCACACTTGCTCTGGTTGAATATACATATATATATCCCCTTTGCCTGGTGACTCAGGCTGGGCCACATGCCCATCCCTGAACCAGGCACAGTGGACGGAAGTCACCAGCTAACCTGGACCTGAGTCACAGGGTCCACTCTGGCTCTGAGGGACAGTCAGCACCCCCAAACCATGGTGCCAGAAAGTTGAGGGGGAGCTGGTTCCTCACAGGGAATTTGGGGGCCACTGTGAACATTCAGAGCATCGATGCTGGTGGGCACGACAAGTAAGTGGACGTCACACCCAGGATGAGGCCTTTCCTTCCAGAACAAGAGGGGGCATGTGGGCAAACCTGCCCTGGAGCCAGGGGACAGAGCACACGGGGGAGCCTTGTCCTGGGGCTGGAGTTGGGGGAGGGGTGGTGACAGGGCGTGACTTCCCAGGACGCTGGCTGCACCGCACTGAGAGTTTGTCACGAAGGGTCTTTTCCGTTTTACAGAACTTAAACTAAAAACATTTTAAATACCGGCACTGGCGCAATTAAATTTACTTTAGTTACGTCATATCTTTTTGGATCTAAAAGGAAAAACAGTAAACATGTCTGCAGTAAAATCGATAATTATCCTGGAATGAATTCCAAACCCTGGGGTACGTAAGGTGACAAGTGGCCTTAGCCCCTCTGGGCTGTTTTCAGCTTCTCAAGACCTTCAAGGGCTGTGCCCTGTGAGAGGAGCTGGCAGCACACCCACAGGCGCAGCCTTGGGAGAGGAGGCCCGGCATCGGGGAGTCTCTTGCATGTGGACGGCGTCCCCCGCCTGCTTCGTGTTCCTCTCCTGCAGGGACCCCGCTCCTTCTGCCGTTGGCAAGGGACCTGACAGCTCTGGCCCTGTTAACAAGAGTCGTCAGAGGGCTTCGACTAGAGGAATTTTCCCAAAATCTTATCATTCATTGCTTTACTTTGGTTTAAATAAACCATCACTTTAAAAGTTGCACATTTGATACGTATCCCTCAGCGGCTGCTCCTTTCAAATCTGGATTTTCTAGGATCTAAAGACTGAAGCTGAATAATTCATGATATGCTCTTTCCCAGATTCGGGTGTTTTATTTTAAGTGTTAACTTCACGAAAACACTCGGGCTGCAGCTTCCCTGAGAGCTGATGTGTGGGAACAGCCCTCGGGTCTACAGGCACTTGTGTGGCCAGCCTCCCCGAGCCTCAGTTTCCTCACCTGCAAACTGTGTCACGGGTTATTGCGAGGCCGAGTATGATGCACACACCGTGCTTGGTTCCAGCCTCTTTCTCTTGGGGCTCAGACACACGTGCCGTGGGTGCTATTAGCCCAGATGTTCCCCCGTCGTCGGGCTGGGTCCTGTTGGCGCATTTCCATGGCTTCCCGAGCACATCTGCACACGGTTGCTACGTGCCGGGTAGGTGCCCTATATGGTGGTCACTGTACCTAAAACTCACGTCCACCACCATTCGGAGGACACGCGGGCCACAGCACTGAGACCAAGGAGGTTCTGCCAGGACCTGTCCACTTTGGTTTTGCCGAGGACTTGCGTGACATTCTCCTGAAAGCACACCTCCGACTCGGGAACGAGGTCCAATCGTGGCTTTAGAAGCTGGAGAAATCCGTTCGTTCGCCAGGTGGTCACTGAGCGCCTCTATGTGCCAGGGACTGATCCAGCTGTGGGGACAGCAGTAGAGGAAACCAGTGACGATGGCTCTGCTCTCACGGAGCTCCCAGTCCAGCGAAGGGGTTGGAGAAGCCGGAAGAGGAGCCCCACGTGTGACGTGTGAGACAGAGTCGCGGGTCCTGGAGGGAGGGGAGGGATGTGAAGCGTGCGCCTGGGAGGATGAGGGATGTCTGAAGATAATCCAGTTTGCCAGACAAATCCGTCAACTGAGTGCGCAGGAAGTAGCCTCACACCGACATGTGGGGAATGGGTCACGTGACGCTAAATAAAGCTAATGGCAGCTTGGGTCACGTGCTTCAGACGGGTAAGACCCCGAGTCTCGGCCAGCGGAAGGCACAGGGTGGGAGAGGGACGCTGGCCAGGGCGTCTCTGCCCACAGGTTAACCGGGGCCCCGGCTCCCAGGAACGCTTCACGAGCGCCTCAGGCCAGTGAGAGCCCTGCGGGACCTGCTCTTTGGATCTGACCTTTACGAGGAGATCACGGCACTGGGTCCGGTGCCATCTTGGAACGTGGCTCCTCTGGCATCAAACCCCTTGGTTCTCAGAGTGGGGCCCTGGACCAGCTGCATGAGCATCACCTGGGAACTCGTTAGTGCTCAAAGAAATGTTCACGCATCGAGGCGTGGGGAAGTCATTCCGCCTCATGCATGAGTTAACTTGATTTTATGCTAACAAAACCAGCTCGTTTATGGCCTATTAAACACACGTTGTGCATCTGCTTTCTTCACTATTAAAGAAAAGCGCACGCGGGCCAGAAGGATGTCCGCGCTAAAAATAAATGGCTCCCTTCCCGGGATGACAGGACTGGTCCTTCCTCAATGATACGACTCCCTTCCCAGGTGCCAAGGCCACACTGACGCGCTGTGTATGCGCTGGTCTGTTTTTTTTGAAAACTTGAAGGAATGTATCTTTGACTTGTTTGACGTTATTTTCTGACAAGACATAAAACTGTGCTGAAACACGTGCTTCTCAGGAGCCGTCCTCAGGATCATCTGAGCAGCTGCTTTTCTGGGCTGGAGTCCTCAGTCTGGCTCAAGTAAAACCCTTCTCTATCCTTACTATAGATCGTTTATTGACTATTTTCATGGACACTGGAGACGTCCTCCAGACCTGCTCGAGCAGAAGCCCTGGCCGTGGGGCCCTGCGGCCTGGGTTTCAACAAGCCCCCTCTGGGTGATGCCCGTGCTGACATCTGGGAATCTCTGGAGTAGCAACTCCCGGAAGATTTCTTCACACTGAACCGTCCCTATTAGTATCAGTTTATCCTGATGACGTCTTGGCCTCCTCAGAGACAGGGAGCTGAGAGCTCTGAGGTTCTGCTCCGGCCTCTCCTACTGCAGATGGAGCCTCTGGGCTCTCCTCAGAGGGGGCAGCAGGGCAATGGGGTGTTTGCCCTTATCTTGGAAACAATTTAGTTCAGATTAAATGGGCCACTAGATGGGCCACTAGAATGAGGTCAGCCTCATGCTGTAAGTAAATCTCGGCTGTGATACACGGGCTCCACTCTGCTAAAAATGCCTTTATCCTCCGGGCGCAGTTCTGAGCCACTTATTTCTTTGATGAGGGATCCCAGCCATCAGCTGACGATCGGGGGAATTTATCCCCCATCACCCAGCACCAGCAGCCCTATTACCTTCTCCAGCTCGCACAGATGTGGACTCTGTTGACTGAGTGAGGGGCCGTGTAGTGGATCTGACGGTCTGCTTGGTTTGCAAGATCCTGCGTCGTGATTCCTTCTTAGCTTAGAAGACCTTGTAGCATCAGAGACTTGCTATGGAGTCTGGGAAGGAGTCGGGTAGAGACGCAGAGATGGAAGTTACTCACGTAGTGCTTGGACCACGGAATCCCAAGGAAGAGTTTATGAAGAGAAGGTGGCTAAAAACAGCCTTGGGGGATGTCTGCATGTAGGGGTCACAAGGAGGAGAGACAATGGTGGAGGCAGATAAAGAACCAGGCAGGGAGAAAACTAAGAAGTGCAGTAAAACAATCAGTGACAACTTTTCACAGTGAAGGAACCGGTCCGTCATCTAAAAGGCTTCAGAAAGAATGAAGATGAGACTAAGGATGAGCCATGAGTTGGAGGGGCCATGAGTGGCAACATCGCTGAGGCTGGAGGGCGGGGCTTTGGGACGAAGCCCGCCCACCCCTGCTCAGGAGGCTGGGGGAGGGCGCGCAGTGGGAGAGGGGCACCACCTTCTGCCCTCCATTCTCCCTGGAGGCCAACGTGTATTTATTCTCTCCCTCACTGGACAGATATCCTTCGAGGAGATTTAGTCAAGGAAGAATGGGCCTAATGGAGTCTTTCAAGATAAGTGGCCCCTGTGTGCCGTGTTGCCTGCTCACGTGGTTGGGTCTTCTGCAGACTCTTCTGCTTTGATTAGCTTAACAAGCTGCACTTGTCTGTTAGTTTGCAAATGGCCCTGCCCCTCAGTTCTATTCCTGGTTTTACAGATCTCCTGGGTTTTGAGAGATCTTTTTCCTTCACTGATTGGAGCTAATTTCTTCTGTCCTTGGGTCTACCATTTCGATGGTCTCCACTCTAAATGGCCACCGTGCAGGCTGTTTCCATGTGGCGGTGGAGAGCATAGGGCACAAAGAATGCCCATGCCTGGGCTTACTGGGCCACCCTGCCCTTGGGGCCTCGGGGTGACCCTGTCTCTGCAGGGCAGATCCACTTATAACACATGCGCTACCTTGGAGTTTTAGTGCTGGTTCCGAACACCGTGTCCAGGCAGTGAAAAATCACTCTGACTTTCCCAGTGCTCATCCCAAGACATGGGTCTCTTCACAGCTGCCGTGGCTTTGTGTGAATCTGGTCTCCAAACTTGGAGGAGCTGGAGAGGTTCAGGAGAGCAGCGTCAGATAAGGACAGTGGCCTGCCTGTCTCAGGCAGCTGGAATGTAGATGTGGGGGCTGGAGCTCAAGCAGCCATTTTGGAACATGAGGAAGAATCAGATATCGAGGAGTTCCTAGAAGCAAGAGAGAGGAGCTATCTTCCCTTATGACTGAATGATGACGCCAGCCCTGGACCACACTTCTCCACACTTGGGTTTTGTGCGAGAGAGTAGCTTGTCTCACGTGAGCTCCTGTGGACTGAGGTCTGCAGCCGCTCACAGCAGACTTGGCCCACCCGATGCAGCCACAATGGATGCATTTCTGTCCCCTGTGCTGTGCTGACTGGACAGAGCAGCTGCCCTCCGGCTCCTCAGAGAACAACGTGCTCACGAGTCCCCTGGGGCTGCTTGCACTGCAGATGTGCTGATTCCTGGGCCGGGGCTGGGGCCTGGGATTCTGCATTCCCCACATCTCAGGGGATGCCAGGCTGCAGCTCCCTGGCCACGCCTGGGGCCTAGAACTCATCTGCCTCACGGGTCTCGGCCTGGGTGCTCTCACCTGCCCCACGCAGGGCAGCTCCTGCCCAGCTGTGCCCAGGACAGCAGCAGCTGCAGAAGAGCCGTCGGCAGAGAGGATGTGCATGTGATGGGCCGGGGGAGCAGGGCCTCTGCAGTGATGTGGGTCGTAGAGGAAACACTCGCCTCCCCTCCCCTGCAACCTTCCTTCCACAGCAGGAAGCTGGGGCATCGTTGTGACATCAGAGGCCCAGGAAGGGTCCAGAGGACGAGTTAACAGTTTCATGCTTTTCTTAATCCTCGAAGCAGGTTTTCTGAGACATTTGCTGGGTTTTCAGAGTGGCTCCCCTTCTGTCTTCCAAAGGTTGGTTAGAAATCGGGGGCTGCAGCCCAGGAGCCCCGATTACGTCACTCACACCTGAGGACGCTCAACGCCCTTCCCGACCGTGGGTCTGCCTGGAATCACAGGGTCACTCTCCCTCCAGCCCCGCCCGTCCTCCCTGGGATTCCTGCACAGACTCACAGAAAACAATGCTGGGGAAGGTGCGGGTCCTGGACGGGAGGGCGGGGCCGCAAGGACTGTGACCGCGACCTTGCGCTGGGGGCCCACAGTCCTCAGCACCCTTTCCTCAGAGGTCCACCACCCTGCAAGGTGGTCAAGAACCTGCGTCCTGCTGTCAGGCGGATTCAAGTTCAAATCCTGGCTCTGCCATGTATTAGCTATGTGGCCTTAAGAAATGACTATCTCTTCGGCTCCAGAGGGCATTGCAGGTGAGGGGCCGCATGGGGCAGGCACAGTGCTGCAGGAAGAGCCTGTGAGCCTGGGGCAGGGAGTGACAGGAGAATGGCTGAGGGACAGTGAGGTCAGATCGGCAGGGGGCTCTGTATCATGCAGGGCAGAAGGTCACAAGCCCAAGAACCCAACTCAGGTTGCATAGAGGGACAATGTGGGAGCACAGGCTCCCCATAGGCTGCAGGTGCAGCTGGATCCAGGGGCTCAGCTGGATCCAGGGGCTCAGCTGGTTCTGCCTCCCCACCTCTGGGCTCTGCTGTCCTCTGGGCACCTCCAGCCTCACGCTCCTGTGTGGCAGCAAGGCAGCTGCCTGCAGCCCAGGTACCCCCTCCTCCCAGCACCCAGATGTTAGTCTCTCACCCCCACGGGTCACTGGGATTCCCTGTGGTTGGGTCGGGGATCAGAGGCACCACCGGGCATGCCTGGGTAAATGCACAGTCCTGGGCCCATACACCGACACCCACCCTGTGGGCTGAGGGGGTCTGCAGCCTGACTGCTGCCTCAAACCCAGCTCAGTCACTTTCTAGCTGTGGGACCCAGGGCGGGTCACTGCACCTCTTCCTGGGTCTGATGGCCATCTGTAGAATGTGGGCGAGCGCAGCACCTTCTCACAGGCTTGAGGGGGGTGCGGTCCACATCCTAGGAAGAGGCGCCACCCAGGGAGGTAGGCGTCCAGTGAGCGCATTATCCGTCGTTATCAGTCACCTACCACAGAGCGCAGGTGTGTAAAGTGCCCCTGAGGTATCTGGCTGACACCTCATCAGGTGACCTCTGCTCTTGCAGGTGTTGCATCTCTAGAACCTCTAACTTACCTGGAAGTCATGTCACCAGCAGTGGGTTTCAGGCACCTCCCTGCATCTGGTGATCAGCTGGGCATGGAGATGACCCACCAAACCATTACTGAGTTCCTACTGCATACATCCATGAGGTCAGGTCATTATCGAGCACCTACTGTATATACTCACAGTGCCAAGGGCCATTGCCAATGGCTTACTGTGTACATTCACGTTGCTAGGTCATTGCTGAGAACTTACTGGGCACATCTGTCTCAGGCACAGTGCTAATGGACCTGGACCCTCAATGACGCACACCCTGGCTTTGCCTCTCCAGCCACACATAAACCTGCTCAAGGAGAGCAATCTGGTGCTCTCGTTCAGCCTGTAGCAGCAGCACGTCTCCGAGAACCATCCCCCTTCCACCCAAATCTGCAGCTGGTTCAAATTTTGAAAGATGAAAAAATGAAACATTTTTTTGAAACCAGCCTAATCTCTATTTCTTCATCCAAAATGACTGACGGCACAGCATCTGATCTTAGTCAATTCTAAGTAAGCGTGGTCACAGCAAGATTGGACCTGCTCGGTTCGGGATGTGCCTCCCTCCATCCTCTCCTGGGAGGTGTGGGTCTGGATGCACCGGGATCCTGGATCCCTCCTCACAGACGTCTGCAGAGACATCCATCATGAACTGGTCCCTGTGAGTGGGTGGATGATAGAGGTAGCCCTGAACAGCTGTGTACAACGTACTTGGAACCCTCTCCTCTAAGCCCCACTGCAGGGCTGCCGTGGAGGTTGATTCTGTGATTCTCTCTGTCATTTCCTCTCTGGCCAGCCTTAGAAAGGTGAGGACGCATCTACAGGCTCGCTACCACCAAAAAATGTTTGAGCAAATCAGCACAGCAAAGGGAAAAAGGGACTGTCCGGGTCAGATACTGATTTCTCCCATTACTCTGAAGAAGCCCCAGGGAGGATGGGGAAAAAATTGATAGAAATTTAAGGTGAGTAATGGAACCGACAGTTTTCTTACAAGATAGATTAAATTGAGATGAACTAAAATAGAGTGGGTCCCCAGGTTGTATTTGGGGAATGGAGGCACCACTGGTTCATGCGGGGACTGACTCAGTCTGTGGATCACAGTATCTTCCACAAATAAGAATCACCTGGGGAGACTTAACAATCCTGATTTCCAAACTGTGCCTCAGCCCAATTACACCAGGATCTCTGAAGGTGGCAGTCAGGATCCAGTCTTTCCAAAGCCTCTCCGGTATTTCAGTGGGCTGCTATTTTGGGAACAATTGGCTAGAGCCCCTCCAGCCCTCTTGGGCTCTGGAGGTTTCTGTCCCACCCAAGCCTGGGCGCAGGGTGGAGTGGGTAGTGAGCAGAGCTCGGGGGCATTCTCAAGCTCCCCTGGAGCTGCTGCGTCCTCTAAGCCATCCTCTGTCCTCTCTCCTCATAGCCATGGTCTCTGCTGGCCAGAGATCCCAGAGTACACACCCTCTTCTTTGGCCAAGCCCTCCTCCCTGGCCAACATCCTAGATGGGCCTGAAGAATTACATTCATGTGTTGGACATGCAGCCTCTATTTCCCTCTTTCGTAGCCTCCCCTGTGGCCCAGATGTGTCTTTGCTCCTGGTGTCCTGAGGGTGGGTTATTCATCCTGGCTTGAGCCACAGTGATTGGTTCAGGGATGGGCATGTGACTCAAGCAAGACTCTCTGGCTCAAATAGGGAAGCCCTGAAATTATGGCTGAATGGCTGGGAGGTGGTGGCTGACTTTTCTTGAGACTTGTGTGTCATGAACTGGGGGGACAGGGGGATGTGAAGGTTGAGCTGTTGAACAAAGGTGCTCTGAGAATAAAGCCAGCACAGAGAAAGTGAGGAGAGAATGAACCCTGGTAATGTCACTTGAGCCCCTGGATCAAGCCAGGCCTGAAACCTATCCTAGTTTCCAGCTAGGTGCACCATAACACCTCTTTTCACTTAAGGTGGTTTGGTGGTGGTTTGCTCTCATTGCTCACAACGTAGAGGATCCTGACAAACACAGATGGCCCGCAGTTCCTCATTACTTGTTTCTGGTCCTGCTCACCCCCAGTCTCTGGGCACACGACGCTCCATCTCCTCTTGGAGCTCAAGCTACACTGAGAGGTCTTCAAGCAGCTCAGTACAGCGATCCAGATGGCCTAGCTCAAATCCTGGTTCTGCCACTCACGAGCTGTGTAACGCCAGGCAAGTTACTTATCCACGTGTGCTTCGGTATCCTCACCCAAAGTACAGGAATATTGATGGTACTGTGCTCATTAAGATGTCTGTACTCATAAGGATGGATTCGGGATGCAGTGAGGAGGTGTATTTAAAGCAGAACTGTGTGTGGGCACAGTGAGGCCTGTGTCAGTGTCAGCTCTTGTTATAACAATGGTGTTTGTGTCTAAGGGGCTTCTCATCCTCCCACCTCAGGGCTTTGCACCTGCTGTTCCCTCTGCCTGGAATGCCATCTACTTTGATCACACCTCCTTCAGATGCCAGCTCCCAGAATGTCCCCATTTTATGTTCCCAAGGGTCCCTGTAATTTTCTCTCCCAGTATCCATTGAAGTTTGCAATTCTATGTCTTTAGAGCACTTATTCTTTTTCCGTATCCCTGTCTAGACCGTGAACTTGAAGACATGTGATGAATCTGGTTTGCTACGATCTGTAGCTTCAATACCGAGAACAGAGCCTGGCCCCTCAGAAAATACATTTGGAAGGAAAGAAGGAAGGGACGGAGGGAGGAAAGGAGGGAGGGAGGGAGGGAGGAATCGAATGGTCTGGTAACTCAGGGACAACTTCACAGGGAAAATGTGAGAGATTCGAGGGCTGAGGGCCACCCTGGTGCTCAGGCTTGAAGGAGAAGTCCAAGCCCTCAGAGCTGTGGCAGTGGGGGTTAGAGACACCCTTTGACCCGCTCGAAGTTATAGATGGCCCATATTCTTTTATTATTCTATACAAACTTCGGGTGTACAGCATTATAGCTTATACACTAGATGGTCCACATTCTCGATCACTTGATCAAGAGAGCGAGCGCTCATCGCTGGACCCACTCAGCACCTGCAGTGGCAAAGCTCCAGCAAGGTCTGCACTAGGCACATGGGGTGATTTAAACGCACTGTGAAGAGCGGTAAATGGGCTTCAGAGGGGATCTGTGTCCTTTTTTCCCTCTAAATACATTTCGACATTATTCGCTTTTAATTAAAACTGAGGCAGGTGTCACTCTGCTAAGATCATACCTAAGAAATGAGAGGATGGAGAGGACGCTAAGAGGGATGGGCGTGGATAATGCAAGGTAACTGCGATGATGTTTCATGAAATGTGTTTTGTTCTTAAAACTGGAATTGGCTTTGATGTCTTTCAAAGCCCCAATTCATTTTTAATCCATGCAGAGACTCTTTTCTTCGTTTTCTAGGCTCTTCCAGGGGCACTGGGGACCAGTGACATACCGGGAGCTGGACAGAGCATGAGTCTGAACAACAGTCATAATGAGATGGTCCAGTCCCCAAGCCTGTCCCATGGTGGGCAGCACTGTGGGCATCTGGAGCCTGGGTGCAGAGGGTGAGGGGTCCCAGTCCTTTCGTGGCTGAGCTGAAAGTCACCTCCATGATGCAGAAGGGTACAGCACCTCCCAAGGAACCCGGGTCCAAGGCTGTGCTGTGTTCATGGGTCACAGTCTCTGCCAGGCATGGGTCAAGGTTCTCTGGGTCCAGGCTACAGACCTGGACTCTGGCCAGTGCCAAGCACCAGAAAACTTGGAGACACTTAGAAATTCAATGGATTTTCATCCTGATCTTAAGAATTTCCTCTTCTTTCCTGCTACCCCGTGCATGCGTGCTGCATGAAGGAAGGGGGGAGGAGCTTGGCTCAAAGCGGACTTAAAGTGACATCTGTGAAACAGCCCCCTCACCCCACCCTGGGTGGGAGTTCCCCTCAGGACCCGGCCCAAGACACCACCTGCCAGGATTGGCTTCCTCCATCGGCCCCACCTTGGCAAGTTATCCACAGCTTCGTGAATGCCGACCCACAGCAGGGAGAGCGTTCCCGCGTCCCTTTAAAGGTGAAGAATAAAAGTGCTCCCAGGACAGAAAGTCCAAGTGCAGCATCGCTTCGTTAACAACCTCCTCATGAGGGTCCCTGACCTCGTCTTTTCTCTGAGCTGTCAGAGTGGATGCAGTAAACTGAGCGTTCCCCCATCTAACGCTGGCACACCCCGATTCCTGGAGATGCTCAGGGCCTCCGACGACCTGGGAGCCTGTCAGCAGTCACAACGTCCTGAAGAAGCCCCACTTACGATAATGAGAGGGGCTCCTGGGAGAGCCTAGGCAGCAGGACAGAACCAGGGAAGATTTGTAGAGTAAGTCAAGGGTCCTCACAAGTTCTTTGTTATCTAAGGATAAAGGCCTCTTTGCAAAGTATTTACTGCATCTGTGATGCTGGAAAAGAAATACACACGAGGGTTATTCTACTTAAACATCTTGACGGTTTTCTCTGGGGAAGAGTGAAGGCTAATGATTTAGAATCGCGATATATGCTATACAAACAAGTACTCAGACCACCGCTATAGCGCCCCAATCGTTCTCAGAGGCCCAAGCACTACAGCTGCCAGCCCTTCTGAATCCCTTCCCTGGTTTCCAAACATGTTTTGTCTCCAGGCAGATCTGGGTCTCAGGCTAGAGGGAAGTATTGGGCCCATGTCTACTTCTTACCGAATCTTATGACCAAGTATGGGCCTGAGACAGCTTGTGTACGTGTTGCAGGTGTGCCACCCACGTGGCTAATCTATGGGTGTGCATCTGAGGATGGTTCTGTTACCTGCAGGGGCTGCCTGAGACTTACCTATCTGGCTCCCACGTCAATCGCCCGAGGGTGTGACTTATGGGCTATAGCGGTGTCTTACATCTGCGATGCTGTGCGTGTCACGCACGAGCTGTTTTCTTGTGCTCCGTGCGCTTCCTACGTGTGTTCCCAGTGACTGTATCGTCTGCTTCCCACGTGCTGCTATCCGATGGCATCCCTGTATATGTGACCTGTGCTACACTCATGCACCTGTGCTACCTGGATGTGACGGCATCCTGTGCGTGTGCGTGTCACTTGCATGTGTTGGTGCTTATTTGTGTGCCACGTGCCACGTGAGTCTCCTCCGTATCCTGGTCCGCATCCGCCTCGTGTACAAGCTTCTGCTGTGGGCTCTTACTGTGCACCGCCCCCCGGTAGCCTGTGTACCCTCCTCCCTGTTCCCGCGCCCGCTGCTCTGGGTGTTTCATGCACTCCTATATGCGCCCTACTCACGTCAGTTGTTTCCGGGCTACTCACCGCAACATTAACCCTCCATCCTCCTTTTACAGACGAGGAGGCCGAGGCCGGAGGGTCCGGGCTCGGACCGTACGACGGGAATCTGCACAATCGCGATCCTAGAATCTGCTCCGTGCCCTCTGCACTAACGAGGCCTCCTAACTGCGAAGTGACGGACCCACCTCACATCTGCTCAAGAAAACAGGGGTGGGGCTGGTGCACTCCTGACCTGAGGTCTCCACAGGGCAGGGCCAGCTTCAGGCGTGGTTGGATCCAGGGCCCCAGTGACGTCATCAGAACTCAGTCCTTTCTTCCCTCTCATCCCTTTGCCTTCGTTCAGCCTGGCTTTGTTATCAGGCGCCAATCTCTGCCTTCGGGCATCTTCAGGCCCCTCCACGGTGACGAGATGGCGGCACAGGTCCTGCTCACCTCCTCTCAGAGCCGAGGCTTTCCCGTCAGCCCCGGGCGAGGCCTGGCACTCACTCTGATTGGATTGCATGAGGTCATGTGACCGTCCCTGACCCAATCCCTGCAGCCAGGACACAGCCTGTGGAAAGTGTAAGAGCCTTTCCTGTTGACTTGGGACAAACCCTATACCTCACTCTGATTGGACATGTTAAGGTGATGTGACCTTCCTGAACCAATCACTGCAGCCAGAACACAGCCCGTGGTAAGAGCCTTTCCTGTCCGCCTGGGGCAAGTCCTGATGCTCACTCTGATTGGACATGCTGATGTCATGTGACCAGCTCTGGACCAATCACTGCAATCAGGGCAGGGCTTGACTTGACCTGGATCACAGCCCCAACTGGAGCCAAGGGTGCTCTGCCTGGATCACGGGTCTGAGCGGGTGGATTCCCAGATGAAACTTGGGGCGCTCCTAGAAGTAGAGGTGGATGCTGGGAGATGTCCAACACAGAATCTGGGTCAGTGCCCCGGAGGCCCCCAGCTGCCCCCGCATGCCGACCCTGAAGGGAAGAGAGGAGGGATTCCAGCCTGGTCCTCACTTCTGGTCCTGGACACGAATCTCTGAGACCCGCTGACTTCGGCCAGAGCCTGGGACCCACTGGGACTATGGCCTCCTGTACAGTTCTGGCCAGAGGTCGGCCACCCTGCCCGGCGTCCTGCCCTTTCTCTGGCCCTGCAGATTCCCTGCCAGGCTCCCCACAGCCCAGCCATGGGCTAATGCCTCTCTGAGCCCACCTGTAATGTGCTCCTTAGATGGTACTTTCATATTTTGAAGGTTTAGAACCCGAGTGTATCAGTGTGAAGATTTGGGGATTTGTGCATTCACCGAATATGAATTACACTGAGCTCTGGAAGGTCTTGAGGCTCTAATGAAATTTGAAATGTTAACCTGATTCCTGAACTCGGAAGCAGATGACTCATCCACAGGCGTTTCGAGGTGACAGCGAGCTGCCGACTGTGGATGTGTGTGTCGGAGGGCCCGTCCCGGGATTCTCCCCCCGATTCAGAAACCAGAAATGCCGCCTAATGCGATGCACAGCTCACAAAGCTCTAGAATCAGAACGGGAGATTCTGGCGGGAACGGCTCCCAGAAGTAAGGTCTAAGACGGGGCTACAACAGCCCGTGTGTCCTGATGAGGTGCGCACACTCCCGTGGTGGCGGCCTGTCCTTAGGTGGAGACAGCGCCCAGACGGGCTGCTCTGCGGTCTGCTCTCGGCGCTGCTGGGGAGAATCCACAACCGCAGTTAAAGAACAGGAACCGCCAGAGGCAAAGGCTGAGACCCACACGGCGCTCAGACCCCCACCCGCCTCCAGAAACGTCTGAGGCTCAGCCTTTCACGCCCTCCTCTTCATGGGCGAGGCTGCCTCTCCTGAGCCCCCTGGGAAGCCCTCCCGGACCCCAGTCTGCCCGTGATGCTCCTTCCTTTGAGCCTCCACAGCACAGGGTGGAGCCCCATTAGAGAGCTCGTCTCACCCACCTGGAGTAATGGGATTGCTGGATGGAGGTCATGCTCACTTCTATCCGAGGGCATCTGACGTCCTTGTGGAGCTCCTCCCCACTCTGACATGGTGACTGACAGCAGCAGCCTGGGTCCTGGGGCAGCTGTGGTGAGCAGAGCACCCCTGTCAGTCCATGATTGGCATGTGGCACAAGCAAGGAATGGACAGCTGTTTCAAGTCGCTGAGATTTGGGGATTTTCTGTGACTGCTGAAAACTTTTGTGTGTTTTAGTCAAAAGCAGCTCTTGTAATAGAATGGGAGTCTTGGACAGCAGACAGAAGTCCCTACACAGCTGCATTTAGCTTCTCTATTGCACAGGCTTAGGTTTCACCCTGGTATCTTGCATTCCAGAACTCAAAGCTGGAACACACATTTCCTGGAACATCCTCTTCTGTAAGGATTAGAGTTTAGTTATTAGTTACATCTGATACATCTATTTGTTAGTTCTAATGGGTTTACTCCTATCATTTCTAATCAGTCTTTAAATTTTTTTATGTATCTGTTTGTGCTTCAGTTTCCTCTCTTGGTTTCAGACACAGACTCTTTACCAGCCACCTCCCCTGTCTAGCCTCATTCACCCCTCTCCTACCAGCATTTCTCAAGCCTTCTCCCAAATACTTGACCTCCAAATAGCTTGACCTTGAATGTTTGCTCCAGATCTGCTTATGGGGGGATGTAAACTAAGATGACATATACTAGAGGTAAACCCTCCAGGACTTAAATTAGTAGTGGGATGTGAGGCAAAGAGAGAAATCATGGATGAAGCCTGAGTAGTTGACCTGAACATGAAGGCAGCACTGCTATAGAGATGTGGATTATATTAAAAAGAACCATTACATAACTGGGGACATGCCAGTAAGATCTTGATGGCCACACTATCTGAACTCTTCTCTAGCAGCCACGGGATAAAGGGCTGTGAATATTTCTAGAATTTCAAAAGCCTTAAACTCCTGATGTCCCCAGTGAGTCTTTTCAAGTCTGCCTTAGAACATTAGAGGATTCTTCTTTTTATCATCTATCAGCAATGGATTATTCAAATAGCTTCCAACAAGAACCATTCATTTCTGTGTAAAAAGTTCAGACACTGTCCCAGAAATAATTACATTAGCCGTCTCATTTTCAGCCACACATGACTTTATTAAGTTTCCTCTGAGGAATTAAATTTCCATGCTTGGTCTCCACTGGATGGTGACTTCACTGCAGAATTTAGTTAAATTTGTTTCAGTCCTGTGCAAAGTAACAGAATGTGCACTTGTAACTGACAAATGGGTTTTTACAACTTTATGCTTGTGCATACCTGGGAATTGTCAAAAGTATTCTGGTTGGGAACTTCACCATTTTTTCCCCAAATGTGCAACACCACAAGAAAAAAAAATTAGTAGGTTTGGCAAATCTTCTTCTTTGGGGATCTTGTCCAATAAGCTATTACTCAAAGTACACAGATTATTCATAACATATCCCCCCCCTTGTTCTCAAAGCACTTGCAGGTTAAATAATCTCCCTAAGGCAGCCATTCATCCTATAAGATTTTTGTTTTGTAGACAGAGTTTCAAGATATCTTTTTCTTTCACACGCAAAGGCACAAAACAAGTCTCAACAAATTTAGGAGGATAGAAATTACATTAAACATCCTTTCTGACCACAACAGTATGAAACTAGAAATCAATTGCAGAAAGAAAATTGGGACTAGACAAACACATGGATAACAAACAGCATGCTACTAAAAAACCAAATGGTCAATGAAGAAATCTAAGAGGAAATCAGAAAATACCTTGAGGCAAATGAAAATAAAACCACAGCTTTCCAAAATGTATGAAATGCAGCCAAAGCAATTCTAGGAGGGAAGTTTATAGCAATATAGGCCTACCTCAAGAAACAAGAAAAATCTCAAACAGCCTAACCTACCATCTGAAGAAAGTTAAAAAGAACAAACCAAGCCCAAATTCAGCAGAAGGAAGGAAATAACGAAGATCAGAGCAGAAATAAATAAAATACAGTCCAAAAAATAAATAAATAAAAATGATCAATGAAACCAAGAGCTGGTTTTTGAAAAGATAAACAAAATTGATAAGCCTTTAGCCAGGCTCATGAAGAAAAAAAAAAAAACCAGAAGAAGGAACCAAATAAACAAAATAAGAAATGAAAGAGGAGAAATTATAACTGATACCACAGAAATACAATCATAAGAGAATACTATGAATAGTTATATGCCAGGCAATTGGACAACCTAGAAGAAATGAATAAATTCCTAGAAACATACAATCTTCCAAGACTGAATCAGGAAGAAATAGATAATCTAAACAGACCAATTTCTAGCATTGAAATTGAACCAGTGATCAAAAAACTCCCAAAAGGGCTTCCCTGGTGGCTCAGTGGTTGAGAGTCCACCTGCCGATGCAGGGGACATGGGTTCATGCCCCGGTCTGGAAGATCCCACATGCCACGGAGTGGCTAGGCCCGTGAGCCATGGCCGCTGAGCCTGTGCGTCCGGAGCCTGTGCTCTGCAACGGGAGAGGCCACAACAGTGAGAGGCCCGTGTACCACAAAAACAAAAACAAATAAAAACAAACAAAAAAAACTCCCAAAAAACAAAAGTCCAGGACTAGATGGCTTCGCAGGAGAATTCTACCATACATATAAAGAAGAGTCAATACCCATCCTTCTCAAACTATTCCCAAAAATCAAAGAGGAGAGAATACTCCCAAACTCATTCTTTGAGGCCACCATTACCCTGATACCAAAACCGGACAAAGATACTACAAAAAAGAAAATTACAGGCCACTATCTCTGATAACTATAAATGCAAAAATCCTCAACAAAATATTAGCAAACCAAATTCAACAATATATGAAAAGGATCAAACATCTTGATCAAGTGGGATTTATTTCAGGATGCAAGGATGGTTCAATACCACAAATCAATCAGTGTGACACAGCACATTACTGAAATGAAGAGTAGAAACCACGCAATCACTTCAATATATGCAGAAAAAGCATTTCACAAAATTCAGCACACATTCATGATAAAAATTCTCAACAAAGGTGGGTATAGAGGGAACATATCTCAACATAATAAAGGACATTTATGACAAACCCACAGCTAACATCATTCTCAGTGGTGAAAAGCTAAAAGTTTCTCCTCTAAAATCAAGAACAAGACAAGGATGTCCACTCTTGCCACTTCTGTTTAACATAGTATTGGAAGTCCTAGCCACAGCAATCGGACAAGAACAAGAAATAAATTGCATCCAAATTGGAAGGAGGCAGTAAAACTGTCACTATATGCAGATGACTTGATACTATGTATAGAAAACCCTAAAGTCTCCACCAAAAAAAAAAACTCTTAGAACTAATAAATGAATTCAGTAAAGTTGCAGGACACAAGATTGATATACAGAAATCTGTTGCTTTTCTATACACTAATAATGAACCATCGGAAAGAGAAAGCAAGAAAACAATCTCATTTACAATGTTATCAAAATGAATAAAATGCCTAGGAATAAGCATAACCAAGGAGATGAAATACCTATATTCTGAAAACTATAAGACACTGATGAAGGAAACTGAAGATGATACAAAGAAATTGAAAAATATTCCATGTTCATGGATTGGAAGAATTAATATTACTAAAATGTCCATACTACCCAAAGCGCTCTCCAGATTTAGTGCAATTCCTACCAAAATACCCATGACATTTTTCACAGAACTAGAACAAATAATCCTAAAATTTGTATGGAACCAAAAAAAGGAACCTGAATAGCCAAAGCAATATTGAGACAAAATAATAAAGCTGGAGGTAACACACGCCCATGCTTCAGACTATACTACAAAGCTACAGTAATGAAAAGAGTATCATACTGGCAAAAAAAAAAAAAACAGACACAAAGATCAATGGAATAGAATAGAGAGCTCAGAAATAAACCCATGCACATAAACTCATCTACAACAAGGAAGGCAAAAATATACAATGGGGGAAAGACATTCCCTTTGATCTCAGGTGGCTGTGGGGTGGCTGCAGCTGTGGCAGCTTGAAGCAGGATCTCAGTTCCCCAACCAGGGATTGAACCAGGGCTGCAGTGCTTCCCTGGCTCTTGTATGCTTTGAAGAAAGAATTTGGCAAAGAGACAAAAAGTAGTGAGGCAAGTAAAGTGTCTATTAGGAGAGAAGATATGTGCAGAGAAAGCATGGGCAGGCTGAGAGAGAGAGAGAGAGAGAGAGAGAGTTGCGTGCTTTGGGGACGGATTAAATCATTTATGTGGGGGCAGTTCTATTGGGTCTTTGTTTTCCTCTGGCCAACCACCTTGCTTCATTTCACACATCTAATCGGACCCAGGGCCCTTCCCAATATGCGCATACATCTTTTAGCCAAGATGGATTTCAGTGTGAGGGTCTCTGGGAGATTGACAGCACCTATTATGGGACACCACCCCCCTCCCTTTTTGGCCACTGAGGAGCCTTTCTGCACATGTGCAGTCAGGGAGGTCTCCTTGACCTCAAGAATGATAGATGTGGTCATCTTATTTCTTTACTCCAGCAGAGCTCAGCTCCTCACCACTCCTCCATTAACTTTTTCCTTGAACTGTCAGGAGGAGACAAGTTCCAATTTACTCAGCTTGACAAATGCCAGCTACTCAGCCCAAGGACCCATCTACCTCCTACCTCATCTTCCACAAGTGGTGTTGAGAAAACTGGACAGCTGCATGTAAAATAATGAAATTAGAACATTTTCTAACACCATATACAAAAATAAACTCAAAATGGATTAAAGACCTAAATGTAAGACTGACCAAAAAGCTCCTAGAAAAAAATATAGGCAGTACAGTCTTTGACATAAGCCTTAGCAATATTTTTGGGGGGTCTGACTTCTCAAGCCAAGGACCCAAAAGCAAAAATAAACAAGTGGGATTTAATCAAACTTAAAAGCTTTTGCACAGAAAAGGAAACCATCAACAAAATTAAATGACAACTTACTGAATGGGAGAAGATATTTGCAATTGATATGTCTGACAAGAGGTTAACAAAGAGCTCATAAAACTCAATATTAGAAAACCCCACAAACAACCGAATTTAAAAATGGACAGAAGACCTGAATAGACAGTTTTCCAAAGAAGATACACAAATAGCCAACCAGCACATGAAAAGATGCTCAACCTCACTAATCATCAGGGAAATGCAAGTCAAAACCACAGTGAGCTATCTCCTCACACCAGTTAGAATGGCTATTATCAAAAAGACAAGAAATAACAAATGTTGGCGAGAATGTGAGAAAAGAGAACTCTCATGCACTGTTGATGGGAGTGCAGGTTGGTGCAGCCCCTATGGAAAACAGTATGGAATTTCCTCAGAAAATTAAAAATGGAAGCACCATATAATCCAGCAATTCCACTACTGGGTATATATCCAAGGAAAACAAAAATACTAATTCAAAAAGATATATGCACCCCAATGTTCACAGCAGCATTATTTACAATAGCAAAGATATGGGAAACAATCTAAATGTCCATCAACAGATGAGTGGATAAAGAAGGTGTGGTACGTATATACAGTGGAATACTACTAACCCATAAAAAACAATGAAATATTGCCATTTGCAACAACGTGGATGGACCTGTAGGGTATTACACTTAGTGAATTAAGTCAGACAGAGAAAGACAAATATTGTATATTTTCACTTATATGTGGAAACTAAAAAATAAAATGAATGAATATAACAAAACAGACTCACAGATACAGAGAACAAACTAGTGGTTACCAGTGGGGAGAGGGGTGGACACAGAACCAATACAGGGGAAGGGTATTAAAAGGTATAAACTACTAGGTATAACATAAACAAGGTACAAGGATGTAATGTACAGCACAGAGAATATAGGCAATATTTTATAATAACTTTAAGTGGCTTATAATCTATAAAAATCTTTAATCACTATCTTGTAAACCTTAAACTAATATAATGTATATCAACTATACTTCAACTTAAAAAGATATCCTGGGCTTCCCTGGTAGTGCAGTGGTTAAGAATCCACCCACCAAGGCAGGGGACATGGATTCAACCCCTGGTCAGGGAAGATCCCACATGCCACGGAGCAACTAAGCCCGTGCACCACAACTACAGAGCCTGCGCTCTAGCACCCATGAGCCACAACTACTGAGCCCACGTGCCACAACTATTGAAGCCTGCGTGCCTAGAGCCCATGCTCCACAATAAGAGAAGCCACCGCAATAAGTCAGCGCACCACAACGAAGGGTAGCCCTTGCTCTCTGCAACTAGAGAAAGCAATGAAGACCCAACACAGCCAAAAATAAATAAAATAAATTTATTTTAAAAACATTTTAAAAATAAAACACTATCCTTTCCTTCACTATCATCTATTCATTCAGGCATCCAATGTTTACTGAGAAACTATTGTGCATCTGAACTTCTGGAGTGCTACTGATGGAAAGGTAACGACACAGTCACCCCCTTCTTAAATTGCAGCCGGTTGGAAAGACTGATATGTAACCTCTAGTATCCATTCTCCCTCTAATTTTATTTTCATAGTGGAGATCAGAAATTTTATTATATAAGAAATTCTATACAACAGATTGGATCAGTTAGGAAGGTGTTTAGCTGCAAGTAACAGAAAAATTTGACTTATACTGATTTCAATACATGGGATTTTGAGAAATATATATTTTTTAATTGGGGTAAAATTGCTTTACAACGTTGTGTTAGTTTCTGCTCTACAATGAAGTGAATCAGCTATATGTATACATATATCCCCTCCCTCTTGCATCTCCCTCCCACCCATCTAGGTCGTCACAGAGCACCGAGCTGAGCTCCCTGTGCTATACATCAGGTTCCCACATGTAGTGTATTTTAACAGAGCCCCTGAATTTAGCTGGATGCATGGCCCCTGAGCTGGAGACTACATTCCCCAGGCCCCTTTGCAGTGAGGTGTGGTCATGCAACTAAATCTTGGCCAATGGGATATCAGCAGGTGTGATGCTTTCACTTCCAGTGACTTCCTTATAAGGAAGATGACTGCCCTCCACTTCCTGTCCCTTTCCCCTCCTGCAGGCTGGGTTGCAGACATGGGGATGGGGGTCCCAGGCTCGGCCTTGTGGACTAGGTGATGCCCCAGGGAAGGCAGAGCAGTGAGCTGGAAGGGCCCCTGGACCCCCTGCCAGCCTCAACTTTCCTACGAGATGGGGCCAACCTCTGATCTTGCTCAGACAAGGCTATGGGGCCTCAGGTGAAGCAGACACACTGACGTGCTAACACAGACCCCTGAACAGACACTGGAATATTGTGATCCTTTCTCTAAGTATGTCAGATGAGAAGTGAGCTCAAGTCAGTGTGCAGGAGTTCAGAAGGTCGGGAACTTGAATCAGCCTACAGACCTTCCCCTCCCTCCATTCCCTTCACTCATGGTCTCTGCACTGTTTCCCACGTGACTGTGCTGGTCCATTGGGCTAAACACCCTCCACCACTTCCTCTCACTTAGTTCCCTCCATAGCTGGCATCGCCGTCTCTGAGGCTGAGCCTGGTGTGCCCTGATCATGGCTGTGTCCTCAGGACCGAGAAGGTGGTTGGCATAGTTAGGTGATAAGTAAGCATTTCCTGGTTACTCCACAGGCAGTTACTGTGCACAGTGATACATCTGCTATGGGGAATGCTGGCCCAGATGAGAGTGCTCCAGAATTCCCTGGTGAAGCCAAGGAAGGCTTCCTGGAGGAGGGGCTGCATGAAGGGAGATTCTCCAGGCTGATGAGGAGAGAGGACATCGCAGGTGTGGAAACCATGGGGACCAGGGTTCAGGGTGTGAACACACTGGGTGACTGAGAACTACTCTGCGGAGGGGCTGGGGCAGCAGGTGAGCCTCAGAGGAGGTGGAGAGAGCCTCTGAGGGGTGTGACGTGAATGGCCAACACCAGATCTGATTTTAACAATATCGCCCTGAGGCCTGGGAGGGAGGCTCTGGGCTGACTTGTGAAATAAGAAATTTCCAGAGGGCAGACAGCAGAGGCAAGAAGAACTACAATCCTGCAGCCTGTGGAACAAAAACCACATTCACAGAAAGAGAGACAAGATGAAAAGGCAGAGGGATATGTACCAGATGAAGGAACAAGATAAAACCCCAGAAAAGCAACTAAATGAAGTGGAGATAGGCAACCTTCCAGAAAAAGAATTGAGAATAATGATAGTGAAGATGACCCAGGACCTCGGAAAAAGAATGGAGGCAAAGATCGAGAAGATGCAAGAAATGTTTAACAAAGACCTAGAAGAATTAAAGAACAAACAAACAGAGATGAACAATACAATAACTGAAATGAAAACTACACTAGAAGGAATCAATAGTAGAATAACTGAGGCAGAAGAATGGATAAGCGACCTGGAAGACAGAATGGTGGAATTCACTGCTGCGGAACAGAATAAAGAAAAAAGAATGAAATGAAGACAGCCTAAGAGACCTCTGGGACAACATTAGACGCAACAACATTCGTCTTATAGGGGTCCCAGAAGGAGAAGAGAGAGAGAAAGGACCAGAGAAAATATTTGAAGAGATTATAGTTGAAAACTTCCCTAACATGGGAAAGGAAATAGCCACCCAGGTCTAGGAAGCGCAGAGAGTCCCACACAAGATAAACCCAAGGAGAAACATGCCAAGACACATAGTAATCAAACTGGCAAAAATTAAAGACAAAGAAAAATTATTAAAAGCAGCAAGGGAAAAACAACAAATAACATACAAGGGAACTCCCATAAGATTAACAGCTGATTTCTCAGCAGAAACTCTACAAGCCAGAAGGGAGCGGCATGATACACTTAAAGTGATGAAAGGGAAGAACCTACAACCAAGATTACTCTACCTGGCAAGGATATCATTGAGATTCGATGGAGAAATCAAAACCTTTACAGACAAGCAAAAGCTAAGAGAAGTCAGCACCACCAAACCAGCTCCACAACAAATGCTAAAGGAACTTCTCTAAGTGGGAAACACAAGAGAAGAAAGGGACCTACAAAAACAAACCCAAAACAACTAAGAAAATGGTCATAGGAACATACATATTAATAATTACCTTAAACGTGAATGGATTAAATGCTCCATCCAAAAGACACAGGCTTGCTGAATGGTTACAAAAACAAGACCCATATATATGCTGTCTACAAGAGGCCCACTTCAGACCTAGGGACACATACAGACTGAAAGTGAGTGGATGGAAAAAGATATTCCATGCAAATGGAAATCAAAAGAAAGCTGGAGTAGCAATACTCATATCAGATAAAATAGACTTTAAAATAAAGAATGTTACAAGAGACAAGGCAGGACACTACATAATGATCAAGGGATCAATGAAAGAAGAAGATATAACAATTATAAACATATATGCACCCAACATAGGAGCATCTCAATACATAAGGCAACTGCTAACAGCTATAAAAGAGGAAGTCCACAGTAACACAATAATAGTGGGGGACTTTAACACTTCACTTACACCAATGAACAGATCATCCAAAATGAAAATAAATAAGGAAACAGAAACTTTAAATGACACAACAGACCAGATAGACTTAATTGATATTTATAGGACATTCCATCCCAAAACAGCAGGTTACACTTTCTTCTCAAGGGCGCATGGAACATTCTCCAGGATAGATCACATCTTTGGTCACAAATCAAGCCTCAGTAAATTTAAGAAAATTGAAATCATATCAAGCATCTTTTCTGAACACAACGCTATGAGATTAGAAATGAATTACAGGGGAAAAAACCATAAAAAACACAAACACATGAAGGCTAAACAATACGTTACTAAATAACCAAGAGATCACTGAAGAAATCAAAGAGGAAGTAAAAAAATACCTAGAGACAAATGACAATGAAAACACGATGATCCAAAACCTATGGGATGCAGCAAAAGCAGTTCTAAGAGGGAAGTTTATAGCTATACAAGCCTACCTCAAGAAACAAGAAAAATCTCAAATAAACAATCTAACCTTACACCTAAAGGAACTAGAGAAAGAAGAACAAACAAAACCCAAAGTTAGCAGAAGGAAAGAAATCATAAAGATCAGATCAGAAATAAATGAAACAGAAACAAAGAAAACAATAGCAAAGATCAGTAAAACTAAAAGCTGGTTCTTTGAGAAGATAAACAAAATTGATAAACCATTAGCCAGAGTCATCAAGAAAAAGAGGGAGAGGACTCAAATCAATAAAATTAGAAATGAAAAAGGAGAAGTTACAACAGACACCGCAGAAATACAAAGCATCCTAAGAGACTACTACAAGCAACTCTGGGCCAATAAAATGGACAACCTGGAAGAAATGGACAAGTTCTTAGAAAGGTCTAACCTTCCAAGACTGAACCAGGAAGAAATAGAAAATATGAACGGGCCAATCACAAGTAATGAAATTGAAACTGTGATTAAAAATCTTCCAACAAACAAAAGTCCAGGACCAGATGGCTTCACAGGTGAATTCTATCAAACATTTACAGAAGAGCTAACACCCATCCTTCTCAAACTCTTCCAAAAAATTGCAGAGGAAGGAACACTCCCAAACTCATTCTATGAGGCCACCATCACCCTGATACAAAAACCAGACAAAGAAGCTACAGAAAAAGAAAATTACAGACCAGTATCACTGATGAATATAGATGCAAAAATCCTCAACATACTAGCAAACAGAAGCCAACAACACATTAAAAGGATTATACACCATGATCAAGTGGGATTTATCCCAGGGATGCAAGGAATCTTCAACATACACAAATCAATCAATGTGATACACCACATTAACAAATTGAAGGAGAAAAACCATATGATCATCTCAATAGATGCAGAAAAAGCTTTCGACAAAATTCAACGCCCATTTATGATTAAAAAAACTCTCCAGAAAGTGGGCATAGAGGGAACCTACCTCAACATAATAAAGGCCAAATACGACAAAAAAAAAAAGAAAAGAAAAGAAACTTCCCAGAGCAGAGATTGTAAACTGCAGGACACAGGCTGGGCGACCTCCAGGTGTTTGCTTAACCTGGTCAGTGCTGAAACAATCTGAGTTAGGGTCCAACGCTTAAAAATTAAGAAGTTTTGCCTAAAGTGCTCATTTCTGCATGTTCTTGAGCAGTCAGGGCTCAGACCCCACACGGCTGATCCCTGAGACCCATCCCACATGGCAGCCGTGGCTGGTGCCGAGTAGCAGACACCCCCTCGTGGGGCACAGCCTCACCAGCGCCCCAGGCCCTCCTGGTCCGTAGTTTCCTGTCACCTCCTGCCCGTGGGTGTCCTGAGGATTCACCTTTGCATCAATTCATATTCACTGAACGGACCTTTGGAAATTTGAGACCCTTCTTGACCTTGAGAAGGTTTGACCCTCAAGTCAGAGGTCAGGGACAGAGAAGCAGTTCATTAAATCACAGCACAGCATCCCATCAGGGAAACGGAGGGGGAGAACCTTGATTCAAGTCCGTGATGGCGTGGCTGGGAGAATAAAGGCACCAAAGGCGTCCACACCCTGATCCCCAGGATCTGTGTGACTGTGTTACCTTACCTGGGAGACGGGGGCTTGCAGATGTGATTAGGGGTCCAGACCCTGAAATACAGAGTGCATTCTGCATTATCCATGTGGGCCCAATCTAATCCATCAGTGGTTAAAATATGACAGCCTTTCACTAGTATTGAGCCCAGAACATCCTCTGTGGCCTGTAATAGGGGACCACTGCCCTCTAAAGACCCACAACTAGTTCTCAGGATGACGCCGAGTCTGTGTCTGAGGGACGGGCATGACCAGGACATGGATGGTAGACCCCGGACCTTGGCCCCCTCCCCAATTTCCCCGACATTCACTCTTTCTACTGGCATTGCTGACTCTGAATTGTGGGCCAGGTCCTCCCTGGGTGCTGGGGGTGAGTAGCAGTGGAAAGACCAAGCCCTGCAGGTCAACCCGCGTGTCAGAGATTCCAGGAGAGAGACAGCGAGGGGCAAAGAGGAGGCCTGCACCATGTGGACTCCAGGAGGGAGGTCATCTTGGCTTCACCTCAAACATTATCAGTTGGATTCCCAGAAGACTGGCTGCGTTCTCAATTGTCCATGTGACAAACCTCTGCTGTGTCGTGTCGCTGCAGGCCTCATCCTTGGCATCTCCCTGGCTCTGGGAGAGCAGCAGCGCTGTCCTGTGGGCTGGAGGGGGTGGACCTTCCTGAGAGATCTGAGGGCTCAGAGAGCAGGGCGTCCTGGATGGTGGGAGGTGGGAGAGTAAGTGTGAGGTACACCCGGAAACCAGGGAAGGGGAGACGCCCTGCTGTAAGGCTGGAGGAGTCCTAGAGGGACGGCCCACTGCATCTGGGGTCAGTTGAGTGGTTTGCCTTGTATGCGTGACTATGGGAAAGAGAAATGAGAGAACGAGAGAGAGAGGTGATACTGACTGACGGTAATGCCGAGGGAATGCTGACAAGGTTGAACAACGTCAGCTCTCCCTCGGGTATAAATTGAAAATCATCTCAAGTGAGTGGACTCAACTCAGGGAGACTCTCTCCTTCCAGATGACAGGTGGGAAATGAAAGGGATGCTCTGACTAAATCTTAATAGCCCACAGGCATGTGTGAAAGGCGAGGTTATAGGGAACCAGAAAATCAATCTTGATCTAAGAGAAAAAAATACAATGGTATTATTTTTACATTATTATTATATCCTGTTCCTGTTGCTCTCCTAAAGTCTAGGCTTAAGCATTAGGACTGAAGGGATAAGAAATATGGGTTGAGGCAGCCAGGCGAGGAAAAAAATACATACGTTAACATGAAGAAATATTTGAGTCCAGGGTCCTAGATATGAGAAAGCATGTGATAAAGGCCTTTGAAATGTAGTACTTCATTCACAAGTGCCCTGAAATATAGCATGACAAATTTCAAAATTGTTTCTGCACCGTTTACTGCAAAGTCCATCTTGTGAACGTGAAGTTAATAAGCACCACATTTATGCAGTGCCTCCTGGGCGACAGGCCTTGTGCTAAGGGGCTTAGACGGATTATCTCCTCAATCCTCTCCCAGTACAGTAGGTTCTGCCCTCACCCACACTCACCAACGAGGAAGCTGAGGCGCAGGGGGTCACAGAGTTGGCCACGCATCCAGGGAGGGGTGGGGCGAGGACCCACACGAGCGTGTTCCCCTGCCAGCTGGTGGGCCCTCAGTGCCCAGGATGGAGCATGGCGTGGGGGGAGCCGCCTAAGACACAGGGGCCACAGAAATAACGACAACATGGGAGAGTCCTACCTTACTCGAGGTTTAGATTTAAATTGAGTTCCCTTAGAAATTACAAGTTAACCAGTATTGGAACAGATCACAGCTGGATTTTTTTTTCTCTCTGTTGAACGTAAGATGAAATACATACCTGTCTGTAGGCCCATTGTGAATGAAAACATAATTTCAAACACTGGTTCACGTCAGAATGATGAGCTACTCACCCCCTGGAGACAGATGAGGGGAGAGCAGATGCCCATCCCCCGACTCCTCTGCATTCCTTGACAGGAATGACCCCAATGGTTTACATAGCTCTCCCTCTCCCTCCCCCTCCCCTCTCCCTGTTGTTGAGTGTATATATCTGAATTTAACAGTGAGATGAGTGTGTGCCAGGATCCCGCTGTGTCCACACCACAGCTTTGGAAGAAGGTTCCTTGGTTGACATCCACGTAGTAAGCTCCCCACGTTGACTTCCGGTTCCCTCTGCACACGATGACCAAGGGCTGGGTCAGCCCCTCTGCAGTCCCTGCCACATCTGCTCCTGCTGGGGGAGGTGCTGACTGACCAAGAATCAGTGTGTCTGTCCCCAACCTGCTCATGCCAGTTGTATCTGTTATGGAGTTTAGATACTTTAATAAATCATCATAAGTGAATAAGATAATAGGGCAAAATAGGGTTGTTCTTTCTATGAAACCTGAACTGAAAGCCTTAGGTTTACCTAATAAAGAGAGATGCTTTAAAAAGTCCTTTCGAATTAAGTTTGGGTGAAGCAACTGTAGAGAACTGGGTAAAAACTTTGAAGGATTTTGTACTGAGATTGTAAGTTTCACCATCTTATTTGAAAAAAAACAAAAGCAAAAGCTATCGTTCTAGGGAGAACTACAGCTCCTAAAAGCTATGTTATGGCTGTGCTGAGGTAACGGAAAGAAAGCCCAACTCCAGTTATCAAATCCATACTCAAAATATTAGCAAACAATTGTACCTTCACATACTTTATGTTAAAAAATATTTTCAAGAAGTATAGATCTTATTTTTATCATGATTCCACATCTTATTCCCCTTTATTCAGATAACCACACGAGCTAAAGAGACATCTACTCTGTTCATAGGCAGGAGGAGGAAAGAGAGCCTTACTTTGGGGAACAGAGATTTTTCTTTTATGCTTTGATTCTCAGCTCGCTCTGCTCAACACTGATTCCTCCATCCCCCGACAGCCCTGCTCTCACCGTCTCTGCCTCCCCCATCGCTGGCTTCCGTCCTCTCCGCTCCCACCCGATTCCAAACTTACTTTCCCTTCACCTGAGTGAAGCTGTGGCCTCCGCTCACCCCGCCCCCTTCCATCCCCACGACCTGAGATACTGTCCACGTGTTGGCTGAGGGTCAGGCGCTTTAAAAATGCCATTTAAGTGAAAGTTCAGCGTTGTGCCATCACATGCGATGCTTTTTACGTGCTGGCGTCAAGAACTGCGACCACGCTGTCAGAGAAAGGGCACTTCAGCGAGACCCCGAGAAGAGGCCGCACACACAGCCCCACAAACAGCGGCTCACACGCCGTAAGGATATTCAACACGGTGGATCCGTTTTACCCCCGCAGCCGTCCTCCCAGGGGGAACCCTGGGTCTGTGTGGAGCGTGGTGAGGTGTGGACGGCAGGGCCTGTGAGTCCTGCGGCCGGGGTCTGGCTGTGGGAGAAGCTGGCGTGGACGTGGTGCAGCCCCTGGCTGGCTGTGAGACCTCCCTTCCCAGGGGATGTTTCCCAGGGTGGAAACCAGAGGTCCGTTTCCCAGCCTCCCTTGCAGCGGGGCCCAGTCATGTGACCCCGGCCCACCAATCCGAAGCCTCCCGTGAGCCTCTGCTCCGGAAGAGAGAAGGTGGAGCTGGCGGAACCGGTGAAGGCGGTGGCGCTGGCGGGGAGCCAGGCCTCGGTGGGGAGGGCTGGAGAGAAAAGGTCCAGCTCTCGGGGCCAGCGGCCGCGGCGGGGTCTGGCTGAGTGGCCCTGGTGTGGGGCAGGCGTTTGTTCCCCACGAGGGGCCTGAGCGCCTCCTGACATGCGCCCTGGCCGCCCACCTGGCGGCTTCACCTGGGGCGGTTGGAAATGCTCAGGCTCGGACCCCGCCCAGATCTGCGCGCACGTGAACGCTCGGGGGGCGGTGAAACGTGCTCTTTTCCCCCTTCACCCAGCTGCAGGGATTCCTGTCCTTACAGCTACCAACCCTGATGATGTAGAAGCCCTGGGAGGACTTAACCAGGGAGTGAGGGGCTCTGGTTTATCCTTTACATGTCTGTCCTGCTGCTGGGCTCAAGGGGGGCGGAGGGGAGGCCAGGCCAGGGGGCCACGACTTGTCCAGAGAAAACATGTCGTTGTCACAAGGTAGGCAGACGTGCACATGCCCTGTGCAAGGACCGAGACACACACCTGCAAACTTAGATGCACACATCACAGATGCTCACACACACAGACTCCCATGCGCAAATTCAGAAACATCCCTATTTATACAGAGAACACAGACCCACAAAGACACAGGTGAGGGTGCTGGCCCCAGAGCTGCTTTTCTGTCTCGTGCCCCTAGAACCAGAGGAATGAACCAAGCCTGCCTGGCTTTGCTCCCCTCGTGCTGCAGAAAACCTTGCAACTGAATTAAATATCCACGAGCCCCGGGAGCCTGGTTTGGGAGATTGGACCCGGTGATGAGAAGTCCCAGCTCCAGGCCAGATGAGATGCCTTTGGTCCTGCCTGTCTCAGGGAGGATCACTGAGCTGAGACCCCATGGCTGCAAATCAATATGGACCAGATGCTAATGGCTTTTTAGCTGGGGACTAGCATTGAACCGGGGCAGTGTGTGCTGGCAGCGGGCGCCTTTGCCTTCCACAGGGCAGAGCGCGTCAGCCATGGGCTGTGACCCCTGGTTGGTGACCCGGTGTGTATCACTTGTGCAGCGGCGGGGTGTTCTGACATTGGGGACATCAGCGTCTGTCCGCGATCAGCTGTAAACGCTATTCATACCTTGGTGATTCTATCCCACTGATCAATTACAAGGGAAGAAAATCACGTTTGAGAGATAGTCAGACATTCTATAGTATATTGCACTTCAAATTATAATTTTATGAAATCTCATTATTTGTGTCTAGACTGACAGAGATTTAATTTTGATTACTTAACTGCATTTCCTGTTGCTCTTATGAGGAATGCTGTGTTTCTAAAGGTCCTGTGTTTCAGTCCTTGAGAGTGGTTTCTTTCCTGATGTGTCTGGAACTGAGCACCACCATCAGGGGCTTCTAGAAGAGTCTCTGGGAGTCTCAGGGCTTGATTCTGGAAGGACATTATATCCATTCTGGGCCGCTTGCTTTCATCACTGTTACTGCCACCATCACTGCCATCATTACCAACATCACGGTCGTCATCACCATCGCCATCGTCGTCGTCACGATCGCAGCCATCACTGAATGTGGTACTCACAAGTCCTGGCACTGCTCTAGCGCTTTCAAGCTATTACCCTTCTAACGTCATCACACGTCTATAAGATAATGTCACCATCCCCATTTGAATGATGAAGAAGTTGAGGCACAGAGAGGTTAAGAGACTCACCTAATGTTGAATAGGTAGTGAGCTGCAGAGTCTGGCCTCAGACCCGCCGGCCTGGTCTGACATCCATGCGCTTACCCACTCTCTGTTTTGCACAACACGCCCTCGATCTCCCTCGACAGTCTTTGCTCTCCATCATTGGGATTGTGTCCTCACCTCAGCTGTTCCCAGAATGTCCCTCCCTGCCCCTAAGCCTTTGTCAACGTGCTCTTCCTCCAGACTTCCCTCTGGTCCACCGTCTCATGAAGCCCCTGCTAGCATCTCTCCCCAGCCCCAGACGCTCACACTGCTGCTGCTGCCCCCCACCCCGGACACGGACCCCCTGCAGCACTGTCTTGAGAACCACAGAGGCAGGTCTCCAGTTGGATAGACTCTAGTGCCCTAAGCACCTCCCCAGGATGTCCAGGGACAGCCTGTTGTTAGCCCTGGTGATGGCACCGGGTCAGGGAGGAGGTGTTTATCACCTGAAATTCCTGGTCTCTCAATGTCCTCACATCACAGCCCACAGAAACGACATGCCGTGGCATCATTCGGGTTTGACAGGCATCTGCTGCTCCCCCCCTAGCGTGGGGCCCCCGGCTCTGGATGTAAGCGTGTGACGTGGGTAACTGAGAGATGCTGAATTTGAATGAAATCAGATTGAAGCAGAGAAGCCTGTCTTCCCCCACAAGGCGACTGTGCTGGCACCTCTTAAACGGAACTCACTCTCCATCTGATCTCCCTGCTGGAGACTCCATTATCTTTTCTTACAGAGAATCTAGCCTCTAAATCTACACAATTTTCCTGCTCTAGCAAGATGCAGACAGGGACTTAGAACAGCATGTGTAATAGACCCAGACTGGGCTTCCCCACTGACAGCTGACAGGAGCAGACCAGCCCCCCGTGATCACGTCCCCTTCCTGGGCAGCCCAGGAAGGGTTGGCCTCTGCCATTGTCCCCTCTGAGACCCCAGCCCCAGGAAAAGGACCCCCAATCTCCCCTGGCCAATGTGCAGGTGAGAAGACGAACGTTAACGATGTTCGCTCAGTGCCGGCCATGCTTGAGGAGCTCTGATTACAGGACCAGTTCACTCAGTCCTCACCCTGACGTGGGGATAGTTTATCCTCAGTTTTCGGATGAGGAAACAGGCACAGAGGGGTCCATTCCGTTGTGCAAGGACACACGCTGGTGAATGACGGGACTAAGGTTGTCACCACCATTATCGTTATCTTCTCCACAATCATAACCACCCTCATACCAACACCTTCCTCACCGTCACCATTGTCATCACTGCCCCTCCCGTCTTCCATTTTACTTAATAAGAGTCTTTCTTTTTCATGTCGTTGATTTCTTTGAGAAAGCAGAGTCATTTTTGTCCTTTGTGGTTTGGCTTAACTTGTTTCTCTATAAAATAACTTTTTAAAAATTATATACATATTATTCAGATACTTACAAGGTAAATATTCAGACATTATGAAATTAAGACTAAACAATCATTTGTAGAATAAGAAGAGAAAAAACTAAGAATTCATGTTCACTAGTAATATTTTGATGGTTCTCCTTTGCTTTTATTCAAAGGTGTGCAAAACTTTTCTTTCACCAAACATAGGATAATACGGCATGTGGTATTTCATAACCTGCTTCTTCCACTGGACACTGTGTTGTAACATCTCATGCCCACTCTCACCCATCTACCTGCGCCTCGTGGTGTGAAGCTCTCACAGGTGACACCAGCCGGCCTCTCCCACCTGCCCTCCTCGCTGCTCAGTGGGGCGAGCGTCTGCACCCAGGTCCCCCAATTCCTATAGGAACCCCACTTGCTCATGGTCATCAGTTCCTGACCTGCCTCCTGTGGGAGAGCCCCTCACCCACATGTTCTCTGAGGCCCCCTCCCCACGTGGGTCATAGCTCATAAATCATCCCGCTCGCTGCCTTGTCACATTTCCTGAGAAACTTCTCACTCCAGACCCTAGATGGGTACTGGGGACACAGAGACACCCCCGCTGACCTTTCTTGAGCACTGACAGGCACCAGGCATTTACTATTTACATGTCTGGCTTCCATAATCCCATAGCAACCCCATGAGGTACGTTCTGTTATGTCTCCGATTCAGGCATAGAGAAGGTGAGGTAGAGGTTGCACAAGTGAGAAGCCAGGCTTCACTACAGGCCGTCAGAATCCAGAGCTGAGGCCCTAACCATCCTGCTAGTCCATAGTCCCTGCCTGTGAGGAGGCCACCCTGCACCAGAGGACTCTGCACCTGCCCAGTACTGTGTCCTGAGAAAGGCCAGGCAGAGCCCTATGTGCTCTGTGCAGCTAGAAGTCGTTTAGTTGTAAAGGACAGAAAACCCAACTCTAACCGGCTTTAGGCCAAATGGAGGGTGTCAGATTCAAGACCCTCCACAGTCTAGGGCCAGAGCTGGCCTTTCCAAGGCTGGACTCAGACCCGGTGATGCTATCAGGGCTCACTTTCCCTCTCTCCCTCGCGCTGTCTGATTTCTTCTTCCGGGTCAGCTTCATTCTCAGATACACTCTCCCTGATGGATGCAGAATGGCTGCAGCATCTCCGGACCTCACACTGTCTCAGCTTCAAGTCCAGCGGGAGGTCACCTGCCTCTGTCCTGGAATTTGCACCAATGGAATGCGACAGGAGTGACGGGTGTCCCCTCTGATAGAAGCTTTAGGAACCAGTGTGTCACTCGTTTCCCTGCCACAGTGAACAGCAGCGTTCCAGATAGAAGCTGCCTCAGTAGCCTGGGGCCTGGAGTGACAGTGACGCGCAGCAAATCCACAGCCAAGACGAGACGGACGTGAAGCACGAGCAAGAATTAGCCTCTGTTCTTGCGAATACTAGACCTGGGGTTGTTCGTTACTGCAGCATAACCTAGCACGTCCTGCCTGATCCTCCAGTCCATGAACGTGGTGTGTGTCGGCTGAGGGTCTGTATCTGGCATCTCTGTGTCTTGTTTCCCCCAGAGAGCCGAGTCCACACGGAGACCCAATCGATACCTGGTGCCTGATGGGTGCCAGTCACCTTTCCTGTCGCTCCTGTTTATCTGGGCTGGTTCCCTTTTCCTATAAAGTCTCTCTGGCCACTCGCCCTCCTGGCTTCAGCTGAAAGCGCCCAGCAGGGCTCCAGGCGCCGGTCAGGAGCAGGTGATAAGCTCCGACTCACCCTCCTGAACCGTGGAAACGAGTCTGGTTTCCATCAGTTCTCCTTGTGAGGTTGGGCACAGTGGGATCTTCCCTGGAGAAGGTAGCTAGGAGCCCACCTTAAACGATGCATGAAGGAAAGAAACGCCCATCACCAGTTTTCAAAAAAATGCTTTTCTGCGCAATTGTGGAAAAACTAGGGCACTGGCTGCCATAACATTCCCTGAAGTCAGAAAGACCCAGGGCTCTAATTTAGCCTTTGCTCAGCGGCAGACTCCTTGGCGCTCCATCGAGCATAGGCGTCGTCCCTCACAGAGCAGCCTGTCCTCACTCCCACAGGACACGGTGCCCACGGAGGAAGGACCATGTCATCATCAACCACAGCTTCCTACACTCAGCCTGCAGCCTGCCTCCTGACGCAGCCTGGCCCCTTCCCGTCTACCCTTCTCCTCGACGGGGCCTTCGTTTCTGGAAACTAGTTCAGTAAGTGTACCTGTGTGTGTGTATGTGCGTACATGTATATGAATAAAACATTCACTGGAGTGTTTATAGACGTTTCAGACCAGCAACCACAGAGGTGTGCGTGGACTGGGGCAGGTTAAATGCCGCGTGTTCATTGTTCACAGGGACCCCGCGTGGCTCCTTTTAGACGTGAGGCTCCTCTATGTCTGGCACCCTGGGGTGGGGAGATGCTCCAGGCTTGGGCAATGGGGAGCTTGCTCCAGGACTAGGGGCTCAAGTGAGGGGAGCAGAGCTGGAGCGGTCATGTGGTGGTCAGTGGGGCGCATGGGCAGGGGTGCCTGGGTGTGACCTCAGCAGGGCCCCTGCTGCCTGGCCTCCGGAGAAGGGCCTGCTTTTTTCTGGGTCCCCGGCAATTCTGTGAACCCTGAGAGCAGAGCATGATTTCGCTTTGTCCTTAAGACAGAGAGGCTGTCTGCTGTGGCACCGAGAACCCTGCACCCCGGAGCCTGCTCGGCATCCTTTACCCTGAAGGGCAAGGTCGCACATGGGTCTCCCTGGCTCTGCACCTGGACCACAGGCTGGCAGACGGCAGGCCCTTCTCACCTGTGCTTGTCCCCATGTCACCTCCTGCAGGACAGACTGGCTGCAGGGCTGACTGCACGGAATCCCCCATTCACGTTGCTGGTCTCAGGTGGGGTGACAGGGTGACGGTGACGCAGGGACACACATGGCTGGAGCCCTGGCTGACTCCAGGAGCTGTCAGAGCTGAGCCAGAAGTCACCTCCTGGGAGCACCTGGACCCGCCGCCCCCGTCGGGGAGAAGCTCGGTGACAGCTCTCCAGTTCGACGCCCGTCAAATAAGCCTCCTGATACACTAGGATGAATCTCCCTTCCCTAAGTTTTTCTCCCGAGGGTGGACACTTAGCCAAATTCGCCAGTTTTAACCATGGAATTTGTGACAGATGAGCTGTCCTCGTCCCGCGTCCAGAGACTCAGGCATCAGTGTCCCCCCCTGCCCCCGCCGCACTCGGAGTCTCGGCAGAGATCACCGCGCTCTGCGCGTGCTTCCTAACAGCCACCCGCAAGGGCGGAACTTTCTGTACAGTGAAGACCACCTATGCCGCCTGAGACCAGCACACCAGGGGGGAAGCCAGCGCTGCGGTCTGTCCCCAGACACTCCCTGGTTTGGCATTTTCATCCCAAGATCCTCACTTAAAGCCAATGCCCACATTTGACACAGGCTGGGGCGGTTGGCCTTGACTTTTCTGAGGAGTCCCTGAACTTTCCACTTTGCCTTTATTTCCGCTTTTAGCAGCTTCACCGAGTTACTATTGGCACAAGATGAAAGGCACTTACTGATCATTTTGGACGTGTGTCTCCGTGTGAAGCCATCACCGCAGTCACAGTAATGGGCGTGTCACCACCCCAAATCTCCTCGTTCCCTTCTGTCCCCTGCCTCCTGACGGGCACCTAAGCCCTGCCGGCTATCGCTAAAGAATTTCCGCTTTCTCGAATTTTATAGGAATGGAATCCTGCTACTTACAGTCATTTTGTCCAGCTTCTTTTATCTGGAACGACTTGAGACGCATGCGGCGGCACAGAGCTTAGCTCATGCTTCTCACTGCTGAGTCGTTCCCTGTACGCATGGACCACAAATTGTTTTCCATTCAACTGTTGATGGACATTTGAGCTACATCCAGTTTTCACTCATTACACATAAAGCTACTGTGAATATTCGTGCACATGTTTTTGCTTAGACACTTGCTTTCATTTCTCGTGGGGAAGAATCTAGGAGTGGATTGACTGGGTCGTACGTATGTGTGTGCTAACTTTTCAAGGAACTGTCATGTTATTTTCTGAAATTCCGCCATTTCACGCTATTGCCAGTCGCGTGTGAGAGCTATGGTTGATTCACATCCTCAACAGCACCCTGTCCCGTCCGTCTTTTAATGTTCATCCATTGTAATAAGGTGTGCAGTGGTATTTTAAAATACCTTTTTGGGGTATGATTTACATACCAAAACACTGACCTATTTAAATGTACAGCTCAGTGGTTTTCAGTAAATTTAAAGAGTTGCACAACCATCACCATAGTGAGATTTTAGAACATTCCCATCGCCCTCCAGAATATTCCACTCAGTTCTCCCCCCAGCTTCTAGCGACCAGGAGTCTACTGTCTGTGTCTGTGGATCTTCTTTCTTGACATTTCACACGAATGGAAGGGCACCTGAGAAGGACTTTCACACCTGCTTCTTTCACTTAGCACCATGTTTTGGCGATTCACCCAAGTTGTTGCTTGCCTTGGTGCTTTGGTCTTTTATTGCCAATTAGTATGTCAGTAAACACATATAACACATTTTGTCTCATTATTCACCCTTTGGTTGCCATTTTAATTGTTTTGGGGTTTTGACTATCATGTTATGTCCCGAGCATTTGGGTACAAGTCTTTGTATGCACGAACGCTTTCGTTTATCTTGGGTAGACAGACACCTAGGAGTGGAACTGCTGGATCATACTCGAATAAATTTATATTCTTCTTTTTTTAATTGACAGATGGGACTTCCCTGGTGGTGCAGTGGTTAAGAACCTGCCTGCCAATGCAGGGGACTCAGGTTCAAGCCCTGGTCTGGGAAGATCCCACATACCACAGAGCAACTAAGCTCGCGTACCACAACTACTGAACCTGTGCTCTAGAACCCGCGAGCCACAACTACTGAGCCTGCATGCCACAACTACTGAGCCCTCGTGCTGCAACTACTGAAGCCCACGTGCCTAGAGCACGTGCTCCACAGCAAAGAGAAGCCACTGCAATGAGAATCCCGCGCACTGCAACGAAGGGTAGCCCCCACTCACTGCGACTAGAGAAAGCCCGCGCGCAGCAGTGAGACCTAACGCAGCCAAAATCAATTAATTATTAATTAAATTTATTTTTAAAAAATTGACAGACTATGTTGTGGTCTGAATGTGTTCCCCCAAAATTCATATGTTGACATCCTAGTCTCCAAGGTGATGGTACTTTGAGACAAAGCCTGTGGTGGGGGTGATTAGGTCATGAGGGTAGAGCCCTCATGAATGACATTAGTGTCCTTATAAAAGAGGTTCAGAAAAGCTCCCTTCCCCTTCCACCATGCGGTATGCGGGCCTCTCACTGTTGTGGTCTCTCCCGTTGCGGAGCACAGGCTCCAGACGCGCAGGCTCAGTAGTTGTGGCTCACGGGCCTAGTTGCTCCGCGGCATATGGGATCTTCCCAGACCAGGGCTCGAACCCATGTCCCCTGCATTAGCAGGCAGATTCCCAACCACTGTGCCACCAGGGAAGCCCAAATTTTTTGTTTTTGATGTTGACGTTTGAGAGTTCTTTGAATATTCCGGATACAAATATTTCGTCGCTTATGTGATTTGTAAATATTTTCTTTCCGTCTGTAGCTTTTCTTTTTATTCCATTAATTTCATATTTTTCAGCACAAAAGGATTAATTTTGCTGAATTTATCATTATTTTTTAAGGATCATGCTTTTGGTTTTATAGCTAATAATTCTTTGCCTAAGTATGGGCATGAATATTTTCTCCTACATTTTGTTCTGAGAGTTTTATGATTTTCCTTTTTTACAGTTGATCTATGATCAATGCTTGGTTTGTTTCGTATAAGGTAGAAGACTTCCTTTGATGATTATTTTATTTTTTATGTTTTGCATATGGATATCAATCTTTCCAACATCATTAGTTGAAAAGACTATATTTACTCCACTGAATTAGTCTTTCAACTTTGTAAAAAATAAGTTTCCATATTATTGTGGGTCTATTTCTGGATTGTACATTCTGTTCCCTTGATGTAAGTTTCTACCTTTTCATCAATACTTCACTCTCGTAGTTACTATAACTTCATATGAACTCTTAAAATTGGGGAGGACGTTCCTCCAAATTATTTTCTTTGTAAAAATTATTCTTACTGTTCTACCTCATTTGCTTTTTCATATGAATTTTAGAATCACGTTGTCACTGTCTACAAATAAATCCTGCTAGATTTTTTATTGTATTATGTTATACGTAGAGAATTAATTTGGGGAAGAATGAATACCCTAACTCCTGAGTGCTCAAAGACATGATCATGGTATGTTTCTCCATTTACTTAGATCCTCTTCTTTGATTTGTTGCCTCAGCATTTCGTCGTGTTGAGATTACAGATCCTGCACATGTTTTATGACCAATTGTAATTATATTTTGTGGTTCAGATTTGCACTTCTTGTACATAAGAACGTGACTCATTTTTGTCAGTTGATCCATATACTAAGACCATTCTAGACTCATTTATTAGTTACCAGAGGGTTTTCCCTTTTTCTTTTTCTTTTGGTAGATTTATTGAGACATTCTTCATAGAGAATCATGTTGTCTACAAATGGAGACAGTTTTATTTCTTCTCTTAGAATATCTCACCCCCAGGGGCAGGCAGAGCACCAGAAATCATGGAGATACTTTATCAGGTGAAATCCCCCTCTCCTCGCCTATGACGGTCTCAGGATCCCCCAGACAGACCCTCACTCACACCTCAGACCCGCAAAGTTCACAATCAGCTACAAACAGCTTCTGCAGAGTGGATTAAATGTCATATTTTAATGACATAATTACCTGTCTTGATTATGTAATTAGTAAAAACACCATAATTATACACCTAGAACCTGAAATCATTTATTTCAGAGGCCCCGTTTTGTCATTTGAACAATAATTTGTCATGGTGAACCTCGTAAAATCCTACACAATCTGTGGAGAAGGTAGTTTTAAATGGATGAAGATGGATGCCCTCAGCAAACTGGGTACCAACAATTTCTTCAGTCATCAGAAAGAAGTTCAGAGCCCTGGTGAGAGCTGCAAGTTATAAAAGCCAACAAATTAAATAAATAGAAAGTAGTTTTGAAATATAGCTCTACACACTGCTAATTTGTTACTGAGTGTTTCAAAATCACTTAGTCTGTAAGAGAGTGTAAAAGCCTCAGGGGTTCTTCAAAGGCAAGGGTTGCGACTTTTTTCTAAATATTTAGAAACAGGTGTGAGTGTGAATGTGCATGTGTGTGTATAACTCTTATGGTTAAAGGTACTTTACATGAAGGTCGTGTCCATGACTACATCATTTAATAGTCATCTCTGGGGCGCTTGGGTGTGTATTTGAAAACGTCCCTCTAGAAGGAAGCTCCACATTGGAAACAGGTTTGAAGCCCTTACAGTCCAGCTCCATGAGTTGGAGCGCTGGGGAATCAGAGGTGACGAATAATAAAAGAATGAAAGGTAGATCCCTTGGCTTCCCTGGTGGTGCTGTGGTTAAGAATCCACCTGCCATTGCAGGGGACACCGGTTCGAGCCCTGGTCCAGGAAGATCCCACGTGCTGCGGAGCAACTAAGCCCGTGCGCCACAACTACTGAGCCTGTGCTCTAGAGCCTGCGAGCCACAACTACTGAGCCCACGAGCCACAACCACTGAAGTCCGCAAGCCTAGAGCCTGTGCTCCGCAACAAGAGAAGCCACCACAATGAGAAGCCCATGCACCACAAAGAAGAGTAGCCCCTGCTTGCCACAACTAGAGAAAGCCCGCGCGCAGCAACAAAGACCTGACGCAGCCAAAAATAAATTAATTAATTATTTAAAAAAGAAAAGAAAAAAAGGTACATCCCTCTTGTTGAGGAAAGCCTGGAGAGAGGAGGAAGCAGCAGGATGGGGATGGAGTAGGACCCTGCCTGGGAGATCTGATGCCTCTGGGTCAGGGTCTCACAGAACTCGCCATCCTGATCGCACCTTGTTATGGGGAGGAGGTCTCTCCTCAGCCCCAGCTGGCGGGTCAGTGCCTACTCAGTCCTCCTGCCGAGTCCTCCCCACCTAGAGGGTCAACACCTCCCCCACCCCAGACATCTCTATGTGATGGAGGACCTGACTCAAGGTTGTCAAGGGCTCTCCTGCTTGGGGACGCTGGGGACCCCAGCTGTGCTGGGGTGTCACCATGCTCTCACTGTTGCTGTGCATTCCCCAATCTCTGTTTCCAAAAAAGACAGGGACTTCTTGTGCTTGGTGATTGAGATGTCTGCTCCATCCTGTTTTAGAGAAGGTCTGTCTTCATTCCCCAGAGCTGGTTCTCCAGTGGATTCCTGTTCACACACATAGTCACTGTGAAGGAGAGAGAAGATCCTGACTGCAGCACCAGAGTGCCTGGATCCAGCCACACCTGAAGGCAATACCCTGTACTTTTCAGTGAAGTGGGCCAATAACTCCCCCACTTTTTTAAATGTTTTATTTTATTTATTTATTTTTGGCTGTGTTGGGTCTTTGTTGCTGCGTGTGGGCTTTCTTCTAGTTGCAGCGAGTGGGGGCTACTTTTCGTTGCGGTGCACAGGCTTCTCATTGTGGTGGCTTTTCTTATTGCGGAGCATGGGCTGTAGACGCATGGACTTCAGTAGTTGTGGCACACGGGCTTAGTTGCTCCGCGGCATGTGGGATCTTCCCGGACCAAGGACCAAACCCATGTCCCTCGCATTGGCAGGTAGATTCCTAACCACTGTGCCGCCAGGGAAGCCCCTCCCCCTTTTTTAAGCCAATTAGAAATTGGTTCTGTCACTGACAAAGTTATAGTTGATAACCCATCTCTATCCCTCCCACCCCCACTTCATTCTTCTGAGCCCGAGAAAAATTGGGAGAGAGAAATAAGTGGGTTGTGGAGAGGCAGGTTCTGAGCACCAAGGGCATCATAGCCCCTTCCCACCACATCAATGGACCGATAACTTTGGAAACGCCATTTGCACCAAAACCTTTATAGCATCCTTCTGCCCACTGCGCCCACAACCTGGACACCCTTCCGCAGAACTTCTGCTCCGCCCTAAAGAGCCCCCAGCCGTCACCTCACAAACCTCTGAGGGCTTTCCTGACTGCACCCTTCCTGAGCTCCCTCCCCAGCCCCCGTCCATCTACCATCTATGCTCAGCCCAACTTCACATCTCTCTGATACTGGAACCACCCTCCTCCCCAGCTGCGCTTGGCCCCCTGAGGGAAGGAGCTCCCTTACATGTTCCTGGTTTCTTGGCTCCTAGCAGAGCCCTGGGGTCCCTGATAAATGCTCATAAGCAATAACCATTCCCCCACTGCCACAAATGCACAGGTAACTGCAGAATTACAGAGGGTGTGTGGGCAAGAGAGAGATTGGGAATCCCTGCTCTCGTCCTTGTGGTTTGCAATGCATTGCTACGGGGTTCTAATTAGGCTTATACTGCAAGCAAAGCCACACTTCAAAAAAAATAATAAGTCTACTACAGGAATAAATAGACAGTTTTTCATGTAAAGTTTCCACCCTGTGCTTTCCAGGCAGGATTCCGAAGGCTTTTAGAGCTTGTTATCCTAACTGGAGAAGCCCCAGAAAGGAATGCTAGAGGGGAGTGACGGTTTCCTGTATGTCACTCCTGACATTCTGGGTCTCTGAGCATCCCAGCCTGGCTGCAGGGGAAGAGGGTGGGAGGGTACCTGGCTCAGGGAGGCTCCTGGGGGCTGGGGCAGCTGCAGTGACCTGGCGGGAGCAGCAGCGGGCTGTGGAGGGACCTACAGACCCTCCTGCCCCCATCCTGAGACACCAGGCAGCAGGACTCCCTCGAGGCAGTGCCACCACCTGCCCCTCCCTGCACAGGATGGAAGGCAGACTCGGCCGACCCTGGGCACATGCCAGAACCTTCTAGAATGTTCTGTCCTCAGTGTCTTTAGTCATGACAGTCAGACACACACCAGAAGGAAATCACCAGGGAAAGGCAGCAGCACCAAGGCCCTGTGTGTTCATTTATTCTTTTGATTTGTTTAGCTGCAAACTAGATTCGTTTTTCTGCGGACTGGAATAGAGCTGACAGTATCGATAGTTTATTACATGACCACTAACAGCTGATCATTTATTCCTACTGTGGTTTTTCACTCAGATTTATTTTTACATCTAGCATAAAGCACCTTGTTTATTTTTCTGAGGGACTCTGAGGCTTTACTTAATTGATCACCACAACTGACCTCCGGCCCCCAGATTTGCTAAAAAAAAGTACACACTCTAACTCAGGGCACACAGAGCAACATTTCTTTACCTGAATTTTGATTTTTCATTTTTCTGAAAGTTAAGAAGTTTTAAGGGGCTTTTGGCCTAAGCTATTCATCTTTTATGACAAATTGTTTAGGAACATAGTATCTGAACTTTCAAGGTTAGCAGGGGGCTTCCCTGGTGGCGCAGTGGTTGAGAGTCCGCCTGCCGATGCAGGGGACACGGGTTCGTGCCCTGGTCCGGGAAGATCCCACATGCCGCAGAGCGGCTGGGCCCGTGAGCCATGGCCGCTGAGACTGCGCGTCCGGAGCCTGTGCTCCGCAACGGGAGGGGCCACAACAGTGAGAGGCCCGCGTACCGCAAAAAAAAGAAAAAAAAATGGTTAGCAGGGATAAAGCTAATGTTCACTTTTCACTTTCACTCACTGGCGGTGTTCCTGGGGCAGGAGCTGAATGTCACGGCATCCTGTCTGTAACAGGACAGCGATAAACCTGCCTCCCGCGGGTCCTGCAGGTTGAGTGGGCCTTGCGTGGAAAGTGCTCAGACGGTGCCCGGCTCACGACAGCCCCAGCGCATGGGGCTTCCCCCGTGGAGCTGCCGGGCCAGGTGACAGCATCACCGGTTCCTGAGCCTGATGTGAGATGTGCACCTGCCGGGCTGTGTCTGCGCTGTGTGAAGTGGAGCCTGTTCTCTGCTGGCCCTTCTGAGACTGAACGACTGTGTTCTCACCAAATCCATGTTTAATTCCTAAGAATTCAAATATATGCATTTTGCCAGAAAAAAAGAAGAGAAATAATTCAAATTGAGCTGTAAAATTAAATTTACACATGTACTATTTATGACACGCTGTTCATTTCAGTATGTATTTTGCATTCTGAATACATTTGCATCTATTCTGTACGCGTTTTGCAAAGCTGTTGGGTATTGGGTTTCATGGCTGATCTCAGAGGTTTGTAAAGGCAGTTTTGCCCAAGCACCCTCTGTGCCAGGACGCAGCCCACATGGCGCACGAATCCACCACATAAGGGAGGAGCCATTCGCGTCTCAGTAGGAGCATATGAAGATACACAGCAAGCCTCCCAGGCAGCCCTCCTTCACCCTCGAGGGCAGCGTCCCCACCGGCACCTGCCTCTTGGTTTCTTCCCAAGGGCGCGTATCTGAACTCACACAACTTGACGTGGACGTGTGACGGCCTCGACTACACAGCGAGGCCACTGTGGTCGTCCAGGTGGGAAGGGACGGCTGCCTGGACCAGGACGGCAGCAGGGGACCTGGGGAGTGCGGATCAGACCTCCCTAGTGGGATGGGGGTGGAGAGGGGTGAGGGGACGACACTCGTCACTGTTCCCTCCTGTCCAGGGCTGACGGAGGGTAACCTATGGATGACCCCCTCCATCCTCTGTCCTCTGTGGACCAGACGCTTCCTGCCACCAGCCCCGTGCCCCCCACTTCCCTGGCAGCCCCCAGGCACGTTAGGAAGAGCAGGGTCCACTTTCACACTCGCCACAACGGAGTGCCCACGAGCTGCTGGCCCTGGGTGCTGGGCGGGGCTCCTCGCAGCAGGAACGCCTCTGCAGTGTCGCTCTGGCTCTGGCCCCTAATTGCTTCTTGGCTCCCTGAGCAGCGCCAGCCCCTCTGTCTATTCCCTTCCTGTCATAGGCGGCTCTCTGCGTAGCCAGGGCTGGCTCCCCGCAGGGACCTCCCAGGGTGGCACCAGGGCTGCTGCAGGTGCCCCAGCCAGACCCAGATCCCTCTCCCAGCTCTAAGACCCCGGTAACCCACTACCCATTCACCCAACAAGTATTTAATGAGCACCTACTACACGCAAGGCAGCAGGGAAGGGTGGTCCCTGAACACAAGCACTGCGTCTAGAGGGGACAGTATGGACCAGAGGTTACCTTGTCAGCTGTGCTGAGTGGGGTGAAGGAGGGGACAGCCCGGGGGACGTGACCTCAGGGTCACAGGGCAGGAGAACTTCCCGGGGGAGGGAGGCTGGAGCAGAGACAGGAGGGCTGGGGAAGGGCCACCAGGACAGCAGGGCAGGCTTGAGGGCAGAGGGGCAGGAGGCCAGGGCCTGAGGGGGAGGGACACGGTGACTGGGGGCACACAGAGTCCAGCGAGGCCGGACCACAGCCCATGCTGGGGAGTGGGCGGGGGCCATCCCAGGCCCCTGTCGGCCTCAGTACTTGGAGGTCCTGCTGACACAGCTCCCCAGCCCCCATCCTGCTCTGCTCTGCATCCGGGGCTGGGGTCTGTGGACGCGCTCCCCTGCGCAGGTCCCTGCCAGCTCCTGACCACAGGGGCTCCGCGGGATCCGAGGTGGGAGGGGCCCCTGAGCAAGGAGGTCTCCCTCCAGCTCCCCCAGCTGCCTTGCAGAGCCCCATCCTCGGGCTCCCACCCCTGCTGGTGCCGTCCGCCACAGTGCTGGGGTCCCCAGGGGTCCTTCCACGGTGGGCGGTGGTCCCGCGCCCAGGCTGCTCCTGGGCCCCGCCCCCCTGGCCCCCGGCCCCGGGAGCTGCGCGGAGCTGGCCCTGCGGTGGCTCTTCTCTGCCATCACCCACGGTCTCTGCCCCTCCAGCCCGAGCCACCCCCTGCCCTCCCAGCTCTGCCACCGCGGGTGTGACCCAGTCTCCACTTTTCTGCCTAGATCCTGCCTTTACCGCATTTGAGGTTGGCAGCAGAGGGAAACCACTGAAGGGATTTTAAGCGAGGAGATGACTTTATTCAGTTCAGTCTTTAAAGATGACTCTGGCCGAGCAGAGAATGGGCTGGGTGTGGGCGGAGGTCAGGAGCCTGCAGGTAGCCTGACAAAGGTGACATCGCTTGGGAGGGTAGCAGTGCAGATGGATGAAAGTGGACACATTCCACAGAGCTTAGGGCATGACACCCAGAGCCCTGGGAGGTGAACCCTGCCGGACTGGCTGTACAGAAGGAACGCCTGAGGTTCAGAGGCGCCACCACTCCCGCAGCACCGTCCACCCTGGAAACCCGGAGAGGGAGTCGCCTCCAGTCTGGCGCCCACCCTGCCGACCCCTCGCCTTCTCTCAAGGCCACCTCCGCAGATGGGGCCCCAGTATCCTGACTCTAAACTCTTTGTACGTGAGGCAAAATTGAAACACAATGAGAAATGCAGAAAAACATCGCTGACACCACTGACCTGGCTTCAGCCACCATCCGTCATTTTTACAGTCTCCACAGAACGGTCTCTGCGCACAGAATGTCGATGTCCTGATGTTTCCCTGCACGAAGGCCCGCGCAGGGCTGGGGGTGTTGGGGAGGGAACTGTGGGACCCCCAGCCCTGTAGGCTCCTCCCCAGGAGGGGGACAGGACGACGTTGGTCTTCCCGGGGCTCCCTACAGGTGGACGGCAGGAAGGACAGCGGGTAAGCGGACACAGGGAGCAAATGCCCGGGGTCCTAGAGCTGCACACCCGCCCACCTCCACAGGGTCTGGGTTTGCACCAGTGAAGGGGCCTCGGACCCCCTGTTCAGGCCTGTGCAGACCCAGGGTTGTGAAGTCTCCAGACTGCACCCCGCAAAGGAGAGGCCATCCCACCCATTGCCAGACCATTTGAGCTCATGGCAGGTGTGCTGTGTGCAAGGTGGGGAAGGCCCAGGTGGGGGGATGAGGGCGGGGCCAGGCTGGGGGCGGGGCAGGCCTGAGGGGCGGGGCCAGGGTGGAAGGGCGGGGCAGGCCTGAGGTGGGGGGGCCTCCACTGTTGTCTTGTGCTGATGGGGGATAAAAAGAATGACGTCCACTTCGGAGGGGCCTCCGTGGGTCTCACAGCCCCTCTTCACTGCTTCCATCTTCACCTTCTTTATCGGACCTCAAGACAAATGAGGTGAGCTAATCACGCTACACGGATTCCGTGTCATTTTCTGCAGGTGGATCCCGTCTGGTTTGATTGCTTCTTTATTCCCCTTTAATCCATTCCTCTTCTGCTCTTAGGAAATCACAAAATTGTGTTTGCGGGTATTTAATGTTTATCGAACTTTTATGTTATTGATTTGAGTGTGTTTATTGAGACTCTTTCCTAAGATCTCACTCCTAGGACATCCTTGAACTGTGTTTAATGACTATCTTTTTACTTGAATGTGTTCTTGTAAAATGTCCACTGCTGTTTTGTGGGCATATATTTTCATTCTGTTTATGACACTTTATTTTTATGAATAATTATGTTATGTTATGTTGTTTATTTATTTATTCTTGGCCGCGTTGGGTCTTGGTTGCTGCACGTGCGCTTCCTCTAGTTGCGGCGATCGGGGGCTACTCCTCGTTGCGGTGTGCGGGCTTCTCATTGTGGTGGCCTCTCCTTGCGGAGCACAGGCTCTAGGCGTGTGGGCTTCAGTAGTTGTGGCACGCGGGCTCAGTAGTTGTGGCACGCGGGCTTAGTTGCTCTGCAGCACGTGGCATCTTCCCGGACCAGGGCTCGAACCCGTGTCCGGGGAAGCCCGGAATGTGGGCTCTTAGTTGCGGCATGTGGGATCTAGTTCCCTGACCAGGGATTGAATCCAGGCCCCCTGCATTGGGAGCATGGAGTCTTAACCGCTGGACCACCAGGGAAGTCCCACAAATAATTATGTTGTGACCAGATGCTCACGTCGCTAAGTACACAGTGACTGCCTTGTTTCTCGGGCTGCATCCTGCTTGGGGGCAGGCACCCACCACATTTTCCCTCCACATTCCCAGGCAGCCTCCAACTCCCGGCCACCACACACATGCTCAGAGAACATCCTCTTACGTGTTGCTCGTGGGCCTGTGTCAGCGTCTCCCCAGACTCATGCTTGGGGGCAGGGGAGGGGGGGCCCCTGCTAATAGAGTTTTCCTGTACTTGGTCTGACTAAATAATGCCAGGTTCCTCTCCAGGATGGGTGCTCCCTCTACCCTCCCGCCTGCCGGGCACTGGAGTGCCTGTGTCCCCATCTCCCTGGCAACACTGGCCGTTGCCAGCTTCCTAATTGCTGTCAGTCTATTAGGTGTAAACGGGCATCACTTTGCAGGGTTCATCTGCATGTCCCTCATGACCAGCAGTTTGGAGCATCTCGGCATAAGCTTGTGAGTATTTTGAGGTTTCAGTCGCTGACGATTATCTGTTAATATCTCCACGTCCATTTGTGGGAATTCTCTCTCTCTCTTGTTGATTTTCACAGTTACATTGTGTATTCTAGTGTTGACTGTTTACCAGTTTCAAGCATTACAAACGTGTTCTCCCACCTGTCAGTGGCCTGTTAATTTCCATGATTTCCTTCATGAACAGACATCCTTACTTAGATGTAAGAAAATTAATCATTTAACGATCTGGCTCATACGTTTTAAATTTGTTTAAAATATACTTGCCAGCTCCACGTTCACCAGCGTCCTATATAACCTGCTGCTTTATTTCCTTTCCTATGTAGGTTTGTAATCCTCCTAGATCCCACCTCTGTTAGCGCTGTGGGTGGGGACTTAGTCTTCTTTCTCCGTTTATACAACTGGTTTCCCCCCACCAGTTTCATACCATCCATCCTCTGTACCTGTTTGTGGAGCCAACTTCACCACTGTCTTTACTGCCATCCTGTGAACATGGTATTTAGTTTGTTGGTTTTGCTGGAATATTCTAGCTTTTGTTGACTGTGCCCCCTTAGGGGGAAGCCAACCAGAATCACACAGAACAATGAAAACGTCACCATCAATGGCAAAGACGCCTGGCACACACTCAGCTTCATGCTGGTGGAGGGCACGGCCGTGGGGGCCAGGAGGCCAGCCTGACCTGGACCCCAGAAGCAGATGCTACGGTGAGGACCCGGGGATGAGCCATGCGGTCAGAGGCTCTCTCGGGGAGCTGGTGAGGGGCCAGGAGCCAGGCTGAGAGGGGACAGAGCCGAGCAAAGCGTGGTGTCCACGTGGCCCTCAGCGCGATGGTACCGGGGCAGGGAGTGTCACCACGTCTCTGAGCGGAAGCTCGGGAGCTGAGTCACACCCCACACCCGACACTGTCGTCGGTTAAAGGCAGAGTCGTGATGCTAAGTGTTTGACAACTGTCCCTGTGGGGTGGGGGAGACGTTCATAGCATTTGTCAGTTTTCTGTGGCACAGATATATTCCCCCAGGACTCATTTTTAAGCTACCAACTGGCTCATAGAGTTCCTGAAAATTTAAGATGTAAAAATCAGCTCTCACAAGCTGGCATCTGCTGGCCTCAGGCCACTTCACCCCCCTGTGATATGAGCACATCTGGCTCGGCAGCCTGAGGCCGGGCCATGTCCCAAGAGCAGTGCAGGGGCAGCTGGAACAACGGGAGAATGCAGGGTGCTGGGGATGGAGGGGTCCCAAGGAACTGAGTGGAGCTCCAGCTCTCCCTCTCCTGGCTGTGTGCCCTCGGCTTTTACCAGGGTGCTGTGACGCTCACACCAGCTGCTTTAAAAAAAAAAAAAAAAAAAAAGCTTTATTGGGTAACACTGGTTTATAACATTCTATAAGTTTCAAACGTACAACACTATACTTCTACTTCTATATACTCTACAGTGTGCTCACCCCCAAAATTTTAGTCTCCATCCCTCACCATACACGTGATCCCCTCTACCCTCCATACCCCCCTAACCCCTTTCCCTCTGGTAACCACTACTCTGTTCTCTGTATCTGTTTCCGTTTTGGTTTGGTTTGTCTCGTTCATTTATTTTGTTTTGTTTCTTTCTTTGTTTTTTAGATTCCACATATGAGTGAAACCAAGCAGTATTTGTCTTTCTCCATCTGACTTATCTCACTTAGCATGATACCCTGGAGTTCCATCCATGTTAACGCAAATGGCAAGAGTTCATCTTTTTCATGGCTGAATAGTATTTCATTGTGCGTGGTGTGTATATATATATATATATATACACCACATCGGTCTTAGCATTATCTTTTCTGGATGTGTCTGGATCTGTCTCCTTAGGCAAAGGAAACAAAAGCAAAAATAAACAAATGAGTCTACATCAAACCAAAAAGCTTCTGCACAGCAAAGGAAACCATCAACAAAACAAAAAAACAACCTACCAAATGAGAGAAATGTTTGCAAATCATAGATCCAATAAGAGGTTAATATCCAAAATATATAGAGAACTCAACAGCAACAAAATACCCAATCAGAAAACGGGCAGAGATCTGAATGACATTTTTCACACCAGCCTCTGAGAACAGATTGTTAGCTGTTTGGGGGTTTTGGGAACCAGCTCTTAAACTGCTGAACTCAGATGTGTTGGGAGTATTTACCCCAGGGAACATAGGAAGCTCTGTGAGTCAGGGTGTTTTACAGGGGAGCTGGTTGCTGTGTATCTCCCAGCACATCACGCTGCTCCCTCTTCCTGAGCCTCAGTTTCCTCTGCTGTGAATGGAGAAGAGGACTGGCCCCTGCCCCAGGGGGACTGAGGGGGTGAATGGGATTGTACAACAAAGCCCCAAGCCCAGTGTCTGAAAGCCGCGTCTAAGAATGTGCACTGCCATGATTGCCCCAACCCATCACGGCAGGAGATGTACCAACCATAGCCCTTTCCTGGGGAGAGGTGGAGGAACAGTCCGTGTTCACAGGGACTGAGCCGGGATCCAACCCAGACCTCTCTGGATTGGAAGCAGCCTTGCAAACTCCCCAACTTGGGGTCCAGCTGCTGAGACCCAGCTGTGAGATGGGCAGGTGTCCTGCAGTACCTGCACCCCTGCATGGGGGAGGACATCGGGAAGGCAGTTCATGCCCTGTTGAAAGGGCAGCTGCTACTCAGCACCACCCACGGTAGTGGGTCTGTCTTCACAGAGCTGGCCTCAGGTCACAGGGCTAGGGCAGGAGAGAAGTGAGTGACCGGGCTTTGCCCACACCTTCCAGGGATCGGCTGTGCTCCAGCCCCGAGATCACCTGGTGCCCTATGCCCCACCTGCTCTCCCCACAGCCCACAGGGTCCCACACACCTGCCAACCAGAGACCCTGGGCTGGTAGGAGACCCCTGGCTGGGGAGCAATTAAATTTTAATTTCAGATAAATAACAAGTAATTCTACTCTCAGTATGCCCCATGGGGTTTGTTCCTAAACATGGTGGGGGGGGTCTATTAGGAAGAGGTTGGGAACGTGGATGGGGCACCGCTTGCGATGCTCCCCTGAGCCCCTGGACGCAGCCCACCTGGGCGGGTGGGGTGACCACAGCGACAGGAACACCAGAAGGAGACACACTTTAGATGCTACGTGAAACCCTTCTCCTGCGGCACGCATTTCCCTGGAAGGTCCTCTGTGGGTGGAGAATGAAGTGTAGCCTGTAGCTAAGGGGTGAGTGTGGCAGAGAAATAACGTGTCCAGTGTGGATGGACGCTTCTCAGGCACTGCTGATGAGAGGCCCGCGGAGGGGAGGCAGAGGCCCAGGTCTCTGCAGGGCAGGAGGGACGGGGCGCCAGGGGAGGGTTGGAGCGGCTGGTCCGTGGTCACTTGTGCGAACCTGTCACCTCATCAGACTCACAATGAGCTTTGGGCATTAGACGGAGCCAACAGCCAAACTTCCTAAATTCCCCCAAAATGAGTGTTTCTGGCTCCCTTTTCTTGGGAATTAGCAAAGCAAACACTGCAGTTTTCAGAATGTCTCAAGTCTCCCTTCTTCCAGCTGAGATCAAGACAAGTGAAGGAGGAAGGGCGCCATGGGCTGGAGATGTGACAAGTTTCATCAAAGTCTCAAGTTCAAGCTCAGAGTGATCCATCACCTGAGATCCTGGCTGCCCAGACTTCAAGGAGAAACAGCCCCAAGCCCTGTGGGTCAGAACCATCCTTGAGATGAGAAGGAAACTACACCTGACAGCCTTCACTCACTTGATAGATTCCTCGCCCAAATGCTCCTCTTAGTAACAGAATGGTCTCTATGGAACCTTTTGTGTTCTTGGTGGTGGATTTACCTGGGCTGTTTTCAGTGGTTCTGAAACAATGTGGCAGGTGCATAAACGCCCAAACTGAGCCTATTCCCCCGAGTTCCAAACTGCAGGGGCTTCTCAGCCCCCATGGAGGTTGAGGGGTGCTAGAACCTTGGTGCATCATGTTCTACAGATGAGCAGGAAGCAGCAGTGAGCGTGCGCGAAACACAGTTATTTTTGCTGCAGCAACTTGGCCGGAGGGAATGGACAAGGGTCAGAACTCCTGAGGTGAGCCACAGGAAGGGTGGGGACCTCAGAGCTCTGCACGCCTCATCCCCGGGCATCAGCCATGCTGGGTCCCAGCACGACTGCCCACATGCTGCATTCTGCTCTTCCCTGGTTCCTGCCTGCAGTCACAAACCTGCCCCCAGGCTGCCGTGAACTCCCATGTTCCCAGGAGTGCAGAGGAGGTGGGCTGAGGCTGGGAGAGGGCTCTGGGGGAAGTCTGTTGTTATTTGCTTTCTCTTCATTGGGTATCAACATGGGGTTCTGCTTGGAGCCCACACCTTACTCATTAGATGCATTTTTTTAATTGAAGTATAGTTGATTTACAATGTTGTGTTAGTTCCTGGTCTACAGAAAAATGGTTGCGTTTTATATATATATATAGATAGATAGATAGATATGTTCTTTTTCAGATTCTTTTCCATTATACGTTATTACAAGCTATTGACTATAGTTCCCTGTGCCATGCAATAGGTCCGTGTTGTTTATTTTATACACAGTAGTTCGTATCTGCTAGTCCCAAACTCCTAATTTATCCCTCCCGCCACCCCTCCCCCTTGGTAACCATAAGTTTGTTTTCTATGTCTGTGAGTCTGTTTCTGTTTTGCAAATAAGTTCATGTGTATCACATTTCAGGTTCCACGTAGAGCTGATATCATATGATACTTGACTTTCTCTGACTTAGTATGATCGTCTCCAGGTCCATCCATGTTGCTGCAAATGGCATTATTTCATTCTTTTCATGGCTCAGTCGTATTCCACTCCGTATATATGTACCACATCTCCTTTATCCATTCATCTGTCGATGGACACTTGGGTTGCTTCCACGCCCTGGTTCTTGTAAACAGAGCTGCAGTGAACACTGTGGTCCATGACTCTCTTTGAATCATGGTTTTCTCAGGGTATACACCCAGTACTGGAGTTGCTGGGTCGTATGGTAGGTCCCCATTTGATATTTTACTGGTTTAAATTTGGGCAAATGTATACCTTGTCTTTGGAGTATTTTTTAAAACACTTGATACTACCCTCCTATTAATGATGTTAATAATATCCCTTCTGTGTTGTATTTCCTCATGTGCCCTCAGTGCTTTTCAGGAGCCATTGACTAATCAAATGATCTCCACGTGAATTGAACAACAAAAACTACATGAGCAAGAATCGTCAGAAGAACCCACTGGGATTCTGGTTCATGATCTTCAGATGTCCACAGGGGAAGTTAAAAAAAAAAAAGTGTAGATGTTTTAGAATGTTTTTGAACTTAATTGACTACCAGTTTAAAACAAGTATGTTTAGGGCAATATATATGAACCACATGGTTACCACAGATCAAAAGCCTACAATAGATACTCAAAAACTAGAGAGAAAGGAACTCAAGCATACTACTACTAAAGAAAATAATCAAATCACAAGGGAAGAAACTAAAAGAAGAAGAATAGGTCATTAAAGAACTACAGAAACAACTAAAACACGAGTAACAAAATTGCAATAAGTACATACCTAACAGTAATCACTCTAAATGTCAACGGACTAAATATTCCAATCAAAAGACATAGAGCTGCTGATTGGATAAAAATCAAAACCCATCTATAGGCTGCTTACAAGAGACTCACTTAGGAACTAAAGACACACACAGACTAAAAGTGAGGGGGTGGGAAAATTATCTTATTCAAATGGAAACGGCAAGAAAGTGGGGAGAGCAATATTCATATAAGAAAAAATAGACTTTAAAACAAAGTCTCTAACAAAACAGAAAGAAGGGCATTATAAAATGATAGAGGGGTCCTTATAAGAAGAGGATATACCACTTATTAACATATTTCCACCTAATATAGGAGCACCTAAACATAAAGCAAACATTGACAGACATAAAGGGAGAAATTGCCAATAGTACAATAATAGTAGGGGACTTTAACACCCCACTTATGGGACTTCCCTGGTGGCACAGTGGTTAAGAATCCACCTGCCAATGCAGGGGACACAGGTTTGAGCCCTGGTCCAAGAAGATCCCACATGCTGTGGAGCAACAAAGCCTGTGCACCACAGCTACTGAGCCTGCGCTCTAGAGCCTGCAAGCCACAGCTACTGAGCCCACATGCCACAACTACTGAAGCCCACATGCCTAGACCCCATGCTCTGCAACAAGAGAAGCCACCTCAATGAGAAGCCCACACACCAACAAATAGTAGCCCCAGCTCGCCGCAACTAGAGAAACCCCACGTGCAGCAACGAAGACCCAACACAGACAAAAATAAATAAATAAATATTTTTCTTTAAAAAACACCCCACTTACTTCAATGGGCAGATCATCCAGATAGAAAATCGATACGGAAACTGTGGTCTTGAATGACACATTAGACCAATAGGACTTAATAGATATCTACAAACGTTCCACCCAAAAAGAGCAGATACACATTCTTTTCAAGTACATGTGGAATTATCTCCAAGATAGATCACATGCTAGGCCACAAAAGAAGTCTCAACAAATTTAAGAGGATAGAAATTATAACTAGCATTTTTTTCTGACCACAATGGTATGAAACTAGAAATCATTACGGGAAGAAAAATGGGAAAAACACAACATGTGGAGACTAAACAACATCCTACTAAAAAATCAGTGGGTCAATGAAAACAATCAAAGAAATCAGAAAATACCTTGAGACAGTCCCTTCAATAAGCGGTGCAGAGAAAATTGGACAGCTACATGTAAAAGAATGAAATTAGAACATTTTCTACACCATATACAAAAATAAATTCAGAATGGTTGAAGACCTAAATGTAAGATAGAAACCATAAAACTCCTAGAAGAAAACATAGGTGGAACACTCTTTGACATAAATCATAGCAATATTTTTGGATATGTCCCCTAAGGCAAAGGAAACAAAAGTACAAATAAACAAATGGGACCTAATTAAAATTAAAATCTTTTGCACAGGAAAGGAAGCCATTGGCAAAATGAAAGACAGCTTACTGAATGGGAAAAAATATTTGCAAATGATATGACTGATAAGAGGCTAATATCCAAAAATATATAAACAGCTCATACAACTTAATATCAAAACAACAAACAACCCAACTTAAAAATGGGCAGAAGACCTAATAGACATTTTTCCAAAGAAGATATACAGATGGCCAATATTGCTAATCATGAGAGCAAGACAAATCAAACCACAGTGGCTACCACCTCACACCCGTCAGAACGGCTGCCATCAAAAAGTCTACAAATCACAAATGCTGGCAAGGATGTGGAGAAAAGGGAAGCCCAGTACACTGTTGGTGTGAATGGAAGTTGGTGCAACCACTATGGAAAACAGTATGGAGGTTTCTCAAAAACTAAAAATAGAACTACCATGTGACCCAGCAATTCCACTCCTGGGTATATATCTGAAGAAAATGAAAACACTAATTTAAAAAGATATATGCACCCCAATGTTCATAGCAGCATTATTTACAATAGCCAAGATATGAAAGCAACCTAAATGTCTATTAACAGATGAATAGATAAAAAAGATGTGATATATATATATGTCTATGGTATTTATAGTACTTATTATATATATCTAGTGTAGAGTATATATATATACATATATACGTGTACATAGATAAATAGATAGCACGGAATATTACTCAGCCATAAAAATAGAATGAAATTCTGTCATTTGCAACATGAATGGACCTAGAGGGTATTATGCTTAGTGAAATAAGTCAGACAGAGAAAGACAAATACTGTATGTTATGACTTATACCTGGAGACTAAAAAATGAACCAAATTAATATAATAAAACAGAAAGAGACTCACAGATACAGAGAACAAGCTAGTGGTTACCAGTGGGGAGAGGGAATGGGGGAGGGGCAAGAGAGGGGTAGGGGATTAAGAGGTACAAACTACTGTGTTAAATAAATAAGCTACAAGGGTATATTGTACAGTGCAGGGAAATATTGCCATTATTTTATAATAACTTTAAATGAACTATAATCTATAAAAATAATGAATCACCACGTTGTACATCTGAAACTAGTACAATATTTAAATCAACTATACTTCAATTTTTTAAAAAGACCCATAGTTATGTAACCAAAATTTAAAACTGTCCTGCTGCCAGAAATTCTGACTCTGATTTTGAACAAAACTCAAGCTTATTCATGTCAGAACGACATTACAGCTTTCAAGCTAATCGGCTACGGTCAAGTAAGCTCATGTAATGAAAAGAGATGTAAGTGTCTGGTAAGCAAAGCACAACAGAAAACAATGAATGTACTTGCAGGTTCGTGCTTTATAAGCTACCTGGAGCTACAGAGAGTCAAGCTTCTTAGCCATTTCAATTTGGATGTTTCCCTGTTCCCAAAAACTTTGCTTCTCACTCGATAAAATATTCATATAAAGAAAAATTCACTAAATTTACTTTTGACAGTAGACATACCTGGGATTAGAGAGACATCTCAGGTTAGTGTAGACACATCAGGTGAAGGAGGGAGACACCACAGATCAGGGCAGTTAAATATGCAGAACAAAGGAGACATCCTACAATAAGGTGGACATCCCTGGGGAACTAGGGAGACACCACAGGTGAGAGGTAAGACACAGAGGACATAGAGAGACATCTAAGGTCAAGGTAGACACACCAAGGGAATTAAGGGAACAACTCAGGTCAGAGTAGACATAACTGGGGAATAACGGAGACGTCCCAAGTCAGGGTTGACAAGCTGGGAGAATTAGCAAGACATTAAAGGTAGGGGAGACACACCTGGGAAATTACTGTGACATCCCAGGTCAAGACGGAAACTCATATGGAATAAGGGAGACATCCCACATCAGTGTAAATGCATCTTGGGAAATAGGGAGATATACCAGTTCAGTGTAGACGTACCTGAGGAATTAGGTGAGACATTATTGATAATACAACTGGGGAATAAAGGAGACTTCCCAGGCCAGTGTAAACACATCTGGGGATTTAGAGAGACATGTGAGGTTAGAATAGAGACATATGGGGAAGAAAAAAAATGACACATGCCAGATAAGGGTAGACACATCTGGTGAACTAGAGAGATAATCCAGCTCAGAACAGTTACACTTGGGGAGTTAGGGTGACATCCCTGGTTATGATTGACATTTCAGTGGAACAGAGAAGACATTCCTTGTTGGGGAAGACACACTTGGGGAAATAAAAAGACATCACAGGTCATAGAAGACAAATCTGTGGAATCAGACATCCTAGATTACTGCTGACACACAAGCATATTTAGGCAGGCATCAAAATTAGGATAGATGCACCTGAAAATTTGGTGAACCATCCCAGTTCTGTGTAGACACACCTGAAGAATTAGGGAGCCATTCCAGGCCAGGGTAGAAACACCTGGGGAATTAGAGAGTCTTCCTTGTCGGTGTAGACATATCTAGGGCATTAATGAAACATTCTAGGTCAGACAGATATTAGATATCCCAGGTGAGTATAGACACGCCAGGGTAATTAGAGAGAGGAACCAGAATTGAGGTAAGAGGTAAGTGGGCCCCGGGGCAGAGAAGCTGGTGTCGGTCAAGCAGAGTAAATTGGAGCTTTGTTTCCCCCGGACACTCCAAGAATAAAGCTAATGGCAGGAGCTGAGCCCTGCTGGAGTAAAGAGATAAGACGACCACATCTACCACTCCTGAGGTCAAGGAAACCTCCCTGACTGTACATGCATAGGAGGGGTCCTCGGGGGTCAAAAAGAGAGCAAGCGCCATCCCGTAATAGGCGTTGTCAAGCCTCCCACAGGCCTCTATGCTGGATCCATCTTGGCAAAAATACGCACACGCATATTGGGAGAGCCCTAGGACATGTCAGGTGTGGAAAAGAAACAAGATAACTGGTCAAGGGTACACAAAGACCCAGAAGAACTGCCCCTATATGAGTGATTTAGCCACCTCTTTACTGCAGTCCTCCTCATTAGGGAGGACGCCCACACCACTTCTCTGCCCTGCTTCTGTCCTAAATAAACTGTTTCTCTGTGTGCTCTCCCACATGTTGTGCTATGTCTCTGATAATAAATTTTGTACCTGTTTTTTTGCAGTTTTTGCCTCTTTGAGAAATGCATTTTTCAAATGGGGCAAGAGCCAGTGCAACTTGGTCTCTAGCCTCTAGTCCCTGGTGGACCAGTGGCTAGGATTCCTGGTTTTCAATCAGGCTATCCAGGTTCAATTCCTGCGCAGGAAACTAAGATCCTGTTTCAAGACCATTCGCTGCTGTCTCTCTCAAAACAGAATCAGGGTTGACACATCTGGGAAAATAGGGAATCATCCCAGGCCAGTGAAGACATACCTGGGGATAAGACATCCCAAGCCAGACTAGACACACCTTTGGTATTAGGGAGATATCCAAGGTTACTACAGAAATACCTGGGTAATCAGGGATACATCCAAGTTCAAGACAGACACACCTAGTGACTAGAGAAAAATCCCAGGTCAAAGTAGAAACACCTTGTGAATTAGGGAGACAGCCCAAGTCAGTATTCTCAAAACTAGGGTATTGGGGGACACTCCAGGTCAGTGTAGATATACCTGGGGAACTTGAAAGATGTGATACGTTCAAGTAGATGAACCTGGGGGATTAAGGAGAGACCCCCCCCCATTAAGTATAGACCCCCCCTAGGGAATAGGGAGACATGCTCTGTAAGAGTAGACACACCTGGGGAATTAGACATCCCAATTCAGCGTAGACATACCTGGGGGTTGGCAGACATCCAGAATCAGGGTAGACGCACCTGAGGAATTAGAGAAGTATCCAGGGCTAGTACAGATACACCTGAGCAATTATGGAACCATCCCAGGTCAGGAGAGACACACCTGGGGAATTTGGGATATATCCTAAGTCAGGGTAAAGACACTTATTGAATTAGGAGACATCCCAGGTTACAGTAGAGACACATGGTGAATAAGAAAGACATCTCAAATTAGAGTAGGCAAACATGTTAGAAATAGGGAGATATCAAGATGAGAGTGGAAATTATAGAGACAGTACAGGTCACTGTACACCTTAGAAATTATGGAGACACACCAGGTCAAGGTAGACACTACTGGAAAATTAGATAGTGTACCATGTCATAACAGACACCTGAGAAATTAGGTATCCATCCCAGATCAGTGTAGACACACTAGAGATTTAGGAGGTCATCTAGGGCTAGTGGAGACACACCTGGAAAACTGAGGCACTCCAGATCAATATAGACACACCTGGGTAAGTAAGGAGAGCAACAAATTCAAATAAGCCGTACCTGGGGAATACAGAGATCTCCCAGGTAAAAGAAGAACCATTTGGAAAATTAGGGAGACATCACAGTTCAGAGTAGACACACCTAGACAAATAGGGTAAAACCCTAGGTCACAATAGTCACGCCTGGAGAGTTAGGGACACATCTCAAGTCGGCTTAGATTCATTAGGGAATTAAGTATATTTATCCCAGGCCAGTAGTTACACAACTGGGGCACTGTTGAGAAGACCAGAGGAGGGAAGACACACCTGGGGGATAAGGGTGTTATCTTAGTTTGAATAGACACACCCAGAGAATCAGAGCAAGATTCCAGCTAAGAGTTGTAAATTAAAACACCTAGAGAGATATCACAGGACAAGTCTGACACACTGGAAAACCAAGGAGACATTCCATTTCAGGGTAGACACATCTTTACAAATAGAGGGGAAAAAAACAGGTTAGAGCAGAAACACATGGGGACTTATGTAGATATCCCAGGTCAGAGAGGATACACCAGAGAGACATCCCAGGTCAGCTGTAGACTCACCTGAGGAATTAGGGAACCATCTGAGGTCAGTGTAAACACACCTTTGGATCTATGAAGATACATCATGACACAGTAGACACACCTAGGAAACAAGGGGACATCCCAGGCAGTGTAGCCATATCTCGAAATATGAGATATCCAGATCATAAATGGCACACCTGGAGATTTAAGGGAGATGATAGCCCAGATCAATACAGACACACATCGGGGAGAAGGGTTAACATTCCAGGTTAGGGTAGACACTCTTGGGGAATTAGACATTCTAAATCAGAGTAGACTGGGAGAATTTGAGAAACACCCAGGTCAAAGAAGACACATCTGGGGAAATAGGTAGAATTTCAGACTAGAATGGACACAACTGGGGAGATATGGAGACAAGTCAGTATATACACTCCTGAGGGAATTAAGAGACATTATATGTCACTAGACTCACTGGAGAACTAGGGAGACATCCAAAGTCATAGTTAGATGGGGAATTAGGGTCACAGCAGACATATTTGGGGGAAACGGAGACATCTCATGTCAGCGTAGACACTATTGAGAAATAAGGATACATGCCAGTCAGAGAAGACGCACTTAGTGAATCGGGGAGACAAATAATGTCAGGGTTGACACACCTGGGGAATGAGGAAGACATCTCAAGACAGGGTAAATCGAACCGGGGAACTAGAGAGAGATCCCAGGTCAGGGTAGACACATATGGTTTCTTATGTAGACATACCTGGTCAGGATTGACAACCTAAGATATTAGGCAGACATCAATAAACATCCCAGCTAAATATAGACACTCAAGGAATTCAGGAGTTACCCAAGTTCAGTGTGGGCACAACTGGAGAATTAGGGAAACATCTTTGGTCAGTGTAGATATTACAGAGGTTTTAGGGAGCCATTCCAGGTCAAGTAAACACACTGGGGAACTAGAGACTTACCAGTTCAGAGTAGACACACCTGGGGAATTAAGACAACAGCAAAGGTCAATATAGACACCCTTAAACAATTAAGATACATCCCAGGTCTGGGTAAACACATCTGGGGAATTAGGGAGACATGCAAGGTCAGTGTAGGTAAAACTGGATTATTAGGGAGGCATCCAAGGTCATAGTAGAAACATCTGGGGAATTAGCAAGACCTCCCAGGTCAGGTAGTCACACTGGGAAGTAAGGAACATCACAGATCTGGGTAAATATGCCTGTAGAATTACACGCACATCCCACTTCACTGTAGACGAACCCGGGAAATTAGGGAGACATATCAGGTCAGTGTAGACACAACCAGGAAATTAGAGAAAGAGCCCAGGTTGAAGTAGTCACACCTGGGGAATTATGGAAACACCCTAGGTTGAGTTGACACACCTGGGGAACTAGAGCGGCATCCCAGAAAGAGTAAAGCAGTTGGGGAATTAAGGAGAAATTTCAGGTTAGAGTAGACGCTTCTGGGGAAATAGGGAGGCATCCCAGGTAAGCTTAGACATACTTGGGTGATTTGGGAGAAATCTTATTCAGGGGAGACAAAAGGTGATATTAGGGTGACATCCCAGATCAAAGCAGACACGTGTGGGGAATTAGGGCAGAGGCCACAGGTCAGGGTAGACACACATGGGTAATTAGGGAGACATCCCAGGCTAGAGCAGACACCTCAGGAATAAGGGGGAAATCCCAAAGCAGAGTCTTCACACCTAGGAAATAAGGAAGATGTCCCAGGACAGTGTGGACACACTTTTGCTGATTCTTCCTGTACTGCTCCCTGTACACATGGGGTTTAAATTCTCCTCAGATAGACTGTCCCTTTTAAGGGTAACATCTGGTCATTCGGGATCTTTGAAACATCTGGAAGTCTGTCATGGCTAGAGAATCTAATCTCAAAACACCGCAGTTGATAAAGCTTCAGGAGACGAACACCATAAGCCGCCTCTTCACCTCCTTTACTCATGAGACCAGCTCATTACAGTACCGCGGTTGTCATGGTGACAGGCGCCAGGCAGGAGGCAAAAATTCCAAAAGGCTTGGAGAAGATAGTTTTATAAGTCACTCCTGGCTGCCAGTGACTTAAACCTGATTCCTTCTCGCTTAAGCAGCAAACAGGGTTTGGTTTTTTTTGTTTTTGTTTTTGTTTTGCTCGCATTTTTGAAAAGACTACGTGAGTACCAATTCCAGGCAGAGCTGCAGTCAGGGCTCCGTAGTGTCATCAGGACCACAGTCTCTAGCACATAGTTCTGCCTTCTTGATTAAAGTCATTGTCAAGCTTCCCATGTCATCACCTGAAAGGTTCAAACTCAGATCATCATTCATATCAGTAGGCTCAGACTCTAAACAAAAAAATTACCAGTCATTTTATGAAAAATACCACACAAAGTACCGAAACCAGAAATTCAATAACATACTGTTTTCCACAGTGACTGCACCAATTTACATTCCCACCAACAGTGTAGGAGGTTCCCTCTTCCCCACATCCTCACCGTAGTTGGTTAATTTTAATGAACAGGGAGTTAACCCCACAGAGCAATAAAGCCACGACCTCCCCCCAGACAGAGGCTCCCCTCAGCAGGAACCAGGATTCTCAACACCTGCTTCCCCTGCCCCAGCCTTGTTGCTGTAAATGAGCTTCGTGAGGGCGCTCAGGCCAAAGAAATGTCATTTTACAATTATGTAATGGGAAGTCGTGATCCTAGTACAAATGTTATACTATTGGAGGATGCTGCGGCAGCGTTGGGAGTGACAATAGCAGCCACTTGTATGCGCCTTGCTTCCGTAACAGGTAACCCACTGTATGACAGCCTAGGCTCTTCGGGGGTGGGCGCCTGATGAGGTGTAGTCTCAGCATTCCTCATCTACACTAGCGCAGAAGCACTCTTAGGGCATCCGGCGGCCAGAACAGGTACAACTTGTTCCTACTTGAACTCCTGGAGGACGACCCATCAGTACGCGCAATTCATGATGTTAAAGCCACAGGTCTAGGATTAGGGAACGTAAGATTTAAGGCAGAAGTAGATTTCGATGGACGAGTTGTTACAAGATCGTAGTTGGAAAAACAAGATTTTGGCTGAATGCTACAAGAAATTCAAGAAGTGAAGACTCCTGAAGAACTAGAGACCTTTACGCTTAAACATGGAGAAAATATTATTGATACTTTAGGAGGTGAAGTAGATAGACTTGAGAAGGAACAGCAAAAAACGAAATCCTGAAGTTCGACGTGTAGATTTGGAGATACTATAGACTTGATGGAATGAATCACCTTGGAGGGAGCCTCGGAAACAAGTTTGTCAAGACTACCTTCCCACACTGAAGGGGTCAATGCCATTCAGAAGCCGTTCTGGTTTGTTTTAAGATAGAGGAAATATTTATGTAAAGAGCAATTCAACAGTCCACAGAACTAAAACAACTTCTTACTTCTAAGAGACATATTACAAGTTGAATCAATTTGGAAATCATGTTTTCATGTTTCAACAGGAAATATTTTGGTTACTTATATTGTTCATAATTTCTCATTTTAGTAATGTAATTAAATTCTCATTTTAATTACATTTAGATTCAATGTAATTTCTAACAAGATTCCAACGGCATTTTTTACAGAAGTAGAAAAAAATCCTAAAATTTATATGGAACCACAAAAGACCCCAAATAGCCAAAGCAATCCTGAAAAAAAGGACAAAGCTGGAGCCAAGAATACTCAATGGAGAAAAGACAGTCTATTCAATAAATGGTGCTGGGAAATTTGGATATTCACGTGTAAAAGAATGAAACTAGACCCATCTCTTATAATGCTCACAAAAATTAACTCAAAATAAATAACGACTTCATATAAGAACTGAAACCATAAAACTAGAAGAAAACAGGCAAAAACTCCTTGACATGGGTCTTGGCAATGAGCTTTTGAATACGACACCTAAAGCACAAGCAACGTAATCAAAAATAAGTGAGTGGAACTACATCAAACTAAAAAGCTCTGAACAGCGAAACAAGCAGCAAAATGCAAAGGCAGCCTATGGAATGGGAGAAAATATGTGCAAAACCATCTCCCTGGTTAATCTAACAGTTGGAGGTCATAGGGCAAATGTGAGATGAGATACAAGTCTCCTAAGAGCTTAGATGCAACTAAACAGGTAGATGCCTGCATTCACATGCTTGTGCACGCACACGCGCAACACACACACGCGCGCGCGCGAGGATAAAGAAGTGAATGATTCCATGTCAAAATGGATGACCTGGAAAAGGTGTGGTCCTGCAGTGATGGGAAGCAATCTGACAGTCTAGAGCCATGGCTTGTGGGGGAAGGGGGACAGGTGGAGCAGGTGAGGTCACCTGGAACTTGAAGGATGATGGGTATTTGTCAGTGTTGCTGGGTCTGCAAGCACCGTTACAGATCTGCTCCATTGGTCCACTTTCTTTAAGTAACTGAGCCTGCATTTTCCTTGATGAGCCATCATCATTCTTTTTTTTTTTTTAAGAAGACTGTATCCCTTTTTATTTTGTTTTGTTTTTCAAAGATTTATTTTTTATTTATTCTTGGCTGCGTCGGATTTCAGTTGCGGCGCATGGGTGCACCGCTCTTCGATGCGGTGCTCGGGCTTCTCTCTAGCTGCGGCGTGCAGGTTTTCTCTTCTCTAGTTGTGGCGCGTGGGTTCCAGGGGGCGTGGGCTCCGTAGTTTGCGGCACGCGGGCTCTCTCATTGAGGCGTGAGAGCTCAGTAGTTGTGGCACGTGGGCTTAGCTGCCCCACGGCATGTGGGATCTTAGTTCCCTGAGCAGGGATGGAACCCGCGTCCGCATTTTAAGGTGGATTCTTTACCACTGGACCACCAGGGAAGTCCTCAGAGCCAGCATCATTCTATGTGGTCAGGTTATCTGACTCCTGTCATGGGTCTAAGATGGCTATGTTACCCAAACCCAGCTTACTAAATCATTAAATCTCTTGCCAGAGATTGACCCAAAGATGGACGTGTAGCACTGGATGGACCAATGAGACTCAGTCCTGGATTTTTCATTTAAATGATTGAGAAAGAAGCAGCTGAGCTTTCTAAGAAGATGCAAATATTCGTGAGACTCAGATCCAAGCAGCTATCTTGATACTACATGGGGAGAGCCAAGGCACAAATGGAGGAGTCAGATCTGCAGGATGGAAAAAAGGGAAAAAATCTTGATAATGTCACTTGAGTCCCTAGAGCGAGCGTGCCTGAAGCCATCGCCGTGGTGTTTTTGTTCTATGAGCTACTTTCAGTTGAGTTTCTGCCACTTGACATTGAATTAAGACAGAATAAATCTGCCTGGTATTTACAATGCCATGTCAGAGTCTGTTTGGGGATTGGGAGTTGGAAGAAAGCTCTCATACTGAGAATAAAGTTTTTAAAACCTACTCTGGATCAGCTATCAGTCATTCTGCAAAGAAAGGGCCCTATGTTCAAAAACAGCTTTGGGAAACCTGGTCTGACCATAGGGAACCTTCCTCTTTCTCTTTCTCTTCCAGATGACACTGTGTAGCTTAGAGGTATTTATAAGCTAATATGTCTATGAACCTCAAACAGGGAGGCAGATACGCAGCATTCCCCACCCCAGTTATCTGGGGAGTTTGCCCTGGAGAGCACACATCGAAAGTAGGACTTTCTCCACTTCCACACACACAGGTGAATTCTGAGGAAATTGACTTGAGAATCGGACTTTACTTCTGAAAACAACCCACCCTAGTTACTCAGAAAGCAGTGCATCCTCCAAGGTCTATAAATGATGCAGCCGCCCTGAGCACAGCAGCCTCTTCCTCTGCTCCCTCTGCCAGTGAAGGGCTCAGGAACCCCAGCCCAGGGTCTAGAGCTGATACGCATCTGCATTCATGGTCTAGTGTGAAGAGACTGGACCCAGGGGCAGGGCTGGTGCCTGACCAGGTGCAAAGAGCTGAGACCACAGTCTCCTCTGCATGAGGAAGCTGATGTCCGTGAGGCCCTGCTCCTGGGGAACATAACCTAAGGACCCCATCACGTGGATGCTGCTGGATTCCATGGGTGCAGCACAGACCCAGCTACAGGTTCTGGAAATACTGTGACTAACCCCTGAGTGTGCTGAGGCCTCCACCCCTGGAGCAAAGCAAAGGAGCCAGGAGGAGCCAGCACCTATTCTTGCTGAGCATTGACGTTGGGCATTCACTGATCCAACTGGTTCGGCTCCTGCAGGGTAGAAACCCTGCGTAGATGAAGCCCAGGGGGCTCCAGGGCATCAGGGCATCGGGACCCGCAGGGGAGCGACAGGACCCCACTCGCACCAACTGTGAAGCCCAGGGGGCTCCAGAGCATCAGGGCATCGGGACCCGCAGGGGAGCGTCAGGACCCCACTCGCACCAACTGTGAAGCCCAGGGGTCTCCAGAGCATCAGGGCATCGGGACCCGCAGGGGAGGGTCAGGACCCCACTCGCACCAACCGCAGCTGCTCCTCGGGCTTCCGCTGGAGCTGCTGGAAGCTGAGAATGATTATAGGGTCAGCCTGAGCATCTCACATGTAGCTTTCTTTTACCTCCACCTGGAATTCAACCCCTCCTGTTCTCTCTGTCTAGAACGCCACCCATCCTTTGTAGTGAGGACAATTTTAGACTCTCACAAGTCTACCCTGATGAAAAATTTGAAATGGCAATGAAAGGGAAACGGAAAACAGAGCTTCCTGGCAAGGTGCCGAATGCCTGGAGCTGATGCCTCACAGACTCTTCTGAGTAACAGCCAGCTTTGTGCCAAGTCCGAGTGTGTCTGCAGCCCAGACACATTTTCCCTAGTTCTGACCACATACAAACGCAAGACTCTTCCATAGTAGGATTTGATGACCATGAATTTGTCCCACTACCCTCCTACTTTCTGTGTCTCCAGATAATCTGTGTAAGGATGAGAGGCCAGGTCAGCATGTTGGTGGCCTGTGTGTCTGGGAGGCCGTGGGATGGTCCTATCTGATCCCAAATGTGGGACCAGACTCCCTGGTTGAAACCCAGGTTCTGCTGATCCAGAGCTGGGTGACGTTGGGCAGGTCGGTTTACCTCTCTGAGGCTCAGCTGCCTCATTTGTAAAATGGGGGTGACAACAGTCCTTACCACGAAATGCCACTGTAAGAACTAATAAGTCGTTTATCATTCTTGGTAAACAATGAGCGCTCAGTGAATGCTAGCGGGAGGAGGATGGAGGGGGAAGAATTATCAGATGTATCGTATTTAAGATAAGTAAGCCAAGTCCTAAGATCCCTACTGACCATCGGTGAGCTAATGAACTCACTCATTCAACAAGTGATCATGGGGGAAGACTCAATAAGAAAATACACGCAAAGTTCTTAACCCAGCCCAGTACGCACACAACTAAAGAGCAGTGCCCAACAGATGTTAGCTGTAAACGTGATGACGGTGATGATGAAGGTAACGACGATGGTGGTGATGATGGTGATGTGATGAAGTGACGGATGTGGAGAGTGATGGATGAGAATAAGGAGAAGCTAACAGAGCATCTAAAATATGTAACTGCATGTGTAACCCTGCTAATGACACCTGGACCTAGATAAACGTATCAATGTAATGAATGTTTATCAAGGACCAAGTACCAGGTATTGTGCTTGAAATTTGTCCTACTTAAGTACAAAGATATTCTCTGCAGCTTTGAGGGTAGCAGCAAAATACTGGCGCAAACGCTCAATAGAAAGTAGAGACTGGGATGATCTTTCCTCGAACTCACAGCTGCAGAACAAGCTACAGAGACTAGATGAGTGTGTGTGTGTTAAGAAAAAGTTCACAGATGGCAGAATGAGGAACGTGGGAGCAGGATGGAGAAAACAGTGAGTGGGTTTGGAGCCAAGCAACACCTGGCTCCTTTCCCAGCCCCAGACCAGCTGTGCAGCCTTAGGGAACTCATTAAACCCCTCTGAGCCTTCATGTTCTCATTGTGAAAACCGGTAATGAATACCTTCCTCATTAGGCTATTGTGAGGATCAAATGAGGTGTCTCCATGTGTATGTAAAATAAGTCACTCAAGGCATGAAGCTAATCCCTACAATAATCTACTATTATTAACTACCTCGCGTTCCCATTTCCTTTTTCTCTATTACCAGCTTCTGAACTGTGAGATACCAACAAGACAGTTGATAAAATTTCAGAATCCTGGTCCCATCTTAATGAAATATATTTTGGGGGGGTTCAAGCTTTCACCTTTGAAAATAGAAACTTTTCAAAGGGATCAGGCTGTGCTTTCTTCATTGAGATTTTTGCTGTCATAAGTGGAACCTCCTGATTCTCATGAAAGACATGAAGTGTGAGCAGGAAAAAAAACTGGCTGTTTCAAGCTGCTGGGATTTTGTGGGTGATTTGCTACTGCGGTACAATACAGCCTGGGGCGCGCCTTCGGCTATCTTGGCACTGTGTAATAAGTCTTCCTGGTAGGGTCCACAATTGGCTGATTCAATTCCACCTTCCAGCTGAACGTGAGCTTCTGAAGGACATAAGGTAGCATCACAGAAAATAAAGCACACGCATCTCTTCCGCTCCTGAGTGTGGGAGCTGAGGTTGGCGTACACTATGCTGGTATTGAAACTCTCGTGCGTTCATCACTGCCGTCCTCTCCTGGGTTCCTCGTGAACTTTCTAGAAGACAGGGTGTATTTGTCATCCACCTCCACCCACCGCATACTCGCCTGCTCGGGGCCTGGCACTCCCGCCAGCTTCAGGTGGTTTGAGGGTCGGGGTAAGAGCAGGGAGGAAATCCGCGGAGAAGCGGCCTCTCCGAGGGGCCCTCCCTGCAGGGTGGCCTCCTGGGGCCCTGGGTCAGCCTCCATCTCCTTCCTAATTAATAACTGCAGGTAGAGAGAGGCCAGCCGCCTGCAGATTGTCTGTTCTTAGGCCCAGAGCCAAGTCTAGCCCAGTCAGAGCGAAGAACACAGCTCCTGAGCCGCTGATGAAATTCATTAAGGGGAAGCTGGCAGGAAGATGGATGGAGGCTGCTAGAAACCAGCCTAGCGCTCTGTCTGCAGGGAGCTCACATCCAGGCCTGCAGGCTTGGTGTCCTCCAGGGGCTGGGGAGGAGACATGCGCTGTCCAGCTCCAGCCAAATGCCATCAGGAAGGGACAGAGTCCAGGGTGCCAGGTCTTACAACTGCTCAAGTAAAACCAGATGTTAAGCGTCGACATCTAATCCATTTGCTTCTCAAACACCGTGCGGACGAAGTCAAACAGGCCGGACTGAGCTGGCAGGTCACTGTCTTGTGACCTTGTCTTACGGGCTGTGAGAAGCGGGTGCCCCTCACCGTAGGGACCGGGGCGAGGTGAGCCCCACGAAGGCGCCCAGCTCAGCTTCACTGAGTCTGCTGAGGCTTGTGGCGTTTGTGGGGTGAGGGAGGGGATAAGGGAGGAGCACAGATCCTCTGAAAACCCACGTCCCAGAGCGAGGCCTGGGGGGACCACACTGAAGGACCCCTGCAGCGCTGGCCAGCGACTCCCAGATGAGGTGAAAGAGGGAGGAAGTAAACTCAAGTCCGATCCCTTTTATCTCCACGTGTTTCTCTGGGGATCCTAACCCAGATCGAAGCTCTTCAACTTCACAGACTTCAGCTACTCGCCCTGGGGATTTCCAGCGTGTTCTATGATCACCCATTTCCCTCTGAGCTCAGCACCAACACCACGTCGTCCAACGTTCCACCTGCCCGAGCTCCTGAGGCTGCTGCGGCCGCCTCCCCACCAGACCTGTGATAAATGGGCCCGTGGGGATGGCGACGGAGGCGGGGGAGCCGTCGGGAGCCCAAGGAGTGTGGCCACTTTGCTGGAAACGCTGACATTCTCCACAGACCTTGGTTAGAGGGAGAGATTTACAGGGGGGTTTCTGGGGTCTCCACCAAGAAAATAAAATTTTGAATTTATGAAATAAATAAACCTAAGAGTTGGTTAGGTCTGTATTGCCACCTGTGAGTGCTTCAGTTTACGAAACATCTCCTTTTTGCACGTGTATTTGGGTTGTGGAGTTTGCAAACCAGGCTGTCACTGCCCAGAAATGAGGGTGGTCAGCAAACTGCTGGGTGCAGCCCTCTAATCTGCTTTGTGTAGACTCAACAAAGTTTCAGCCTCTTTTTTTTTAATTTGCATGCTTTCAAGCAGGTCTCTTCTCCACGCAGCCGTTTCCCTGTCTGGGCTCAGTGGACATGGGGGCTCGCAACCCCTGACTCACTCAGAGTGAGTCCTTAGCTGCAGCGACCAGCGGGAGGGTCGTAGAAGGCCCTCGTCTTCATAACTCTGCTCCGTCCTGGCTATCATACAACTGCTAAAAAACATAGTAACCCCTTCCTTGTCAGGAGCACATCTATTGCAAAAGGAAGATTCAAATTTTCAATAAAAGATATAAAAATTCTAAGCAATAAGATAATGCAGAATGAGGCAGAGACAGTTTGTCTACCTGCATCCATTCTCCCCTTCTTTCTTCCCAGGAGTTTCCCTCTCTCTCTAGGGGCCCCTCCTCCAGGAACGCCCCCCCCCAACAGTTGCCCTTCAAAGTCCAAATTCTCCCTCTTCTATCCTCCCAGGGGAATAATGAAGCTATTCACTCCAGGAAAACCAGTGGGGTGTGTAAGGTCGGATCTTAACAAACGGCACCGCGAAACACAGGAAAGCTTCAAGTGAGCTGTAATAGGGAGCGCTCCCGGGCGAGGTTCACCGGTCCGAGAGAAAGGGGCCAGAGAAGTCGCACCCGGGCGAAGGTTGGGCAAGATTTTATAGGGGAAGAAGGGAAAGGGGTGTGGTGAATCTGGGAGGGCGCAAGGTATTCCTTATTTGGTGGTCTTTTCGGGTATCCTGGGGGACCGTTGGTCCCGCCCCTCGAAAGGCGGGAAGGCAGGGCCGGGTGCAAAGGTCCCCAGGTCAGTTCCTGGAACTGGGTGGTCCGGAAAGTCTCCAGGTCAGTTCCTGGAACTGGGTGGTCCGGAGAACTCGGTCTGATGCAACCTGTGAATCTGATTGTGTTCCCCTGCCTCGGCCCGTTGGCCTTACAGGGTGTGTGTGTATTTTACCTCCAACTCCTCACCAAAGAAGTATTTACCAGCTCAAAGCATAAAACAAACCTGTTATCTTCGCATAAGGAGGACTGTGAAAATTAAAACTACTTAGAGACAATAAGAAAGAAATCGCAGGTCTCCAACGGCTGGTACATTCCTTATGGCAAATGCTGGAAGGCCAGGTGTCAATTACATAGCCCAACCCTCCCGCAGGAAACGAGACCTCAGGTACTCACCAGGACTCCTCAGGATGGGCAAGAACAAAGAGAGACAAACAAACCGAGAGGTCTTTGCCATCAATTGTCCAATTGTCCAACTCTCCTTCCTCTCCTGCCCTTCTGGGGGCAGAGGGGTCCGAAGAAGGACCTGAAAATGAAGGTACACCTGCCCTACCCCACCCTATCCCCACCTAACTTGTTCCAGCCCTCCCTACCCCATCCCATCCCACCCTATCCTATCCCATCCCATCCCCACCTACCCCATCCTATCCCATAGTAGTAGCAGTGTTTGCTGTCCTCTGATCCAAAGACCTTGATCACCATGCTGTAGAGATGCAGCCCTTCCACCAGCATCCACGCAAAGACGCTCAGGAAGAGGTAGTGCAGGAGCACGGCCAGCACCTGGCACGGGGCCTAGGATCAAAGCAACGGCAGGGAGGGTAAGCTCTCTCGGGTGTGAGCAGTGGGTGGTTGCTGTTGTCTCAACGTCCCTGCACCCATTTTCTGGGGGGCGCCTTCTGGTCAGATGGCCTCATTTTCTTTCTGGGGAGTCACATGTTGCCTTTCTAGGTGGAGTGATGTGGATGGGGCACGTGACTCAGGAAGTTGTCAATCACTGCATGCCCCCCCTCCCCCACCAAGCACGGTGATTGGTTCAGGAGAGAGCAGGGAATCAGGCCTGGCCAATCAGCATAAATATCCCCATCCCTGAAGCGGGATTGGCTGGGGAGGGTGCACGTGACCCTCCTGGTCCACTGGGGTGGGTTTTGAGGTGGGCAGAGCTGCCAGGGAGCCAGTGAGTGAGGCTGAGACTTTGGAGACACCTGGGCTGGGCATCCCACCGGCAGAGCCAGAAGCCATCAGTGGGGAAGACACTGCAGGCCCACCAGGACACCAGCCCACAGTAGGTGTGGAGTGCCCCTGTTTGGTTTAGACCTGAGCGAGGGCACTGATGTGAGGAGAGGGGGAGAATGCCCAGGCACCACGCATGTGTCCCCATGGGACCCGGAGAGGGGCACGGCCTGGGAGGAGAACTGAAGATGGAAGGGGATGGGAAGGTGACGGGAGGGAGGAAGGAGGAGATCTTTTCAAAGGAGAAAAAAATAAAGAAAAGCATTAAAGACAGAAACCTATTACTGTACCAAACTTGGGTCTGCTAGCAAAGCCACTGACACCAGGTTGTGGTGACGGTGGAAAGCACAGCAGTTACTGCAGGGCCAAGGGAGGAGACCAGTGGGTCTGCTAATGCTCGAAAGACCAGGACTCCCTGATGGCTTTCAGGAAGAGTTTTTAAAGGCAAAGTGAGGGAGAGGGTCGCAGGTGTGTGGTCAGCTTGTGGACATCCTTCTGATTGGTTGGTGGTGAGGTAACAGCTGGTATTTTGGGAGTCAACGTCATGAACCTTGTGGTTCCAGCTGGTCTGGGGTCTACGTGGTGGTGGTCGGCATGCATTTAGTTTCTCCACCTGGTGGGGGTCTCAGTATCTGTAGAGCAGCTCAGGGACACGGCTCAGCATAGTATCTACAGCCCTTGAGGAGGAACAAAAGGTCCTTGACTTTGTTTTATGGCTGAACTATTATTAACTTGTCTTACTTGACTGTTTTCCTTTGTTTCTGCATTTTCTCACTTCTCGGATTAAATTTGCTCTTTGGAACTTGCGGAAGGCCTAGGAGGCTAAAGTTCTTCTACAAACAAGAGAGAGGGGACACAGGGCAGGGGATCTGTCCCCAGGAAGGCCCCGCAATGTCCTGCTCAGTTTCAAATCCACGGACAGCATGATTTCTGGTGGATACACCAAGTCCTAGTCTTACAATATTCGGCAGTCTGCTAATTCTCAGGATAAAAATGTGTACTTGATACCTCGGTTTCCTGTTTGGAGTCACAAAACTTCCATCTGGTCATTAAGCACAGATATCAAGTACACACAGTCTTTGTCTCTGAGGTCCCAGCACCGAGTGGCCTTCTAGGACCAGCTGCCCCTTGCCTGTGGCTCAACCCTGCCTCCCTGTTCTCTTTGTTTTCTCCCCCCTCCGTCTGGATTTCCTTTGGGAGACCTGACCACCCTCTCCCGGACGCAGCCAGGCGGGGTGGGGATAGATGCTGTCATCATGGTGTCCCCACCCCTAGCCGAGAGGTGGGCATGTGCTCGGGCTGCCACTCGCTCACATGACTCTTCATGAAATGTTCATTTTTAGCACGGATAACTTCAATCCATTTTCAGATCAACCTTTCCTGGCAACGAACAGATGTGATTTGCTTCCATGCAGACGCCCACAGACTGTCTAAATCTGGTGTCACCTACATTGAGTGGTGACAGATTTGGAGAAAGAGTTACATTTAATCATAAATAACTCTGTGATTTCATTTCTTTAAACTTGTGGATTGAACCACTTTCCGTCCTCCCTCTCCCCTACCCTCTCACAAACACGCTTCCTGCTGAACTTTTGCCCCCTTCTGCCCACTCCCACCACCCAACAGACCCACCCACGTCACAGAGGAAGACAGCTTGGTCTTTAGTTCTCAGTGTGTAATGGATCCAGAGGCGGAAGCTCTGCTCCGAGGTCATCCAGGCTCACGGTCACTGTCACACAAGGACATGATGCCACCTGAGCATAGGAGGTAAATGACATCAGACATGAGGGACCCAGAACATCCTGCAGCCACCAGCACTCCGGGAGCCGGGGGGCAAGAATGTTCTAGAATAATGGCTGCAGAGCCTGAGCTGAGACTCAGTCTCCAGACACTTTGTCAGTGCTGAGCCCTCACCTGCACTCAGTGCATCCGCCCTGGGCTGGCATTTTAAGATGCTGATGCCCTCATGGGGACATCCACAGAGAGCTTCGGACATTCTTCTTTAGAGCACGGCTCCCCGGGGGTGGGCTTGGTCAGGGCCCGGGTGGGCAGCCCCCCTACGAGGCCCTGCCTGAGCCTTCGGGGCCTGTCTCCGCCCATCTGCCCATCAGCCTGGGGAGGCTGTACCAGTCACGGCAACTCATAAACATCTGTCTGGTGGGAGGTTCCACATGGGGCCTGGGCAGCTGCTTCCCTCAGGCTCCCTGGGGAGCTGTGAGCCCGGGAAGGATGTAACCCAGAGGGACAGGTGACCCATGGCTCATCACAGGGACACGGACACAGAGCGTGCATGTGTGGGGAGAGTGAAGCCCAGGGGAAGCCGAGTACCAGACCTGCCCACACACACCCAGGGCCCCATTTCCCTCCTGTGCACTGACCTGACAGCCAGTTCGGGGGGGAGCCGTGCACAGCCCCAGGGACACCCAGCACATGTGCGAGACGACACAGTTCTGTGTGACCCCTGACGTGGCCCAGAGCTGTGTCACTGGGTCAGCCTCTCCAAGGCCAGTCGTGGGCAGAGCTTCCTCACAGCACAAGACAGGGTGTCTTCTGAGTATGACTTGGGGGCACATAAATTCCTCCAGTGCCCCTCTGGGGGTCTCCCCCCGTTCCCACCTCTGTGCACAGACAGCAAGACAACGGGAAACAGCAGCTATTAATTTCAGAAACCATGAGTGTGTGTGTGTGCGTGTGTGTGTGTGTGTGTGTGTAACAGGAAGAGTCAGACGTGCACTTCAGAGACAGTTTCCTGCCCCCTCCCATCTCCACCAAGGACCCCCGCCGGCTGGGGGCGGGGAGGGAGGCGGGGGCACGGAGAGACGATCAGGAAGGGGGCAGGGCACGGTTTAGACACTGCAGGGGCACAGGTTCCATCCCTGCTCAGGGAACTAAGAGTCCGTATGGGAGGTGCAGCCAAAAAAAAAGGTGGGGGGGCGGGAGGCTTCTTCCACCAAAGTCTACGTGGGGACTGTGAACGGTGAGGGCTCAGCAGCGTTGCGCCCTGGCACCCTGACAGCGCTCCAGTAGAGAGCGGCCTCCAGCACGACTCCTCTGTGCCCCAACTCACATGTGCCCTTGCACTGAGCACACCCTGGGTGCTCGTCTCAGCCCTCGAGTCCGACGTACCCTGGGTGGACAGTCCCCATTCCAGGACCCAGAACACTCACACCTCACCCAGCGCTGCGTGGGCTCTGGGCATCGGGACAGCAGCCGTGGGATGAGAAAACCCCACACCTCCCCAGCTACACAGAGCAGCGCTTCTCAAAAAGAGGAAGCCAAGATGGAACACACTCACATGTGTAACGATGCTGGGTGGTGGGGAGGTGGACCGTACCCGGGGCACTGGGGACCCTCAGGCGCTGTGCTTGGACCCTCCCGACATCCCTCAGTGTGTGACCAGGTCATCCGAGGACACCCCAAGGCCCTGACCCCTGGCCCGGCACGCGCCCTCCCCTGTCCAAATGCCGCCTGAATCCCCAGCTCCCCCGGCCCTTCCGGGCCTACCAGCGATAGAGGCCCCTTTGGGCTTGAGTCGGTCCGGCCTGTCTGTGGACAGACACGTCGTGACCACACGAGGCACCGACGGCCCGGCAGGTGCTGACGCGCTCGTCATCACCCTCAGCTGGCGGCGGGAACGCAGGCCCTGACCTGCCGATCCCTCCACGTGCGGCTGAGCACGGCCGGGGACGCCGGGAGGGGCTCGTGCGGGACACTGCGGATGGCCACCGGGTCCGGGGCAGAGACGCCCACCGAGGACCCGTCCAGAGCCGGGGAACGCGGGGTCCACACGTGCGGGAAACTCGGGTTTCCCCGCCTTCCCTGTCCCTGCGGGGTGCAGGGCGCAGGGGTGGGTCCGGTGCCAGAAGGGAATTCAATGCTAACTGTGATCGCCCGTGGTTCCCAGGCCTCTCTCCTCTGTTAAACCCCAGGGCTCCAGTTTGAGAGGCTGTTCCTGACAGGCAGACTCCTGACTTTTACGCTCACGGTTTATATTCGGTGTGTAAACCTGCCCGGCGGGTGAGGGAAACACGCAGAGAGGAAATTGCTCTGATGCTTCCACCAAAAAGCAAAGAAAAAACACCTGTGAACTTACATGGGGATCTGGAATTAGAACAGCTGGCCTCAAAACTGAACAGAAAGTGTTTTCAAATCGTCCCCGTGGCCCAGGTAACACGAGTCAGGGAGGTCTCAGTGGAAAATGCGCTGACACGGGCTAGACTGGTCCCCAGGCCCGTTCGTGCATCTGGTGCTTACAGCTGCAGCGTCTCAGAGCAGGGAGGTGGGTCCCAGGGAAGTCGGAGCGGGGAGCAGAAAACAGAAGCAGAAAGAGGCAGGAATGCGTGAGGACGAGGGCGGCCCTGAGCTCCTGTCAGCCCGCAGGCTGGGGCAGGACCGCCCCGGGGAGACCGCCCCGGGGAGAGCCGCATCCCTGGATGTGCCACAGAACCTTTCAGTGTGGCCTCTGCCTGCTCTCCCCTGCCCAGAATAAACTCCCCGACCGTCCGGAGAGGCGAGAGCTGTCATTTCACACACAGGTGGCTGCTGCTGCACTGCCCGTTACACGTCTTGGTGATGCTGACGTCACTGTGATGTGTCCTGAGGCCATGAGGAGGTGTCCCTGTGATGCAGTGGGGGATATGGGGAGGGGCCACTGTGACGGGGCCAGAGGACACCATGAGGGGACCCGCCAGGAGAGTCCTCAGGAAACTGAGGCCCAGAGAGGTTAAGTGTCCCTCCCGAGGGCACCTGGCGCATGGACAGAGCTGGGATTTGCACACAGGCCAGCTGCTCCAGGGCCCTCACCCTCCCACTCACCATGTGGGAGCTCACAGACTAAGCTGGGCACTCAGAATGGAAGTGGGGGGGACACAGAGCCCAGGGGAGTGTGGGGGATGCTGGGATTCGCAGCAGGAAGGGGGTGGGAAGAAGGCTGGACTGAGCTGCCACTTTGCAGACTATCCGTCCTGTCACCCCGGTGGCTGCACAGCTTCCCTACTTGTGTGTAAGGACATGTCACTCTTCCAGCGTTCCCTGTGAGGATGTGGAAGTAGAACTGCTCTCCCGTCGGTCACGTGGAGACACTGAGGCCCAGAGAGGCACAGTGATGTGTTTGGTGGATAGATGGGTGGGTGGCCAGGAGCAGAGGAAGAGGGAGGTGGAGAGGTGGGCAGGGCCTAGATCTTCACTCTACAACACGGAGCACGGGTCACTATGTAAATTTAAATCAGTTACATTATGTAATATGCAAATTGAGTTCCTCAGTCGCGCAGCCACATTTTAATTTCTCAGCAGCACACGTGCCTGTGACTACCATTTTGGACAACACAGCATAGGTGGAGACCCTGGAGGGTTTGAGCAGAGGGGGACATGGTCTGACATATGGGGGCAAGGGACCCCCAGGCTGCTGCGTGGGGAGCCGACTGCAGGGGTCTCGGTGGAAGCAGAAGCTGGTGGACCTCATGCAGGATCCAGACAAGACGTGATGGTCCTGTATGAGAATTGCCATGTGGGGCAGGGAGGCGGCTGGATGGTAAAGATATTCTACAGGTAGAACCATGAGGATTTTCTGAAAGATTGCATACACAGTTCAAGGCTTTGGCTTAACCAGCTGGAAGAGTGGAGATGTCCTTCTCTTGGATGGCAAAGAACGTGGGTGAGCGGACTTCAGATGAAATCACATCGCAACCCATGAGCATCAGGCAGAGCCTTGGCTGTGGATGTCCACAGCTCAGGAGAAGCAGAGCCTATCAGAAGGAAGGGTCGCAGGAGGGGGCTGAGCAGCCAGCTCTCATGGTTTCAGGGTGGACACCCCTGTCCTCGGAAGGGCACAGGAACTTCTGAGCCTCAGGTTATCCATCTGCAAAATGGGCAGAATAATTCCTGACCCTTTTTCTCTGGTTGGAATTTTTTAGGGATATAAGAAGAAATAACACAGAAAGACTTGGAGGCTTAGCCGGGATAAGGCATGAGATAACTCCAAGGTAAGATTATTATTATCTTAATTGGATGTAGTCAAATTTAGATTTTTATTTTAATGATTTAGATTTGAGGATGAAGTATTAATTTATGAATCATCTGTGACAGTAAATAGACCTCCCTGGCGAAGACTTCCCTAATTACCTGTAACCACCTGGGACTGACGAGCCAGCAGCAGGGATGGTAGGGATGTGATGGCAGGAATTATCTAATCACATGTCCCTGTAAATAATTCAGGGACTGGGGCCACTTCTGAGGCTGCAGCAGAGTTACCTTTGCCTCTCATGGTGCCTATTTTCTGTCTCTGCAGGAGCCAGGAGGAGAGGTGCAGGCACCAAGGCTCTGTCTCTGCAGGCTAAGCCATGCCCCTCTGACTGTGGCTGTGGATGTCCACGGCTCAGCAGAAGCAGAGCCTATCAGAAGGAAGGGTCATAGGAGGGGGCTGAGCAGTCAGCTCTCATGGTTTCAGGGTGGACACCCCTGTCCTCGGAAGGGCACAGGAACTTCTGAGCCTCAGGTTATCCATCTTTCTCCACACCTGGGCCAACATAGAGCTGGAAGGCATTCCCTCCGCCTCCTTCTTGCCAAGCTGGGTGGATGCATTTGAAACATTTCACTGTCTTTGTTATCAAACAAATCTTGTCAAGCTAATTAGCTATGGGGGATCTTAGGTGGGTTTTTGTTTTCAAAAGTAGTCAAACAAAACAAATGTATATTATGCTTGGCCCGAGGCTAACTTTCTAATTAAAGTAAACTGCAGTTGGATTGCCAAAGAAAAGTAAATAAATAATAAATGTGTGTGCACATATGTTCAGAGAGGAAAAGCCGGAGGTAAAATGAGACCCAGCAGAGCAATTGGCAGCCGTGAACTGAGCACAGGGTCCAGGTCCCAGAAGCAATGAGGTTGCAGGAAGGGAAGCTAGGTTCGTATCACTGCCTGAAGCGGGGAATGAAGAGGGGAAATAGGTTCGTTTGTTTGTTTGTTTAACAAATTCTTTCTGCCCGGTGTTGGGAGCTAACATTTCTTCTCTGTCCTCTTTCTTTTCCTTCCTGTAAATAAGGGTCTGGCGTGCGTCAGAACGCAGACCACATGTCACAATGGCTCAGTCAGTGTAGTTTTAGGTCTAGTGTACGGGACCCTGTAGGGCCTGAGTGTGAGATGGCCACCAAGGAGCGTGGGTAGTGACAGTGGAGAAAATCTGCCCAAATGTGGATGGATCCCTGACCTCAGGCAAGTTGTCTCCTGGTACTCGAGAACAAGCCATCCAGGGTTGCTCTGACCTGCGCGCTCCTGGTCTCGACAGAGCCGGCAGAGCCGGAGTGTTAGGTTAAGTGTGGGCAGCCGCATGCGCGCCGCCGAACCGATCCGCTGCGCCTGTCGCTGCCGCCGCCCCGCCCCGTGCGCCGGGACCCGCGACCCCAGACCCGGACCTGTTTTCGATCCGCCCGCGCGCCCCCGGTCCGGCCCGCGCGGCGCGGCGGAAGGAGGCGACCTCTCAGCCGCAGCTGGCCAACGGGGCCCTCAAAGTCTCTGTCTGGAGCAAGGTGCTGCGGGGCAACGCGGCCCGGGAGGACAGGGATGAAATTTTAGATGTGATCTACTGGTCCCGACAGATCATTGCTGTGGGCCTAGGTGTCATCCGGGGCGAGTTACCATTGCGAGGTTTCTTGGGACGAGCAGGACTCTGCCTGACCAGCGCCGGTGTCCTGTACCCTCTACTTCAGCAACTACCTACAGATCGATGAGGAAGAGCATGGTAGGGCTTCCCTGGTGGCGCAGTGGTTGAGAGTCCGCCTGCCGATGGAGGGGACACGGGTTCGTGCCCCGGTCCGGGAAGATCCCACATGCCGCGGAGCGGCTGGGCCCGTGAGCCATGGCCGCTGAGCCTGCGCGTCCGCAGCCTGTGCTCCGCAACAGGAGAGGCCACAGCAGTGAGAGCCCCGCGTACGGCAAAAAATATGGCAGCACGTTGGAGCTCACAAAGGAAGGGTTTATGACATCGTTTGCCTTGTTCATGGTCATTTGGATCACCTTTTACACTGCCATCCACTATGACTGTTGGTGCACAGTCCCCACCTGCGCCCTGTCCGGTCCAAAGGACCCTCTTAGTTACACCACAGAAACATGATTATGAGGGGCACCCAGCCACGTAGAACCTGGAAGGTTTCCTGGACCGAGAATCAGTGTGTTGGGCGTCAGTGTTTTCTGCAAGGGTTGTGACCTGAAACTTTTTAAGGAACCATACACCTTTTGGGGAAGCATTTCTGAATTGTCCATCACCAGTCGATTCTTCTTGGATACGATCATGAAACACCCGTTTGCCGATTGGAGCTGTCCTTTCATTTGTGCACCTCTGGATCCGGATGAAGCATTAAATTGTCTTCCTTCTCCATCAGGTGTACAGTTTTTAAACTATCAATCACTGGCATTTCAAGTCTTCTGAAAACAGTATGGCAGTATGTGCGTGGTCCCTAGCACAGTATAAGCAGCATCTAATAGCAGGTTTCATTGTAGAATGTTTTCAGATGCTTGAATAAATCAGATCTTTAATCGAAAAAAAAAAAAAAGAACAAGCCATCCAAAGCATGTGTGACACAAGTTTCCCCAGGTGGTGGCCTTTAGACACTCCTCCCCCACAACCCTTTCTGTCCTCCCATCTCTCTCCCATATCCCTGTCCCTCACCTGCCGACTTCATTCCTCTGTTTCCCCCTCACCTCACCAGGTGGAATCTTCCTTAGCAACTCCCTCCAAGACTGAAGAGCTTCCCAAACCAAGTTGGGCATTGGCCCTATCCAAGGTTCTGAAACCTGCTGGGACGCCAGGATGGAGCTGGTGTTTCTGTTCCACGGTGAACACATGTGAGGATTCAGTGGCAGTACTAAATGTTATTTTAATATTTCCTTCATGCCTTAACTCCAACAGGTAACAGCTTAAAAATACATAATTGAAAGATTTTCCGTCTGAAAAGATGCTTCTGGGCTGAAGCCTGGGGAGATGGTGGCTTTATCTTGAATATCCTCAGAAATACAGATTCTGAGACACATACGTCTCTAAATCCATTCAGATGTCTGAAGACTGTAAGACAGATGTCAGTAGAAATAATGCTAAGGGGTTATCAATCAACTCAGCAAATGTTTATCAAACCCCTTCTGATCAACCACTGTGCTGGGCATTTGGGTGCTTATAAAGAGATATAAGGAGTGGTTTTAAATCTGAAGAGTTCTAGATCTATAAGGAGTCAACATTAAATATAATAATATTAAAGATGAGGGACTTCCCTGGTGGTCCAGTGGTTAAGACTCTGTGCTTCCACTGCAGGGGGCATGGGTTCAATCCCCGGTAGGGAAACTAAGATCCCACATGCTGTGTGGCACCGCCAAAAAAAAAAAAAAGAATATTAAAGATGAAGTAACATGTATTGTAGAACTGCCACCAACTAGCTGGTACATTTAGGAAATAAATGGTTTGGTCAGAAACCAGCTTTCTGAGAGCTCACTATCGTCCCCCTATTGGAGCAGAGTTTGTGATTGAAGAGTGTTAGCAGGAGACCTTCACGTGGGGCATGGTTTCCTATCATGATCCAATATCTCTGTTAAGTTTAATCTAAGATTTACTTTTGTTCCAAGAGTGTACTGGAGCTTTGGAATAGGATCATCCATGAGCAGTATACATCTCAAGGAAATTATAAACCTTTAGCCAGACTCATCAAGAAAAAGAGAGGGGGAAAAAAATAGGGGAAATGAAAGAGGAGAAGGTACAACTGACACCACAGAAATAGAAAGGATCATAACAGAGTACTATGAACAACCATGTGCCAATAAAATGGACAACCTGGAAGAAATGGACAAACTCCTAGAAATGTATGCTCTCCCAAGACTGAATCAGGAAAACAGAAAATACAAACAGACCAATTCTCAGGAATGAAATTGAATCAGTTTGAAAAAAAAAAAAAACTCCCAACAAACAAAAACCTAGGACCACATGGCTTCATGGGTGAATTCTACCAAACACTTAAAGAAGAGTTCACATGCATCCTTCTCAAACTATTCCAAAAAAATATAAGAGGGAGGAATGCTTCTGAACTCATTCTACCAGGGCAGCATCACCCTGATACCAAAATCAGACAAAGATATCACAAAAAAGGAAAATTAGAGACCAATATCACTGATGAACATAGATGCAAAAATCTTCAACAAAATATTAGCAAACCAAATTCAACAATATAGTAAAAGGCTCATACACCACGATCAAGCTGGATTTATCCTAGGGATGCAAGGGTTGTTCAATATCCACAAATCAATCGATGTGATACAGCACATTAATAGACTGAAAAGTAAACTCATATGATTATCTCAATAGATGCAGGAAGAAAACTTTTGACAAAAGTCAACATCCATTTATGACAAAACTCCTAACAAAGTGGGCGTGGGGGAGCATACCTCAACATAATAAAGGTCACATATGACAAACCTACAACCAACATCATACTCAAGGGTGAAAAGCTGAAAACATTTCCTCTAAGATCAGGAACAAGACAAGGATGCCCACCTTTGCCACTTTTATTCAGCATAGTGTTGGAAGCCCTAGCCACGGAAATAAGAAAAGAAAAAGAAATAAAAGGAATCCAAATTTGAAAGAAAGAAGTGAAACTGTCACTGTTTCCAGATGATGATACTATTTAGAGAAAATCCTAAAGATGCCACCAAAAAAAATCTATTAGAATTAATAAATGAACTCAGTGAAGTTGTAGGATACAAAATCAATATACAGAAATCGGTTGTGTTTCTATACAGTAATAACGAACTATCAGAAAGAGAAATTAAGAAAACAACCTCATTTACAATTGCCTCAAAAAGAATAAAATACCTAGGAATAAATCTAACCAAAGAGGTAAAAGACCGACACTCAGAAAACTATAAGACATTGATGAAAAAGAATGAAGACAACACAAACAAATGGAAAAATATACCCTGATCGTGGATTGGAAGAATTAATACTGTTAAAATGACTGTACTACTGAAGGCAACCTGCAGATTCAACACAATCATTATCAAAATACCAATAGCACTTTTCACAGAACCACAACAAATAATTCAAAAATTTGAATGGAAACACAAAAGACCCTGAATAGCCAAAACAATCTTGAGAAAGAAGAACAAAGCTGGAGGTATCACGTTCCCTGATTTCAAAGTATACTACAAATGTACAGTAATCAGAACAGTATAGTACTGGCACAAAAGCAGACACATAGATGAATGGAACAGAATAGAAATGCCCCCAGGCACATATGGTCAATTAATCTATGACAAAGGAGGCAAGAATATACAGTAGGGAAAAGACATCCTCTTCAATAAATGGTACTGGGAAAACTGGACAGCTGCATTCAAAAGAATGAAACTGAACTACTTTCTTATACCATATGCAAAAGAGAAAGAAAGCTCTAAATGGATTGAAGATTTAAATATATGACCTGAAACCATAAAACTCCTAGAAGTAAACATGCAGTATGCCCTTTGACATTGGCTTTAGCAGTAATTTTTTTTTTGGATATGTCTCCTCAGGCAAGAGAAATAAAAGCAAAATAAATGAGACTACATCAAACTAAAAAGCTTTTGCACAGTGAAGGAAACTATCAACAAGACGAAAAGACAGACAACTGAATAGGAGAAGATATTTGCAAATAATATATCAAATAAGGGGTTAATATCCAAAATATACAAAGAACTTGTACAACTCAGCATCAAAAAAACCCAATTTAAAAATGGGCAAAGGGGCTTCCCTGGTGGCACAGTGGTTGAGAGTCCGCCTGCCGATGCAGGGGACGCGGGTTCGGGCCCCGGTCTGGGAAGATCCCACATGCCATGGAGCGGCTGGGCCTGTGAGCCATGGCCGCTGAGCCTGCACGTCCGGAGCCAATAACGGGAGAGGCCACAACAGTGAGAGGCCCGCGTACAGCAAAAAAAAAAAAAAAAATTGGGCAAAGGACCTGAATAAATATTTTTCCAAATAAGATATATATATGGCCAACAGACCCATGAAAAGATGCTCCACATCAGGCAAATACAAATCAAAACCACAATGAGCTAATATCACCTTTAGGCTTGTCAGAATGGCTATCATCAAAAAGACAACAAATAACAAATGTTGGCAAGGACTTGGAGAAAAGGGAACCCTCATGCACTGTTGGTGGGAATGTAAATTGGTGCTGCCACTATGGAAAACAGTACGGGGGTTCCTCAAAAAATTAAAAGTAGAACTGCTATATGATCCACCAATTCCAATTCTGGGTATTTTTTCCAAAGAAACAAAAACTCTAGGTCAAAAGATACATACACCCCAATGTTAATAGCAACACTATTTACAATAGCCAATATATGGAAGCAACGAAAGTGTCCATCAACTGATGAATGGATAAAGAAGATGTGGTACATATGTACAGTAGAATATTACTTGGCCATAAAAAAGGAATGAAATCTTGCCATCTGCAACAATATGGATGGACCTGTAGGGTGTTATGCTAAGTGGATTAAGTTGGACAGAGAAAGAATCATATGATTTTGACTATATGTGGAATCTAAAAAACAAACTAAAAAAAGAACAAATGCAACAAAACAGAAACAGACACACAGACACAGAGAACAAACTTGAGGTTGCCAGAGGGGAGGGTGACGGGGGGCTGAGAGAAATAGGTGAAGGAGATTAAGAGGTATAAACTTCCAGTCATAAAATATCAATAAATGAGTCACAGGGATGTGATGTAGAGCATAGGAATAAAGTCAATAATGATGTAATAACTTGTATGGGGACAGATTATAAATAGAATTTAAAAGGTGAACATTTTGTAGTGTATAAAAGTATCAGATCACTATGTTGTACACCTGAAACTCGTATAATATTATAAGTCAATTATACTTCAATAAAAATAAATGAGAAATAATAAGAAATCTCAAGAAAATAAGGAAATTGTGTTAGTCAATGCTCAGTTTTACTTTCAAATAGCCACGTCTCTCTCTCTCCATCTTCTGTTTCTGTCTGTGTGCAAACTTTGATCTCCTTTACCTCACACTGACTTTCCCCACAGACCCCACACACTGACTTCTACATGTTTAGTAGAATATAAGTATATTCTACTTGTAATTGTCTAAGTAGAAACCCCAAAACGAACATCACAAATCAAAAGGACAAATTCAAATCAAAAGAAAACTTTTTAATAAAAAACCAAAATTATCCTAATTATCAGCAATAACTGCTTAGAAGATTCAATAGAAAAGTAATTTTCCATTTACAGTGGCAGCAGGACTTTAACATACGCGAGTGAGCCTGATCAACGTGTGAGATCCGTACAAAGATGACAGTACGACATCCTTGCAAGGTATTGCGACGCCCTGCCAGGGAGCAGAGGTTTGCTACCTTCCTAAACAGGAAGCCTCAGGAGTGCGTGGCTGACTTGGTTCCATTTTACTCTACACGTTCAGTGAGAAAACAATCAAAAGCTCAACAAAGAGTTTTAGAGATATTGACAAACGGAATCTAAAATTCATCTTGAAGACAAAGAGCAAGACCAGAAAAGGTAAGAAAGGAAGAAAAGGAGGAAGAGGGGGTGGTGATTCTCTCCCCATGTTGGGCACATAACAGATGGGTATAAAACAGGCGGAGGGCAGCTGACATGAGCAAATAGATCAATTGAACGTAATGAAAAGTCCAGAAACAGAGACTTTAGCGTACGTGAAATTAATACACAGGAAAGGACGCATTTCACATCCACAGGGATTGATGGCACTAAACGGTGTTGAGACACTTCTCTACTGTTGTGGAAGAAAAACAGAATTAATCTTTAACCTCACATCATTTCCCGAAGTAATTTCAGGTGGATTTCAGACATCAGTGTAAAACAGAACTGTAAAAACATTGGACAAAAATAGGAGAAAATGGAACCTGGAGAGACAAAAGACCTCAAACAAGACACAGGAAATGCAAAAGGCTAAAATAAAGAACACATAAGCTTGACTACCTCAAAATTTAAAATTCCTATACGACTCACGATACAGTAAAATATTACCCACAGACTTGGAGAAAACATTCACACCATACATAGCAAGGGATTCACAGATAGAATATGCCATCATCTCCATACAGTAATATGAAAAAGATAAACAACGGTGGAAATTCAGGCAAAGCATATAAACACACGATTCATGGGGGAGAAATTACAAATGCCAGTAAGCGTGGAAATGCTCGATTCGGTAGGAATGAGGGGAAAACTCGTTAAAACAAGACATCGTCTCTCACCTGTTTGATTGGCAAACACGAGCACGACGGACAATAGCGGGTATCAGCAGAGACGTGCGGGAACAGGATTCCTACGTGCTGTTGGTGAGAATGTACTTTGAAGGGCCTTCTGCGGAGAGGGATCTGGGCGCATCTATTGGCACAAGACCGCACAGGTCCTGGCTTCTCCGCTTCCCAGATCTACCTGGAGAAACGCCCACTCGTGTGCAAAGGAGGCGAGAAAGAGGACACCCACCACGATGTTCCCTGAAGGAGTGAGAGCTCGGAGGAGAAAATGAAACGTCCTGCAATGGAGACTTGGTTCAATGCAGAGGAATCTGGTGCTTCAGTTCTTGGACTTTGGAAGCCTGGGGGAGGGGGTTCCGGGCTGACCCCTCTGCCGTAAAACGGTGCGTAGAAGAGTGTGGTTGGGAGGAGGGGTGTGCAGCTGCCTCCCCCCAACTGTGATGCAGTGAGGCTGAGTCAAGGGGTCTGTAAGTCCTACAAGGCGGTCACCGCAGGGCGGACGGTGAACCTTAGGGAAGCAGCGCCCATCCTTCCCTGGCTCGGCCAGAGCAGCCCAGTGGGCAGCACCCAGACTTGTCAGTGTTTGCACCACGCTGATTCCTGTGGAGTTAGGTTTGTGGGACTCTCTCATCTTTCACAGGCATTAGCTGACGCTGGACCTCAGGTATGAGCGAGGGACACGGGCTGGAGGCCTTGGAGACGTGGCTCAGGGTCCCTGATGGGCGTGTGTCCTGCCCACCGGGCGCTGCAGCCCGGTGCACCGTGGCCCCTTCCCTCCCACATCTTCTGCACGTTGAAGACAAGCCTCCCCGCCCAGGAGGCCACAGGGGTCCTCTCCCCTTGTCTGGAGTCTCAGGGTCTCCTCACGCCGGTCCAGGGCCGCACACGCCTTCCCCTCTGAAGTTTGAGGCAGCGAGAGACTGGTGAGTGTTTTTAGGTTTCCCTCTGTGCACACAGGAGAAATTTTAATGAGCAGTATTGGCGATGCACTGAATATGTCTGATGTCCACAGGAGAAATTAGCCCTCTGCTGAGCCAGCTCTGTGCTTTCATTACATGCATCGGATCAATGCTGGGAAAACAAACACAGGCACCAGGTATCCCGGGGACGCGTTCTGGGGGAGAATCCACCGCAGGAAATGCTGCACTAATTAGCAGAGGAGACCGCGGGGATCTGTCCTCACGGGTCCATCAGGAGGCACTGCGGAGAGGACCCCGGGGGATGATGGGTTACAGGGCTGAGTGGGGACCTCTAGGGTCCTGAGCAGGTGCCCCCCACGGGGAAAGACGCAGGGGTGTTTGAGCCCCTAAAGCTTTGCTACTCAGACTGGGGTCCCTGGACCTGCAGCATCAGCATCATTGGATCTCGTTATAAATGCAGGTTCCCAGGCTCTTCCCTCCGCATCTGCCCCTCCAGTGCATCAGAACCCCGAGCATCCTCAGGGCACACGGTTGCCCAGGGCACTCACTGCATTTTCCGGCCGCCTTTGCAGAATCAGGGATCATCTGACCAGTGGATTTGAGTTCTGCCCAATGCCCCGTGAGCAGAGGTGATGGGAGCGGCTTGCGGGTCATGCCCTGAGGGGATGCAGGGGAGCCCTCCCCTCCCATTTTTCCCATCCACTGGCTGAATGAGGCCCAGTCTGCTTGGGTCAGCTTCTTATCTGGGCCCAGGAGGCCCCAAGGGAAAGGGGGGTCTTTTGAGCTTTGGAGAAATTTAATCTCTTTATCCTGTGCCGATCACTGAGCTTCCTGTGGCTGGGCTTCCGCAGCTGCGCAATAGGGATGATGACGGCGATGGTGATGATGGTGGTGAAGATGGTGCCTTATTTCCAGGGAGAGGAGGAAAGGTGATGAGGCAATGGCAGGGCTTGGAGCAGGCCCTGTGCCTACTGTTACTAATATCATTATTACTAATACCTCATGCCCTTGGTGAAGTGGACTTTTCCCCTCCTGTCCTGGGCCCCTAGTTAGAAGGCAGGAAACGAGCTCCCCTTTAGAAAACCTCCTTTCCCAGCTTGTCCTCAGCAGGAGTCCTCTACAGAAGGCATGAATGTCCCCCAGGCAAGCAGGGGACACAGGCCGTCCCCCAACCCTGTACCGAGGGCCCCACTGGGCCTGGTATCCTGGAAGGTGCATTAACATCGCAGACCCTGCTTCCTGCAGTAGCACCGAGATAGCGGCTCCCCTTGTGCTTGGCTGAGGGGAATCAGGAATGGACACCAGCGGGCAGGCGCTCGGTCACTTTGTTGACGAGGCTGATGTGCCCACCTCCTGGGGAGTTTCCAGGGGAGGCGTCGGCGCTGCCCCTGCAAAGCGGTGGGGCTGGCGTCCCCGGGCTAGTGTCTGCACTCCAAAGCACATTAGCCTGGATTGGGAGGGCAGAAACGTCACAGACCTGCTGCATTCAAGGCCTGGTGATTAATGGGACGGGACATCTTGCCTCATGGTTTTTTTGGGGGTTTTGGGGGGTTTTTTTTTTGCGGTACGCGGGCCTCTCACTGTTGTGGCCTCTCCCGTTGCGGAGCACAGGCTCCGGACACACAGGCTCAGCGGCCATGGCTCACGGGCCCAGCCGCTCCGCGGCATGTGGGATCTTCCCCAACCGGGGCACGAACCCGTGTCCCCTGCATCGGCAGGCGGACTCTCAACCACTGCACCACCAGGGAAGCCCCAGCACTATTTTTAATGGCTGCTTCGAGAGCTGTGAGAATACTACACAATAATTTATTCAGTGGATCCCTGTTTTTAAACCTTTTGATTGTCTCCAATTTTTCTACCATTATAAATAGCATTGCTATGAGCATAAATCTTCACACGCATCCCTGAATACTTCCTTGGGATGAATTTCTAGAAGGAGCTGCTGGATAAACACATTTTAACCTTGAAGCTGCTTCAAGCCCATTTCCCAAGGCCTGCGTCAGGGCTGCCCCGCCTGGTGGTGCAGGTTGCACACGGCTCAGAGGTCCCAGAAGGGGCAGGAAGGGTCTGAGGAGGAGCCTGTGGTCCACTCCACGGGTATCCAGGTGTCCCCTGGAGCAGGTAACTTTTTCTAGTCTGCACAGAGGCACAGAAATTGCTAGCAGAGCCCTGGCTGAATTGTCAGAGTCTGAGGTCAGAGGAGTCTCCTGACTGAAACCACCCACAAGGGGCCCCAGGGGGTGGGGTCGGGGCCAGCGACTGTCCAGTCTCATCCAGGTGACCCTGAGCATTGCCCAGGGTGAGGTGCAAAGCCCTCTCCCTTTTGCCCACAGCCCCTGGGCCTGTCTGTCAACAGCAGGCACGGATTCCCCCACTGGTCACCAGCTGAGTGATGCCTGTCTGCGTCCTGAGGGTTTGCCTAGCCCCACAAATCACCCCACGTGGACCAGACATGCCCCGTGGTCCTGGGAGCCTGTGGATCCCAGAACGGAGGATGGGGCCTGGGCAGCAGCCGGGATGCTGGTGGGGACCGTGAGGAAGTTCCTGCCCCCGACGAGGGGGGTCGGATGGACTGAGCTGGGCTCTCCCTCTGAGCCCAGTGCCTGGGGCCCCGGTCACGCCCAGCACAGGGAGGGGTGCTGGCGTCTGGACAGAGAGCTGTGCAAGGGGAGACGTGGCCTGAGGGAGCCGTCCCAGCCGAGGGAGCTCACAGCCCCGCGGGGGCCCTGCGGATGGACGCCGTCCCTGTGAAGACCCCAGTCCCCAGGCTCGGGAGCCAGCTCTGTCCCCAGGGGCCAGCCTGGGGCTGCGCAAAGAGGGTCTCTCCTCCTGGGCCACCCAGTGCCTCTGCTGTGGGGGTGGGTGTCCCAGCTGAAATCTCTCAAGGTTTTCACAATTACACTTTATGGGGAAATCCCGGCAGAGCGCCCGCCTCCGTCCACACTAGTGGCAGCGGTCACCTCGGAGCGATAGCGCAGATCTCAGTGGGTGAAAACACACTTAGAGGAACCCCTACGGCAACCTTCCAGGCAGAGCTTTGCCCGTCTGAACGGAAACGGCCCCTCGAGGGGACCTGCGATGGGAGAGTCAGGACCATCTTCACCGCAGAGGCAGCAGCGGGGGTCTGGGAGCTCCAGCCGCTTTGATTGCGGACTTAATGCACTGACCTTGTGCAACTTCAAGCCCCCGTTTGGGTGCAGAAGTGGCTCTTTTGAGATGATGGGCTTTTAATGATCACCCTTGACCCTGTCAGCTCAGTGACTGAATCTACAGGAGAGACAGAGACAGGGAGGCAGAGAGATGGAGAGACCGAGACAGAGAGAGACAAAGACAGATAGAGAGAGACAGAGAGATAGAGAGACAGAGACAGGGAGACAGAGACAGATAGACAGAGACAGAAAGAGAGACAGAGACAGAGAGGAAATGGCATTAGGAGTGTCTTCTGGGAGGTGCAGGGTGGCCCTGCCGGGACCCTACTCCCCAGTCCTGTGAGGTAGGGTCTGGGCAGGGCGGTGATTTGGGGTTTTCCTCTTTCCTTCCTCTGCAAAGAGACGTGGAACCAGAGCCAGAGGATGGGGGAGAGAGAGGAGGAGAAGCATCACGTGTCTGCTCCAGTGACAGGAAGCACTGATCCCAACGGGCACGTCCACGTGTCCACGTGATGGTACTGAGGCAGGAGATGGGCTCCAGGCTAGACATTTACAACTGGCCTCCTGTTCACACTTCCTGGGGTGAGAAGAAGATGGGCTCCAGGCTGGACATTCATTACCAGCCCCCTGTTTACATTTCCTGAAGCAAGAGACAAACGGGCTCCAGGACTACATATTTATGACCGGACTCCTGTCTATATTTCGAGATCTGCACCTCGATATAAAAACCAGTAAGAGAAATAGGGTAAATAATCGGACGTTGGACATTTTTGTGGCAGGAACAGAGTGGGACTAAATCCTGTTAAAAGATCAAGAGGTCATACATCTCCCATCCTTGGGGCAAGGGAGACATTGCACATGCGCAGAAAGGCTCCTTGGGGGTCAAAAAGGAGGGGGCACCACCCCATAATAGGTGATGCTAAGGCCGTCCCATAGGCCTCTGGGCTGGGATCCATCTTGGAAAGAAGCTGCCCACGTGTGTTAGGGAGGGTCCTAGGGCAGAGCAGATGTGGAGAAAGAAACCAGATAATTGGCCAGAGGTGAACAGAGACCCAGAAGACCTGTCCTATATAAGTGACTTAACTGCCTCTTTACTGGGGTCCTCCTCGTTAGGGGGGACGCCCACACCCTTGCTCTCCGGGTGTGCATCTCTGCCCTGCTTCTGTCTCAACTAAACAAGCTGTTTCTCGGTGTGCTCTCCCACTTGTTGTTGTGCTGTGTCCCTAACAATAAACTTTGCACCTGTTTTTACAGTTTTGCCTCGGTGAGAAATGCGTTTTTCACTGGGGGGCAAGAGCCAGGGGGTGTGCTGGCGGGGATTCCTGGTTTTCATCCAGGCTCCCCAGGTTCAACTCCCGGGCAGGGAATTAAGATCTCGCTTCACGCCACCAGTCACTGCTGCTCCTCCGAGATCAATGTTAGACCCACTGAGGGAGAGGCCAGAGCAGCTGGGGAGGCCTGGGACACAGTCAGGACACCACCTCCCCACCGTGTGGCTTTGAGTTCACGGGCCCTAACAATTGTTAGTGTTGAAATATGGGAACGCGTCTCTAACCGTGGTGAACAGGCACTGCCCCAAGCCCCGCAAGCGCCCGGCCCTCTGCCAGCCTCCTCAGGACCTGGTGACTAAGGGGTAAACGCCTGGCAAGGCTGAGTCGGGGAGGGGCAGGGGAGGGACACACTGAGTCCACAGGGACAGCCACTCCCCGGCCCCAGGACAGCATGTACATGCCAGAATCCCGGAATTGTGGCCCAGAGTTGCAGACATTCCAGTTCTTCAAGAGAAGTTTCCAAATACATAAATATTGCTTCAGATTTTTAAGAAAACCCTCTGTGGACCAAACTTGACCCATTCCAGACAGAATGCAGACCGCAGGCGGCAGGGAGACCTTTCTAGTCCAAAACCCACCTATGTCCACATATCCCAAATTCTGCAAATCTTCAGGTCCCCTAAATCCACCAATTTTCATTTATTTACACGGGGAATTCAGACTTGGAAGCTGAGTGGAGCTGGGGCATTGCCCAGGGAGAGCTCAGCTGGGTTTTGTTCCTGTGAAGCCGCCCTCCCCCGGCCCACTCGCTCAGACGACACTGACTCGGCCTCCCGGGGCCACGGGCAGGGCTGTGAGAGCCCAGACAGGTTTATCCAGCACTTCGACAGTGAATGTGATCCCTGAGATTTAACTCTCTGGGAACAAAACCGTTCCCCACCCCACCCCCGCACAGGAAACAGCATTTGCCACCATCATCATTTCTACACTGTTCACTCACCAGCCATCGTCTGTATGCTCAACAGCCTGCCCAGCCCAGTAGACTCCCGAGCACCGGTCCCAGCACTGAAGTCGCGCCTCTGGGCCTCCTAAATCCAACCTGCCGGGGTCAGCCCACACCCCGCTGCTCTTTCCCACCTCCAGGTCGGCCAGGCTGGATGCCCTGCCGCACGCCTGGCTGCCAGCCTCGTAGGCAGGAGGTAGGTGGTTCCCACCGACCCCAGGCTCTGGGAAGCAGGAGGCAGAGGCCAGCTCTCTGTGGACTGGGCCCAGGTTGTGGAGGCTGTCCTTGCCTGTGGTGGCCCGTGGCCTTCTCTGCGTGCGTGCTTCCCTACCGGGTTCTCCTAATGACAAAATGACACAGCTCTGGCAGGTGAGCAGAGGAAGGATGGTGCCCACAGTGAGTCTCAGTGGGATCAGAGAGCTAAATTTAGAGAGAGCCGTGCATTCAAATGTGGACACACCCCAGGGGATGCATCACCCAGCGAGCACGGCGGGAGGACATCTCACTTCCCGGAGCCCCTGGCGGAGGCGGCCGCAGTAGCTGGAGCAGTCCCAGTTCCTGAGGAAGTGGATCCCTGTGGGGCATGCCTGAGGGACTGGTTATAGGGCAGACGCTTGGGCTTTTCCAGGGGTCTGAGAAGTGCTGACCTCCACAAGGTCCCCCCTACCGGAGCCCCTTCGTTAAAGTATGATTTTGCTGGTTCAAATCACATGTAAAATCATGTAGGGATTTCCCTGGCGGTCCAGTGGTTAAGACGCCGCGCTTCCAATGCAGGGGGCGCGGGTTCCATCCCTGGTTGGGGAGTTAAGATCCCACATGCCGCGGGCCGAGGCCAAAAAATAAGTAAATAAATAAAAGCATGTAAAGCAGAGATTGAAAGATGGGGCCTGCTTCTTCCCACTTTAAAAAGGGGGGAAAGACGTTCACATAAAAACCCAGACTTTCACCTGCACCTCGGTGGCCCTGGGCTGAGGTCCGAGCAGGGCGTGGCCAGTGTCCCTTTCCCCTGGGCTGGGGTGCGCTTCCCTGCTGGGGCATCCTCATCGGTGTTACATGCCTGAGCCCTTTCATGTTCCCGATGTAGAGGAAAAGACTATTTGGAGACTCGTAAAGAACCAGGTTGTTTTTTAGAGGGATGTAAGAATTTTGAGGCTTAGAAAAGGGAGATTTAATACAGGGTAAATCAGCAACTCCATAGACCACCTGCTCCTTGTGGAAGGAAATCCACCAAGAATTGGTCTCAGTGGAAAGAAAATGCTTTCCAACTTTGTTTCTGCCGCTGATTTGGAGGAGAGTCTTGGGTGAAGGACAGGGTGGTTCTCGGATGCCCCTGGATGACGGCAGTTTGATGCCACCATTTCTGTTCTTTCTGGGCTCATTTGACAGATGGCAAAGGATGTAACTTGGCAACAGCAGAAAATACTAAATGCTCTCGCACCTGTTTCACAGATCACCAGTATACCCGCACACACTTAAATCATACATGCCCCTCAGTTAAATCCCCCAACATGAGGGGCTGGATGCTTTCTGCAGTGGTGCTGGGCTCAGAGTAGGCACTAAATAGACCTTTACTAACTCATCTCTACACCAACCTTGGTCTCTCCCCAGCCCAGTCTTAGTTTCCAATCTCTACACTCACCTGTGCTTCCACAGCTCAGAGATGACAGTGCAGGCCACACTGATCAACAACAGTGTCACCTGGGTGTGGTCCCCACAGTGAAAATGTCCAACGACAAAAGCAACCTGGTCTGGATCTGTACACCCCAGTGGGAAAGCTTGGTGGCGTCTTCTCAAGCTGAGTGCCTTAACACATCAATTCCACCCCTAGGTATACAACTGTCGATTTCAGCGCAAAAGTGTGTAACCCTGGGCCCTAAAAGGCACACACAAGCATGGTCATAGCAGCACTGACCCAAACTGAAACTGCTCAAATGCCATAAACAGTAGAATGGATAGATTACTGGTGGCTTTTCACAATGGGAAATTATTCAGCACTAAGAATGACAAATCTAGAAATCACACACCATGATATGGATGACTTGCAAACATGACGAGTGAGACACTGAATATAGAAGAGCACATGCAACGTCATCCCATTCACCTAAAACATAAAAATAGGCAAAACTGATCTACCATGATAAAAGTCAGGGAACAGCTACCTTTAAGAAGGAAACAAATCAGTGTATCATGATATATGGAAAAGACCATGATTTTTTTAAAATAAATTTATTTATTTTTGGCTGTGTTGGATCTTCGTTGCTGTGCATGGGGTTTCTCTAGTTGTGGTGAGTGAGGGCTACTCTTTATTGCGGTGCACAGGCTTCTCATTGTGGTGGCTTCTCCTGTTGCGGAGCATGGGCTCTAGGCACACGGGCTTCAGTAGTTGTGGCACGCGGGCTCAGTAGTTGTGGCTCACGGGCTCTAGAGCACAGGCTCAGTAGTTGTGGTACACTGGCTTAGTTGCTCCGTGGCATGTGGGATCCTCCCGGACCAGGGCTCGAACCCATGTCCCCTGCATTGGCAGGAGTATTCTTAACCACTGCACCACCAGGGAAATCCCAAGACTATGATTTTTAAATGGGCAAAAGATTTTTTTTTTTTTTTGGCAAAAGATTTTAATAGACACGTCGCCAGAGAATATATCTGAATGGCTAATAAGCACGTGAAAAGACACTCATCATTAAGGAAAAGCAAACTAAAGCCACAGTGAGGTACGCACCCCCTAGAATGGCTAAGATCAAAGGGATGGACCATGCCAAGTACTGGTGGGAATGGAAAATGGTGCAGCCATCTGGAAAACAGTGTGGCAGTTCCCCAAAAGTTAAATACAGAGTTACCATATGTATTAATTTCCTACTGCTGCTGTAACAAACGGCCACAAATTTAGTGGCTTGAAGCAACACATTTATTTTCTTTCACTCTGGAGGTCAGGAGTCTCAAAGGGGCTAAAATCAAGGTGTCGGCAGGGCTGGTTCCACCTGGAGGCTCCAGGGGAGAGTCTGTTTCTCACCTCTTCCAGCTTCTAGAGGCACCTGTGTCCCTCCAATGTGCTTCTGTATTCAAGGCCAGCTCCCCAAACTCCCACCTCCATCTTACAAGGATCCTTGTGACCACGTTGAACCCACACAGATGATCCGGGATAATCTCCCAACTCCAGACCCTTAACTTAATCCCATCTGCAAAGTCCCTCTGGCCATACGAGGCCATGTCGACAGTGAACGTGTGGGTACTGACACCCAGACACGTCTATACAGAAAGATGAAGCTCCTTGGCGGGCAGGAGTACAGGCCCGGGGGGGCAGGCAGCCAGGGATCTGTGACCTCGGACAAGTTAACAAACATCTCCAGGTAAGACTGAGATCACAGAGCACCTTCATGAAGGGGCCATTAAAGAAGAAAATTCAACTGAGCAAACCTGAAAGATCTTACTGCCTTGGGCTTCCCTGGTGGCGCAGTGGTTGAGAGTCCGCCTGCCGATGCCGGGGACGTGGGTTCGTGCCCCGGTCCGGGAAGATCCCACATGCCGCGGAGCGGCTGGGCCCGTGAGCCATGGCCGCTGGGCCTGCGTGCCCGGAGTCTGTGCTCTGCAACGGGAGAGGCCATAATAGTGAGAGGCCTGTGTACCGCACAAAAAAAAAAAAAAAAAAAAAGATCTTACTGGCTTTATGCAGTGGTTCATGAATCAGGCAGCATCCAATCTAACAGATAGAAAGAAGCACCAAGAACCTGTACAAAATGAAAGACTTTTATAGACAGAAGGGAAGAGGAACAAGGAAGTCATACTAGACCAAAACTGGGCTGGTTATTGCAAGGTTACTTTCCTGTAGGAGGTGACAGGCGTCTAAGAGGCAGGTGACCTAACTGGTGCTGATCTAGTGATTCCTGGTTCACAGGTTTAAGGTCCCATTTCTGGAGAGCCAAAACCGTTATTAAATTAGGTCTTAGTTTGGTGATGTGGGGCTTAGCATAATCAACTCCATTTGGGGACTGTCGTCTTGTTTTTAGCCAGGCCTCGTGAGGACCAATTGGATAATACACGTGCTCAGGAGGGCACCTATCTGCCCTCATGTCCACTATGGTCCTTCTGCCCAGTGTCACGAGGGGCTTGGCCTGCAGGCAGAGCCTCCAGGCTCCCTTGCCCACTGGCGTCACCTCCGTCCAGCAAATGCTGAGTTTGGGTATTGGAGGGTGGGAGGGGAGAAGCCTGTGTAATTCTCTGCTTCTCTGTGTTGAAAGGCATCTCCTGTTCTATCTGTATCTTTTTCCTGATTCCAGGGCTCTGCACAGCACCTCCTTCACAACCCCAGGTCTGACGGGGCCACCTTCCCCCTGCTCAGCCAGCATCCAGGATGGTTGGGGTGCCAGCTCTTGTTTGTCTCAGGGTTGCCCCACCTACTCCTGATTCAGCTCTTCCTACACCTTTGTTACCAGTCCAGGGTACTAACTTCCCTCTGTAGAACCACCTTTGTTTTCCTAAGAGAACCCTAATTGAAAAATGCTCGATAATATAAGCTATTATTTTTAAATTAAGCATGCTCAGATTCATAGAAATTGTATGCCCCTTTACAGTATTTATGTGTTTACATGTCTTCCCCCTGCCTTTTATGAGTAGGGATAATGTAAAATGTAACAGACATTGCTTATTTGCCCACCCAATACCCATTCTTCCCTTCTTTGTTAGCAAAGAATCTTTATTCAAGGAGACAATGCATCTCACCTAGGGGCCGCGATGTTATCGGCCACTGAATGAAATTTCCAAACGATAGACAAGGCATTGTCATTAATTTTTGTCCAACTGGGGATACAAATACGTTTCCTATCATCCAGGGGTTCACAGTCCTGTGAGGTGCACTCAAGTGCCTGACACATGGTAAGTGCTCAGGTGAGATGGGTGACTGATATGCTTTTTCATAAATCTGAACGCAAGCTGGGACCCATGACCTGACATAGGACTTATAATCCTGATTTACTGCATTATTCACAGAAACTCTTGCAAATGTATAAAAACTAAATCACATTTGGTTGAAAAGGACAAAATTGCACGAAGATGGACCTAGAAATCTAGACCATATAGACCCATTTTCTATGACTATTTACTTCCAAAAATGTATCACCCCTTCACAGCCTGTGCCTGCCAGTGTGGGGTGATCTTAGGAGAGGCATTTCCTCTATGGCCTCACCCAACTAGGCTGTGACTAGTTACCATTCACGTGGCCAGTTAGCATTCATGGCAGGGACCTGGCTATGTTCTTAGCCTCATTGGACGGATGAAGTAACTGGAGATCAAAGAGCTCCAGTTTGAGTGGACTGAGCTAACGTCCACAGCAATGGACAGGGCTGGCCATCCTACCCATCACGACTGCCCAAAACCCACCCACACTTTAAGATTCTGGTTGTGTTAAAAAGCAGGCATTCCTGTGTGGGAAGAATGTTAATGGAAGTTATCGGCCATTTCAAATTACAGAATAGGAAGGAATCTTCCAGATAATATAAGCAAACTTCTTTACTGTGGTCCACAATAAGAACTACATCTTATGACCACGTGTGTGTGGCTGAAATAAAAATATCAAAAAATAATAACAGCTTACTCCCGAGATGCCCTTTATTCTTTTTAAAAACATTAAACAAAAATGCACTTGTCAGGACTCCCCTCGTGGCGCAGTGGTTAAGAATCCGCCTGCCAACACAGGGGACACTGGTTCGAGCCCTGGTCCAGGAAGATCCCACATGCCGCAGAGCAACTAAGCACGTGTGCCACAACTACTGAGCCTGCATGCCTAGTGCCCGTGCTCCACAACAAGAGAAGCCACCGCAATGAGAAGCCCACGCACAGCAACGAAGAGTAGCCCCTGGTTGCCATAACTAGAGAAAGCCTGCGTACAGCAACAAAGACCCAACGCAGCCAAATATAATAAAATTATTTTTTAAAAATGCACTCCACAGAGTTGTCAACACTCTTGTAACTATCACTCAGCTCAACGAATAGAATGTTTGCAGCATCCCATCAGCCTTTCCTGATCATATAACACTCTGCTTCCCCCATGTCCCTCACGTAATCATCTCTTTTAACATTGCTTTACTTTGCTTTAATCTTTTTTCTTTTTAAAAGCAACTTCAATTTTATTTATTTATTTTTAAATTTTATTTTTTGGCCGTGTTGGGTCTTCATTGCTGCACGTGGGTTTTCTCTAGTTGCAGCAAGCGAGGGCTACCCTTCGTTGCAGTGCGCGGGCTTCTCATTGTGGTGGCTTCTCTTGTTGCGGAGCACGGGCTCTAGGCATGCAGGCTTCAGTAGTTGTGGCTCGCAGGCTCTAGAGCGCAGGCTCAGTGGTTGTGATGCACGGACTTAGCTGCTCCGCGGCACGTGGGATCTTCCCGGACGAGGGCTCAAACCCGTGTCCCCTGCACTGGCAGGTGAATTCTTAACCACTGTGCCACCAGGGAAGTCCCCTTTGCTTTAATCTTTTACCACCTAAACACTATAGCTTAGTTTTGCCTGTTTGAATTTTAGGATTGAAATCACAAAAGTACTATTTGTACTTTTCTGTCTTGCTTCCTTTGCTCAAAATTGTTTCTGATTCATCCAGGCTCTTGCTTGTAACTGCAGCTCATTCGGTTTCATTGTATATTCCACTGTGTATATTACTATACTACAATTTATTTAAGCATTCTGTTGTTGATGGACACTTGGGCTGTTTCCAGTTTGGGGTCATTCAATAATGATGCTATAATAGTGGGAAGCAGCCGCATAGCACAGGGAGATTAGCTCGGTGCTTTGTGACCACCTGGAGGGGTGGGATAGGGAGGGAGGGAGGGAGACGCAAGAGGGAGGAGATATGGGGATATATGTATATGCATAGCTGATTCACTTTGTTATACAGCAGAAACTAACACACCATTGTAAAGCAATTCTACTCCAATAAAGATGTTAAAAAAAGAAACAAAAAGTTGCTATAAACACTTGAGTCCAAGTCTCCTGCAGGTCTTGGGGTATCAGGTAAGACAAGTGGAACTGCTGGGTACTGGTAAGTATGCTGACCTTCACTAGATAGCGACGGTTTTAAAAAGGGGTTGTACCAATAAACTAAATAAATAGAATAAGAAACAAAAAAAAACAAGCAAAGTAACCCCGCATCCAAGTGACAGGTCTCCGCAAACGGGGTCGCCACCAGCGCCCCCAACCACTTTTCTCCCACATGGGTCCCAGGACCCCCAAGTCCGTCACCGCGAGGGGCTTCCCGGTTTACTAAGCTCTTTGACACCCGCTAAGGAAACCTTCCGTGGTACGCGAGACGAGGTTCGTGACCCCCAGGACCGAAAACAAACCAGGGCACCAGAAGGCCATGCGACCCATCCCAGGGCACAGCCTGTCACCCACCCCCCGGGCCTCAGAGTCCCGGCCCCAGGGCACCCGACCCCACGGCCCCCCAGCTCCAAAGCACCCGACCCCACGGCCCCCCGGCCCAGACGGCGGCCAACAGGAAACCTCGCCCAGAAAAGGAACATCCGCCCCCACCGAGCCGCGCACTCGGCCCACGAAGCACCCGTCCTCCTTCCGCCCAGAGCCGGGAAGGGTCAGGGTGTGGGCAGCGCGCGATCCAAAGCTGCGCTTTCGCCACTGCCCTGGACGGCCGCCGCAGAAAAATAAAAACAAAAAACACGCTCCCCTCTGATAACTGCAGCCCCTAACGTGGCGGCGCCTCCGAATGCGAATCGCTAAAGCCAAATCTTTTCTAGCGGCTCAAACTGCCCCAGGCGTAGCGAATCTGCAGAACCTGCTCGCCGGAAGTAGGGCCGCCCCTCGCGGGAAGTTGCACTTCCTCCATTTTGTTGCCCGCTATGGCGGCGGTGTAGAGGTTGGGGCTGGGATGCGGCGCGTTTGACTGAGGGGGTAGGCCAGGCGGAGACATCGGGGACATCGTCGCGGCGCAGAAGAGAACCAGCCTGGACGCCGGGGACGCTGTCATGTACGGCGCGACCGGAGGCCGCGCCAAAACCGAGAGGAAAAGCGGCGCGAAGGAGGAGGCCGGGCCGGGCGGTGCCGGCGGTGGGGGGAACCGAGTGGAGCTGCTGGTCTTCGGCTATGCCTGCAAGCTGTTCCGAGACGACGAGCGGGCCTTGGCCCAGGAGCAGGGACAGCACCTCATCCCCTGGATGGGGGACCACAAGATCCTCATCGACAGGTCGGTTCCTCCCCCCACCCGCCGGTCCTCCCCTTCCCTCGCCCGCTTGATTTCGTCTGATGTTGACTTGATGGCCAGCACTGGAAAGGGGTTTTCTGGAGCCATCAGGGATCCGGGGGGACACCCACTCCCCTGTCCCCACATCCCCCTGGTTTTCGGGGGGAGGGGGACGGTGAAACCGGCCCTAAGGCCCTGGCTGGAGCTGCGTGTCGCGTCTGTCGCCGGAGGGATCGTCTCTGCCCCCGCAGCCCCCTCGCGACCTCTCACTCTTGTCGCTGGGTTGCAGTTGCCACTCCGGGCAGTGGAAGCTGCCCGGGCCCTGGGCCTCTCCTGACCGGCGCTCTGGAGCCCTCCGCGCTCCCATAGCTCGGTGTGGGAGGGAGGGCAGCCCGAAACGCCGCAAGCTTGATGCCGCAATTAGATACCTCTTGGGTCCCCTGAGTTGGCTTTGAACCAGTCGTACCCGCAGCGCTCTCTGTGGAGCGCGCGTATTTTGCCGGCTTGACATTTGACTCTCCCCGACTCCTCCCCCATCCTGTGTTAATCCCATGAGTTTGACAGATTCAGGCCGAGGGTGAAGTTGCTAATCAATTGGAGGCCAGTTGACTTCGTGCAGACACTGGCCTTGCTCTTAGACGTAGCGTTCTTAGGGCTGGTTTCACTGTCTCTTAAAACTGAAGGGTGGGGCTGGGATCCAGATGTGTTCTTTTCAAATCAAAGGTGCTTTAGGTAATCACCCTGGAGGGTGTTTAGCCACTTTGGGCAGAGGGCTCCCGGGATTGGATTTCTAAAGATGTTTGATTTGAAAAGGATGACCTTACGTGATGTAGGTTGTTTGCTCTCTTCCCCTCCCATGTTTTCAGTCCCTCTTTCCTTCTCCTTGGGATTTTTGTTTGTCGGTTTGGTTTTTGCCAATTTGGCAACTCTGCTTCTGGGGCCCGGACTGAAAAGTAACCGTGACCAACCATTAGACTGTGGAATAGTCTCCGAGTGAAGGAAGCCCATCGTTTGAGACAATTAAAACTGGATTCTGCAGAGCCCTGGAACATGACTGTAGGGATGACCTCTGAGCTGGCCAGAATGGACACATTAATGACCAGACGGCTTTTTCCATCCCCGACGTTTCCATTTGGAGTTAGATCTAGACAAGAAGGACTCATGGACGGAGGGTGGCCAGCTCAGGTCTGGACCTGAGGGCCCCCATGCTCTGCTCAAGCATGCTGTGCCTTTAAACTATGGTTCCTATTGAATCATGCTGCCTGAGCTGTCGGGCAGCTTCCTTTTCCAAAGTGTTACTTGCGGTATTTATTATTAAAGTTTGATAAGCGAGAAAATCTGAGCTTTTTATACAGTTTTTCCATATCATTCTGTATACGGTGGGAGTTAGGTCTTCCAAAACCAGTGGGGAGCAAACACCACACATGTACATGTGTAATATTTTAAAATAATGATCTACATTTGTAAGTTAAGGAGGTTTACAGCATAGTAAACATAATTTTGAAATGTAATAAAATGCAATAACTTGGCTACCCTGAAATTTTTGGCCTTTTTTTCTTGTAAATGTCTTTTTTTACCTGTAGTATTTTCTGGTCCTCATTACAAAAGTCAGCATTAAAAACTTAAGCAGACTTTTGTTTGTCTTTCTACATTTGTTTTTGCAACCCTAAATCTGAGTGTTTTAAGTGAAATTTACTAATTCACTCATTATCTGAGAGGTGCACATTGACAGCATCTTCACTGAATCTTCTGTGTTAAAAGCATGGCAGGAAGTGCTCTTCTTCTTAATTTGGCTAAAGTATCTATCGGTCCATGCAAGTACACGTGGATGCGTCTTCATGTATGTTATATCTTGGGGGCATAAAGTCTGGAAGAAAATAATGATCCTGCATCTCCTAATAGTTTTGCTCTGTTTCGAGTGAACCTCCTTAAACTGCACGTATATGTCACTGTTCCTATGTATGTGTGTCTCTCTATCACATAACCCAGCACTTATTTCCTCAGCCAAGTGGCTAGGGGGCGAGCCTAGCCAAGATTTTACCTCCAATGGACGCAAGTTTCTTTGGTGAAGATCTCTCCTGAGAGTTCGGGACTAGCAGAAGGAAGCGAGGAAATTTCGACCGTTTGGTTCTTACGGATAGGTATTTATGTATCCGGTTTGTGTGAATGTAAGCTATGATATTTGACTTTTCAGAAAAAAAAATTTTTTTAATTTTTTTTGCAAATGACATTGAATGGTTAACCAAACCATACATGGTAAGAACTGCCACTGAAGTGGATACCATTTTAAGCTATTAAAGGATTGTTTACCTTTAATTATAAGTTTTATCATATTGCAGAAAGGAGTTTAGACTTTGTTAAGATAACTTGAGCTTAAAAGTAGGTGAGCTATGACTAGCCAAATTAAATATAAATCTGAGAAGAGTTTATATGTTTGTTTTCCTATTTTTATTTCTTTATCTTAATCGGTAAGTATATGTATAAAACATCCCACACAAACCAACCCAGACGTTAATTTCTTTCCGTTGACCAGCATGTTCATATTACAGATATGATGGGCGCGGTCACCTGCATGACCTTTCTGAGTGCGATGCTGAGTATTCCACATGGAACAGAGATTACCAGCTCTCTGAAGAGGAGGCACGAATAGAGGCCCTGTGTGATGAAGAGAGGTATTTAGCCTTGCATACGGACTTGCTTGAGGAAGAGGCAAGGCAAGGTACTGCTCAAGAAAAACTTATTTAAGCAACAAACTCTTTAAAATTTTTTAAGTATTTAAAAATTTACTCCCATTCATTTTTTTATACTCACTCTTTCTGATATTATCTTGACAGTACCCAGTGGATTGGAAAAACAGGAGTCTTTGCGTTCTGAGAGGACCTCAGGATAGTTTATATATAGAGCCACAAAGAATTTTCCCAGCTTTTGAGGGCAGACTGGGATTTGAAAAAACAAAAACCAAACTCTTTAACTGTTCTTCTTTAACAGTATCGTATAAATTAAAATTGATGTTCTTGTCTTTGCCTTAACAATCTTTAATACAGTTCTTAATCCCCAAATTTCTCAGCAGGAAGAAATTTTCCACAAAAGACACGTATTCTGCTGTCTGTGGTAAACATGTACTGGCAAAAGTACATATTGATAGATATGAAGTGTGAATTTTTAGAAACATTTTTGCCTCAAAAAGAGGTTGGAAAAAGTGTGCTGTATGCTTTACTGATAGCTACAACTTTAGAAATATATAAAATTTTTCTCAGTAAATTTCTATTTTTGTTAACATAATTCTTATTTTTATTCAAGAGGAAGAATACAAGCGGTTGAGTGAAGCGCTGGCGGAGGACGGGAGCTATAATGCGGTGGGATTCACTTACGGCAGTGATTACTATGACCCGTCCGAACCAACAGAGGAAGAGGAGCCTTCTAAACAGAGAGGTGGGGGGCTGCCCGGGGTGATGACGTTGGGCAGGTACTACGTGCAGCGGTAGAGTCTCCCAAATACGATACGGGCACTAAGTAATTACAGCATCACTGGGACAGAAAGAGAACATTATTGGTATTAGGGTAAAACAAAGCTAAAAACCAGAAAATGAATTGTTAATGGAGATGGAGAGTGAATTCAGACTTTAGTTACTGTCTAGGATCTGGGTGCCTTTCCTTTATTTCTTTTGGATTCAGGGAATAGGAAGTTACTCACCCTGGATTCTTTGTTTCTAGATAGACAGTATATGTGTTGAAATCTGCAGTGACTTGCTCTTGGGCCGTTGACAGGACAGGCGTTAACCACCCTCCTGCTAGCCTGCTCCTTCACATCCCCCCACGACTGAAACAGTGGCCGATGCCCAGTGGAGGGACGCCTGTGGAGTCAGTTATTACCAGACAGAAAACAGCACAGTATGTCCTGAGGCTCAGTAGGCCCTAGGGTATAGACTTACCATATGGTATTTCAAAATAATGTTTACATAGAATTAAAGATTTTAAATTTATGCCTTTCTGGATTAACTCGGAATATTTATTTTTAAAAAAATAGTGCTATTAAAAAATCCAGACCCATATGCAGTTCAGGAACAGGTGTCCGCAGTCACTTTGGTAAGACCTGAGAGCACCTTTGTTATAGCCCTGCATGCTGATCGGTCGTGAATTGTCAGTGATGATAGTCATTAAGGGTGGATCACTCTATTCATGGTGTTCTGTTTAAAGAGAAGGAGAACTTCAGAAACCTAGTCAAACGTTCAGAATAATGACCAGGAATCACATCATAGAGGGATTTAACTTTCGAGCTAACTGAACCTGTGATGTGGGACTTGATTGTTTTCTCCTTAAGTAACAAACCTCCTGACAAGTATGAAGTAATTATAGCAGTTTAATATTAACATGCTGTCTGCCCTGCACGGTGCAGCTGCACTGGGGTTCTCCCGACCCCCCGCCGGGGGCGTGATCCTGGGAGAGCAGTACAGACACCTGCCTTGTTGCCCTTCCTTTCCTTCTGCTCATTACTTGATGGACATAAGAATCACTGTTGCACAGCTCTGTTCTGCGCGCTTCCAAAGAGTTTTTCCAGGTGTAGTTTTAACCATATTGAGTTAAAGCGTGGTTAAGGTATTAAACACCTTTTTCCGTTGACCTTTGGATCTGACCATACCTCAGAAGTTAGGGTGCGGTAGACATGTTCTTGCAGGTTCAAGAAGTATACGCTCGTTCCTTTATCCAAAATAATTCATCCACTTTGGGATTCTGAATAGTTCCTGTTTTATTGTTGTGTCTGAACCATATACGTTATGTCTGCTTTAAATATCTAGTGTTTGATCAGAAGGAAGGAATGCATACTGTCACCATTTCACAAGTGAAGAATTGAGATTTATAGAGCCCAGATGTCCTTTGCAAGGTCCATCGACTACCTTTGGAAAAATGTATAATAATCATTCCTTAACATTTCAGATTAGGGATCAGCAAACTATGACCGAGGCCCAGCTGGCACGTTTCTGTGAGGTTTTATTGGAACAGCTGTGCTCATTTGTTCACGTTTTATCTGTGTGGCTTTTGCACTCCAATGGCAGAGCTGAGTAGATGAGACAGAGACCACGTGGCCCGAAGAGCCAGAAATATTTACTGTCTGGCATTTTACAGAAAGCGGTTGCCAGCCCCTGTTCTAGGTGATGGGCACTTGTCTTGGTGTAATTATCGGGCTGGCTGGTGCTGAACTTTGCTATGATTATTGCATTTTAAGAACTTCCATGTGACTTGGTTTCTCTTCCAAGTTTTAGTATGTTTTCTCTTTAACGTAACGTTCTCTGTATTTAAAATGTTGTTTCTTTCTGTAATCACATCCTCAGAACTTTGCTTGGTATGCTGATTAACTTTTTAGTGGAAGTTGGGCCCATGTAAACCTTACAGCTTGACACTTTATGTTTAATTTACACTAATATAAATAAAATGCCACATCTATGAATAACACGTACACATGCACACAAACATATACGTACGTGGATGTGTACCTATACATTCACGCACTTTGTAGATGGAATTCAAACATTGGGTGTTCGGTGCCCAGCACCACTAACAGCCAAACTTTACTGCTGCGTTATCTTAAAATTTGAAAATTTAATTTTTGTTTGTTTTCCTGAGTCACCAGCATGTCTAAATATTCCTTGATTTCCAGAATTACTCTGTGGTTGCCCCTTGAACGCCACAGGTGTGAACTGTGCAGGTGCGTTCATTCTCAGATGTTTCCCCAATCAAACGGCACTGCACTGTTGGTTGAGTCCACAGGTGTGGAACCGCAGGTACAGAGGGCCAACTGTGGGACTTAAGTATCCACGGATTTTGGTTTCCCCTGCAGATACTGGGGGATGACCGCATTGTCTGGGCGTCTTTAGCACCTTAAAACCTTGTGACATTAAACAGAAGCATTTGATGGAACCTTTATTTCTGTGCAACTTAACTTCTCTCTTCCCTTTTTGCAGCTTACTGTTTTCATCCCAGTTCCATCCTTTAAATTTTCCGTTTTTCATCATTATTACATATCCATTTTTTTAAAAAAGAAAAAGTTATTTAAATTTATCTGAATCTGAGTTAGTATTGCAATGGTTGGGTTTTATTTTGTGCTGCTAAAGCCATTTTTCTGTAAAGAAAGGTATGTATAAGAATAGAGCAAAGCTGTGTAACCCACCTGTTCCAAACAGCTCTTTTGATTCCAGTGGCTTTATTTTTGAGAACAACTTAGCACTAAGGAAAGGCTATTTCCTTAGTTTCCATCACTTTGTCATTTTAGGGAGGTACGGTAAAAGTTGTACTTTTATAGAGACACCTTTGGCTTCATTCGCAAAGGAAATTGAGGATTTGGAGCTGTTACTTGGCATGTCGCAAACCAGTGTTTTCTAATATCTACCAGTTCAGTGTGTCATTTGGTTACTGAAGCTGAACGGGGGTATTGTTGATTACAGGGAGCTTTCAGGCCACAGTAAGTCTTTAGTCCTTGGGTGAGAGTAAGGCTACGTGAACTTGTGGGACAGTATTAAATACTCTTATTTAATAGGAACTTATAATCAATCTGTATCTCATCAGACTACAGTCCCCAGGTCTTTGTGTACGTGAAGCCTGTTTAAAATGCCCTCTTGGCTTCACAGAGAATTAGGTTTGACAGGAGACTTTTGAAATTGTTCATCTCTTCAAGAGACTCTGTCATGTATGATGGAAACGTTTGTTTTGATGAAGATTTAATATTTATTTCATGTCATCTTTTTTGAAAGAAAAACTTAAGTAGATGTTGAGATCCTTAAAACTGTTAGCCTTTACAGGGTTTCTACTATTTTTTGTACATTTCACTATATTCTTTTTAAATTGATCATCTGAGTGATTGAATTGTATATAGGTACCTTAGAATTCAGAAAGCTATAATGGGCAGTGCCTTGTCTAATATACAGTAGACAAATGTTTATTAAATGAACCATTAAAGAAGAAATGGAGGGACTTCCCTGCTGGTCCAGTGGTAAAGAATTGCCTTACAATGCAGGGCGCGCGTTCAACCCCTGGTCGGGGAACTAAGATCCCACATGCCGCAGGGCAACTAAGCCCCCATGCCACAACTGCTGAGCCTGTGTGCCACAATGAGAGAGCCCACATGCTGCAAACTACAGAGCCCACACGCTCTGGACCCCGTGCGCCACAGCTACAGAGCCCATACGCCCTGGAACCCGCACACCACAACTAGAGAAGAGAAAACCCGCACACAGCAACTAGAGAGAAGCCCGCTCGCCGCAAAGAAAGATCCCGCATGCCTCAACAAAGATCCTGCGTGCCTCAACTAAGACCCGATGCAGCCCCAATAAATAAATAAACAAACAAATAAATAAATAATAAATACGTCTTTAAAAAAAAAGAAGAAGAAGAATTGGAAATACATCTGATTATTTGTGAAAAGAGAGGTGGTTTGCTTGGGGGGAGAAGTCTTGGCAGTTACGTGCTGGGGTTTTACGGTTCAGCGGTGAAAGTGGTTGTCTTGGAATTGAGCACCTGTGCCTGACGCTCTGGGGGACCCACAGCGATAGTTTGAAGGGCGGTCCTAGCAGGTCAGAGGGGCTGGGAAGGAGGAGAGCCTAGCGTGTGTCGAGTGCCTGCCGAGTGCGGAGCCTTGTCGGGGAAATGCTCACGTGCCTTGTCTTGCTGCACCCTCCCCACGGCCGGGGAGTCCACGCTGCCGCTGTGTCTGTACCCCCACCCCCTCGGGGGTTTGGTAAAGTGATTCTGCCCACACGTGGTGGAGCGAGCAGAGAACGGAAGTGTTCCTGGGAGGGATGGTGTGCGACAGAACCGGGAAGGGCCCGTCATGCCCGCGCCCCCCGGCCCCGTAGTGGCTTACAGCTGGTGGGTGTGCCTCCTCTGCAGGTCATGGTTCTGAAGTTCTATGTCTTCTTTTTATACAGAAAAACACGAGGCTGAAAATTTGGAGGAAAACGAGGAGCCTTTCATTGCCCCTTTAGGATTGAACGTGCCGTCTGATGTGGAGCTGGTAGGTGTCTTTCTCGTTCACAATACTGTTAACCTTTGTTACTACTTATCGGGAAGTACTGGTGAGAGCACCCCGCCATGATCACAGTTGCTTTCTAGTTTGGGTGTGTAATGCTTTAAAATTATTTGTGAGTTAGTGGAGAAAAAATCACACACCACTTCTTTCCCCCCTAAAGAAAAAGGGAGAAATTATAGCAGAATCACCAGACCAGAGCATCAGGGGCCTGAGGAGCTGGCTCACTCTCGGAGACCATATGGTTGAATCCCCAGATTTTACCAACATGGAAAAACCCAGTCAGAATTACTGGTGAGGAGACTGTTAGCCACGTTTAGATGCAAAAACCCTCCTTCTCAAGGCACGTGGCTTTCAGTACAGTTGCTGTGTCCTGTCTTTTGCTGGTGTGGTTTTGTGGGCACTCAAGATGGGGACCTTTACTGTAACATTCTCTTGGCACCCTTCCACCCGGTTCTCCTCTCCGTTATGACTAGGGCCCTGTGGCATCTCCAGGCGGCCCCTGCCCTCGGGAGGGACACCTGGGTCGCATCCTCTTGACCTAAGTGCTCTGCAGCTGGGTCTCTAGTTCCCACTGATCTCACTTCGCTATTTCAGCTACGTTCAGTCAAGGTTACATTGTGACAGGCCCTATTGAGGATTTTCTAAGTATTACTTAATGCTAGTAACCCCATAAGGTAGCTTCCCGTTCCCCTTTCACAGAGGCAGAAAAGTGAAGAAGTTGGGTCGTGCGTGCCAGGCAGGACCTCTAACCCATGGTCTTAGCTGTTGTGCCGTCATGAGTCGCTGTGCTTTGTGGGATTCTTACATGTTCATTAGGGACGTTTAAAATATTTGTGTTGCGTGTACATGCTTGGAAAAGGGATATTCGTGCTCAGAGTAAAGGTTTTTCTCTGGCATCTTCCTAACTGGATTGCAAGCACCACGGACGTGGGTATTCCAGCTCCTTCATTGTGTCCTGCTACAGCATCATTGAATAAACAGTGGATGCTGAAAATTCCCCATAGAAGGAGCCTCTTGTGTTCCCCACACTAGCACGTGATACTTCCCTTATTTAGCGCAGCATGAATCTGCTGGTTCTTGCCCTTCGGTTTTATGTGACGATGGGAGATAACAGAATTTAATTCCTGCCTCGACCCATTCCTTCCTCCGCTTACTCATTTATAAATCCTCTCCTTCTCTTTCTCTTTTCTTGCAAATATGGGTAAAAATTTCTTTGGATTTTGCCAAGTAGAATCACTATTTATGTTTGATTCCCATTTCTACCGTTGATCAGTTTGCTACAGTTAAAACTGAAAATGTTATCTGAAGATTTGATATCCTGAGACTTGTGTTGATATATTTTTATGTATTTCTGTTTTTTCTGGAATATGCTATTCTACGTGAGAGACGCATTAAAAACAGTTGCTCTCTTACCCACACGTAATGCTAAAAGCTTTTATTTAAGGTTGACTATATAGATTCTTATTAAGTTTTGGTATGAAGATCATTTTTAAGCTTTTATGCGAACATAAACATAGAGGTGTAGTAGATTTTGTCGCCTTAATTCCTACTGAAGTATTTCATGGCTGTATGTTCCCAGAGTCAGCACCACTAGGCTGCGTGGTGGCCTGCCGGGACCCAAAGCGTCTGCTCCCCGTGGAGAGCACAGCAAGCCTGGCGTATAGGGGTCTGCTCTCTCCCAATGTTCGTATAAAATGGTCACCCGGGTAGGAAGTCTCGCGATTGTGGAGAAACCGTGTGTGAGTGCTCACCAGGTCGCCTGTGGACAGCTGGCCTTTCCTGTATGGTGGCATCAGTATGTCATTCTTCAGAATTGCTGTGAATCGGGGGAGTGGTTTGCTGAATACGTCACACACTGTCGTGTCCACGTGAGTGGGGAGACTGCCTAGGAGACAGGTGTCTGCGTCGTACGTTCCCTCTTGGTGACCAAGCATGAGACTCCCGGCTCGTGTCTAGGTGACGCTTGCTGCCTCGGTGGGCAGGGGCTGCTCTGGCAGCGGCGGAGGCGGGGGTGGTAAAGAGGGCGGGTGCTTGAGGGGTTCTCAGGTTTTAAACTAGGCTTTTGGAGTAGAACCCCATGGCTGCAGGGTCTCTGGGCGTCCGTGCGAAGGGTCAGGAGCAGTGAGAGGTCACAGCGTCCTGGAAGCCGCATGCCGGCGCCTGCTCGAGGCTGGCCACCTGGTCCCACTGGGCCTCTAGACGCCAGCTCCTCAGGTGACCTCACAGCTTTATTTTAGCTTTTCGTAGTGACTCTGTTTGTCCATTTGTATGTTTCTTGGGAAGTAAGGAACTGTTTTCTCCCGGAATATGTAGCCCAGCATCACTTGTCCCGACATTGTGTTTTCAGTTACCTGTCCCTTTCCCAGGGACCTGAAGGCCTGTCTCTATCACCTCCCGAGTTCTACACGTGCCCAGGTCCGTCTCTGGCTGTGTTATGTTGTCTTGCACTGCGGGGAAGGTGGAGGGCGCGTCTCAGCCGAGTCTCTCACCCACCCGAGGCGCCGCAGGTCCGGGTTCTGAGCCCAAACGAGGTTTCCCCAAGCACTGCCCAGAGGCGCGCGAGGTCTCGTGAGCCCCCCGCCTGTTGTGTGACACCTCACGTTCCCCTTGGATGAGCCAAGGGGATCGGAAGTGCTGCTTGTTCGGCACGCCCGTTTGAGTGTATTTACAAGGGAAATGTGCTTGTTTAACATATTTTATGGACAGAAGGAAAAGGGGGGGGATACAATGTACCATTCCCGTCCTGGTCCTGCGCGCTGGTACCAGTAGGTTAATAACAACCTCAGATAGTGAGTATTCACTGAGCATGTGCTGTGTGCCAGGACAGTCCTCACGACACCAGCGCCTCTGACGGGGACACGGGGCAGAGCCGTCGAGAGCAGCCGCCCCAGCTCATCCTGTAAGGGTCAGGCCTGCACTTCCAGCCCAGAGCCCCTGCGGTTGAGCGTTGTTCTGATTAGAGCGCCAGTCTCACCGTACCTTCAGGTGCCGTGTTGCCGTGGGATGGGGGTGGGGAGACAAAAGAGGCACGATTTACCCCTGTGTTCCTGTGGAGTCCTGCCCTTCCTTGGGGGTTTGTGAGGACTTTTCACGTATGATGAGTGCTAAGCCCTGGTCTGCTAAGTGTCATGCACTCTTGTTCTCCTGGCATTTTGTCTTTTACCTGTTTGTTCCTCTCTCCATGCAGAATTTAAAGGTATTTGTGAAGTCATATATGTCACTGTATTCCTTTCCGGCTTCAGGATTTTGAATCTTGTCTTAGAAGACCTTTCCACCCCTGACAATTTTTAAGTATTTTCCTATACTTCCTGCTGTTACTTCCATAGTTTTGTTTTGACAGTTGAGTCCGTGCCTCAGTCTGATATTATTTGGGGCTCTGATCACAGAGGAGGAGAGAGGGCCAGCCCAGCTGCTCCTGGGGCTCTTCGCTTATTCACCCCACCTGCCGCCCAGCCTGGCCCCCAGCCCCACCCTGCTGCAGGGATCAGAGCTCCAGCATTTTCCAAAGCTCTTTGGAAAATGGGTGCAGGTTTTCTGACCTCACATACAGTTGTCCCATTTCCCAATGCCTATTCGAGTTTCTAGAGCCACGTTAATTTTGGAGATGCTGAGAGGTGTTAGTCCCCCTTCCTGGGCTCAGTTGCTTTCTTAAAAGGCTTCCATAAATTAGAAAAGCATTTTCCCCTGGACCAGTCAGTCTTTGTAACACATACGTATTTATGTGTTGGCTACATCCTTAAAATCCCATCTTGTGGTAGGAATAATCGTATTCTCAAATAGAAGAGGGTTTTTCTGAAACCTGCACGGTAAGGAGAGCAGAGAGGGACTCTCTCCAGACCAGACGTTTATCTATATCCACTTGCTTCAGGAGCACATCTGAAACCTACACGGTAAGGAGGGCAGAGAGGGACTCTCTCCAGACCAGACGTTTATCTATATCCACTTGCTTCAGGAGCACATCTGAAACCTACACGGTAAGGAGGGCAGAGAGGGACTCTCTCCAGACCAGACGTTTATCTATATCCACTTGCTTCAGGAGCACATCTGAAACCTACACGGTAAGGAAGGCAGAGAGGGACTCTCTCCAGACCAGACGTTTATCTATATCCACTTGCTTCAGGAGCACATGTGAAACCTGCACGGTAAGGAGGGCAGAGAGGGACTCTCTCCAGACCAGACGTTTATCTATACCCACTTGCTTCAGGAGCACATCTGAAACCTACACGGTAAGGAGAGCAGAGAGGGACTCTCTCCAGACCAGATGTTTATCTATATCCACTTGCTTCAGGAGCACATCTTGAAGGGTGCTCATAAGCTGCTTTGTTTCTCTGTAATCGTCGTCGCTTTGTAAAATGACCCACACACTCTCTGTGACTGCTGTAGCCATAATGTGACATCATAAGAGGGCCTGCTTTTAAGAAGTTTTAGACCAGCATTTTGGTTTGGTCAATGGAGAACATCTCTACTTGGGCGGCGGGAGGGGTTGTATTTTCCTTTAATGATCATTATTCTGAAGCGATCGTTAACAATTGTCATATATACGGAATACACTAATGCAAAAATTAATCTTCCTGTTGAGCCAAAACCACTGAAAATGTGCATCAGGATCTGCACCTCGGTGCAACAGTAGGCCTTTAACATGGACTCTAGTGTATTTGGGGACCAGTAAATAACTTTAATCATAGACATTTATCCAGTGTAAGTGTGAAGGACATCATTAGTTCAGGAATCACATTTGAGAATTAAGGCGTTTGTATTTTGTGAAGGATTCAGCCCTGAAATTACAGTAAGCATCTTGAGTTCTGAACCGCCCATTATCAATGGAAAGAATTTCCCACTTTATTTGCATGTAATTTTCTAGTGTTGATTTCTTCATTAATATTAAAAGTATTTCAGATGTGTGGCTTCCAGCTTCTGGTCCAAGGGGCTCCTTGTGTGGGTAGGAATTGCTCAGCTCATGATGTGGCGGAGGTAACTTAGCAGCACGTGCAGGAGAGAGGTGGGGTCTGGTTCCAGGTAGTGAACGCACTTCAAGGCAACCAGATGACTCGCCCAGTAAATGTGGGTGAAACCGTCTCTGCTCTGGCCAGACCACAGGTAGCTGGGCCTCAGTTTGGAGCTCTGTACTTTTTTTTTTTTTTTTTTTTGGCTGCGTTGGGTCTTCGTTCCTGCATGTGGGCTTTCCCTAATTGTGGCGAGCCAGGGCTACTCTTAATTGTGATACACACGCTTCTCATTGCAGTGGCTTCTCTTGTTGTGGAGCACGGGCTCTAGGTCTGCGGACTTCAGTAGTTGTGGCACGCTTGCTCAGTAGTTGTGGCTTGCGGACTGTAGAGCGCAGGCTCAGTAGTTGTGGCGCACGGGCTCAGTTGCTCCACGGCATGTGGGATCTTCCCCGGACCAGGGATCAAACCTGTGTCCCCTGCACTGGCAGGTGGTTTCTTAACCACTGCGCTACCAAGGAAGTCCCTGGAGCTCTGTACTTTTAAGTGGGAGCGTTGATGAATGGGCGCCATGGGGCAGTCTTACAGGGAGAAGGAGGAACGGGGTGAGGAGAGGTCAGGTGCAGAAGGAAAGGCTGGGCGTGAGCCTGCGGCTTTCCTTGGATGTACAAAAGTAGTGTTTTCGAAGCTCTAAACATTAGTCCCTGCTGAGAAAAAGGGAAGAGAAATGATTCTTAGATCCTTGAGAAACTTATTGAAACAAGCACCCCTCTCCCTAGAAAATTGCATGTGTATGTGCAAAATTTGCATACAACTCCCCAGAGGATTGATTCACAACCCCCTGAACCCTATCACGGAACCCTGGTTAAGGGCCCCCAATATAGGAAACACATTGATTGGTGCGGAAAAGCTTGCCTCCTGTGGGTTCAGTACAAAGCTAGAATGGCCTGCCTCAGCAGGTGAGTTTTCTTCCCACAAAATACTGCAAAATTCAGAAACTGACTGAGTGTCGTGTAACGGGGCCAGTGCCACAGTCTGTTCAAACTGGACTCTTCCCATTGAAATGTCTCTAGTCAGTAGTAAAACCAGGGTTATTCCTGTGTTTTAAGTCACACGCTCAGTGGAAAAGAGGACAGACTGATAACGTGAATGCGTGTGTTCTCTTGTAGCCACCAACAGCCAAAATGCATGCCATTATTGAGCGCACGGCCAACTTCGTGTGCAAACAGGGTGCACAGTTTGAAATAATGCTGAAGGCCAAACAGGCCCGAAACTCTCAATTCGACTTTCTACGCTTTGATCACTACCTCAATCCCTACTACAAATTCATCCAGAAAGCTATGAAAGAAGGACGGTATACAGTACTGGCAGAAAACAAAAGTGAAGAGAAAAAGAGTATGTGAAACTGTTTCTGTCCTGTGTTGGGCTGGGGGAGGGGTTGAGATCTGCACTGTAGGACTTCCTGAACGTTTGTGAAATCCTGACACTAAGGCACGAGGATTAAACCTGCTGTGCAATAAGTCTGAACATATATTAGATTCTTTTTTTTTTTTTTTTTTTGCAGTACACGGGCCTCTCACTGTTGTGGCCTCTCCTGTTGCGGAGCACAGGCTCCAGACGCGCAGGCTCAGCGGCCACGGCTCACGGGCCCAGCCGCTCCGTGGCATGTGGGATCTTCCCGGACCGGGGCATGAACCCATGTCCCCTGCATCGGCAGGTGGACTCTCAACCACTGCGCCACCAGGGAAGCCCTAGATTCTTAATTAACGTTTTCATAGATGGGTGACATAGAATTAAATGTTGATGCCATCAGAGCATAACCATCTAGGTTGGAAACGTTTCCCCTCATTCTGGTTGTTGAACATGTCACAGACAAAACAGCGAGCCTCGTGCTCTGTGGATCGTTCTAGCGTGCACCCCGTGTTAGGGCCTGAGGCTAAATTACACAAGTCCACAGAATGAAGTGGCTAATCTTACTCTCTTTTCTTTACTCTGCCTTAAGCTGTTGTTTTTATAAGTGTCTAAATTTGGAATTCTTACCACAAAGACTAAGTATTTTGAATAACATTCTGAGACAGCAGTACATGTGTCTGCCATTGAATTTTTCTTCCAGCTGAAACACGATTTTCAAAATCAGTTGTATGCATCTTACCCCAGACCTCATCTCCTCCACGGTTGTTCGTTTGCTGTCTGTCGTTCAGTAAAAAATCTGTTGCTGTTATTTTACCTTCAAAATCAGTACGATTTTTGCCTTTTTTCCAAAAAATTTAAATATTCAGTGGCTCCGGACTAGTAAATGCCAGAGGGAAGGTGCCAGCAGGGCCGAGGTCAGGCTCCTTTCTCGCTGCCTTTGTTTCTTATGATCCCACTTGATAAAGTCACAAGCACACGTCATTCTGCTGAACGACTTGGGTGGCAGCAAGCTAGGGAATATTTTCCGAAGGTGGTTTTTGGACAGATAACCAAGAAATGGCTGCGTATGGTTCTGCCTTTGTGTGCGTCTGAGGTCTTACGTAATGTATTTGTACCTTGACGTCTTGACATGTGTTTTGCTTTCAGAGTCGGGGGTCAGCTCTGACAACGAAGATGACGATGACGAAGAGGGCGGGAGTTACCTGCACCCGTCCCTGTTCGCTTCCAAGAAGTGCAGCCGCCTGGAGGAGCTCATGAAGGTTCTCATCTCGTTACTGAGCTGTAGCTTTATGCCATAGCAAAACTGCTCATTTAACTTTGGAAAATTGTTAAGCAGGCATTTCTTTGTATAATAGCTTTTTAAAATTTTATTAGCATTGACGTATATCTCGCCTTTTTGTTTGGCTTGGTGGCAAAGGATTTGCTCCCTTTATTTCTTATATATCCCATTTTATAAAATCACAAGCAATTTATTTTCATTTTGTTATAGTTTTACTATTTGGGATATTTAGAATAAGTAAAATGTTGGTTAAGACTTGGAAAATTACTTTCTCATGCAGGTTTTATTAAAACAGGATTAGATTTCATAGGTGTCCAGGGTACGTGCCGCTTGAAATAGTCTGTTACCGTCACGGATAACATAATGTACTAGTGAGAAACATAAATTAAAGAAAAATTTTCTTTTCATTCTTATTATAAGGAGTTAATCCACACCATTCATTGTGCCATTTGTGATGTGAAAAAACAGGGGTCCATCAGACCTAAGCATGTCATTTCAGCAGTCACGCAGTGTGGCTGATTGATTGGGCTTTAAAAGCTGTTGGTGATTAAAAATCAGAAATTGCTTTAAGGATGGACAGAGTTTGAGGTTTTGAGTGAATTTGGAGGCTCACACTTTTCTCAGCAGCAATCTGGTCTTGGTCATCCCTCCTTTTCCTTCATGTCATTAGGAAGATTGAGGTGATTTGTTTATTCAGTTCCTCTGGAACTCACACCCAGCTAGAGCTCTCGTCGGCCACGGTCAGGGCCTCCCTCTGTGCGCCTGCCCACGTGTGTGGGTGTGGTGTGCATGTGTGTGCTGCGTGCATGCGTGTGCTGAGGTTTTTCTGAAGCGTAGACACCGTCCTAGAGCCTTCTTGCCACAGAAGGGTTCTGCGTGACGCAGAATGCAGGATGTGGTGTGACCTTGCACCCTCTCTCTCTGCAGCCTTTGAAGGTGGTGGACCCAGATCACCCCCTTGCGGCACTGGTCCGTAAAGCCCAGGCCGACAGTCCTGCCCCCACTGCGCCCACGGCAGATGGCACGGCCGTGCAGCCCTCCCAGGTGGAGTACACCGCTGACTGTGAGTACCTCACTGTGCGCCTCCGGGCAGGGGGTCAGGTGCGGGGGCAGGTGTGCAGGCCCGGTAGAGGTGCCATGAGGAGCGTTCGTGTTAAGCATCCTTAGCATGTGGCCTCATCCTTTTGCCTGTCACTTCACATTGGCAAGATGGCTGCCCTATCACCAGCATCAGCCCTGCACTCCAGGAAGGATGAAGAGGAAGGGCAAGAGCAGAAAGCAGTTTCTCGTGGTCTTGCCGTCCTGCAGCACAGGCTGGGAAGTGGGCTTTCAGTTGGCTACATCGCTGCCCTAAACAAAAGCAGAGTTCTGTTAAGAAGAACGGGGAAAGTGGGCGTCGGGGGACATGTGTTGTGCCGCTGTTTGCCGGGGTTGCTTTCCTAAAGGACACAGGGGTCTAATGTGCACCTCGGGATTGGTTACAGTTCCTACTTGTTCTTGCTGGTTGCTACTCTTTTCTCTTTTTAATTACTTAAAGGTTATTAATAGAAGGTAAATCTTGAAGTTCTATTCAAGAAATCATTTGAAAGTATTTAACCTTGGTCTCATTATCAGGTCTTTTTAAAATTATTTTATTCAGAGGTTAAATACTGAATGAGAAGAACCTTTAGCAAAGCCACGGGAATTCATCTGTTCAGGCTGCTTCACAGGGACACCTGATACAATGAATTTATAAAGCTTGTCACTCTCAGTTAGAGATTGGAGGGTCAGCCTGAGGTTAATTCCCTTTTAAAACGTAAGCTGCTTGTCACTTTAGGAAGAAGCTTTTGTTAAAAATGATAACTGTGTCCTTTTGCAATTCCCGTCTGGTACTGGCATGCAGTGTGTAATTTTGATGTGCTAAATTAACATTTTTAGACTTCAAAAATCAATTACTTGAGTGAACTTAATGTATGGGTCTTTAAAAAAATCTCTTAGAGAACTCAGATAATTTCTTTAATGCATAAATCAAGTTAAATACAGTTTCTTTAAATGTTCAAATCAAAGAGCGGATCTGGTGCGGTCTCATCTTACCTGCCTGTTGGTTCTGGGCTGGGGGTGCAGTGGGCGTCAGAGTGGGCGGTAATCCCTGCAACACTTTGTTTTTCTTTGTTTTTTTTGTTTTTTTTGCGGTATGCGGGCCTCTCACTGCTGTGGCCTCTCCTGTTGCGGAGCACAGGCTCCGGACTCACAGGCTCAGCAGCCATGGTTCACGGGCCCAGCCGCTTCGCGGCACGTGGGATCTTCCCGGACCGGGGCATGAACCCGTGTCCCCTGCATCAGCAGGCGGACTCTCAAACCACTGCACCACCAGGGAAGCGCTTTGTAAATCACTCCTCATGCCTCCCGGCGGGGCTCTCAGTACTGACAGCCGGCCCACCCAGGGGAAGCCCATGAATCGGGAGTTGGGCGTGACCGGGAGCTTCTGCCCCCATCTTTACCTCAGTCCAGGGTATAAGCTCACTGAGTGGTACGTCTCTGGCTTCCTTTTTCCTTGCTTTCTCTTTTCAGACCTGTCTTTGAATTTGTACAAGTTGAATGCAGTGTCCCTTCGCCTCCTCTAGATTTCTAGAGCTATTAAACTTCTTGCATCGGAAAGGAATAAAAATTCAGGGTTGAGTGGCCGTTATCCGGTTATTCGCGCTGCTAATCACTAGTGTGCGTGCAGTTAACTACTAGGTCGGTAATGGCTCTGTGTTTCTATACAGCCTGTAGGACTGGGCAGGGGAGCCAAGGGAGGCCACTCCGTGACTCGGGGTTTTACTGCGAGGTCCCACGCTGTGATTGTTGACCACGGCCTGGGCCGAGTCACGGCCGGCCGGAGGATGAGAGGGCTGGGCAGGACCCAGGGAGCCTGGAGCCCCATGACTTCAGTCCCTCCTGCCACTCATCAGGGGCCCCAGAGGCCAGGGTGACCCTTGACAGCCTCTCGCCCGGGGGAAATCCCACCCTTGCTCTATGCAAACCCTGCAGGCCAGTCCATGGGTGGGGTGTCCTGGTCCCCTCCCTGACCCCTGACCCCAGCCGGAGGTGCTCCAGCAGCGGGGCACCCGTTAGTGACCACCTCTTCCCCTCAGTGAAATAGTTGTTTTGACAGTCATCTTCTTCACACATGCAAGAGTGACAGACACGAGTAGGAGAGGCGGTATGGGGGTTATGCCTGGTGATGGACACACACGCTGCGTTGAGGGCCAGCCTCACGTGTGCCCAGGCTAGTGGAGGGGAGGGAGGGAGTCGGTGCTGGCAGAGTGTGTTCGGCTGAGACGTGGGTTTCAGCCATGCCAGAGGGCTGGGACCAGGTTCTGGGTTTTCCAGAGAAGCAAGGAACCTAGCGTGTTTAGGTGAAACATCTCAACTTACAAATGTCAGCAGTGAATTCATATTTTGTAAAAATACAAGGTGTATTTTGTAAAAATACAAAACATAAGGCAAGTCAGATGCTACACATAGGTGCCCGTGTCCAGCCTCTGCTGTGGGTGCAGGAGGGTACCTGGGCAGCGGGACAGAGGGAGGTCGCAGAGCTTCTTTCTCTGTGGAGACCGTGCTCAGCAGTAGTCAGCTCTGCCCAGAAGCTGGGGAGGGGCTGTCAAGTGGCCTTCAGATTTCACACAGATTTAAACGCATCGTGCTGGGAAGTGAGAGCATTTTCGTTAAAATGGGGAGGACAAAAGCCAGACTCCACCCGAGTGGGAAGTGAATGGGTGGTGTAGAAGTGGAGACCTGAGCACGGGCCGCTTTGTGAAGAGGGGAGGGGCAGTGCCTAGTGGAGAAAATGTTCCCTGAGAGCCCTGCCTCCAGGATCAGCCCCTTGGGTTGCCATGACAACAAGCCCATCTAGCATCCGGGAGTCATAGGATGGGAGAGGCGGCCTTAGAATTTGGATCTAGATCAGAAAAATGCCTAGAAGAAATGAACACAGACACCTGTACTTGGGTTCTCAAAGATGTTTTTATTTGTAATTAGAGTCTATGGTTATCTTAAAAAGTAGCAAGCAAGAATATGAAAAATTTGAAAATGAGGCAAATAAAGGCAACATGGCTCATCAGATAATAAAATGAGATGTTACAATAGAAGTCCTTGGGAGGCCTACGTAATTGGTGGTTTACACAAAATGTGTGATTAAAACAGATCTGAAAATGCTACATACGTACGTGCCTGACACGTGCTGCTGTTGACCCACTTCTGACGTGGGCCACGGCCTTGCCTCTGACGGACGTCCTCAGCACAGCCAGCCTGAGTTCTGTGAGGTGAGGTGCACGGCAGGCGCCCAAGAGCAGAACCACAAGCTTGCAGTGTCTTACTTCAAGGCTTTCACAGTTCTTTCTCCCTCCTTGGGTTCCACAACAGTTTTTTGTTTTTGTTTTTTAAGCAATTGGTGTTTTTATCTGATCTTTTCAAAGGATTCAGTTTCATTTTCACAGAATCAGTAATTCTCTTTTCTCACTCAGATTTCATCTGTTTGCATAAATTTTAATTAAATACGTAATTACAGTACGTTTAACCAGAAAAAGTTTAAGTGAAAAACGCTGCTGGTAAAAAGCAGAAAGGTTCAGCGTTCTAAAGAGGAGTGCCCTGGCCTGGTGTGTTAGTGCCTCCGGGGCCTCCCCGGCCCCAAACCCAGGAGGCCCTTCAGAGGGGAGGGGTGAGTGAGCCCCCCAGAGACAGGTGCAAACAAGGAAGGACTGGCTTATGAAAAGCATGGTATCGGGGAAAAGCTATTCGGAAAACAGATCCCATTAGAGCCTCACCTTTTATCCAACAGCAAAACTACTTCCAGGTGTAAGTGCCAGATGTGAGAGTTCTCAGGAAAGTAACGACTTTTTTTTTTTTAATTTATTTCATTTACTTAGTCTTGGCCGCGTTGGGTCTTCATTGCTGCACGCGGGCTTTCTGTAGTTGCAGCGAGCAGGGGCTGCTCTTTGTTGCGGTGCACAGGCTTCTCATTGCGGTGGCTTCTCCTGTTGTGGAGCAAGGGCTCTAGGCTCGCGGGCTTCAGTAGTTGTGGCTCGCAGGCTCTAGAGCACAGGCTCAGTAGTTGTGGCGCACGGGCTTAGTTGCTCCGTGGTATGTGGGATCTTCCCGGACCAGGGCTCGAACCCGTGTCCCCTGCATTGGCAGGCGGATTCTTAACCAGTGCGCCACCAGGGAAGCCCGAAAATAACAGAACAAGAATCATCTATTTTAAGCCAACAGACATTATATTCAAGTAATGGAAAAAACAAAACCGTTGAGAAAGCAGAAAAAAACTAACAGAAACAGCTTTTACGGTCAAATAGGAAAACAACTTATAGCCCAGTAGAAAAATGAACTGCAGTATGAATAATTCACAAAGGTAAAAATGACCATAAAAATTTTTTTAAAGGTTTACCCTTACTGCTCACTCAGATGGCATTGTATCTGCTGACTTTAGAACCTAACCTCCATGGAAAATAAAATCCAACATTTCATTTAAATCAGGCTACAGCAAATATATGAAGAATCCGAGACTTTTTGTTATGGTGGAAAAATACCCATTCGCAGGCACACAAGAACACTTTGAAATTATAAGTCTTCAGATAAAATCGAGGTTTCTGGGCTGTGGGAAATGTTGTTTCATGTATACCTATTTGAATTTCTTAGTAATCATAGAGATTAAATAAAAGAGAGACACGCCATTTTTCAGCTGTCACGTAAGCAGAGAAGGAAAAAAGGTCGACATCATGTTGCTGGTGGGAGTGTTAGACTTGTGGAGGGCAAGCTGGCAGTGTAGACCAGAACCTAAAATGCGCGCCTTTGACCCAGAACTGAGCTTATGTGTGTAAAGACTGAGCTTACAAGAATGTTCACTGTAAGAACGATTTTTATTAGCAGCAAAAGACTGAGATGCCCTGTGTGTCCCTCAGGGAGGACGAATGGAGTAGGGTTAGGGCACAGTGGCAGCTGGAGGCTCTGCTTGGGGCTCCTGGTGGGCGAGGGTGGGGCCGAAGGGGGCGTTTGGTGTGAGACTAGAGGGGCAGGTAAGAGACTGGTACCAGCGGTGCGCTTAGAAGAGGGTTCAGGGTGAGGGGGTGACTCCTTCCCTGGCCATTTGTACCACTTTGAACCTTCTCAGAAAAATTGCAGGTGTGTGTGATGCTCACTTGAAACACTCGTATCCTGAGTTAATTCTTTGCAGTTTTGAGATTTTAATGGCAAGACTGTTTTGTCAGCTCTCCCTGTATCCTGTTGAGGCTGAAGCAGTCCTTGTGACAGCTTGTGTCCCGAACAGAGGCGAGGGAGCCCACCGGCTGGGGCCTGTCCAGGCAGCTGAAGTCACTGAGCTTTTCCGTCTTTTTACATTACTTGGTGTTTAATAATCACCTTAGAAGGGACTCAGTCGTCCCTTGTTATTTACTTTCTGCTGATCAGAGGTTTTCCTAGATTTGGCAGTCTAGGAAGATTTTTTTTTTTTTTTTGCGATACGCGGGCCTCTCACCGCTGTGGCCTCTCCCGTTGCGGAGCGCAGGCTCAGCGGCCATGGCTCACGGGCCCAGCCGCTCCGCGGCATGTGGGATCTTCCCGGACCGGGGCACGAACCCGTGTCCCCTGCATTGGTAGGCAGACTCCCAACCACTGCGCCACCAGGAAAGCCCCTATTTTTATTTTAAAAGAATTTTTTTCTAGAAGCTCCTTAAATATAGATATGCGAAACTTAAACAATCTCTTTCATTTATTAGCCTGACAGTGAACTGTCTTTCATGCTGTTTTCTGTTATTATTTAGTTGTCTTCTGCTATTTATCTATAAATCCTTGCAAAAAAGCATAATAAAAATAAATTATGCGGGAAGCAGTAATGCTGAAGTACCACCCACTATTACAGCGTGCGGTTTTTTAAATAAAATGCCATCTTGGGTTTTTTGATGTTTCGGTCTATAAATAGCTTAAGTGAAATTAAACCACATCACGTGGCTGCAGTAGATATTTTCATGCTTCTTCCCAGTTTTTAAAATGTGGCTTTGCTATTGTTTTTAGCATTTTTTTCTGCAAAGTCGTGACCTTGAAATGCTTTGCTTACCTTGCAAACTCTTTTTTAGAAATAGCTGTACTATAATTCAAGAGAAGTAAAAGGGAAAAAGTAAAAATATTACCCAAGATGCCACCATCCAGAACTAGCCATTTTTAACATTAAGTGAGCATCATTGACACAGTGAAAAAGACTGAGGTATTGTGGGAAAAAGGGGAAAAAAAGAAAGCTCATATCTTTAGAATATAAAGATAATTTTTACGCAAAGGTAGATTAAAAAGTTAATGTATAGATAGAAATATTTGTGTTAAAGTAGAAATAAGCTTTATAATTTTACTTGGATTTAGCTGAAGAACTGTAATGAAAATGAAAATGAAGTAATTCCTGAACTTCAGTTAAAAGTTTCTTCCGTACCTCAAGAATTCAGTTCTAAAAGGAGAACATCAGAGAGGTTGGAATTGTAGGCGTTTTTTCAAGCTATATGTTTTTTATCTTAGATGTTATTAATCAACTAAGAAAGTAGAGAAAATTCAGCACTATTAAAATGCCTTCCCTTCACCCCTCCCCTAACTGCTGGGGTCTTTTTTAAGAAATACTGTGTTTAGATTGTGAGAGTGTAAAGTAGTATTTACATTCTGTTCTTTTCCCTGGTTGGTTAGTCTGAGTTCTACGGATTAGTTTTTTTTTTGTCAGAGCATCTCTCTTTGAGTTCTTTATCTGATTCGTTTCTTGGTTGTTTGAATTTCATAAACAAGTAAGTTTTTACGAGGGTTCCATTTCATGCATTCTTGAAAAGTGCCTGCCATTGACCCTGGTGTAGAAAGGAAAACTTGCCTGGGTATAAAATACTTGGGTTGTATTTTCTTTCTCTGAGATCTTGTAAACTAGAATCTCACATGGTCCTTCCTATCAGAGAAACCTGGGTTGGCTGACTTTTGCCACCGACTAGTTGAGTGAGTTAGTTGGTTGGTTTTCATTAGTTGCTCCTGGGTGCTGTTCTCTGAGATCTTATGTTTGAAAATGTCTGCTGCCCTTTGACATAAATAGCAACTAGGCAGAGAATAGTACACTTAGTCACACTTGCCTGGAACTTGGGAGCGTTGCTGCATGTTGCTGTGGAAGGGGCGAGGCCAGCTCCATCTTCCCCTCCCTCACCCCTTAAGAGCTTGCTTTTTCTGACTGGATACCTAAAGAATTCTCTTTGCCCTTAAATTTTAATAACTTAATCAGCATAAAGCCCCCCGTTTTCCTGGAATTTATCATATACCCCTTCAGTCAAAGATGCAGTTCTCATTTCAGGGAAATTATTTTCTGTTATACCTCTGAACGTCTTTTAAAAGACACCAGCTTCCTTATTTTGGATCATCTTTTTCTTCAATATCTGTCATTTTCTTTTGTTTTTTTTTTAATCTGTTTCTCTTTGACATTCAGCATGATTACATTCACTTCCTATCCATCTTCTTGGTTGGTGACTTGATTTTTTTCAGCTGTGACTGTTCTGTTCCTTATAGTCGATAATGGTGGTATTTTGGGCCTCGGTTTGTTTTCTAAACTCTCCAGCAGGTTTGCAGACCTTATATGTAAAGGATGTAAGCGTTTCCAGTGTGGCAGCCGAGCAGCCTCTGTGGGCTGCTGGTGCTGGTGGAGCATGAAAGCCACACTGACCATCGGGAGCAAGGGCATGTGGCTGAGCCCTAATAGAACTTGATTTATGGACACCGAACCTTGAATTTCATAGAATGTTTACATCATGAAATGTTGTTTTGTTGGTTTGTTTTGGGTTTGTTTTTGAACTGTTTGAAAATGTAAAAGCATCCTGACCTCTCCCGAGCTGGGCTGAAGCAGGCGCAAGGGCCCAGTTCCTGGCCCTGCTCAGCAGGATCCCTTCCATCTCATTACTAGTCTTACTTCCTTTTCTTTGTGCTCAGTTGAATTCCTGTCTCTCCAGATTCGTCCGTGGCCCAGAGAACTCAGGTTGCCTGGGTTCTGTCTCCTTCCAGACTCAGTTCTTTGCTGTTTGCACGGCATGTTCCTCCCTGGGCTCCTTTTGCTGGGCCTTGTCCTTCTCCCCTTCCCCCACTCAGGTCGGCAGCTCCATCCAGACCTTTCATCCCAGCACTGGCCACCCCTGCTAGACACCGTTCTCACCTGCCCTGAGATGCTTTGTCATCCCTCCCAAGTGCAGCTTCTCTGGAGACTCCATTCTCTGCTCTCATGAGATCCCCAAAATGCCCTGGAGCAGATGTCCTTCCCCCCGTCGGGGACCCAGGGGAGACTTCTGACAGCACAGAGCCCGGGCCGCAGGCTCCCACCTCCCATACCCCTGAGGCTCTGCCTCACCCTGAGCTCCTGGTCTCGCGCTTGAGCTGCCTGATGGTTCCACCCGGACTCCCCAGGACCTGTTCTTAGGTAGCTTGCCTCCAAAACCTCCATACGGTATGAAAAATTCAGGGCATTTTGCTTGAGGGTCACTGATGAAGACTTTAAGTAATAGTTGGAGACAAGGCATCTTGAGAAGCAAAAAAAAAAAGAGCAATTGCTTTTCAACACTGGCCTTAAAGCTCCTGAGTCACACATTCATGTATCTAAAACGGATCCATTTGGGTGGTTTCCAGTGCGTTTACAAGTGAGAAATTCTCCGTGTCACTACAGAAGTCTTCAGATTTTCGTCTTCCAGTTTGGTGACAGCAAAACAAGTCTCCTTTTGTTTGGGGATTCTTTCTCCTTAAACACAGGGCTGTCTGGATGTCACAGTGAAGGAAATTAAGCAGGGTGGCTACTGTGAGCCCACGTTGAGCTTCCATCTTCTCTAGCATCTGGCTTCTGAGCCCTTAACAGCCGTCGGCCACCGCCATTCACTGTGGTGAGGGGAGCCCCAGGGTTTTTAGACACGGTATGTGCTGATCCAGATGGTGAAAGCTTTTAAGTATTTGGGGGATGGGGAGAGTCATAATATATTATTTTTTAAATAAATGTATTTATTTATTTTTGGCCGCGTTGGGTCTTCGTTGCTGCGCACAGGCTTTCTCTAGTTGCGGCGAGCGGGGGCTACTCCTCGTTGCGGTGCGCGGGCTTCTCATTGCAGTGGCTTCTCTTGTTGTGGAGCACAGGCTCTAGGCGCTCGGCTTCAGTAGTTGTGGCTCGCGGGCTCTAGAGCGCAGCAGGCTCAGTAGTTGTGGCGCACGGGCTTAGTTGCTCCGCGGCGTGTGCGATCTTCCCGGACCAGGGCTTGAACCTGTGTCCCCCGCATTGGCAGGCGGATTCTTAACCACTGTGCCACCAGGGAAGTCCCAGGGTCATAATATTTTTTTACTTAAAAACTGTGGATGTAGAATTTGAGGGAGTTTTTGTTTTGACTGTAATTTTCCCTTGCAATTGTGTATGATACACAATTGTATCATCAATTGTATATGATAGAGAGCTAGTAGATAAGTGCTCTGCCTAGAGCTAACGGCGGCCAGGAGGGGTTTTTAAGGAAGTCCTGAAAATTATCCCAGTCCAGGAGGTGAAGCCAGAAGGCTTGAGAACAGACATCAAGAGACAGTTGCGTGGATAAGAGAGTCTTAAGAAAAGGGATAGAGAGGGAGGTTTCAGCTTTGATTTCTCTCATTCTACTTCTGAAGCACCTTGAACGTTTTTAACATTCCCTGGGATTATTGGGCACTTTCCTCCCCCTTGAAAATGCAGAATTCAGTGATAATGTTGCTTACCATTGAATTGTGTTGTTGATGCTTAATATTTAAACTCCTATAGTTTAACCTCTCCTCAGGTAAAGGTTTTCAGTGTGAGAAAGCTAACTCTTATCTGTAGGCAGAAAAAGATTCTCCAGTCAAGTAGACTGGTTTTTTGGGGTTTTTTTTAGTAAATTTATTTATTTATTTGTTTTTAGTTTTGGCTGTGTTGGGTCTTCATTGCTATGCACGGGCTTTCTCTAGTTGTGGTGAGCAGGGGCTACTCTTTGTTGTGGTGCGTGGGCTTCTTATTGTCGTGGCTTCTCTTGTTGTGGAGCATGGGCTCTAGGCCCACGGGCTTCAGTAGTTGTGGCATGTAGGCTCAGTAGTTGTGGCTCGCGGGCTCTAGAGCACAGGCTCAGTAGTTGTGGCGCACGGGCTTAGTTGCTCCACGGCACATGGGATCTTCCAGGGCCTGTGTCCCGCGTTGGCAGGCGGATTCTTAACCTCTGCGCCACCAGGGAAGTCCGACAGCTTGTTTCTTGAGCTGTTGGCCGCTGGCACCAATCTGGACAGGCCGTGTTCCCAGCCTGTAACCCGGGGTGTTCCGCTGACTTCCATTCATTGCTTTCCTGTGTTGTTAGTGCTGTTCTCTCCTTGTTTGTTTGTTTACTCCTGTATTTTGCTAGAGCACGTCCTCCAGTAGTTTGCGAAGAAAGGGTACACAGGAAGACCGTTTTTTTTGATTCTTGAATGTCTGAAAATGCCCTAATTCTGCTCTCACTCATGGTAGGTCATTTGGATGGGCCCAGAATTGTGGTTTGAATATTGCCCTTCAGAGTTTGGAAGGTTCCAGGCCACCATCTCCTAGAAGCCTTTGCCCTGTGCCATTCCAGTTCCTGTTCTTCCACACGTGACTTGTACATTCCTTGAACAAACTGGCATCGCGGGCAAGCCATGCTGGGAAGAGCAGTGCATGGCGTTCCCACCATCGTGGAGCAGAATCAGTGACACCCCTGGGGGAGTCCGCAGTGCTGGCGGACGGAACCAGGGAGGCCCTCGAGCCCAGGCTTCCGGGGCCCAGAGGCCTGAGGAAGCCCGGGTGAGGCCCGATTTGGGTAGTGGGGGGGAGGGGCCATGGGACCCGAGGCAGGTGCCTCACAGAAAGGGAACGTGGCTGGGGTCTTGATGGGGAGTGACGCGGCTGGGTGGGCAGTATGGGGGCTCTGGCTGGTATAGGAAGGGGTCCCTGGAGCTTCTAGGGCAGCGGCCGGAAGGGCTCTGGTTCCCAGGAGGCGGGTATGGGTCCGAGAGAAACCACGGAGCCCGGACTGACTCAGCGGGAGGAGGCGTGGCCACAGGAAGCAGGAGCGGCAGTGTGTGGGGACGGCTGTGTTCTGGACGCAGTCCCTTTGAGAGGTTTATGAGATGTCCCAGTGCACGTGTTGAGCAGGCACTTAACATACCAGTTCAGCTCAGAGCTAGAGATAGCAGTTCTGGAATCAGCAAGTGTAAGTAGGATTTAAAGCCGTTGAAGTTATTAGGGAAGTCCCAAGGATGCAGGTGGATGGAGACTGGTTGGCCATCCAGTGACGGAGGCCAGGGGGCCAGGCGCTGCCGGGGGTGGGCAGGGGCGCTGCGGGTGGGCGGGCGGTCTTGCTGCTGCTGCTGCCCAGGCCTGCTCAGCTGGTAGCACAGCGCTTCTTTTTCACGATCTTGTGTGGATAAAGTAGATCGGTCTTTTAAGAGTATACTTATTTTTCTCCACGGAACTCAGGAAAGCTATTTTCTTTCATTCTTAATACAGACACACGTTTATATTTCTGAACTGACAGCAGGGATTGCTGACTAGCCCGCTGATCTCCAAGAACCCTTCCAAGGCTTACATTCTCTTCTGAGAGTTAGATTTGTACGAGATTAAGATCACATACAAGAGTCAGTAAATTGGCTCTGATTTTTGCAAGAAGCCCGTTGAATAGAAGGGCTTTGGAAGGTAATTAGGCAGGTCTGTCTGACCCTGGGTTCCGCAGCTCTGTACGTTTCTAAGCGCACAGAGTGTCAGGGAGGACGTGCTGAAGAATGTGCCGGTGGTTTTAAGCGGCTTGATCTTTCCACACAGCTATGCCTGCCCTTGGGAAGTGGAGGCACCCGTTGACATCTCTGTCTTAGATTTATTTGGAGTAGGCATGTTTTAGTAAACATTATCATGATGTTTATTAAAATCACATCGGCATTTAACTTTGTGTAAAACCCAATCCCCTCTTTAAAAATTCAACAGAGAGCCCTGAGAACAGCAAGAGCCCTAGTAAGGAGTGTTATGCCTTGGAAGCCCTGTGAGAAGTGGGACTGCGGGTGCCCTTTGGAACCCTGCACACCACACCATCCCGTGTCTAGGATGGGACGGTGAGCTCCAGGGAGCCAGACCTCTGTCTGTCCTTTGCTCTGTCTGGTCCAGCGATTCTCAAAACTTAGCATTCATGAGAATTTCTGAGTTGGGAGCTGTACACAAAAACACATGTTCTCTAGTTGGTAGTCATTTTAAAGGATTTCCAATTCAAGGATTTCAAGAGCTGTGAGGCCCCACTGCAGCGACGAGCGCACATCTGCAGTGTCAGCCACGGGGTGGTGCCGGCAGCTGGCTCCTGCTCTTGCGGAATACCTCAGCACGCACCTTGCTGTCAGCGGGCTTTGCTTGTCACACGCTTCTCTAGTGCCTGCTCTAACCTGGGAGCTGTGCAGCCTCCCTCTCACTGCTTTTAAGATGCTTTGCCTTCTGGGACCATAGCCCTGATCGCAGAGAACTGCCCCAGGGATGTGTGTGCAGGAGGGCAGAGCAGGGGCCTCCTGGGGTGGGAGATGGTTCTGGAGGTAAAAACTTTGGTTTAATTGAGGTACAGTTGATGTGCAATATTATGTAAGTTACGGGGGTACAACATAGTGAATCACAACCTTTAAAGGTTATAGCCCATTTATAGTTATTGTAAAATAATTGGCTGTATTCCCTGTGCTGTACAGTATATCCTTGTAGCTTATTTATTTTATATGTAATAGTTTATGCCTCTTAATCTCCTACCCTTGTCTTGCCCCTCCCCATTTCCCTTTCCCTACTGGTAACCACCAGTTTGTTCTCTGTATCTGTGAGTCTGCTTCTTTTTTGTTATGTTTACTCATTTTAGTTTTTAGATTCCACATATGTCATGTCATACAGTATTTGTCTTTTTCTGTCTGACTTAATTCACTAAGTGTAATACCCTCCAGGTCCATCCATGTTGTTGCAAATGGCATTATTTCATTCTTTTCTATGGCTCAGCAATATTCCACTGTGTGTGTGTGTGTGTGTGTGTGTGTGTGTGTGTGTGTGTGCACCACATCTACTTTATCAGCTCATGTGCTGATGGACACTTAGGTTGCTTCCATATCTTGGATATTGTAAATAATGCTGCTTTGAAAGTTAGGGTGCATTGTACCTTTTCAAATTAGTGTTTTCATTTTTTTATATATATATTTATTTGATTTTAAGGGGGTTTTTTGTTTGTTTTTAATATTTATTTACTTGGTTGCGCCGGGTCTTAGTTGCGGCAGGCGGGTTCCTTAGTTGTGGCTCACTGGCTCCATAGTTGAGGCATGTGGCCTTAGTTGTGGCATGCGAACTCTTAGTTGCGGCGTGCATGTGGGATCTAGTTCCCTGATCAGGGATTGAACCCCAGGCCCCCTGCATTGGGAGCGCGGAATCTTAACCACTGCGCCACCAGGGAAGTCCCTGATTTTTAGTTTTTTGAGAAACCTCCGTACTGTTTTCCACGGTGACTGAACCAATTTACATTCCCACCAGCAGCATATGAGGGGTCCCTTTTCTCCACATCCTCGCCAACCTTTGTTATTTGTTGGAGGTAAAACTTAGGAGGGGCTTCACAGCAGGCAGAAGACACTGTTTGGAGGTGCCCCTGGCACCTGCAAATGAAATGAGGGGCATGATACTCTTCACCATAGATTGGGGGGCAGGCTAGGCCAGGCGTGGCTCTGGGCTGAGGTTGGCCTATCACTGTCACGTCCGCCCCGGGCCTCAGTGTCTGTGGGGAAAAGGACAGAAACAACCTTCTCCCTAAAATCTTTTCATCTATGACATCCTGCACATGAAATGGGAATCTGGGGGAAACAGTGCACAGTTGGCTGCACTGTTGGGCCCTCAGCTGTGGCGTTGCCCCAGCAGGCACCATGCAGCAGCAAAGTCTGCGTTCTCAGCTCGCCAAGCCTCAGGTGCTCCATTGGCATCAGGGTGAGTTCTGGATACAGAGGGAAAGTCTGCGTTCTCAGCTCGCCAAGCCTCAGGTGTTCCATTGGCATCAGGGTTATGTTTGGATACAGAGGGATTTTCAAATTCCTGTTCACCTTTGCAAGGTGTAATTAGAATTTGTTGGGAAGGACTCACAGAGTGCGTGCGTAAGAAGTGAGAGGGCATCCTGCGTGCATCGTCTTTAGGTTTCTGCTTCCAGTCTGTCCTCCTCTGCAAGATCCCCAGGGCGCGTGCCCTGGGCTGGCCTTCTAGTGTGGGAATCCCTGCATCCGGAGTAAGACTTGGCTCAAGGCTTAGGCGATGCCTTCAGGCTTGGAGGCTTTGTTTGATTTTCACACATGGAAACGGAGCCTTTTCTCTTTGTGAGCTCAGCTATGCATTTAAATTTTTCCCTTATACTTTACAAGCATTTTTAGGTATTTGTAATGGGTGAGTTCCTGAGTTAATCTGCCGTCTTTCTGGCAGGGTTTGTTTTAATTTAATTTGATGGGTGACTCAGGTACAGACTGATGGTTAATCTGCATGTTCATTCTTTCAAAGGGATGATCCTTAGTTTTGAAAATAATTTATTCACTTCTGTTACATAAAGAATGCATTAAATTGCAATTGCATAATATATAGTTGACACTTAACTGTAAACTGTTTTGTTCTAATCCATACGCCTCATTGGTTGTAGCTACGACTTTGAGATGTATTTTGGCCTGTTTTCAGGCCAGAGGCTGGCCACCTGGCATAGGAAGGACATGGAGTGTCTGTCCTGTCCTTGAGATGTGACCCTTTGGGCAGTAGCAGCTCTTGCTGCCCCTCCCAAGACAGGGGGTGCTCTGTGGGCGGGTCTACGCTCTGGTCTTGCCGCTGCTGCCTCACCCCTCCTCCGTGGCGGTGTCTGTGCCCAGGGGTGAGAAGAAGGGCCCCCGTCACTCGACCGAGTGCAGGGTGAGTGGGGAAGTCGTTCCATCGTTTCAAGGAGGATGATACAGCTCACAGAAGCCTCTGTTCATATTTGAATACCTAATTGGGTTAGGAAAAGCTTATATTTGAAGCATCAAATCCATCTGTCCACCCAACAGATTCTGTGTGCTGAGCGCTGGGGTTACAGAACAAACGTGTCTTTCCTGCCCTCTGCCCCCGCCTTCCTTCAGAGAGATGGTTTGAATGTCTCTGTGCTAAAGATCACACAGAGAGGATATTGAGGCCACACATCTTTTTTTGAAAATGTGGAATATTGTGGTGAACGTGAACAGTGGTTTGTGCACAGCATCGAGCCGGCGATTCACAACTTGGGAGTTCAGACATGTATAATTCATAGGAAGTAAGTCGTTACCAGCCGCGGATATGCCTGCAGCACGTGTGAGAGATGCAGTTGTTCCAGCCGAGGCGGAAAGGCTGGGGTGTAGCTGTCGAGGACAGGGTGTGAGCTGCCGCACCACAGACACCTTCCCCACGGAGCTTCCAGTGCGGGGAAACTGTAGTCAGTGTAAAAGCTCTCACTATTTGTAGATGTTTTTGTTTTAAAGTAGATTAACTGAAGATCAAAATAAAATTCCTTAATGAGAAAAATCTTTCACCATGCTCTAATGGTGAATTAAATCTCTGTGTAGTCAGAACCAGTTGCTTATCTACAACAGGATTAGAAATTTAAATTCTTAATTAGTTCATTGGATCTTCTGTGATTTCACTGGTTTTGAATATTTTCCCCCCAAATAAAAAATGAATAAATTTACAGGAATTTTGATTGTTTTAAAAAATGGGCTCTATCTTACAGATACTTGCATGGGTGGGCAAAATATATAGGAAGTGATTGTACTTCACTGTTTATAATAATAGAGCCCCAAATGATCTCAGTGTCCGTCAGGACTTCTTAAATCAATTGCAGTACGTCTCTGTGCTGGGGTGAAGGCATGCAGGGGTTACAGAGCAGCACAGCTTTGTAGACAAGATGACTTCCAAGACAAGTGTTTGTTTGCTTATTATTGAAGTATAGTTAATTTACAGTGTTGTGATAGTTTCTGGTATACAGCAAAGTGATTCAGTTACATATATATAAGAAATACGTACCAGATTCATTTATATGAATGTTGTATATAATATATATTCTTTTTCAGGTTCCTTTCCATTATCGTTCATTACAAAATATTGAATATAGTTCCCTGTGCTATACAGTAGGACCTTGTTGTTTATCTGTTTTGTATATAGTAGTTTGTATCTGCTAACCCCAAACTGCTAATTCATCCCTTCCCTCCCTCCCTCTTCCCCCTTTGGTACTGTTCTCTATGACTGTGAGTCTGTTTCTATTTTGTAAATAAGTTCGTTTGTATCGTATTTTAGATTCCACATATTAGTGATATCATATGATATTTGTCTTTCTCTTCTTTCTCTTCACTTAGTATGATCATCTCAAGTTCCATCCATGTTGCTGCAAGTGGCATTATTTCATTCTTTTTTATTGCTGAGTAATATTCCACTGTACATATGTACCACATTTTCTTTATCCATTCCTCTGTTGATGGACATTTAGGTTGCTTCCATGTCCTGGCTATTGTAAATAATGCTGCTATGAACACTGGGGTGCATGTGTCTTTACCAGTTAGAGTTTTCTCAGGGTATATGCCCAGGAGTGGGATTGCTGGATCATACGGTAGTTCTATTTTTAGTTTTTAAAGGAACCTCCATACTCTTTTCCATAGTGGTTGTACCAATTTACATTCCCTCCTACACTGTTGGTGGGTTCCCTTTTCTCCACACTCTCTCCAGCATTTGTTATTTGTAGACTTTTTAATGGTGGCCATTCTGACTGGTGTGAGGTGGTACCTTGTAGTTTTGATTTGCATTTCCCTAATAATTAGCCATGTCCAGCATCTTTTCATGTGCTTATTGGCCATCTGTATGTCTTCTTTGGAGAAGTGTCTGTCTGAGTCTTCTGCCTGTTTTTTGATTGGGTTGTTTGTTTTTTTTGTTACTGAGCTACATGAGCTGTTTGTATATTTCTGAAATTAAGCCCTTGTGGTTCGCATCATTTGCATATGTTCTCTCCCATCCTGTGGGTTGCCTTTTCATTTTGTTTGTGGTTTCCTTTGTTGTGTAAAAGCTTATTAAGTTTGATTAGGTCCCATTTGTTTATTTTTGCTTTTGTGTCGTGCCTTGGGAGACTGACCTAAGAAAACATGGCTGTGATTTATGCCCAGACAAATGTTTAAATGAGAAAAGTAAGGAGAGGAGAGAGTGGAGAGCTGGTGTCGAACGGGGAAGCCAGCGAAGGGTGTTTAGTCCTCAGACGGATCACCTCACAGGCCACACAGGAAGGGAGCTAGTGCTGCTGGACAGTGGACTTTGTCCTAATCTGCCCGCTCTGCAGTTAGGGAGGACATCAATTGTGTAGTAGGAAGGTCCACGTTGGGCTGCCTTGAATGTCCCTGTGCGTGTTCACTTTCCATCATCCCTGGGTGTGTGTCTGGGCATTGCCTGATTCTTGCAAACCGTGTGTCACCTGGGCAGCCTTTCTTATAGCAGAAAAACAAAACGATGTGGTTGACATTGGACAGAAGTGATACTGCATTTGGAAAAGTGTCCCTTTTTTACTGCATTGTGGATACTCACCGACTAGCCTGTCTTTTGCCACTCTCACGCCCCCAAAATGTGTCTTTTCACAGCAACAGTGGCAGCCATGTACTACAGCTACTACATGCTGCCCGACGGCACCTACTGCCTGGCACCTCCCCCTCCAGGGGTTGACGTAGCCACTTACTACAGCACCCTGCCTGCCGGCGTGGCCGTGTCCGGCTCCGCTGGAGTGACAGCCACGGCCCCGCCCCCTCCAGGGACCACGCCACCGCCCCCCCCAAGCACAGCAGAGACGAGTAGTGGGGTGACCTCCACCACCATCACCACAAGGTATGCTCTCACTTCTGCTGGTCACCTGGAGCACCTGTGTTCTTGGTTTGGGCGTCTTTATAGTGTGAGTCACACAGAGGGTCTCCGTTATCTGAGTACGTATTATCCAAATCCCCGAGTTACGGGGTTGATTAGGCAACAGAACTGTCATAACATAAGCACTTGTAGCAGTGAGGTCTAACCACTGAGAAAATGAACTCCCAGATAGCATCCCACGCCACTCCCCTGAATCCAGCATCTGTTCTTTCCCGTGTGCCACCATCTCGGTGGGGCAGTACCGGGCACAGGCAGTGTGAAGTGAAGCCCAGTTTTTGCCCAAAACGCAGGATTTCATAAAAGCTGCTGCAAGTGAATGGCTCACGAGCTGTTAGGAAATGCGGATCTGCTGTTAGTCCAGCTAACCGTTGACTAACAGAGCCAGCAAGGCAGGGACTGGACCCCGGCGCCTGTCCTGGGGAGCGTGGAGGGGGCTCTGAAGAGCGTCTGTGGGTGAGCGAGCACTTCATAAGAGGCACTGGCATGTCTCAGGCTGACAAGACAGACGCTCAGGAGCCTTGATGGAGCACTTGGATGGTTCCCACTTCCTGATCATGCTAAGACAGTAAACATGAAACGAAGGACGATGAGTCACGCTGGCCAGCATACTTTCATATATATATACAAAAATTCACACTTGATTTGTTCTTGGTTGTTTCTAAGAATTAGCAATTGGGGGGAAATGTGAGGAGAGAAAAGATGAACCTGTGTTCATGACCTTAAGTGTCACTTTGAGTAAAACCCCTGTTTTCATCATTGGCAGTGATATTTTGGTCCCTGTTTCAAATGGATTGACCTTGATTAGTTTCCTGTAGTCCCAGCCATCTCAGATAAGGGCCTCCCTGTCTGTGCGTAACTTACCTGCCGGTGTGAACTGAGACAGTGCAAGTCCCCCAGCAGCCTTGCTGGCCGCCCCCCTGCCGCTGATCTGGAGGAGGGCCTGGCACTGTGTGTGAGACCCAGCTCTCCTCTGCAGTGCACTTGCTTCCGTGGCCGCCATCATCCCCCCGCCCCCCGACATTCAGCCCGTGATTGACAAGCTGGCAGAGTACGTGGCCAGGAACGGCCTTAAGTTTGAGACCAGCGTTCGTGCCAAGAATGATCAAAGGTGAGTGAAGGAGTTTATGTGGGGTAGATGAATGGTATTTGGGGTTTAGTTTAGCTTCTTTTTTTAATCTAGCTACATAATTGTTTTTATATATATATACACGCATATATATATATTTTTTATCCTTATGTGTTTAGATAAATATATCTTGTTAAATTACTTAGAGTTGGGGTGGTTGTCTTTTTTATTGTTATAATTTTTTTGTTTAACTTGTTTTGCTTTGTTTTTTTAAAAATGTTGAACCTCCCTAAAATAAAAAGCTGGAATTCATGCTTTTCAAGAATCTGCTGTGGAAATTCAGACACACACTGCACTTTGTTTTTTTCATCAAATAATGTTCCGTGCTCGGGTTGTAACATAACAACAGGAGGCTGTGGTCGCAACATGATCTGTGTGATCGCCAGGGTCAGTCACTGTGAAGCCTTAGAGCAGCAGGTGTGGTCTGTCGGAGCCGAGGGGTGTCACAGCGAGCGAGCGTGTCTTGTTGAATGACTCGTCCCCTTCTCTGTTCCTAGGTTTGAGTTCCTGCAGCCGTGGCACCAGTATAATGCCTATTATGAGTTTAAGAAGCAGTTCTTCCTCCAGAAAGAAGGGGCTGAAAGCGCACAGGTATGTGTCTGGGAAGAAGTAATCCTCGGGATGTGCACTAATAGGGTTGGTTGGTTTTACACTCACTTTTAGGTGTAACGTGTGTCTTGCATTTGCCGAATTTAACTTTTCCCACTCTCTTGTTTTACATCTGTTGAAATCTTTGACCCGTATTCATAGTTCATTGATGATCATTTGTCCAGAATGTTGTAAACAAAGTAATCCTGTCTCTTCAGGCATTTGGTGTTTTGGTTGGCTGTTGTTTTTAACTACTTTGGATGGAAGCTGTGTATTATACTTCTGTTGTGTTAACATGTACTTAAATGCCTAAGTGTAACCGCAGGTGCTCCCAGCTGACAGGCTGGAGCCACACAGGTGCCCACCCAGTGGCCTCGAGCGCCACCTGCCAGCAGCTCGCCTCACGACTCCCATCCCTGCAGACGTCCCCACACTTGGTTCTCAGGCACCTGTTAGAAGCATTTCCTCCTGTCCTTGTAATCCTTTATTCTGCCTCTCCTCTCCTCTCCTCAGTTACATGGGCACCCTAATGTCTTTCTAAAACCTGTTTTGGTAGAGAGATGACGTAGGCTTTGCGTATCAGTGGATTTCTACAGGCTTTTATCTCTGACTGCTCAGACTGAAGAAAATGGACCCATCTGTAGGTGCTGGGCATAATTTGGTGTTCTAAGCGTGTTCTCAGTGGTCATTCTCCAAAGAAGAGCTAGTGGGCATTGGTTCCCGAAACAGTATTACAGGGAAAATACCTCCTTCCGCTCCTCTTTTCATTCTGTTGTATCAGAAAATAGTAAATCTGAGTTAGAAAATATATTCCGTCGTGTTACTTAGGCAGTAACGTAGCCGTGCTTTTGTCCCATGAAATGTATGTGCTGCATATCTTTTCTGACAAATCCTGTGTCATTTCCAATGGAGCAGTTCAGAGTCATGTTTAACCTCTGCAGGCTGTGTCAGCACCGGAAGAGGCTCCTGCAGAGTCTGCTCCTGAAAAGCCGAGTGACGTTGGGGACGATAGTGTGTCTGAAGATGTGGCCGACGCAGGGGGCAGAGGTGGCTCCTCGGGGAAGAAGGAGGTGTCGTGCAGCAAAGCCGTCCCCGACGGGAAGCTGGTGAAAGGTACGCTGCCCTCACTACCAAGGGTTCCAGTTTTGACCTTGTACCTCACAGGTGTCACTTCAAATTAGCAAGGAAGAACGCTGGACCGCTTAAGGTCAGGTGCCTTTAGCCACAGGACAGGAGGAGATGGCTGCCCCTTTTAAGTTGCTGTTATTAATAAAACTTGCTTATTTCATAGTACTTCCCTGATTTCGGGTTTGGGGTCATTTGGATATAAGCTCATCTTAGGTATGCGTTCTACAGGCTGTTGCTAACAGCCTGTTCTACCAATTTAATGGAAATGTTTAGAATTTTTCAAATGATGTTTTGTACCCCCCCCCTTGGACTTCTGAAACTATATGCGAACTATTGTGCCAATGGAATTCGTTTTCTTTATTTGTTAAGGCACGTCCCTTGAGGGTCTCTACCAGGCGGTATTCCACTCGCTCCGTTTCAGTTACCTTTTTTTTTTGCGGTACGCGGGCCTCTCACTGTTGTGGCCTCTCCCGTTGCGGAGCACAGGCTCCGGACGCGCAGGCTCAGCGGCCATGGCTCACGGGCCCAGCCGCTCCGCGGCACGTGGGATCTTCCCGGACCGGGGCACGAACCCGTGTCCCCTGCATCGGCAGGCGGACTCTCAACCATTGCGCCACCAGGGAAGCCCCTCAGTTACCTTTTATGTTCTTGGGAGGAGTTTTTCATCTACCAGGACAGACATACATGAAAAGAGCAAATATAAATAAATAGAAAAAAAAGCTGGCACAGGCACGGTAGCAGAGAACTCTGGGGTTGGACGCGTGAAGAAGCAGTGAGCTGCACCAGGTGGGAATGAGAAGGGCTGTGCAGAGGGAAGAGGGTTCAGAGCCAGAGGAGCTCCCAGGCAGGGCGGCGTGGTCTGAGCCGTGTGGCCTGTTCAGGGACGGGAAGTGGTCTGAGGGAGCCGGGTGTCAAGGGGGGCACACCTGCCCAGGTAACCATGGCCAGCGCGTGGGGCTCTGCCTTCCTGGCGGCTCCCGGGGCTTCCAGCAGGGACAGCACACCTTGCGGCTTAGATCAGAGGAATCACTTCATGCAGTATGGTGAGTGTGTGAAGATCGAGGCAGAGAAGCCATGCGGGGGCTCAGGGTGGAGCTGGTGGCCTGAAGTGGAGGAGGGGGCGTGGCCGGGCGGTGCAGGAGCCAGTGCCCGGGTTCAAAGGAAAGGCAGAGGAGACGCGGGACGGGCAGACGGGCCAGGATTGCAGGAAGGCCTTTTCTGTGCGTACAGATGCCTTTTCTGATACAAAGATGGCGATCAGGAGTAACCCAAATGACCCAGATGGGTAACTTATGGAAGTGCCTGTGAGCCTCTCAGTCCAGGAGGTCACCTGAGCACACGTGTTTAATCTCTCACCCTTCCCAGCCGCCTTCAGCTCTCATTGGAATAACCAAAGGAATGTATTAGTAAGGAGAGTAAAAACAGTTACTGCTCCAGAAGCAGGGGGAGGTACTGTTCATGTTTAAGAAGGACAGGCCAGGCCACCTGGACTTCAGTTCATAGGAAAGAGCAGGACATTTGGGGACTCAGTGGCAGTGACCCCGGGGGAACCACTGTCAACCAAAGAAGGGAGCGGGCAGAAGGCCAGAACCACCAGGAGCGTCCAGGGGGCAGCGGGGCCCCAACAGGGTGTGGTCAGGGCGCAGTGGGCCAGCCCCCGCGTGGAGCGCCCTCCCCGCTCCCGGGAGCAAGCGCCTTGGGATTCGGCAGACGAAATGGTGCTCGCTCGCCGCTTCCCTCGTCGTACCCTCTGAGCCTGAGGCACCCGAGAGCTGCGGGTGTCCGAAAGCACGCACCCCCCCCTCAGCTCCGTCAGGGTGAGGACGAGGAGACAGAGAGTCTCGGCTCCGCAAAGAGGCAGGAGTTCAGGAGAACACGATGCGAGCCTCGGAGCACGTGGGCACCTTGGAAACAGTTACTAAGTGACAGGAAAATTCTTTTAGTCTCTGATGCGTATTCTCACAGAATTAAAGGTACTGTAGAATTAGTGCAACCGATAATCTGACATCTGGAAAAGATTGTTTAGAAAAAGATTGCCAAATTTTAAAATGTAATAAAAACACTAAAAATCAGACTGGGTGAGAAGACAAGTTCAAAATTTTTCTCAAATTTCCAAGGGAAAGGATAGAGGTGGAAGGAAAAGCATCCAGATGGGAAAATAGACAGGTTGTCCTTCACGGGGGAGAAAAAGCAGAGGCTGGCGCGTCGGACGTGTATCTACAGCATTAAATGCCAGGGAGTTCAGATCTATCTGAACTTCTGAATGAAAAGTGTTCTGAATGCTGGAGGACAAAGGTTCTTACAGACATGTCAGCGCCCTGAAATTGATCAGTCAGAGAAGGTGAGGGCAGTGAGCATATTATCCAGATGTATCAGATGCAGTGAAAACTTAAAGAAAACCTACAACCTCATGTGCTTATGTTGGTGAAGAGAAAGTGAAAACAAAGCAAGCATTCAACTCAAGGACCTAGGAAGAAACTTTCTATAAAATGCACGTAAGAGGGCTTACCTGGTGGTGCAGTGGTTGGGAGTCCGCCTGCCGATGCAGGGGACGCGGGTTCGTGCCCTGGTCCGGGAGGATCCCACATGCCGTGGAGCGGCTGGGCCCGTGAGCCATGGCCGCTGAGCCTGCGCGTCCGGAGCCTGTGCTCCGCAACGGGAGAGGCCACAACAGTGAGAGGCCCGCGTACCGCAAAAAAACAAAAACAAAAACAAACAAAAAAATGCATGTAAGAAAAGAAAAGGAGAATCAATAAAAATCAAAGCAGAAATGGGTGAGGATATAATAAAAGACCAGTAAAACTTATCATCATTGTACAAGTTTAATACAGAAAAAAGAGCAAATGCACAGCATAATGAGAGAGAAAACACGGTATTTTTTAAGTACACGAGAACAACATATTTAACTAAATTTGAATAAATTTGAAAATAACTGAAAAAAATTGTCTAAGAAAATATATTGATCAATTGCTAAAATGTCTCCAGAGAGGCAGTAAGACGACAGATCTATAGGCCTGAAAGAATTTAGAAAACTGGTCAGTGAAATACCTCTAAAAGCAGGCAGGCCAGGACAAAGTTAAGGTCAAGGTAACTTCCCTCAGGAAAGAGAAAAGCCTGTCTGATTAAAGCTACTCCAGAGCCCAAAGATGGAAAGTTAGGAAGCTCTCCAGCCCTAGCACCTTAACCCCATAAAGCTTAGCAGTCTGCAGGCCAGGACCCCTGGGAAACCCAGATGTTAGCACCTCAGATGGAAGCAAGCTTGGAACGACAGTGAGAGCAGGTATGAGCAGGTGGCGTTCCTTGCAGCCATCCCAGTGCGGCATCCCGCCAGAAAAACCTCCAAGGACAGTCTTACCTTGCTAACAGATGCTGGAAAAGCACCAACATTTCCTGAGATTTTTATGATAAAGCTTCCCTAGTATGACAATAATTGACGTTGCAAAAACAGGCTCTCCGTTGTGAAAAAAAATAAGACTCTCACATTACCTCTAACAATTATAGTGATTCCAGATAGATTTAAGTGTTTAAACATAAAAAATAAAATCATGAAGTAGAAGAAAATAAAGGTAATTTTTTTCTAGTCAGAGTGGAAAGGATTTTCTAAGAATTGAAGCCATGAATGATAAAGAAAGATAGGTCTGATGGGAACTGGGCCTGTATAAAGTTGAAAGACAAATGTCAGGATGGCAGTGATGGCTAATATAACAGAAGATAAAGGTCAAAGTCCTTGCTATAGAAAGAGCTCTTGTAAATCAGTAAGAAAAGTCGCTGCAGTAGAAAAACAAAGGACATGAAAAGGTAGTTCACAAAAGAAGGAAAACAGTTGGTCAGTGAATAAACTTTTTTTTTTTTTTTTTGGCTGCATCAGGTCTTTGTTGCTGCACACGGGCTCTCTCTAGTTGCGGCGAGCGGGGGCTACTCTTCATTGTGGTGCGCGGGCTTCTCATTGTGGTGGTTTTTGTTGCGGAGCACAGGCTTCAGTAGTTGCGGCACACAGGCTCAGTAGCTGTGGCTCGCGGGCTCTAGAGTGCAGGCTCAGTAGTTGTGGCACGTGGGCTTAGCTGCTCTGCAGCATGTGGGATCTTCCTGGACCAGGGCTCGAACCCGTGTCCCCTGCACTGGCAGGCGGATTCTTAACCACTGCACCACCAGGGAAGTCCTAAACTTTTAAAATATATCCTCACTAACAAGATACTGTCCTTTGCCTCCAATTTGGTAAAGTTAGAAAGTAACAGAGAGCGTGCAAGTGGCAGGACCCTCACTCGTGCGTTGTCCTTTGAGTGTTGTCAGTGAGGCCTCTCCAGGGGAGAGCCCAATGATGGGGACCAAACCCTAAATGCGGATGCCCTCCCACTCCTAGAAACATCTGGCTCACCAGGACGTCTCGACCAGGTGTTCCTCCCAAGGCTCATGGGCTTTTAAAAATAAAAAATTGGGAACCATCATGGGAGACTGAAATCAGTTGGCATGTCCATACTAAGAAATATTATTGCCATTTATTAAAATGATGTATGTTGACATGGAAAGATGTCTAAACTTTTTCTATGGAAAGGTGTCACTTACTAAGTGAAAAGCAGGCTATAAAGTATGGTCCCATTTTTCGTGTGTTTGTACACATGCACACGTACGTGCCTCGGAACCATTGTGTTCAGATCATTTCTTTCCCGTATCTGAATAGCAGTTGGTCTTTCATTTTGTTCACTTGTGTTTTCAAAATTTCCTATAGAGAATATGTATTACCTTAGAAGTTAAAAGTTAGTAATGAAACTTGATACCTTAAGAAAGGAAGCATATTTGATGTGGAAGGTGGAGGGCCGGGCGCCGTCGGCTCACTCATGCGTGTTTCCTGAGCACAAGCTGCTCTGCATCAGTGCACACCGGGGCCACGTTAGTCCTGCGGTCCTGCCCGCTCCAGGCTCCGGGGTGACCAGACCGCACACACAACACAGAACGTCAAGAGTGGCGTGAAGGAGAGAGGCCGGGCAGGGCCTGTCTGAGGAGAGGCTTCATTTGAGATGAGACGAGCAAGAAAGCCAGGCATGAGAAAAGGATGACGGCTCCAGGCAGAAGGCAGGGCGTGGCTGGAGCGCAGTGCAGGAGCGGGGAGTGGGAGAGGGGCCCCTCCACAGCTGCTGCTCATCCTTAACACAACAGGAAGCCGCTGAAGGCTGTAGGAAGTGCTTTTCACGTGTTGTGAAGTGACTTGCAAATAAGGTTCCAGGTAGAAGCAGTAGTTGTGTAACTGAGTAATTCTCCAAAGAGAATAGTTCCTCATCCCCTGCTTTCTGGCTGAGCTACGCTGGGAAGCTTACTCGACCTTTTGAGCCTCAGTTTCCTTATCTGTAATGGGGAGGCCTGATAGTATCTGTCTCCTCCGGGGGTTGCAAATGTTAAGTGAGGTGAGGCGTGGAGACTCTGCACATTAGTCAGTTCTTTTATTACGTCACTATTTTTTTTAATATAAATTTATTTATTTATTTATTTTGGGGGCTGCGTTGGGTCTTCGTTGCTGCGCGCGGGCTTTCTCTAGTTGTGGCGAGCAGGGGCTACTCCTCATTGCAGTGCGCAGGCTTCTTGTTGCGGAGCATGGGCTTTAGGGCTCACGGGCTTCAGTAGTTGTGGCACGTGGGCTCAGTAGTTGCAGCTCGCAGGCTCTAGAGCACAGGCTCAGTAGCTGTGGCGCACGGGCTTAGTTGTTCCGCGGCATGTGGGACCTTCCCAGACCAGGGCTCGAACCCGTGTCCCCCTGCATTGGCAGGCGGATTCTTAACCACTGCACCACCAGGGAAGTCCCTAAATCACTTTAAAGTATGTATCGAACAGTGGTGCTGTTTGGCACTGTATTTGACATGCATTAAACTGTGTTCCGGAAGTTTTCATTTTAATATATTTGTTGATCGCATATTTTTTAATTTGGAGGAAGAGATTGGGAGTAATTGTTTTAAAATTATTTTGTGATATAATACTTTAGCCCAAGTTAACCTGAGTAATTTTGATTAACATTTAACTGAAGTTTTCTTTTCTCTGTTTCTTTGACTCTGTTCTTAAAGAGACCATATTACTAGAGGCTATAAACGGTTAATATTATGAAAGTATTTTCTTACGGAGAATTTCAAACAAGTACAGAAACAGAGCCTGGTGTAATAGTCACACACGCAGTGCTAGCATCCAGATCCCGTGGCCGACGCAGGACACATCTTAGAATTCTCAGTCCAGCCCACCCCCAGGATATTCTGAAGCAGATCCCAACATCATGGCATTTTATCCATCAGTGTGATCGCATTTATCTCCAAAAGATAAGGGCCGTTCTTAACATAACCACGGTAAAATGGTTAATATTGACTCTCCCAGCAAAGTGTGCTTTCCACTCCGTGCTATATCTTTGTTTGGGGGTTGTTAGGAAGGTAGACCTCAGCGCACCACGCACAGTGCAAGTGCATGGCGTTGCATAATCAACACAGAGACTGATTTTGCCCCCTTTTCATTCTGACGTATAAAATATCACTTTGCTAACATTTAACATCTTGGGGTGTGCTGTGTAGCTTGAGAGATTATTGACGAGAGATGATTATATGTCAAAGATCTGGGTTATTTACCAGCTTCAAGTCACACTTGGGTTTGGAACCGTAAAATGCTGAAAGTAGAGAAGCCCAGGGCGGGGGCAGCTGGGTGAGCTCACCTCCACAGTTATAGCCACATCAGAACCTGCCTTCGGTAACCTAGATCCACTTCCCTCTCAGAGTCAGCCCGTTTGCACTGCACTTGACATTGCCCTTCGCTGTGGTTTACTTGAATAGCTTTCATCAGTAATAACACATGTTTTTTAAAAATAAAGTATCTCATTACAACCAGTTAGGTGTCGTTAGGAGCCATTTGCCATAGTCTGAGGACGCGGGGGCTCAATGAGTGCCGAGTAGACGGGGGAAGGGGAAGAAGATTGTTTCCTTTGGGGCCTTTGTATTCCTCTTCAATTAAAATTTCCAAATATTCTAGGAGAGAAAAATTGAACCACCTAAATTTTTGTCACACTAGGTTTAAGATTTTCTTAAAGGTGCAGAGAATAGTCTGACATAACGCCTAGCACAAAGTAGGCACCCAGTCAAACGTTTGCTGAATAAAGGAACAGTTTCTGCAGCTTGCTTTTGTAAGAAAAGGTTACCTTATATGGTTGGGATTTTTTAGAAGTACCTTTTAATAGTGGAGTCCCATCATATGCTTACTTCTGCAAACTCAGCAATGTGCTGAGCCCAGAAAAAAAAGGAAAACAACAAAAATTGACCATTTGCCCATAGAGTGACCCCAGCTGGCACTCAGTGTGTGCATCCTGACGTGGCCCGAGATGGAGCCGGTGCTCTGCCTTCCCCTCCATCGGGCTCAGCACGTGTGATGTCCTCTTAAATGCCCTCTGACATCACAGGCACTGCCTGCGGCCCCTAGAACCTCCCTCTGCGTAAGATGTGGCTCCACTCAAGACATTGCTCCACCAGCTGATGCTCATGTGGATGGTGGGGCCCGTGTAGATTTCTGCTCTGTGCTTCCAGTTACTTAAAAATGTATTACCATTTTCACCTTTTCTCAATAGCTTCATTTGCTCCAATAAGCTTTGCAATCAAGGCCAAAGAAAATGATCTACTTCCCCTGGAAAAAAATCGTGTTAAGCTAGATGATGACAGTGATGATGAAGAAAGCAAAGAAGGCCAAGAAAGTTCTAGTAGTGCTACAATCACTAACCCGGCAGTTGCCCCACCCTGTGTAGTTGTTGAGGAGAAGCGGCCTCAACTTACCCAGGAGGAGCTAGAAGCAAAGCAAGGTTTGTCAATATGTTTTAAACTTCTTAAAAGAAAAGTACATAAATACAAGATTAACCTACTAAGCCAAAACTACGAGACTGCCAGCTAGAGTCTCCAGCCTTTGGAAATCAGAACCCCTGGGGAGCCGTGGGCTGCTTTGGCTCACCTGAGAAGTTCTCTGTGGAGTGAGGAGCACTGCTGTTCCTTAAGCTCAGATGCAGTGCCCTCGGCGATTTGTTTTCAGAGGATCAGCTGAGGGTGGCCAAGAAGGCTTTAATGGCAGCCTTGGGGCAAATGCTCAGCCTGTGCGCCCAGCTCGGGGTAATGTTCCGAGCTGGGAGACGCCTCTTTGCAAGGCCATCCCCCTGCAGAACCATCGGACCCTTGAAGGTGCTGGGGCCCAAGCTGGTTTTCAGGCTGTGGCTCGTCTTCAGGGGTCACGGTGTGGCCACCGCTTGCCTCTGACGCATGGCTAGCAGTGTTTGTGGGGAACGTCTTGTCGTGTTCTGTCCCTCCTCCAAAATAAGTTCTGTTCTGCTCTCACTAAAGTAGTGAATTAACAGTTGCGTTTGCAGTATTTATCTGTTCTAACTGGTTTTGTGAATGAATTTTTCTTTGTATACACAAACAGATCACGCAACCTTGATGGAAGGTCATTCTTTAACCACAGGATGCCCTGCTCTCGGGAACTAGCGTTGTGCTGCTCCCCGCGAGCACACTTGTGTTCATGCATGTGTACCTAAATCTGCATTTATTGCGTGTGGAGTGAACCGTGTGTCAGATCATTTGGAATAAAACACTTTTCACGGTGTTCCTTACCTGGTAATTTGGGCGCATGTTTATGAGAACCATTCCGAGGTTTTCATCATTTCAGGTTTCACTGCTGTGGAATCCCAGCAACTTTCTGACTTCGATTTTGAATGTAAAATGTGAGAAGCACCAATAGTAAAAGCATTGTAAACTAATTCTCTGAGAATTGTTTGCCCGATTTGTTGGCCTTTCCTGAAACCTGTATCATATTCACGTTTTAAAATAACTGCATTATGTTTCATGACCCTTTTACTGCCCATGGAAATTAAGATAGCAAGAGATTTATACAGTACTGCTTGCTCTAAACATCTTGTTTTCTGTTTATTCCTTAAGCAAAGCAAAAGTTGGAGGACCGACTGGCAGCCGCTGCCAGGGAAAAGCTCGCCCAGGCGTCTAAGGAATCGAAGGAGAAGCAGCTTCAAGCGGAACGTAAAAGGAAAGCAGCTTTATTTTTACAAACCTTAAAAAATCCCCTGCCAGAAGCAGAAGTCGGGAAAGTGGAAGAAAATCCTTTCAGCGTCGAGGTGAGTTAAACAAGAGTCCACGTCTGTGTTCTGGGCAAAGCGTGGTTGGTAAAAGCACCTGAGTGTGGGTTCCTCCGGCCACTCAGCGCTCGAGCCTGCATGAAGGCTATGAGCAGACCCCGCCCTTCTGCCACGTGGGATCGCGTGCTTTTCCGGGCAGACCTCAGAGATACCGTGGTTTCAGTTCCAGACCATAGCAGCGAAGCAAATCACATGCGCTTCTTGGTTTCCCAGTGTGTATAAGAGTTACGTTTACATTATACTGTAGTCTATTAAGTGTGCGATAGCATTATGTCTGAAAAATATATACATACCTCCATTTAAAAACCCTTTATTGCTAAAAAATGCCAACCATCATCTGAGCCTTCAGCGAGTGGTAATCTTTTTGCAACAGTCACATCACTGATCACAGATCTAATAATGAAAAAGTTTGAAACATTACGAGAATTACCAACATGTGACACAGAGACACGAAATAAGCAAGTGCTCTTGGGAAGGTGGCCCTGATAGACTTGATCGACGCAGAGTTGCCACAAACCTTCGATTTGTATAAAAACAAACAACAGCAACAAAAAACCCCGCGGTATCTGTGAAGTACAATAAAATGAGGTCTGTCTGTACTGTATCGCTGGGGTCAGTAAGAACCTGATGAAAACTCCCTGAGTGCACATGCACAGCAAATACTGGGTGCAGTGTCACAGACACGGACCTCTGGGCCCAGGCTGGGAGCCTGTGCTTCGTGGTGAGCCTCCCAGGAGCTGCAGGACAGCTTCGGCTGTGAGGGCCGCCTCGGGCCTGGACAGACTCACCAGAGCAGTGAGGCTCCTGCCACAGCAGTGGCCCTTGAGCTCACTCTGACGGCCAAGAACCTTACTCAGGGGTCTGTGTTAATAGCAGCACTTTAATTAAAAAGAAAAGTAAGATATGGTTACCGTCGTCTTCTCTTAAAGGGGTCAGATCCTCACAACTCTTTCCTAAGCTGTAGAACCACAGCTTAGTCCCCGGCCCATTTCCTCCCTTCACATGGCAGTGGGGCATGGGGCGTTGGACTGCTCAGAACACGGCCTGCTCCGCTTCTCCAGGGGTCCCCAAACGTCTTTCGCAGCTGCCTTTTTCCTGTAACGTAGAACGGGCGCTGTGCGTTTTTTACTTTAATTATGTTGACATTTCTGAGCATCTAAGGCCGTTACTAAAAACTGATTTTTGCTGCATGTAGCCACTGGTTTTTGTTTCTCCATGGAAAGCAGCATTCTAAGTTCAGATTTTCAGCATTCTGTTGAAGGTCGAATCAGCTTTCTCACCTCAGGAGTCGGTCTGAAATTCAAATCTGGCAGGAGACCTCAAAAATGGTAGCTGGATCAGGCTGGGGAGCACGAATGCCAGCTTCCGTGAGAGCCTGTGGACTGTGGGCTGCACCCTGGCGGGCTGGGCGCACTTGCCATCTTCCTGGGCACCCGGCCACCTGCTGGAGCACCAGCCTGGCCGCCTTTGTGCTTCCCTGTGCTGCTTCCGGAGGCGGCCGCCTGGGGAGGCCAAAGGCAGGCGGGCCCAGAAGAGCACCTGCAGTCATGCCCTGGCTTTGGGAGCACCTCTGCGCCAGGGCAGTGATGAAAGCATGCAGCTGCTATAACCGCCACAGATAGAAAAGAGGGGAGAGGCAGAGTACAGAACAGCTCCACGTTTATGGCTGCAGCTGTAAAAACGCGCATATAGTGTGGGCGGGGCGGGGGGGGGCAGGGAACTTAAGAAGGTGAGCGAGCTGCCACATGGGAGGGGTGTGAGTGGGCTAGTTTAATTTCCTTTATTGTTTTGATGTCATTTGCGCAGGGAATATAGGGCTTAATTAAAAGGTATCTGCATACATAGATACATAGATACTGTAACCCATTATGTTACATGGTTGCATCTATATTTTCTAATAAAACTTGGGCTTTTTGTTTGTTTTGGGTTTTTTTTAATATCTATATTGGAGTATAATTGTTTTACAATGCTGTGTTAGTTTCTACTGTATAACAAAGTGAATCAGCTATACATATATCCCCATATCTCCTCCCTCTTGCGTCTCCCTCCCACCCTCCCTATCCCACCCCTTTAGGTGGTCACAAAGCACCGAGCTGATCTCCCTGTGCTATGCAGCTGCTTCCCACTAGCTATCTATTTTACGTTTGGTAGTGTATATATGTCCATGCCACTCTCTCACTTCATCCTTGCTTATACCCTTCCCCCTCCCCGTGTCCTCAAGTCCATTCTCTACATCTGCATCTTTATTCCTGTCCTGCCCCATGGTTCTTCAGAACCCTTTTTTTTTTTTAGATTCCATATATATGTGTTAGCATACGGTATTTCTTTTTCTCTTTGTGACTTACTTCATTCTGTATGACAGACTAGGTCCATCCACCTCACTACAAATAACTCAGTTTCGTTTCTTTTTATGGCTGAGTAATATTCCATTGTATATATGTACCACATCTTCTTTATCCGTTTGTCTGTTGGTGGGCATTTAGGTTGTTTCCATGTCCTGGCTGCAGTGAACATTGGGGTGCATGACTCTTTCTGAATTATGGTTTTCTCAGGGTTTATGCCCAGGAGTGGGATTGCTGGGTCGTATGGTAGTTCTATTTTTAGTTTTTTAAGGAACCTCCATACTGTTCTCCATAGTGGCTGTATCAGTTTATATTCCCCCCAACAGTATAAGCGGATTCCCTCTTCTCCACACCCTCTCCAGCATTTATTGTCTGTAGGTTTTTTGATGATGGCCATTCTGACCGGTGTGAGGTGACACCTCATTGTAGTCTTGATTTGCATTTCTCTGATGATTAGTGATGTTGAGCATCCTTTCATGTGTTTGTTGCCCATCTGTATGTCTTCTTCGGAGAAATGTCTATGTAGGTCTTCTGCCCATTTTTGGATTGGGTTGTTTGTTTTTTGGATATTGAGCTGCATGAGCTGCTTGTATATTTTGGAGATTAATCCTTTGTCAGTTGCTTCGTTTGCAAATATTTTCTCCCATTCTGAGGGTTGTCTTTTCATCTTTTTTATGGTTTCCTTTGCTGTGCAAAAAGCTTTTAAGTTTCATTAGGTCCCATTTGTTTATTTTTGGTTTTATTTCCGTTACTCTAGGAGGTGGGTCAAAAAGGATCTTACTGTGATGTATGTCATAGAGTGTTCTGCCTATGTTTTCCTCTAAGAGTTTGATAGTGTCTGGCATTACATTTAGGTCTTTAATCCATTTTGAGTTTATTTTTGTGTATGGTGTCAGGAAGTGTTCTAATTTCATTCTTTTACATGTAGCTGTCCAGTTTTCCCAGCACCACTTACTGAAGAGGCTGTCTCTTCTCCACTGTATATTCTTGCCTCCTTTATCAAAGATAAGGTGACCATATGTGTGTGGGTTTATGTCTGGGCTTTCTATCCTGTTCCATTGATCTATATTTCTGTGTTTGTGCCAGTACCATACTGTCTTGATTACTGTAGCTTTGTAATATAGTCTGAAGTCAAGTAGCCTGATTCCTCCAGCTCCATTTTTCTTTCTCAAGATTGCTTTGGCTATTTGGAGTCTTCTGTGTTTCCATACAAATTGTGAGATTTTTTGTTCTAGTTCTGTGAAAAATGCCATTGGTAGTTTGCTAGCGATTGCATTGAATCTGTAAATTGCTTTGGGTAGTAGAGTCATTTTCACAATGTTGATTCTTCCAATCCAAGAACATGGTATATCTCTCCATCTATTTGTATCATCTTTAATTTCTTTCATCAGTGTCTTATAATTTTCTGCGTACAGGTCTTTTGTCTCCTTAGGTAGGTTTATTCCTAGATATTTTATTCTTTTTGCTGCAGTGGTAAATGGGAGTGTTTTCTTGATTTCACTTTCAGGTTTTTCATCATTAGTGTATAGGAATGCCAGAGATTTCTGTGCATTAATTTTGTATCCTGCTACTTTACCAAATTCATTGATTAGCTCTAGTAGTTTTCTGGTAGCATCTTTAGGATTCTCTCTGTATAGTATCATGTCATCTGCAAACACTGACAGCTTTACTTCTTCTTTTCTGATTTGGATTCCTTTTATTTCCTTTTCTTCCCTGATTGCTGTGGCTAGAACTTCCAAAACTATGTTGAATAAGAGTGGTGAGAGTGGGCAACCTTGTCTTGTTCCTGATCTTAGTGGAAATGCTTTCAGTTTTTCACCATTGAGGACGATGTTGGCTGCGGGTTTGTCATATATGGCCTTTATTATGTTGAGGAAAGTTCCCTCTCTGCCTGCTTTCTGGAGGGTTTTTATCATAAATGGGTGTTGAATTTTGTCGAAAGCTTTCTCTGCATCTATTGCGATGACCAAATGGTTTTTCTCCTTCAGTTTGTTAATATGGTGTATCACATTGATTGATTTCCGTATATTGAAGAATGCATATATCCTTGCATTCCTGGAATAAACCCCACCTGATCATGGTGTATGATCCTCTTAATGTGCTGTTGGATTCTGTTTGCTAGTATTTTGTTGAGGATTTTTGCATCTATGTTGTGATATTGGCCTGTAGTTTTCTTTCTCTGTGACATCCTTGTCTGGTTTTGGTATCAGGGTGATGGTGGCCTTGTATAATGAGTTTGGGAGTGTTCCTCCCTCTGCTATATTTTGGAAGAGTTTGAGAAGGGTAAGTGTTAGCTCTTCTCTAAATATTTGATAGAATTCTCCTGTGAAGCCATCTGGTCCTGGGCTTTTGTTTGTTGGAAGATTTTTTATCACAGTTTCAATTTCAATGCTTATGATTGGTCTGTTCATATTTTCTATTTCTTCCTGATTCAGTCTTGCCAGGTTGTGCATTGCTAAGAATTTGTCCATTTCTTCCAGGTTGTCCATTTTATTGGCATAGAGTTCCTTGTAGTAATCTCTCATGATCTTTTGTATTTCTGCAGTGTCAGTTGTTACTTCTTCTTTCTCATCTCTAATTCTATTGATTTGAGTCTTCTCTCCTTTTTTCTTGATGAGTCTGGCAAATGGTTTATCAATTTTGTTTATCTTCTCAAAGAACCAGCTTTTAGTTTTATTGATCTTTACTATCGTTTCCTTCATTTCTTTTTCATTTATTTCTGATCTGATCTTTATTTCTTTCCTTCTGCTAACTTTGGGGTTTTTTTGGTTCTTCTTTTGCTAATTGCTTTAGGTGCAAGGTTAGGTTGTTTATTCGAGATGTTTCCTGTTTCTTAAGGTAGGATTGTATTGCTATAAACTTCCCTCTTAGAACTGCTTTTGCTGCATCCCATAGGTTTTGGGTTGTCGTGTCTCCATTGTCATTTGTTTCTAGGTATTTTTTTATTTCCTCTTTGATTTCTTCAGGGATCACTTCGTTATTAAGTAGTGTATTGTTTAGCCTCCATGTGTTTGTATTTTTTACAGATCTTTTCCTGTAATTGATATCTAGTCTCATAGCATTGTGGTTGGAAAAGATACTTGATACAATTTCAATTTTCTTAAAGTTACCAAGGCTTGATTTGTGACCCAAGATATGATCCATCCTGGAGAATGTTCCATGAGCACTTGAGAAAAATGTGTATTCTGTTGTTTTTGGATGGAGTGTCCTATAAATATCAATTAAGTCCATCTTGTTTAATGTGTCATTTAAAGCTTGTGTTTCCTTATTTATTTCCATTTTGGATGATCTGTCCATTGGTGAAAGTAGGGTGTTAAAGTCCCCTACTATGAATGTGTTACTGTTGATTTCCCCTTTTATGGCTGTTAGTATTTGCCTTATGTATTGAGGTGCTCCTCTGTTGGGTGCATAAATATTTACAATTGTTATATCTTCTTCTTGGATGGATCCCTTGATCATTATGTAGTGTCCTTCTTTGTCTCTTGTAATATTCTTTATTTTAAAGTCTATTTTGTCTGATGTGAGAATTGCTACTCCAGCTTTCTTTTGGTTTCCATTTGCATGGAATATCTTTTTCTATCCCCTCGCTTTCAGTCTGTATGTGTCTCTAGGTCTGAAGTGGGTCTCTTGTAGACAGCATATATATGGGTCTTGTTTTTGTATCCATTCAGCCAGTCTGTGTCTTTTGGTGGGAGTATTTAATCCATTTACATTTAAGGTAATTATCAATATGTATGTTCCTATTCCCATTTTCTTAATTGTTTTGGGTTTGTTATTGTAGGTCTTTTCCTTCTCTTGTGTTTCTTGCCTGGAGAAGGTCCTTTAGCCTTTGTTGTAAAGCTGGTTTGGTGGTGCTGAACTCGCTCAGCTTTTGCTTGTCTGTAAAGGTTTTAATTTCTCCATCAAATCTGAATGAGATCCTTGCTGGGTAGAGTAATCTTGCTTGTAGGTTTTTCTCCTTCATCACTTTACATATGTCCTGCCAGTCCCTTCTGACTTGCACAGTTTCTGCTGAAAGATCAGCTGTTAACCTTATGGGGATTCCCTTGTGTGTTATGTGTTGTTTTTCCCTTGCTGCTTTTAATATGTTTTCTTTGTATTTAATTTTTGACAGTTTGATTAATATGTGTCTTGGTGTGTTTCTCCTTGGATTTACTCTGTATGGGACTCTCTGCGTTTCCTGACTTGGTTAACTATTTCCTTTCCCATATTAGGGAAGTTTTCAACTGTAATCTCTTCAAATATTTTCTCTTCTTCTTCTGGGAGCCCTATAATTCGAATGTTGGTGCATTTAATGTTGTCCCAGAGGTCTCTGAGACTGTCCTCAATTCTTTTCATTCTTTTTTCTTTATTCTGCTCTGCAGTAGTTATTTCCACTATTTTATCTTCCAGGTCACTTATCCGTTCTTCTGCCTTAGTTATTCTGCTATTGATCCCTTCTAGAGTATTTTTAATTTCATTTATTGTGTTGTTCATCATTGCTTGTTTCATCTTTAGTTCTTCTAGGTCCTTGTTACAGTTTCTTGCATTTTCTCTATTTCCAAGATTTTGGATCATCTTTACTATCATTATTCTGAATTCTTTTTCAGGTAGACTGCCTATTTCCTCTTCATTTGTTAGGTCTGGTGGGTTTTTATCTTGCTCCTTCATCGGCTGTGTGTTTCTCTGGCTTCCCATTTTGCTTAACTTACTGTGGTTGGGGTCTCCTTTTCACAGGCTGCAGGTTCGTAGTTCCCGTTGTTTTTGGTGTCTGTCCCCAGTGGCTAAAGTTGGTTCAGTGGGTTGTGTAGGCTTCCTGGTGGAGGGGACTGGTGCCTGTGTTCTGGTGGATGAGGCTGGATCTTGTCTTTCTGGTGGGCAGGTCCACGTCTGGTGGTGTGTTTTGGGGTGTCTGTGGACTTATTATGATTTTAGGCAGCCTCTGTGCTAATGGGTGGGATTGTGTTCCTGTCTTGCTAGGTGTTTGGCATAGGGTGTCCAGCACTGTAGTTGCTGGTCGTTGAGTGAAGCTGGGTGTTGGTGTTGAGATGGAGATCTCTGGGAGATTTTCGCCATTTGATATTACGTGGAGCTGGGAGGTGTCTTGTGGACCAGTGTCCTGAAGTTGGCTCTGCCACCTCGGAGGCACAGCACTGACTCCTGGCTGCAGCACCAAGAGCCTTTCATCCACACGGCTCAGAATAAAAGGGAGAAAAAGTAGAAAGAAAGAAAGAAAGGAAGGAAGGAAGAAAGAAAGAAAGGATAAAATAAAATAAAATAAAGTAAGATCAAATAAAATAAAGTTATTAAAATAAAAAATATTAAGAAAAAAAATTTTTAAGTAAAAAAAACGGACAGATAGAACCCTAGGACAAATGGTGAAAGCAAAGCTATACAGACAAAATCTCACACAGAAGCATACACATACACACTCACAAAAAGAGGAAAAGGGGAAAAAATCATAAATCTTGCTCTCAAAGTCCACCTCCTGAATTTGGGATGATTCGTTGTCTATTCAGGTATTCCACAGATGCAGGTACATCAGGTTGGTTGTGGAGCTTTAATCCGCTGCTCCTGAGGCTGCTGGGAGAGATTTCCCTCCCTTTCTCTTCTTTGTTCGCACAGCTGGGGGGCTCAGCTTTGGATTTGGCCCCGCCTCTGCGCGTAGGTCGCAGGAGGGCGTGTGTTCTTCACTCACATAGGACGGGGTTAAAGGAGCCGCTGAGAGTAAGGATATGTACTTGGAATACTGCAATATGCTTTTAAAAAGGAGGACATCGCCTTTAATCCTGACTCATTTTTAAATATAATTATCTTGATGCTTTTACTTTGGTCTGCACATTCATCTATACATACTTCAGTTGAAAGGTTTAGAGATGTTTTCAGGTGCTAGAAAATAAATGAAAGTTTTATTTATTAATCACTCAAATGGTGGTAGAATTTGCTAGGATATTATTTTAAAATAATATATAAAAAAAAAACACGGAGCCGCTGATTTGGGGGCTCCGGCTCACTCAGGCCGGGGGGGAGAGGGAGGGGCACGATGCGGGGTGAGCCTGTGGCGGCAGAGGCCGGCATGACGTTGCACCAGCCTGAGGCGCGCCGTGCGTTCTCCCGGGGAAGTTGTCCCTGGATCCCGGGACCCTGGCAGTGGCGGGCTGCACAGGCTCCCCGGAAGGGTTTGTGGATAGTGACCTGTGCTCGCACACAGGCTTCTTGGTGGCGGCAGCAGCAGCCTTAGCGTCTCCCGCCCGTCTCTGGGGTCCGCGCTGATAGCCACGGCTCGCACCCGTCTCTGGAGCTCCTTTAAGCAGCGCTCTTAATCCCCTCTCCTCGCGCACCAGGAAACAAAGAGGCAAGAAAAGGTCTCTTGCCTCTTCGGCAGGTCCAGAGTTTTCCCCGGACTCCCTCCCGGCCAGCCGTGGTGCACTAACCCCCTGCAGGCTGTGTTCACGCCGCCAACCCCAGTCCTCTCCCTGCGCTCCGACCGAAGCCCGAGCCTCAGCTCCCAGCCCCACCAGCCCCGGGGGGTGAGCAGATAAGCCTCTCGGGCTGGTGAGTGCCGGTCGGCACCGACCCTCTGTGCAGGAATCTCCCCGCTTTGCCCTCCGCACCCCTGTTGCTCTCCTCCACGTTTCCGAAGCTTTCCCCCTCCGCCATCCGCAGTCTCCGCCCTGCTCCTCCCTGCACCTCCGTGGTGCCGGTCCCGTACCTATTCTTTTGTCTCTGTTTATTCTTTTTTCTTTTGCCCTACCCAGGTACGTGGGGAGTTTCTTGCCTTTTGGGAGGTCTGAGGTCTTCTGCCAGCATTCAGTAGGTGTTCTGTAGGAGTTGTTCCACGTGTAGATGTATTTCTGATGTATCTGTGAGGAGAAAGGTGATCTCCGTGTCTCACTCTTCCGCCATCTTCCCCGCCGTCTCCAAAGTATCCGTTTTTAATTCATTTTTTATTGCGTAAAATATACATGCAGTTTTTCATTTTAACGCTTTTTAAGCATATAGTTCAGGGGCATTACGTACATTCATGTTGTCGTGCAGCCATCCCCACCATCCACCTCCAGAACTTCTCCATCTTCTCAAACTGAAGCTGTGCACATTAAACACCAGCTCCCCGCTCCCCTCTCCAAGCCCCTGGCACCCATCATCCTATTTATTTAGGAATAGATTTTGAATATTACAATAATAGGACTGTGCCCTGTCCATTATTCTGGTATCTCGATTCTTTTCACTTCTGCTAGGGATCTTTCCGTATCAGTGCCAGAGTAGTGCCTCGTGTGTAATAGACACTTGGTAACTGTTTACAGGATGAGTGACTATCAGTCCTTTCATACATCAGTCCTGAAATCAAGCACCGCCTGCATGTGCCGTACTTGGTTCACCCCTCCCTGCTGGTGGAAATGCAAGCCGCTCCTGGGGTTTTACTGTTACAGCAGTGCTGCTTTAAGCCTTCTGTACTCACTGAGGTGAGTATATCCACAGGATAAATCCCTGACCGTGGAATTGATTTTTAAATTTCAGATTTAAAATTTTTAAAATTTATTTTATTGCTAAATTAGTGCCTAGAACAATTATAGCAGTTTTGCGGGGGACGGGTTGTTTTCATTTTGTTTGTCTCTGTGGTGTGTGAATGTAACTGTCTTCACGCCCTGCCGTCACTGGCTGTCATCCACCTTAATTCTGTGAGTCTGATAGATAGGAAAAGATGGTATCTGTTTGGTTTAACCTACATATTTTAATTATAGGTGTTAACTGAGTAACTTTTCACGGGTTTTGTGGCCTTTTATTCCCCTGCTGTGAACTCCTTCCATAGCCTTTACTTTTCTCCTGGCTGGCTGGCTTTTCTCTCCTGTTTTGTGTTAGCTATGTATCACCAGAGTTACCAACAGTTTCCTTTTTGTCTTTTAATCTGCCCCACTGGGAATTTATTTCATTCTGGGGAGCATATAGCTAGACACAACACAACCCACTAAATCACACATCTTTTTGCACTAGTTCAAGGGCCCCTTTATTATACACTCAATCCCAGCTGTACATGCTCTGTTAGTGCATGGTTGTCTGTTCGGTTCCATCGATCTCTTAGGAGAGGTGATTTTTACATACTCAGGTATAACTTTTAATGATGCCTTGGAGTGTGTTTATTGATGTGGACAGATACTAGTATGTTAAATTTTTAAGCAGTATATAAAATATTTAAAACACTATTCATAAGTAGTACTTAGAAATCTGTGTATATACCATCCCATTTTTGGTGTGTGTTTGTTTGTGCTCTTAATTCAAAACAAAGAGAAATCAGAAGTCTTGAATTGAATCCCTGTTGAATCATGCTGTCATTTATGTGGTAACAACAGACTTCAAGACATTGTTTAGATAACAGTAATTTTTTCAAGTTAATGATCCTGCCAAGTTTACAGGTCCAACAAGAGTTTGAAAAGGAAAGGGGAACAAAAATCAACCCATGCTTGTTGAGCCTCTGTTATATTCAGGGCGCTTTGGGATGTGAATTAGAAGCCTGTCTCTTATTCCATGACCAGTCGCATTCGTGTGGTTGGCATCTGCCCATGGACATTTCCACCAGGTCAGCCCTGCGGGGCACAGAGCAGCTCTGAGCAAGAGGGTGAGGGCCCCGGGCCCCCAGGACAGCAGAGGTGGCACAGGGCAGGGTCCGTAGAGTGCTTGGGGACTGAGCAGGGTCTTGGGGAACCATGGTCATTTGGAGAGGTGACGGGGGCGAGGGCACTCTGGGGCCAAAGACCCACAAGCTGCGGAGGCGGGTGAAGCCTGCGCAGGCAGCAGTGATTGGCCCAACCCCCCACTGAATGAAGGGTCTGTGGAGGAAGGGGCAGAACCAGCACGGCGATGGGGACAGGTCTGGGAGAGGCTGAACCACTGCATTGCGTTTCCACGGAAGAATGTGGATACGGCAGCAACAGCACTCTGAGCGGGCACAGCTGATTAGAGGGCAGGAGAGGGTCATCTGGAAGGAGGCCTCAGCAGTCAGACCTGGGCGATTGCCCTGCCTGCGAGGTCGACTGGGGAGACTCTGGCTTGATGTGCACTGGTAGACATTTGCAAATGCGGTTTTAGAGGATGCGTTTCAAAGTCTGATTTCAAACGTATAATATATCTTGAGTCCTTTATATAATTATCCCATTTAGTGGTTAATGTAGTGTTACTTCAGAAATAAGATTTTATTTTAAAATGTATGTTAGTCTGCTTTTGAGCAATTTATTTTCCCGCAGCAGGAAATAATAGTTGCTAGTTTGTGTGCTAATTTGTTGACAAATACTTTATTGTGAACAAAGACTGATCAGTATTGTTTCCCACTGTTACCAAAATAAGGAGCACAAGTTTTTAAATACTCTTTTTTTTTTAAATTTACTTATTTTATTTATTTTTGGCTGCGTTGGGTCTTCGTTGCTGCGCGCGGGCTTTCTCTAGTTGCGGCGAGCGGGGGCTGCTCTTCATTGTGGTGCGTGGGCTTCTCATTGCGGTGGCTTCTCTTGCTACGGAACACGGGCTCTAGGCACGTGGGATTCAGTAGCTGTGGCTCGTGGGCTCAGTAGTTGTGGCTCAGGGGCTCTAGAGTGCAGGCTCAGTAGTTGTGGCGCACCGGCTTAGTTGCTCCGCAGCACGTGGGATCTTCCCGGACCAGGGCTCAAACCCGTGTCCCCTGCATTGGCAGGCGGATTCCTAACCACTGTGCCACTAGGGAAGCCCTTAAATACTCTTATAAATGACTAATCTTTCTCACGTTCCTTCCTGATTTTGCCAGTCATGACTCAGACCAACCTATGTGTTCTTCTACCCCATGATGATCTGTGCTCTGATCATTTTTGCTGGAGTATTAACATTCCATCCCCAAAAGGCCGCTTTGCTTGTTGGACACTGGTTGCCGCACGGCTCTGTTGCTGTGTCCCCCGCGGGCATCACAGGCAGCTCCTCACGGGTCACCCTGTGCAGAGCCTCAGCCAGGCGCCTTCAGAAACTAGATAAGGGAGGTGTGGGGCTGCAGGGAGGGTGTTGACTCAGCAGTGACTTGGTCTTGGGGTTTTCGTATAATTTATAGTACAAATTAGCAGGGCCATTGACTCCTTCCGGATGTGCACTGTGCAGTATGGCCACCAGCCACACGTGGCAATTTCAGCTTAACTCAGTTAGAATTCAGGATTCAGGTCCTTGATCACACTGGCCACATCTCAAGCGCTCAGTAGCCGCACGTGGCTGGTAGCTAACTGCAGTGGGGGGCAGTGCAGAAACAGTACGTTTCCATCACTGCAGCCAGGTCTAGATTACAGAGCTAGCTGGGCATTTAAATCTCTTTTCCAGTAGTTTGAAAGCCTGGCTTGCTGCATCAGCCAGGGCCCTGATTACACGTGCTAGAAAACCACCCGACGGCCCCCAGATGACTTAAGCAAGTCCAGTAACTAGCTGGGTTCACTTTCCGAGTTGTGAGGGTGGCGCAGCGTGCTTGGGGCTCACGGATGTCTCGAGGGTTCCTCTGCAGGCTCAGCCTCCTGGGTGGGCTGAGCTCCGCAGCTCTGCTCCCTCCGGCCCCTGTCTCAGTGCCTCACTCCGCAGCCCCGCCCCGCTCAGTCTGGTCTTGAATCTGTTGACCTGGGCCAGACTCGGGTCACGTGCTTCTCCCTCAACGTAGCACGGTGGCCGGGGAGAGCAGAATGTTCTGGTCTGTCTTCTGCTTCAGCTGGAGATCTTCATCCGGAATTCACGCACTGAGAGGGCAGGAAGGGCCATTGTCCACATCAACGGTGTTCTTGCAAGTAGGGGAGAGGGTGCCGGGCTGCAGAGAGCAGGGGGCCACCGCGCTTTTCTGAACAGCCCGAGTGATGTTTTCCTGAAATAGTTCTGTGGCTCATGTCGTTAATATCCACGAACCACCCCTCTGTGTTGTTGAGTCCGTGCCCCCTGCGCCAGCTGTGCACCCAGGAACGCCTTGGGTGTAGTTGAAGAGGCCAGAACACACGCCTGTCCTGACGTGTCCCGGGTGCTGGCCGCTCCCCGAACCTGGACATAACGGAAGCCCTGCCTCTGAGCAGCCCTGGAGGCCCGGGCAGGCCAGGCCCTTCGGCTTGTGTTTGGGTAGAGCTCCTGCATCCAGCCGTCCTGTCTGGCAGTGCGGGCGGCCTGGAAGTCTCTTCAGCCTCACCCTGCATGAAGGGCGTGACCCGCGCCTGCTTCCCCCTGGTGCGGTCGGTCACGAGAGCCACCGCCCTGCGTGGTGGGACGCGTCATGAGGTTGCTTGGTTTCAGAAGTGGAGCCATGTTGGGGAGAGCGTACATCTCAGGACCCCGAGACGTGCTGGCACAGACAGCCTGCCCCTGGGGTCACCATTGTTGGGGGGCTGCCCCTGGGCGTGTGGGATTGGTTATCCTTTTTTTTTTTCTTATTCTCAAGTCTAACTGCCGGGTTTTTTTAAAATATCCTCTTAGTACTTTTAGGCTGAAAAAAACAGTGAGGTCGTCACAATGCATCATCTTAATTCAGCCCAGCCAAGGCCCCCCCACCTCAGTTGCTGATTTTCACTTTAATGGTGAAGGGTAATCAATCATTTTATTGGAATAAATAGACCCCATGACCTAATTACGAGTTATATTTTGAATATATTGATTCACTTATTCCCTCGCCTCAAAATGAAGTACTAAACTATAACCACAGTGGTGAAATAAGTATTCCTAATGACGGGCGTTAGTTAGGATAAAGGCAAAAGAAGCAGTAATAAAGTTCAGAGGTACAAATTATCAGGTTGGCAATAACGTATAAATAGGAATTCATCTAATAAGCTGCCACTCACCCTCTCCTGTTGTCCTGGACTGGCCGCCTGCAGTGTGCCTCGTCCACCTGGTTCTTATCCTTTGCAGACGTCCATCATGGGGGGTGTGTTTTCCCATCTCTCCCCCGTTTAGTGCAGCACTGATCATCACTAATTAGTACCGTGGCTCTGTCCTCATGTGCAGGAAGGGAGAACCCTGAGGGAGAAAGACAGCCATTCTGTGTTTCTCCTCACTCAACAAACCACTTAGATAAAGGATGGAAACCATGTCTCAGTTCTTCTAAAATAGACTCTCTCTGCTTCTCCGGGGAAAATCTCTGCAGCAGCCCTGACTGCCCTGTGGCTCCTGGGGCCATGACCACTAACTCCCCGTTGCTGGAGGCCTCGTGCATCCGGCGTGGAAGTGCTCATTGGCCCCTCTTACCCCTACTTCCGTCTCCTTGTTCGTGCCATGTATATATTCCTAATTTAGAGTCCACAGTTACTGGGATTTTTTTTTAATTTTTATTTATTTATTTTTAGCTGTGTTGGGTCTTCGTTTCTATGCGAGGGCTTCCTCTAGTTGCGGCGAGCAGGGCCCACTCTTCATCGCGGTGCGCGGGCCTCTCACCGTCGCGGCCTCTCGTTGCAGAGCGCAGGCTCCAGACGCGCAGGCTCAGTAGTTGTGGCTCACGGGCCCAGTTGCCCCGCGGCATGTGGGATCTTCCCGGACCAGGGCTCGAACCCGTGTCCCCTGCATTGGCAGGCGGATTCTTAACCACTGCGCCACCAGGGAAGCCCTGGGATTTTTTAAATGCACTAAAAGCTGGTTCTTGCAGCCGAGCGGCAACAGGGTTCTCTACTAGGCAGCACGGCTGGCGGCACAGCCAGCACTTCCCTTCCGCTAGCCTTTAAAGTTAGAAAGCTCACTACATTTTATTTATTTTAGTCTTAACATATCATTTTGTATATAAGTTTATGGAGTGCCAGAGTGGGAGTTAGGTGTTCTTAGAAGTAAAGGTTCATTTCTACATGGTAGAATTGTTTAACAACAACCAATTATTTTTAAATGTAACCCAAAAAATATTATTGCACTAAAAGATTTTGAAGTGAGAAAGACCTTTTTGATAGGAAGAACTGTCTCACGATGAAATGGGTTCCCTGGAGACAATTTAGGCAGAGCCTTAAAAATGAACTGGGCAGCACTGACATGGAGGAGATGAGCGAAGCCCAGCCAGGAACGGCAGGCGGCCCGTGCGCCCCCCGTTCTGCGGTGGCCCCGGCTACAAAGAGCAAACTGCTTTGGGAACAGAGCGTACTGTTCTACTGCTCTTGAGCGATTCTCGGCCCTGCTGCCTCTCAGCTCACGAGGGAGGGAAGGTGTGAGAGGCGGCGTTGTGAGTGTAAACAGTAGGCAGGCAGAGCACTGCCCTCGGGTCGCAGCCCTGACCCCTAACCCAGGGTGGCATCCTCGTCCGGCCGCAGGAGCACCGCCAGGGCAAAAAGCGCAACTTTAGAAGAACCATTTGCACAAAGTGCTGTTTTCCCTCATCCAGTTGGCCTTGTCCAAATGGACCTGCGGAGAAGAGAGGGGAGGCCGGTCCTGCTAGAGCCCAGCACCCGGCAGCAGCCAGCAGCCAGCACCCAGCACCCACGCGGCCCACGAGACGGGCCGGCCTGCAGCCCCTCCCTGGGATTGTTTTCCGTAAACCTTACAGCTGAATCCTCCGAGGCACAAAATGACACATTGCAGATTTCTCGATATATCTCTGCTGGCTGTAGTTAAAATTCATGTAAATGAATTGAGGAAATGACCTTTCTCAGGACGAGGGGAAGGGCTGCAGGTGGGTGGCCACAGCTGCAAATGTAAAATACCAGTGGTGGGTTTTTGGAGTTCTGGGTTTGTTGGGGTTTTTCATTTTTTCATCTTACAACGTGATGTGGACAAATGTTAACGTCAATAAACATAGGATGTCACCACGTCATTCTTTCAAGCTGGTTTGTACTGACTCACTGCTGGGATGGACCACAGTGAGCCAGGAGTGCACCCTTCTGACGGCCATGCAGGCAGCTTCTCATTCCTGCCATCGGAGAGTGCGATGTGGTCCTCAGGTGTGCGTCTCCAGCACTTTACAGTAAAGTCCCAGCGATGGGCGTGCTCTGGATGCCACAGCGCTGAGGGTGGTGGCTCCTTGATGTGTGTGCTGGTGTCCCACCGTGAGAGTTGAGCAGGCAGCGTCCTGAAGGTCTGTGCACTCTTCTGTGTGTCTGTCATGCTTGGGTAAAGAGGTTTTTAAGGATGACTGATAACTTACTAAGTGCGGTACCGTGGTGTGGTGCATTCACATGTGTGGAGCACGGCAGACTTGCACTGATGGGGTTATGTTGTTTGTGATTCCCATTAGTGGCTTTATTTTTTTCTTTCAGTTTTACTGAGATATAATTGTGTCAATGGACAAAAAGTGCACAACGTGAAAGTTGTGAGTTAAGTTTTATTTGGGGCAACATGAGGATGATAGCCCAGGAGACAGCCTCTCAGGAGCGCCGAGGAACTGCTCCGCAGAGGTTGGGGGCCGGGGGTCAGTAGATAAGTGACTCTGGTGAGGGGGTGCATGCAGTCGAGCACACATCTTGGCAGAAGGTGGCTGCTCGTCACGAGGAGCAGATGTCACCATTAATGATGTTAGTGCTTTTCTAGGCATGAGGAGATGCAAGAAATTAGGCCCATAAAATCTTCTGAAACTCTATCTGAAGGCCTGTTCTGCCAGGTTTTCCCAGAGCACCGAGGGCCTCCTTCCTGATCTCCACTCCTTTCAGGGGGTGTCAGAAGTCAGCGACGGCAGTGGCCAGTGTCTTCATCCTTGTAGAGCAGATGGCGAGTGACAGTTTTCTGGTTAGCAGTTGACACACAGCATTGTGTGTTCAAGGTACACAGCATGATCTCACTTACATATAGAACAAAATAACTACCACAGTAAGTTAGTAGGAGTTAGGAGTTAACATCCATCCCCTCACACAGGTACAAAGAAAGAAGGAGAGAAATGTATTTTCCTTGTGACAAAGAGTTTTTTAAAAATCAAAGAGGAACCTCTTTTGGTTCAGGCAGAGTAGAGGTTCATCAAAACGCGATACTAGAGGAATCTCCTTTTCGGTGGAAAGTCACAATTATTTACGAAAGAGCAAGCGGGGCTCTTTTCCTAACACAGTGCCCTTCGTGCCACGTTCCTTTCGTCAAATCCAGCTGCCACAGCGCAGCAGGCTTGGGAGGGAACCCTGCACGGGAAGGCTCGGCCGGGAGAGGTGGGCATTCAGCTCTTGACTTCGAAGGAGCCATCATTCTCCCTAAGATGCCAGGGCAGGATTTTTAGCACCACAGAGGGAGGCGTGGTCCGCTCTAAGAAGTGTTGGTTTGTTATTGGTGAGAGGGCCCCAAAGTCGGAAGCTTATAAACACACATTTTTAAATGTCGCATTTTCCCTGTTAACATCCAGACGTTTGCTTCTGTTCCCAGGAAGCCAGTACTGTGTCCTGCCCTCTACTGGCCGGAGGCAGACCTCTGCCCACTTTAGACATTAAGCCTCCGGAAGGGCGCTCAAGCAAAAGCAAAGACCCGCCGAGAGAAGAAGAGAGAGAGAGGAAAAAGAAAAAGCACAAAAAACGGTCTCGAACAAGATCACGCTCTCCCAAGTACCATTCGTCATCCAAGTCCAGGTCTAGATCCCACTCGAAAGCAAAGCATTGTCTTCCCAGTGCCTATCGGACAGCACGGCGCTCGAGGTGGGTGTGCAGGGCGCCCTCGCGGCCGTGCATCTGGTGTGGGTGCAGACCCCCACACCTGCTCACCAGCAGAGCTGGATGGAGCCTCCCTAGCCCAGCTCCCCGTAAGCACAGACCCACACACCTGCGTGTGTTGATGAGAGATGCGCCCTGCCAACCCAAATAAGATCTTTTCAAAATATTTTTTTAACCTGACTTTCTAAGGTTCATCAGCTACTGCCAGGTTTTTTAAACAATAGAGGTATTTACATTTTAACAGGGCTTAGAAGCAGGCCTAGCATATCGGCTGAAATGTGTGGAAGGTCCACAGGGTTGGGGTCTTTGCTTGGTGTGAGCGAGCAGGCTTTCCCAGCCTAGCTCCTTGTGAGTGTGCAGGTGGCGAAGCAGGAGGATTTGTACTTTGGCTGCGTTCAGCTTCCCTGGCGCAGCACCTACAAGTGCGCATAAAGGAGGGAGCACAGTGGCACACACCTGTTTTCTCGATTAATTTGCTTCTCCACATCTCTCACCCACAGTCACTGTTCAACCCAAAACCACCTTTCCAAGGAGCCAGCTCTTGAGGAGGCAGCTTAACGTTTCAGGCAACAGAAGTAATAAACGTGAAAGCTGTAAGCGCCACAGAATTTGCTGGTTAGTAAGGCAGGTGTTTGCTTTTTTTAAAGCACCTGGCTTGCAGGAGGTTCAGGAAAGCAAAGTTTTAATTTTAAAACTTACCTCACGCCTTCTGATTTTTCACTGAACGTTGATTGGACTTCTCTCAGTTTCTCTTTAGCACAGCACTTGTACTGATCTAGTTCTTCTTCTACAGCTGCTGTTAGTTCTTTCCTTTCCGTGGGAAAAATGCAGGTGCCCTATACTTTTTATTTTTTAACGTTTAAAAAAAAGTGTACTTGTATACACATCTGCCTGTCTTAAATATATCCTAGGACAACATGCTTTCTCGATTTTTACCCAGACCAGACCTTAAAGGCTTGACAAGTATTTACACTTGTCTACAATGAAATTAGAATAAATTTGATCTTTGGCTCTCTGCATTTCTTTTTAATAAATTTATTTATTTATTTATTTATTTTTGGCTGCATTGGTCTTTGTTGCTGCACGCGGGCTTTCTCTAGTTGTGGTGAGCGGGGGCTACTCTTGGTTGAGGTGTGCGGGCTTCTCATTGCTGTGGCTTCTCTTGCTGTGGAGCACGGGCTCTAGGTGCACGGGATTCAGCAGTTGTGGCGTGCAGGCTTCAGTAATTTTGGCTCTCAGGCTCTAGAACACAGGCTCAGTAGTTGTGGCGCACGGGCTTAGTTGCTCCGCGGCATGTGGGATCTTCCCGGACCGGGTCTCAAACCCGTGTCCCCTGCATTGGCAGGTGAATTCTTAACCACTGCGCCACCAGGGAAGTCCCGCTCTGTGCATTTTTGCTAGTTCTTTAGACGTTCCATCACTCCTCCCTCCCTCTCCCGCTCCCTCTCTCTCTCTCTCTCTCTCTCTCTCTCTCTCACACACACACACACACAGAGCTTGTTGTTTAACTAAATGAACAACTTTGCTGACATATTTTCAATTTTTGAAAGTCCCCAGAAACTTGTATGTATATATCAAAACTTTTTAAAGTTTCTTATTTGAAAAAATTTCTTATAACATTATATAGTGGAAATAAATAAATAGGCCTGTACAAGCCCTCTGAGTAATAACATACCCAGTAAAATTCTTCCTAGTTATCCTTTATTCCAGGGCTCAAAGAGAGTATAATGCATTCATAAACCCCCATCTAGGGGGTTGGTAACTCTCAGGATTCCTTAGATTGTTTCCTAGTGTAAGAAATGAGTAGGTTTTCATGGTGAGTGCTCAGCACATATAGTAGGTGCCGTGTCTACTACTGAAGTGAGCCTGTCTGGTCAGATGTGATGGCCACAGACCTTTCCCCCAGGTTGGTCTGTTCAGAACTGGAAGTGTTCGTGAAACACTTGGAATTTTAACTTTCTGGGATTTGTGTGATATTTATTGACTATCTATATATAATAGTAAGTCATTTTGTATGTTATTTTAATACATTTAAAATATTTTTTATTTTAGAATAGATTTACAGATTTTATATACAAGTATATTTTATATTGTTCTCATATATTCAGTGCTGACGACTGCAGGAAGCAAAATCCTAATCCTTAGTTTGTAATTTTCAGTTAAAAGAAAAAGTTAAGTTCAAAAAATTTTTAGTGTGAGTTCTGTGATGGCAAACCACCAGTTTTACCTTAATTTGACCTATAGTTAAAATGTTTGTAAAAAGAGCTGAGTATTTTCATAACTCCCAGACACTTTTTTAATCTCAATAGTATCTGTGTGATACTTTTAGTTAATTTGAGTTAAATCAGCTGACTTAAGTTCACTAAGTCAGATGTTTGATTTTGCAGTTTAGATAAAATGTCAAGGCAGAGTGCAACTTTATTATAAAATATTTTAAAAATAATATTATAAAACCAAACCTTCAAAGTATTTGTCCAGGAGTATTTGCCTTGACAGCTTATATGTGGCAGTGACGCTCCTTGAAATCAGACCACCTCTGAGCTCAGGGCCCAGAGGCGGGTTGCAGGTCTCTGATCAGAGGTACGGAGGAGAGACCAGCTGTCTCGTGGTGGGTCTCTGGGCCCTGGGAACATAAGTCGGATAAGTCACCTTCACCAGGTAGAATCCTGCTTCAGCTCTTATTTCTGAGAAGAGTGAGTTTTATTTGATAATACTGCCTTTTTTCTTAAGCTGGTTACAGACCTGCTTTCTTAATCCAGGCTCACACTAATAATTTCTAGGGATCCAACTGGATTTATAAAATAAACAGTTACAAAATGAAAGAGGTTGGTATTCTTGGTGATATGAATCGTTTGAAGTATAAAAAAAAGAAATTTAATTTTTAACCAAAATATTGAAGTTGCTAATGATACTGTCATAGTTTTCTCTTTAACTGTCTGTCTTTCCAGATAGACTAGCCCATGACAGACGTAACGTCTGCACAGGATATATAAGACTTGTTTCTTGGGCCTGACACAACCTAATTGTTTTAAAAAGACTACCGCCAGCTCCAAGTAAAATGACTTTTGTTAATATTTCTTTCTACTTGTTGTAGGATATTACAGTTGAAATATATTTTCTCTTGTATATTAAGTTACTGAAATCCTGTATAAAATGTAGAAAGTTAAGATTAAAAAGCTTTTATGTCATAAGTAATTTTTATGTTAATATGTTAATGCTCATATGGTTGAAGTCCCATTTATCAAATATGTCTAAATTATAGATGACTCTGGCTCTCCAAAGGTGAATTTGTCATAGAAAAATTTTTAGTTTTGGAAATCAGTCTTTTGCTTCTCAGAAAGCACAGTGATTACCGAAAGACAGTATTTGGTGTCTTTTGAATCAACATTGATTAAAGTATAAGACTTCTTTCTCTGTTGTTTTCTACTTTTATATCACATTAGGTTTTATACCTTAATGGGATGAAGATGTACTCATGCAATTCACTGCCTAAAATTAAAATCCACTTGTAACAGTGTAGGTATTTTAAACCAAAGCTCGATGAGACCGAAGCTTGAAGTGCAGCGCATTTGTAAGGCTTTTGATGAGATCGCATGCGGCCTCGTGTAGTTGGTTAGTTGGTGGGGGGTTGGTTTCGCTTGTTCTGAGGTTGGGGGGATTCTGGGTGGAACTCTGCAGCCCCGCGGCGTGAGGTGCTCTGTGTGGAGGAGGGCCAGGGGCCCCCCGTGTGGCTTCCAGAGGTCAGGCTCCCTCAGGGCTTTCACTCGGGGAGGGGCCTGGGAGCTGGGGGTTAATGTGGCTTTTGCAAGTGCTCTATTTAATGTTCAAAAAGAACTCAGGCGGGCAAAATTGGGGTCGTATTTTAGTTTGAAATTTGTAATTCCTTACGTTTTCCCCCTGATAAACTGCGTAGCAAACCGGTGAGGGTGGTTGGTTTAATCTCCTGATCCAGGCCCTTAAAGGAGGATGAGGTGCTTGACGTTCCCCCAGACGCCGGTTCACGTGCTGGTGTCCAGGAAGTGAGTCATAACCCCAGGCAGAGCCGTGGCCGCCGTGTTGGTAACAGCGCTGCGGGGAGAAGCTGTCCCCGCAGGAGGGGAGGAAGGGTTTGCGGATGAAGTCGGGTCCACGGTTCAAGCTTGAGAAGAACTAAAACCTGGGAGCCTCTTGCTTGTTCAGCGTGGTTGGTACCAGATCCTTGCTGCCAGGTCCCCAGCCTGGTTGGTACCAGATCCTTGGTACCAGATCGTTGCTGCTTGTTCAGTTCCGTGAGGACCTGTGAGTAGTAAAGTAACAGGAATGGAGGAAGTGGGTTCCTGAAATGGTTAAACACTGGTGGAAAGAAGCTATTTATAAATATCGCTGTCATTCAGATGAGAAGTCTCCTTATGACTCTTTTTGAAAGCAAACCATTATGATCATTTAAGAAAAAAAATCTGAGTTGCATCATGCTTGAAAATTTTTTAATTCAGACTATTCCATTTTCTTTATGAGAAGGCCTCTGGTCACGTTATACAGATGATTTACTTACAAAATGGACTTTCTGTTTCTTGCACTGTGCCATGGTAGCAATATTCAGACCCTACTTTACAGAATAAAAGCATTGGAGCTTCTTTAATTAAAATAAAACCTAAGTATCATCTGGTGTAGCTCATGGCCCTTCGTTCTGAGGTGGGCTTTTTCCCAGGTAACTTGGAATCTACTGGTAACAGGCACTTCACTTCAAAGAAAGCACCAGTGGCCACTGCAAAGTGGTATTGTATGTCAAAGTTAGGGATTTGCAGGCAGTAAAAACTAATTTATTTTCCTGATTATTGAGTTTATTGTAGAAGTCTGTGTTTAAGCGTTCCATAGGTGCTATGGCTTTGATTGAGCAGAGCTTTTTTCGGGGCTCTAGCACCGCGCAGCCCAGCGCATGTCATTCTGAATGTTAAGTGTGTGCCTCCGTGCCACAGACCCACGGCCTCCCAGGGATGCTGAGCTCGGAGCCTTGTCAGGGCAGCTCGGCAGTGGCGGCAGCACAGCAAGGCATTTATCGGGCAGCCTCAACCACAAACAGATTTGACTCCTGGAGCTCTTTTGAGGGAAAGCCTGGTAAAATGTCAAGGTGTCTGACTGACCTCACCTTTGTAATCGTTACTTAAATCTTAGGAAAGCTCTGGAAATAAAAATCACAACCATTGTATAAGCTGAAAAGCAGTTGTGTCAGAGGAGCCCCAGAGCCAAGGCGCGCGCGTTTCTCCCGGAGCAGGTCATTCCGTGGCTGCGGTGTTTTTCAAAAAGGAGTGACTCAGCGTTCCCCCTGTGACACAGAGGGTGGAATGTGATTACAAGCTGATCTTTGCAACAACGGTGTGCGCTGTTGGGGGTTTTACTGTGACTTAAAATGATTCAGTGTAGAACTTCTTTAGATGACAAAATCAAAACCTCTTCTGTATATCGTTTTTTGAGTGGGTTGTCATAGAAACAGAACGGAAAGAAAATCCCCCCCCCCAGATTTCTGCTTATTTCAGGTCTCCCCAAAACAGTAATTTCACTGAATGGACAAAAAACTAAAATAAGAGTCCTAAACCCATTGTTAAAGGGCCGTCCGTTAGGACCGTGGCCCCGTGGGTGAGGGTCTCGAGTTGGAGTTCTGCGTGCTGGTGTCTGGGGCACGGTTGCCGTGTGTGGGTCACGGCACTGCACGAATAGAGTAGTCCTCTTCCAGGCACAGGAAAGGGAAGAAAAAATATTAGACATCTCATAAACAAATGATTTAGCCAGAACTTTCATGGGAACGGCATGGTCTGAATTGGATTGAAGGTTCAGGCTTCCTGCCAGTGGGCCTGCAGCCTGTTCCTCATGCTGAGAGGCCATAAGATGAGTGCAAACAAGAGAGATTTCCAGGGGGTCCTCGAACTTCATCACGTTTCAGTTTCTTCCTCTTGCCAGTGTTCAGAACAAGTGGAAACAGCTCACTTGGACCTTGTTGCCTTTGCTTACCTAATTTTGACAGCAATACCAGTGAGCTGAACGTGTTTTAGGGAGACCAGATGGGCAAAGGCAAGAGAAAGGAAGAGCAGCAGCGGGCCTGCATCCGCCAGGAACTGCAGGGACCCAGTGGGCGGGAGCTGGCTCCTGCTGACTGTCCGCACCAGCAGCCCATGGCTCCAGCCTCAGCATGAGTTGTGCCCCACTTAGAAGCTTAGCATTGGTGTCATGAGCGTTCTGCCTCTGAGCCTGGATCCAGTTCCGGGTCAGCAGAGTAGGGAGGCTGGGGGCGGGCCTTGCAAGGACAGGCAGGGACCCACCACGCCCCACGGGCTCAGGCCAGGGCTGGCCTCCGTCTCAGCAGTGGAGGTGCTCCCCTGCCCACCCCACACAGGACTGAAATGCCTGCTTTCCTCTGCCAGGTCCCGGTCCCGGTCCCCTCGGAGACGAGCGCACTCCCCCGAGAGACGGCGGGAGGACAGGAGTGTCCCCACTGCCTACCGAATGAGTAACAGCCCTGGAGTCAGCAGGAAGCGGACCCGGTCCAGGTAGGCGGCGGAGCTTTCGCAGACACGGGACCTGCGCTGGAAGGCGGGGCTCCCACGTCTCCGGCACAGAGCTGTCCGGAACCGGGGAGCAGCTGCTTTGGCCGATCCCGAGTCATCCTGGCAGCGTTCTCACTGCTCTGGAGCTCAGAAGCAGAGGGCGCTTGCCTGTGCTGGAACACGTCTGTCTTTGCAGGTGGTTGGCCCTGCTGGGAGCTCTTGGGGTCACATTTCCCCCAAGCCTAGCTGCCCCTAGACCCCCACACGCAGCTCCTTACCCTTCACGTGTTGAGAAGGGAAAGGAGTGGAGGGGCGACTGACAAGGAGAATCCGAAGTTCAGATTTCAGGTGGATCCCTCCTGCTGCCCAGGTGGCCACGCCTCGGCTGCAGCTCCCAGGAGAGTGCCACAGGGTCCTCGTGGGGTCTGAGAGCAGGGAGAGGGCCCGTCCTCTGGCCCCTTGACCGCTAGGAGAGACCTGTCTAGTTGAGGAGAGTGAGGGAGGCTGGTTCCCATGTCGCCGTCACCCCCAGTCTGGGCCTTGGACGCTCAGCAAGCCAGGGCCCCTGCCCCCGCTCCCAGGAAGAGAGCTCCGGGGCTGACCTCTGCCACCAGAGGCCCTGGCACCACCACTGACTTGAGGAGACACAGGACCCAAGCCAGGAGCATGGCCGGTGGACCAGTGGGCGTTTCCCTCTCGGCTGAGGGGTGCCATCTGGGGATCGTCCCGTCCAGCGTGGGTGATGCCACCTGAACGCTTTTTGTCACTTGGCTTCTGTATTTCCATTCTCTCTGAGAATGAGGGCTTCCCATTTTTTGTGTCCCTGCACTGGAGTTAAGGCAGGCCCCGGCTCTGGTAGGTAGACAAGGAGCATTGCTGGCCCGGTGACCAAGGCACCCAGAAAAGGGCAAGACGCCATTGTTGCCCATCGTAGTCTCAGACTTCATGATGCCATGCTGCTGTCAGGACACCCGGGGTTCCAGAACCTTCCAGGGTCTGCCAGAGGACAAATCTGCATTTCAGGTGTCCACCGTTCTTGGACAAATGAACCCAGCCATCACCCAAGCCTGCCTCAGAGACGCCCCTCCATCAGCAAACATCCTCAACAGGAGCAGTTATTTTTTTTTTTTTTAACATCTTTATTGGAGTGTAATTGCTTTACAATGTTGTGTTAGTTTCTGCTGTATAGCAAAGTGACTCAGCTACATGTGTACATGCAGGAGCAGCTCTGAAAGGCATTTCTAACTGAAGAATGTTCCTGCAGTCCGGCTAGTTATGCAGTAGTTCCATTAAATGATAAAATGTCATCTCTTTTTCTTAAAACAGAAAAATCAGGAAAGGAGCTGTAAAACTGATATATTTCAGTGAAGGCTTCATGTACAGACTCACTCCGTCTGTTTATAAGTTTCATTTTGTGCCTTGGAACTCCCACGCTAAGCATACGTGACTGTTGCAGGATGAAATGATGAAAATTGAGTCCATTTTAAACTTTATTCCTTATGCAAGTAATTGACATTTGAAATTTATCATCACCCTTGGTATATGTAAAGGGCATGGTCTAAAATTAACTCCTTGGAGCCGAAGATCTCTCCTAACAGAAGAGTTCTTGCTTTGCCCTCAAATTAACCTTTGCATTAAAAGAGCTATCACTAGAGAAGATGGTGATTATATTAGGATTCATCAGAGCTTGTGCTATCTTCAGAACTTTAATAAGTCAGATAAAAGAAGTTAAGATTCAACTTACTGCAGGGCCTAGCTACCCTGCCCTGATAGATGGGATCAAGCCTGTGCCCTGACTCAGAGGTCGTGGACAGTGGCGGACTCAGGAGGAACCCAGTAGAGGTGAACATGTGCACGATTACTGGTCGATTTCCTGGGCTTGATTATAAACCCAGAGTTTCTGTAGGCCAAGAATATGTTCTGTTAGCAGGCGAGTTTTGTTAACCCAGCAGTCAGGCTGTCCCCTCCGTCCTTCTACTCGGAGTAGCTTCGGGGTCTCTGCTTCAGTGTGGCAGAAGGTGACTAATTCGTCCACCAAGTCAGGGTCACTTTAATCCCGTCAGGTCACCCCAACTGAGGGGAAAGTGCCTTCTGCCAGATTTGAAGGATTATTTCTACAAGCTGATCACCCAGTGCTTCTTTCACTGAGTTTTTTTTTTTTTTTAACTTAACATTTTGTTTAAATTAATTTGTTTATTATTTTTGACTGCGTTGGTTCTTCATTGCTGTGCACGGGCTTTCTCTAGTTGCGGCGAGTGGGGGCTGCTCTTTGTTGCGGTGTGTGGGCTTCTCACTGCGGTGGCCTCTCTTTTTGCGGAGCACGGGCTCTAGAGTGCAGGCTCAGTAGCTGTGGCTCGCAGGCTCAGTAGTTGGGGCACACGGGCTTAGTTGCTCCACAGCATGTGGGACCTTCCTGGACCAGGGCTCAAACCCACGTCCGCTGCATTGGCAGGCGGATTCTTAACCACTGCGCCACCAGGCAGATCCCTGACTTCTATTTTTGAAAAACTTTTAACTTACTAGAAAGTTTTTAACTTACTACTTAAAAACACCCATCTGCATGTAACTTGTAGCGTGACTCAGTGTTAACGTTTTGCCACATTTGCTTTCCTTTCTCTCTCCTCCTCTTCCTCCCTCCCTCATGCCCTCCTGTGAGTGTATATTTCATGACTTTGACAAGCCCAGGTCACCTGTATCATTGAAGGTCCCACACTCTGGATTTGTCTTACTGTGTCCTTTTGGCTGTGTTCATGTTAAGTATTTTTAGCAAGAATACTCTATAGTGATGTTGTGTAACTTCCCATTGCATCACACCAGGAGGCACACAAGTGTCCCTTTGTCCCATTGCCAGTGACACTGAGTTTGATCACTTGGTTAAGGTTGTGTCTGCTGTGTAATCATACCTTTTCCTCTTTGAACTAACAAGTCATCTGTGGGGTGGCACTGGAACAATGTGAGTGTCCTGTGGCCAGCAGCTTTCTCCTCATTTCTTCTCTAAACACCCCCCTTTGTTTTAGTATCACTGTGGACTTTGGGTTTGGGGATTTGTTTTTTATTTGTTGTGCAACAATCCGTTGCCATTATATTCTATTTGATGGTAACATTGTCTCACATTTGGCCCCATTGTTCTTTGAGTACTTTGTCACTTTTGGCCCAAGATATTCCAGGCTTAGCTTGTGCTTTCCCTGCCCCAGACCTGGGGTCAGCTGTTTCTCCTAGGAATCCTGGTTCCTTTTAGTGTTTGGAGATCCAGATCTGGGCAGAGTGAATATTTTTAAAAGTAAAATTCATGAAAATGTTTAGCCAAATCATATCACAGTACACTCCAACAGGAAGTCCCGGTTGCTTTATGACAGTAAATGGTATGTGATTGGTTAGGGTGGGGGGCAGGGTTTAGCATTGAATCCCTACAGCTCAGCATTCACCGAGCACATCAGCAAACGCCTGTTGAGTGAGTGAATGGGGATATGCTGCTGTTCTGTGGTTCTTGTATCATACATGAAGTGTTATTAATTCATTGTAGATTATGACAATTGAGAGATGCGTATCGTAATTCTCTAGAGCAACCACTAAAAATAAAAAGGTTAAAAATCCAATAGAGACTGTTAAAGAGAACCATAAAAATGCTTTATTAATGCAAAAGAAAGCAGAAAAGTGGGGAAGAGGAGGAAAAAGAGCAAATGGACAGCTAGAAAACAAGAAGATTGTTAACACCATCCATACAAATAATTACATTAAATGTAAGCAGACTAAAAACTCTAGTTAAAAGGCAGAGATTTCAGACTGCATTAAAAAGCAAAACTTAATACTAAGCTGCTTATAAGAGATACTTTAAATATACAGATAGGTTAAGATCTAAAAGATACACCGTACAGTGCTAATAAGGAGAAAGGTGGTGTGGCCGTATTAACAGGAGACCATGCAGACTTGAAAAAGTGGTGCTAGAGATAAAGAAGGCAGTTTCATAATGATGAAGGGGCCAGCTCTTCATGAGGACATATGTTTTAAATGTGTGCATTGAATAAAAGAGCTTTAAAATACTTGAAACAAAACTGACAGAACTAAAGGGAAAGGCAGGCAGCAGAACACTACAGATGCAGCAAATATGAACAGCACTGTTGACCAGCTAAACACTACCACCTGCAGTGAAGCGTGCACACTCTCGTGACATGCACGTGGGTCAGTCACCAGGCTAAATCGTTCCCTGTAACACTGAATTAGTCCCAGCACATTCCAAAAGACTCGGATGATACAGAGTATGTCTTCTTACCACATAAAAATCTGTAGAAAGGTATCTGGAAAGTCCCCAAATACTTGGAAGTTAACACATTTTAAATTACCCATAGGTCAAAGAAGAAATCACAAGAGAAAGTAGAAAATATGTTGAAATGAATGATAATGAAAATGTAACATACTCCTTCTGCAGCTGTACTCAGAAGGAAGTTAGCAGCTTTAAGTGTTTATATTAGAAAAAAAAAAAGGTCTAAAAACCAATCTTCTGTCTTAAGCTAGAAAAAGAAGAACAAATTAATCTCAAAGTAAATAGAGGCAAGGAAATAATAAAAGTAAGATCAGAAATCAGCAAAATAGAAAACAGACTCACAGAGGAAAACAGTAAAACCAAATGATGGTTCTTTGAAAATGATTTTAAAAATGATAAATCTCTTTTTAGATTGATCAAGAATGAAAGACCCTATAGACATTAAAAGGATAATAAGGAAATAAATCTCATTCCGGTTAATTTAACAGCATAGGTGAAATGGACAAATTCCTTGAAAGAAACAAACTACCAAATGGACAGCAGAAGAAATGGAAAATCTAAGTAGCTCCACATCTGCTAAATAAACTGAATTTATAAATTAAAACTTTTCCACAAAACTCCAGGCCCAGATGACTTTTATCAGTAGAGTCTAACAAACATTCAAGAAAAAGGGGATAACCAATTTTATAGACACTTCAAAGGAAATAGAAGAGAGAACACTTCCCAGTTCACCTCATGAGACCATCCTAAAGCAGATGGACAGTGTGTGCACATCTGTGTGGTGTGGAGTGTGGTGTGTTTTGTTGGGGGGGGGGTGGATGTGTGTGCACACACATGTGTTTATTCATAAACTAATACTCTCAGGAAAATAAGTGCAAAAATCCTTAACAAAGTGTTAGCTGATTTGAGTCTAGCAATTAACTAAAAGGATAAAATACATCAGGACCAAATGGGGTTTGTCTCAGAAATGCAAGGTTCTTTAACATTCAAAAACCAGTCATTGTAATTCACAGTATTGACAGAATAAGTGAAGAAAATCATATGACATCTCAGTAGATGCAGAAAAAATATTTGACACAATTCATCACCTGTTCATTAAAAAGAGAAAAGGGGGGAAAAAAAAGAACTTGGCAAAGCAGGAATAGAAGGAAGTTTTCTCCATTTGGTAAAGGGCATCTTTATTTTTTTTTTCTGGCCACACCCTGTGGCTTGTGGGATCTTAGTTCCCCAACCAGGGATTGAAGCCGGGCCCTCAGCAGTGGAAGTGCGGAGTCCTAATCACTGGACCACCAGAGAATTCCCAAAGGACATCTTTGCAAAACCTACAGCTAGCATCACACCTGCTGGTGCCTTCCCCCTGAGATCAGAGACAAGGCCAAGATGTCTGCTCTGTAATAGAATTCATAGCCTCCACAGTAAGGCAAGAAAAAAGAAATAGAAGGCCTAAAGATTGCAAAGGAGAGCGTAAAACTGTGTCTTCTTATTAAGGAACCTCTAAGTTTATTTCTGTATACTAGCCTAGAACAACCGAAAAATGAAGTTAAAAACAATACTAATTGGACCAGTATCAAAAAAACAAACTACTTATGGATAAATGTAAGGAAGTATGTATAAGATCTCTCTACACTGAAAATCACAAAACATTTCAGAGAAAATGTTTAGGAGAAACCTAAATAAATGGAGAGAAAGTCCATATTCATGGACTGGAAGGCTCAGTGTTGTTCAGATGGCTCTTCTCCACAAAAGGATCTGTAGGTCCAACACAGTCCCAGTCAGAACTGCCCTAGGCTTCTTGTAGATGCTGGCGCACTGACTAGCAGCGAGAACAACCTTGAAAACTAAGTTGGAGACTCTTACCACCAATCCAGGACTTTACTAGAGAGCCACAGGAGTCAGACGGCGCGCGTGGCACACCTTCGAAAGGTGGAGAACCGAAACAGTGCAGGGAGGAAAAGTCGTTTTTCAGCAAAACTTGATGGAACAACTGGACATCAGAATGGAAGAAAAGTGACCTGTACCCCAAATATCAAGCTTAACTCAAGATGGATCACAGACCTAAACATGAAAACTAGAACCATTCTGTTTTTGAAGAAACAAGGAGAGTACATTTATGAGGTGGCAGAGATTCCTGAGGATGTAGAAAATGCCACCGTAAGAGAAAAAAATTATAAATTTGACTTCATTGAAATTAAAAACTTCATTCAAAAGGGACAGTTAAGAAAGTGCATCAGCAGGCCCCAGACGGGGAGAGAGATTTGCAATGTGTATCTTTGACAGAGGCCTATGTCAGTTCCAAAAAGGCAACCCAATTAGAAAAGGGGCAGAGGGCTTGAAAGACATTTCAAAACAGAATGTATTTCAGGTCCATTTCTCCATCGGCCTGGAAGGCTGTTGTCACTGAGCTGTGAAAGAGAAGAGCTTCGCGTCCTGTAAGGAGGCCTCAGTGGGGCAGCCTCCTGGCCAAGCGACTGCACTTTCCTACTGCTGGAGCGTTCGTTGTGTCCCCGGGTGTCGCAGCTGTCTGTAGGCTTGCTGTGGTTGAACCAAGAAAGAAGGCACATGCAGATGTCTACAGAAGTTACAGTTCCATAAGAGATTTTGAGGAGATGCGGAAGGCCGGTATCTCTTAGAGTGCAAAGTTATTTTGGAATGGAAAGAATTTCTTTGGGTTGAGTTCCACAGGAGTTTGTCACATGCTTGTGTTTCGAAACTATGAACTATGCATATCTGGGCTAAGGAATACTTTTCTCTTGATAAATAAACCACAAATACCTTGGTGGAAAAACAGAATATATTTAAATAGCCAGTGAAGGTAGCATATGAAAATGTGCTCAGCTTCCTTAGTCACCTGTCAGGGAAAATGCAGATTAAAACCACAGTGAGGTGCTCTTTACACTGACCAGAATGGCTGGAAACAAGCAGACGGACATTACCAAGTGTTGAAACGCTTGGGAAACAGTTTGGTGGTTTCCTACAGAGTTAAACATGCACTGCTCCATGGCCTGACCGTGCCAGTCAGGATTGCTCACCTACCTTTAATTAATTCATGTAGGCAGCCATAGGAACTTAGCCAGATTTGGGGCTGAAATCATTTGGGACGTATGTCACGTGCTACTAAATATTTATCGTTTTATTTGCTGCCTCCTTTGAAATCCTAGCCATGTGACAACAAGTCACAAAACATCTGCAGTGTAGGAGGTAGGCCTGTGGTGTGCACTTACCGCTTCTGTGTACCCAGCACCGGGAACAGCCTCTTCTTTGTGGACCACTTCTCTTGCTCCTGTCCTGCACGTAGGCCAGCGCACCAGGGACACTTCCCACAGCTGAACTGAAGTTGCCCAGCTGCCACCACCCAGGGCCAGGTCCTTGTTGTTGAGACAGAGCCAGAAAGCCACGCCCTGCCCGGCGGGAGGGTCAGCTTGCTTCGCTGGCCAGCAGCCTCCTGCACCAGGGGTCCACGGGAGCCGCCCCAGGGAGGTGCCCCGACGAGTGACAGGCGGGCTGACAGGTGCACTGGTCTTGGGGTGGGTGGGCGTGTAGACAGGCCCCGGGGTGTCTCCAGGTTGGGAAGGGCCTGTGAGTCCCGAGGAACCAGGAGGAGTGTGAGCCGTGCAGGCGGTGACCCAGGACGTCCGTGTTTAGAGCAGTGACGGCACGCAGGGAAGTGACAGCACCAGAAGCCCGTCGCCCACCCTCCGGCCGCGCTCTGAGGACGAGGGCGTGGGCATCGGGCGATGTCTCCCGAGGTCCAGTTCCCGTCCTGTCGCCCAGCTGCCCACGGCCAGGGATCCGCCCTCTAGTGCTTTGCAGCAAGTCGCAGCCCGGGAGGAGGCGGGGAGCGACAAACTGAGACGGGGGCTGATGAAAGCAGCGGCGGCCTGTGCCTGCGGAGACTTTCCGGGAGACGGTCCCAGCAGGAGGGCGGCCTGCAGCCCAGGCGCCCAGCGGGTTCTGAAGGGCGGCCACCGTGGCCTCAGGAGAAGCGGGCAGGGGCCTGCACCGCAGCGCTTCCACCACCTACACATACCCTCTTTCTTGCTGTGTTTCAGGGCCGTGGTGGGGGGGGTCACAGGGCAGGGCGTGGAGTGGAGTGAGAGCTGCCTCTGGGCGGGAGGCGCTAGGCCCAGGCAGAGTGCGGGCTGCGGGGCTGGAGGGGGGAGGGGCTGGGGGTCGTTTCTGACGTGGAGTCACGGACCTTGGCGACTCGGAGGACGCGAGGACGAGTGCAGCGAGGCGCAGCCGCGAGGGCGGTGGGAGAGCGGGTGGCCCCGGGGGCCGTCAGCCTCAGGCCACAAGGACACGCCGAGCGTCTGTGCTCGCAGTGCTGGGTTTTGATGATTTTCCACTTCTGGTTGGAAATTCCCATTAAGTCAGCGTAAATGAACAAGCAGTACAAACAGAGCTTGGTTACTTATCTTGGGTTATTTTAAATGCCGATAAAGTGCTGATGGTGTTTTAAACCCACAGGCATCTGACTGCAGGACTTCTGGCGAGAAGGTGGTCCACGTTTTACTTCTGCACGACTTATACTTTGTTATATCCATCCGTTTCAAGTTAATTAAATGTGTATGGTTTTGAAAAGGAGTCAATGTGTATAGAAGGGTGGGTGAAATTGCTGAATTGTCCCATGGAGAGCACCCAGAGCTCCTTCGGAGCCCGCGCTGTGCCTTTGTCTAAAACCGCTTTCCTTCCAGAAGCCCCCACGAGAAGAAGAAGAAGCGGCGCTCGCGGTCGCGGACCAAGTCCAAGGCCGGCTCGCAGCCCGCCTCCCCGAGCAAGCAGGCCGCGCGCCGGCACTCGGCCAGCATCTCTCCTGTGGAGAGTCGGGGCTCCAGCCAGGAGCGCTCCAGGTAACCCCACCCTGACCTCTGGGCGGGGGGGGCGGGCACCGAGAAGGGGCGGGCTGGCAGACCCCCGAACCCGGGCCCTGCGCCCCACCCCCTCCGGGTGTCACTCGGGCTCCAGATGAGTAGAGGGCGCACACGGAGGGGTGGGTCCAGAGGCCGCCCTGGGCCACCTGCCCCGCGCTCGGGCAGGGGGAACCCTGCGAGTGGGTGTGGGGCGGCCACGTAGTGTGCCAGCGGCCGGTCCCCAAACCAGGGTCTCTCCAGGCTCCCTGCCGGTAGTGCCTTGTGCTCACATGGGCCGTATGGGGTGGGAGCTGGGGAGCCCGGTGTGACCAAAGGAGGGGGTCGGGCACTGGACTCCATGGTGACAGGGGCCCAGGACCCCCACCCACCCATCGCTCCCTCTCAGCCCGAGCAGGCAGGGGTGAACCCATCACTTCCTGACCGCGCAGGCTGTGGGGATGTCGGCGTCCACGCTGATCGTCCCCCGGTCTCCCCGTGCCAGCACAGGTGACCCCCGTTGCCTGGCTGCCCGTGGTTGTCGGGGGACATTTGCCAGACTTAGTCCTGTTTTGAAAAGCCGCCCGCCCACACCCACCCACCCAGAGCCTGGGCGGGGGTCGGGGGCAGGGGATCAGGTCCTCCATCGTGCCTGTAGACCCCCTGCTTCCACAAGTGTGCGTTACGGTGCTCCGATGCTGGTGGGTGAGTAGCAGAGGCCACAGCTCACTTGAGGTGGGTCAGAATCTAAGGTGCGGCTTCTTCAAAGGTAAAACGTGACTCAGTACAGGCCCCGACCACCACTTGTGTGTCGTGTCCATGGCCCCGAAAGTCCTCACGATGCACCAGAGGCGCCCACTCGGGTTGTGGTCAGGCTCTGGGAGTGTGGCGCCAGCTTTCTGTGCTTTTGTCCTTTTCTTCATCTCTTTTTTTTTTTTTTTTTTTTTTTTTTTTGCGGTACGCGGGCCTCTCACTGCTGTGGCCTCTCCCGTTGCGGAGCACAGGCTCCGGACGCGCAGGCTCAGCGGCCATGGCTCACGGGCCCAGCCGCTCCGCAGCACGTGGGATCTTCCCAGACTGGGGCACGAACCCGCGTCCCCTGCATCGGCAGGCAGACTCTCAACCACTGCGCCACGAGGGAAGCCCTATATCTTTGAGTAATGTTGCATTTTATGAAATATTTCAAACGTGTTACATAAAATATAAAAGTGAAATACATATATTTATAATGTTGATTTCTTTTTTAAGGATACTGGAAACAAGTAAAGCAAAATGGCTTCTTAAAGTATTTTTTAAGCCTCTGACCTCTCTGTTTACTTGCGTTAGGGGAGTTTCTCAGGAAAAAGATGGTCAGATCTCCTCAGCAATTGTTTCTTCTGTGCAGAGCAAAATCACTCAGGTAAGGCGGGAGGGTCTCTTTCTTCCCATCTTCTTCTAAGGGGGCTGGTTTCCACTCCCTGTCCCCTCATCCTGTGGGTCCTGACGGGGGTCCCGGCTGGTCCCCTGGAGGCGGTGGTGTCGGCGTTGCCCAGGGCAGCTGGTCCCTGGGCCCCCCTTTCCGGTCAGCCCCGTCTCCTCCTTCCCGGCCAGGCCTGAGCGTCTCCTCCTGGGCCCTGAGCCTGCCTGGGTGTGTCCCCAGCCACCCAGCACGTTGCCCCCAGTTTCCTCGGTCTTCACCCGTTAACACGTTCACGAGCTACTTCCCTGTGTGGAGCATCCCCTTCCTAAGACTTAACGGGAGCCCTCAGGGATGCCCTCTGTCTCTCCTCGCACAGGACCTCATGGCCAAAGTAAGAGCGATGCTCGCAGCTTCCAAAAACATGCAGACCAGTGCCTCCTGAGATTCGGCCGTGGGCGACTGGGCCTGGGGCCCCAGGAGCTGGCGGAGCAGAGAGCCCCGTCCTGCACAGACCATCCCGCTGGGGCTCCTGGACGGTTGGCGGGTTTTGTAAATTAATTTTTGATGACATTTTAGGTTTAAGATTTTTGACCAGCAGTCTCTTACCTGTATATTTGTAAATAGTACCCTGTTTCTGTGAAAATGTATCATCAGATAAAATGGGAGGAAAACACCTTTTCTAGCTAGTCACCATGGGCAGTTCCTTCCTTGTCTGGCTTGTGAGTTCATTACTGTGTGTCATCTGTCACTGGCCTCTAACACTTGCTGCGTGGGTGTCGCGCGGCATGGGGGCGGCTGTAGGGGTCGCCTGTCCCGCTCCCCCAGCCCTGCACCGGGGCGTGAGGCCACAGCCATTTCAGCCCCCGCAAAGCAGGAGAGGCAGGTGGCAGGTTAAGAACCTGCCTTACAAGGCAGGGGACGAGGGTTCGATCCCTGGTTGGGGAACTAAGATCCCATGTGCCGCGGGGCAGCTAAACCCGTGCGGGACAACTGAGCCCGTGCGCCGCAACGAAGACAGGACGCAGCCAAAAATAAATAAATATTTTTTTAAAAACCACATTCCCACCAGCTTTCAGTGAGGTTTTGCCTGGATGTCCCCGCTCGCCCGGGTGAGACCTGCGTCCAGATCAGCTTGCTGTCCGTGACCCAGATTCCCGGAGAGATGAGAAGACGGGCAGCGGGAGCGAGCCACCCAGAGCGCGCAGGGGGCCAGGCTGCTGCCAGGAGGGGCTGGAAGCTCAATCCGACGGCCACACCGACAGGCGGCTTTCAGCAGTTTGGGGTTCCATTTGTGTTGAATAAGTGATTCCTCCACCTGGTTAAATATGACTTCCTCGTGTGTCCTTCCAAGTTGCTTTTTACAACTACAAGGAGTGGGAAATTATGGTCTCCTCCGGCCGGCCCACACCTGCATCCGCGTCTCCTACACACAGAAAAGCAAACCGCGTGCCTGCTTCCCCTGCGCTTGCAGTTACTCTGCGTCTTGGAGCTACTTCTGTACCTGTACAGAAAACTCCTTTATCTTCTCTGTAATAAGCTTTAGAACACGTTTAGATTTATTGAGAAAGTTCTCACAGGCCGGCCAGCAGCCTCACCCTGCGCTGTCCGCTGCACCGTCAGGAGGGACATCTGTCGCTCTCCGGGGCCGATGTTGATATATTTCCGTCACCTGCTGCCCACACGCTTCAGATCGTCCTGCCTTTGACCGGCGCCCCTCCCTCCAGCCGCCTTCAGCTCCTCGGGGGACCCTCACCGCCCGTCCCTGACGACGGTCGGGGGTCGGCGGGGGAGCGGCAGAGAGCCTCTCCACTGACCTGGCCGAGGGTGGAGTCGGGCAGGGCAGTAGGAGTGGCCCTTCCACCTCCCAGCAAGGGAGCAGGCGAGCGGCTGCCCCGCTCGGTCTTCCTCCAGCTCTACCCAGGCTCAGCGCCGGCAGGGGCTTCGGCGGGCACGGCATGGCCGTAGGTCCCCGGGCGAGAGAGGGACGCAGGCCAAGCCCCAGGGAAATTGGGCGCCGCTGCCCACAGAAGGTGCGAAGGACGCCGGGCCCTCCGAGAGCCAGCCGTCCACCCCGCTCCGTGCCCGCGGGTCGGGGGCTGCCCACCTGGCGTCTGGGGCCGGTGCTGAGTCTCCCTGACAGGCCAGGCCACCCGCCGTCCACGCAGCCAGCGCACGGGGCCTCCCATCTCTCAACTCGGCGCACAAAACCCACTCCAGGGGCCAGCAACCTCCAGCCCAGCATGGGCCCGGGCTCAGCACACAAGCCAGGCGATGACAAAGCCCTGGAGGCGGGAGGCCCGACAACACAGTCTGGTCCACGGCAGCGGTCGGTGGGCCTGGGAGAGAGGGGACGCCGAGCAGAGGGTGCGAATGGGGGCAGGGCCAGGCGTTCGGGCTCAGGGGCCGATGAGGGAGACAGAGACACAAAGAAAGAGAAAGAGGAGCCCCAAGTGACTCCCAGGGTCCCAGGTCGGCAAGGGGAGGGGCCGGGTGATCCCTGTGGTGACAGACTAGATGCGGGGACCGCAGCGGGAGCGCACGTGTAGCTGAACGTAGCTCCGGAAGGTTGCATGTAGAAGCAACCTGCATATGTGCGCGCACACAGGTTACTACATGCGCGGGTTACAACACGCGCGTACTTCTTTCAGCACCGGCGCTGGGGACACACGGGTTTGCCTGGCGTGGCTCATCCATGGGACTGTCCAGGGAGGAGGCTGTTGGCCAAAGGTCTCAAACAGGCCAGAGCTCAGGTAGCAGGGGCCTCGTGCCCGCAGCACGTGGCTGGTAACCGGAGCTTCCGGAGTCAGCAGGACGGGCATCAGAGCAGGGAGAGAGCAACCCGGAACCAGCCTCTGGGGAGCCCCGCACCGAAGGGCTGGGCCGGGGGAGCTGAGGGCCCAGGAGACCCGGGGACACCAGGCCTCTGGAGCCCCGGCAGGGGCTGGTCCCCTCAGTCCCTCGCCGCCTTGGCAGTGGGCTGGGGCAGCCTCCCCTTAAAGGTGGAGGATCCCTCCTGAGGCCCTCGTGCTGCTGCTGAGAGCCACTGAGGGCAGGACAGCAAAGCCCCCTGGCCTTGAGGGGGGCCCGGAATGAACAGACGAGAAGGTACCAGACGGCGGGTGGTGGAGACTGCACAGCGGGGAGTGGGGCGAGGGCAGAGGCTGCTTTGCAGAGGCTTCAGCAAGGAGGCATCTCTCAGGAAGAGGTGCGGGCGAGACCTGCAGGAAGTAATGAGGGTTGGGGGAGCTCTGGGGCTGGGGCGCCACGAAGAGCGTGAGCAAAGGCCCTGAGGCAGGAGCAGGCCTGGGGTGAGCGGGGGGGGGGCGGGGGGGCGGGGCGGGCTGGGCCCACGGGCTGGGGTACGAGCTGGGACTTGCCCCCCGAGCACAGCGGAAGCCCCTGACGCTGAGGCAGGTGGCACCATCCCTCCACATGTGGGGAAGGTCGCCCTGGGCCTAGTTTAGGGAACAGCAGGAAGGCAGGGTGGGCACAGAGGACAGCTGGGAGGTGTGTCAGGGTCCTGGGCAGCTGCCCAAACCACCACTAAGCAGGGTTTGAAAACTCAGGAGTTCGTCCGCTCGGTTCTGGGGGCCAGAAGCCCGAGGCCCGGCTGCCGCAGGGCTGGGGCTCTGAGGGCAGATGTGCTGCTGCCCGTCCGCTCCTGGTGCTGCCGGCGTCCTGGGCGCTGCTGTGTCCTCGGCTCGTGGCCACACGGCTTCCGGCTCTGCCGCCACCTGCCCGTGTGTTTCCCCGCTTCTCACCTCCTCTCCAAGGACTCTGTCACTGGGTTCGGGCCCCACCCGGACTATCCAGGATGGGCTCATCTCCAGTCTCAGCTTTGATTCCATCTGCAGCAACCTCTTTCCAAATAAGCTCACATTCTCAGCTTCTGGGTGGACGTGAATTTGCGGGGACAGCACTTGCCCTGATACAGGGCCTTGGAAGGAAACCCCAGCTGCTGTGCAGGAGCAGGCCTGAGCTCCGAGGAGCACATGGCTATAGGCTGAGGGCAGTGGGAGCCTCAGACCCTCTTCGTGCGTTCCCAGCCGGCTAGGCTCCTCCCCGCACTGTTTAAGAAGCAGCATCCCTCCCCCTCCCTCCCTCTCCCCCTCCCTCCCCGCCCCCTCCCTCCGCCCACCCCTTCCCCCCACACGGACAGAGCACAGACCTGACAGCGCCTCCAACACCTCACCAGCCTGCTTAACTTTCCTCGCTCTTTAATGTGTGTTTAATAGGGATGCACGGTGAAGGGCTGTGTCTTGCTGAGTCTAGAAACCTCTTCCTATAAGTCGGGAACCAACTGCACGTGACAAAGCGCCCGTCACCGTGTGCGTGGCGGCCCTTCCCCTTCTTCGCGCTCTCTGAGATCGTGGTACCGCTGATTCAGTGATGCACAGTAACTTGGCTTCTTCTCAGTTTCACAACCTGCTGACCCCTGCGAGCAGCTGTCCCCTGTGCAGCCAGGGCCGGAAGAGCAGTGGCCACACAGCACAGACGGGGCAGGCGGGTCCGACCTGCCGACCCTTCACCAGCGCGCCTGGAGCAGAGCCCCCAACCCGTCATCCCCGCGTTTCCTTCTCTCCTTTTAAGCAGAGACTCACACACCATGCCATTCACCCCTTTAAAGTGGCTTTTGGTATACTCATAGCACCGTACAAACATCAACCACTATCCAATTCCAGAACATTACCACCTCCCCAAAATAAACCAACCACCTACTCACTACCAGTCACCCCCTTCCCCTCCCCCAGCCCCTGGCAGCCACCGCTTTGCTTCCCGTGTCTCTGGATTTGCTGGTTCTGGACATTTCCTATAAATGGAATCGTACAGCTCGTGGCCTTGTCTTCCCGTGTCTTTCCACTTACAGTGTTTTCCAGGCTCTTCCACGCTGCAACATGCCTCACAACTGCATAGCTTTTCAGGGCCGAATAATACTCCATTGTGTGGGTACCACATTTGTGTGTCCCTTCTTCACGGGTCAACAACTGCATAGCTTTTCAGGGCCGAATAATACTCCATTGTGTGGGTACCACATTTGTGTGTCCATTCTTCACGGGTCAACAACTGCATAGCTTTTCAGGGCCGAATAATACTCCATTGTGTGGGTACCACATTTGTGTGTCCATTCTTCACGGGTCAACAACTGCATAGCTTTTCAGGGCCGAATATACTCCGTTGTGTGGGCACCACATTTGTGTATCCCTTCCTCACGGGTCAACAACTGCATAGCTTTTCAGGGCCGAATAATACTCCGTTGTGTGGGCACCACATTTGTGTATCCCTTCCTCACGGGTCAACAACTGCATAGCTTTTCAGGGCCGGGCCGAATAATACTCCGTTGTATGGGCACCACATTTGTGTGTCCCTTCCTCACGGGTCAATGGCTATTGGGCAGCTTCCATTTTGGGGCCATTATGAGTAATGCTGCAACGGACACTCATGCACAAGTTTGTCTGTGGACATAGGTTTTCAGCTTCGGTTCTTTTTAAATTGGGAGTAGCTACATCGCCTCCAAGTAGGGCAGCCGGAATCCACTGAGTTGGGTCTGTACGTCCTTAGATTAGCTCCCAGAGCACAGCGACTGGACGACAAGCCTGGAAAGGGTGCGGGAACGTGCACTGCCGGCCTCTTTCCTGCCAACACCCCTTTCTGGCACCTGCACCCCAATTTTCCTCCGGAAAGCCGCCCCTCCCCGACTTGGCCCACGTGGTAAGGGTAGGGCTGACAGGCCCTCAGCCCAAGACCCAGGCCAGCCAATCAGAACTCACGTCTGCTTGGCCTAGTGATGGGCTCAGGGAAGAGCACAAGACCCAAGTGAGACACTCCAGGACCTTCCCTGAAACGTCAGGAAGGGCCTCCTCGGGACTTCCCTGGCGGTCCAGTGGTCAAGGCTCCGAGCTGCCAGCACAGGGTGTACAGGTTTGAGCCCTGTTTGGGGAGCTAAGATCCTGCGTGCTGCATGGCGTGGCCCAGAAAAAGGGGGGCCTCCTCTTCTGGGCAGGGTGGGGGTGCACGCGAGGTCAGCCAAAGGGAGGAAGCAGAGTCTGGGCCCAGAGCCCCTGGAACCAGCCATGCCTGAAACTAACTCTCTAATTTTCCCTCTTAAGCTGGGTTTCTCGGAGGCGCCTGAAATTGTTCCTCCTGCACAGGGACCAATGGGGCCAAGGGGGCCAGAGGCTCGTCCTGGATGGAAGACAACAGGGTACGAGGCAGCCTGAGTGCCGGAAAGCACGTCCCACAGACAATCCCAGCAGTTAGAGCATCTTCTCTTCAAATACCAAGAGGTGAATACAAGTATTCTGAACCGGAACTGATTTGTCTTGTAACGCCCTCTCTGGAGGCCGTGGCATGGGGACCCGCCTCCCTCTCAGGCAGGTGCCCCAGAGAGGGAGGGGCTGGGGTGCTTCCCGGGGGCACGGGCTGGGCAGAGGGTCCGGCTCCAGGACCAAGAGTAGCACTTGGCAGCTGAGTGGGGCGGGGCCCAGGGACACCAGCGACACCCCACCCCAGCCCCCATGGCCACTCGGCCCGCACAACCCCCTGCGCACGCGGTCCCCGCCCTGACAACCTCTCACCTCCGGCTACGACCCCCTCTCCCTCCATCTGGGCGTCTGCTCTGGGCTGAACTGTGTTCCTCCAAAATCTGGGTGTTGCGGTTCTCAAGATATGACTGTACTTGGAGATGGGGTCTTAAAGGTGATTAAGGTAAAATGAGTCCATAGGGTGAGCCCCGATCCAGCGTGACTGGTGTCCTTATAGGAGGAGGAGATCAGGGCACAGACACACGCAGGGACAGCCACGGGAGGACACGGCCAGGAGAGAGGCCTCGGGGGGACCAGCCCTGCGACACCTCCATCTCGGACTTCCCACCTCCAGGACACAGGACCATAAATGTCTGGGTGCTTGTTACGGCGGCCCTAGCAGACTCACATGGCATCTAGATACCGGCAAAAACATCCCAAATGTGGCAGTACTAAACACCTCTCAGCCATCCTGACTATCTCCCACAGCTGCGGCTGTCCGGGCTCGGCCAGGCAGCGCTCCTCAAGGCCTCCCTGCAGCCACCCCCAGACCGTCCGAAGCCACAAGCTGGCCCCTGAGCTGGGAAGACGCAAAGCGCCGGCTAGAGCCGCTGGGGCTTCTGTGCATCCCCTCTCTCTCTCCCCCTCTCCGCCCCCACTGAGATAGCAAGTGTCTTGCACTGAGTGCCGGGGGGTCCAGGGAAGCCCGTGGCGTTTTCTAAGGCAGCTCAGAAGTAAGCCTGCAGGCCCATCTGTCGATGGAGGTGGACATGAAGGCCAAGGGTGTAGCCCCCGCTGGGAAGCATAGCCAAGAGCTCAAGGACAAGTTTTTTGTTGTTGTTTTTGGCCATGTTGGGTCTTTGTTGCTGTGCGCAGGCTTTCTCTAGTTGTGGCAAGCAGGGGCTTCTCCTGTTGCGGAGCACAGGCTCTAGGCACGCAGGCTTCAGTAGTTGCAGCACGCGGGCTCAGTAGTTGCGGCACGCATGCTTAGTTGCTCCGCAGCATGTGGGAACTTCCCGGAGCAGGGCTGGAACCCGTGTCCCCTGCATTGGCAGGCGGATTCTCAACCACTGTGACACCAGGGAAGTCCCAAGGACAAGTTTTAAAACCACCTCCCCCTCTTGGCACTGCAGGCCCATGGCTGAACCTCCAACACACAGAGGCTGCCCCGGGGCCTTTGCACGGGCTGGCCCCCTGGCTGACTGCTCTTCCCTCAGGCCTTTGCGAAGCTGACATCTCATCCTCCTGACCCCGCCCGTAAGATGCACAGGAGTTTCCTGTGGCTGCAGTTAACTGTGACCACAAACCTAGTGGTGCAAAGTGAGGCACATTTGTTCTCCCATAGTTCTGGAGTCCGGAGGTCTAGAGACAGTTTTGCTGGGCTGAAAGCAAGGTGTGAGCAGGGCTGGCTCCTTCTGGGGCTCCCGGGGAGGCTCTGCTCCTTGCCTCGTCCAGCTTCTAGAAGCACCTGCATCCCTCGGCTCCCGGCTGCATCACTCCGACCTCTGCTTTCATCACCACGTGGCCTCCTCCCCTGACTCTGAGCCTCCCCCATCTCCCTCTTTCAAGGGCCCTTGTGAGGACACTGCGACCACCCCCATCTCAAGATCTCTAACTTAATCACATCTGCAAGGCTCCCTTTACCACATAAGGGGACACATCCGTGGATTCCAGGGATGGGACCTGGAACCTCTGGGAGCCACTGTCCCACTTTGCACCCGATTCATCTATGCCCACCCCGCCGGGTGTCAGCCCCACAAGGGCAGGGATTCAGGCATGCGGCCAGTGCCCCATCGCTCTGCTGGACTGAAGGCCTGGGGCCTGGTCTAAGGGCACCACATCCCCTTGGGGCCCCATCTTGGAGCAGGGACCTCCTTGAGCAAGTTGACCTTTCCCATCCAACACACACATGTACCCTCTGCTCTTCCCACTGACCTTGAGTTACACAAGCAAACCAGGAATAGCTGCTCCTGGTAAGAATGTAAAACTGTGCTGAGACCCTGAAGGCCTTGGTCCCTTCACATCCTGGTATCTACCTGTTGGTCCTCATCTGGTCCCCTGAGCAGACCAAGCTCAGAAGAGATGACATGTGTGTTTGTACATGGTACACATGGTAAATGTAACTATGTAGTTGTTTCGTGGGGTTTTTCTGCTCTCTGCCTTTTTTCCCGTAATTTTTTTTTCACTCAACAATAGGTCTGAGTAGTGTCGCTGGCACACCTGGATCTAGTTCACCCTTTCTCACCCAATGCAGTGTTCCATCTTTGGGGTACGTCCAGCGCGGTCATCCCAGGGTGGCCACCAGCTTACACAGCACCTGCGGGTCTTAGAAAAGGTGCCCACTTCTGCAGTGGGACATGACCCCCCCGCAGCAAACACAGGCCGGCAAACGGGCGCAGCGGGACTCTGCCCGTCACCCTCGTCCTTGACCACAGCCAGCGCCAGAGCACACAGTTAGGCAGTTTCTGGGTTTTTTTGGGTTTTTTTGGTTAACTATTACATCTCGCATCAGCCGTCTTGTACAAAGATGGGCGTGTTTTTCTAGCGCAGACACCAAGAATGCTGGGCCATAGAAAACGCACACTTCAAATTTTAACAGCTGCTCCCTGATGGCCTCCCAGCGAGGCTGTGCCAGCCGGCACCCCCTCCAGGAGCACCAAAGTCCCCACTTCCCTCCTCGGTGAGTGATGGATGACTTTCTCAACGTCGCCCATCTGATGGGTGAAAAGTGGCCTCTCGTCAGCGCTTGTATGTGGGCCACATTCAAATGCCAGAATTCAGTGGCAGGCTCGAGGAGAAAACAGCAGCCGTGGTGCCACACAGCCCCCACCATGAAGTGACATGTCCCCCGACACCAAGCATCCTTGGTTCCCGCACCGTTCACCAGGCACCATCTGGACCTACCTAGCGAGAACCATGTCTGTCTGTCCGCCGCTTCTTATGCTTGTGGCCCTGCCACTGCCACTGCCATGGCTCTTCACTGCCTTCAGGGCCTCCTACAGCTCCTCAGCCAGCGTCCCCTCTCAAGTGCAGGAAGAACTGTTACACCATGGGGTCGACTGCTCCGGTATCTCTTCCGAGCTCCTTGCGCCAGCCCTGGCTGCCACCCACCCTCCTTCACTCTGACGTCAGCATCTCAAAGTTCCTTTAGAAAACACCTTCCTTCCCATCGTCAGCGCAGCTGGTCCCGCCCGTCCCCCAGCCACATGCTTGGTTAGGGATGGGCACACGGCCCACAGCGTCCAATGAGAGATGGCCCTGGGACTGTGGCCTGAGAGTCAGTCGGCCGGGTTTGCTAATCTGGAAGAATGTCGGGGGCGGCTGCCCGCTCTGTCTTTGCTGCCATTTGGAGAGATCTCGCCTGAGGATGAAGCCAACACAGAGATGGAGAGAGAAACCGTATTCTGATCATGTCCTGGTGCAACTTGATCCAGCCTTGCCTGACGTCAGCCTGCTCTGAGATGGCCTAGTTTAATGAGCCCATAAATTTCTTTTCCCTGACCAGAGCCAGTCTGAGCTAGGCTTTTGCCAGTAGCACTTGAGCAAAGTTGGGGGATGTGCCTGTGAACGGCCATCGTATGCAGGGTCTTCACTGCAAGTGATCTCAGTGGGTCAATATAACGGTCTTCTGAGCAGGCTTGGAGAGTAACAGCAGGGTAGGATGCGCAAGACCCCAGCCACGGGAGGACAGTGGAGAGGAGGCTCTGCCCGAAAACCCAGCCCTCACCTGGGTGGAGGGGCCACCACTCCCCTCAGACGGGGGGAATGTGGGTCAAGCAGAAGCACCTGGGCCTCAGTTTCCCTGTCCGTAGAATGGGACCTCAATCTTTTTTTTTTTTTTTTTTTTTGCGGTACGCGGTGCTCTCACTGCTGTGGCCTCTCCCGTTGCGGAGCACAGGCTCCGGACGCGCAGGCTCGGCGGCCATGGCTCACGGGGCCCAGCCGCTCCGCGGCATGTGGGATCTTCCCGGACCGGGGCACGAACCCGCGTCACCTGCATCGGCAGGCGGACTCAACCACTGCGCCACCAGGGAAGCCCAAAGAAATTGCTGTTGCTGGTTTAGGTTTTTTTTGGACATCAATCTTGATAGCACCAGCTGTGATGGGGGAGAGGGGAGGTATGAAGGGGTGGGGGAGGGGAGCAGTTGTAGAAACAGAACTAAGGTGTAGGGGTATTTGCATCTAAATGCCCTGCCCAGGATCCTCTGACTCTGTGACCTCCCACAAGTTATTTAATTTTTCTGGGCCTCAGTTTCCTCATTTGAAAAATGGGAATGATAGTTTCTATCACGAAAGATGTTGTGAGAAGTGAATGATTATACATGGCAGGCTCTGAGCTTGTGCCGGGCACGCACTGACCTCCCAACAGACGTCACCTATTAACATTCTCCTCCCCAAACCCACAGCGACCACAGACCCACGGCCCTCGCTGACTCCTAGCTGCGCCCAGACCCCACCAGAGTCAGGGCCGCCACCCGCGCCCCTCCTAGTCTCTCACCCCACCCCCTCCCGCAGTCCCTCCCGAGCTCCGACCCCCAGTCCCGCAGCAGCCCGGCTCCTTCCACGCCCCCAGCCCCTCCCTGCTCCCACCCCTACCCCGACCCCTCCCACTCTCCCTCCTCAACCGCCATCCGACCCCACCTCCCTTCTACCACGGTGCAAAGGCTCCCCCAGGTGTCCGTCGGGCGCGCTGCGGCTGCTGCTCCGGGTCCCCAGCCCTGACCGTGAAACAGTGCTTGGCGCGCGGGGTCCATGTACGCGCGGTCGGGCGGGAGGCGGGGTCCGTTCCCCGGGGGCCGGCACAGAGCCCCGGACTGTGCCCCCGCCTGCATGCCTCCGCCGCCCCGGGGCCGTCTGGGGACACTCAGGAAGTGTCTTCCTTCGGGCCGCCGCAGCCAAGGTCCCCGTGTGGACTCGCCGGGCGGGGCGTGGGTGAGCTCTGAGCATCCTCCAGGGGGCGCGGGACTCTGGCGGGAGCGGGGCGCGGGCCCTTTAAGGCGGAGGGAGGGAGCGCCGGCTGCGTTCATTAACATATATTAGCATGCCCCGCCCCGCCGCTGGGAGGCGGCGCAGGGCTCGGTCGGTCGGGCAGGCATCCTGGCGCGGGCTCGGGGCGCGCGGGCGCGGGGCGCACGGGCGCGGGGACTGCCACCGCCGCGCCGTCCGCCCTGTGAGCGCGATGCGGCGCCGCGCCACCTGGGGGCCCGGCCCGCCACCTCCCTGGGCCCGGGTCCCGCCGCTGCCGCTGCTTCTGCTCGCGCTGGCCGCCCGCGGGGGCTGCGCCGCACCCGCGCCCCGAGCCGAGGACCTCAGCCTGGGAGTGGTGAGTGCGCGGCCGGGATGCAGGGCTCCCGCGGGCCGGGGAGACCCCATCGGGGCGCCTCGGTGCCTGCGGGAACTCGGACGCCCTGCACCCATTTCCTGGGCAGGAAGGCTGAGGCTGGGTCACAGTCTGAGTGTCTTACGCGCGCGCACCCGGGTCTAGGAAAGAGGCGGCGGGTCCCTCCCGGGCTCTGTGCGCTCAGAGCCCGCCGCAGTCGCCGGAGCCCGCGGAGGTTGGGGGCTCACTGGCCCCAGCCCCGTTACCGGCTCCGTGTAGCCCCAAAGGGGCCCCTGAGGCGGGTGGGACGGCAGTCGCAGCCACCCAGAGCAGGGCGGTCCCGAGTGCGTTCCCCGTGGGAGTGGCGGGGGGGAGGGATGCGCGCCCACAACCGAGAAGAGACAGGGCTGCTGTGTGGGCGCCCCAGAAAGTCGGTGGTTTCGAGTTTGCTCCGTTGAGGATGTTGAAGACGTTGGGGAGCAAGGGAGCCGGCCTCCCAGCCCCCCGCTGGGTATGGATCTTGGCCCAAGTCCCTGTCTGCTTCCACCCCCAGGGTGGCCAGCCCTGCCTTGCCACCCTTGTCCCTGTCCTGAGCCTGCTGGAGTCCCCTCCCATTCCCAGGCTCGGATGTAGCCGTCCCGCCTTCTCCTGCGCCCCTCCCTCAGTATCAGCTGTCCCACTGGCTTGGAAACCATACTGGGGGACTGCGCAGTGTCTTCTTCCGACAACCCCTCCCCCTTTCAGCCCGCCAGGCTTGGAGCCTCCTCTTCGGGACCTGGAAGATTTAGATCAGACTTTCTGGGTCTCACCACCCCCAGGCCCCGGGAGGCCAGGCGAGGGCGAGAGCAGGGCGGTGGGTTCAGCAGATTCCTTCTGAGGCTTCCGCCCCTGCAGTTGCCCTCACTCGCACAGATGAAGGAACAGGGCCGGGGACCTTGCTCCCTGCCTCCGCGCCCGGCCCGCGGCGGTCTCCTAAAGGGGTGCTGATAAGGTTCCTCTCCCAGGCCAGTGGCGTTCTCGAGCTCCGGGTGGCTTTCAGGCCAGTGCAGGCGTTTGGGCGGCATCCGCAGCCCCGTGGTTGGCAGGACTCGGCCACCCCCGCCCAGCTGCCGCAACCCCTGCAGCCGCCTGGGGGGGAACAACCACAGTCCCTGCTGTCTGCATCCAGACGCCAGAGGGTCCCCAGCGCCACTTCCAGCCAAACTGCTCTGAAATCGGGGTGCCTTTGCCTACCTCCTCCGGGCCCTGGGGTGTCTGAGGGCATCAAGTCTCTAGGTCTGGGCTGGGTGGTAGTACAACCAGGCTCCCACCTTCCAGCTGTGAGGGGCGCCACGGGAGGGTTCCTGGGGGTCGAGCCCGCACACTCAGGGCGTGGAGCTCCTGGCCCAGCCAAGTGCGTGTGTCTCGCCCAGGGCTGTTCTGAAGTTTCTCGCCGCCCACCCAGAGGAAGCGGGCCAGGTGCACACTCCGGCTCTGGCTTGCACCACCATGCCTCCGCCTCTCCCTGCTCCTCTGGGTTCCCCGGCAACGGGGCACTGGGCAGGGGACGTGGCTCCCCAGCCTGGAGTCCCAGAGACAGCAGGGCCCTGGTATCCGACCCGGCGCGTAAGGAGCAGAGGATGCTGCCCCCGCCCTGAGAGACCGCCCCCCACCCAGGGAAGGCCAGGACGCCTCCAGCCTGAGTGAGAGAAACCTTCCGGCCTCCTGCCCCCGACTTGCGGGCCGAGGGCGGTCTCTGGTGGCCTTCGGGGGAATGACACCTCAGCGCATCAGACCCGGAGATGCAGGAAGGCTGGGAGACCAGCAGGGATTTGCGGGGAGGAGGGAGGACTCCCCTCCACCCCGCTCTGCACGCTGCCCCCAGGGGCCCACTGACTGGATATTCAGGTCTAGGGCTGCCAGTGAGGAGAAGGGCCCCTTTGTAAGTGTGACCCAGCTTCTGCCAGACAGAGCTGTGCCCAGCGGGTCTCTTGTGCGCTGGCTGTCCCCGGGAGGGGGCTCCCCAGCCCAGCCTGCCCGAGCCTCAGAGGAGAACAAAGCACCGGATTGAGGCCTGCCGCGCCGGTCCAACGGTGGGCTTTCAGGCCTCGGCGAGCGGGACAAAAGAGCCCCGTGCCCTCCTGGGGTTGTCGACTGAGCCGCAAGTCCTTCTGGGCCCGTTTTCATTATTTTATTTCTGAGTAGGTAATACCCACAGCAGAATATTCAGGCCATGCAGAAGGGTCTGCAGGGACCGTTGTCTCCCTCATTTCCTGAGGATCCTTCCAGAGGTTGTCTGGGCATGTAAAAGGGCATGGGGACCTCGGTCCCTTATTTCTACGGATGACAACCTGCTGCCCACTGCCGCGCGTCCTGCGGTTTTTACTTCCCAGTCTATCCTGGAGAACGGTCCGTGTTGGAACGTCTCGGTCCTCCTGGTTCTTTCTTTCCACCCGTCGCATTTCACTGCATGGATGTCACGTCCATTAGCCAGACCCCCGCACGGACAGGCAGGCTGTTTCTAATAGTTCGCCATGGCCAGGAGCTGCCAGGACGCCCACTTACTGCGACGTGAGTATGTGAGGGACCCATACTGGGGCAGCCCAGGTGACAGGTATGCACGTAACATATCATATGTTGGCAGATTTGCCACCGTCCTCTAAAGTTTGTTCTCAGGTTTCTATCCCAGCAACAAAGTCTGTGAGCTCTTGTGCCTTGTACCACGTGTGTTGGCAGGTCTTTTGATCTCTGACACCCAGGCGGTGAGAGTGGCTTGTGGCTGAGAGTATGTGAGGGTGGCCGGGAATAGCGGCCCAGGGGGCTGGGCAGGGGCTGGAGCTCCTGTGAGCACGTATCCCCCTCCACGGGGTAGGGAGGGGGGTGGCGGGGGTGACCGTCACCCTGGCCTCAGCCAGTCGCCTCTGGGTCCCCGCTGCTCAGTGCCAGCACCCCAGCAAGCCTCTGGCACGTCGGTGCACTCAGGACCCGTATCAGACCTGGCTTGGGGCCGGGAACACCCTCTCGGCTGCAGTCAGGGAACCCAACCGAGGGGACCAGGGACGGTGTCACTGAGCCGCCCAGAGGGGAGCCTCGCCTCCAGGTTCCCCTCCCAGAGCTTAGGACCCAGCTGGGCCCCTCCCCGACCCTGGAGGCACGTTGTCAACAAGTGAGTCGTTTCCCAGACACTCATGGCCTTGGGCGTCTGGATGACTGAGAAGTCTTTGTGGTGCTTTCGTGGGGGCCTGTGGCGTGGGCGGGACCGCACTGGCCGCCTGTGGCCTGAGCCCCGGGACTGTGGGTGCTGACTAAACAGGCTGGCGAGCAGCCTGGTAGCTGAGGAAATGTCGTTGCTCTTTCAAGGGGCTCTGGAACCAGCCTCTGGGTGTGGATCCCAGGCTGCTGCTCACAGCCTGCGATCTGAGTGTTGGGCCTCAGTCTCCTCGTCTGTAAAGTGGGGCCATGAGAACGGGGCAGTGGGGACGTTCCCTGGGTGATGCCCCTGAATCTCTCACCACAGCGTCTGCAGGAAGTAAGCTGCCTTCGTGTGGGAACAGGGACAAGGGCTTGAGGGCTCACCAGGGTCCTCCCTGATGCAATGCCTTCCTGGGGGTTTTCGAGGGTGCTTTGCGTGCATGTGGTTTTTGCCTCTCGGTTAATGGTGGCTCGGAGCTTCCAGTGAGATGCTCTGGGTGCAGGGCCTATGCTGAGCACGGGAGGGGTGACGGGTGTGTCTGTCACACGCTAGCCGACAGCCTGCTGTGTCCCTCCCAGGCACTGTCCAGCTCTCAGGAGGGATGGATAGTGGCCTGGGCAGGATGCGGGACCCACTTCCCCCCTTTCCCTGGCCCGCCTGCCCACTCCTCCATCCTCTCTTCCCTCTGTACCCCAGTCCTACCAGTTCCTTTCTGCTCCCTGAACTTCCGAGGCTGGTTCCTGCCACAGGGCCTTTGCACGAGCTGTTCCCACTGCCATGAATTCTCACCTCGGCTCGTCATCTGGCCAGCTCCTTCTCATCCTTCAGGTGCCACCCCCCCGAGCACCCATTTAAGGAGCCCCTCCACCCTGTCTCACTTCCCCTCATAGCACAGCGGTCCTGGGAATAGGCCCTGAAGCCAGATAGCCTGTGTTCCCCTCCCAGCTCTGCACTGTCTGGCTGTGTGACCGTGGGCAAGTGTCCTGACCTCTCTGCACCTCAGTTTCCTCATCTGTAAAATGGTCATAATAACAGCGCCCACCTATAAGATCATTTCAGTAGTTCTCTATTGAGCGCCTACTGTGTGCCAAGCGTGAACTGAACCCCACAGACCCCTGTTCTCACAGCTTTCCCCTGTGGGTGCTGTGAGTAATTGAGCAGCGCTCAATAATCGTTGGCCGTTAGGATCACTAATCATTTATCACCTGTGATACTTATCACGCGTTTATCTTTGGCTTTCCGCGCGAGACTGTCTCTCCTGGGTAGACAGCAGGACGGTGTCTCCCCAGACCTTCCCTGTCCCCCCGGCACCTGGCACAGGGATCCCTCGGTGAGGGTGTTGGATGGATGGATGGGTGGACCGTCAGAGGGGGTTCTGGGAGCATCCCCCTGGGGAAGATGCTGGGGCAAGGGGTCATCCCAACCGCCAGCCGCCCCTGGAGGAAGACACACCCTGCCGGGGGGCCACCAACTCCCTTCTCTCTGGGTCTTTAGACACAGACTTGAGCCAGAGCCGCGCCCTGTGACCGCGAGCCATTTCCGCAGCCGCACGTGGAGGTGGTGGTGACACTGCCCCCGTGGGTGCTGAGGAGTGAGTGGGTGAAGGTGCAGAGCCGGTGGCACGCAGCGGGTGCCGAAGGGTCTGTTACTGTTTGGGGGTGGGGGTGGGTGCTCTAAAGCCACCACCCGCCCACCTCCGCTCCCCCAGTGCTGTGACGGTGTCTGCACTGCCCTGGGCGTCCGTTTCCTCAACTGTGCCGTGGGGCTAATGACACCCGCTCTCCACACCCGCTCCAGACGAGGCTGGCGGAATCCAGTTAGAGACGGAGGGCGAAGGGGGCGCCGACGGTTCAGCCGCCGTCCCCACCGTCCCGGCCAGACACGGGCCCCTCACGGGGCATCGGCGAGCCGACAGGCGTCCCGGGGTCCCGGTGGCTTCGCTCCGGTCCTGCTCCCACTGCCAGCACGTGCGGCGAGCCCTCATTTCCCCCCCGTAAGTGGGGACAGCAGTGGCCAGGCCTGGGGCTATGGGAAGGACCTGCGGGGGCACTGCACACAGTAAGCACTTCTTGTTTACCGGCACCGGCACCGTAAAGCTCGTCACAGCGTGGCCTTCCCTCGCCCACTGGTCCACCCGTCTGTGGAAGGTTGGTTTGCTGCGCCCCCTGGGAGCCAACACCGAGGCCGCAGGTGCCTGCACTTGACGGCTGACCTGCTGGGCCGAGGGCCGCTCAAGACGTGAACGCGGGGCCGCTCCGTGGCGGCGATGGCCCACTTGCCTGTGACTGCTGAGGTCGGGAGGGAGTTCTGTGGTGTGTGCGTTAAACATCGTTAACGCTGTGAACGAATGCACGTTGTGTCAACCAGCGATAAACAATATAGAGAAAAACAAGACCAGGCGGGGGCTGGGCAGGGGGAATGGGAAAGCCACGGGAGGGATGGTAGGTGACTGCATTTGCGGGAGGGGCTGGCGCCCCACTTCCTGCCAGTGCCTTGGGCAGGACACCCACCTCTCTGGGCCTCAGTTTCCCCATCTGCAGTAATGGCTCAGCTCACGGGGGTCCTTGCGGGGAGGAGGGTGAGAGTATGTCCTTGGCTGTTAGCGATTCTCCAAGGCGGGGCAGCCCCTGCGGGTTTGGGGCTCCCCTCGCTCCCCCCCCTCCCCTCAGCCTTCTGGAAAGTTCACCCTCTGCCCACACAGCCTCGTTGCCCTGGAGACACGGTAGCCGTGGTGACAGTGAAGGGAGGACCAGTGGATGAGCACAGGAGGGGGCTGGCCCAGGCGACCCACAGGCTCTGTAGGGTATTGGGGGGCAAGAGATCTGGGCCCCCACCCCAGGGGCCATCCTGATGCAGGCACCACTGCGGTGGGTGCAGGGATCGGGGCTGTGCGGGCTCCAGGGGCAGCCGAGGCGGGGCTTTTGTCAGCCTTTGCCCCATGCAAGGACCCGGCCCTGAGGACGGGTTCTCAGCCTGGTTCCTCTGTGCTGTTCCAGCGTGTACGTACTACCAGGAAAAAAAGTGAAACCCCGGCCCTTCGGGAATTTGCTTGTCTCCCCTGAAGAGGGGAACGAGCTGGCAGGGTGAGAGGGAGAGGGAAAGAGAGAGAGAAAGGGGCTGTCCGAGACGCCCCCTCCCTCCCAGGGCTCTAGGGTGACTGTTCCTTCCCAGCAGGGATGGGGGCTTCTTGTCGGGGACACTTGTGTTTCCACCGAAGGCAGGAGAACAGGAGGGCTCAGGCTGGGCTAGGGTCCCTATGGGTTCTTCAGGCCCCCCCGATCCATGCATCACCTGAGGGCCGGTGGCTGCCAGGGGCTCGTCCTGTTGTCAGACACCTCCTGAGGATCTCCCCCAGCGAGCTGTCCAGGAATCGACACAGAAGCCCACCGCCACTGGTGGGGCCACGGGGAGGAGGTGGGCCTGGGGTGTGAAGAGAAGGGACGGGCTTTGCGATGGGGGAGGGAGCTGCGCTGGGGGCAGGTGGGATGCCTGAGCCCAAGCCTGTGGGGGGAAAGGGGGGAGGGAGCCCCTCCCTCCCGCCAGCCCCTCAGATCTGGTCCCACTCTTGTGCTCTTGCACGCAGCAGGGGGTGCAAGCTGCAGTGCCCAGGGCCCGGGCAGGCGCCAGCAGCTGCCGACCGCGGTCAGAGCAGAGCTTGTCCCAGGCTGGCACAGGCCCTCAGCTCTGCCCTTGTTCTGCAAGTTGACTCAGACCTGTAGCTGAAACCTCCTGCTTTTCAATGTTAGCAGACGTTTCCAAACCACCTGAGGTGCTCTTGAGGCCTGAAGCCCAAAGATGCTCTTGGCCTTCGGGCCAGGCTGCCCAGCACCAGAGGGCGCAGCTCCTCTGTGAGCCCCATGGAGCCCCGCGAGGGCTCGGAGCAGGGGTCTGCTACGATCAGACACCCAGCTGTTATCCCAGCCTAGAAGCGGACAGCCGGGAGATGGGTGGTCCCCCCAGGCTGTCTCAGCCCCTGCCCACCCAAAGCAACTGGCCTGGGTGGGGAAAGGCGCTTACCTGGGTGGACCATTACCTGGTAAGGAGAGTGGGGACAGCATCCTCACCCAGCATCATGTACAGTCCGAGGACACTCCAGAGGGCTTCCTCGTGGTGCTGGGCGCCTCCAGGCTCTGTAGCTCCGTCCTGCAAGCTTAACAAAGGGCTGCAGAATGTGCGTGTGTGCTTTCTGACTTTCAGAAAGGAAACGGCAGCCTCAAAACCTTAAAGCATATGTAAAACTTTCCCCCAAGATGTGTAGCCACAAGTACACATTTTTTAAAATAATTTTTATTGGAGTATAGGTGACTTACAATGTCGCGTTAGTTTCTGTTAGTACAGCAAAGTGGATACAAATACACATCTGTAACCTGGAATGCTCTCTTGGGCATTTCCAGGGCCCAGACAGTGACTAGCCAGGGGACTCAGTAAATCCTGTTGACGGCTGACAGGATGCATTTAAATGTGTTTGAAGTGATGTGAAGGGTGGTCCTCCCAAAAGAAGGGTGCTCGGAGTGGCAGAGGCCTCAGTAGCACAGAGGGCAGAGCCCGGGTCGGGGTGAGCCTGCCCGGCCCTCGTGCTCCCCTCGTCTGGGCACAGGATGTCACTCGGGTGTCCACCGGGGGCGCCCCTTGGTTGCTGTGCGCTGTGCTGCCTAGGTCTAAGAGGGACCCCCAGACCTGAAGGGGGTCCCCAGGTCCCCCAGTTCTGTGCATTCTGGGGGTTCCTTCAGGAGTGGGGGGGAGGTAAAGGAACAGAGAGAACCCCAGCAAGGACTCAGTGTTTCCTGGAAAGGAGGGAATCCAGCTAGTCTGCTGCAGGTGTATGCAAATCATTGAGGACCCTCCTGGTCAGTTGCATTCCCTGGGAATTCCAGGAGGATAGACCCCCTCCCACTGAGCACCCTCTGGGCCCGCTGTGGGGACAGATCCCCGGGGCGGGGAGTCCTCAGGCAGGGGCTGCAAACTCGCAAGCTTCTGGGGCCCTGCAGGTAGCATAAATGAATCGAGGATTTTTTAAATGTCCACCAAAAAAAAAAAAAAAATAGACCTGCAAGTCGGTGCATTTCTTGAAGCCTGGTCTGGGAGGGGGTGGAGCTCAGAGAATCTCCCAAACCCTGCCTTCCACCCACCTGTGGGTCATCTGAAGCTGGCTGACGAGCCCACCCCTGGCATCGCGTCCATATGGCTGAGTGCTTTTTTTTTTTTTATCCTTTAGGACATTTATTTATTTATTTATTTTGGCTGCGTTGGGTCTTCGTTGCTGCACGCGGGCTTTCTCTAGTTGTAGCGAGGCGGGCTACTCTTTGCTGCAGTGCGCGGGCCTCTCACTGCAGTGGCCTCTCTTGTTGCAGAGCATGGACGGGCTCTAGGCGTGCGGGCTTCAGTAGTTGTGGCACGTGGGCTCAGTAGTTGTGGCTCGCAGGCTCTAGAGCGCAGGCTCAGTAGTTGTGGCACACAGGCTTAGTTGCTCCGCGGCATGTGGGATCTTCCTGGACCAGGGCTCGAACCCGTGTCCCCTGCATCAGCAGGTGGATTCTCAACCACTGCCACCAGGGAAGCCCGGCTGAGTGCTTTTTATGGGATTGTCACACGGCTTGGGAAGTGGGCATGAGCGCCGTATGGCAGCTGAAGAAACAGAAGCCCCCCAGGAGGTCCCCACGGGTGGCATTGGTGCCTCCCTGTCCCCCCACAGATGGTAAAGGGGTTCTATGTGTGTCCGTGGTATAAAGGGTTGCCCCCTATTCCTGCTCAGAGGACCCCCACTGGGGCACTTTGCATCAGAGCTGTCCGCTGACAACACACACCTTATATGGAGGGTACCTGTGTCGGGGCTGATGTGAGCATTTCCACGTTCTAACTCTTTATATCCTCACATCCATAGGCGAGGAAACAGCCCAGAGTGGGTGTGACTTGCCTCAGTTGCACAGTGAGGAGGGGGCTGGGTGGGATTTGCACCCAGGCAGCCTCGCTCCAGAGTCTGGGCTCTTAACTACTGTGCACATGCAGCTCATAACCAGATTCCTAAAACCAGATTCTGAGCCCATTGCCCTTCTCAGCATGGGTTTCAGACCTTGGGTCCTAAACTAAAGCCTCACAAGCGAGCTCCGGGCCTGAATTGGGCGCTCACGATGTTAAATAACCTTTTAAAAATCCCACTTCTGTAAGTGTCCCCTGGGCATTTTGCTGCCTCAGGAGGAGTGAGGTGGGGCAGGCTGCCATGAGCAGTCGCACAGGTTGTGCACTGCTCAAGCCCACCCATCTAAGGGGCATCAAGTTTATTAAGACACTTAGGCAAGGAAGGAGCATGAGACGCCCTGTGGGCTACTGGGCAGGGGCTGGAGTGTTGATCAGGGCTAGGAGAGGCCTGCCCCTCCCCGCAGTGATGGCCCCAGGCAGGTGGCTCTTCTGTGGGGCTGAGCTCCCCCTCCACCCCTCACTGTACTCTCTGCCCGCAGGAGTGGCTGAGCAGGTTTGGCTACCTGCCCCCAGCAGACCCCGACACGGGGCAGCTGCAGACGCCAGAGGAGCTGTCCAAGGCCATCGTGGCCATGCAGCGGTTCGGAGGCCTGGAGGCCACTGGCGTCCTGGGTCAGTTCTCAGGGTGCAGTGGGAGATGGGTGAGCTGAGCCCAGTTCCTCCTAACTGCCCCCTCCAGCCTGCCCTGCTGTCCTGGGATAGAGGGAGGATTCCCACCGCACGGGATCCCTCCGTCATCCCCTCCCCATCCCCCGGCCGTGGGCACAGCAGGGGGTGAGTGTGTACCAGCCGCACCCAGACCCCCTTTCCACACTTTCAATGGGGTCTCAAACTCCATGCCACGGGCCAGGCAGGCCAACTGTCGGAGTGGGGTCTGGCCACCCATGCCCCAGTTGAGTCGCCCCATTGGGGTGCTAGGCCTGTGCTGTTGAAACTGCCCGCTTTCCAAGAGAAACCAGAAATCTGGGGGGTTTATGTGAGCACCCCACTTTTTACATTTTGGCCACAAATTCCAATTTCGTAAAGACTCTTCGAAGGGCCAGCTGATCAAAACGTGTCTGTCCCCAGGCCTCTCGGGAGTAGACACGTGTGTCACACACAGAACCGGTCGGGTGTGTGTCCCGTGAGATGCAGGGACCGTTGGCCGACGGTCCGAGTTGGGGCCGTGCCCCCTCCGACTGCTCAGATCCCTGCCGTACGTCAGTGAATGCTTTGAAAGCCCCCCATCCTGGTCTGTGGATGCACCCCTGGCAGGGGGGCCCGACATAGCCGGAGGCCTGGGCCTCATCCCCCCAGACCTGGTGCAGAGCGAGGGGCCGGGACTGGAGCTTGGTGCCAGCTCTTGGGGAGCTGCTGGGAATCCCCAGTGCGCGTGCGCTGGGCCTGGCTCCTGACCCCGCCCGCCCGTCCGCCCTGCAGATAAGGCCACCCTGGCGCTGATGAGAACCCCGCGCTGTTCCCTCCCTGACCTCCCAGCCGCAGCCCCGGCTCGAAGGAGGCGCCAGGCTCCGGCCCCGACCAAATGGAGGAAGAGGAACCTGTCATGGAGGTGGGCAGGCGGGGCTCCACCGGGCCTGGCCTTTCTGGGGGTCTGGGTGTTGGCCAAAATGAGCACCCACAGACCGGGGCTTAAGAGACAGGAATTTATCCTCTCAGTTCTGGAGACCAGAAATCCGAGGTCCAGGGGCCACAGGTCCCTTGGAGGCTGTGAGGGAGAATCCGGCCCAGCCCCTGTCCAGGTGGCCCCAGCAGCCCTGGGCCCGTGGCTCTGATCCTTGCTTCCATCTTCACGTGTCCTCCTTCCGTGTCTGTGTCCCCTTCTGTCTGTTGTGAGGACACTCGCTGGATTTAGGGGCCACCCTATTCCAGGATGAGCTCATCTCCATCCCCGCCCCAGTTACGTCTGCAAACCCCATTTCCAAATAAGGGCCCCGGTGCCCCCCACCGCCCCGGGGCAAGTTGTTCCAGGGAGCACACTCCAGCCTGGGGCGGGGGCACTGGGCCTGTCCCTGTGACCGACCCGGCTCTGACCCCGCCTGCCCCAGGGTCCGCACGTTCCCGCGGGACTCGCCCCTGGGCCGCGACACGGTGCGCGCGCTCATGCACTACGCACTCAAAGTCTGGAGCGACCTCACGCCCCTGAACTTCCACGAGGTGGCCGGCAGTGCCGCCGACATCCAGATCGACTTCTCCACAGCTGACCACAACGACCGCTACCCCTTCGACGGCCCCGGCGGCGCGGTGGCCCACGCCTTCTTCCCGGGCGACCACCACACCGCAGGGGACACCCACTTTGACGATGACGAGGCCTGGACGTTCCGCTCCTCAGGTGCGTCCGGGTTGGGGTGGCCCCGGGGACCCCGCATAACTCCCAGCCCCTGACAGAGCCCACGATGGTGTAGGGAGCCACACCAGCCCCCCAGGAAGAGGAAACCGCCACGGGTCCCCTGCCTAAGGCCGTGGGCCCCTGTCCAGCTCAGGAGGACGGCTCTGCATCCAGCCGTCTCTGCACGGGCAACCCACCTGGCGGACCCGGGCTGGGCTCGCAGGCCTGGGACGTGACTCCGTGAGCCAGGCTTGTCCTCACCCTGGTCCAGCTCCCAAGCGGGAGTGCAAGCTTGTAAGGCCTCTGAGGCCTCGGCACGCCATCACTTCTGCTAAGTCCCATTGGCCAAAGGAGTCACAGGCCCCTAGCTTCAAGGCGGGACGAGGGGCAGAGCCGCGTGGCACAGGCTGTAGGTACGGGCGGGGGAGACGGGGGCCTCGTGGGGTGAGTCTGTATCCCAGGCTGGGGAGCGCATCCCAGCTGGAGGAGCCAGAAGTGGCCCTGTAGAACCTGTGGGTTTTATGCCTTGATGGGAGCCCAGGCCCGTCCTGTGGGGCCTGGAGCATCTATTCAGTGCTGTGGGGTTGAGGGAGCGCACAGTGACCCCTGTCACTTGGGATCCTGACGGCCAGCAAGGCCTGAAATATTTACCACGTGGCCTGTGCAGAACAGTTTGCCAACTTTACTGTGAGGGGCACGTGGGAGGTGAGGGGGCCCGAGAGGCCCCTGTGAACTCCACAGGGCCTCCTAGGAAGCAGACAAGCCCTGAGTGACTCCATAGGACCCGTCTGTCAGGACCGGGGCCTCCTCTGTAACCAGCTTGGCGGACTCATCTCACCTCACCCCACGGGTCCCGTCCCCGTGGCCCAGCAGGAGCTGGCAGTGCCTCTCTGGGCTCACTGGCTCCTGTGTCCCCAGATGCCCACGGCATGGACCTGTTCGCAGTGGCTGTCCACGAGTTTGGCCACGCCATCGGGCTGAGCCACGTGGCGGCCACACGCTCCATCATGCAGCCGTACTACCAGGGCCCAGTGGGTGACCCGCTGCGCTACGGGCTCCCCTATGAGGACAGGGTGCGCGTCTGGCAGCTGTACGGTGAGTCCCCCCCAGACCCGTCACGGGTCGCCCGGGGATGGGGACAGCAATGCTGGGGACCCCCAGAGCACAGAGCCCCACGGAAGAGGGCTGGTTCCGTCTTGTCTGCTGCGTGCTCGGCATCTGGGACTGCCTGGCACACGCTGGCTGCCCCACGGTGTGTGTGGAATGAATAAGCAGGTGAGTTGTGTCGCCAGGGGTCCGTAGGACCTGGGGCCCCGCTGCCCTCTCCATGGAGCTCATCTCAGAGCCCCAGGCAAGATCCCACGTCCAATCCCCAGACGGTTTCAGGTTGTGACAGCTGACATTGATGGTGACGAGGGCCCACACAAAGCACTTACATGTATTCGGTCATCCAGTCTTTGCAAACTGTGTAAAGTAGGTACCACATCCCCACTGAGAGACGGGAGGGCTGAGCCAGGACTGACCCAGGGCCAGCTCCGGGCCCCCTTGTGCTGGGGACACGTCAGGCAAGGTGGCAGAAGGAGGTCTGTCCTGGGAGCTGCGAGAGCAAGGTGGGGGTGATGAACCTCCCCCAGTCACCCCGCTTCTCCGTGCTGGTCTCCCTAACCCCACGCCAGCCTGCCCCTACCCACAGCGGCCAGAGCAATCCTCTTAAAGCCTGGGATCGGGTGACTCACCTCGGACGCCAGCCTCCCCTTATTCCACATTGCAGCCTCTCCCCTCCGCCTGGACCGCCCCCACCCCCGCTTCACTGTTGCCCCAGCGCTTACCACCTTCTGACATCTGTGGACGTCCTTCATTGAAGTACAATTTACGATTTTTACCTTTTAAAGCAAACTATTCAATGACATTTGGTACATTCACAATGTTGTCCAACCGCCGTTCCTCTCCACTTCCAGAACGTTCTCATCCCGCCCCCCGTCCCCCCGCCGTCCCACCTCACCCATTAGCAGTCACGTCCCATCCACTCCCCAGCCCCCAGCAAACACTCGTCCCTTTTCTGTGTCTGGACTTGCCTCTTCTGGACGTTTCACATAAATGGAATCGTACAATGTGTGACCTTTTGTGTCCGGCTGCTTTCACGCAGCACGTTTTCCAGGGTCCTCCCCATCGTAGCATGCATCAGTAATTCACTCCTTTTGGCAGCCGAATCATTTTATTTATCCGTTCTTCCGTTGGTGGACATTTGGGCTGTTTCCACCTTTTGGCCATTATGAATAATGCTGCTGTGCACATTCACGCACAGCTTTTTGTTTGAACACCGGTTTTCTGTTATTTGGGGTCTGTGCCCAGGAGTGGAGTTGGGGGGCGGGGGGGGGTGTAAACCCTCCTTTAAGTCAGTGGGGCACCTGCGCCTTCCGCTCACGCATCACGATGCTCCGGCTCCAGGGTCGGAGTCTCCCCTGCCCTGCTCACCGCCGCCACAGCCCGGCGCTCGGCTCGGTCAAGACGCAGTGCCACCCACCCGATGGCCCCGGCTCCGTCCTGGCGGCTCCAGGAAGGGTGGTGGGGTCTGCAGGGAGGCGGGTGTGCTGGGCCCGATGCAGCCTCCTTGTCTCCACAGGCGTGCGGGAGTCCGTGTCCCCAACGGCACAGCCGGACACCCCAGAGCCCGAGGAGCCGCCCCTCCTGCCGGAGCCCCCTGATGATCGCTCCAGCACCCCGTAAGCCGTGGGCCCCTTGTCTCCACTCTGCGGCCAGGACGGCCCCCAGCAGCGGCTCCGAGTCCTGAGCTCGTGGCTCTTCTGGGCCAGCTGAGCCCTGAGTGACAGTTAGTTTCTTTTCTTATGGACAGACAGTGGAGGGGACCCCCCGCTCACCCCAGCCCAGAACCGTGCAGAGGCCCTGACTTTCAAATGTGCGATTTCCTCTCACCCTTCATCCCAGTCAGTCATCGACGGCTGCGTAACAAGCAGCCCTGCCTCGTGGCATGAAACCACCACTGTATCGTTAGGCTCGTGGGTTCTGTGGGTCAGGAACTTGGACAGGGCACAGTCGGGGGTCGGGGGTCGGCTCCACGGTGTTGGGAACACCTGCTGGGGGCTGGGATCGTCTGGGGGCATCTTGACTCAGGTCTGGTGCCTGGGCTGGGCTGACTCGAAGGCTGGGCTCAGCTGGGCACCATCTGTGTCCCATGCCGGAGGCTGGATTCCTGGAGTGGCTGTCCCAAGGGAGCATCCGGAGGGCTGGCAGTGCTGGAGGCCGCGCGACAGCTGTCTGCCTTTTAAGGCCCAGCTTGGATTCGTCTAGCCCTGTGGTGAAAGCAGTCAGAGCCTGCCTACTCTCACCCCCCCCATCCCCCAGTGGAACAAGAGCCACAGAATCTGCAGGGAGGCATCCCCGTCCACCCCTCCCACCTTTGCCCTCACAGCCTGGCATGCCTCCGTGCCACCTTCACGCTCACACAAAACACTAAACACAAAAATACAAACAGAAATCTATGTATTTAGGCTTCCGTGGTTTGTTTTGTTTCGAGGTTTGGTTTTCCAGACGTGGGATGTTTTCATGCTTTTCTCACTCTGCTGTATGTGGTGAATTTCCACTGAGGTCACAGATGTTGCTGTAACTTGTGTTACTATTGGTCTTCATTGCACTTATTTATTGAATAAGTAACACCTGCCAGCAGTGCGCGATTCCAGGGGCACAAAAAGCAACTCACGGCGAGAAGTCGGTCCTCGCCGCTGACCTACCAGCCCCTCCCTGGGGCAGACATTTGTGTGTGTGCGTGTCCTTCCAGAGAGATTCCACACGTGTGTAGAAAGCCCAGCGTGTAGATGTACATGCGTGAGCCCAGTGGGATGTCTCCTGTGATGCTCTGTGCCTCAGCTCTGGCCCCAGGGCCCGTGGAGGCCTCTGTGTCTGTGAAGATGCCTGGGTCTCGGGGCTGAGCTGCACTGCGGTACGCGTGTGCCCTGCCCTGTTTCTAAGTCCTGGATCGGTGGGCATTTAAGTTCCTGACCTTTTGTCGTCACACATGATGTTGCTGTGAGTACTGTCCGTGGACAGAGCTCCAGACTCAGAATCGGGGTCCCGGCACGCACGCTCCGCGTTTCTGTAGAAAGTGCCCAGCTGGCTTCTCGATGCTTCGCTGGCAGCGTAGAGAGCGCCTGCTCGTCCAGTGCGCTCGCTCAGCGATCCATCTCGCATCCTGCACGGCGAGCATGGGGCTGTTTCACCTGCTTTTCTCTCTTGACTAAACTGCTGTGGTCGCTGGGCCTGCAGGCGGTGATGCGGGCGTGCAGGGTCCTTCGGGGATGCTTGTCCCCATGGCCTTGCCCAGCCCAGCTCCCCGGGGCAGCTCGGAGTGGGGCTGCCTCCCAGCCCGGCCCTCTCTCTGCCTCCAGGCCCAGGAAGGATGTGCCACACAGATGCAGCGGCCACTTTGACGCGGTGGCCCAGATCCGAGGCGAGGCCTTCTTCTTCAAAGGTAACTCCCTCGGGGTCCAGCGCCGGTGGACAGAGGAGCAGAGCCCACCCTGGGCCCCAGGCCGGCCACCTGCAGCCCCACCCCCTGTGTCCCCCCAGGCAAGTACTTCTGGCGGCTGACCCGGGACCGGCACCTGGTGTCGCTGCAGCCGGCACAGGTGCACCGCTTCTGGCGGGGCCTGCCGCTGCACCTGGACAGCGTGGATGCCGTGTACGAGCGCACCAGTGACCACAAGATCGTCTTCTTGAAAGGTGGGTGCCCCCCCATCTGGGTGGCTGCCAGGCATCGCTGACCGGGGGCCGCAGCCCGCGCTCCCCAGGACCCCCAAAGCTCGCGTCCACGCAGGAGGCCAGTCCTGTGTTTTGCTCTGTGGGTCCAGAGCTCAGAGCAGAGAGTCTCACGTTCATGTGTGCACTCAACCAATTTGTAGTTATTGAGCACCTGCTGTGTGCTCTGCACTGTGGCAGGCCTTGCAGGCACACAGTGGGCAAGACACGAAAATCCCTGCCCTCATTCTGGGCCGGGGGACACACGATAAGCACCTGCAGGTAACGAGGGAGTTAACTTCAGGTAGACCTGAGGGACCAGCATACTAGGCCGAGGGAGCTGCCAGTGCAAAGGCCCAGGGGCAGGAACAATCTTGCTGATTGAAAGAACCTGCAAGAGGGTGATGAGGCTGGATCGGAGTGAAGGGCGAGGAGGGGCGGGGGTGGGAAGTGCAGGTCGTCGCCAGGGGCCGCGGGAAGGAGCTGGATTTAGCCTAAGAGCAGGGGGAGACTGCTCTCCCATCTCAGTCCAGGGTGACAGGTCCACTGGAGGAGGGGTGTCACTTCACCCTCAACAGCCCCGCTCCCGGGCGGGGCTGGGGTGGTGGTTCCTGCCCTTGGGGAGCATGCTGTATCTTTGGGGAGAAGGCAAGGTGCCCCGCCTGCAGCAGGAGACTGAGCCCTGCCAGTTCTGTGGGCGCCTCAGGGGCTGTGAGCCTTCCTCAGTCTCACGCACTGCTGTATATACGTGCAGCTGTGTTTTGGGGGTGCAGGGTCTGTAGCTCCCCAGAGTGAAGCCACCCTGCTGCCCTGACCCAGGCTCTCCAACCTGGCCTCCCTTGTGTGGTGCCTGGGCTCAACCCCTCCACACTCACCCTGACGCGCCCCCTGACAGTGGAATCACCGTCTCCCAGGCTGGATGTCAAGGGCCGGCCACAGTCATGGTGGGGGGACCTGTCTGGCATCTTCTAAGTAACTTGGATTATTTCTTAACATTTGAAAAATCGGGAGATCCCCACGAGAAACCACAGCTCCAGACTTGAAATGTGAGACAGTGTGGGCACTTGGGGCCTCTGCACTCGCCTGGCAGCGTCCGCTGGAGCAGGTCGGGCTGCCCTGTCGACGTCACCCCACGTGTGCCCACTCAGAGGAAGTCCTCACGGCCCTTCTCGTTGTGATTGACGGGGCCCTGTCTGCAGCTGTGCCGTCGTTTCTTTCAGTTGTTGCCAGTCTCTGACAGATGATCTTTTAGAAATTATTGTTAATTGTGGTAAAACACACACACACACACACACACACACACACACACACACAATGTAAAAGTTACCATCTTAACCGTTTTTAAGTGTAGAGTTCAGGGGCATTAAGTACTTTCACACTGTGTGCAACCATCACCACCGTCCATCTCTAAAGCTTTTTCATCTTGTAAAGTTGAAACTGTCCCCATGAAACACTAACTCCCCATCCCCCCGCTCCAGCCCCCGGCACCCACCAGCCTGCTCTCTGTCTCCATGGACTTGTCTGCTCTGGGGACCTCATATTGTGGAAGCACACAGGACTTGTCCTTTTGCGGCTGGCTTGCTTCACTGAGCATCACGTCCTCAAGGTCATCCTCGGTGTAGCAGGTGTCAGAAGTGCCTTCCTTTTTCAAGGCTGAGTCGTGTTCCATTGTGTGGGTGGAGCACACTTTAATCTGCTGATGGACGCTTGGCTTGCTTCCACGTCTTAGCTGTTGTGAATAAGGCTGCCGTAGACATGGGTGTACAGATAGCTCTTTGAGAACTTGCTTTCAGTTCCTTTGTGTGTATACCCAGGGGTGGGGTTACTGGGTCCTGGACTATTTCTTTCTCCCACAGCAGCCTCTCCCAGTTTACATTCCCACCAGCGGTGCCCGATTCCCCCCATCCTCACCTACGCTTGCTGTTTTCGGGGGGCGGGTTTGATCGTGCCCATCCTACTGGGTGTGAGGTGGTGTCTCATTAGGGTTTCGACATGCATTTCCCTGATGATCAGTGACGAGCATCTTCTCGTGTGCTTACTGACCACTTGAATATCTTCCTTGGAGAAATGTCTATTCCATTCCTTTGTCCAGCCAAAGATCTTTTTAATGTTTTGCTTCTTTTTCATTTGTATCTTCTGTTTTCATTTGTTTCTTTTTTCATTTGTTGTTTTGTTTTGTTTCTTTGGCCGCACCTTGCAGCTTGCAGGGTGAAAGCACAGAGTCCTAACCGCTGGACCGCCAGGGAATTCCCTCATTTGTTTTCGAAATAACAGGGTCGATTTGTTGCTAAACCGGGCGGGAGTGGGGGACATGACAACACATACCCAAATGTGATTCCCACCCTCCTGCGGCAGAGCAGCTAAGGATGTGTTTCCAGAGCAGAAAGTCAAGGACACCCAACAAGGGTCTCAATCACACCATTTCCAAAAGCTTTACGTGCGGATTTGAAGTTCTTGGTGATTTCTAAAGCTCTGCTTCTGTGTAATCTGACAAGGCTGCACACATGCAGGTCCGGTGGGCCTTCACCCAGCGCCCTTCCTGCTTTGCCCGTGAACGTGCTCAGCCCGCCTCACAGCAGAAGTGGACAAGGCCCCGCTGACCGAAGTGGCTTCTCGGGGTGGGAGCGGGTAGTCTTGCCCTCTGGCTGGGATGCGGCCGCCTCATCTGGCCCCGCCTCCCCAGGCTGCTGGCACGTGTGGGACCCCTGCTGGGAGCACAGCAGGCGCTCAGTGAACCCTCCTGGGACTTACGCCATGGGCACTGCGCATCGGGGTGCCCGTCTGTGGGAGGAGCAAGGGCTGGGGCCCTCGCCCGGTGGGCTGGACGAACCCCGGCCCACGGCTCTTTCTCTCGCCCCCAGGAGACAGATACTGGGTGTTTAAGGACAATAACGTAGAGGAAGGATACCCGCGGCCCATCTCGGACTTCGGCCTCCCGCCGGGCGGCGTCGATGCTGCCTTCTCCTGGGCCCACAATGACAAGACTTATTTCTTTAAGGACCAGCTGTACTGGCGCTACGATGAGCACACACAGCGCATGGACCCTGGCCACCCCGCCCAGAGTCCCCCGTGGAGGGGCATCCCCAGCACGCTCGACGATGCCATGCGCTGGTCCGATGGTGAGCCGGGTGCGGGGGGAAGGGCGACTCCGGGGCAGCCTCAGCCCCCACACCTGGGGAGCTGGGATCCAGCGGCAGATGCGTGCGTCTGCTCCGCCCCCCCCTCCACCGCAGACACCACCCGCCCCCAGAGGGGCCCCTGGGTCGCCCCTTCTGGCCCTTGTTCACCTCTCGGGGTCCTTTCCTCGCCCCCGTCACCCCTCCAGCCATAGCAGCCTTGCCTCCTGCTCTCACACACACACACACCTCAGGGCCTTTGCACCTGCCGTGCGTCCCCCACAACACTTTCCCCACCGGCTTCAGGCCTCCGCCCAAACGTCATTGCAGCGCCCCCTGGCTGCAGTGAGAAGTACAGCACCCTCCCACAGGGGCAGCTCCACCCTTACGGGAAGTTTCATTTGTTCTATTTGCAAAGCCATGTCCCCAGTACCTAGAACAGCCTGGCACATAGTAGGCCCTCACTAAATAAATAGTAGGGAAAAAGCAGAGGTCATCTCATCCATCCCCCTGCCTCCAGGCGGCTCCTTGAGCTTTCCCAGGCCTGTAATGCTCTGAGTGCCCACAGATGGGCTCCCCGTAGGCTGAGACCAAGACTCTTGACTCTCACCTGAGACATTCTACGTCCGTCCTTCCTACCGGCCCCGCAGCTCTCTGTATCCCGTCCTCCTGCCGTCTACACTGAATCCTGCGTGCTGCAGCGGCCGGAGCTCAGCTGCCTGCCCTCTTCTCCCCCAGGTGCCGCCTACTTCTTCCGCGGCAAGGAGTACTGGAAGGTGCTGGATGGCGAGCTGGAGGTGGCGCCCGGGTACCCGCAGTCCACGGCCCGGGACTGGCTGGTCTGCAGAGACCCGCCCGCTGACCCCGAGGGCGCAGACGGAGAGGCCGGGGCCCACGCCCGGCCGGGGCAGCGCGACCGCAGCCGCTCAGAGGACGCCTACGAGGTCTGTTCCTGCACCTCCATCGCCGCCGCAGCACCGCGGGCCGCGGGCCCGCTGCTGGCCGCGCTGCTGAGCCTCCTGTGGACAGCGGCCCGGGCCCTGGCGCTGTGACGTTCGGCGCTGGCCTGCGACAGGACAGAAGGGGCCGCGGTCCAGAGCCACAAAGTGCAAGGCCTGATGCCCGCCCCTCCAGCGCCTGAGCCAAGGGTCCCTGCAAAGCGGACCCCGCCTCGCAGATGGGGACGGCGCCGCCAGCCCCCCAGGCCGAGGCCACCGGATGCAGCCCCCCCGACTCGGCAGAGGCCAGCAGAGGGCGCTGCTCCCCGGGCGCGGATGCAGGGGGAGCTCCCGCCTGGCCTGCCTGCCCTCTGCCAGCTGGGGAGATTGCGTCACGTCCCGGCCGGGTCGGGGCCGGAAGCCGTCCTTTCAGCGAGCGAGTGACTGAATCTCACGGAGATTGACCGAGGAGCCAGGGGTAGGCGGGGCTGGGGGCGTTACGTCAGGTCCGCAGACCCTGGCAAGAGCAGCCTGGAGGCCCACGGGCACCCCCTCCCCTGCCGCAGAGCCGCCCCTGGTGCTTCCGCCCGCCCGTGGGGCTTCCTCTCTTGGTCCCAGTGGGCCTGCCGGCTGCCTTGACCAGGGCAGCCGCCTCCACGGGCGAGCCCCCAAGCTGGGGCCGTGGTGGGCTTCCCTTGTGACGCGTTTCAGACAAACACGATCTCTTCCTGCTTTGTAACGGCTCAGGCTCGGCTCCCTGACGCGCTCAGGCGGTCCGATGGTGGGCGTCCTCCGGGGCCTCTGCAGCCCTGGCCCCAGACCACCTGCACTCTGGGGTGGGGGGCCTCCAGGGAGGCCTGTGCAGTGGTCACCAACACGTTCCTGCCCAGCGCTTACTTGACGACTCCATGACCCCTGGGTCATTACACCCATTTCACAGATGGACAAGCTGAGGCCCAGCTCAGGGAAACGAGCCTCCTGCCCGCAGGCAGGGGTCGGGCCGGGTCAGGTCCCAGGACCTGGGGTTCTGGCACGTTCGCCCAACCCTCCCTGATGGACGGAGTGCCTACCTGCACGTGCAGGTACTGCTCTCAGTGCGGGACGTGCAGAACGAGACAAGGTTTTGGGTGAGGCACCTGGGACGCTGTCTGCCACCCCGAATGACCCTGAGGGCCTCCCAACAGGAAGTGCAGGGAGGTGGCTCCGTCCCATTGCTCCTTCTGCTTCTGGCTCCAAGGCCAGGATGGCAGCCACCACTCTCCCACCCGGAGGGGCAAAGAGTGGGAGCTGCACCCCCTTCACCCGGGAGGGCGACCTTTCCCAGAAGCCCTGGCTGCCTGCCCGCTCTCACTGGCAGGGAGCGATTCATCAGCGCTTCTGGGGGTGCGTGGACGTGGGGGGGGTGGTCCTTGCCCATCCCTGTCGCAGCCATAGGTAACCCCAAAGGTAGGGTCACCTGGGTTGAGAACCTCTGGTCTAGAGGAATCACCACCCCTCCCTGGGGCTGGGGCGGGTGAACACCTGCAGCAAAAATGGTGTCGGTTAGGAAGAGGAGAGTAGGTGATGTGAGCATCAGGCCATAAGGGGGTGCGAAGAGCCCCTGCAGGGGCCGCTTTAGAGCAGGGGTTCTCCAGGCGGGATGCCCAGGCCAGCAGCATCGACATCACCCAGAGCCGGTAGAAATGCAGATTCTCGGGCTTGGCCCTACCTGCTGATCAGAAGGCTCGGGGTGGGGCCGGCCATGTGTTACCCTCCCCCCTTTCTGTGAGTGTGATACACGGGGAAGTTTGTGAACAGCTGCTTTCCAGGGGGCTCCGGAAAGGCCGCCTGAGCCGGGGAATGAGCTGAAACAGAGAAAAGGAGGAGTTGGTTGTGCAGGGATCTGAGGGAAGAGGCCGGCCGGGGGCGCGGGGGGGGGGGGGGGCCGGGGCAGGGCAGGCGCACACGTCCTGGGGTGCAATGGGCCCACCCACCAGAAGCCCCTGCATCCTGGAGGTTTTCCAGGAGGAGAGCGGGAAGCGCGAGGCCAGCTCACGTGGGGCATGGGAGGCTGCTCGAAGGCACTGGCACTCATTCCCTGCATCGTGGGAGTTATCACCGCCCCGCTCTAGGGTGAGGCACAAACGTTCGCATATTCAGGGGAGAGCTCAGGCTCCCGCAGCTGCACACCTCCACCCCTACCTGATGCCCAGGTAGCAGAGGCAGGCTCAGGGCCCATCCTGGGATGCGTGGATGCCATGGCCAGGCAGGCATTCTCCAGGCCAGGCCACATCCCACATCCGTCTGTCCGCCATCTGGTCCCTGGGCCCAGGAAGGGTCTCCGCCCGTCCTACCACACCAGATGGACTAAAGGTCCCTCCTGGGGGAACAGGCTACCTCTGCTCATCAAGGACGCCCCCCCGGGGTCCCACTTCATTCTCCAGCAGCCTGCGGGGGGGCGGGGGGGCAATCCTAGGCCCTCGTGTATTTGGGGAAACAGCTCAGATAGGGTCCCCAGGTCCCCTGGGCACACAGCCCATGGGTCAGAGCCGGCAGTGGACCGGGTCTACAAGAACCCAGCCTCTCTCATAGTGGGTGGTGGTCTTACTCTTGTGTTAAAGCCAAAGACCATTTTATAAAACGTTCCCACTAATTCTGTCTCACGTGAAGTAAACAGTAGACACAGAAGTGGTGCATCTCTGTGTTCAGTCCTAAAGGACAAATTAGCAGTAAAAGTAGCAGCAAGAGCTGCTCCCACCAGGGGCTGCAAACCAGGGGTCTGGGCACTGAACAAATCCGTGGAAATACTCGGCTTGAGCCCATCTTTTTATAAATACACGTGCTTTTACATTTTGAAATAGTCTCATATATACAGAGAAGATGCAGGTCAGGTACAAGACTTTTTTTTTTTTCTTACCTAAATTATTTGGGAGCACACCGATGACCCCGGACACTTTTCTATATATTTCCTGCAAACTAGGACTTTCTCTCAAGTCTCTGTAAAATCAAGAAATAATAAGACACATCAGACCCCACTTGGTTTCTGCATTTGTCCCAGCATCATCGTTTATTGACAGGACCCAACCCACATCACGCTCAGCTGTCCTGAGGCTTTATGCTCCCTGAGCCTTGGATTTCCCTTGACCTCCATGACCTTGGGCCTCGTGAAGGTCACAGGCTGGCTGTCCTGTAGACTGTCCCTCAATGCCAGCGGCCTCAAGTGTCCCCATGGTTCAATTCTGGCTCTGCGTCTCTGGCAGTAATGTCACAGAATGATATTGTGCTCACATGAAATTCTCAAGTGTCCCCATGGTTCAATTCTGGCTCTGCGTCTCTGGCAGTAATGTCACAGAATGATATTGTGCTCACATGAAATTCTCAAGTGTCCCCATGGTTCAATTCTGGCTCTGCGTCTCTGGCAGTAATGTCACAGAATGATATTGTGCTCACATGAAATTCTCAAGTGTCCCCATGGTTCAATTCTGGCTCTGCGTCTCTGGCAGTAATGTCACAGAATGATATTGTGCTCACATGATATTCTCAAGTGTCCCCATGGTTCAATTCTGGCTCTGCGTCTCTGGCAGTAATGTCACAGAATGATATTGTGCTCACATGAAATTCTCAAGTGTCCCCATGGTTCAATTCTGGCTCTGCGTCTCTGGCAGTAATGTCACAGAATGATATTGTGCTCACATGAAATTCTCAAGTGTCCCCATGGTTCAATTCTGGCTCTGCGTCTCTGGCAGTAATGTCACAGAATGATATTGTGCTCACATGAAATTCTCAAGTGTCCCCATGGTTCAATTCTGGCTCTGCGTCTCTGGCAGTAATGTCACAGAATGATATTGTGCTCACATGAAATTCTCAAGTGTCCCCATGGTTCAATTCTGGCTCTGCGTCTCTGGCAGTAATGTCACAGAATGATATTGTGCTCACATGAAATTCTCAAGTGTCCCCATGGTTCAATTCTGGCTCTGCGTCTCTGGCAGTAATGTCACAGAATGACGTTGTGCTCACATGAAATTCTCAAGTGTCCCCATGGTTCAATTCTGGCTCTGCGTCTCTGGCAGTAATGTCACAGAATGATATTGTGCTCACATGAAATTCTCAAGTGTCCCCATGGTTCAATTCTGGCTCTGCGTCTCTGGCAGTAATGTCACAGAATGATATTGTGCTCACATGAAATTCTCAAGTGCCCCCATGGTTCAATTCTGGCTCTGCGTCTCTGGCAGTAATGTCACAGAATGATATTGTGCTCACATGAAATTCTCAAGTGTCCCCATGGTTCAATTCTGGCTCTGCGTCTCTGGCAGTAATGTCACAGAATGATATTGTGCTCACATGAAATTCTCAAGTGTCCCCATGGTTCAATTCTGGCTCTGCGTCTCTGGCAGTAATGTCACAGAATGATATTGTGCTCACATGAAATTCTCAAGTGTCCCCATGGTTCAATTCTGGCTCTGCGTCTCTGGCAGTAATGTCACAGAATGATATTGTGCTCACATGAAATTCTCAAGTGTCCCCATGGTTCAATTCTGGCTCTGCGTCTCTGGCAGTAATGTCACAGAATGATATTGTGCTCACATGAAATTCTCAAGTGTCCCCATGGTTCAATTCTGGCTCTGCGTCTCTGGCAGTAATGTCACAGAATGATATTGTGCTCACATGAAATTCTCAAGTGCCCCCATGGTTCAATTCTGGCTCTGCGTCTCTGGCAGTAATGTCACAGAATGATATTGTGCTCACATGAAATTCTCAAGTGCCCCCATGGTTCAATTCTGGCTCTGCGTCTCTGGCAGTAATGTCACAGAATGATATTGTGCTCACATGAAATTCTCAAGTGTCCCCATGGTTCAATTCTGGCTCTGCGTCTCTGGCAGTAATGTCACAGAATGATATTGTGCTCACATGAAATTCTCAAGTGTCCCCATGGTTCAATTCTGGCTCTGCGTCTCTGGCAGTAATGTCACAGAATGATATTGTGCTCACATGAAATTCTCAAGTGCCCCCATGGTTCAATTCTGGCTCTGCGTCTCTGGCAGTAATGTCACAGAATGATATTGTGCTCACATGAAATTCTCAAGTGCCCCCATGGTTCAATTCTGGCTCTGCGTCTCTGGCAGTAATGTCACAGAATGATATTGTGCTCACATGAAATTCTCAAGTGCCCCCATGGTTCAATTCTGGCTCTGCGTCTCTGGCAGTAATGTCACAGAATGATATTGTGCTCACATGAAATTCTCAAGTGCCCCCATGGTTCAATTCTGGCTCTGCGTCTCTGGCAGTAATGTCACAGAATGATATTGTGCTCACATGAAATTCTCAAGTGTCCCCATGGTTCAATTCTGGCTCTGCGTCTCTGGCAGTAATGTCACAGAATGATGTTGTGCTCACATGAAATTCTCAAGTGTCCCCATGGTTCAATTCTGGCTCTGCGTCTCTGGCAGTAATGTCACAGAATGATGTTGTGCTCACATGAAATTCTCAAGTGTCCCCATGGTTCAATTCTGGCTCTGCGTCTCTGGCAGTAATGTCACAGAATGATGTTGTGCTCACATGAAATTCTCAAGTGTCCCCATGGTTCAGTTCTGGCTCTGCGTCTCTGGCAGTAATGTCACAGAATGATATTGTGCTCACATGAAATTCTCAAGTGTCCCCATGGTTCAATTCTGGCTCTGCGTCTCTGGCAGTAATGTCACAGAATGATATTGTGCTCACATGAAATTCTCAAGTGTCCCCATGGTTCAATTCTGGCTCTGCGTCTCTGGCAGTAATGTCACAGAATGGTATTGTGCTCACATGAAATTCTCAAGTGTCCCCATGTTCAATTCTGGCTCTGCGTCTCTGGCAGTAATGTCACAGAATGATATTGTGCTCACATGAAATTCTCAAGTGTCCCCATGGTTCAATTCTGGCTCTGCGTCTCTGGCAGTAATGTCACAGAATGATGTTGTGCTCACATGAAATTCTCAAGTGTCCCCATGGTTCAATTCTGGCTCTGCGTCTCTGGCAGTAATGTCACAGAATGATATTGTGCTCACATGAAATTCTCAAGTGTCCCCATGGTTCAATTCTGGCTCTGCGTCTCTGGCAGTAATGTCACAGAATGATGTTGTGCTCACATGAAATTCTCAAGTGTCCCCATGGTTCAATTCTGGCTCTGCGTCTCTGGCAGTAATGTCACAGAATGATGTTGTGCTCACATGAAATTCTCAAGTGCCCCCATGGTTCAATTCTGGCTCTGCGTCTCTGGCAGTAATGTCACAGAATGATATTGTGCTCACATGAAATTCTCAAGTGTCCCCATGGTTCAGTTCTGGCTCTGCGTCTCTGGCAGTAATGTCACAGAATGATGTTGTGCTCACATGAAATTCTCAAGTGTCCCCATGGTTCAATTCTGGCTCTGCGTCTCTGGCAGTAATGTCACAGAATGACGTTGTGCTCACATGAAATTCTCAAGTGTCCCCATGGTTCAGTTCTGGCTCTGCGTCTCTGGCAGTAATGTCACAGAATGACGTTGTGCTCACATGAAATTCTCAAGTGTCCCCATGGTTCAATTCTGGCTCTGCGTCTCTGGCAGTAATGTCACAGAATGATATTGTGCTCACATGAAATTCTCAAGTGTCCCCATGGTTCAATTCTGGCTCTGCGTCTCTGGCAGTAATGTCACAGAATGATATTGTGCTCACATGAAATTCTCAAGTGTCCCCATGGTTCAATTCTGGCTCTGCGTCTCTGGCAGTAATGTCACAGAATGATATTGTGCTCACATGAAATTCTCAAGTGTCCCCATGGTTCAATTCTGGCTCTGCGTCTCTGGCAGTAATGTCACAGAATGGTATTGTGCTCACATGAAATTCTCAAGTGTCCCCATGGTTCAATTCTGGCTCTGCGTCTCTGGCAGTAATGTCACAGAATGATATTGTGCTCACATGAAATTCTCAAGTGTCCCCATGGTTCAGTTCTGGCTCTGCGTCTCTGGCAGTAATGTCACAGAATGGTATTGTGCTCACATGAAATTCTCAAGTGTCCCCATGGTTCAGTTCTGGCTCTGCGTCTCTGGCAGTAATGTCACAGAATGGTATTGTGCTCACATGAAATTCTCAAGTGTCCCCATGGTTCAGTTCTGGCTCTGCGTCTCCGGCAGTAATGTCACAGAATGACGTTGTGCTCACATGAAATTCTCAAGTGTCCCCATGGTTCAATTCTGGCTCTGCGTCTCCGGCAGTAATGTCACAGAATGACGTTGTGCTCACATGAAATTCTCAAGTGCCCCCATGGTTCAATTCTGGCTCTGCGTCTCCGGCAGTAATGTCACAGAATGACGTTGTGCTCACATGAAATTCTCAAGTGCCCCCATGGTTCAATTCTGGCTCTGCATCTCCGGCAGTAAGGTCACAGAATGATATTGTGCTCACATGAAATTCTCAAGTGCCCCCATGGTTCAGTTCTGGCTCTGCGTCTCTGGCAGTAATGTCACAGAATGGTATTGTGCTCACATGAAATTCTCAAGTGTCCCCATGGTTCAGTTCTGGCTCTGCGTCTCTGGCAGTAATGTCACAGAATGGTATTGTGCTCACATGAAATTCTCAAGTGTCCCCATGGTTCAGTTCTGGCTCTGCGTCTCCGGCAGTAATGTCACAGAATGACGTTGTGCTCACATGAAATTCTCAAGTGTCCCCATGGTTCAATTCTGGCTCTGCGTCTCCGGCAGTAATGTCACAGAATGATGTTGTGCTCACATGAAATTCTCAAGTGTCCCCATGGTTCAGTTCTGGCTCTGCGTCTCTGGCAGTAATGTCACAGAATGACGTTGTGCTCACATGAAATTCTCAAGTGTCCCCATGGCTCAGTTCTGGCTCTGCGTCTCCGGCAGTAAGGTCACAGAATGACGTTGTGCTCACATGAAATTCTCAAGTGTCCCCATGGTTCAGTTCTGGCTCTGCGTCTCCGGCAGTAAGGTCACAGAATGACGTTGTGCTCACATGAAATTCTCAAGTGTCCCCATGGTTCAGTTCTGGCTCTGCGTCTCCGGCAGTAAGGTCACAGAATGACGTTGTGCTCACATGAAATTCTCAAGTGTCCCCATGGTTCAGTTCTGGCTCTGCGTCTCCGGCAGTAATGTCACAGAATGACGTTGTGCTCACATGAAATTCTCAAGTGTCCCCATGGTTCAATTCTGGCTCTGCGTCTCTGGCAGTAATGTCACAGAATGATATTGTGCTCACATGAAATTCTCAAGTGTCCCCATGGTTCAATTCTGGCTCTGCGTCTCTGGCAGTAATGTCACAGAATGATATTGTGCTCACATGAAATTCTCAAGTGTCCCCATGGTTCAATTCTGGCTCTGCGTCTCTGGCAGTAAGGTCACAGAATGACGTTGTGCTCACATGAAATTCTCAAGTGTCCCCATGGTTCAGTTCTGGCTCTGCGTCTCTGGCAGTAATGTCACAGAATGACGTTGTGCTCACATGAAATTCTCAAGTGTCCCCATGGTTCAATTCTGGCTCTGCGTCTCTGGCAGTAAGGTCACAGAATGACGTTGTGCTCACATGAAATTCTCAAGTGTCCCCATGGTTCAGTTCTGGCTCTGCGTCTCTGGCAGTAATGTCACAGAATGACGTTGTGCTCACATGAAATTCTCAAGTGTCCCCATGGTTCAGTTCTGGCTCTGCGTCTCTGGCAGTAATGTCACAGAATGACGTTGTGCTCACATGAAATTCTCAAGTGTCCCCATGGTTCAGTTCTGGCTCTGCGTCTCTGGCAGTAATGTCACAGAATGACGTTGTGCTCACATGAAATTCTCAAGTGCCCCCATGGTTCAATTCTGGCTCTGCGTCTCTGGCAGTAATGTCACAGAATGACGTTGTGCTCACATGAAATTCTCAAGTGTCCCCATGGTTCAGTTCTGGCTCTGCGTCTCCGGCAGTAAGGTCACAGAATGACGTTGTGCTCACATGAAATTCTCAAGTGTCCCCATGGTTCAGTTCTGGCTCTGCGTCTCTGGCTGTAAGGTCACAGAATGACGTTGTGCTCACATGAAATTCTCAAGTGTCCCCATGGTTCAGTTCTGGCTCTGCGTCTCTGGCAGTAATGTCACAGAATGACGTTGTGCTCACATGAAATTCTCAAGTGTCCCCATGGTTCAGTTCTGGCTCTGCGTCTCCGGCTGTAATGTCACAGAATGACGTTGTGCTCACATGAAATTCTCAAGTGTCCCCATGGTTCAGTTCTGGCTCTGCGTCTCCGGCAGTAATGTCACAGAATGATATTGTGCTCACATGAAATTCTCAAGTGCCCCCATGGTTCAGTTCTGGCTCTGCGTCTCTGGCTGTAAGGTCACAGAATGACGTTGTGCTCACATGAAATTCTCAAGTGTCCCCATGGTTCAGTTCTGGCTCTGCGTCTCCGGCAGTAATGTTACAGAATGACGTTGTGCTCACATGAAATTCTCAAATGTCCCCATGGTTCAGTTCTGGCTCTGCGTCTCTGGCTGTAATGTCACAGAATGACGTTGTGCTCACATGAAATTCTCAAGTGTCCCCATGGTTCAGTTCTGGCTCTGCGTCTCTGGCTGTAATGTCACAGAATGACGTTGTGCTCACATGAAATTCTCAAGTGTCCCCATGGTTCAGTTCTGGCTCTGCGTCTCTGGCAGTAATGTCACAGAATGACGTTGTGCTCACATGAAATTCTCAAGTGTCCCCATGGCTCAGTTCTGGCTCTGCGTCTCCGGCAGTAAGGTCACAGAATGACGTTGTGCTCACATGAAATTCTCAAGTGTCCCCATGGTTCAGTTCTGGCTGTGCGTCTCCGGCAGTAAGGTCACAGAATGACGTTGTGCTCACATGAAATTCTCAAGTGTCCCCATGGTTCAGTTCTGGCTCTGCGTCTCCGGCAGTAAGGTCACAGAATGACGTTGTGCTCACATGAAATTCTCAAGTGTCCCCATGGTTCAGTTCTGGCTCTGCGTCTCCGGCAGTAATGTCACAGAATGACGTTGTGCTCACATGAAATTCTCAAGTGTCCCCATGGTTCAATTCTGGCTCTGCGTCTCTGGCAGTAAGGTCACAGAATGACGTTGTGCTCACATGAAATTCTCAAGTGTCCCCATGGTTCAGTTCTGGCTCTGCGTCTCTGGCAGTAATGTCACAGAATGACGTTGTGCTCACATGAAATTCTCAAGTGTCCCCATGGTTCAATTCTGGCTCTGCGTCTCTGGCAGTAAGGTCACAGAATGACGTTGTGCTCACATGAAATTCTCAAGTGTCCCCATGGTTCAGTTCTGGCTCTGCGTCTCTGGCTGTAAGGTCACAGAATGACGTTGTGCTCACATGAAATTCTCAAGTGTCCCCATGGTTCAGTTCTGGCTCTGCGTCTCTGGCTGTAAGGTCACAGAATGACGTTGTGCTCACATGAAATTCTCAAGTGTCCCCATGGTTCAGTTCTGGCTCTGCGTCTCTGGCTGTAAGGTCACAGAATGACGTTGTGCTCACATGAAATTCTCAAGTGTCCCCATGGTTCAGTTCTGGCTCTGCGTCTCTGGCTGTAAGGTCACAGAATGACGTTGTGCTCACATGAAATTCTCAAGTGTCCCCATGGTTCAGTTCTGGCTCTGCGTCTCTGGCTGTAAGGTCACAGAATGACGTTGTGCTCACATGAAATTCTCAAGTGTCCCCATGGTTCAGTTCTGGCTCTGCGTCTCTGGCTGTAAGGTCACAGAATGACGTTGTGCTCACATGAAATTCTCAAGTGTCCCCATGGTTCAGTTCTGGCTCTGCGTCTCCGGCAGTAAGGTCACAGAATGACGTTGTGCTCACATGAAATTCTCAAGTGTCCCCATGGTTCAGTTCTGGCTCTGCGTCTCTGGCTGTAAGGTCACAGAATGACGTTGTGCTCACATGAAATTCTCAAGTGTCCCCATGGTTCAGTTCTGGCTCTGCGTCTCCGGCAGTAAGGTCACAGAATGACGTTGTGCTCACATGAAATTCTCAAGTGTCCCCATGGTTCAGTTCTGGCTCTGCGTCTCTGGCTGTAAGGTCACAGAATGACGTTGTGCTCACATGAAATTCTCAAGTGTCCCCATGGTTCAGTTCTGGCTCTGCGTCTCTGGCTGTAAGGTCACAGAATGACGTTGTGCTCACATGAAATTCTCAAGTGTCCCCATGGTTCAGTTCTGGCTCTGCGTCTCTGGCTGTAAGGTCACAGAATGACGTTGTGCTCACATGAAATTCTCAAGTGTCCCCATGGTTCAGTTCTGGCTCTGCGTCTCTGGCTGTAAGGTCACAGAATGACGTTGTGCTCACATGAAATTCTCAAGTGTCCCCATGGTTCAGTTCTGGCTCTGCGTCTCTGGCTGTAAGGTCACAGAATGACGTTGTGCTCACATGAAATTCTCAAGTGTCCCCATGGTTCAGTTCTGGCTCTGCGTCTCTGGCTGTAAGGTCATAGAATGACGTTGTGCTCACATGAAATTCTCAAGTGTCCCCATGGTTCAGTTCTGGCTCTGCGTCTCTGGCTGTAAGGTCACAGAATGACGTTGTGCTCACATGAAATTCTCAAGTGTCCCCATGGTTCAGTTCTGGCTCTGCGTCTCTGGCTGTAAGGTCACAGAATGACGTTGTGCTCACATGAAATTCTCAAGTGTCCCCATGGTTCAGTTCTGGCTCTGCGTCTCTGGCTGTAAGGTCACAGAATGACGTTGTGCTCACATGAAATTCTCAAGTGTCCCCATGGTTCAGTTCTGGCTCTGCGTCTCTGGCTGTAAGGTCACAGAATGACGTTGTGCTCACATGAAATTCTCAAGTGTCCCCATGGTTCAGTTCTGGCTCTGCGTCTCTGGCTGTAAGGTCACAGAATGACGTTGTGCTCACATGAAATTCTCAAGTGTCCCCATGGTTCAGTTCTGGCTCTGCGTCTCTGGCTGTAAGGTCACAGAATGACGTTGTGCTCACATGAAATTCTCAAGTGTCCCCATGGTTCAGTTCTGGCTCTGCGTCTCTGGCTGTAATGTCACAGAATGACGTTGTGCTCACATGAAATTCTCAAGTGTCCCCATGGTTCAGTTCTGGCTCTGCGTCTCTGGCAGTAATGTCACAGAATGACGTTGTGCTCACATGAAATTCTCAAGTGTCCCCATGGTTCAGTTCTGGCTCTGCGTCTCTGGCTGTAAGGTCACAGAATGACGTTGTGCTCACATGAAATTCTCAAGTGTCCCCATGGTTCAGTTCTGGCTCTGCGTCTCTGGCTGTAATGTCACAGAATGATATTGTGCTCACATGAAATTCTCAAGTGTCCCCATGGTTCAGTTCTGGCTCTGCGTCTCTGGCTGTAAGGTCACAGAATGACGTTGTGCTCACATGAAATTCTCAAGTGTCCCCATGGTTCAGTTCTGGCTCTGCGTCTCTGGCAGTAATGTCACAGAATGACGTTGTGCTCACATGAAATTCTCAAGTGTCCCCATGGTTCAGTTCTGGCTCTGCGTCTCTGGCTGTAAGGTCACAGAATGACGTTGTGCTCACATGAAATTCTCAAGTGTCCCCATGGTTCAGTTCTGGCTCTGCGTCTCTGGCTGTAATGTCACAGAATGATATTGTGCTCACATGAAATTCTCAAGTGTCCCCATGGTTCAGTTCTGGCTCTGCGTCTCTGGCTGTAAGGTCACAGAATGACGTTGTGCTCACATGAAATTCTCAAGTGTCCCCATGGTTCAGTTCTGGCTCTGCGTCTCTGGCTGTAAGGTCACAGAATGACGTTGTGCTCACATGAAATTCTCAAGTGTCCCCATGGCTCAGTTCTGGCTCTGCGTCTCTGGCTGTAAGGTCACAGAATGACGTTGTGCTCACATGAAATTCTCAAGTGTCCCCATGGTTCAGTTCTGGCTCTGCGTCTCCGGCTGTAAGGTCACAGAATGACGTTGTGCTCACATGAAATTCTCAAGTGTCCCCATGGCTCAGTTCTGGCTCTGCGTCTCCGGCAGTAATGTCACAGAATGACGTTGTGCTCACATGAAATTCTCAATTTTAGGTGAGTATTTAAACACCTGGAGCTTTCATGTAAAATTTTGGGTTTTCAGTCAAAAGTCTCTATTTTCACCCCAAGCTGTGCTGGCTCTACTTGGAGAAGCTGTGGATCCCCCAGGGAGCCTGCAGCCATGGCGCCAGGCCCAGAGAGATCCCTCAGGAGGAGATCAGAGGGTTCACACCACACCGGTGAGGGCACAGACCCTGGGCAAGGTCAGCCGTGGAGGCCCAGGTGCTGGCTGACTTCAGCATGACTGGGCCTTGCAGGCAAACACTCATGCCTGTGTGCATGGGTGTCAAGTATACAAAACGCATCTACACAGGGGACCCCGGGACCAGAAGGTCTCTGTTCTAGCTCCCATTTTACAGGTGGGGAAACTGAGGCTCTGGTCTTGGCTCAGGCTGTCATGACAAAAGCCACAGTGCGGGCTTGAACAGCAGTTATTTATTTCTCACAGTCCTGGAGGCTGGACGTCCAAGACCACGGTGACAGCAGATTGGGTTCCTGGTGAGAGCCTGCTCCGGTCTTGCAGATGGCACCTTCTGGCCGTGTGTTCACATGGCAGAGGGGGCAAGTCTGGTCTCTTCTTCTTATAGGGACACTAAGCCCACCATGAGGACCCCGTCCTCATGACCTCCTCTCAGCTTATCACCACCCAAGGTCTCATTTCCAAGTACCATCACGTTGGGGGTTAGAGCTTCAACATACGACCTTTGGGGGGACACAGACATTCCGCCCGTAACACACAGGGAGAGGGGCCCCCAGCACCGCAGCTGCCCCTCGCATGGGACCGAGGCCAGACCCAGATTCCAGCCACACCTCATCCCCTCCTGCCACCTTTCCTAGGAGCAAATTATGGGAGCTTAGGAGGCTCTGGGTGACTCACCCTAAAGAATAATCATGATGGTACAGTTACTGGTACTGTTCTGCACTTCACAGACACAAGGGAGGGAATGTGCTTAGTTTCATTTTCCAGACGAGGAAACTGCGGCTCGGAGAGGAGCAGTGATTTGCTGAAGCTCGGGCACTTGGTGGGCGGGGGAGCTGGGAGTGAACCTGTGACAGTCCTGCTCTGGGGGTCCTCCTCACAGGCTGCTGTGGCCCTCCCTGGGTGGGGAGGGGGTGTGATTATGGGACAGCAGCGCGGGTACCCCTCGTTGGAATCCCAAGGACGGTGAGCAGGTTTTCCTCCAGGGCTCTGGGGCCAGGCCAGCGCTGGGCCGGTGTCCCTCGCGACTGTGTGCCCGTGGGCCTCCCACCCCAGCTGGGCATCGGGCCCCTGCTGGCTCTGCAGCCCCTGCCCTCTCTGAGTGGACAAAGGGTGACAGGACCCCAGTGCGTCCAGAGAAACAAGAGGAAACCAGAGCAGACGGACCCCAGCACAGCTGCCTGCTCCCCTGCCTCCGCAGGCACTGGGCAGCTCGAGGCTGCAGCAAGCATTCCCACCTGCCCTCCCCCATTTCTGGGCTCTCACCCGGGGCCGTCGTGGGCTTGCAGCCAGGTGGTGACCAGGGCCGCATCTTCCTCACCCACATGGCGGTGACGCTGGCTGTCTCTGGAGCACCCCGCCTGGCCTGGGCTTCCTTACCCGGCGGCCAGTGCCAAGGGCAGGAGTCCCAGGAGGCTGAGCGGAAGCCACAGGTCACTTCTGCTGGCCTCATGCCCGCCGGCCCCCAGGGAAGGGGACAGACCCCACCTCTCAGTGGGTGCCAAGTGTCAGTCCACAGTCTGAGAAACCATGTGAGATCCAAGGATTTTGCCCCTCTTGGAGAACTCAGCTGGCCACGCTGCTCCCATTCACATGGGAGAACCAAGGGCCTGAGCCCCCCAGACCTGCTCCTCCGCAGGCGGACAGCAGGCCACCGCGTGGCTCAGGCGGAGACCTCATCACCCTGCTGTCACCTCCCGCCCGGCTCATCAGCCCCTCTGACCCCCAGGCAAGCCACCATCCGCTCTGCCTCTTAACTGTCCTCGGCATCCGCACTGGCCACTCTCCCGTCTGTTCTCCACACGGCAGCCACAGGACCCGTGAAAAGCTTCATCAGACCAGATCCCTCTGGTCTCCAAACCCTCCCGTGGATCCCCTGGCCTTGGGGGTGAGCGTGAGGGCACAAACCCAGTCCTTACCACGGCCTAGATCTGGGCCCTCATCCCTGTCCTCCATCTCCCCTCCCGCCTTCGCTCCAGCCACCCTGACCCAGCCCCTCTCAGACCACAGCTCCTGCCTCAGGGCCTTTGCACACACAGGTGCCTCCAGTGTCACCTTTGCAGTAGTGCCTCTCTGACCACCTCCCTGGAACCGCAAACAGCCCTCCTTCCCCATAAACGCACCCACACCCCTTCCCTCCTTTATTTTCTCCAGGACACCCACTACCATCTGACCTACTCTACAGTCAGTTTAGATACTCAGCTTGTATTTTGTCGGCTGTCTTTCCTCTCCACTAGAGTGTAAAGATTTGGCCTATTTTGTTCAACGCCGTGGTTCTGGCTTACTAAATGTTTGCCGAGTGAACAAACGAATGACAGAAATGGGGCAGGTGGACCCAGGCCCCATGCTGGCGGCTGGGCCAGGCCTTCTTCTCCCTGAGCCATCTCAGGACTCCCCTCTTCCTCCTGGCCCAGGAAGCGGCCTTTGGGAGGGCGGCCGCTCAATTTGGATGAAAACCAGGACTGTCCTGGATGGACCTGGACGACTGGCCCCTCGTTCTAGGCCAGACCAGGAGTGCAGCGCCTGACTGCAGGGGTAGACTGCAGGGGTAGACTCCCTGGGACTGAAACAAGCTCCGTTCCCAGAGCCTTTCTCAATCATGACTCCCTCCTGGGGTCCGTGGTGGTTGAACCTCCCTCCGTCCAGTGTTGGTTTTAGAGGGGAGAGGTAAGCCTCTTGCGGTCCGCTATCGGGAGGCCCAGGGCCGGCTCAGCAGAGGCCGCCAGAGCCTTTCTCAATCATGACTCCCTCCTGGGGTCCGTGGTGGTTGAACCTCCCTCCGTCCAGTGTTGGTTTTAGAGGGGAGAGGTAAGCCTCTTGCGGTCCGCTATCGGGAGGCCCAGGGCCGGCTCAGCAGAGGCCGCCAGAGCCTTTCTCAATCATGACTCCCTCCTGGGGTCCGTGGTGTTTGAACCTCCCTCCGTCCAGTGTTGGTTTTAGAGGGGAGAGGTAAGCCTCTTGCGGTCAGCTATCGGGAGGCCCAGGGCCGGTTCAGCAGAGGCCGCCTGGCCGACTACGGAGAGCAACACGGGGACCTCGAGTCAGCGCCAGGTGAAGACGCGAGAAGCAGCGTGAGGTACAGCTGGCTCAGCAGACAGACGCCACCCAGCAGCCTCGAGGTCTCCCGGCCCTTTGTTTAGTGATAACACGTGAGACATGAACGAGTGATTCCTAAACAATGCGGCCACTCCCTGCCCGGCAGAGCCCTTGTCACAGAGACACAGGGACACAGGACGCAAAGTGCTGACCGAGCCCACAGAGGACACGGGCGGGCCCCCGAGACAGACCGCACAGCGGCATTTACTGTCAGACCCATTTCACAGTCACGCCCAGGACCCAACGGGTAAATGTAAGTCGGGTGCTCTGCAGGGGCGGGAGTCCAGGTGGGTGCAGGTTGTGGGGAAAGTGAGTAAATAGCAAGGAAAATGGGTGGTGACCGCACGCCGTGAACGAGGGGCGAGAGTTCTGGCAAGGACGGAGCCCCCAGGGGTCTGCGCGGAGCAGCCTGGGCTGAGAGCTGTCCAGGGACCGTCAGAGGGTCATGGAATGTGGAGCTCCCAGGGCCCGCCTTCATCACAGTCACCGCCCAGGGAGGTGGCCACCGGCCAGGGTTGCATCACCCCAGCGAGGCCCCAGGCAGCCCCGGGCCGCAGCACCGTGGACCCGATGCAGTCTTCTGCCTGGACTCGTGTGGCCTCGCTGGCCTGCCAGCCTGGGCTCTGCCCTTCCGGGGGCCCTGGACTCGTGTGGCCTCGCTGGCCCTGCCGGCCTGGACTCTGCCCTTCCGGGGGCCTGGCCCCCAGCGCAGCCTCCAGCTGCCCCCTGCTCCCAGGCTCCATCTAGAAGCACTTGGGGTTATTGCCTTGCGGTGCCAAGCAAGTCACTAGCGGCCTCCGAGGCTTCCTTTCCCACCTCCCAAGCGGCCCGGGGGCTGGGGAGCCAGGTGCGCGCCTGTCGGGAGCGTGGGTCCCCCAGCCAGGCCCCCGTTCACGCCTGCTCTTCTTGACGGTGTGACTCTGACTAATTACTCAGCTGCTTCGTATGTGAATTGGGGATAAGCGCACCTGCCCGGTGGGCTGGATTAAACGAACAACCACACCCGGAGGAGAGGAACCGGCCGGGGCACAGGTGCAATGCCAGAGCCTGCTAGTGTTATGACCGAATTTCACTGAGTCCCCGATGAACAGTTTTTCACGTGAAATCAGGATGTGTCTTAAAACTGATGGAGGGTCAAAGTACAGCACAGGGACTTCCCTGGCGGTGCAGTGGTTAAGACTCCGCACTTCCACTGCAGGGGCACGGGTTCGATCCCTGGTCAGGGAACTAAGAGCCCAGGTGCCGCGCGGCGCAGCCAAAAAAACAAAGGTACAAGCCACAACATTGTGTTCTTTCTAGCGGCTCGTAAATGAATGGGGGTCTTACTATCAGTGGCATTTAGATTTGAGTGAACACAGAAGTATTACTAAGCCGGAGAGCACAGGGGGTCACAGACTCCACGGAGGGGAAGCGGAGGAAGAGATCTGTGAACCGGGAGTGGGGTTAACAGTGCCTGGGCTCGGGGACCCCAGGAAGGTCCCACGCTGCACCATGGGCACCGTAGCCCCTGGACACCTGGCCCCTTTCCTGGGGTCTCAGGGACTCCAAGATGCCAGCAGACGTCATGAGCTCTCATTCCAGAGGCAGAAGAGAGAAGTCAGTGCCGCCATCAATAAAAGGAGGGTTGTAAGTGGGGATCACAGCGGCCGGGGTGAAGGTGGGCCTGGGGTGCTTTAGACCAGGCGGTCCCGGAGGGCCTCTTGGAGTAGGTGACATTTGAGTGAGACCTCCGTGATGGGAGGGCATGGGGGCAGTGTTCCAGGCAGAGGGAACAGCCAAAGGCCTCAGGCGGGAGCCAACTTGAGAGGCGGGGGAGACAGAAAGAGGCCAAAGGTCAGGGTAGCTGACCCAGGTCACCCGGCTCCAATAGGTGGATTTGAAGCCAGGGCCCAGGCACGTCCAGCTGCGCTTACCATGTTATTGGTTGTAATGAAGTACAAAGAGGAGGAGAGGGGGCAGCTCTGGGCGTGGGCATTTGGCAGGCAGGGGGCGGCAGGTGGCCAGCAGAGGCGCATCTTACATTCAGTACTGTGCACCTCTGACCGTCCCTGAGGAAGGCAACACTCAGAGCCAGGGGTCCCAAGGCCAGGTGGCCCTCCAGGCAGAAACAGGCAGCCGGGCATTGGGGGAGGAGCTGGGCGGAAATTCAAGGGTCTGTTTCTTTCTGAGCCCAGGTGCCTCCCTGTAGGATGAGATGCCCAACTGCGGGGGCGCCGGCCACACCGCAGCTCACACCTCAGGTTATTTCGCCTCCCCACTGAAACTGTTGTATTGTTTCTGACAATGTAGATCTGACGTTCTTTTTCACTTATCCATACTTTATTTCAGCTCATACCTTTTTCAACAACAGTATGCTAAAACACACATGACTACACTGCCGGTGCCCACCCTGCCCTGCACCCAGCCCCCGACCATTTTTATCCGCCAGAGGGAATCTCCGTGCCCCCCAGCGGTCACCCCCAGCCCCTCACCAGCCCTCAGCCAACACGGATCTACTTTAAGTCTCTGCATTTGCTTATTCCGGGAACCTCATCTGGGAGGAAATCATGCACTAGTCGTCATTTTGCGGCTGGCTTCTTTAATGTAACATGTTTTCAAGGTTCGTTCATGTTGTAGCGTGAATCAGAGCTTCATTCCTCTTTACGGCTGAATCATGTTCTCTTGTACGGCTGGCCCACATTGGTTTATTCATCCATCCGTGGACGGACATCAGGGTTGGCAACTGTGAATAAGGCTGCTATGAACGTGGGTGTGTGTGTTTGCCGAGCCCCGGTTTTAGTCCTCTGGGGAGTAGACACGGAAGTCTAACGCAGGCTTTCCTGGGGAACCCGAGTGGGCGTCTGAGAACACAGCAGGGTGCAGACGCTGTGTCACCCAGCCTGGGTCCGGTCTGGAAGAGTAAAGCTCCCCATCCTTTCCCACGCCCCTCCACTCAGCTGTTAGGAAACCACTGACCGAAACCGCCCCCCCCGCCCCCGCCCTGGCCAGACCCAGTAGTAACCACTTGCATGAGTTACCTTACAACGGGAGGTCCTGGTAAGGAACGTGGAACTAACAAGCTACCACCAACCAGAAGAATTCGAGAAAGTCCCAAAGGAGAGAGGAAACGCCAATCCGTATGTCCTACCAACCTCCCAGAATCCTTCTCGCTGGAATCCATCCAGGCTGAGCGATGCGTGCGCCACCAGCAAGGACCCTGAGTCAGAGTGATTGGCCAGAGACGACCCGGAAACTAACCCCATCACCATAAAACCCGAGACTGCGAGCCACGTGGCAAAGCCGTTCTCCTGGGGTCCCTTACCCTGCTGCTCTCCGCCCGGGCGCCCCTTCCCAACAAAGTCTCTTGCTTCGTCAGCACGTGTGTCTCCTCGGACAATTCACGTTCGCGTGTTCGACAAGAGCCCACTCTCGGGCCCTGGAAGGGGTCCCCCTTCCTGCAACACAACCGCGACCCAGAAGCTGTGCCCGGGGAAGGGGTGCTGACTGGGTCTGAGCTCTAGGCTGGATCTCGGGAGTTCCAATCCACCAGCTTCCCAGACAGTCCGCTGCTCAAGAGCATAAATGCCTGTGACGGCTTTGCCCGGGGCGTGTGCAAATGTCCTGCACCCTCCATCTCCTGCAGAGGCCCTGCCGTGTCCCTGAGGGCATCTGGATTTGAGACCCAGGGCCTGTCTTGGTCTGGGGAGGGGAAAGGGGTTCCTGCAGAAGCCCATCAGATAGGTCCTGGAGGCTGAGTACCACCTGTTCCAGGTGAGTCCAGGGATGCCCAGGTGTGGACTCTGCAGTGTGGCTGGGCTGGACTGTTTCCTTGGGGTTACCAGCTGTGGTGGCTAGGGGTTGAGGAGTGGGAGAGTCGCCAGGAGCACAGAGCCAAGCGGATACCTGCGGGGACCCTGAGCTAATTACCTACAAAAGCCACGGAGTAGGCAAATTGATTTGGAGCCTATACCAAAGTTTATCATTTATCAAGAAGGGAACTAGCAGGAGATAAGAGAGTGCCCTTCTGAGAGGGTTTGGGGAACCTGGTTTAGGTATTTGGTACACACGCCTGTTTGATTTCTTGGGGTCCTAAAACCCCCATCAGTCTGTGGACAGTCTGCACCCCCATCAGTCTGCGGACAAAGAATGTCGCCTGCCTTTTCAGTAAACAAGGATGTTGCGGCCACAAAGCCAACAGCGGCTGCAGCTGCACCTATGGTGCACCCTGAGGGGAATTCAGGATGCGGAAAAACAAGATACTGGCCCTAGACAGTTAAGATGCACAGCAAAAAAAAAAAAAAAAAAAAAGAGAGAGAGAGAGAGCGCGTGCTTGTGAGAAGGCGAGAAGGAAAAAAAATGAGGCACATCAAAGGAATGCTAAACAGGAGATGTGATTTCCAACTCCTAACCCAAAGCACACACGAAGGGGCCGTTGAGCAGCTGTGGGCTCTCGTCCTGGGCAAGCAGAAGAACGCGGAGGGGGTAGGACTGACTTCCGCCCCTGGTGGCCCAGGCCTGGTGGCCCAGGCCCCTCAGCTTTGCTCTCCTGCCTGGGCAGCACAAGGCAGAGGTGCCTGAGGTCTTGGGAAGTGTTGCCTGCACGCATATGCATTCAGTAGGCGCTCACCCCCGCGTTCATTCACCGCAGAGCTATTTGTGGAGCACCTACTCCGTTCCACGTTCTGTTCCAGGCACAGGGGATGGCAGAGAACTTGAGCCCCAGGGGCAGCGCCTCCTCCACCCTGGGCCGACCTGCTGGGATACGCGCAGCCACTTCACAAAAGAGGCTGGAAGAGCTTCAATTTGAGGCAGCAAAGAGATGCTCCCTGAACTGGACACTGTCCAGTAGTGAGTGCTGTCACGGGCTGGTGTTAGCAGGGAGGACCCATGGGAAAGGGGACTCTGGTGGGTGTGTAGCCCTCTGCAGCCCCTCTGGAGCATAAATGGGCATATGATTTTGTAAAGTGGAAGCTCTGCATACTTTGTTACTCTGCAGTTCCACCCCTAGGTATGTCCCCCAGAGAAACTCTGGCAGGGGACAGTAGGAGACACGAACGAAAGTGTTTGTAGCAGCCTGTTCCTAACAGCAAAGATCTGGAAACAACCTACCTGCCCCTCATCAGAGCGGATCATGGTTCTGGGACAGATCTTACAGGGCAGTGTAAGGCGGCCGCGAGGAGAATGGGCTGCTGCTAAACAACACAGACGGATCTCAGTGACAGAATGTTTAGTGAGAACAGCAAGGTGCAAAGGACTACAAATGCTGTTGCTAAAGACGGTGACTCAGAGCCACAAAATCATGATTCAGAGCTATAAAAAAGAAGAGGTGTTAAAGATTTTGCTCAAGGAGGGACCCAGGCAGATGTTAGAAACTGCAAAAGAAGATAAAGAGGGGCTTCCCTGGAGTCCAGTGGTTAAGACACCCTCGAGCTTCCACTGCAGGGGGCACGGGTTCCGTCTGCCCCTGGTGGCGGGGTGGGGTGGGGGGGCGGGGAGCTAAGATCCCGCAGGCCCAAAGTTGCGGCCAAAAAGAAAAGAAAGAAAAGAAAAAGACACCTTTATAGGTAAGGAGTATTGAAGTGCATATGTAAATGGAGGAAAATCTGTATTTTTCCCCCTGGGGTGGAGGGAAGATAACTGGACCTCTGTGGATAAGAAAGAATTCCCATGTCTGTCAGTTGCCTGCAATTTACAATGAGTTGTAAAACAGGTCGGAGACAACGGAAGCCCAAATCCCCACAGCCCTGAAGCACCTGAAGCAACACGGTGTGTGGCTGACCCTTGGAATGTTTTCCATTCCTTTACTTTCAGCCTGCCTGTGTCCTTAAATCTAAAGAGAGCAGCACACAGCTGGGTCTGGGTTTTTTATCCACTCAGCCATTCAATGACTTTCAGTTAGGAAGTTCAATGCATTTGCATTTATGGATTTACATTTATCCATTTACATAATTACTGATAGGGAAGGACTTGCTCTTGGCATTTTGTCCATGGCTTTCAGTTCATCTTGTAATCTCTTTTCCTTTATTGGGTTTGTTGATTTTTAAAATATTGATATGCGTTGATTCCTTTCTCTTTCTCTTTTGTATAACTTTATAGGTAATTTTTTGTGTGTGGTTACTTTGGGACTTACGTAAAATATCATAGTTATAAAAGCCAATTTTAAGCTGATAGCAACTTATGTTCAGTTGCATACAAAAGCCCTGTAGTTACCTCCCCCCTACACATATTTCTTTTTAATTGAAGTATAGTTGATTTACAATATTATATTAGTTTCAGTTGTACAACATAGTGATTCAATATTTTTATAGATGATACCCTGTTTAAAGTTATAAAATATTGACTATATTCCCTGTGCTGTACAGTATATCCATGTAGTGTCTTTATTTCATTTGTAGTAGCTTGTACTTCTCAATCCCCCATCCCAACCTTGCCCCTCCCTACTTCCCTCTCCTCACTGGTAGCCATTAGTCTGTTCCCTGTATCTGTGTTCCTGTTTTGTTATATTCACTGGTTGGTTTTATCTTTTCGATTCCACATATAAATGATAACATACAGTATTTGTCTTTATCTATTTCACTAAGTATAATACCTTCCAGGTCCGTCCATGTATCGCAAATAGCAAAATTCATTCTTTTTTATGGCTGAGTAATATTGCATTTTATATGTGTATACCACATCTTCTTTATCCATTTATTTTAGATAAGCGTTTAGGTGGCTTCTATATCTTGGCTACTGTAGGTAATGCTGCTATGAACATTGGGGTGCACGTATCTTTTCAAATTTATGTTTACGTTTTCTTTGGGTATACATCTGGGAGTGGAATTGCTGGATCATACGGTAGTTTTATTTTTAGTTTTTTAAGGAACCACCATAACGTTTTCAGTAGTGGCTGCACTAATTTGCATTCCCACCACACACACACACACACTTTATGGTATTGTCACAATTTATATCTATTCATACTGTGTACTTTTAGCACATTTATTAGTTACAGTTTAACACTTTTGTCTTGCAACTTTTAAACTAGAATTAAAAGTGATTTACCACCACCATTACAGTGATAGTCTGTATTTGTCTATATATTTACCTTCACCAACAGTTTTCTTATGCTATTGTGTTGTGTTTTTTGTACACTAAGATGTCAGTTTTATAAAGCTTAACAACAAGCAAAACACAATGTCTACATATATGAATATAGAAATACATACATACACATATTATATATATATGCTAAGATTGTTTTGCAAAAGCAAGGGTAGGATGTGATCTCATAGGCGAATCTTATGGACATGCCTCTTCCTGAATGAAGCCAGACACAGAGACTGAGCTCTGTATGATCCTTTTTTTTTTTTTTTTCTGGCCACACCATGCGGCACCCAGGATCTTAATTCCCCAACCAGGGATTGAACCCGCGCCCCCTGCAGTGGAAGCTCAGGGTCTCAACCACTGGACCGCCAGGGAAGTCCCTGTATGGTCCATTTTTATAATGTTCAAGGACAGGCAACACCAATCTATGGAGAAAGAGGCCAGGGTAGCGGTTCTATTGTCAGGAGTGAAGAAGAGTGCCTGAGAGCTTTCTGGGGCTGGGCAAGAGCTGCACCTTGAGCTGAGCAGTGGTTACACAAGTGCAGACATTTGTAAAATGAATCCATATCCCTAGGGTTAGTCCACTAACTGCGTGTAAGTTACACCTCAGTTAAAAGCTAAAGCAAAGGAATAGTAAACACGCAACTCAGGCACTGGCAACCTCTGACTGAGGGGTTGAGTGGACAGGATGGGAAGGAACACGGACAGAAATGGAAATTATCAGGAATGTCGCCCCTCTTTGGCACGGTTTTCAAGGTTGTTCATTCTCTGGTTATGCCTTCCATGTGTGCTACAGATATTATTTTGTATGTATTGAATGGTAACAAAGAAGATTTTCAAAGTAAACATATAGGGATGTCCAATAACAATAACTACTTTTTTATATCTCTTATGCAGTATTTCTTTCCGTTTGTCGTGAAAAAATTCAAGCTTAGAAAAGAAAATAGTTCAATGAGCAGCACATACACAGCACCTAAATTTAATTATTGTTAGTATTTTGCCATATTGCTTCACTTATTTTTGGTCTTGCTGAAGTAATTTTAGAGTAAAATAGACCTCCTTGTTTCATTCCTACTGCATTTTATAAGAAAGTAGACTTGCTTTTTCTGGATCAATTAAGGTATTACATTTCTTGGAAAACATAATTTGGTTTATCAGGAGCCTTCATTGTCTTAATGCGAAAAAGTTCCAAGTGCAGTGATTTCCAAGGAGCTAAGTTTTGACGTTTGTTCAATAAATGTTTCCAGAGTATCTGGTAAGAGCAAGATACTGTGTATTAGGTGCTGTGAAAGAAATCCAGTTGAGAAAACCATAACCCGAAAAGATACATGCACCCCAACGTTCACTGCAGCACTATTTACAATAGCCAAGACATGGAAGCAACCTGAATGTCCATCGACAGAGGAATGGATAAAGAAGATGTGCTACGTATATACAATGGAATATTACTCAGCCATAAAAAAGAATGAAATAATGCCATTTGCAGCAACATGGATGGACCTAGAGATGATCATACTAAGTGAAGTGAATCAGAAAGAGAAAGACAAATACCGTGTGATATCACTTATATGTGGAATCTAATTTTAAAAAAAAGAGAAAAGGAAAAAATGAACTTAGTTAAAAAACAGAAACGGAGTTACAGATATCAAAAACAAACTTACGGTTACCAAAGGGGAAACGTGGTGGGGGAGGGATAAATCAGAAGCTGGGATGAACAGACACACACTACTATATATAAGATAGATAACCAACAAGGACCTACTGTAGAGCACAGGGAACTCTACTCAATATTCTGTGGTGACCTATATGAGAAAAGAATCTAAAAAAGAATGAATATGTGTACATGTATAACTGAATCGCTTTGCCGTACACCTGACACTAACACAACATTGTCAATCAACTAGACTCCAAGAAAATAAAATTTTACAAAAGAAAGAAAGAAATCCAGTGGCATGAGACTTGGTCCTTGCTTTCACAATTTGGAAAGTAAAATAAAATATTTACTCATATACCCCCCCAATTTTTTAAAATAAAGTAACATAATGACATATTACTCCTAAGTACCTTGTATGAGAATACAGACATTTTAATATGTCAATTATACGTCAGTTAAAAAGAAAAGGATCATTTTCCTGCACGACAGCGACAGTACTGTCACACTCCCAAATTAACAATAATGCCCTGATGTCATCTCCTACGTGACCATGTTCAGAGTTGCCCCCTTGTCTCCCCAAATATCTTTACAGTGGATTTGTCCAATCAGTCCTGGTCCAGAACCACGGTTGCATTTGTAAATCTCTTTTAATCTACAACAGACTCTATTTTCCCCATGCCCTTAACCTGATGAGCAACTGGGATTGATTGTCCCAAGACAGGTACTTTATTTTTTTTGTTTAATTTTTATTTTATATTGGACTTTGGTTGATTTACAAAGCTGTGTTAGTTTCAGGTGTAACTTATGTGGTTACTACAGAATGCTGAGCGTAGCTCCCTGTGCTGTTCAGTGTGTCCTTGTTCGTTATCCATTTTATGTATAGCAGTGTGTATATGTCAATCCCAAACTCCTAATTTACCCCCACTTTTCCCCTTTGGTAACCACAGGATTTTTTTTTGAAGTCTGTGAGTCTGTTTCTGTTTTGTAAATAAGTTCATTTGTGTCGTTTTTAGATTCCACATATGAGATATTGTATGATATTTGTCCCAGACAGGTACTTTAGACAAGGCAGACCAGGGTGAAGTGATGGAGACGGAGTGAGGGGGCGAGGCTTTGCTTTAAGTGGTCAGGGACGCTCTGGGAGGAGGGGCCACCTGGGCTGACCCAAGAGCCAGCCGCGCAAAGTTCTCGGGGGGAGAGTGTGCCCAGCAGGGGCAAGGCACAGGCTCAGCATGTTTGAGGTGGAGCGTGGAGGCCAGAGTAGGCGGGCAGGCGAGCCGGAGGAAGGGCTAGAGGCGCAGTCAGAGGAGCCGGGGAAGCAGGTCACGAGGAGCAAGCGAGCCAGTGGACGAAGGCTGCCACAGACGTGCCAGCTAGATGACCGCCTGTATCTGTGAATCACCTGCTGGGCATGTGCGACGTGCTGGGCACTGCACTGAGCGTTTGATGTGGCCAACCCACCTGATCCCCATGACAGCCCCGTGAGTTCCTATCACTCAGGACCCGCCAGGCTCTGCAACAGTAACAAACTGCTCTGAAAAGCTCCGCCACTCGAAACCCTGCAGGTTTATTTCTTGCTCCTGCTATGCGGTGATCCATCCCAGCGTTGGCGAGGGGCTCCAGAATGAATGTGGGACCATCTGACATTGTCATACCAGCGGGGAGCTCAGGAGGGGCCGTTAGGAGCTCCATTCCGGAAGCTTCTACTGACAGCTCATCAGTCAGAACTGACCGCACGGCTCTAACCACAAGAAGGACAGGAAGTTTCTTCCCACCAGGCGCCCAGAAGCTGGGAACCTGGAAATATCCTAGTAGCATTGTGGCCCCATTTTACAGATGAGAAAACTAGTTTAAAAAAGATAAAAGTAAGTTGCCCAAGGCCTCACACCTGGTTACTGGCAAGGCAGGGAGAGCTGGCCTGGACTTGGGCTTCGATGGCAGAGGCCTCGGCACAAGGATGCTGATGGGCGTGGTGGCTGTGGCTGTTCCTCCTGCCCCATGACACAGGGCACAAGCGTTTTGCCCGTCTGCCTCCGAAGGCTGGAATCTGCCTCCGGACACTTGCTTCCTAGCCCAGAGGCGCCCCAAGTCCCCAGCAGGCTGTGCAGCTGGTGGTGAGAGCTGGGACCGGGACCCCGGGCCTCCAATTCCCCCCCGAGAGGCGTGTCCTGCACACGCTCGGTGCCCCACACCCAGACCAGGCTCTGGGCCCTGAAGGCTGCGTCGCCCGGGGGGCCTCTGGCTTTTCCTGGGTTTGGCCCAGCAGAGGCCCTTAGTCCCCAATCCTCCACAGCGGTGAGTTCTATGACCACCTTCCACCCAGGCCCTCCACCCAGCTCCAGCAGCCCCTGCGGGCCTGGCGAAGCCCCAGGTCCCCACAGCCCTGTGACTCCCTTCATTAATGTCCAGCGAGACCCTATGGAGTGGAATTCTGTCTCCCGTCAGGATATTGACTGATAATGGTCACTTCACCAGGGAGGTCTGGGAGGTTAGGCAGGGACCACTCACACAACAACTTCGACTGAGGGCTGCCTGAGGGCCAGGTACCGTCTGTGGTTCTGGAAAACCCCTTCCGTCATGGAGTTCCCGTTCCACTGAGAGACAGGCAAGAAACGCCATTAAACGAGGTCTGTTAGATGGTGCTGGGTTTCCTAGACGGAACAAAAACAGGAAGGGGCGCGAGTGTGCGGGAAGGGTCATAACTCTAAACAGGGAGGTCAGGGCCCGGGGTGGGGGGAGGGGGCGGGCTGGGCGACACGGGTCCCTCCCAGCAGAGCAAACAGCAAGTGCAAAGGCCCTGGGGCAGGGGCAATGAATGCCCTGTGTGTTCAGGGGGAGCACAGAGGCCAGAAGGGGGAGGCAAGGGTGTCCAGCCTGGAGCGTGAGGACCTGGGCGTCCTTGGAGAGGAGCTGCAGGCTCTGGCTTGGACTTTCCAGAGCTGTGGGCCTGCACAGGTGAGAAGAGACTGTGGTGGACCCCGGCTAGAGGACGGGGATGCGGCCCAGGAGGGAGATTCTGGTGGCAGAGGCCAGCACCTCCCACCTGGATTAGGTGCTGTACTGGGCTGCATGGTGTCCCCACAATTCATGTCCACCGGGGACCTCAGAACGTGACCTTGGACTTCCCTGGAGGCACAGTGGTTGAGGGTCCACCTGCCGGTGCAAGGGGCGCGGGTTCGATCCCTGGTCCCAGAGGATCCCGCGTGCGGTGGAGCAGCTGGGCCCGTGCGCCAGGGCTGCCGGGCCTGCACTCTGGAGCCCGTGGGCCGCATCTGGTGAGCTGCCTGCCGCAACTGCTGAGGCCTGTGTGCCTGGACCTCGAGCTCCGTGGTGGGAGGAGCCCCGCGGTGGGGGGCATGCGCGCCCAGAGGGGATGGGCCCCACCCCCACACCCGCCCCCGCTCACCGCGGCTGCAGAGCGCCCCCGTGCAGCCAAAAATAAATAAATAAATTAAGTAAGTTAGGGCTTTCCTGGTGGCGCAGTGGTTGAGAGTCCGCCTGCCGATGCAGGGGACATGGGTTCAAGCCCTGGTCCAGGAAGATCCCACATGCCGCGGAGCAGCTAAGCCTGTGCGCCACAACTAGTGAGCCTGTGCACTAGAGCCCGCGAGCCACAACTACTGAGCCCACGTGCCACAACTGCTGAAGCCCGCATGCCTAGAGCCCGTGCTCCACAACAAAAGAAGCCACCGCAATGAGAAGCCTACACACCGCAACGAAGAGTAGCCCCCACTCGCTGCAACTAGAGAAAGCCTGCGCCCAGCAATGAAGACCCAACACAGACAAAAATCAATCAATCAATAAATATATATTTTTTAATAAATAAATAAAAATTTTAAAATGTGGTCTATCTGAGCAATGGAGTATCATTCAGCAAGAAAAAGAAATGAAGCACCAATACATGTTACAGCGTAGATGAACCTTGAAAACAACATGCTGAGTGAAAGAAACCAGACACAAACAAACCAAAAAGTAAATAAATAAAGAATAAATAAAAGAAGAAAAAAAAAGAAATAGAAATAAGTCAGACACAAAAGGCCACACATCGTATGATTCCACTCATACAAAATGTTCAGAACGGGCAAATCCAGAGAGACAGACTAGTGGTCACCCGGGGCTGGGAGAGAGGGAGCCTGTCAGTGGGTGTGGGGTTTCTTGCTGGGGTGCTGAAAACGTTCTGAGATGCGATAGTGGTGATGGTCGCACAACTCAGCGTGCTAAAAATCCGCTGGAGTGTACACTTCAACATCCTGAATGTTATGGTGTGTGAATTATAACGTAAATTTTTTTAAAATGAAGACAAATGCAATAAAGACATTTAAAAAAAAAAGAAAAATGGAGTACTGCCTGACCCGCTTGCCTCCGGGTGCAGAGATTGGAAAAGCAGCCTGAGGTGGGTGGACGTCGAAGGCGTCACCGCTGTGCACTGCCCGCAAGACAGGCTGACCTGCGTGGATGCTGGACCACAGCCGGGCTCCAGGACCTGCCAGGGTGTGGCTCTGGGCCAGCCAGGCCCCTCCTTCCTCACCTGTAGAATGGGGAAGGTAATGGTGCCCACCTGGGGCCGGGGGTGAGGAGGCAGCGGGTGGGTTTCCGAGGAGCCCTAAGAGCAGGGCCTGGACGGGGCGCTGTGTTACCCGTCCATCCACAGAGCCCTCGGAGCGCCTGTCCCCAAGCCAGAGCCCCTCGAGATATTTTTTTCTGAGGTGCGATTCACAGAACGCAAAATTACCCACCTTAAAGTGAACAATTTAGGGGCGTTTAGCATGTCGACAATGCTGTGCACCACCACCTCTGTCTAGTTCCAAAACATTGCATCACCCTGAAATAAACCCCATCCCCATTAGCAGCCCCTCCCTCTCCCCTCCTCCTCCAGGCCCTGGCAACCGTATCTGTGGGTTCATCGCTTCCAGGTGTTTCATATAAATGGACCACTTGCGATATGGGACCTTAGACTTTCCCTCATTTGAGGCTGCTGGGAGATGAGAAAATAAAAAATATGTCTCCACATGGTTATATGAATTGTCCTTTTCAAAAAAATTCTAAACAAACCCCAGATGCACTGCTTGGATGAATCTTAGTTCGTGGTGCGCTGTCACCATCAGCCTGGACTTATTTATAACGTAAAAATGCGTGAGTTCACCAACCCACCCAAGAACTAGAGTATCAATGATAAGTTCCACCCGCCTCTGTGCCCCACACCTTCTCAGCCCTCCCAGGGACCACCGAGTTTTGTGCTGTCACCTCACCTTTGTTGGATGGCGGTTTTAACACAAATGAACAATCACCCAGATATTCATCACACACGCATCACAATGTCACGTTGCGTTTTAATTGTTTTCAGCTTTGTTGAAAGGGTGTCATGTTATAGGTCATCTTCTGGGACTCATTTTTTCCCACTGCATATTATGTCGGTAAAAAGCATCTTTGTTGTTGCAGGAAGTTGGCATCTGTTCTTTTTTCTCCACTACGGGGCAATATTCCATTGCAGAAACAGATTATAGCAGAGGTTTGGGGAGGGGAGGGTTCAGTATTTTTCCTTTTATAGAGACTACTGCTGTCATAAAAACGAACGAAATTGGGTCATTTGTAGAGACGTGGATGGATCTAGAGACTGTCATACAGAGTGAAGTTAAGTCAGAAAGAGAAAAACAAATATCGTATATTAACGCATATATGTGGAACCTAGAAAAATGGTACAGATGAACCGGTTTGCAGGGCAGAAATACAGACACAGATGTAGAGAACAAACGTATGGACACCAAGCAGGGAAAGGGACAGGGGGTGGGGGAGTGGTGTGATGAATTGGGAGATGGGGATTGACATATATACACTAATATGTATAAAATGGCTAACTAATAAGAACCTGCTGTATAAAAAAATTAAATTTAATTTAAAAATTAAAAAAATTCAAAAAAAAAGGCTACTGCTGTAAACATCATAGGTTGTCCTCGTGTGAGTGTGTGTGTGAGTGTCTGTGTGTCCAGGGCACAGGCCTGGAGGGGGCTCAGCAGGGACAGAAACAAGAACAGGCTCCCACAGCAGAGAGGAGAGGAGGGTCTCTGGGGATGGATGGGAAGGTGGGTGCCTGGACTCGCCCAGCCCCTGTGCCCCGTTCATTTGCTCATTCATTCATTCTTTCAACAATAGCAAACTGGGGACTTTCCTGGTGGCACAGTGGTTAAGACTCTGCGCTCCCAATGCATGGGGCTGGCGTTCCATCCCTGGTCGGGGAACTAGATCCCACATGCCACAACTAAGAGTTCTCAGGCCACAACTAAGGAGCCCTCGAGCCACAACTAAGACCCAGCACAACCAAATAAATAAATAAAAAACAATAATGAATTGAAGGTTTCCTAAGTCCCTTTTAGGCTAGTAACAAATTCAAGCTCCCTGTTTTGGAGCTTCCACATAGGTGGAGGGAACTAGAAAATAAGAAATTCACAAGGAGAGTTCCCATAAGGATAAGTGAGGAAGGACATGAAGTGGGGCTGAGGAGTTCTTAATTTTTTTAATCTTAAGCACTTTGGAGAGGGTGAATGGTAAATTTCTGCTGGAGGTGAGAGAAATAAGGATGTAAGTGTGTCTCCCATCCCACTTCCCAGACCCTTGACTGTGCTCCTTGGCCCACAGTCCCCTTTGTTAGAGTGCCAGAGGGGCCCGGCTTCTTTGGATGGAACGGCAGTCAGGGAAAGCCTCTGGAGGAGATGGCTGGCTGGAGCCAGTGTTTTGACCAGCTGGTCAGTGCAAAGGCCCTGCAGCTGGGGTAGGTCGAGTGGGGCTGGATGAGGGAGGTGAAGACGGAAGAAGACAGCAATGCCCCGAGCACTGCGCCCACCAGGAGGCCCCAGGCCCCAGGCAGTGGCTTAGACCAGGGCGTGGCCAGGCCTGGAACTGGCGGAGGAGGACAGCAGGTTGAGGTGGGGGTGGGGTGGGGTGGGGGGGGGAGTGGGGGGGGAGTTGGGGCTGGGGGGGAGTGGGGGGGGAAGCATGCACATCATCGGAAGACACACCCGGCTGCCCCTTGAGACGGGGACTAGAGGGAGGGCAGGACGCCGCAGGATTCTGGAGTTGCGGCCCAGGCGCTTAGAGGAAGCCCCAAGCCCCGAGCCTTGCTCCAGGCCTGGCAGGGGCTTCTGCGTGCCTTTCAGACATCCTGCAGGGCTCCTAACCCTCCGTCGTCCATCAGCAGGGTGGCAGTGGTCCGTGTCAGGCTGAGTCACCCACCTGGCAGGATGCAAAGGCCTTGGGGCACTCTGCTTTGACTTCTGCAAGAGGCAGCAGCCGCAGGCTCTGAGCCAGCTTGGTTCTCACTCAGGAGCTGCTGACTTCAAGGGCTGGAGCCCTCTGGGGCTGGGAAAATGCGGGCTGAAGCTCAGCGCTCTGGACCCAGCAGTCACCCTCTCCTTCTCCCTCCAGGCCTTCGAGGAGGCTATTGGCACCAGATGTGCCTCCTACGACCAGAGCCGCCAGCCCCCAGCACAGCCCCCTATGCCGCGGGCACCCTCGGAAGCCCCCTCCCCCTAAGCAGTCCCTGCCCCTCCCCTCCCCTCAGCCCCTGCCAGCCGCCAATCCTCTTTCCGTCTCTATGGATTCGCCTGTCTGGATGCTTCATGTAAATGTCTTTGTACAAGATGTGGCCTTTTGCATCGGGCTTCTTCCACTCGCAGGATGCTTCCTAGGTTCATCCACACTGTAGACTGTGTCAGTGCTTCTTTGTATTTTATTTTATTTTGGCCATGCCATGCGGCTTGAGGGATCTTAGTTCCCTGACCAAGGATCAACCCTGTACCCCCTACAGTGGAAGCGCAGAGTCCTAACGACTGGACCGCCAGGGAATTCCCAGTGTTTCTTTTTAAAATTAACTTCGGGACTTTCCTGGTGGCACAGTGGTTAAGAACCCGCCTGCCAATGCAGGGGACACAGGTTCGAGCCCTGGTCCGGGAAGACCCCACATGCCGCAGAGCAACTAAGCCTGTGCACCACAACTACTGAGCGTGCGCTCTACAGCCCACGAGCCACAACTACTGAGCCTGTGCTCTAGAGCCCGCGAGCCACAACTACTGAGCCCACGAGCCACAACTACTGAACCCGCACACCTAGAGCCTGTGCTCCGCAACAAGAGAAGCCACCGAAATGAGAAGCCCATGCACCGCAACAAAGAATAGACCCCCGCTCGCCGCAACTAGAGAAAGCCCATGAGCAGCAATGAAGATCCAATGCAGCCAAAAATAAAAAATAAATAAATTTATTAAAAAATTAAAAAATAAAATTAACTTTACTGAGGTATAATTCACACACAGTTAAATACTCACATTTCAAGGGTTTTGACAACTGCATAAAGCCATGTAACCACCACAACCCCAATCACCATAGAATACTTGTCCCCTCCAAAGCCCTGCCTGTCCTTTCCCGATCCATCCCCCCAGCCCAGGCAACCAACAAGTGATCCGTTTCTGACGGGTGAATCCCACACAGGATGAATCCCTACAGCAGGGGTCTTCTGGGTCTGGCTTCTCTCGCTTTACGTACAGGGCGTCAAGGTTCGCCACGCTGCTGTGTGGACAAGATGCTTATTCTCTCCACTCCAGAGTGCGGATATCCCCATTTGTTTCTGCTTTCGCCTGTTGATGGACGTTTGTTTCCAGCTCTGGGCTACTCTGAATAAAGCTGTAATGAACATTTCCCATCAGGCACCCTGAGTAAACAGCTAGGAGTGGGATTGCTGGGTTGTAAGTTTATGTTCAGCCATCCTTGCCTGGGGGACACAGGTACAGACCTTCCCTCTGGGCTTGAGGCTGGAAGGGGCTGGCTGCAAGGCCAGGGTGGGTGGCGCCCTGAGGTTACCCGGGACTGAAACCAGCCCGGAGCCCCCTTAGAACCCTGGCTGTCACCATCCCACCCTTCTGGGAGCCAGGGAGCAAATTCCCATCCTGCCCCAAAGTCTGAAGTCCTTGAGATGAGCCTAGGCCCCGAGCAGCTTTGCCTAAAGTCCCCTAGCGGAGGGTAAAGACCTTTTCGAGGTGAGACCGCCAGCTCTCCCTTCAGCAGTGCTCCTTGATGGCTGGAATTAGCTTGGGACGGGACTGGGAGGCGGTGGTGTTCTAGGGAACTCTTCTTGAGGAAGCTGGCTGTCTCCATTGTTCTAGCTAATCCTCTTTATTATTCCAGGTGAGATGACCTAGGCACAGAGAAGCCAGGTGGCTACCCAGGCTTCCCCGCTGTGCCTAGAGGCGACCCACCCAGACACTCACCCACCCTGCCGTCCAGCCCATGGTTGGGGAGGAGTGTCCTCCCAACACACACACCAGTGGTGTTTCAGTGGCATTTGAGGAGTGGATTCACCTCTGGGCATCGTGGACTGGGGTGATAGAGACAGGAACTCCTAGGTTTTGCTGGTATCCACTACCACTGTTTGGAAGAATGATCCAGAACTTGTAAGTAATGACTTCAGCATGCTCTTTCGTGGTCCAGTTGGAGCATCATTGGACTACTTAGTAATTCAAGGCCAGGGTCACCAAACTCATTCTGTAAAGGGCCACATGGCAAATATGGCTTTGCCGGTCGCACGGCCACCTTTGCAGCTACTTAGCTTTCCAGGTGCAGCTTGGAAGCAGCCAGAGACACTAAATAAGCAAGTGGGCATGGCTGGGTTTCAATAAACTTTATTTACCGAAGTAGGCAGTTAATCTCTAGAATATATAAAGAACTGCAACTCAAACAATCCAATTAGAAACTGGTCAAAGAACTTGAGTAGACATTTCTCCAAAGAAGTTAAACAAATGGTCAGTAAGCAAATAAGATGCTCAGCATCACTAATCATTAAGGAAATGCAAATCAAAGCCACAGTGAGAAACCACAACCACTAGGATAGCTATTTTTATAAAGCAGAAGATAACAAGTGCTGGTGAAGATGTGGAGAAATTGTGATTGCTGACGGGAATGTAAAATGGTGCAGCTTCTGTGGAAAACAGTATGGTGGCTCCTCAAACGATTAAAAATAGAATTACTAGCAATTCCACTTCAGGATATATATCCAAAAGAATTGAAAACAGGATCTGGAAGAGATACTTGTACACTCACGTTCATAGCCGCGTTATCCACAATAGCTAAAATGTGGAAGCAGCCCAAGTGTCCTTCAATGGATGAATGGCTAAACTAAATGTGGCGTATACGTACAATGGAATATTATTCGGCCTTAGAAAGGAAGGAAATTCTGACACATGCTACAACACGGATGAAACTTTGGGACATTATATGCTAAGGGAACTAAGGCAGACATTAAAAGACAAATACTGTAGGATTCCACTTTTATGAGGTACCTAGAGCTGTCAGATCCATAGAGACAGAAAGTGGAGGGTGGGTGCCGGGGTGGAGGGAAGAGGGAGTAGGGTGTTAGAGTTTTTGCAGGGGGATGGCATTAGTGTTTAATGGGGGCAGAGTTTCAGTTTGGGAAAATGGAAAATTTCTGGAGATGATGGTGGTGATAGCTGCACAGCAATATGAATGAGGTGTACACTTAAAAATGGTTAAAATGGCAATTTTTAAGTTATGTGTAGTCTACAAATATTAAAAAAAGAAAAAAAAGAAAACACTGGGACTTCCCTGGTGGCTTAGTGGTTAAGACTCTGCACTTGCACTGCAGGGGCACAGGTTCAATTGTTGCTTGGGGAACTAAGATCCCACGTGACGCAGGGCACGGCCAAAAAAACAAACAAACGAAAAACAACAAGAAAGGAAAAAACCAAGAGGAGGGCTGGATTTGCCCCCTTAGACCATAAGTTTGCTGATCCTTGACGCAGGGGTTCTTCACCCGTGTTTACCTTTCTGTTGACAATTGATTCAAAGCTCTGAGTCTGTGACATTATCTCCATGTTAACTTGTAGGTTTTTGTCCAACAGAAGACAGATGACTTCTCTGAGACAGAAAAGATAATCAAAGGTTAATGTTTTGCCCTGGGAAACAATAACCAGTTTTGAATCAGACTGACCAATCTTACTCTAACATTCTTCTTCTCAAATCCCTATAAATAAACAATCCCTCAAATTCTACCCAGGAACCATCTTTACTGTCTGGCTGGTTCCCTCGTTACTGAGTTAGCTAAACCTCTAGCCCACTTTTTGCTCCATATTCATATGAGAGTTTATTTGTTTTTTAATTTTTCGGCCACACCATGTGGCATGTGGGATCTAAGTTCCCTGACCAGAGATCAAACACACACCCCCTAGATTGGAAGCACAGAGTCTTAACCACTGGACTTCCAGGGAAGTCCCTGAGAGTTAGTTTTTAACATCTTGAAAATTACACTGGTGAAGTCTCAATGACACAGGAATGCAGCCCCCTGTCTGTTTTAAGGCACACAAACCACCCCCGACTCCCAGCACCTGTGACAGACATTACTAATCCATCACAGAATTCTCAGAAGTCTTAAGTTTAAGACTCTAGGTAGCTGCCACCAGTCCCTTTGAAACAACACCCATTCACCATTCCTTTCATAGAAGGTAGCAGCAGTGCTGGAGGCCTGTCTGGGTGGGCAGGTGGCACCTCCATGGAAGGTGGTGTGTTTTGGCTTGTTGAGTAAGCAAGTCAGGGGTGGCTTTCTTCACTCAACATCCTTTCCACAGGTTTCTTGACTGATTGCTGGGCACTGGGCTGAGCACCAGAGGTCAGAGCTGAACAGGATTTTGTCCTTTCCTCGGGAGGTTTGGAGACCCAGGAGGACAAGGTGCAAGTGCTTGCAGTGGAGAGGTATCACTTCTTAGTTGTATGACCTTGGGCAAGTCACTTCTCTGGGCATCAGTTTCTTCCCCCATTAAATGCGAGTAACCATAGGAATCTACCTCCCAGGGTTGATGTGGGCATAAGAGTTACTTCCTGTAAAGAGAGTTGGCTGCACATAGCAAGGGCAGTCGATTCTCACTGTTCATGGTGCTGTGAATGAAGAATGTTTGCTGCCATATCAGTAAACAAAGGATGTTGCAGCCATCAAGCCATCACATTACAGCTTCCCCAACGGTGCATTCTGGGAAGACTCAGGATGAGAAGCAGAGGATACTGGCCCCGGAGAGCTGAGGTGCACATCAGAGGAATGATTTCAATGAGCCCAGGCTTTGCATCTTCCCATACATAGCGAAGCGCTAAATTCCTTAACTTGTGATGTCTGGTTTTCCTTATTTAACAGTAATCTTTCAGTGTTCCGACTACCTGGTCTTAGTTTCAAAAACTCCTATAGATCCTGGCTCCCCGCCCCTTGCCCATTTGGGACAGTCTCTCAGAGCTTCTGAGATGCTGTGTCCCAGGCTTAAGTCCTTAGTTTTGTCCATCGAATAAAGCATAACTGAACTTTGAGGTTGTGCATTTCTTTCAGTCGACAGTGCTCATGCTCTATAACGTTGCCACCAACACAGGATTAGCGGATTCTGAACCTGCTCTGGGAAAAATACATTCAGGTTCCTGCCACCCTCTGGTCACAACATTTTTGTCAACCGTTCAATACATCACTGTGTGTTTCTGTTTAAAAGACATCTTATTTAATATATGCTGTTGATTCATTAACATTGTTTACTTTTGAACAGCGAAATCACCAACAAAAAGCACAAAGATCCGAAGAATGTTGTGGGGCTCCAAGGACAAAGGACGGCCCTGCTTGAAAAGGTGTCAGCGTCACAGCCCCTACCGGACTCTTACTCACCCGCCCCACCCTGTTGCCATGGTTACAAAATTCCTGAGCCCACCTGGGCGACACTCATCTGAGCAACGGGAACCTGTCCCAAATAAGCAAAGGCATCTGCCCTGTCCCACTGCCACCCTACAGAAGGAAGGTATGTGTGCCTCGACCAATCAGTAAACGAGATTTTCACCTCGGACCGTTCCTTTGTTTCCTGGCTATAAAAACTGATCAACAGCACATGCTCAGGCTCGACTCTCCCAGACTGCTAGGAAGTCGGCCCACTGTTCTGGCAGCGATGCTTCCCTCCAATAAATTCTATCTTCTTCACGTTCTGCCTTGTGTCTGGAAATTCTTTTCCGGCCCGCGTTCGGACCGCGACAGATGTGGCCCTAAATAGCCCACAGGACCCTTGTTTGCGGTACGAGAGCTGCTGATGCAAGGCAGTGGCCTCCCTCACCCTCAGCTGGGAAAGGGGGCCTGGGGCAACAAACATTTTGCCCACAGAAGCATGTGAGTACTGATTTGGGGGTTACATGAAACACTCAGCGAATAGGCAAATTCGCAGATATGGAATCTGAGTCACGAGGATGGACTTGGCACAGACCACGGTGGGCGTGTCACACAGAGGAGGGTGGCAGCCTGAGCAACTGAGCTGGGCCCAAGGCCAGGGGAATCGAGCATACCTCGCCTCCCTTCTCTTCCACTGTCGAGGGCCCAGAAACCTTTTCCAAACGCACATCCCGTCTCATCTGCCCCCTTCCTAACTTCTGCCCTGTCACTTCCCAAGTTTAGGGCGAATATCTCCTTCCCAGGGTGCGCTGGGATCCTGGAGGCATGTCTCCAGGGGATCCCACTGTCTGCCCTGCCCGTTCTCTGCACTTCCCTGGGTTGAAAATTTACAACTGTCTGTGCAATCATTGCCCGTCTTGTCCCCCGACGCCAACCACTAGACAGGAAGGTCTTGAAGGAGGGGATTCTGTGTTTTTCTTCTGTGGCAACTCTGGGTGTTGAGAAAACAGTCATTGGATGAAATGAGGGGATGGATGAGGACCTGAGGGCAGGCTACGACTGACCACATGGCACTGCAAGACATTGTCCTTGGAAAACAAAGGTGGTGGCCCAGGAGACCCATTGTCCCTTCCAGCTTTGATGGTCTCTGGCCCCAGTCCGGGGTATGGAGTGCCTGGGAGCCTACCCCTCAGAAGTGTGTTCCCACAGGCTGGTGCAACCATCCAGGGCTATTACTGAAGACTGGGAGTGGCAGGGAGGGTTGTTTAGAATTCTGCATTTGCAAAAACAATAATGGGAGGTTATAGGAGCAATTCACACTCAAGGTGTAAAGTGAAAAGGACCGGCTCTTCCCAAAGCAACCACTGTTAACAGTTTCTCCTGTGAGAGAATCCGGGCTCTTTCTCTCGCTGGCTGTGACTTTTTGGACGCTCAGGCCCAGCGGCCATGGCTCACGGGCCCAGCCGCTCCGCAGCACGTGGGATCTTCGCGGACCGGGGCACGAACCCATGTCCCCTGCATCGGCAGGCAGACTCTCAACCACTGCGCCACCAGGGAAGCCCTGGCTGTGTGACTTTTTTACCTAACTTCTCTGGGCCTCAATTTTCTCATCTGTAAAATAGGGATATAATAGCAAGTACTTCATGGGATCATTGTAAGGAATAAATTAATATATGGAAAGACTACTGCCTGGTACATGGTAAGCAATGGGTTAGCTGTTATAATTACCCAATGTACTATATATGCATACATAGTATAGTACTAGGAACCCTATATATGTATATACATACATAAAACTATATACACATGTAGGTATGGTATACACACATCTCTCTCCAGTGACTTTCTTTATTTTTTAATTAATTAATTAATTTATTTATTTTTGGCTGCACTGGACCTTCGTTGCTGTGCGCGGCCTTTCTCTAGTTGCGGCGAGTGGGGGCTACTCTTCGTTGCGGTGCGCAGGTTTCTCATTGCGGTGGCTTCTCTTGTTGCGGAGTATGGGCTCTAGGCGCGTGGGCTTCAGTAGTTGTGGCTCGTGGGCTCTGGAGTGCAGGCTCAGTAGTTGTGGTGCATGGGCTTAGTTGCTCTGACGCATATGGGATCTTCCGGGACCAGGGTTTGAATCCGTGTTCCCTGCATTGGCAGGCGGATTCTCAACCACTGCGCCACCAGGGAAGTCCCTTGGAGCACTTTTTATCTGAGTATCTCTGCCTCTAAGAATCTGCTGTGTATTATTCCATAGAAAGGATGCACCAGGATTTACCTAACCTTAGGACTTGTGGGCTATTTCTTAGGTTTGGTGCAGTTTGGGGGACAGTTTGTAACTATCGCGCGCAATTTTAAATGCATAACCTGCAACGCAGTCGTTCCCTTTCTAAGAATTTATTCTATCCAATCTCCAGCCCTGGGGTACACAGGCCACGTCCCAGGTATTAATGGCGGCTGTGGCACATGTGCGCCCCCCAGATGCGCAGACAAGGGACGTAGTGTAAGGCTGCAGCAGGAGAACTGGTTGGAGGGCGACCGTTGGCTCATGCCCAGGCTTGCAGCTCCCCTGTCATTCCCAAGGAGGCGGGCCTGCTACTGACCCCGCCCCAACCATCTGGTCCCGCCCCAACAGGCCCCGCCCCACCGCCAGCGCCACCACCCACTGAGCGCGGCCGCCCGGCAGGCCCCGCCCCGCCCCAGCCAGGCTAGCCCCCAGGCTCCGCCCCGCCCGGCACTCTGTGCGCTTGCGCCGGCGTCTCAGGCTCCCGGGCCCGGCGGCCGCGGCTCTTTTGTCTCCGGGCCGGAGCCCGAGCTGGATCCTGAGCTAGGGTCGGAGCCCAGGTCAAGACTGGGTTGGAGTCGGATCGCGTCCGCAGCCCGGGCTACCCGATGGGGCGCGCCCCCTGCCCACCGCCCCCGGCCCGTGCCGTCGCCTGAGCCCCGGCCTGCCTGGCCCGGCCCGCGCCATGGAGTCCGGCCGCGGCGGCCTGGAGACCGTGGGCAAGTTCGAGTTCTCGCGCAAGGACCTGATTGGGCATGGCGCCTTCGCCGTGGTCTTCAAGGGGCGCCACCGCGAGGTGAGGGGCCGGCCGGCCCGGACAGAGCGCCGGCGAGGGCGGCCCCCCCGCCCCGGCGTCCCTCTCCCCATCCCCCGCTCCAGGGACTCCCCCCCTCCTTCATCCCCACCGCCGGCCACCCCCATCCCCACCTCCACACCCCAGAGGCCCCCTCATCCTGCCGGGGACCCCACATGAACACAGCCGGGCGCCCCTCGTCTCACCCCACAGCCCCGGGACCCCACGTCCCCCTCACATGCACTCCTGACCCCCTCATCTCCAGGGACCTGCTGGGCGCTTGGCTTGGGCAAGGCCTTCAAGGCGTTCCCGGGTTCCCCGCCCCTGAGGGACACCCGCGCTTGGTTTTCAGAAACACGACCTGGAGGTCGCTGTCAAGTGCATTAACAAGAAGAACCTGGCCAAGTCGCAGACTCTCCTGGGGAAGGAGATCAAGATCCTCAAGGTGAGCTGGCCTCAGCAGGGGGAGCGGGTGATGGGCGAGCGCGCTCCACTCACAGGAAACCTGGGTTTCTGTCCTAGGAATTGAAACATGAAAACATCGTGGCGTTGTATGACTTCCAGGTAAGGCTGCCGGCGCCGTCTTGGTGGGGACGGGCTGTGCTCCCCTCCGCCCCCGCCCCCACTGGCCCCAGTACAGCCTCAGGCCCCGCTGACTTAAGTCCCAGTCCAGCCAAGTGCTGGAGACCCTGGCCAGGAGTGGACTCTTCTAGGCTAGCGTCTCGTACTGGGGGAAGCAGCTGGACACCCCCCTGTGTGGATGGGCGTCGGAGGCCTGCTGGGACCTTGGAGACCCCACCCTCAGCCCAGTTCTTGGGCCTGGGTTTCCTCTGGGCGTGTTGGGAGAGCTCCCACCTTCCCCCGCCACCTGAGTGCCAGGGGCGCCAGCGCAGCTCCACCGAGGGAGGTCTGGCTACAGCGTGGCCCTCGGGGGTGTCTGGCCCAGCGGCCGCGACGGTGAGTCCTGTCCCCAGCGCAGGTTCAGGGCAGCCCTGCCGGCCTGGACCACCTGTCTGGGCCAGCGGATTGTTTGTTGACATTACCCCAGCGGCCTGGCATTGGCCACTGTCTCCCTGTGTCAGACTGGGGGAGGGGCGGGGCTAAGGGAGATTCCTTCTTGCCGGCAGCTGGGGCCAGCCACCCGGGCAGGAGGGAGGCGGGTGCCCGGGTGATGAGGCCATCTCAGGCCTAGCTGGCCCAGAGGACCGCGGCCTGTTTCCCCCAGTGACCCCGGGCCCCCAGGCCTGGCGGTGGGGGGGGGCCCGGCCTCGGCCCAGGTCTGGGACCCTGGAGACCCAGTTTGGGGACCAGGAACCTGAGGCAGCAGATCTGAGGGCCAAAGCGCTGACTAATGGTTTTGAAACCTGTTTACTGAGGCCACGGGACCAGCCCCTGGCTGAGGGGAAGTTCCCAGCCCGGCTGTCTGTGTTTTGGTGGCCTCCTCCCTCCTTCCCTGTCCTCTCCCTCCCCCTTCAGAGCGGGGCTGCGGCCTTGGGGGCTGTGGCATGACATGAGGTGACTTGGGGAGGGCCCAGGTCCAAGGTGACAGCGACAGGAAGTGCCTGGAAGCTGTGTTCTGGGGCCAAGAGGGCGGCCCTCTTCCCCCTCCTCCTCTCCCACCCTTCCCTGTCCCCTGCCCCCGCCTCTGCACGCCCTCCTTCCCATCCTGGCTGGGCCACACACCTGGTTGTGGGCAGTGCCACTTCCTCCAGGGCTTGCAGTGCTGTGGCTTCCCTTGTGCAGAGGAAGTGCTTAGAGGCCAGCCAGCCTCTCCCTTGCAGGCCCCCCGCCCCCGCGGGGGCCCTGTGCTCTCAGCCTTTGGGGTGTGGGGTGGCTCCCCATGTCCTTAGACACTTGTCTGAGACACACATGGGACCCAGGAAATCATGGCTTTTAAAAACAGTTAATGATTTGGCTTAAAAAAAAAAAAAGAAGAAACAGTACAAAAGGGACGTGGAAAAAGGTGACTCTACCACCCCTGGCCCAATGAGCCCCATCTCCCCCAGAGGGTCTCTCTGGGGACAGTGACACATCCTCACGTACCTCTTTGCTGCCACACCATCTACAGTTCTACTGTGGCATTTTTCACTTAAGTGTGTGTCTTTGAGAAGGTCTGTGTCACTCCACATTAACTCAATCCATATGTGAGAAGTGACACCCCTCTCCTCCCAAGAAAATTATCCCCCATTCTTTCTGCAAGGTTCAGAGTCCAGACTCTGAAGCTAGGTGACCTAGTTCCAGTCCTGGCTCTGCCACTTAAACGAGCTGTGTGTCCTGGAACAAGTGTCTTAATCCGTCTGTGCGTCCATGTCTTTCTCTGTAAAACAGAGAGTCTGGAGTTGTTTGGTTGAAACTGGTCCTAGTAAGCACTGTGTGTGCTGGCGTTGCTACGACTGTGACTGTGGCATTATTTGCAGCTGTGTGGTGTTCCGTGGCCCTATATTCCACAGTTGACCTCACCAGTCCCCCACTGGTGGAACATGGGGTTATTCTGGGATTCTGACATGTCAGCAGTGTGGTGGTGACTCTCCTGGATTCACCTTTGCCATGACTGTGTGTCTACAGGGTGGATTCCTAGAAATAAGAGGATGTGTATTTTAGTTTGGAACAGTTGCCAGATTGTGGTCCGTAGAGGATGGACCGTGCACACAGCAGTGCTGCTGGCAGGAGCGCCTGTCTCCCCACATCCTTGCCAGGAGGTCGGTTATCAGACTTTCATCTTGGCCTGCCTGAGAGGTGGAAAATGACATCTTTTATGGTTCTGTTTTTCACTTTGGGGGGAGGTTCAGCATCTCTCTGTGTGCACGTGAACACCAGGAATGCCTCCTACCCAGGGATGTGCTCCTGTGGGTCTTGTGATTACCGAGGTTGGACGGCACTGTGGTTAACAGCATGGGCCCTGCGCCCTACTGCCTTTCTGAGCCCAACTCACCCATTTACTTACCTGTGTGACCTTGGGCAGGTTACTCAGCCTCCTGGTGCCTCAGTGTTACCCAGAAAATGGGAGATGGTAACAGTACATCTATGTCGTACGGTGGTTGTGATGACAGCTTGAGTCTATGGATGTTAAGTGTTTAGATCTGTACTTGTTAATTAGTAAGTGCTATATAAATATTGGTTGGTGAGAACTCTTTATATATTAAGGAAAGCTGTTCCGTGATAGGTTGCAAATATTCCTCCTCAGGTTGCTTCTTGTCTGTTGAGGTGGTTTTGTTTCGTGGCCATACGGAATAGTGACTGTTGTCAGGCTGCTGTGCGTGCGTGGGGGAGGCCTCTGGGGTGGTGCTCTGCTCTGTGGCCCACAGACGTGTGGGCAGGCAGCGGGAGCCCCCGGCCTTTCCTTTCTTTGAGGGGCAGACGGCTGGCTCTGGGTCTTGCCCTCGCCTGCTGGGCTGTGGTTGGGTGTGCTCTTTCTGGGGAGAGTGGTCAGGGGACATCCCTGCCCAGCGTGCGCCCTGGGACGGGGGCCTTCCTGAGACCAGCACGCCGTCCAGCTGGTTCCCACAGCTGGGTGACTCACTTCCCGGCCTGGCTGACAGAGCCACCCTTAGTGACTTTGGGTGGGTGGACACCTCAGTCAAGGGGAGAGGTCTGCCTCGCTGTGGGGTCATTCAGGACAGTGCCAACCTTTGGCCTTGCTTTTTCGTGACCCAGGCGGGCTTGGTGGGTCTGGGCAGGGACACGTCGATTCTGTGTTTTCCTTTCTGGAAGTGTCCCCTGCTTCTCCCGAGTCAGGGGCAGGCCCGGTGTGTGGGAAGAAGGGGGCTGGAGAGGGCAGCTGGCCTCCCCCCGGCTCCCCGGCCCCCGGGAGCCACAGGCACACAATGGAAGCTGAAGGAGGCTCCCTGAGGAAGGGTGGGCTTCCTCCTCAGGGTGGGGCTGGGCATCCCTTCCCGTCTGGGCGCTGTCCAGGAGAGCCCAGCCTGGGGGTGGGGAGTGCCGCGGCTCCCATGGGCGGCTGTGCTCCGGCCCTGGCTGTGGCTTTTGCCTCCTTCTGGAGCCAGGGCGGCCCACTCCAAGGGGTTAACTAGGCCAGTGCCCGCCCGCCCACCTGCCCACCAGCCCACCAGGCCCAGCCCAGGATCACCAGACAGAGCAGGCTCGGCCGAGCCCGGGAGCTGGGATCCTCTTAAGCAAAGCACCTTAGCACCCTGTGGAGGCAGGGCGGCCTCCCGCGTGCCCGGGCACCCGTGCCAGGCTGCTTGGGACACCTGGGCCCGACACCTGGGCCAGCCCGGTCCCCAGGGCCTGTGGGCGCGCCACTGAGAGACGGAGAGGGCGCCGCTTCATCCCGCCTTCAGGGCTTCGCCTGTCCTCTCGAGGTGTGCAGGTCAGCGTTCACGGCCCCCTTCCTTGGGGGCCGCATGCACGGTGGAGCGGCCAGGACTCTGGTGCCCGGATGCCAGGCAGAATCACAGGACCTCTCTGTGCCCATTTCCTCCCCTTAAGTCGGCTGGGACGTCGATGGGACCTGCCCGCTCCTCAGGTTGCGCGGGGGGACTGGTGGGATGGGGTGGCCCCGCTGTGCTCCCTGCAGGCTGGAGGCCCGGTGGGCCGGCGCCTCGGCCGTGTTGGTGGTTTTGCATTAAGAACATGATGGACTCCTGGGGCCAAGAGCGCGGCCAGAAGCTCCCTCATCCGCCTCCCCCAGGAGGGGAGCCCTCTGGCTCGGCGGCCGCCACAGCCCCAGGAAGCAGTCCTGGTCCTTTCAAGTGTCCAGGCCGAGTCTGGACCGACCCCGAAGGAGGCGGCCTGCTGTCTGCAGTCCACTTGGTCCCCCAGCCTGGGGGAGCTCGTGGAGACCAAATTTAGCTCAGGAGGAGGAGGGCCGAGGCGTGACCTCTCCGGGCCTTGGGTGGGCAGCAGGCTGCCAGGGCCAGACCAGCAGTGCCACCGAGGCCGTGCTGACCTCCCCCCCGGGGAGCCTGGAGAGCCGGCTTCCTCAGGGGGGCCCGGACACGCAGCCGTCCTGGAGACCGCCACACTGGGGGCGCTGCAGGCGTGGCCGAGGCTCGTGCCGGCCCATGGGGTTGGCGCCTCACAAGCTGATGCTGCGGGTGGGGAAGGGGCCTTCTGAAGCCAGGGCAGTGGGGGACCCCGAGGCCGGGCCTCCGCGGGCCCGAATCCCACGTGGTGAGGGGAGGTGGGCACGATTCCCCCGGCCCAGCCCTGCTGTGCTCTCCCCCTCAGGCCCTGAACCTCTGGGCTCCGTGCACAGTAGGGCCTGCGGGCAACACGCTCGGTCTCTGCTGGGTGACCCACGGGGTGAAGGGACAGAGATCGGGGGAGGAGAGGGGCCCCAGGGCCCCTGGTCTTTGCTCACTGAGGGCTCGCCGAGGCCCGGGGGGCACCAGGAAGGCTTCAGGGAGGTCTCGGGGGTCCAGGGTGTCAGGCAGCGGAGAGGGCTAGGAGCCCCGAGCCAGTGGGCGGCGGGCCCCGTGGGGTGGCCCCGCGGGAGGGAGGGCGTCTGGCCTGGTGTTTGGAAGCGCCCCCAGCTGGAGTGGGTTTCGGGGTCCTGTGCGGGGGTCCCATGGGTTCCTGGGCGCAGAGGGCAGTATGCCGTCCCTGATGCACAGGCACCTCCTTTCTGGGGCAGGAGGTTGTGGGGTCCAGGCTGCGCGGGACTCGGGGAGCAGGCGGTACAGGGGACTCACCTCCCAGCTGGCAGGCCCCTTGTCCCATCCAGCCACGGTTCTGCCAGCCCTGGGTGACTGCTCGGGGACCCTCGGGGGGCATGGATGCTGCATCTGTCTCCTGTCCTTGTCATCCGGCCCCTGCCCGTCCTGGCTCGGTGGGTGATCGGAGGCTTTCCTGGGGAGCAGGGGTCCTGTCGGGAGGGCAGCCAAGAGCTGGGGGTGCCTGGGCCCCGCCCTGCACTGCCCCTCTAGCGGTGTGGCACTTCTGGGCCACTAAAGACAAGGCTGCTCCCTGGCGGGTGAATTCGGGAGCCTGTTAAGCATGTCCCCAGAGGTAGCTGTGGTCAGGGTGACGGCAGGTGAGGGAACAGGTGGCCTGGGTGTCACAGGGAGTGGCTGTTCTATCTCCTGGGTTAGTTCTGGGTCCTCATCTCTGGCCCCTCTGCCCGGGAGCCTCCGGCTCTGCACCCGGCTCTCAGAGCCTCCCTCTGTTGGGATCTCCCTCCTCCTGGTACCCCTCTGTCCCCATTGCCAACCCCGCCGGGGTTGGTCGCAGTCGTGGGTGCGGCGTGACCGGGGACTTTCTCCCTGCATTATCTCTCCCCACAGCTGGCCTGGGAGGGCGGGGCCTGCGTGCTGGGCTGAGGCAGCTCCCGCCTCTCTCCTGGGTGGGGGGGGGGGCGGGGGGGGAGGGAGGGCCTGCTTTGGTGGGCGGAGCCCGCCCCCTCCCAGAGGAGCCCGGCTGGGCACTTGGGAAGGCTTCTGCATCCCTGCCGGACGCGCCACTGAGTGAGGGCCTGGGGAAGCAGGGTGGGGCATGCGGCCCAGCCAGCCCCCGGAGCTTTCAGTGTCCACCTCTCAGCCCTGCTCCCCGGAGTGTCCCTGTCCTGGACCCACAGCCCCTCTGTTGGGGGAACTCTGGAGGCATGGGGGCTTCTCTTTTGCTTTGGATATAAATGTATCTTTTTTATTTACTTTTTTTTGGCTGCGTTGGGCCTTCATTGCCGCACGCGGGCTTCTCACTGTGGTGGCTTCTCTTGTTGCGGAGCACGGGCTCTAGGCGCGCAGGCTTCGGTAGCTGTGGTGCGTGGGCTCAGTAGTTGTGGCACACGGGCTCAGTTGCTCCGTGGCATGTGGGATCTTTCCGGACCAGGGCTTGAACCCATGTCCCCTGCATTGGCAAGTGGATTCTCAACCACAGCGCCACCAGGGCAGTCCCGTAGGGGTCTTCTCTTGTTTCAGGGGGCTGACATTTACACCTGGGGTGTCACCCAGTGGCTTTGTGTTCTACTGGTGTGGGTCTGAGCCCAGGCCCAACCTCCTGGGGGTAGGGTGACTGATCAGGGGTCCTCTGTCCTGCCAGGTCGGGGTGGTGGCCCGCTGCTGGGGATCAAGTCTGTCTGGGCCTCGGGTGCCCTCCCCCAAAGGCCGCTGAGAAATGTCCCTCCTGCAGCCACCTCCCTCCTCCCACCCAGGCTTCCCTCGGGGCTCCCCCCATGCCTTGAGAGCTCCGGGGCCGGCTCACGCACTTGCCCCCTTGCCCCGTGGGGGTTAGAAGCTGGAGCTGCCCGTGAGCAGCGTGCTAGTGGGGAATGGGGACTCGGTGCATTCTGCTGGGCGGCGGGGAGGGGCTGTTCCTGGTCCCCAAGGCCCAGCAGTGTACTGGTGCTGAAGGGGCTTGGGGACTTGCTCCTGGCTGGCAGGGCCCCTCAGTTAGGGAAGACCCCGCCTGGGAAAGAGGGGAGGGGACTGTCTGCAGGAGAGCAGAGCGGTTAGGACCCCGCCTGCCTGGTTGACTTGGCTTCGCTGGGCTCAGTTTCCTCATCCGTGACCTGGGGGTCTCAGGGGCCCCTCCTAGACGGACGCCAGGGCCGTAAGTGCGGGAAGGTGTCTGTGCGCTGGCCTGAGCAACGGGCTCCTCAGTCTTGCTGTCGTGGACCGAGCTGTGGATGCTGGTGGCAACCCGAGGCCAAGGGCTGAGCCGGAAGCTGGCCGGCAGTGGGCTGGCGGCGCCAACCTATAATGCTGCTGGCATCTTTGATTCCAGAGCCAGGAGCAGTTTCCGTGGCCTGAGAGTCAAGGCCCTCACACCCTCGCTGTGTCCCTTCTTGGGGGCCTGGGTCCCCCACTAAGTGCTTCTACTTGGCCAGGACTCACCACTCATAGAAGAGCAAGCTGAGCCCTGTCAGAACCTCCGGGCCAGGGCTGACCCTGACCTTGATGGAGACCTGGGTTGCTGAGGGCTGCCCCTGGGAGGCGGGGTCCTTGCTCCACCCCTGACACCTCTCCTGGGTCCTCGGCCCCTTCCCCAGACTTGACAGATGGAGTGATCTGATTGGCTGCTTCTCCGGTCACTCAAGCCCACTTGGCTCTCAGACATCCTCATCTCCTGGCCACTAACGAACTGGCTAAGCCCTGGCATGACAGGCCCCAGGGCTGCCAGGCCAGCCAGTGTCCACGCTCAATGGCCTCTCCTGCCTGAGCCCAGGCAGTGTGTTGAGGGCAGCTGCAGGTGCCGGGTGCCCGGGTCACACTGGGGCCAAGCCAGGCTTCCCAGACGGCTGCCAGACTGGGGGGCGGGGCGTGCTGCTGCCCACCTCTCACTGCCTCTTCTGTGTCCTGCAGGAAATGGCCAATTCTGTCTACCTGGTCATGGAGGTGAGTCCTGGAGGCCAGCTGTGAGGACGGGGAGGCTGGGCCCTCTCGGCTCTCAGGCCCCTTGTCACCTTGCGGTGAGAAGTTGTTTTCATGTCCGTGGGCTTCGGGCCGCCTCACCGGCGAGCACCCCCATTGACCTCCTCAAGCACAGATTGCGGGGGACGCCTGCCCAGGCTGGAGACAGGGCACCGAGTGCCCAGGGAGCAGGCGCCCGGGGGTAGGGTGGTGGGAGACCCGGGCACGGCGGGAGGGGCTGCCCTGGCCGCTGACCGAGGCGTGTGGCTGGTCTTTTGCAGTATTGTAACGGCGGCGATCTGGCCGACTACCTGCACAGTGAGTGGACACCTGCGGCGGGATGGGCTGCGCCGAGGCTCACCCTGACCCATTCTGAGAGGTGGCCTGGCCTGAACGAGCTTTCCTGGGCCTGATGGTGATGGCGGAGGCTCCCATCCCCCTGGTGCCTGCTGGGAAAGATGCAAGGGGGAGCGGAGCCCCGCTGGGGACACATGCTGCGTCAGAACCACGAGGGATGGCTTCTCGGGGCAGACGTGGTCTGCAAGGGTCACTCTTGAGCGGGGCCCCGTGCGGCCCGCTGTGGATGTGGTGCCCGGCAGGGTCCCGGTCGCCAGTCGGCTGCTCTGCGGGGGCCAGACCTGTCCTGGGCCCCAGTGGAGGCCGGCTCTCCACAGGGGGCGGGCCTTCGCAGGGTCCTGGCGCGGGTGGGGGACCACCGTTGAGGCCGGGCCTGGGGCTCATCGCACAGCCGCTGGCCGTGGTGCATGCCCTGGGCAGCGGGTAGAGGGAGCTGCCGCGAAGTGGCCCTCAGCTGAGAAGGGGCGGGGTGTGCTGGGCAGCAGCGCGGGGCTCGCAGGCTGGGAGCGGACACGGGGCAGCTCAGGGTCTGACGGCGTGGCCGATGGGCCTGGAGGCCGCAGGGAGGGTCGCGGGAGCCATGTGGGGCGGGACGCCGCCGGCCTGGGGTGCCCGGGCGAGCTGCGCCCCACGGAGCCCGTCTCCCCTCAGCCATGCGGACGCTGAGCGAGGACACCATCCGGCTCTTCCTGCAGCAGATCGCCGGTGCCGTGCGGCTACTGCACAGCAAGGGCATCATCCACCGGGACCTGAAGCCCCAGAACCTCCTGCTGTCCAACCCTGGTGGGCGCCGTGCCACCCCCAGCAACATCCGGGTCAAGATCGGTGAGGTGGCGGCCGGGGCCCGGGGAGGCCGGCGGAGGCCCGGGGGCCGCGGCTGCCCCCTCACGCCTCTCCTCGCCCGCAGCCGACTTCGGCTTTGCCCGGTACCTGCAAAGCGACATGATGGCGGCCACGCTCTGCGGCTCCCCCATGTACATGGTAGGTGGGCCTGTCGGAAGGGGGGCCCGCGGTGGGGCTCCCTCCCGTGTCCATCCTGTGGCCTCACTTTGGGTGGCAGCCGTCATGGCTGTACCGTTTCTCGCCACGTCTGTGGCACTCGGCTGGCGTGTGGTATGATTGGCTGGCGCCTGGCTGGAGCCAGACTTCGCTCAGCGCACGCTCAGCGTCCATTCTTGCCGTCGCGCCGACCGCACTGTACCCCGGCAGGCCCCCGAGGTCATCATGTCCCAGCACTACGACGGGAAGGCGGATCTGTGGAGCATCGGTACCATCGTGTACCAGTGCCTGACAGGGAAGGCGCCCTTCCAGGTGAGGCCCCGGCAGAGGGTGTGGCGCGCTCAGCCCTGCAGCCTCCCCTTGCCGGAGTGCCGTGGCCGCCCAGCTCCCCACCGTGCAGTCACTTCAGGGCCGAGGCCGGAGTCTCCACTGGCTCTGGGGTGTACCTGTGCGTGTCCACATGTACGTCTGAACCAAGTTTCGTGGCCTCCCTCCTGCCCATTCCAGGGCTGGCGTGACCCACCAAATTGGTACGAGGACCCCAAGCTCTGGGGTACACCCTGCATTTGGAAGGCAGTGGCCTGCCATGTGCTGGACCCCAAAGGGTCCAGGGCCCCGAGCCCGTGCCGCAGGCCCTCGCATCCCGTGCTGGCCTCGTGGGCCGACCCGGCAGCTCTCCACTGTCGCCATTTTGTTCCAAAGCGCCCTCTGCCTGCCCGGTGACCTAGGCTGCCCCCATCCCCGCTCCCCGCACCTCCCTGCCTGCCGTTTCCTGCACGTGAGCAGGCGACTAGCGGAGGGCCGTCCCCCGCTGCCATGTTGGCCTTGGGAAGGCAGGGGCTGTCTTGCTCTCGGCTGTACCCCCCGAGCCTTGAACAGTGCCTGGCACACAGCAGTGCTGAGCGCGTGACACGTGAACAGGCGTGTGGGCGGGGCCCACTTAGGGGGCGAGCTTGTTCTGGGGCCCTTTGCTGGGGTGGGGTGCACGGGCCACATTTTAATTTTAAGAAGCACATGACCGGTCACACCAGATACCCAGGATGCACCCGCACCAGGTGGGAAGGGGGCCCAGCCAGCATCCTTGCTCTGGGCCCCCCTGGCCCCCCTGTGTGGTCCCTGTGGTTCCACAGCCTGGCTGGGGGGGAGGGGGCCCCCTTCCTTGGAAGCATGCGAGGGCGCTCAGTGTTTGGACAGACAGGCTGGCAGTGCTGGACCAGGGGCCTCTCGGGAGACAGAGGCTCTGAGCGGCTAGTGGCTGAGAGCAGCAGGGACACTCACACCTGGCCCCCTGGCCCTCACTTCCAGGCCAGCAGCCCCCAGGACCTCCGCCTCTTCTATGAGAAGAACAAGACGCTGGTCCCCCCGTGAGTGCCCCTCCCGCCAGACACAGACACCCCGCCCCCCCGCCCCTGGGCAGGCTGCCCTGTCAACGTCGTGCCCTGTGCCCCCAGCATCCCCCGGGAGACCTCGGCCCCGCTGAGACAGCTGCTCCTGTCTCTGCTTCAGCGCAACCACAGAGACCGCATGGACTTCGGTGAGCACCGCCTGCCTGGCCCGCCACCTCGCCCGACAGGCCTGGGGGGTCAGGGCCCTCGGGCTTGCGCCCCTGCCCCCCACGTCCTGCACACCCCACTCCCAGGGGCCCTGTGCTGGCAGTGAGTGGCTCTTCCCGGGGCCCGCAGCTCCTTTCCCAGCAGTGGAGATGGTAAAATCCCCGGTTTTGCAATGGGCAGCACTGCTGGGAAAACCGTGGGCAGGGTGGGTGGATCCGGGCCTGGGCCGCACTGGGGGCGCCAGCTGGGGCTCTGCCTCCCTCCGTTCCTGGAGTGAGGCAGCGGAGACAGGGCCCAGGGGACGGGGGGGCCTGGCCTCAACCCTCCTGAGCCCGGGCCCATCCCTCCTCCTGCAGATGAGTTTTTCCATCACCCCTTCCTTGACTCCAGTGCCGCTGTGAAGAAGTGTGAGTCCCCTGAGGGTCTCGGCACTCCCGTGCCCCCCCTTCTCCCTGTGGGCTGCCAGCCCCACCCCGGGAGGTTGGGGGCTACCAGCTCCTCAGCCCTCCTCCAGCCTGTGGTCCCCAGGGGCCCCCGAGGCCAGGGGGTGGGCTCGAGCTCAGCTGACTTGGTGCGGTGGGATTGGAGAGGTGAGGGCGGGCCCTCGCACAGGTCCCCTCCCGGTCCCCGGGTTCCTCTGGGGCGGGGCGTGTCCCGAGCCGGCAGCTGTGCTCGGAGTGGGGTTGACATGGGCAGGGTGGGAGCGGAGCATCCCATGCTGACGGGTGCTGACCCGCGCCCTCTGCCAGCCCCACCCGTGCCCGTGCCCTCGTACCCAAGCTCGGGGTCCGGCAGCAGCTCCAGCAGCAGCTCCACCTCACACCTGGCCTCCCCACCGGTGAGTCACGTGCAGGGCGGCAGGCTGCGGGCTCCTCTCGCCTCGGCTTCGGGGCACGCAGGCGTCCGCAGGAACCTCGTCGGGCTCCCGCCCCGCCCCAGCTCGCGCCTTTATTTCTGCTGTGTCGTCTGGTCTCATCACACCAGACTCAGAAACGTTCTGCTTGTGAATGTGGCAGAGTTAGAAGCGGGTGGAGGCCTGTTTCAGGGTCCCTGTGTCCCGTCGGTCTCTTCAGCACCGTGTCAGCTCCGCGCCTGCATGTGCACGGGCGCGCGGGTGGCCACGGGTGGGGGCCCCGTGTCCTGGGAGCCACCCGCCCCGCAGCCCGCATCCCCGGCACAGGGCTGGGGTGAGGTCTGCCGAGGTTGTGCTCGGGGGCGGGGGCACTGGGGCTTGAACCTCCCTTGGGCCGTCTGTCTGTCCGTCCGTCCTGCCAGGTGGGGGCCAGGGCCAGGCTGGTGGCGGAGAGCACGGCTCGCTCATGCCCGAAGGTGGACCTTCCAGACGCCCCACCTCCCGAGCACTGTGCAGGGCCACGGGGGGCAGGGGGGGAGTCGCTTGACACGGGGCCTCTGGAGCCTTTGGGGGCCAAGCGGTTCCTCGTGCTGGGCAGCAGGGGGCTCCGTGAGGTGACCACTCCCGTGGGGAGGTCACCGGAGAAGCAGCGGCCTTGGGGAGGAGAACGTGCAGAGCCTCTGCCTCGTCCCCATGGCCCCCTTCACCCAGGCCCTGGGGCCGGGTCTCAGCGGCCTCCCCTCTGACCCCCAGTCCCTGGGGGAGATGCAGCAGCAGCTCCAGAAGACCCTGACCTCCCCGGCCGAGGCCGCCGGCTTCCTGCAGGGCTCCCGGGACTCGGGTGGCAGCAGCAAGGACTCGTCCTGTGACACTGATGACTTCGTCATGGTCCCGGCCCAGTTTCCAGGTCAGGGGGCCACCAGGCAGTGGTGGGCAGGGAGATCGCTGCAGACATGCCAGACGGAACCCCTAAGAAGGGGCTTCTGGAAGTTTCTATCCCAGATCAGCCTGGCCAGAGTCAGAGCTGAGTCCTGCCCGCCGCGGAGCGTCCAGAGCACCTGCTCCGAGGGGGGAGCTGCTGCCCCCCACCCAACCCCGCAGAGCTCTGTTCTCGGGTCCTCAGTTCCCCTCGCCACCCCGGCTGCTGGCACTTCTCTCACGGCCTTGGCCGCCCTGAGACTCCTGGGCCGGGGCCAGGTGGGAGCAGGCCCAGGTGTCCGACGGGCCACCCTGAGCCTGTCGGCTTGGCTCCGTAGGGGAGGAGAGGCCCTGTACCCAGCCACCGGCAGCTCAAGGAGGGCAGCGGGAAGGTGGGGACCCAGCGGTCCTGGAGGAGGGGTGAGGCCCAGATTGGGAGGTGTGGACACCCAGCCCGGGGTTCGCTGAAGGCTGGTGTGTGGGGAGGGTACCAGGGTCTCCGAGTGCCGTGAGGTCCAGACAGGCAAAGGGGGTTGTCAGCGCGAGCGACAGAAGCGGGGACGGGAGAGTGCTGGGCTTGCCGTGGCCTGGGCCCGCCCAGGAAGAGGTGCCTGGGCCCGCCCAGGAAGAGGTGCCTGGGCCCAGCCTCACCCGTGTCCCATCCACAGGTGACCTGGTGGCCGAGGCGGTCGGTGCCAAGCCGCCACCGGACAGCCTGATGTGCAGCGGGTAAGCCCCCAGCCCGAGACCCGCCGGCTCTGCGGGGAGGGCGACGCCTGCTCTCAGGCTGTCCCCTGACCTGCCTGGGCCAGACAGTTTGGGAAGTGCCGAGTCTGCTGTGCCCAGTGCAGGACGGAGTCCCAAGGAGGGGCCAGGGTCTGCGCTGGTTTGGCCTGAATGTGAGGCCCTGCCGTCCGCCCTGTCCCCGCCAGGAGCTCGCTGGCGGCCTCTGCTGGCCTGGAGAGCCGCGGCCGGACCCCGTCTCCTTCCCCGCCCTGCAGCAGCTCCCTCAGCCCCTCAGGGTAAGCGGGGCCCGGGGCGCAGTCAGCATCACAGCGCCCCAGCCCCAGTCGTATCCTGCAGGAAGCGGTTGTGTCCAGAGGCCCTGCCTTCATTCAGCCCCGGCAGGGTGCCAGGGCCCTGTGGGTGGTCCAGCGGAAGGAAGGGATTGTGGTGGAAGGGATGCAGGGTGGGCTTGGGGCCCAGGGGTGGTTACCGGAACCACCAGAGACCAGTGTCGTCGCTCCCTCCCCCCCTCCCGAGCTTGTGGGGCGAAGCGGGCAGTGACTCCCAGTGCCAGCAGGAGCTGGCCCAACCTCGCTACTGGCTGGTCCCAGCCAGAAGCCACCTGGGTGCAGAGTGGGGGGCATGGGGTACCAGGGAAGCAGTGCTGGCCGTGTGCAGAAACAAGGAAGCAGGTGGCCCGGAGTGGCCTCTGCCGCGGGATGTTAGGGCCTGGGGTTCAGCCCAGCGCCCCCGCCGCGGTGACCCCAACCTCTCTCCCCACACAGCCGGGCCGGGGCATCCTCCAGCAGCAGGTGCGGGGCCTCGGCCCCCATCCCAGTCCCCACTCAGGTGCAGAACTACCAGCGCATTGAGCAGAGCCTTCAGTCGCCCACCCAGTACCAGGCGGCGCGGTGAGTGCACGGGCCCCCGCGGCCAGGCACATCCTAGAGGACTGTAGTGAGGGCCCCACGCAGCCCACTTGGATGGTGCGGGGCCATCTCACACGCACGGCTGTGCAGACTGCACACTGCACGACTGTCAGCGCCACCGCTCTGTGGACACACTGGCGCTCAGGCTGTACCGTGACGGCTTTCTGGTAGATGTCAGTGAAGTGTCTTGTGTCCACAAAACTGACTTCGATTTTCATACGTTTTGGAAGAGGAGAGGGCACCTTTTTTTGTAATTCACAGAAGCCCCTGTGGGTTGGGGGCTGCCCTGGCAGGGACTGGCGGCTCCCACCGGGTTGTGGCTGCTGGTGAGGCCCGTTACTTGAACGGAGGGGGACAGACACGTGGCATGCTGGTGGCCCTGGCCGGGCGTGGCTGGGGCCCTCACACCCTGTGCCTGCTTGCGTCCGCAGGTCCTCTGCCATCCGCAGGTCAGGCAGCACCAGCCCGCTGGGCTTTGCACGGGCCAGCCTGTCACCCCCGTCTCACGCCGAGCACGGAGCCGCCCTGTCCAGGAAGTTCTCCCTGGGTGGGGGCCGGCCCTACACGCCGTCTCCCCAGGGTGAGCCTGCACGCCGCTGGCGGACCCAGCCTCGGAGCTGGGACTGGGAGTCTCCACGCGGGGGGCGGGGAAGGGACTCACTCTCTGTCCCACATTGACCTTGGCAACCCCTCTTGCCCCCAAGTCGGAACCATCCCTGAGCGGCCAGGCTGGAGCGGGGCGCCCTCCCCACAAGCAGCCGAGATGCGGGGTGGCAGGTCCCCTCGTCCAGGTAGGTGCAGCTCCGGCCCTGTGGGTGTGCAGGTGGAGCTGGGCGGGGCGGAGGAGCTGGGCTGACCTCCCTGGGCTGGCCTGTCGCTGCTTGGGATAGAGTCCGTTTTCCTGGTTCACAACTGTCATTTCTTACGCGTTAAAAGAAGGCAGGAAACTCTGTGAGACTATTTTAACAAGCTTAAGCCTTCAGCTTACGGAAGCCCACTGTGGGGCTCAGATCCCACCCCGACCCCGCCATGCTGTATGACCTCGCGCAGGTGTCTCAGCTCCTCTGTGCCTGTTTCCTCAGGTGCACAGTGGAGCGTAGGTGCAGTGCGGCACAGGGGGCCACGAGGGTAAAGGGAATCCTGAGCAGGCGTGGGGGTCTCTGTACACTGTCCTGGTTGGTCGTGTGGGCAGGTCCAGGCAGGCCTCGGGACAGCTGTGATTGGGCCCGTCCTGTCCCGCCCTAGGCTCCTCCGCACCTGAGCACTCTCCCCACAGCGCCGGGCTGGGCTGCCGCCTGCACAGTGCCCCGAACCTGTCCGACCTGCGTGTGGTGCGTCCCAAGCTGCCCAAGCCCCCCACGGACCCGCTGGGCGTGGCGTTCGGCCACCCGCAAGCCAGCCCCCCGCAGCCCTCCCACGGGCTGCAGTCCTGCCGGCCCCTGCGCGGCTCGCCCAAGCTGCCCGACTTCCTGCAGCGGAACCCCCTGCCCCCTATTCTGGGCTCCCCGACCAAGGTAACAGGGCCGCGGGCCTCCAGGGGGGTGGGTGGGGAGTGGCTCTGTATGTGCTCGGGCCGCCGGGCTTTCTGCCTGGTGGGATTCCCACAGGACCTGAGGGGCCCCTGAAGCCAGAGGCAGGGCTGGTGTGCTCCAGCACAGCAGCGCCTGCCCTCTGTGCTGAGACCTCTTGCACTGGCTGGTGGCTGGATCCGTGTCTCCCTGTTCACGTGTGGGGTGGCCACGTCCCCGTGACAAAGACTGGCTCCCAAAGCCAAAACACCTGCTCTCTGGCCCTTGACCGGAAACGTCCCGACCCTGGCCCAGCATCCAGAGCCCCAGAGAACCCAGGCTGCCATCATGGGCACATTACTTAGCTCATCCCTTGCCTCAGTCTTCCTGTCTGTGAAATGGGGCCAGAACCTGCCGCTACCTCGTGGTGTCTCTGTGAGGGCGTAGGTGCACACGTGCATGGCCTGTGTTGGACGCGTGCGTCTGCGTGTGTCACTGTCCTCCAGCACAGGGTGGAGTCAGCCTTCACACCTTTGCTGTGAAGACCTGGGTCGTGGAAGTTTGGGGTTTTGCGGCGTGGGGCCCTGCAGTCTCAGGCCAGCGCTACTGACCCCGTCGAGATGTTAACGTCACCGTGGCGGGTCGTTCTCAGCACTTAACCTGCCCCTCCTAGGCCATGCCCGCGTTCGACTTCACCAAGACCCCCAGCTCCCAGAACTTGCTGACTCTCCTGGCCCGGCAGGGCGTGGTGATGACGCCGCCTCGGAACCGGACGCTGCCCGACCTCTCCGAGGCGGGGCCCTTCCAGGGGCAGCAGCTGGGCCCCGGCCTGCGGCCCACCGAGGACACCAAGGGCTCCTTTGGCAGGTGAGTGGGTGGGGACTCCCCCGACGTGGCCTGCGGGAGGAGAGACCCAGCCCTGCCTGCTGTCTGTGGGCACCTCACTCCCTCTTCAACCCCTTCTGAGCCTCAGTTCGTGCGTCTGTTCAATGGGTGGCAGTAACTGCCCGGGGTGGGTGGGAGGACCGGGTGGCCAGCACAGTCGGGACAGGCTGGGCATGCTGACCAGACTGCGGGGCCCCCAGACCCTGCCTGGGTCTCTGGATCCCCTGGGTGGCGCAGGGCACGTGTTCACCACCCTTCACCCTGCAGGTCCCTCAGCGCCGGCCGCCTCACGGATCTGCTCCTTAAGGCTGCCTTTGGGACGCAGGCCCCTGACTCAGGCAGCGTGGACAGCCTGCAGGAAAAGCCCATGGAGACCGGTGCGTGGGGGGCCGCCGGAGAGCATTCTGGGAAGTGGGGGTGCCCGCGGCGGGAAGACCCTGAGCCCCTCCTCTTGCTCTCCCAGGGCCGTCTGCTGGCTTCGGAGGGAACCTGCACCCGGGAGCCCGTGCCGGGGGCGCCAGCAGCCCTTCCCCCGTGGTGTTCACGGTGGGCTCGCCCCCTGGCGGGACCACGCCGCCCCAGGGCCCCCGTGCCACCGTGTTCTCAGGTGAGGACCGTCGCTGGCCTCATGGCTGCGGTGGATCAGCGGCCCGCACCGTCCGTCAGGAAGCGGGAGGGGCCCTCGCTGTAGAGTCAGGAGCTGAGCCAGGCGCTACCCTCACGCGAGGCCCTGGGAGGGTCCTCCTTGGAGGCTCGGGGGCACGGCTCCCACAGGCAGGCCCCTGAAGCCCCGGCCCTGGACTCCGGGGTGCCCCTGCAGTGGGCGGGGGCCTGGGAGGGGTGAGGCCTCCGCTGGGGTGCGTGCTCGCAGAGGGGCAGGAGTGGAGCGGGTGGGGACCGGCTCTGTGTCACAGAGTGGCGGAGGCCTGATGGGGAGGGCGGCCGGCCCTCTCCCCACAGGGGGCCCCTCCAGCCCCCTCGGCTCGGCAGGCTCCTCCTCCGCCCGTCACCTGGCGCCCGGGGCCTACGGCGAGGCCCCCCTCGAGGTACCCGCCCCCAGCCACTGCCGCAGCTTTGCCGACCCCGTTGCCGCCAACCTGGAGGGGGCTGTGACCTTCGAGGCCCCCGACCTGCCCGAGGAGACCCTCATGGAGGTGAGGGCCGGGCGGGGGCAGGCGCCTGGCCCAGCGTGGCGTCCGGGCAGGGCTGGTGGCGGTGCCGAGGTGCGTCCCTCAGTGGCCCCGTCTTCCCAGCAAGAGCACACGGAGATCCTGCACAGCCTGCGCTTCACGCTCGACTTTGTCCAGCACGTCCTGGAGATCGCGGCCCTGAAGGGCAGTGCCAGCGAGGCGGCCGGGGGGCCCGAGTACCAGCTGCAGGAGAGCGTGGTGGCCGACCAGATCAGCCTGCTGAGCCGCGAGTGGAGGTGGGTGTGCCCAGCGGGCCCCACGGGGAGGCAGCGGGAGTGCGGGCTCCGCCCCTGACGCGTCCTTGCCGCCCTCCAGCTTCGCGGAGCAGCTGGTGCTCTACCTGAAGGCGGCCGAGCTCCTCTCCTCGGGCCTGCAGACCGCCATTGACCAGATCCGGGCCGGCAAGCTCTGCCTGTCGTCCACCGTGAAGCAGGGTGAGGGCAGCCTCGGCCGGTGGCGGTGGCGGCAGTGGCGGCGGTGGCGGCAGCAGCAGTGTTCGGGGCGTGAGACCCTGAGCTCACGGCAGGGGAGTCGGGGAGGGAGGGATAGCTATCTCTGGGAGAAGGTCAGCGAGGAAGAGGTGACGAGGGAGGCCTTCCTGAGGAGGTTACCTGGTGCAAGCCCAGCCCAGGGAGGGATAGTGGGGGCGGGGGGCAGGTGCAAAGGCCCTGCGGCAGGGCCCCCATGGGCCTGGGGCGGGAAGGCGCAGCGTGAGTTGCCGAGCAGAGCACCTAGGAGGTGGGGTCGGACAGCGCCCCGGGGACGGAGTGAGGGGCTTTTGCCCGCTGGTCGCGTGGGTTCCCTTGCTGGGGGCCGGCCTGAGCTGCCGGGGCGCCTCCCACAGTGGTGCGGAAGCTGAACGAGCTGTACAAGACGAGTGTGGTGTCCTGCCAAGGCCTGAGCCTGCGGCTGCAGCGCTTCTTCCTAGACAAGCAGCGGCTCCTAGACCGCATCCAGAGCGTCGCCGCCGAGAAGCTCATCTTCAGCCACGCGGTGCAGACGGTATGCCAGGCGGGGCCCACGTGGGGCCGGGCTGGGAGAGCGGGCTGAGGAGCCGGCAGGGGCGGGTTGACGGCCACAGCTCCGCCGGATTTCAGGGGGCATCACTCCCGGGGTGGGAAGTTCCATTACGCTGTCCCCTCAGCCAGCAAATGTCACCCGGGCCCTTCCAGCCCTGGTGGGGAGCCGGGAGCTCACCTGGGCTTCCGCCTCGCTGTGAGGCTCCACGGCCCAGGCGTGTCCCTCCCTGAAACTCAGGTTTCTTACCTGGAAAATGGGGAACCTGGTTTTCAAGGCTCTTAGCAGGTGAGTTGGTTCCTTCTTCTCTAGAGGGAACCAACGCAGGCAGCCCAGCTGGGAGCTACGGCGTGAAGGCAAGAGGGGCTTGGAGGGGCCCTGCTCAGTGCTCTGCGTCTGTTGCTTTGGGGTCCTTGTGTCCAAAAAGCGCTGCTTCTGAGGCAATGCCTGTTTTTGAGAAAATTCACTCGTGCAGTAAAAACACAGCCCGAAGAGACGTTCGGGAACAGTTGGCCTTCTTGTCCCCGAGCTCCCCCTCCCCCAGGGGTGACCATCACTGACATGACCGGGACCGAGGGAGTGCTCTGCCCGGTGTGGGTGGCCGGTCGCCTGCCCTGTAACCCCGGCTGCCTGCGGCGAGCAAGCCTCTGTCGAGACTGCGCGTGACCCGGCGGCGCCCACAGCGTGCTGCCCTGTGGCTCGTGCGGCCGTCAGCCCTGGGTCCCCCGTCTCTGTGGAAGGCAGCTGGGCCTAGCCTCCGCCCTCACCTGGCAGGTGCAGTCGGCCGCCCTGGACGAGATGTTCCACCGCCGGGAGGACTGTGTCCAGCGCTACCACAAGGCCCTGCTGCTCATGGAGGGGCTGCAGCAGATCCTCTCGGACCAGGCAGACGTGGAGAACATCGCCAAGTGTCAGTGTCCACTGGGCCCTGGGAGCGGGAGCGGGAGGTGGCAGCCGCTGCCCGCTCACCGTGGTGCCCGCCCCCCCTCCCTCCCTCGCTCCAGGCAAGCTGTGCATCGAGCGGAGACTCTCGGCCCTGCTGACCGGCATCTGTGCCTGACCTCCTGGAGGCCCGGCCCACGGCGCGCAAGGGGCCTGGACCTTCACTGCCGATCCATGGGGTGGGGAGCAGCGTGCTGGCCGGACTTGAAGGGACAAGCCCACGGCCGTGACACCACTCGCTGGTGCTGGGGAAAGGACCGTGGCTCCCCACCCAGTGTCCGGAGCCAGGCCTCAGGCTGCGTCTCTGTCTCCTGGGCTCCGCGGCCGTGGACTTCAGGGCGCTGGAGGGCCCCACACAGAACCTCAACGTAGGCCAGTCCCCTGGCCTGGCTGACGGGCAGAACTCCCCGCCCAGCCGGCAATCTGAACTTCTCTCCCGGCTGCCTCGATGGCAGGTGGGGATGTGTGGGCATCCCCCGCCCCCGTCCAGACCCCAGGGCTGTCTCGCTGAGGACAAGCAGAGGCCCTGAGACCGTGATGCCCACTCAAGCCAAAGCCGCCAGGCCTGCCCAGCGGATCCACCCAGCAAAAGGTGTGTCCTCCTGGCTCCCACCCCTCCCTCCCCCGAGACCACCGCCCAGCTTTGTGAATCACCCAGCACTTTATGCAGGTGGACTGGACCCGGGGCTGCCGCTCGGCCCCGGCTGTTGCACCACCAGGCACGTGTACACACCTGTAATCACATATCCGTGTGCAGACAGCTCCGCGAGCGCGTGTGCTGTGCCTGCCGCCCGGGTCGCTCTCGAGGCGAAGCAGCCGTCTTATTTAAATGTTCTTTTAGGGACGGACAGTACGAAGCACCGAGCTTCCAAAACCCAGCACAGACGTTGTTGCCGTCTTTCACACCTAACTCCTAAGATGTGTCTTATCTTCTGCAGCTCTTTTTCATTTTTCTTTTTTTTAAAAGAAGAAAACTCGTATGAGTTGACGTTTTGTTCCGAAAGGATGGGGGCAGGATCGGGGCAGCCTCGGCAGCGATGCTGGGACCCCGGGCGCCGGTGGCGCTGGGCGCGTGTGGTCTGCGCGTGGCCGTCCGCCCTCCCGCCTGTAGGGCGGCCCTACCCCTGCCCTTGCTCCCTGCCTGAAGACGGCGGGCAGCTGAGGACTGCTTTTGTGCGTAAACCCACCTGTCCAGCTCTCACAGGAGGTTTTGATGTCAAGCCCTCTGTCCCCTCACCAGGTCCTGGCTGCCATGGGGGGTCGGCGGGGAGGCCACCTTCCAGGCTCGGGGGGGGGGGGTCCCTTTTCTGGTCTGCCCGGCTCTGCCTAGCTCCTCTCGAACGTGTCCTCAAGGATGCAGAGGGAGCTGCCCCAGCCCAGCACCGCCGGCGCTGAGGTTTCACCACAGGCCCAGGCGAAGACCCCACGCGTTTCTCTCTTGCGATACTTGAAATCTTGCCTCTGTGCTTGGACCCAGAAGAAGAGCAGCCCTGGGACTCGTTTCTGTCTCCTCACCGGTGGCTTGAGCTTCTCCTCCTGCACAGAAAATGTCCGTATTTATTGCTTTACGGTTGGCTGGAACCGGGGCCTCCGGGGGGCCGGCGCCGTGAGAGGGGCCCCTTGGGCTCTGTCCGCAGGCGACCTCCGGGCTGTGGGGTGAGCACCGCCCACCCAGCCTGTCCTCCACAGCACAGCTCTCCGCCCTTGGTCTACCTTACAAGACGTTTGTGTCACTCGCCCCCCCACCCCCACCCCCACCCCCACCCCTTGCGTTAAGTTGTGTAACATCAATTTAAGGAAATAAACCTCTGGAGTTGTTGGGCTGCTGTTACTGATGGTTTGTCACGGCCTACCCTTCTCCCGTCACCTCCTTTCTCGGACTACACGCCCCGCCCCCCCATGTCCCGCAGCAGCAGCTGGAGTTTGGAGGTCAGGTTCGGGGCAAGGCTGGGAGCTCAGTCCTCCAGGGCTTCACCGGGTGCCAGACCTTGACAGCAGCCGCGTCACTTCCGTCCCCACCCACGGCGCAGGAGGGTCCCCCGCTCCGCCTCTGGATGGGTGTGAGAGGCTGTGGTTTTGATGTGCATGCCCCCGACGGTTAGTGACCTCAAGTATCTCTTCATGTGTTTGTCAGCAATTTCTAGATCATTTTTGGAGAAATATCCATTCATGTCCTTTGCCCGTTTTTGAATCGGATGCTTTCTCTTTTTGTTGTTGAGTGGTAAGGTTTCCATTTTTTAGACTACGTGTTGTTTTTTATTTATCTGTTTTTAAGGTTTTTTTTTTATAAATTTATTTTTATTTTTCTGGCTGCATCGGGTCTTCGTTGCTGTGCGCGGGCTTTCTCTAGTTGCGGCGAGCAGGGGCTACTCTTCATTGCGGTGCGCGGGCTTCTCATTGCGGTGGCTTCTCTTGTGGAGCACAGGCTCTAGGCTCGCAGGGTCAGTAGTTGTGGCACGCGTGCTCAGTACTTGTGGCTTGCGGGCTCTAGAGCACAGGCTCAGTACTTGTGGCTCACGGGCTCTAGAGTGCAGGCTCAGTAGTTGTGGTGCACGGGCTTAGTTGCTCCGCGGCATGCGGGATCTTCCCGGACCAGGGCTCAAACCTGTGTCCCCTGCATTGGCAGGCGGATTCTCAACCACTGCGCCACCAGGGAAGCCCTACATATTGTTTTAATAGGCTAAAAGTATCTCATTAAGTTACCAAAAAGGCTAACCGCAATGTGAAACGAAAGTTCGCGGAGGGGTAGTGATAGAGGAAGTGGAAGGTGGGGCCTACAAAAGGCTAGGTCCCAGCAGGGCTGCTCCAGTCTGGCTTCCTGGAGTGCGTGCTCCGGGCTCTGCAGACAGGAAGGGCCGTGCCTGCTGGAGATGCAGCCCCTTCCGCTCTGTGGGGCTCCCGGTATGTTGCACAAAGAAATGCCGAAAGAGGATTAAGACAACCGTGGCATTTTGTTGTCAAATTAATAGACTTCATTTCTTACAGCGGTTTTAGGTTTACAGAAAAATTGTGCAGAAAGTACAGAGTTCCCAAATACTCCCTCTCCCCCTGCCACCCACTTTACTTCTCCTGTTAACACCTTGCATGGGTGGGATTCATCTGTTACAACTGATAAACCTACACTGACACGTCAGCATCACCCGGAGTCCGTGTTTATGTTGTGATTTGCTCTTGGTGCCCGTGCTGTGGGTTTGGACACACGTATGATGACCTGTACCATTTCAGTGTCATGCAGAGTCTTTCACTGCCCTGAATATCCTCTGTGCTCTGTGTTCACTTCCCTGACTTTAACCCCTGTCCCTTTACTGTCTCCATAGTTTCGCCTCTTCCACAATGCTGGAATCACACAGTGTAGCCTTTTCAGGTTGACTTCTTCTGGGTCTTTCCATGGCTTGATGGCTCATTTCTTTTCAATGCTGAATGATACTCTCCTGTCTGGGGGTACTGAGTTTATGTATCCATTTTCCTACTGAAGGATGTCCTCTTGCTCCCCAGTCTTGGTATTCATGGGTAGCGCTGCTGTAAACACCCTGTGTAGGAGCCTGACAGTAAGGAGGGCCCAGGAGGGCTGGCTGGGCCGGGGGTGCAGCGGGCACACGGGAGGGACCGGCTCCCCACTTCCTGCGGGGGCTCACGTTGCCCTGCGCGCTCCTGGCACACTCACAGGGGGCCTTCGGCCAGGAGGTCCGGCTCAGGTGCCTGCCCCACTTCTAAATGCCCCCTGGGCACCTGTCCCAGCCTCACAGGCCTCAGTTTGTTCTCCGTAGATCAGAGTCCAGCTCGGTGCCACCATGGCCAGTTTGCAGGGAGGCCCCTCGGTGGTCTTTTCCTCTTATTCTCTCACCTGACACAGGACCTCAGAGCACGGCCCCAAGCTTCCATCCTCCCCACCTGCTGGCCCGCGGCACAGCCTGGGGTCTTGGGCCTGCCCCGGAGACTGCCCTCACCCGGCCTGGGCTTCTCTTCAAGCACCGGGAGCTTCCTGGTTCACACGGGCAGGGGGAGATGGACTGCTTCCCGGGGCACAACCCGAAGTCCCATCATCCAGTCTCAACTGCCTTCCTCGGCGGCTCTAGTTCCAGCCGTCACAGTTGCCCAGGTCGTGCACTTACACGGATGGTTCAGCCTGTGCCCCGTGTCCACCTCCATGTGCCAGAGCGGGCCCAGGCCTCCAGAGCTGCAGAGGCCGAGGGCGGGGAAGGAGTGTCCCCCGACAAAGGAGTCTCTATGGTAAGGGGTGCTCTGTGATGGTAGGTACTGTGTGACGGGGTTCTCTGGGTGAAGGTAGGGTGCTCTGTTGTGGGGTGCTCTGTGTGAAGGTGCCCCGATGCCTCCTAAGGCTGCTCAGCCACCTGAGTTCCCCAGACCACACGTGACCTTGACCTTTCCTCATGCCTGGAACCCTGGGGCAGCTCTTTCTTCCCTTCCTCAGAGGGGTGGGCTGGCCTGGGGGATTGTTTAGCACAGGTGAGCTGTGCCCTTCCGCCTGCCTGAGCTCTTTTCCAGCTAGGCCTGACTTTTCCAATTAGGAGTCTGAGTAGAATTTGGTCCAGGAGAGAATCCATGTCAGCAGCCACTGATCCACTTTCTTTCTTGTGGGTTCGCTTGTTCTGGACATTTCATATACAGGTGACCTGTGAGCAACGTGGTGGTTAGGGGCACAGACCGCCCCCCCCCCCAGCCACGCAGTCGAAAATCCACATATAACTTGACAGCTGGCTCTCCGTGTCCGTGGTTACGCATCTGTGGATTCAGCCACTGGCAGACTTAGTAGTCCTGCACTTTGTATTTAGTGAAACAAATTCTGTATAGGTGGAGCCGCGCGTTCAACCCTGCGTTGCTCAAGGGTCAGCTGTGCATGGAATCATACACGCACGACGTGGCCTTCTGCGCCTGGCTTCTCCACTGAATGTGTTTTCAAGGTTCACCCCCAGCCGTAGCATGCGTCAGTACTTCTGAGTCGTTTTCACACAGCACTTAACGCTTAATCACACACTCTCTTGCTGTTGGTCTGTCATTGTCTACCCCCACTAGAGTTGAAGCTTCCCGAGGGCACGGGTTCTGCTCCTAGTCTGTTCGCAGCCTCTGCAGGCGCTGGGAGCCTAGTAGGTGCTCGGAAAATAGCTACTGACCGAGTGGCCGTCTCAGGGAGGTCTGAGTCCCGTGCTGCCAGCCGCACTTCCTTCCACCTTCTGCGGGCTGTTGCTCGCTCCCGCCAGCTGTGGTGACATCTGTGCCGCCTCCCAAACCCCATGTGTGGGCGAGTTTCCCATCTGTCTTCTACCAGCTTCCAGGAGGTCCTCACTCCCTGGAGCTCTCACACAGGGGGCTCCAGCATGACCCAGTCTCTCCCTGGCATTTGGGCCCCTCTCCGTGCCTCAGCTTCCTCATCTGTAAAATGGGGACAAGAGAACCTTCCTCAAGGCTTCATGAGGATTGAATAAGCTAATAGGCATCAAGCCACTAGAGCAGCACCTGGCACTGGCACATGGCAAGTGTTTTCTTATGAGCGGTTTGTGGGAAGGCGCTGGTCTGCACACTGTTGAAAGACAGGCTGTCATTCCAGATGCCGGGACTGGTGCTGTGTGGCTTCCGGCCATGGGCTCAGCCTCTCTGTCCCTCGGGTTCCTCTTCAGTAACGTGCTTGCTCTTACCGTGCTTGTTCCCTAAGGCGGGCGAAAGGACTGAATGAGCTAACACTTGTAACACGGAACAGAGCCTGGAAGCGTAGTTGTTAGGACGATTTGTTCGCCCTAAGAGGGCGCATCCACATCGGCCTCAAACCACCCCCGAGTTGGCAGCGGGGAACCGGGCTCCCGGCGCCAGGCCCCGCCCTCCCCGCCCTCCCCGCCCCGAAGCCCCGCTCAGTCCCGCCCCTGACACCAAGCTCCGCCCCAAGCCGCCTCGGCCCGCCTCGCCCAGAAGTACTTTTGTCCACGTCCGGCTGCCGTCCGGCCGCGCGCTCCGCTTCCGCCTTCGCCCACGTGGTCCGGCTCCGGCTCAGTCCGCCGCTCTGTGAGTGGGGCCGGGTCGGGGCGCGCCCCACTAGTCCCGGCGTGGGTGGCCGGGGTCTCCCCAATTCCCGAGGGAGAGCCGGCTGGGCGAGGCGAGAGGACGAGGGGGGAGCAGGAGGGACTGGGGAGGTCAGAGGTCAGCCTGGGGGTCAGGGACGACTTAGGTTATCCGCGGGCGGGGCTGGAGCGTGAGAGGGTCCCGGGAAGGTTAGAGTTCTCAAGGGGTGGGGCTGGAGCGTGGCCGTGGTCGGAGTTAAGGAGGGGTGGCCTGGTGTGTAGGGGCCCCGGGGAGGTTAGGGGTTTAGAGGACCCGGGTGGGTGCGTACCGGGGGAGGTCAGGGGTCGGGCGCGTGCCCCCCCCCCCGCCCCTCCCGGGCCTGCATGGGGCTCCCCAGCCTGCGGGCGGCGGCCTGGGCCCTGAGGAGAGCCTGCGGACCGTGGACCCCGCGCCTGGGACCGCGCCTCCTCTGGTAATGACAGTGCACTTGTCCGTGACCCCAGGGTAGCACGCTGACCCCCACTGAGCCCGACTGCATGCCCGGCGAGCACCAGCCCTCATCGCGTAAAGTGCTGTCACTGCTCCATTTCTTGGACAGTGAAACCGAGGCCAAGTTGGTGGTTGGGCAAGATCTACAGTTAGCGCCCAGCTGGGATTTGGACTCGGTGGTCGGCCCAGGGTGTTTACTGGACCAGGCTGCCACCGTCAGCCTTTCACTGGGCCGCTTCCTTCTGTGTTTTGCTCACACCCCACCCCCCCTCGCCACCGTGTCTTTTCAGCTTGCCCCCCATGGCAGGGAATGGGGAGGCCCCCGTGCCCGTGGGGACCAAGCAGGAGCAGGACAGGAAGGTCCGGCGTGGCTGGCAGGGCCCGGCCAGGATCTGGGAGGAGACAGAGCAGCAGGCGAAAAGGCTCAGGAGCAGCGAGGGTGGAGGGCAGCACAGGAAGCTGCCCAAGCGCAAGGTCGTGCTGCTCGTGGCCTATTCCGGGAAGGGCTACCACGGCATGCAGGTGAGGGCGCCCGCGGGCTGGGCCGGTGTGCTTGGGGCAGGGACCTCAGAGCGACAGTTACCCAGTGAGCCATCTTGGGAAGTGGCAGAAAGAGGGGTCTCGTTCTTCACCTCCTTTATCGCGTGGGTCCCATCAGGCAAGATTTAGATTCAGATTGAAGCAGCTTTGAGCCCTGTTTCATCCATGCATTGCTTGGATGCTTGCGGGGGGGGGGGGCGGGGGGGCGGGAGGGAGAGGTGTTCATGAGTCTCCCAAGGTAGTTAAAGGCCCAGGCCTGCCGATGACCAGAGGCGGCAAGTGACTAGAACTCTCAGTCCGTCGTTTCCTCATCTTTACGATCGCAGTGCTGACTTTACAGGGCAGGAAGAGTCATTGGGCTGACCGATGCCGCACACTAGAACTGGGACAGCGCCAGGGATGCTCGGAAGAGACAGCTGTTACTCTTTGTTAGACACGTGAAGGTGACGGTTGTGGGTACGCAGGCACGTGAGAGCTCCCTGCCCAGCCCAGCCCCGTGACCCTTTCCTGAAAGGCACAAGAGCCCCGGCGCCCCGGCAGATGCACGTAGAGTTTCTTCTCGTCCCTTGTGGTCAGCGGTGTGGCTCTTACACTTTGGTGCCTCGTCCTTTAAACTTCTTGGAGGAATTCCCTGCTGTGTAGAGTATCTCACTGAAGCGGAAGTTTAAGAAAACAGTGGCCAACCTTACCAGGTGCTGTGGTCACCTTTACTGTAAATAATAGTAGTAATGAGATACTTGGTATCCTATTTTAGTATTTTTCATTAAGTATAGGGTTGCACCCGTGAAACCAATTTGATGACCTTTGATGACCTCGGGTAGATGGTGACAATGGTGGAAGCGGTGCTTCGGTCTCACTTAGTGGAACAAGGAAACCGCCTCCGCTGCTCTTCGCCGATGTTTAAATGCTTTTTTGCTTGAGGGTGACTGATTACGTGTGTTGTTGCCTTATGCACTGTCTTGAGAATTTTGCCTGTGTCTCATCAGCTTCTGTTTGCCTCAGTTTCCCCATTAGGGGAATGGAGGGGGGGTAGGGAGTGACGGTAGCTCACAGGGTGACAGAAGGACACAGCGGGATGTGGGGAAGGGTGGTTATCCCCGTTTCTTAATATCCATTCCGATCGCTGGAGGAGCATTTATAGCTTCTTGCTGAGTAAAGGGATTGGACTTAAGCTGCAGTGGGGACCGTGAGGTAGACTTTGGGAAGGACCTGCCCACTGTGGTGCATCTTGGCGACGTGCTTGTCGCCCTGTGTCCCTTGCTTTGCAAAGATTTTCTTTGACGTCAGGGTGGTGATCTCACTGATGTCACAGGGTCCTGCAGGCCCTGGACTGTGATTACACTGCATCTGCACCCACTAGGTGCTGGCAGCACCCTGGGGTGGCTTCCTCCTCCAGCAGGGGCGCCTGCCTCCCTGTAGTGATGCAGGAGGGCCTGCTCCCTGCTGTGGTGAGGGAGGGGAGACCCTGGGGTGATGAGGGAGGGGAGTCCCTCTTTGGCCGGGTGCAACAGACAGATGGGTCTCCAGCAGGAGGGTGCTGGTCTCACATCTGACAGGTAGGGGGAAATGATGTCTTAGGTGATGCCCAGTGTCAGCTGCCCAGGGTGGGAAGTTTCTAGACTGTGGATACCCACAGGTGGCTTTCCTGCTTCCGTGGGTCGGGGGACGAGCTGCAGGGTCTCTCCACGCCCACAGGTGCGGTCCCCACCTGCCGGGTGCGGGCACAACGCACATGCCCCTACCTGGATCAGCCATGGCCCAGGGCCCCTACTGTGGGTAGTGATTGAGTGAAAAACAAGTTTTCTTCTCTTTTCCTCAGAGGAATGTTGGGTCCTCGAAATTCAAGACCATCGAAGATGACCTGGTGTCTGCCCTGGTCCGGTCGGGTTGTATTCCTGAGAATCACGGGGAGGACATGCGGAAGATGTCCTTCCAACGCTGCGCCCGGACGGACAAGGTAGGCGCTGTCCCCACATCCCCTGCAGGTGCAGGCAGCACCGAAGCCGCCGGTCTGTGGTTTGTGTTTGTCCTCATCCCACTTTCCATCTTAGCGCCTTTATCTCTCAAGATTCTCTTGGTTACAAATGACAGATGCACAGCTCAGACGAGTGTAAGTGGAAAGAAAGTTGTTGCCTCGTGTGGCCAAGAAACTGGGGCATTTCCGGCCCAGGTGTGGCTGGACCTAGGTGCTCAGGGCCACAGGGTCTGGCGTCCTCTCTGTCTGTGCTTTCTCCTCTGTCGCTCCCGTGGGTGGCACGGTGGCCACAACATCTGCCTTAGATCCATCCATCTCAGGCTCGCGATACAAGTAGGACCGCGTGGCCGCAGAGGCCCGCCATGCGTGTGATGTTAAACTTCCTAGGAGCCACAGCTAAAAGGGAAAAGGAAACAGGTGACGCTGGGTTTTGTTATCAGTTTTATTTAACTTAGTGTGTCCAAGGTAGTCGCCTTTCAACGTGTAATCAACATAAAAAGCGATGAACGGGAAATAGTTTCCATTGTGCGTGTGTGAGCCAAGTCTTTGGAACCCCGCGGGAGTTGCACGCTCAGGAGTCTCGGGTGGCCGTGACCCAGCACTGTCCATTCATGCTCATGAGATTGAGTCCTGCTGTCTGGTTGGCTCTCCCACCGTCCCAGGCCAGTCGCTGGCTGGTCCCACCCTGGCACATTCCCAGGTGTGGGGCTGGTGCGAGCAGGGGCTCCCCACAAAGGAATGGAGGGTGTCGCCGAGGCAGGTGGGACAACCAGCCACGGAGAACGTGAAGCTCTCCCCCAGGAGATAAAAAACCCAAAGTGCCCGTGCACCTTTGAGCCTGCTCTCTCAGACCTGGGCCCTGAATCATCTCTCTGGCCACCTAAGGTCACTGGGAGTCTGTGGTACACGTAGCTTTTTGCAGATCGGGGTCCCGGGAATCTGAATAACGTTGAGTTTCAAAGGTACAGCGTCCCCTGGGATCCACAGGCCCAGGCCAGAGCCCCGGAACCAGAGCTACCGCACAGACAGCTAAGAACAAAAACAGGCGCCTGGCAGTCTCGTGGGTGACCCAGTCACGTGTTCTTCGGTCCAGTAAAGAGCACCGGGGCTCTCCGCGGCGTTGTTTTCTGTTTAGCTTTCCCACTTACAGCTCTCTGGTTGTTTTCAAGGCAGAAGAAAAGTAAACATTTACCCGAGCTAATGAAGACAGCATTTCCACATAGAGGGCTAGCATTTATTTCAGTTTTCACTGTTATTAGAGATGGTTTTATTCGAATATGTTTTCCTTCTTACATTTTGGGAAATCTAGAAAACCTTTGATACTAACATCCCCATGGATGAACAAATGAATATTTTGTTAGTTTTTGTTTCATATTAAAAAAAAAAGTTTCAAGGAGCTGTAATTCACTCCCACATATTTTGCCCATTTAAAGGTACATTCGTTGATTCTAGTCCTTTCTCACAGTTGTGCAGCCATCACCACAGCCAAGCTTAGAACATTTCCATCATCCCCAAAACTTCCCTGTACCCTTTAGTCATCACCCACTCTCCACTAGCATATCCAGAAAATTCTCATTTCAGCGTGTAATCAGGGCTTTCCTGGTGGTACAGTGGTTAGGGATCCACCTGCCAGTGTAGGGGACACGGGTTCGAGCCCTGGTCCGGGAGGATCCCGCGTGACGCGGAGCAGCTAGGCCCGTGAGCCACAACTACTGAACCCCGCGCGCCTAGAGAGCCCATGTTCTGCAACAGGAGAAGCCACCGCAATGAGAAGCCCACGCACCGCAACAAAGACCCAACACAGCCAAAAATTTAAAAAAAACCAAAAAAACATGTAATCAATATAAAAAGATTAGCAATGAGGTGTATTTCCGTTCCTTTTTCGTGTACTGAGACTTTGAGACCTCATTTCAGAACAGCCATTTTATGCCCACAGTAGCCACTCGTGGCCAGATGCCTCTGTGTTGGAGGGTGTCTGCCTGGTGAACAGTAGATTCGGCCTGTGTTCCATCTCACCAGTTTATTTTTTGTCTTTCTTCTTTTTTACAAAAATCTCTCCAACTTTTTATTTGGAAAAACTTCAGACCTCTGGAAGTCCCAGGAACAATGCATGAACACCCTTGGTCTTCCCCTGGACTCGGCAGTGTTAAACTTTTGCCATATTTGTTTTCCTTTTTGTGCCTTTGAATGGAACCATTTGAGAGGAAGTTGCAGACGTCATCACCCTTCACCCCAAAATATGTTGCGTGAGCAGTGGCATCCTCTGGCAACTGCTCGGTGTCGCTATCACCCTTGGGAAATTTAACACTGGTACACCGTTTCTTATTGATCCTGTGTCTAACCCAGTGTTGATGGTTCCATTCAGTTGTCATGTCTTTTGAGTTTCCTTCATTTTTTTTTTAATTAAAAAATTTTTTTTTCTATTTCTTTTATTATTTTATTTATTTATTTTTTTGGTTGTGTTGGGTCTTTGTTGCTGCGCGCAGGCTTTCTTTAGTTGTGGCGAGCAGGGCCTGCTCTTCGTTGCGGTGCATGGGCTTCTCGTTGCGGTGGCTTCTCTAGTTGCAGAGCACGGGCTCTAGGCGTGCAGGCTTCAGTAGTTGTGGCACGCGGGCTCAGTAGTTGTGGCTCACAGGCTCTAGAGCGCAGGCTCAGTAGTTGTGGCGCACGGGCTTAGTTGCTCCGCGGCATGTGGGATCTTCCCGGACCAGGGCTTGAACCTGTGTCCCCTGAATTGGCAGGCAGATTCTTAACCACTGCGCCACCAGGGAAGCCCTTGAGTTTCCTTTAAAATGGTCTCGTCACCTCCTTTCTGTCCTTCCTGACGTGATGTTTTGGATGGTTCAGGCCAGTTATTTTGACGACTGTCCTCAATCTGTATTTGTCTGATTGTTCTCATGACTAGATACAGAGTAAAGAAATTTTTCGGCAGGAGTGTTACACGGTACTCTGTCTTCTTTGCTTACATTTAAAAAAATCTTTTTAGAAAGTATGATTGTAGTAAACAGAAAGGTGCATACAGTGTCAGTATAAAGTGAAACGGGTGATTCTACGGTGAGCGCCTGGATAATCTCCACTCAGGTCAACACGTGGGTCTCTGCCCGTGTCCCAGGAGCCCCCTCCTCATCCACCTTCCGAATCACACCGCTCCCCTCCCCCAGACCTTACTGCCGTATTGCCTTTTATGAAAACTTGCTTTTAGGAAAAAGGTGTAACATACAAATGGTGAACTGTGCTCTTCTTGAGTGCGGAGCTTGCTCAGTTTACCTGTGTCACTAGCACCCCATCCCCACAGGATACCTGCTGCTGTGACTTAGATGGTGACCTTGCTCAGCTCCAGAGTTCTGTCATCTCTTAAGTTGCATTTTCTTTTTTCCTAAGTCCTTGAGAGTCACATCCAGGGTGGGACTTTATCTCCTATCTGCAGGATTTCATGTATTTGTTCCCGCGTTTTGTTGGGCTCTGAAGTTCACTTGTAATATTTTATAAGCTATGTGGCACTCACTCCCTTGGTATATAGAGCACTGTTCTTGTATCTGGTTATTCCCTTCATATGCACTTCTAAAAGCAGAATCCCTCCACGGACAGGTGTAGCGTGCGTGTGGTCCTTCTGCTGGAGAGACGAGCTTGCAGGTTGTCGCGCTCCAAGTGCAGGGCCCAGCTGGCCCTCCCATGTCTGCTTCCTTTGCAGGGTGTGTCTGCGGCCGGCCAGGTTGTGTCCCTGAAGGTGTGGCTGATTGACGACCTTTTAGAAAAGATTAACAGCCACCTTCCGTCTCACATTCGGATACTGGGTAAGCCTTGCAGCGCTGGGCTGCACACTGGGTGGTGGCCGGTCTCACAGGGACACGAAATTTCTTCTTTCACCGAATTTCTCTGTTGCGGAGCTAAGATAACAGAGTGGTCGCTTAGCAGTTGGAAGGAGTGGTTGTGAGTCAGCTGTAAGGAAGGGTTCAGTATTCCCACCTCCTTCAGAAAGGGACACAGCCAGACAGACAGACTTGGAAAGGCCCTCAGTGCAGCATCTTGGTGGTACATGTGCCTTGTTTTAACCAAATGCTTGGATATGAAAGTCCAGATTTGATAAAATTAAAACAGGGGCTATGACTCCCTATTGTAACAGGCCTGATAACAGGATTTCCAGTCTGACCCTCTCTGCCTTTTAAGTGGCATATAGGTGCCATTGATAATTAATGTGGTAGTGGGGTGGCTGGGGGTAGCTCTGCTTGCCTTCTGTTTCTCTCTGTCCCATTTGTTTCCCTCTTCTTTTTCTCCCTCCTTTTGGATTAATTGATGTTTCCTATCATTGCATTTCATTATCACCTTGGTTAGCTAATGCGATGACTCGCTATGGTTTTTTTTAGTGATCGCTTTGCCGGCCCTTAAAGCAAGGGCTGGCAGAGGCTTTCTGTAGAGGGCCAGGTAGTAAACTATCTGAGGCTTTGCGGCCACACAGATCACCGTCTCTGTTGCATATTCTTCTCCTTTGTTTCTTCTTTTAACCACCCTTTCAGCCTTAGCTCAGAAGTTGTACAGGAACGGCCATGTTTTAGCCACTGTTTGCCAGCCCCGGGGTCAAAGCATCCATGGGCCAGTTACCACAGCTGCCTTCACGTGAAGCCAGGCCACCTTGCACGCACCTAACACCTGCAGCCACGCACTTGCACCTGTCCTGCTGTCGTGACGTGTATTTCAGGTCTGCCTGTGTCATCGCCCGCACACTACAGTGTCAGTTTTTCTTTAACCAGAGAATTAAAAACACTTTTAAATCCTTTTTAAAGTTGAAGTATAACCAGTGTACGGTAAACTGCGTAGTTCATTATACAATTAAAACGTTGTGATATGTGTGCATAACTGTGAAACCAGCCCACTTGAGAGAGTCACCCTCTCTGTCACCCCCAGAAGATTGTGACCCTCCCCACGCCCCTCCCACCCCATGCCTCACCAGGCGACCACTGATCTGCTCTCTTTCATTATAGACTGCTTCGTATTTCTAGAGTTTTATGTAAACAGGATCGTATGGAATGGCTTCTTTCACGGAGCCTCTGGTTAAAGGTTCCTGCACGTTGTCGGGTGCATCCGGTTTGTTCCTTTCCATTGCTGCGTGGTTTCCAGTTGTTTATCCAGTTACCTGGTGGGGAACACTGCGGGTGTCTCCAGTTTGGGGCTGTTACGAAAAGGAACTGCCATGAACATTGGGTACAAGTATAAATAGGGATCTCAACACAAAGTCACAACCCTTGTTTTTGGTTACTTTGCCCACTATTGAATTTAGTTTTTAAATTTTTATTTATTTATTTATTTGCTGCACCGCACGGCACGCGGGATCTCATTCCCCGACCAGGGATGGAACCCGCGCCCCCTGCAGTGGCAGCACGGAGTCCTAACCGCTGCACCGCCGGGGAAGGCTCTGCATTTATTATTGGCATGACACGGTTTTATTTTTATTGTCCTGTGGTCTTTCTCTGCCTGGTGAGGATAATTCCCTCCTGAAGACCTTCTCTGGGAGCCAGTCCTCTTAAAGCCCCATGTGATGCCTCTTAACATTCATTCCGCGGGAACGTTCTCACGTATGCCACGGGTTGTTCCCCACTTTTGCTAAAATAATACCAGGCCCTACACAATTCGCAGCCGTTAGCACTGCTTACATAACGTGACACAGCAAGGCTGTGTTTCCCTCGTTAGCAGCCCAGCCGTGTGGTCGGCTGCCAGCCCCTTTCAGCCTTTCTTGGCAGTTATGTTCCGCACGACAGAAATTAGGTGCACAAGGCATACCTGCGATGCTGTGTCGATGAAATTGGATTCTTAAAGCAAGACAAAACACAAAAATAAGATTACCCCAAATCAAACACGACAGCAGAGACAGAAGACGGGAAGGGCGGCGCAGATGCAGCCTTGAACTGGCAGCCCCGGGGCCGTGTCGTCAGTCCTTGTAACATGAAGCCAGAGTTGGCCTTTAAGTCAGCCTCCTTGTGAGGCTGAGTCCTCGCGACCCGGTCTTGACTTAGCTTGAGGACAGCCGCGCAGCACGGAGCACCCAGGGCCACAAGGCGCTTCGTGCGCCCCAGTTCCCAGAAGCCGCCCCCCGCAACAGTTGTGATTCTTTCAGAAGTTTTCTCTACAAATACAGACATGATCCGTGTGTTTGTATTTTTCTCACAAAGAGAAATACACACGTAGTTCTTCGCTTTGCTCATCTTTTTTCACTGAACGGTTAAGAAGTCTGTTGGGAGCCCTGGCCAGGCACAGTGAGTGCTCAGCGGTGCGGCCCCCGGTCCTGGGGACGGGCGCCTGCTCTGCGGGGCTGCTTTCGGCTCATTCTGCAAATGTCTGAGAGCCGTTGATCGTTTCCCTGTTGCTGGACTTTTTAAGTCGTTTCCAGTTTCTTTTGCTGTTTGAACACGCTGCTGTCCCTGGCCTCACCTGCAGGATGGCTTGTGATCCAAGGCTTCTGGGTCGGGGTCACCGGCTGGTGCTTTAGTCCGTGTGGGTCCCCCGGGATCCGTGAGGCGAGAGCAGGGTGTCCCGCACCTTGGCCGACTCCGGGGTTTGTTTGACAGGTTTTAGCTGAGGGTTTAGCGCACGGAGCCGGGGCCCCCTCGGGCTCGTCCGGGTTCGGCAGGTAAGGTGCTGGCGCTCAGACCTGCTCAGGGTGTCGTCAGTCTGTCCTCATCGCCTCCTCTGCCCCCAGGACTGAAGAGGGTCACGGGCGGCTTCAACTCCAAGAACAAGTGCGACGCCAGGACCTACTTCTACATGCTGCCCACGTTCGCCTTTGCCCACAAGGACCACGACGTGCAGGACGAGACGTACCGGCTGCATGCAGAGACGCTGGGGCGTGTGAACCGGCTCCTGGCCTGCTACAGGGGAACCCACAACTTCCACAACTTCACCTCGCAGAAGGGGCCCCGCGAGCCCAGTGCCCGGCGCTACATCCTCGACATGTTCTGCGAGGAGCCCTTCGTGCGCGAAGGCATGGAGTTTGCGGTGATCAAGGTCAAGGGCCAGAGCTTCATGACGCACCAGATCAGGAAGATGGTGGGGCTGGTGGTGGCCATCGTCAAGGGCTACGCGCCCGAGAGTGTGCTGGAGCGTTGTTGGGGGGAGGCCAAGGTGGACGTGCCCAAGGCGCCGGGGCTCGGCCTGGTCCTGGAGCAGGTGCACTTCGAGAAGTACAACCAGCGCTTCGGCCACGACGGGCTGCACGAGCCGCTGGACTGGGCGCGGGAGGAGGCTGAGGTCACGGCCTTCAAGGAGCAGCACATCTACCCCACGATCATCGGCACCGAGCGCCACGAGAGGTCCATGGCCCAGTGGCTGAGCACCCTGCCCATGCATGACTTCAGCGCCACTGCCCACGCAGCCGCCGGCCCAGGCGCCAAGGTGGGGCTGGGGCCACGGGGGCCGGGGGTCAGGGGAACCACGGGGCTGGCGCTGGCCCTTCCAGGAGCTCAGCCAAGCACTTGTCCACATCTGTCATTGTCCGTGGCTAAGCTTAAACCCACTCTGGCCCCTGTCATTGTACCCATTGTATAGATGAGCAAGCTGAGGCACCAAGAGGCCTGTCGCTGCCCTGGGGTCACAACAGTGGGAGGAGCAGGGCCAGGGCATAGGACCTGGTGGCCAGCTGCCCTGCTCCGCGCTTAGTGACGCTGGGTGAGGGACATGCTCGGTGGCCGTCGTCCCGTGTGGGGGATGGAGGTGCCAGTGGGACGTCCTCCTCTGGCTGATGTACCTGGCTCCAGAACATGGGGTTGCTTGGCAGGCGCCAGGGACGCTGAGCGGCCAAGCGTCGTTCTCCTTGCCCTCTGGGCGGCGTTCCTTTCCGGGCCCGGGTGCTCTCCGCCTGGGAGGGGACGCAGCCTGTGCTTTCGGCCCCACTGTCCCGGAGCCCTGCTGTCCGATACCGCCCGGGGACCTGGCTCAAAGTGTGATTCATCTGTGAGTTAACTGCCAACCTCATGTTAGAAGGAGAGCATCCACGATTGGAGGTGCTGGAGCTAAAAGTGAACATTTTACTCTAGTTCTCAATTCTTTACCCTGGGGCGAGGGAGGTCCCCAAAGCCCATGTTCTCTCATGGTGTCCCAGCAGGCTGTCAAAGGGTGAGATTCCCACCTGGAGCTCTGGGAGATTTCTTCCCATTATCTAGATATCTAGAAAAACACTGTCCTTCCTCCCCAGCTGGGCTTGTAAACCCATGTGCATACAGGTAAGGGGAGCGAGCAAGGTGGGCCAGGTGTAAGAAAGGCAGGGGTTGCAGGTCGGATGGTGAATTCCAAGCAGCGTCGGGGAGGAGACGGGACTTGGTGGAGACTGAGAAACGGCAGAGCTCTCGTTCCACCGGAAGGGCCCCTGCAGCTCAGCGCCAGCCAATGGAAGGTGGGCCTGAGTGTTGTCGGAGCTTGCCTTTTCTCAGGAGAAACTGGGATTCCAGACGTGTATGTGAAATAGTCCACTCTTTAAATGTTGGTGGTTATCAATTTTCCCAGCACTCTGAGGCCAGATGGAGCACGTGTACAGATGGGACCTGGGGGCCAGGCTTGCTCTCTGCTTGATTCCCACAGACAGAGAGAGGCCTCTGTCTGCCGTCTCTATATAGCGCTGAGGGGCTTGTACTTGACCAGCTTTGCAGTAGATCAGTTTTATGCCCCCAAGGTCACTGAAGCCTCTGGGAGCTGGAGGAGCCCGATGAAGACCCCCTCTGGTCCCCAGCCCTTGGCTTTGCCCGTTCAAGACAGGCTCTTGAATCAGTGAAGAGGAAGCCGGGTGAGGCTGAGCCTCGCCCTGGGCAGCCCAGTGCAGGGGAGGGCCCTCGCCAGGCAGAGCGCGCCCCAACAGCCGTTTCCTGTCTGCTCTCGCTCTGCAGGTCCCCCGCCCCCTGGAAGGCAGTGATGGGGACAGTGACTGAGCTGGCCCACGACACACACACCGGGACCCACCAGCCTGCTGCCGGCGGCATGCCTCGCCCAGACGGGACGGCCCGCGCGCGGCCTCCGCAGCTCGGGATCCTGAGAGCTGCATCATTCTGAGTTTCCGTCACAGGGAGAACCTGCCGCGAGTCTATTTTCAGCTCACGCGTTGACTACACACAACTCAGCACGTAAAGACACTATTTTTTTAAAGAACCGATTTTCTTATTAAATGAGTACAAACCTTGCTTAGTCACTTCTTTTACCTTTTTCTCGGTCTTTTCCACGGGTCTTTCACCGAGAGAGGTGCAAGGAGCACCGTGCGCTGTGTCAGCAGCAGACCGGAGCGGGGGGAACGGGTGACCTGGCGGGGGCGCGTGGCTGGGCGCAGGCTGGAGCCGGCCGGAGAGCGGGCGGCTCCTGGCAGGACTGGCTGCCCGGCTGTCAGGGTGGGGCTCGGCGGCCCGGCGAGCGGCGCAGACCAGAACAGGACAGGGGGGCCGTCGGGCCAGGGGTAGCAGTCCCCAGCGCTGGAGGACACGGGCTCCTTCTGGGTGTCCACCTGGCCCCCTGCGGCACGCAGCTTTCATCCTGGTCCGTGCATCCCTGGCGCCGCCTGTGTTCCGGGCGTGAGGGAGGAGGGAGGGCAGAAGGAAGGGGCACATCGTTGACTGTCCCGTAGCGAGCCCTCCTGGACGTCCCGCCAGCGACTTCATCCCCTCGCTGGCCAGAGGTGTGTCACGTGGTCACGTCCAGCTGCAAGGGGGGCAGGGAAATGCTTTTATTAAGTGGCGCCCTGCGGAGAAGGCGACGCTCTGTTACCAAGGAAGAGGGGACAGGCGGGGCGGGGGGGGGGGGGGGGGGCAGGCAGTCGGCAAGTCTGCTGCAGGAGACGCGTGGTGTGTGTGCACGTGGGACGCACGCGTGCACGTACTGTGTGCCCACGTGGACGCACGTGTGGTGTGTGAGCAGTTTGTGCACGTGTATTTGTGATGTGATCGTAGGTGATGTGTCTGCATGGGTACGTGTGCACGTGTGATGTATGTGCAAATGCCGTGTGGTGGGTTGCACACGTGTGTACAACGTAGCTGGGCAAATCCCCTCGAGGGAGCACTGTCTTTCGGAGAACAGAGCGGGTGGGGCGAGTAGAATCGGGAAGACTGGCAGTGCCGTTGGGGAGAGACCAAGTGAGGTGTGCCTTTGGGTCCGAGAAACCTTGGCGAGTGGCTGCCGCTGCCGGGTGGCCTGCGGCTGGGACAGGAGGCAGGGTTCGAGGCTGACTTGGGCTTTGGGTTTCAGGAATTGAGGAGCTAGCTGGGCCATTAACAGGTGGCGTGATTGGGAACAGGATGGGCTTGAAGGAGAAATACTGGGGCTTGGCTTTAAGCATGTTAATTTTACCTGTGATAGGGCTTTTAAAGTCACTTCCCAGGGCAGAAAGTAACCTAAGAACTGCTGGGATCGTGGGGCTCTCCGCATGAAAGGTTACGTGGTCTTGGTTTCAGGGTCAAATTGTAGACAATTCCCAAGTGTGACTCCAGGCAATTAGTGAGTGCGTCTTGTTTTGTATTTTAGCAAAGAACAAACTCCTTTCTTTAAAAAAAAAAATTAATTTTGTTTGTTTATTTTTTTGGCTGCATCGAGTCTTAGTTGCGGCACACGGGATCTTCGTTGAGGCATGTGGGATCTTTCCTTGCAGAGCGCTGGCTTCTCTCTAGTTGCGGGGCGCAGGTTTTCTCTCTAGTTGAGGCGCGTGAGCTCAGTAGTTGTGGTGTGAGGGCTTAGTTGCCCTGCAGCCTGTGGGATCTTAGTTCCCCGACCAGGGATCGAACCCACGTCCCCTGCATTGGAGGGCAGATTCTTTACCACTGGACCACCAGGGAAGTCCCTGGGTGACTCATTTAAATCACCTTGGAGGATCCATGGGTATGTGATATTTTAAAATATGTACTTGGAGGGAATTCCCTGGTGGTCCAGTGGTTAGGACTCCACACTTCCACTGCAGGGGGCATGGGTTGGATCCCTGGTCGGGGAATTAAGATCCTGCATGCTGCATGGCACGGCCAAAAAAATAAATAAAATAAAATAAAATGTGTACTTGGAAAAACAGAGTACAAAACAGAAGTTGCCCTCCCTCCCTAATTCCCAGTATCTCTCCATAGGCCCCTACTCTTTTTTCTTGTGACTTCCAGAGGTCTCTGTGCATATATGAGCGTGTTTGACCCTTGTCTTCACACAGACGGTGGCGTCTTTGCCATCACAAAAGTCTGTGTCGTTCTTGCTGGTGGCCCACAGTGTACGCAGTCCATGCCACTCAGCCTGCTGGTGGACATGTGTCCAGCCTGTGATTTTGCACACAACGACCATCCCTATACATCCTTGTCCACGTGTGAGCATCCCTAGATGCAGACTCGGTGGTCTGGCAGGTTTCTAATGCCTACCTAATTCTGACAGCCCCTGTCCACCGTAGAAGTGTTTCCTTGCATCCCTGCCAGTATCATATGGCTGTGCCTGTTCCCCCACTCTCCACAACATCAGGGAGCAAACCTGATCTTGGGGCCGGCCTTCTTTTGGGTCTCGTGCCCCTTCCCTGAGTGGGGAAGCACACTCAGGAAAAAGTTAGAGTCAGGGGCCTGCATAGTCGGGGTCTCAGTTGTCAGCAACTGAGACTCAGTCTGGCTGATTTAAACAGAAAAGCAGGGCTCCCCTGGTGGCGCAGCGGTTAAGAATCCACCTGCCAATGCAGGGCACACGGGTTCGAGCCCTGGTCTGGGAAGATCTCACATGCTGCGGAGCAACTAAGCCCGTGCGCCGCAACTACTGAAGCCTGTGCTCTAGAGCCCGTGCTGCGCAACAAGAGAAGCCACCATAATGAGAAGCCCACACACCTCAACGAAGAGTAGCCCCTGCTCAAACGAAGACCCAACACAGCCAAAAATAAATAAATAAAATAAATTGAAAAACAAAAACAAAAGCTCTGTATCCCCCCGATGCCGGAGGGCAAGCAGAGCCTGAGCTGGCACCTCCTTTCCCGGCCCCAGCCCTCCTGGCTGAGGGAGGAGCTTGGCGGCCCATCATGCCAGCCTTCCCCGGCTGCCCCGCAGATTCCCACATCGGCCAGCATGTAAGATGTGCACAGGAATCAACCATCCAAGAAAACAGTGGGAAAATCATTTAAGCTTTTTTTTTTTTTAATTGAAGTGTAGTTGGTTTACAATATTCTATAAGTTGCAGGTATACAATATAGCGGTTCACAGTTTTTAAAGCTTACATCTAAGCAGTTTTGATCTGTGTGTATTGAAGCTGCAGTTTGAGAGGGTCTAAGAGGGAAAACGTTACAGGCTCCTTCTGGAAACGGAAGCCACTCTGCAGATTGAGTTGGGCAGACGTTTTCCACAGGACGTGTGGGGCTTGTGCATTGTTGGAGGGGCCTGATAACCTGGTTTGGACTGGGTCTCCTGGAATGACTCCCAAAACAAGACAGAACTGACCCCCCCCAAGGCACCTCCAGTTGCTGATGCTGCCTCTGGAGCCGAGAGGGATGGGAGGCCCCAGGACCCCCAATAGCCCCACACTTGGAGATGCATTCTGGCAGGCCCAGAGCTGCGTCCAGGGTCAGGGATTCCGGTCAAGAAGCCACCCACCACCGGACGTCCCTTACAGGAGAGACTCAAATTTGTCAACTCATATCCATCAGCAAGTGCAGCCAGGAGCAGCAGGAAGGAGGGCACCTCCCCGCCGCCCCCAGTCACGCACAGAGGCAGCAAGCGGGAGGGGCCCACGTCTTGGCTGGGGCTTGGGCCTCCAAGGAGTCTGGCAGGTGTAGTTTTTAACTTTCCAACGTTGCTAAGTAGGAGGGTGGAGTGAAGATTGAAAGGGCCTCCCTACCAGTACTTAGAAACATGAAATCACTCCCCTCTTTCATCCAACTAATTTGATCCCTTTCATGTCCCTCTCCTGTCTCCCTTTTATGGTCAAGTTTTACTTTCTCTTTAGAATTTTTTGTGTGTTAAACATCAGAGGATACTTGCGTCTGCATTTTGCTGAGCAGTTGATCACTTTAGCCTGCATTTCTTTTTTTAAGATGGATTTCTGATTGAGATATAATTCACGTACCACGAAACTCGTCCTCTCAAAGTGCACAACCCAGCGGTGTATAGTAAATCCGCAAAGTTCTGCAACCACCAGCACTACCTAATTTCACCTTTTTCATCAACCTTGAAAGGAAACCCTGCATCCAGCTGCTGTCCCAGTCCCCTCCCTCCAGCCCCTGGAAACCAGCATCTACTTTCCATCTCTACGGATTTGCCTGTTCTGTACATTTGATATAAATGGGATCATGTGATACGTGGCCTTCCGTGTCTGGCTTCTTTCACGTAGTGTAATGCTTTTTTCAAGGTTCATCTATGCTGTAGCATGTGCCGATATTTCGTCCTCCTTTGTTCTGCTGGATAACATTCCATTCTATGGATGCGCCACATTTCGTTTATTTATCAGTTGATGGACGTTTGGGTTGTTTACATTTCTTGGGAATTATGAGTAATGCTGCTAAGAATATTTTCATACACACTTCCATGTGGCTGTGTGTTTTTAATTCTCTGGGGTATATACTTAGGAGTGGAATTCCTGGGTCATATGTTAACTCCTAACAACTCTTTTGTGGAACTGCCGAACCATTTTTTTCAAGAGGCTGCATCACTTTCAATTCCCGCCAGCAGTGTATGAGGTTTCCGATTTCGCCATAGGCTTGTGCACTTCTTGTTACCTTTTTTTTTTTTTGGCTTGAAACAACGCAGATTTATTAGCTTGGAGTCATGCAGGCCAGAAGTCCAAAATGGGGCTCATGCAGCTAAAATCATGGTGCTGGCAGGAGGCTCCAGGGGAGAATTCATCTCCTTGTCCTTTTCCGCTTCTGCACACATTCCTTGCCTCACAGCCCACAGCCAGCAGTCGTACCTGTCCAGCCTCTTGCTTCTCTCATCTCCTCTCCTACTTCTTCTGGAGTCAAATCTCCCTCAACCTCCCACTTGCGATTACATTTGGGGCTCACACAGGCTCATTCAGAGCTATCCAAGATAAAGATGCAGTTACCTTTTTTTTTTTTTAAACAATGTCTTTTTAAAATTTAATTAATTTATTTTTGGCTGCCTCGGGTCTGCGTTGCTGCACGCGGGCTTTCTCTAGTTTTGGCGAGCTGGGGCTACACTTTTTTTTTTTTTTTTTTTTTTTTTTTTGCGGTACGCGGGCCTCTCACTGCTGTGGCCTCTCCAGTTGCGGAGCACAGGCTCCGGACGCGCAGGCTCAGCGGCCATGGCTCACGGGCCCAGCCGCTCCGCGGCATGTGGTATCTTCCCAGACCGGGGCACGAACCCATGTCTCCCCTGGCAGGTGGACTCTCAACCACTGCGCCACCAGGGAAGCTCGGGGCTACTCTTCATCGCACTGCGCGGGCTTCTCATTGCAGTGGCTTCTCTTGTTGCGGAGCATGGGCTCTAGGCACGTGGGCTTCAGTAGTTGCAGCATGCGGCCTCAGTTGTTGTGGCTCACGGGCTCTAGAGAGCAGGCTCAGTAGCTGTGGTGCATGGGCTCAACTGCTCTGCGGCATGTGGGATCTTCCCGGACCAGGGCTCGAACCCGTGTCCCCTGCATTGGCAGGCGGATTCTTAACCACTGCGCCACCAGGGAAGCCCTACCTGACTTTTTGATTCAATCCATCCTAGTGGTTTTGGTTTATATTTCCCTGATCCCTAATGACGTTGAATACCTTTTCATGGGCCTATTTGTACATCCTCTTTTGAGGCATATATGCAAGTCCTTTGCCCATTTAAAAAAATTTTTTTAACTGAAGTATAGTTGATTTACAATGTTGTGTTAATTTCTTCTGTACAGCAAAGTGACTCAGTTATACACATATACATATATATACTTTTTCATATTCTTTTCCATGATGGTTTGTCACAGGACACTGAACACAGTTCCCTGTGCTATACAGTAGGACCTTGTTGTTAATCCATCCCTTTGCCCATTTTAAAATTATTAGCCTTTTAACTCTTCAGTTGCAAGTCCTTTATTCTGGATACAAGTCCCTTATCAGGTATATGATTTGCAGCTATTTTCTCTCAATCTCTGGGTTGTCTTTTCTTAATGATGTCATCTGAAGCACAAGTTTTTAATTCTGATGATGTCCAACCTATTTTTTATGTTGTTACTTCTGTTTTTGGTGGCATAAGAAACCACTGCGTAATCCAAGAACCTGAAGATTTGCATCTGTGTTTCCTTCTGCGAGTTCTGTAATTTTAGCACTTACGTTTAGGCCTTTAATCCATTTTGAGTTCACTTTTGCATATAGTGTGAGGCTGTGGTCCAACTCCATTCTTTATGAAAGCAGCTCCTTTGCCCCTTTCTTGTTTGCCCATTTCTGTTCCCCTCTAACCTTAAAAGAACCTAATTATAGGAATGAGACCACTAGGCAATTTAACCTAATTCCTGACTAATGCTCTCCTGAATGCACACATGCCTTGCCTAACCTGTTGATTCTTTCCCTAGATTAAAAGAAGTCAGAATGAAGAATTAAGCAGTTAAAAAATGACCAGCTCTCTGCCCCCAGCAGCCCCCTTAGCAATCCTGCAGGCAGATCACTGAGGCAAGATAACATCTGAAGAGTCAGGCAGTGTGCACATAATGGAGAAGGACGCAGAGCCCACCCTCCTGCCTCGATGACTGCCTGAGATTCTCCCCCGTTTTTCCCTTTAAAAACTGTCATGGCTGAGCAGAATCCTCGTTGATCTCTGGACGCGAGTCCACCTCCTTCCCAGACTGCCGGCTTTTCTGATTGAAGCACCTTTCCTTTCTCCTGACTCTTGCTTCCCGTTTATTGGCTTTGAGCAGCAAGCAGCCGAAGCTGAGCTGGGGAACAGTTACCAGTGGACACCCCGTCTCCCCGCACGGTTTGTCTGGCTCTGGGTGGTGACTTCCTCGGCTCCCGCCCCCTTTCTGCACCGCCTCCTCACCCCGCCCTCCGGCTGACCCTCCCTCCTGCTCGGCCAGCCCGCCTGCCCTCCCCTCGCCCCGCCCACAGCGCCGGCAGCCGACCCCGCCCCCCCGGGATGGGCGGCCCCGCGGGCTTCCGAGACCTCCTCCGGAGGCCAGCAGCCGGCGCGCAATAGGCGCTGCGGCGGGAGGAGCGCGCGCACACCCGCGCCCTCGTCCTCGCAGCGCCCCCAGGGCAACCTCCGCTCTCCACAAACCCGGCGCCCGCTCCGCCGCCGGCCCATCGGCCCGCGCCCTCGCCTTGCCGGTCTAGCCCTCGCCGCCGTCTCCACTCCTCCCGCTCCGCCGACGTCACGCCGGGCGCCAACGCGCAGCTGCGAGCGCGGGGCGCGCGTCCCTTCCGGCTCGCCGTAGCAGGCGCGCTGCCGCTTCCTCCGGCCGGGCCCCGGATGTGTCGAGCGGAACGGTGCCGTCTGGGCCCGGTCCCCAGCCCCAGCCCGACGTGGAGGAGCGCGGCCCAGACCCGGGGTAGGTGTGGGCGCGGCGGGGACAACGGGCCGGGGGTCTTATGGCCTGCGCCCCGGCCTCGGTTCCCCCTGGAGCCGCGGGGGTCCGGGGCGCCGGGGAGGGAGGCCCCGCGCGGCGCTGGCTGTGGGACGGGACGGGCTCGGCGCCGGGACCGGTCGGCCGTGAGGTGGGCCGGCGGCGGCCGGGGGCGCCGCGGGCCCGCTGCGGGCCGGCCCGTTCCTCCCGGTGAGTGGGCCGTGGGGCCGCGGGGCGCCTCGCATTGTTTTTTGTGCGCGGGATTCAAGTCAGGTCTGTTGCTTTCTTTTGGTCTCGTGGTCCGGGTTCGATGCCCGACCCTCTCCGCAGCATGGGGATGGCGCGGCTTCGCTTCTTCGCGCGAGGTGTCCCGCGCAGGTGTGGGCAAAGGTGCCGAGGGAGAGTGACTTGTCAGACGCGTCGGCCAGGGAGCCCTGCGGCGCCGCGGCGTGCGGCCGCCTCCAGCCCCCCTCCCTCGCCCACTTGCAGCTCTCAGCTGGCTAAGGCTTGTCGCCCCCGGCGTCTTCGCGTTGCCCGCGCCCTCCGCCCGGAACACGTTCCCGCAGAGATCTGCCGCCCGCATCTCTGCTCAGACGCCACCTCCTCAGTCGGAGAAGAATAACCTAGCGGCGGGCTAGTAGTGATTATCCCGGGCGTTATAGATGAGTTTTATTCTCTTCGCTTATTTGTATTTTCTGGTGAATTTTTTTTTTTTTACCTGATATGTGCAATAAAATGGTTTTTGTAATTTTTTTTTTTAGTGGAACCAATGAAATATAAATATGCTCTCTGAATGGTTGGAAAAAAATGTAAAAATACATCTTAAAACTCTAAATCATTCTACCACCCAAATATAAGCACACTTAGCAGTTTCTTTGTGGCCCCTTGTTCTATTCGTGTAATTTTTTTTAATAATGGGGATTGTACAGTGTAATTCTATGTGCTTTTAAAAACATGTAGTTAGCATGATCAGGTGCCATGAAATCCTCTACAGGAGTTGCTGTTAGTGGAGTAGTATTAGTGAACCATCATCTACTTAATTTCTTGTGTTGGATCCCCTCTTTCTTGCCTATCCCAGGCCGTGGCTTTAACATCCTTATGTTGCCTTCAGTTTATCTTCTCTTCAGAGTATTCTCATCAACGTACAGCCCCTCCAGCTACCGTTACCCTTTCTAGGGCTTAGCTTCCTTTTATACCAGAATTAGGAAGAATCGCGAGCTCCCTATCACTACTTCCTCTTCTCATTTCTCTTGAACGTTGGTTCAAGCTAAGCTTTTGGTCCCACCTCGCCTCTGAAACAGCTCCTCTTGGGGTTAGGTGACACCATATTGCCAAGTCCCCCTGTTGGCAGCCTTTGACTGGGCCTCCCATGGCTTCCTTGAATCGCTGTGCCCTGGTGGCACTGGGACACAACTCTGTTGATTTGTCTTTTACCTTGATGGTTGCTCCTCATCTCCCTAACTTACACAGATTATAAGGCCTCGAGGTGGTCCTCTCACCTCCTCTCTGGTCTGTACACTGGGTGATCCCATCCCGTGTCACGACTGGGTCACATGTCAACACACCCTGAATGTGTTTCTCCTGGCAGGATCTTCCAAACAGCCACTTTTACACGTGTGAAACCTGCTTATACACTGCTGCATCTCAGTCAGAGGCAGCGCCATTCTTCCTGTTGCTTAGGACAGAGCTCCTTGTGTGGTCTCTGCGTTCCTTCCACGTTCCAAGTTTGACTGGTCGGCACTTTAAAAATTGATCTCAAAACTGACTGCTTCTTACTGCCTTCTTGGCTACAGCTGTCATTTAAGCCCCCCGGGTCATCTCACCTGGGTTATTCCAACGACCTCCTCCCTGCTCACCTGAGCTGAGCTGCTCTGCAGTTGACTCTGAGCACAGATTCGGGTGAGGCACTGCTTTGTTCAGAGCCCTACATCGTTTCTCATCTCCCTCAGAAAAAAAGCCAAAGTCCTTAAGGCAGTTTATGAGGCCCCTTGTGCCCAGGTCCCTGCTGCCCCTGTGACTTCATGTCCGGACCCCACTCGTTGTCACCTGGCTCCTGCCACACCCAGCTCAGGCCTGGGCACACCTCGGCTCTGCCTGAAACATCAGGTCCCCACGTGCCACGGGTCTGCCTCTCACTGAGTTCTCTTTTCAGCAGTTCCCTCCTCAGAGAGGCTGCTGGATAACCCAGCACCTTGCCCACTTGCCCACGCGCTCCATCCCTTACCCTGAGCTGTGCCACTGCACTGATGGTCTGGCACTTACCGCTTTGTGCATTGGGGCAGGAGCTATGCTTTGTTCGCTGTCGCACACACAGTGCTTCAAATCGTGTCTGATGGCGTACGTGCTTAATAAACATTTGTTGAGTAAATAAGTTAATGAACACATTCTTTTCTAAAGCAGGTGGATTTGGTAGGGACCTGGGCACGCAAGCGTAATTAGAAATTGTAGGGGTTGCTGAGGAATAGACTTCGCACGCTCTCAGTTAGAGGAGGGAAATTGGCTTTTCTAGTAGAGACTTAATGCACGAGGTGAGGTTTGGATTTCGTAGGTAGAAATGAAGAGAATTGAATTTGACTCATGCAGTTGGAGATGGGAGCTCCGGAGGCCATTGAAGGAAGGGTTCAGCTGTTGGATCTTGCATTCAGGGGGCCCTGGGTGAAGTTGGACGTCCTGCACAGGCAGCGTGGTGTCCTTCACGTGGACCATTCACCGGGGCCGTCCGTCTTATGTCTTGAATTCTCTCGTTGGCATTCTCTCTGCACTGCGACCCGCACCCCCAGGGTCCCGCGTTCCCAGTGTGGCGGCAGTGAGCGCCTGCAGGGCGAGCAGCTGACTGTGGCTGCGGCCTCACGTCTTGCTCTGGGGCTGCCTCTGCTCCTCAGCCCCCTGTACAGGGACTACGCACCGCTGCCTTTCGGAGTCAAGACCCTGGCCCTTAGACTTTTCTTCTGCGTAGAGCATCCTTTGGGCCTGTTATCTCAGCCCCGCCCCTTCTGTGTTTTTTTTTTGCTTTGTTCTAACCAACAGAAATTTTTATCCTGTTTAGGCGCACTATTATATTGTAGAAATAAATTTAAAAAATCATTTATGTTCTGAGTGGAAGGGAAGGTCTTTGCATATCCTCACTTTGCTGTTTTACTTAGCTTTTTTTTTTTTTTTTAATGTACGTTTAATAGTATTCACTTTTTGGAGTAGAATTCAGAGAATTTTGACAGATGTGTAATTTCCATGACAATTGGGATACAAAACAATTCCTTCCCTCCCAGCAGTTGCCTTGTGCTGCCACTCTGTAGTGAACTCTTTCCCCAGCCCTTGGCAGCCTCTGACCCCTGAGTGTGTGTTTTCTGTGTTTTTCAGGATGTCAGCTACAGGAACTCACACAGCGTGGAGCCTTTTGAGTCTGGCTTCTTCCACTGAGCGTAATGCCTTTGAGATTCATCCAGGTTGCTGCGTGTACCAAGAATGTCTCTTTTTGTGGAGTAGTAGGTCCACAGTGTGGATGGACCGCGGTTATCCATTCACTCGTTGAAGGACATTTGGATTCTTGCCAGCCTTTTAATACAAGTAATGAATGGACAGTTTACATTGCATTACAGTCAGACAGTACAGAAGCACCCCAAGCATGACGAGGCTCCTCTTTGCTCTTTCTCCTCATTCTTGACTTCCCCAGACTGACTGATTTGGTATCCATTTCTTTATTTATTTTTAAATTTAAAAAAATTTTTTTTTTTTTGGCCATGCCACGTGGCTTGCAGGATGTTAAGTTTCCCGACCAGGGATTGAACCCAGACCCTCAGCAGTGAAAGCACCGAATCCTAACCTCTGGACCACCGGGGAATTCCCCGGTATCCATTTCTTTTCAAAGTGTATTCTTGTAAACAGCATATAGTTGAGTCTTATTTTCTTAATCTAGATTGTGACTTTAAGATTTTTATTTGATATTTGGTCTATTTAATTTTTTTAATATAAATTTATTTTACTTATTTTTGGCCGCGTTGGGTCTTCATTGCTGCACGTGGGCTTTCTCTAGTTGCGGCGAGTGGGGGCTACTCTTGGATGTGATGCGAGGGCTTCTCATTGCGGTGGCTTCTCTTGTTGGGGAGCACGGGCTCTAGGTGCGCAGGCTTCGGTAATTGTGGCTCACGGGCTCTAGAGTGCAGGCTTAGTAGTTGTGGCGCACGGGCTTAGTTGCTACACAGCATGTGGGATCTTCGTTCCCAGACCAGGGCTCGAACCCGTGTCCCCTGCATTGGCAGGCGGATTCTTAACCACTGTGCCACCAGGGAAGCCTCTCTTTAACTTTTAAATAAACACTTTGGAATAACTTAAGATGTACAGAAAATTTGCAAAAATAGGTTTCTTTCTATATATTAAAAGCTACATTCTCTGTGAGGGTGATATCTCCCACAAGAGGATCAGAATTGGTTCTTGAGAGGAAGGTGAGAAAAAATTAGGTGTGACAGTGGTTTGTGGCACCCCAAAGAGTCATAGTACTTCACAGATATACAGCATAGCTATGGTTTACAACTTCATGGGGGACGGTCGGGAGAGAAATGCCTAAGTAGGCTTCTTAGGGGGACAATGGGGAAAAAAAGGTTGAGAAATAGCAGCAGAACAATGAATTGGGCGTTTGTAGCTTTATTAGCTGGCGTTGAAGGAAGCACTTCTTCAGCTTGTCTTGAATGTTCCTCTCAAGCTGAGATAGATCCCACCTGGCATAGTACAGGGGGCGCTGGCCCATCGGGTTAAGGACCCACCACCAACACCATGATTTTAATCAGAAGGGACGCTGGGGACATGAAGTCTGGGCTTCCGTTTGCACTGCAGCCCCAGAGAGGTCAGGCCTCTAGTAGCCCAGAGTTTAGTCTGTGCTCTGTAGTACAGACTGTGTGCTCTGTAGTAGCACAGAGTTTGTAGTAGCACAAACTCAGTTTAGTCCATTTTATATCTTTTGGAACTTACGTATTTTAGGAACTACTATGGAACCTTCATAACCTGCTCTGAGGTGGGAGAAGAATGAGTGTTTTGTTAGCCAATAGGACTTTTGTTAAGTGACATCTGGTGTTACCATCTTAATAGATGCTAACATTTTACTATGAAAAATTTCAAAGATACACAAAGATTGAAAGAATTTTATAGTAAACACCTAGATACCCACCACCTAGTTTTCTATTATTAACATTTTACTGACCTGCTTTATCACACATCCATCTATCCATTCATCTTTTAAAAATTTGGGGGAGCAATTCGAGATGAGTGAAAGCATTGTTTTTAATGTGTTTAAGCCTCTTTTTTACTCCCTCTCGCAGAGGTAGTTGGTCCATTTTGGGGGTGTCTATCAAGTTACTTAGGGCTGCACAAAGACAACTTATATAAAAAGCCCTTGAATACAGGTTACCAGGGAGTGGAGGGCAAAGAGCATTCTCCACAGAGGGGAGTTCTGGAGGGCGGCGGTGCTTTTTCAGGGAAAGAGGGAGGGTTCACGTGGCTGCACCTGGGGTGTCTGGGGGTGAAGGTCCTCGTGGTGTAGCAGCCACCGCTCTGCTGATGGGGTCAGTCTCCATCCCCGCCTGGGCTCCCCCGAATTGCTTTCTCACAAAACTGAGATGTGGTGGTGGTGCCTGGAGCTCGAGGACCTCAGACTCCCCCGGCCGACGCTGCCTGCCTTTCAGCCCCGCAGAGGCCTGCTCCGTGTGGCGACGCGGCCCCCACGGTGCCCTGAGTGGCGTCCTTCACCCTGGCCTTTCTTAACCCGCCTGTGCCTGTTACTAGGCCTCCAGTCTTAACTCTGCTGGTTTTCTAGAGTGTGAGTGTGTGTGCAGCAGCGTCTCTGTTTGAGGAGAGCCCCAGGTTGAAAGGAGAAGCTTTACTTAGTCTTGGATTTGTTTGTAGTCCCATCGCTGACTTGACTTTGAGATACAAATGGTGTTAAACGATGGCATGAGTTTATTTTTTTCAAAGATGGAGATGAAACAGCTGAGAACCACTGTCCTAAAATCTCCTAACCTTTCTCTCTGTCTTCCATCACCACCCCGGGCAAGGCTGTGTACATTGCTGCTTGTTCTGCAGAGCTCTCTGCCCCTAGTTTTCCTCCATTCTGCCAGGATGTCATTGTTTTTAGGCCATTTCAGGAGACAGGAAATGTATTTTAAGGAAAAACCATGAGTTGATACTGACTCCCTCTTCTTATCCAGCATCATGGAGTTGATCCGTGCCTTCCTTCCCCGTACCATTGGTGATTATTTTGTCCTTTCCAGAGTTAGATTTGCTTCTGTTTGCGTTCAGTTTTAGGGAGCTCTTCATCCCTATTGATTTAATTTTGCTTTTTGAACATGTAACACTTGAACATGATTCTAAAAGTCAGAATGATATGAGATGGCGTGCTCAGAAGCGCCCCTTCCTTCACTGTCCTGCCAGTCTGCTTGCACCACCCCCTTCACTTCTGGCTTATTCTTCCTGAGTTCCTTTTTTTGCAAAAGTAAGCAGGTATTTATGGGGTGTTATTGCTTCCAGACTCTTTAGTGGACATAACTAGGAAATATATTTTTTAAGAAAGAAATATATATAGAGATATGTATGATCTGCTTATTTTTATTGGAATATAATTAACATACAACATTATATTAGTTTTAGGTGTCCATCATGATTTGACATTTGTGCACATTGCAAAATGGTCACCACAGTAAGTCTGGTTACCATCTGTCGTCATACAGAGTTACAATTTTTTTTTTCTTGTGATGAGAATTTTCAAGATTTACTCTCTCGGGGCTTCCCTGGTGGCACAGTGGTTAAGAAACCGCCTGCCAGTTCAGGGGACATGGGCTCGAGCCTTGGTCTGGGAAGATCCCACATGCCGCGGAGCAGCTGAGCCCGTGCGCCACAGCTACTGAGCCTGCGCTCTAGAGCCCGTGAGCCACAACTACTGAAGCCCACGTGCCTAGAGCCTGTGCTCCGCAACAAGAGAGGCCACCGCGACGAGAAGCCCGCACACTGCAACGAAGAGCAGCCTCCGCTCGCCGCAACTAGAGCAAAGCCCACACGCAGCAGCAAAGACCCAACGCAGCCAAAAATAAACAAAGAAAATTAAAGAAAATAAAGATTTACTCTCAGCAATTTTTGAATATGCAGCACAGTATTACTGACTACCGTTCCCAAGCTCTACCTCCCCAGGACTTATTTATCTTATAGCTGGAAGTTTGTACCTTTTGATCCCCTTTAACCCACTTCGCCTACCACCCAACCCCCACTGCAACCACCAACTTGTTCTCTGTATCTGTGAGTTTTGTTTAGATTTCACATACAAGTGAAATCATACAGTATTTATCTTTCTTTGTCTGACTTATTTCACTTAACATAATACCCTCAAGTTCCATCCATGTTGTTGCAAATGGCGGGATTCCATTCTTTTTTATGGCTGAGTAATATTCCATTGTATATCTCTCCATATCTATCTTTCTATATAGTTCACATCTTCTTTATCCATTCATTTATTGATGGGCACTAAGGTTGCTTCTCTATCTTGGCTATCGTAAATAATGGTGCATATGAACATAGGGGTACATATAGCTTTTCAAATTAGTGTTTTTGTTTTCTTCAGATACAGTGGAATTGCTGGTAATAGAATTGTCATATGGTAGTTCTGTTTTTAATTTTTTTTGAGGAAGCTCCATACTGTTTTCCATAGTGGCTGCACCAGTTTACATTCCCACTAACAGTGCCTGAGGGTTCCCTTTTCTCCGCATCTTTGCCAACATTTGTCATTTGTGGTCTTTTTGATAACAGGTGTGAGGTGATACCTCGTGGTTTCGATTTGCCTTTCCGGTGTGAAGTGGTATCTCGTGGTTTTGATTTGCATTTGCCTGATGACTAGTGACGTTGAGCATCTTTTCATGTATCTGTTGGCCATCTGTTTCTTCCTTGGAAAAATGTTCGGATCCTCTGTCCATTTTTCAATTGGATTGTTTTTTTTTGTTATTGAGCTGCATGAGTTCTTTATATATTTTGGATGTTAACCCCTTATCAGATATATATCTTCTTCTATTCTTCCTATAAAAAGATTGCCTTTTTATTTTGTTGACGGTTTTCTTTGTTGCACAGAGCTTTTAAGTTTGATGTCTCCCATTTGTTTATTTTTGCTTTTGTTGCCATTGCCTTTGGAGTCAGATCCAAAAAAAAAAAAAGTCTCCAAGAGAGATGTCAAGAAGCTTAACCACCTGTGTTTTCTTCTAGGAGTTTTATGGTCTCTGGTCATACATTCAAGTCATTAATCCATTTTGATTTTAATTTAATCCATTAATCCATTTAATTTTTGTGTATGGTGTAAGATAGTGGTCCGGTTTTATTTTTTTGCATGTGGCTGTTCAGTTTTCCCAGCACCATTTATTGAAGAGACTGTTTCTTTCCCATTGTATTTTCTTACCTCCTTTGTCATAAATTAATTGATCATATATGTGTGGGTTTATTTTTGGACCTTCCGTTCTGTTCCATTGGTCTGTGGGTTTGTTTTTATGCCAATACCATACTGTTTTGACTACTAGAACTCTGTAATATAGTTTGAAATCAGGGAGCTTGATGCCTCTAGCGTTGTTCTTCTTTCTCAAGATTTCTTTGGCTTTTCATGATCTTTTGTGGTTCTATACAAATTTTTAGATTGTTTGTTCTATTTCTGTGAAAAATACCTTTGGGAGTTTGATCGGGATTGCATTGAATCTGTAGATTGCTTTAGGTGTATGGACATTTTACCAATGTTAACCCTAATCTGAGAGCACAGGTATCTTTCCAGTTACTTGTGTCATCTTCAGTTTCTTTCATCAGTGTCTTACAGTTCTTAATGTACAGGTCTTTTACCTCCCTGGCCAGAAAATTCCTAAGTATTTTATTCTTTTTGATGCAATTGTAAATGGGTGTTTTTCTTAACTTCTCTAATAATTCTTAGTATATGAAAGTGTAACAGATTTTTGCATATTGATTTTGTATCCTGCAACTTTACTGAATTCATTTATTAACTGTAACGGGTTTTGGTGGAGTCTTGAGGGTTTTCTGTGCATCATATCGTGTCATCTGCAGATGGTGAGTTTTACTTCTTTTTGATCTTGGACACCCTTTTATTCCTTTTCCCTGTCTAATTGTTCTGGCTAGGGCTTCCAAAAGTGTGTCGAATAAAAATGGCAAGAGGGGGCACCCTTGTCTTGTCCTGATATGAGAGGAAGTGCTTTCAGCTTCTCACTGTCGAGTATGATGTAGCTATGGGCTTGTCATATGTGGTCTTTATTACGTTGAGGTATGTTCCCTCTGTACCCACTTTGTTAAGAGTTTTTATTCTAAATGGATGTTGAGTTTTGTCAAATGCTTTCTCCGCTCTATTGAGATGATCATGTGATTTTTACCCTTCCTTTTGTTAATGTGGTGCAACACGTTGATTGATTTGCTCATGTTGAACCATCCTGCATCTCTGGAATAAGTCCCAGTTGATCACGGTGTATTATCCTTTTAATGTATTGTTGAATTCAGTTTGCTGATACTTTGTTGAGGATTTTTGCATCTGTGTTCATCAGGGATGTTAACCTGTAATTTCTCTTTTGGTGGTGTCCTCGTCTGGTTTTCGTATCGGTAATGCTGGCCTCGTAAAATGAATTTGGGAGCGTTGACTCCTTTTCATTTTTTGGAAGAGTTTGAGAAGGATAGGCATTAAATCGTTTTTGAATGTTTGGTAGAATTCATCAGTGACGCCGTCTGGTCCTGGACTTTTGTTTGTTGGAATGTATCTGTTTATTTATTTATTTATTTTTGGCGATGTTGGGTCTTCGCTGCTGCATGCGGGCTTTCTCTAGTTGCAGTGAGTGGGAGCTACTCTTCGTTGCAGTGCGCGGGCTTCTCATTGTGGTGGCTTCTCTTGTTGTGGAGCGTGGGCTTCAAGTAGTTGTGGCTCGCGGGCTCTAGAGCGCAGGCTCAGTAGTTGTGGTGCACGGGCTTAGTTGCTGGTGGCATGTGGGATCTTCCCGGAGCAGGGCTCGAACCCGTGTCCCTGCATTCTTTTTTTTACAAAAATAAACAGGGCTTCCTCGGTGGCACAGTGGTTAAGAATCTGCCTGCCAATGCAGGGGATGTGGGTTCAATTCCTGGTCCAGGAAGGTCCCACATGCCATGGAGCAACTAAGCCCATGCACCACAACTACTAAGCCTGCGCTCTAGAGCCTGCAAGCCACAGCTTCTGAGCCCGTGTACCACAACTACTGAAGCCCACATGCTCTAGGGCCCCCATGCTGCAGCTACTGAGCCCGCGTGCTGCAAATATTGAAGCCCGCACGCCTAGAGCCCATGCTCTACAACAAGAGAAGCCACTGCAGTGAGAAACCCGTGCACCGCAATGAAGAGTAGCCCCCGCTCGCTGCAACTAGAGAAAGCCTGGGTGCAGCAATGAAGACCCAATGCAGCCAAATAAAAATAAAAATAAATGAATGAATGAGTGCAGGAAAGGTATGTCTCTGTCCTTCCATTAATTAGTCCGCCTGTCTGTCTTTCTTTTCCCCTTTCTTATACAAAGTTATTTCCCCATATATAGTCTTTTACACTTTGTTTATTTGATTTAGCAGTATACGTTCTGGAAATTGCTTTATACCAGTTCATGGAAATCTTTCTCATTCTTTTGTACAGCTACATAGTACTCCATTAAGTGAATGTACTGTAATATAGTCAACCAGTCTCTGAAATATTATGGATGTGCTGTTTATATCCGGTATTTTGCGTTTACAAATAATGCTGTAGTGAATAAACATTGTGCTTGTGTGTTTTCATTTTGGAGGTGGATGTTCATGGTGAATGTGTAGTGGGACTGCTGGGTTGAAGAGTAAGAGCATGTGTAGTTTCTTCTTCTTTTTGGCTGTGCTGGGTCTTTGTTGTGGTGTACAGGCTCTTCGTTGTGGCGCGTGGGCGTCTCTAGTTGTGGCGTGTGGGCTCAGTAGTTGTGGCGTGAGGGCTTAGTTGCTCCGCGGCATGTGGGATCTTAATTCCCCGACCAGGAATCAAACACGCGTCCCCTGCATTGGAAGGCGGATTCTTAACCAATGGACCACGAGGGAAGTCCTGAGCATGTGTAGTTTTGGGTAAATGGTGCCAGGTCCCTTTGTAGGGTTGTACAGCTTAACATCCCACAGCAGAGTTGAGAGGGCCTGGTTCCCACAGTCTCACCAACAGAGTGTGTTGTCTGGCTTTTGAATTTTGTTAGGCTGATAGATGAGAAATGATATTTCAGCTTAGTTTTAATTCATATTTCTTTCATTATGAGTGATGGATTTACAAGTGAATGTGCTTGAAAAATTCAGCTTCAAGTCTTACCTTGGAGTTTTACTTTGTTTTACTGATTTTTGCAATAGAAAATCCCATTTCATAAATACAGGCTAGGCGTGAGTGAAATGAATCAGGCGTTTGGTTCGTTACATGTGAGCAACCTTGTAGAGAGAGAGTCATAGTGTTTTGGTGGGTTTTGATGTTAGTCAGGAAGGCCAAGCCTGGGTTCTGGTTGATGCTGGTAATTGTGTTAGGAAGTTGTGGGGCTGGCTTTATGCCAGGCCTCCTCTGGTCTCTGCCTCTGCGTGTCTTCATGGCCTGTGAGGGGCTCTTTGACACAGATGCTGCGCATTGGATGTGGGCTTCCTCCCGTTCAGAAATGGCCCTCTTGATGGTGCAGCATAGAAATGCTTCCCCGCTCTGACAGCAGTGCTCCCTGGGTGGTGAGCGGTGCCTGGCCCTTGGCTGTGGTGTGGGAGGCGCGTCGACTGTGGCGATGAGCGCAGTGAGCCTGGCGGCCTGGGGCTTCTGCTCAGCTCCCGCTTCTTGTTGCCGGCTGGGATGTGGCCCAGTGTGGCCAGTACTTGGATGTTTCTAATGAATGAAGCTGACAACTTGCGTTTTTTATGTGAAATCTCCTGGTATAAAAATATCAATTGAAATGAATCCAAACAGCAGATGACATCATACAGACTAAAACCGTGTCTTCAGTCTGCATAGAGCCAGGGCGGCCATGATTGCCAGCATCTCCTTCCGAGCGACTTGGGGACTCCCCACCCAGTGTGGTGTAATGGCCCTCTGAGCCCTGGCTCTGTCTGTCTCCTCGGCCTTGGTCTTCAGCACGCTAGTATTCTAGCACTTTCCCCTCCTCTGCTTTTCCCATGCTCGCTCGTTTACTCACCAAGCACCTACCGGGTGTCTCTCATATGCCAGGCTCTGTTCTGGGTGCTGGTGGTTCATCAGTGAGCCCAGTCAGACAGCCTCCCTTACACGACATGCTGTTATGCTTGGCCAAAGACGTTTCTTTTAACGTGTACAGAGAGAGCTAGAAATATGTACACGCCCATATATGTGTTGTCATGTCGAGATTTTAAAAACGTGTATACGTATAATATATATGCTACACGTATGTTTGGCTTTACTCAAGCTATATAATTTAAGTACGTACAAGCGTTTCCTCATTCTTTTAGTGGCTGCCTCTAAAGGGTGGTTATACCAAATTTTGTTAAAAGTTCCCTATAGGTGAGCATTTACATTGTTTGAAATTTGACATTATAAATAATATTATAATGAACACCTTTGGACAACTGTATATTTGTGTGAATAGATCCCTAGAAGTGGAGTTCCTTGATCAGTGTACATTAAAATTGTGATAGGTAATGCCGCGTTACCCTCCAGAAAGCTATAGCTGTGCTTTACTTCCCTCATTTGTGTATGGCGGGTTCGCCATTTCCTAGCAGCCTTACTAAACCTGAATATTATCAGTCTTTTGATCTTCACTAACCTGTCAAACAACAAATAATTGTCTCACTTTATTTCATATTTTGTTATTAATGAGGTTAAGCGTTTTTGATGTTTATGTGTCATCTGAATTTCTTGTAGAATTTCTGGTTTAGCCTCTTTTCTTGGGTTGTTTGGCTCTTCTTGATTTGTGGGAATTCTTAAGGATGGATAACCTTTTGTCATATAGGCTTCAAATATTTTTTTTTTTTTTTTTTTTTTTTTGCGGTACGCGGGCCTCTCACTGTTGTGGCCCCTCCCGTCGCAGAGCACAGGCTCCGGACGCGCAGGCCCAGCGGCCATGGCTCACGGGCCCAGCTGCTCCGCGGCACGTGGGATCTTCCCGGACCGGGGCACGAACCCGTGTCCCCTGCATCGGCAGGCGGACTCTCAACCACTGCGCCACCAGGGAAGCCCATAGGCTTCAAATATTTTTCATCAATCTCACTTTTTTATTGTAATGTTCTTCTTTAGTAAGGTTGTCAGTTGTTAATGCTTTTTAAGAATAAATATTGTTTCTAGGTTTCACGCCATGTTTAGGAAACTCTTCATTACTGCAGGATTATAAAGATATTCTCATATGTTTCAAAATATTTTTATGGTTTGATTTTACCCCCTTGAGTAATTTTTGTGAATGGTGTGAGGTGCAGGGGTGGGCGGGGCTCAGGGGGTAGATCTGACTTTTATTTTTCTAAATGGATCGATCTAAGAAAGTTTGGATTTTAATTCTCTAGCTTCAGGACTTCTCTGGCTGTCCAGTGGTTGAGACTCCACGCTTCCACTGCAGGGTGTGCAGGTTCGATCCCTGGTCAGGGAACTAAGATCCCACGTGCCGCAAAGAGCAGCCAAAATATAAATAAAAAAATAAATAAGTGATAAAAAAATAATTCTTTAGCCTTCCAGAAAGCTGTTGTGAACTTTAGTAATGCTCTAAAAAGACTTCTTATTTTAAACATCTCTACAACAGTCAGAGAGGTTTAAAAATAGCATCTGTCTGTGAGAGGCCTTTTTCTCTGTGGTCTGCAGCTCTTGGTGAGGCACAGATTTGTGGGCCCCACGAAACCCTGAGAGGCTCACCGGGTGGACCATTGCTGGAGGTGGCAGGGAGGCAGGGACAGATATGTCAGTGGGGTCTTGTGTCTTAAGGCAGAGAACTGCGGGGGTTTGTGCGATAGGCTGGAGTGGAGGGTGTGGCGTCTCTTCTATTGCAAAGTGTTTTCTTTTTTTTTAAATTGAAATATAGTTGGTGTACGATATTGTGTTAGTTCCAGGTGTACTAATGATTTGACATGTGCGCACATTATGAAACGGTCACCGTGATGAGTCTAGCAGCCACCTGTCCCCGTACAAAGTGTTATTACAGTGTCACTGACCATATTCCTTATGCTGCACCTTACATCACGTGACTGACTTCTATAACTGGAGGCTTGTACCACTTAATACCCTTCACCCATTTCACCCACCTCTCATCCCCTCCCTTCTGGCAGCCACCTGTTTGCTCTCTGTATCTGTGAGTCTGCTTTCATGTGTTGTTTTCTTTATGTGCTGGATCAGCCAAGATGTGCCTGGCTCTTGCAGCCGGCAGGTGCGCCCCGGGCGCTGCTGGCATCCAGCACAGGGCGGAGTGCCCGCCACGTGTTCCCTGCAGTTAGCTTGTTGTTGTGCTCCCTCGGGGCCTCATCCCTGTGCTCCTGTGAACTGCCAAGCAGGACCGAGTCAGTGTGGCAAACAGCATGCCCCTGTCTTTGCCAAAGCGTGTCACGTGACCACCCAGTCCAGGGCTGGGAAATGCACACCCGTGTTGTAACTGGCGGGAGAATCGGAGTGTTTGGTGAAGAGCACTGATGGCTGTGGCACAAGCCAGTTAAGGACAAACTTGGAAAGCATAGAAAGGCAGCAGGGAAAAATCAAAGTGTACTCTGTCACATAGTCAGTATTAATACTGTTTTGCATAGATGTATCAAAGTTTATTGATGTTTATCGTTGGGCATGCCACCTTTCTGCTACAAATAACATTTCAGTCAACATCCTTGTATATTGAACACAGCTCTGATTCTTTTTCTTAGGCTGATCTAGGAGTCGGATTATTGGGTCAGAAGACGTGAATGTGCTGTAAGACTCTTGTACCTACTGCCAAATTGCTCTCTGGAGTTTCCACTTGAAAATATTCCCAGACACTATTTGTGGCTTCTGTCCTCCCTTCATTCCCATCATGTTCTGTCTGTTCCTTCTGCCCTGAGTTCATGCTCGTGTGTTCAAGCCCTGATCCACCCTCCTCCTCTTTCCCTTCTCCTCACTCTTCGTCCAGCCCGGGAGCTGTTGTTGACGTAGCAGAACTACCCAAAGCGGGAGCCTGGCCTGAGGGCCGGATCCGTCTGGGGGGATGACAGGGCTGAGAGGGAGACGGGTTTGGGAAGGGAGCAGGGCTCATGACCTGAGCTCCCTGCTCGTTGAAGGGGAAGAAGAGGCTTCCCAATCCCTAGCTGCCTGGACTCTGGGAGCCCCGAAAGAGAAGCTGGGGAGGGAGGCCCTGGGGGGCTGGGAGCATGTCCAGGCCTCAGCGGGGGGTGAGGGGGTGGGAGCAGCTGCTATGGGGACCCAGTTTCCTGAGCCCTTCCCCCCTCACTCTTTCCAGTTCTGACCTGGGGACCCCTGCCTACACCAAGGATGGGGCCCAGGTAGGTGTTTCTTAGGGTGGCCTCTTCCCGGCACCAGACGTGCCCCCTGTGTGATGTCAGCATTGCCCTGAGTGAGCAGCCGCCGCACAGACGGCACCAGCCCCGCGTGGCCCCAGTGGGCGCTGCGCGCAGTGGTCTGAGGGCTTGTCCCCGCTCCTCGCAGGTTGCGGCGGTGCGCTGACGCGGCCCGCTGATCTCGGCCTGGTCCTGGGCAGTGTCCTCCTCAAACCGCGAGCCAAACAGCCCTCTGCGGCTGCTGGCGGGCCTTACAGTTAGGGACATCGCCGCCACCAATTCAGGAGATGGTGGCTTTGCTTTCCACCGGGGTACCTGTACCATGTTCCGGGGGATGCTGTTTTAGATAAGTGGTTTCTTTACATCACAGTTGATTGGGTTTGTTTCTCCAACCTGACCGTAAGCTCACTGAAGTCAGGAACCTTTTTAAAAAGTCGAGGTGTAGTTTACAGTTCTTTGAATTTGAACGAACACACTCATTCTTGTAACCATCGTCCCAAATCAAGTGTAGAACCAGTTCCACACCCCCAAGTTCCCACCTGCAGCCTGGCAGCGTCTGTCTAATCTGTCTCTGTGGTTTTGCCTGTTCCAGAATGTCTTGTCGTGTCAGTGGCCTGCAGTCCGTGGTCCTTGCGTCTGGCTGTGCTCCTTGGCGTCCTCGTGGTGTGGGTGTGTCTGTAGCTCGGCCTTTACGTTGCTGAGGCAGCCACGTTGTGTGGCTCTTCCAGGTGTTTTATTCCTTCGCCAGGTGAAGGTCAGTATTTATGTCTCCATATGTCTCAGTAGATAGTTTTTTAATTTATATCTTTAACAGAGTCGTGGTTAAGTTGTACAATTAGTATGCTACTTTTTTCACTTAATAATATATCTGAAAAACTTTTCCATGTTTATAACATAGTCTCCATCTAGAACTTGAACATTGGATATTTCTGGTTACACTTCTTTTTACTTCTACTGTAGTATTCTGTAATAAATATTTTTATGCATAATTTTAAAAAATTGGTAGGTGAATTTCCTTAGCAATTCCCAGAGGTTGGATTAGTAGGTCAAAGGTAATGGGGCCTGCTTCCCCACCGTTGTCGGCCACCCTGTTAGGCGTGTTCTGAGCTCTGAGCCCTCAGAGATCTGCGCTGTCTCCCTCCACATTTTTTCAAGAGGTCAGTCATCACAACGTATTCCCCGACCCCGCGCCCCCATTCTTTACCTTCCCCCTGGTTTTGTAAATTATTATGTGTGAGAGAGTTTCTTTCTGGCCTTTGTTCTCTCTTATCATCTTTGGTATTCTGGGAATGTATTTTAAGGAAATAATCTGAAATATGTCCTAATGTGTTTGTTTATTCTTTTTATTCTATTTTTGTGTCTGTTCTACACTAATCTTCCTCATAATGCTTGTTTAAAAAGATCAGGAACAAAAGCTCTTTTTTAAAACTTGATTGATTGATTGATTGGGCTGCGCCGGGTCTTAGTTGCGGCATGCATGCGGGATCCAGTTCCCTGACCAGAGATCGAACCCAGGCCCCTGCATTGGGAGCACAGAGCCTTAACCACTGGACCACGAGGGAAGTCCCAAAAGCTCGTCTTGAAAGCAATAAGCATGCCGCAGAGTCCCCCGCCCTTGAGTGTCCCACAGCTCACAGTTCCCGCCCACGTTGCTGGGCTCTCTGCTGGGGGCGAGGGTGGGAGAGGGCTCCTGGGATGATAATTAAGGCTGTGGTCCCGATTTCCCGTTTGGATGTGTTGGCTGCAGCTTGCCAATGGTCTTTAGACTCCATCTTCAGAGACGGTCATCAGAGCAGAGAGTGCCTTCTCCTGCTAGTCTAAGCAGGCACTGGTCTTTATGTTTCCCAGCCTTCACTTGTACACCCATGAGTTCTGTAGCCCTTGATTTCATACATATGTGTGTTTCAGCCAGGGGCCTGGGACTGTGGCAGCATTCATACAAATGTGTATTTTCACTTTTTAAGTCTTGTAACTTTTGGTTTATAATGCTTTTCATCCCTTGTCCGTTTTCTCCGTGAAATAACAGTGATGCCCTGAAGACGAAAGGATGCTCCTGCTTGTCTTGCGGGGAGGGCTGGAGGGAACACCAAGAAATGGGGAGCTAGGTGTGTCAGTGAAGACTTGAGAATTGTAATCGGGGGGAGGGTATTTCTGACCCAGCCAGTGGGGAGCAGACAGGCTGCGGCTGTCGTCCTGTTCCCAGCGGGGTCGCCCCCTTGCAGACAGCGAGGTTCCAGCCCAGCGTGACTTGTGGGCGGCCTCCCTGCCTCACCTCAGAATGAGCCTCCTCCCGCTAGTCCTCTGCTTCCTCCCGTCCTTTCCCAGCGTCCTGTCCCCTCTCCCGCCCCCTTCCCTAGTCCGCGGCCCTCAGCACTCTTGGGGCCATGAACCCCTTTAAAGCCATGTCCCAGCACCCAGAGAGTTGGCGGACCCCTGACGGGGACTCTCCCGTCCTGGCCGCTCCCTTCTCTCCTGAGGTTTTCTTCTGGAAACACCCACCGCCCCCAGGTGAGCTCGTAGAGAGGGCTGAGGTGCGAGGCTGGCACCAGGCCTGGGCCTCTCCCCCAGGAGCGCAGAGTCTGACCCGGGATGGGGGCTCTGTGTGTTCACACTCAGGTAACCCGGGGGTGTTCGCAGGGGCGTCGCACAGATGCTCATGAGAACTGCCGGCTGGTGAGGGGCGGTTCTCTTCTGATGACATGCGACGGTGGCATGTGTGGGAGCCACTGGCGGCCTCCTGGGCACCGTTCCTCCACTGGGAGAGATGGGCAGACTGCCCCAGCACGTGGCGGCACGGAGCAGGGCCACCGGCCGAGGAATAGCCTCCCAGGAAGAAACATGCCTGTCGCGAGCGCCAGCACCAGGTTCATATCCCGCTGGCCTTGAGCAAGTGATTGCCAGTTAGCTTCCTCGGGAGCTGGTTGGGACCACCCACCTGCTCCTGCCAGGCCATGTCCTGGCCCCAGGCACAGCAGTGACCCAGAAGGCCCTGTCCCTCCTCTGTGCTGAAGGAGATGGTCTCCAGTGCCATCTCGTCGGGGCTCGATGACAGTAAGACAGTGGTTTGTATCAGATGCTGGTGGGAACATCCCTCCAGAGCATCTGTCCGGTACTGCTAAATGGTACTCAGAATAAGTAGTGATCAGATGGTTATATTTGCCTCTAAGTAACTTGATTTTAACTTTGATTTTTCAGGAGAGCATTAAGTTGGATAAAAAAGGAGGGCGATCATGCACCATGGCAGCGGCCCTCAGAACGTCCAGCACCAGCTGCAGAGGTCCAGGGCCTTCGCTGGCAGCGAAGGAGAAGAGCAGCAGGCCCGCCCCAACCCCGCGCAGTCCCCCGCCACGCCCTTTGCGCCGGCGGCGAGCCCGTCCGCGCCCCAGTCCCCCGGTTACCAGGTTCAGCACCTGATGAGCCGCAGCCCCGTGGCCGGGCAGAGCGTGAACATCGCCCTCCAGAATGTGGGGCCGGTGGTGGGAGGGAACCCCCAGATCACGCTGGCCCCCCTGCCGCTGCCCAGCCCCACTTCTCCGGGATTCCAGTTCAGTGCGCAGCAGAGGCGGTTTGAGCACGGGTCTCCATCGTACATCCAGGTCACTTCGCCGCTGTCCCAGCAGGTGCAGACTCAGAGCCCCACCCAGCCCAGCCCCGGGCCGGGACCGGGCCTGCAGAGCGTGCGGGCGGGAGCCCCTGGCCCCGGCCTGGGCCTGTGCAGCAGCAGTCCCACCGGGGGCTTCGTGGACGCCAGTGTGCTGGTGAGACAGATCAGCCTGAGCCCGTCCAGTGGCGGCCACTTCGTGTTCCAGGAGGGCTCGGGCCTGGCGCAGATGGCCCCGGGCGCCCAGGTTCAGCTGCAGCACACGGGGGCGCCCATCACGGTCAGAGAACGGAGACTTTCGCAGCCCCACGCACAGTCGGGGGGCACCGTCCACCACCTGGGACCTCAGAGCCCCGCGGCCGCAGGCGGGGCCGGCCTGCAGCCCCTGTCCAGCCCTGGCCACATCACCACGACGAGCTTGCCGCCCCAGATCAGCAGCATCATCCAGGGCCAGCTGATCCAGCAGCAGCAGGTGCTGCAGGGGCCTCCGCTGACCAGGCCTCTGCTCCCTGGGGTCGGGGGGACTTCGGCGTTTGGGATGACGTCCCCACCCCCCCCCACCAGCCCTTCCAGGACCGCAGCGCCCCCGGGCCTCTCCAGCCTTCCTGTCCCGTCTGCGGGGAGCGCGGGGATAAGAAAGGCTCCCAGGAAATTGGAAGAGATCCCCGCGGCCTCCCAGGAGCTGGCTCAGATGCGGAAGCAGTGCCTGGACTACCACTTCAGGGAGATGGAGGCCCTGAAGGCGGCCTTCAAGGAGTACTTGGTCGAGCTGTTCTTCTTGCAACACCTTCAGGGAAACATGATGGATTTCCTAGCTTTCAAGAAGAAGCATTATGCCCCGTTACAAGCTTACCTTAGGCAGAATGATTTGGACCTGGAGGAGGAGGACGAGGACGAGGACGAGGAGAAGTCTGAGGTCATCAACGACGAGGTGAGGGGCGGTGCCCAGTCACCAGCAGGCCGGGCTGCTTGGCTGTGCGTGCAGGCAGCCGTGAATTGCACGTGATCTGTGAGCCTGGGGTGTTCATGAGATGCAGTTCGTAAGGATTTGATCCAGGAGCAAATGGAAGATGCATTTGCTTTTTCCTTCATGGAAGGAAAGAGCTGCTCTAGTTAGGAGGACGGTGCAGAGTGGTGCTGTGAGTATCGCCGGTGCGTTTAGAACAGGGACGCTTCCCCGGCTTGGGGAGCCAACCTGGCCTGACCCAGCGTTCCCCTGTGCTCTGCTGGGTGTGTGGAGGTTGGCCAGCCCCGAAGGGCCTGCAGAAGCCAGGGGTGTGGACACCTTCCCGCTGGTTCCCCAGGTTTCACATTTTACTTACGCAGGTTCACCCATTGGGATTCTCAACACCACGAATGTCATGTTTAAAGAAGGGACTTGAATCACTAGCTTGTTACAGTATATCAGTTATGATTTAAATCACTAGGTACATTTATAAGGTATCTTCATGATTAAAATATGGTTATTATGGCAAAGCAACTGAGAATTTTTTCAATTTTTAGATGTAGTCTTAGATTTGAGATCACATATTTAACTCACGCTGTTGCACATAGCTACTGAATGGTAGTTAAGATAGAATCTTTTTTAGATAGTGAACTTTTTGGGTACCTGGAATGGGTGCTTAATAAATTCCCCAATTGGGATTCTCAGTACCTTAGTGATTCCTAAGGTCCCTTTATTGGTACTTCCTAGAGAAGGAAGCTGATCAGACAGGGTGACGGTGAGGTGCAGTGTGGTGCACTGTATTTGTGCCTCTGTGTTGTGTACTGTACACTATGTTGGTGGAGCTTATTTTGTTTTTTGATACAGCTAAAATAGTGTAAATCTCTGTCAGTTCTTCTGCAAAGAAATCAGCCTTTGATGAACAAAAGCTGGCCTCTTTGCTCATCTCCTCGTTGATATTTATTATGTGTGGCTTTGCCATTTGGTGTTTTCTTTAACACCCTTTCCAGGATGAACCATTTTTATTTTCTAAAAGGTTTATATGATTTTTTTTTTTTGAGAATTTCACCTCTGTTGCCATGAAATAGTGAAATTCAGTTCTCTTTTATGTTTGTACACCAATGTTGTCTGTAGGCTCAATCCCCCTTATCTGTCATTGCCATTCTGACCTGCACGTAGTAGGCCAGGGTGTAAACTGCCTATGAGGTTGTCAGGGCTTTGCTACTTGAAGACTGTCCACCATTACCATTTTTAAAGTTTGAAGTTGCAGAATCTAAGGACATTGCACTTGTGACTTAAATTGGAGTTTCTGCAAGATTTGCAGTTGAGTTAGGGTAGTATAAATCTGTCACAAATCAGTTCAGTGTCCTTTTACAGGATTTGATGCAAAAAAATTCCATTTTTAAACACCAGACATCAGTGAGCTATCAGCAATAAAATTCTAACAAAATTTTGAGCAGTCTTAAAAATTATGTTGCCTTTTTTTCTCAAAATATTTCCTCTCAGGTAAAGGTTGTGACAGGAAAGGATGGGCAGACTGGTACTCCTGTTGCTATAGCAACCCAGCTTCCTCCAAATGTTTCTGCTGCTTTTTCATCCCAGCAGCAACCATTTCAGGTACTTTTCGATGGTTCTAAAATGTAGTCTCATCCGAAACTTTTCCTTCATCCAGATATTTTAACCTTCAATTTACTATTTGCTCTTCAGCATTTTTTTCCAGAGCCCATTCCTTACTTTAAAAAAGTAAAAAAGCCTTCCTGCATATAAAATTATACAACTAAATTGCATGAGTAAATGAGAACACAGACCTTAATGCATTATTTTTTGTGTGTATTGACCTGTAACGCAGTAGTAGCTCCAGCATGCATGTCATCTAATACCTACAGTCCTGTTGAATGTATGCTCAGGATTCCTTGTGTGCTGTGTTTTAAATGTTGGTTCTTTCTTGTGTCTTCTATCTTGTGTTCTTTTTTTGAGAACAGTGCAAACAGAAGGAAAAAAAAAGATTACACAGATGATAACTTGATATTTTCTGTAGCTAGAAGAAACACTGAAGTGAAACACACTTCTAAAATACCAGGACCTTAGGCTTCTAAATGGATGTTAATTGAATGCAAACTGATTATTTTTAATTTTTTGAAAATTAAATCACTCAGTGTTACATTAATAAATGCCAAGAACCTAAAAGTACAGGTCAGATTCTAGTCATTTTGGAATAGATTGTGCTAGGTTCTGAAAGCAGTTGAATCTTGTGGTGATAATGTTTTTAAAATTTAAAAAATTTTTAATGTTAGTATAATTTCAAACATATATAAAAGTTGCAATAACAGTACAAAGACCTCCCGTTATATCCTCTACCCAAATTCACCAGTTGTTAACTTTTTGCCCCATTTGCATTATTTTTATTCTCTCTCTCTTTTATATGTACACACATACACATTTCCCCCAAACTATTTGAGAGTAAATTGCAGACATCATATCACACTTGCATCCCTAAGTCCTTCTTCATATGGTATCAGGTACGAGTGTTACCTGACCTAACCATGGTATGACAATCAATTCTGGAAATTTTACAGTAACTTTTACTATGACTAAGCCACAGCTCATGTGCAAATTTTGTCTCTTGTTCCGGTGACATCCTTTGTATAGTTGTTTTTCTCCCAGTCTGGGATCACCCGTTGTGTTTAGTTGCCATGCCTCTCTGGTCTTCTTTAATCTGGGCAAGCTCCTCACTCTTTCATGCCTTCACATTTTTGAGAAGTGTAGGTCAGTTATTTTGTAGAATGTCGTTTGACGTGGGCCACTAATTCTGTTATCTATTGACGAGTCACGTTAAAGATTGCAAAGTGGATTTTCTAACTCCATTATTCCTTCTGCATTCATTAGCTGGCATCTGCTGTAATGATGAACTTTCTTTTTTCTTCCGTTACGTACATTCACATACAGATTCTTACTTTAATCAGTGCATTTTCATATGTCATTAACGGTATTTATTTATTTAAATTTATTTAACTCAGTAAAGTTTATTCTTTTTGGTCTATAGTTCTGTGAGTTTCGTTAAATGCCTAGAGTTGTGCACCCACCACCACCCAAGAAACAGAGGAGTTCTGTCATCCCCCCAGGCGCTCCTCATGCCACATCTTTGTCGTCAGATTTTCTCTGTCTGTGATTTTGCCTTTTCCAGAATAAAATATAAATGGAATTATACAGTATAGTATATGCATGCTGCCTTTTCAGTCTGGCTTCTTTCAGTTAGCATAATAATGCATTTGAGATTCATCCACGTTGTTGAATTTGCCAATTGTTTCCTTTTTTTGCTGAGCGGTATTCCACTATATGAATGTTCCCCAGTTTGTTGAGCCATTCACCCTTTGAAGGACGTTGGGTTGTTTCCGGTTGTTGGCATACCTAGGAGACAGGTTTCTGGGTTGTTATTAAGAGTGCATTCAGTTTTATATGCAACTGCTAAACTTTCCACAGTGGCTGTTCCGTTTCACATCCCCACCAGCAGTGATTGAGAGTTCCTTTTGTTCTGCATCCTCCCCACTACTTGTTCTTGTCAGTTTTCTTCTGTAGTTATTCTAATACGTATGCAGTGGTTTTAACTTGTATATCTCTAAAGACTAATGATGTTGAACAACTTTTCTTTTTCATGTGTTCATTTCCATTTGTATATCTTCTTCGGTGAAGTATCTGTTCATTTCCTTCACCATTTTTTTTCCATTGAGTCATTAGCTTTATTGTTGCATTTGAGAATTCTTTATATAATTTGGATATAAGCTTTTTGTCAGATATAAATTGGCAAATACTTTTCTGTCATTCTGTGCCGTATCTTTTTCTTCTTTTATATCATTTTTTACAGAGCAGAAGTTCTGAATTTTGATGTGGTCTCTTTTATCATTTTTTTTCTTTTATGGATTGTGATTTTGATATATAAGAACTCTTCACTCAACCCAAGGTCACAAAAATTTCCTCTAGTTTTTTTTTTAGAAGTTGTATAGTTTTATGTTTTACATTTAGGTCTGTGATCCATTTTTTTTTTTTTTTTTGCGATACGCGGGCCTCTCACTGTTGTGGCCCCTCCCGTCGCAGAGCACAGGCTCCGGACGCGCAGGCCCAACGGCCATGGCTCACGGGCCCAGCCGCTCCGCGGCACGTGGGATCTTCCCGGACCGGGGCACAAACCCGTGTCCCCTGCATCGGCAGGCAGACCCTCAACCACTGCGCCACCAGGAGAGCCCGTGTGATCCATTTTGAGTAAAGTATTGTATAACATGCAAGCATCAGTAGAAGTTTATTTCTTTGTATATTGACAGCCAGTTAGTTGAGCAGTGTTTCTTAAAAAGACTTTCTTGTATCTGCTGAATTGATTTTGCATCTTTGCCAGAAATCAGTTGATCCTGTCCGTATGGGTCTGTTTCTAGGCTCTCTTCTCTTCCATTGATCTCTGTGTCTATCTTTTTGCTTAATGCCACACTGTCTTTACTACTGTATCTTTGTAGTAAGTCCTGAAATCAGTTAGTGTGAGTTCTTCAACTCTGTTCTTTTTCAGAATTGTTTTGGTCATTCTGGTTCCTTTCACTTTTCATATACATTTTAGAATCAGCTTGTCGATATCCATAGAACATCCTGCTAGGATTTTTTTTTTTTTTTTTTGCGGTATGCGGGCCTCTCACTGTTGTGGCCTCTCCCGTTGCGGAGCACAGGCTCTGGACGCGCAGGCTCAGCGGCCATGGCTCACGGGCCCAGCCGCTTCGCGGCATGTGGGATCTTCCCGGACCAGGGCACGAACCTGCGTCCCCTGCATCGGCAGGCGGACTCTCAACCACTGCGCCACCAGGGAAGCCCCCTGCTAGGATTTTGATTGAGATTGGATTGACTCTATTGACCTGTTTGGGGTGAAGTAATATCTTGACAACGTTGAGTCTTCCAGGCCAGGAATATGGTATGTTCTCCATTTATTTTTGTCTTCTTTGATTTCTTTCATCAGTATTTTATAGTTTTCAGCATGCAAATTCTATGTATGTTTTGTTAGACTTACACCCAGCTATTCCAATTTTTCTGTGGTGCTATAGATGGCACTTAAATTAAAAATTTTTTTCTAGTTGTTCATTGCAAGCATATAGGAATACAGTTGATTATGCAACCTTGCTAAACTCATTTATTAGTTTTAGGAGCTTTTTTGTAGATTCCATGGGATTTTCTACCTAGAGAATCGTGTCTGCAAAGAAAGCAAAATTTATATTTTCTTCTATCTGTATGCCTTTTATTTCTTTTTCTTGCCTTATTTGCACTGGCAATGGCATGGACTGGCATGGACTTGCACTGTGATGCTGAATAGGAGTGATAAGAACAGACATTCTTACCTTCTGGATCTTAGGGGGAAGCATTTAGTCTTTCACCATATGGAGTATGATGTTAGCTGTAGACTTTGTAGCTGTCCTTTATCAGGTTAAGGAAATTCCTTTATTCCTAGTATTTATCATGAATGGATGTTGAATTTTGTCAAATACTATTTGCATCTCTTCACATAATCATGTGATTTTTCTTTTTTGGTCTGTAGAAGTGGTGAATTATATCATATTAAGGTATAATTTGTAGGCAGGGACTGCAAAGATCTTAAATGTTAGAATTTGTTGAGTTTGACGAGTGCCCGTGTAACCCATACACGTGTCAGGGTGTCCACTTCCATCAAGTCTCCTTGTGCCCTGCCAGCCATCCGCTACCCAGCCCCCCCGCCCCAGTTTATTACTATTTATTCTATTACTGTTTATTTTGATGTTCAAATTATCTGTAATTTGACCAGTGGGAGCCCTTTCAAGCGGGCTCTAGTATACTTTTGACACATCCCTGCCAGTGTCCAAGTACTTCCTTACATTCTGGCACAAAATGTTTAAAGTTTATCTTGCACATGCCTTGATTCAGTCCAGGAATCAGTCATTTCTCCAAGGAACTGTGTTCTTTTTGGTGGGGAATAATAATTTGAACCCAATATTTAGGTGTTCTTGTAATGAATTTGATACAACTGAAGATAAAATTTCTTGAATTGGAAATTGTCAGAAAGTTTATTAGTGGGACAAATTTCCTGTTAGTGCTTAGAGGAATGTAATACATCAGTGCGTTTATAGACCACATTGATAAATATTTGCATAAGAACCGTGGGACAGTGGTTGGCAGGGAGTGCCTGTAAACTTAGGTTGCACGGTCTCCACAGTGACACAAATTAAACCCTCTGATTTACTGTCATACTCACCAGATTGCCAGAAATTAAATTGGACAGAATCTGTTGATTTAGGTCTATGAGATTCTTACCCACTGTTGATTGGGAGTGTAGCATGGAAACATTTCACATGATCTGGAAAAGGTGAGTGTGGGTAGGCCCTTTTGATCCAAACAGCATGCTCTAAAGGTATTCTTGTGTTTGTGTGCCAGAAAACACATCTAATAATGTTCCCAGCAGCATCGTTTCTTCTGATAGCCCCAAACTGGAAAGAAACACATTGTCCGTCAGCAGTAGAACAGATCAGTGGGTCATGCACATTCATATAGAGGAATGCTAATAGTAATCAGTAGTAAAAATGAGTGAGTCGGTGTAGGCGGGTCTCAGCAGCGCCCTGTGGAACAGAAGGAGTTACGGGAGAGCCCAGCTGCAGCATTCCTTCAGGTAAAGTTCACTAGGAAGCAAAACCAAACACAGCGTAGCGTGGAGCTAAGCCTGTAGGTGATGGCACCAGGGGAAAATGTTCACACACAGTTCAGGTGGGGAGGGGGATGCCTTCATAGTGCGTGGGGTCTCCAGGGCGTGCGTAACAGCTTATTCTTAAGCCTCGGGATGAGTACACGGGTGATTGCTTTATCATTACTTTTTAAACTTATAAGTTTTTCTAATTCTCAGCATTTTATTATGAAAAATTTCAAACAGGAAAGCTGAACAGTGTTCAGTGAACACTCACATCCCACTGTTTAAATTCTGTGATTATGCACAAATAAGTGAAATTCACGCAACCATTTTTATACTAACCACATAATATTCAGTGGCATTTAGTACATTCACAGTGTTAAGCAACCACTGTTATGTATATCAGTTTCTAAAACATCTTTATTGTCTTAAAAGAAAACCCCGTACCCAAAAAGCAGTCACTCCCCAGTACCTGCTCCTCCAGCCACTGGCAGCCACCAGTCGGCATCGTCTCCATAGATTTACCTAGTGTGGAGTCGTGCAATATTTTGTGTCTGGTTTCTTTCACTTAACGTGATGTTTTCAAGGTTCATCCACATTGTAGCATGCCTCAGCACTCCATAACTTTTTATGGTAGAGTGTATATCCATTGTACGGGTGTGCTCCATTTTGCCTATCCGCTCTTGATAACTATTCAGACTGTCTGCAGCTTTTGGCTGTTGCGAACAGTGCCACTATGAATACTTAGCAGCTACCCCATTTTACATCCCGTCAGCAATATACAGAGGTTCCGATATTTGTATATCCTCGCCAACTCTTTTTTTCCTGTTAAAAAAAATTCTAGCCATCCAAGTGAGTGTGACGTGGTGTCTCATTGTGTTTTCGTTTGCATTTCTCTTGTGATGAATGATGTTGGGCATCTTAATGTGCTTGTTGGTCGTTTGTATATCTTCTCTGGAGAAAAACCTATTCAAGTTTTGAAAAAATTTTTTTAAAAAATTCTATGATTAATTTTACTGTGCTTTTAAAAATCACATTATTTAATATTATAAATATTTAAGAGACCTAAAAGAGGAAAACCAAGGAATCTCCGTTTTGAATTATAGATCTTTGTCGCAATTACTAGTGGATGTCTAAGGAGACAAGAAAATGGAGAGTCTGTCAGGAAAGAATTGAAATGAAAAAATATACCTTTTGTTTTCTTCGGAAAAAAAAAAGATCTCAGTATGAGTTTTATTATTTACAACCAGTTGTAGAATTTTTATATTGACCAATGAAACTCTAGAAATAAATTCAGAATTCCTTGTATTACATACACAGTATATTAATTTCTGTCTGCTTCCAAAAGACTTTGAGGTAGTATTTTTTTCTTTCTTCTTCTTTTTTTTTTGGCCGCACTTGCGGGATCTTAGTTCCCCGACCAGGGATTGAACCCCGGGCCCATGGCTGAGTCCTAACCACTGGACTGCCAGGGAATTCCCCAAAATAGTTTTTATTACAGATCTTAAAAAATCCTAAGTGGAGATTATTTTTCAGTGATTATAGCATTAAAGGGAATGAATAATTATAGTTCTGTAACCCTACCCCAACTATTGATTTTTTTTTTGCCATTTAAAAAAACTTATCGAAATTTAGTTGATCTACAATGCTGTGTTAGTTTCAGGTGTACAGTAAAGTGGTTCAGTTATACACACATGTATATAAATATATGTATATTTTTTTAACATCTTCTTCCATTATAGGTTATTACAAGATATTGAGTATAGTTTCCAGTGCTATGCAGTAGGTCCTTGTTGGTTATCTATTTTATATATAGTAGTGTGTATATTTTAACCTTAAGCTCCTGATTTATCCCCCAACTACTGATTTTTTTATTCTTTTAAAATTTTATTTATTTATTTTTAGCTGCATTGGGTCTTCGTTGCCACGCGCGGGGGCTGCTCTTCGTTGTGGTGCGCGGGCTTCTCATTGTGGTGGCTTCTCTTGTTGCGGAGCACGGGCTCTAGGCGCACAGGCTTCAGTAGTTGTGGCACGCAGGCTCAGTAGTTGTGGCTTGTGGGCTCTATAGAGTGCAGGCTCAGTAGTTGTGGCGCACGGGCTTAGTTGCTCCTCAACATGTGGGATCTTCCCGGACCAGGGTTCAAACCCGTGTCCCCTGCATTGGCAGGCGGATTCTTAACCACTGTGCCACCAGGGAAGCCCCCTAGTTTTTTATTTTAATGAAGTTCAGTTTATCAGTTTTTTCACATGGATATCCGGTCTTCTAGCATCATTTGGTTGAAAAGACTTTTCATTCCATTTGGGTTGCTTTGGTGTCTTTAGGAACTGGCAAGGTTGTGTGAGTCTGAGTCTCCCTCTGGGCTCTCTGCTCAGCTGTTTTTATCTGTCGTCCATCCTTAAGCAGCACTGTGCCATCTGCCGAGTCTTGAAGTCCAGGCTTCCTCTTGTTCTTCCCTCAAGAATCTGTTTTCAATTCACCGACCTCTGCGTCCCCACCCTACTCTTCAGCCTGTCCAATGAATTTTTTAACTTTCAGACACTTTTTCTGTTCTAGGGTCTTTATTTGGTTCTCTTTCTTTTTAAAAAAAATTTATTTTTTTACTGAAGTATAGTTGATTTACAGTGTTTCTGGTGTACAGCGAAGTGATATATATATTCTTTTTCAGATTGGTTCTGTTTTTTAATCGTTTCTTTTTTTCTGTCAGGATTTCCTCTCGTCTTTCATTACAACATACCTTTGTGTCCTTGGGCGTCCTTATTAAACCTACCGTAAAATCCCTTCTGCTACTTCCAGAATGTGAGGCGTCTGGGGGTTGGTGTCCATTGACTGTTTTGAGTATGGCTTGTGTTTTCTTGTCTCTGTGTTTTGGAGTAATTTTTTTTTAATATATATATATTTTTAACATCTTTATTGGAGTATAATTGCTTTACAGTTGTGTTAGTTTCTGCTGTATAACAAAGTGAATCAGCTATACATATACATATATCCCCGTACCCCCTCCCTCTTGCGTCTCCCTCCCACCCTCCCTATCCCACCCCTCTAGGTGGTCACAAAGCACCGAGCTGAGCTCCCTGTGCTATGCGGCTGCTTCCCACTAGCTATCTGTTTTACGTTTGGTAGTGTATATATGTCCATGCCACTCTCTCACTTCGTCCCAGCTTACCCTTCCCCTTCCCCGTGTCCTCAAGTCCATTTTCTATGTCTGCGTCTTTATTCCTGTCCTGCCCCTAGGTTCTTCAGAACCATTTTTTTTAGATTCCATATATATGTGTTAGCATACTGTATTTGTTTTTCTCTTTCTGACTTACTTCGCTCTGTATGACGGATTCTAGGTCCATCCACCTCACTACGAATAGTTCAATTTCCTTTCTTTTTATGGCTGAGTAATATTCCATTGTATATATGTGCCACATCTTCTTTATCCATTCATCTGTCGATGGACACTTAGGTTGCTTCCATGTCCCGGCTATTGTAAATAGAGCTGCAGTGAACATTTTGGTACATGACTCTTTTTGAATTATGGTTTTCTCAGGGTATATGCCCAGGAGTGGGATTGCTGCTGGGTCGTATGGTAGTTCTATTTTTAGTTTTTTAAGGAACCTCCATACTGTTCTCCATAGTGAGCTGTATCAATTTACATTCCCACCAACAGTGCAAGAGGGTTCCATTTTCTCCACACCTTCTCCAGCATTTATTGTTTGTAGATTTTTTGATGATGGCCATTCTGACCGGTGTGAGGTGATACCTCGTAGTTTTTTGCTTTTTTGTTTTATAAATTTATTTATTTGTTTGTTTTTATTTTTGGCTCCATTGGGTCTTCGTTGCTTTGTGTGGGCTTTGTCTAGTTGCTGCGAATGGGGGCTGCTCTTTGTTGTGGTGCGTGGGCTTCTCATTGCGGTGGTTTCTCTAGTAGCGGAGCATGGGCTCTAGGCACGCAGGCTTCAGTAGTTGTGGCACATGGGCTCAGTAGTTGCGGCTTGCGGGCTCTTGAGCGCAGGCTCAGTAGTTGTGGCGCATGGGCTTAGTTGCTCCGCAGTATGTGGGATCTTCACGGGCCAGGGCTCAAACCCGTGTCCCCTGCCTTAGCAGGCGGATTCTTCACCACTGCGCCACCAGGGAAGCCCCCTCATTGTAGTTTTGGTTTGCATTTCTCTAATGATTAGTGATGTTGAGCATCTTTTCATGTGTTTGATGGCAGTCTGTATATCTTCTTTGGAGAAATATCTGTTTAGGTCTTCTGCTCATTTTTGGATTGGGTTGTTTGTTTTTTTTGATATTGAGCTGCATGAGCTGCTTGTATATTTTGGAGATTAATCTTTTGTCAGTTGCTTCGTTTGCAAATATTTTCTCCCATTCTGAGGGTTGTCTTTTCGCCTTTTTTATGGTTTCCTTTGCTGTGCAAAAGCTTTCAAGTTTCATTAGGTGCCATTTGTTTATTTTTGTTTTTATTTCCATTTCTCTAGGAGGTGGGTCAAAAAGGATCTTGCTGTGATTTCCATGTCATAGAGTGTTCTACCTATGTTTTCCTCTAAGAGTTTTATAGTGTCTGTCCTTACATTTGGGTCTTTAATCCATTTTGAGGTTTTTCTGTGTGTATGGTGTCAGGGAGTGTTCTAATTTCATTCTTTTACATGTAGCTGTCCAGTTTTCCCAGCACCACTTCTGTCTTTTCTCCATTGTATATTCTTGCCTCCTTTATCAAAGATAAGGTGACCATATGTGCGTGGGTTTATCTCTGGGCTTTCTATCCTGTTCTGTTGATCTATAGATTCTGTTTTTGTGCCAGTACCATACTGTCTTTTTTTTAAAATTTTTTATTTATTTATTTATTTTTGGCTGTGTTGGGTCTTCGTTTCTGTGTGAAGGCTTTCTCTAGTTGCGGTGAGCGGGGGCCACTCTTCATCGCGGTGTGCAGGCCTCTCACTGTTGCGGCCTCTCTTGTTGCAGAGCACAGGCCCCAGACGTGCAGGCTCAGTAGTTGTGGCTCATGGTCCTAGTTGCTCCACAGCATGTGGGATGTTCCCAGACCAGGGCTTGAACCCGTGTCCCCTGCATTGGCAGGCAGATTCTCAACCACTGTGCCACCAGGGATGTCTTGATTACTGTAGCTTTGTAGTATAGTCTGAAGTCAGGGAACCTGACTCCTCCAGCTCCGTTTTTCTTTCTCAAGATTGCTTTGGGTATTCGGGGTCTTTTGTGTTTCCATACAAATTGTGAAATTTTTTGTTCTAGTTCTGTGAAAAATGCCATTGGTAGTTTGATAGGGATTGCATTGAATCTGTAGATTGCTTTGGGTAGTATAGTCATTTTCACAATGTCGATTCTTCCAACCCAGGAACGTAGTATATCTCTCCATCTGTTTGTATCATCTTTAATTTCTTTCATCAGTGTCTTATAGTTTTCTGCATACAGGTCTTTTGTCTCCTTAGGTAGGTTTATTCCTCGGTATTTTATTCTTTTTGTTGCAATGGTAAATGGGAGTATTTCCTTAATTTCTCTTTCAGATTTTTCATCATTAGTGTATAGGAATGCAAGAGATTTCTGTACATTAATTTTGTATCCTGCTACTTTACTAAATTCATTGATTAGCTCTAGTAGTTTTCTGGTAGCATCTTTAGGATTCTCTATGTATAGTATCATGTCATCTGCAAACAGTGACAGTTTTACTTCTTTTCCGATTTGGATTCCTTTTATTTCTTTTTCTTCTCTGATTGCTGTGGCTAAAACTTCCAAAACTATCTTGAATAATAGTGGTGAGGGTGGCCAACCTTGTCTTGTTCCTCATGTTAGAGGAAATGCTTTCTGTTTTTCACCATTGAGGATGATGTTGGCTGTGGATTTGTCACATATGGCCTTTATTATGTTGAGGTAAGTTCCCTCTGTGCCTGCCTTCTGGAGGGTTTTTATCAGAATTGGGTGTTGACTTTTGTCAAAAGCTTTTTCTGTTGAGATGATCATATGGTTTTTCTCCTTCAATTTGTTAATATGGTGTATCACGTTGATTGATTTTGAATTGGGTTTTGGGTATTGTGAATGATAGGTTGCAGAAACCCTGAGATCTGTTATATCCTTCTGAGGAGTTCTGCCGGTTTGCTTTCACATCTAGTTAATGTGATTGGATTGAAACCGTAGCCTCTGCCTCCTGAGATCTCAGTGTGGTTATGCTGGCCTGTGCTTGGCGTCTTGGCATGTGGGTGGTCAGGAGGCAGCCAGAAAAAAGGGGAGCCTGGGGCCCATCTCCGCTGCCTCCTGTGGCGATTCTCCCTTACCTGTCTCTGCTCTGGTCTCCTACTCTCCATCCTAGTAGTCTTCAAGCCAGTGAGACCCTCCCTGTCTGGGTCTGAGACTGGGGCCTGCCCTTGTGCCAAATGCCGTAAACCCAGAAGCGTCTCCTAGTTTCATTCCCTCCTTGCCAGTATCGAGTCCCACGCTGTATCTGCCCACCTTTTCACATTTTTTATATTTCTTTTAGAGTTTGTATTTATCTTGAATGTGTTTAGTCCAACAGGAAGTACTTGGCCATTACTGGACACAGAACCCTGTATCAATTTCTTTTATTAAAAAAAAAAACAAAACCTTTTTTTGATTACAGAAGTAATACATGTTCATTGTAAAACATTTAGAAAATTTAGAAAAGTGCACACACACACAAATTATAAATTGATTGTCATCTTGTCCCCAGAGGCAACCACTGTTCACATATTGTCTGCTTTTTAAATCATTCTTTTCTCTTCTCCCTCCTTCCCTCTCTTCCTTCCGCCCCCATCTTTGTTAAATGTAAACAGGGGGTGCTTACTTTCCCTCTTCATTACTCTGAGGCCTTGCCCCATGTGAGGCAAAACCTGCAGCGTGGCTGGTCCTGGCAGTGAAGTGTCCCTTCCTAGGGATGCTGGTCAGTAGCCACCCTCACAGGCAGTTTCTTTGTTCAGACATCTGTAGCTTTTGCATTTAAAATGCCTCGCTAAGTAGAGTGGATATAATTGAATTATTTAAAAAGTTAGCAACTGTTAAACATCATGCTTAGCCTTTAGTAGCCCTTCAGGGGTAGTGCAGAGGTGTCAAAGGTGTAGGGCGCCCAGAGTCAGCTAGTTTCTGTCTTTGCCGGTAGCTTTTCACTTAAACATTTAAAATAACCTGTATATATTTCACACAGTTATATATCAAGTAGGGTACTAACTGCAGTACCATTTTGAAGTCAATTAGATAGTGCTTCATTGGAGTTTTAGCACCATTTTCCAGTAGGAAGACAATTTCAGTCTTCTTATCATTCAGCTTTTGTGATTTTGGCGGGCTGAGCGACACCAGGCAGTGTGACTGGTCAGGAGGCTAAGTTGTAGTCCTTGCCGAGACTGAGGTTTCCTGCGTTAGCTTCTGCTGTCATTGTGTGTGCAAAGCCAGATCGTTTCTGAAGGACTCTAGATTTGCATTGAACTGAAATTCCATTTAAAACCAGAATGCAAATCCTTTTTTATCCTCCAGAGGTAAGTTAGAACTTTAAATTATTATAATACATCGGGTAGATGACATTTCTCTTCTTAAAAAGAAGGGAAGTCAGTGTTTGGGATAATTATGATAGTTTTAGTTTACATTCATTCTTGTAATGCATTTAAATTATGAAAATCTCAGTTTTTCCTTTTTTTTTTTTTTCCAGCAACAAGCCCTTGCAGGGACCCTTGTGGCAGGGGCTGGCAGTGTGATCGAAACGGACCCCTTTAAGAGGCAGCAGGCGGGACCTCCGGCAGGTATGTCACGGAGCACAGGCTGAAGGGCCCCCCGGAGCCAGTTAGCTTCTTAGTTTGGGAATTCCAGTGTAGTGGCCACCTGTTTCTAAAGCGTGGCCCCTAAGGAACTTAGTTTTGGTTAGTTTCTACTTTGAAAGTTAATTTTTCTTTTGGTGGTAATCAGCTAAACAAAATATTTATGTGCATGTTTATGTGTACTGAGGTTAGAAATTTGTCAGTTGAATAGGTATATTCCAGTTTGATTTTCTGTGTGCATTTGTAGGCTGTTTAGTCCTCATGACATGATTAAGTGTAAAGCCATCTGCCTTTTCAAATTGTCATTCATTTTTCAAACTGAATTTTTTCTCCAAGTTAGGAACTTAATACACATTTTGTGTAAAAGATTCAAACAGTTTAGAAGGGTGTAGTTTAAGTCTGTCTCTGGTTTGGTATTCCTTCCCCATTCCCTAGCCACACAGCTGGCTATGTTTGTTCAGTTTCACAGACAAGCATTGCTACAGGTGTGTCATTCTGAAAAAGTTCAAATGTGATCCTATATATATACACTGTTATGTCTTTAATATTAACTGACTAGGCCATCTTTCCCAGTCATGGACCTCATTCTTTTTGATAGCTGCAAAATACTGCACCCACTGCATGGGTGCTTCCTTCTTTATGCATCAGACCCGTGTTAGCATTCATTTGTTAGTATCACCTTTTTTCTGTTGTGATCAAAACCTGATCGAACATTTAGTTTCACAGTTTTTTCTATACATGTCTGTCCACGTATCTAAAAGCAGCGCTCCGAGAGTGAAATTGCTAGATCAAAATGTGTGCATAGTTGAGTATTAGCGAGGCTAAGCTGCCCTCCAAAAGGGTAGGGTCAGCTTTTGCTCCCATCAGCAATTTCTACTTCTCTCACATTTTGGCCATTTTATTAAGTATCTTTTAATCTTTGTCGAGCCAATGGGTAAAAAATAAAATCTTTGTTTTGATAATGGATTTCTTTAATTTTGATGCGGTTTCAGTTACCTCTTCATGTTCTTAACCATTTGTGAATGTGTTCCTCTGCTCGTTGTTTGTGTTCTTTGCCCATTTTGTCTTTCTGGTTGTTGATCCCTTTCATATTAATTTGTAAGAGCTTTATGAATGTTGCCCGTTGTGTATGTTGCAGATAATTGTCTCTTAGGTTGACGCTTGTCCTTTGCCTTTTTTATGATGCTTTTCCTTATATTTACAAATTTTTAACGGAAAGAAATTATATTTATCAACCCTATCTTTTATGGCTTCTGCATTTTGGGTCATGCATAGAAAGGCCTCTCTGTTCAAAGATGATAAAAACACTTACACATGTTTTTTCTACTACTTTTGTGGTTTTATTTTTACATCAAACTGCACCTTTTCTGAAAATTATTCTAGAGCAGTCTAAGAGACCTCGACTCGAAGTGGGTCACCAAGGGGTAGTTTTCCAGCACCCAGGGGTGAATACAGGAGTTCCTCTCCAGCAGTTAATGCCGACAGTTCAAGGTAAGACCCAGCGCCAGAACTAGCTCTCTTAGCTCAGAAAGAGGGAGTGCAGAGAGGGCTTAAGGAAGCAGCAGCAGACTAAAACGTGTGCAGCCCAGGTAGCATATCTGAGGTGGCTTCTGCCATTGGGATGTTCCTCTGAGTCCCACTTCACACGGTATGAAGAAACCACCGGAGACCAGCTCTTGTCACTTTAGCGGAGCCGCACGTCCCACTGTCCTCAGCTTCCCTCCGGTTTTCCCTCCTGTGTTTTCTCTGACTTGCTGCTGTGGTAGGGACCCTGCGGTTATCCCGTGCCTGCTCTGCTTGATGCTAATGCGCAAAGGCCGAGGCCTTTCTTTCCTTTGTTGTGTGCTCATTTATCACGTTAGACCTAATACACAGAGATCTCCCACCAGGTAAACCTCCCGTTTGAGTGTGTGTGTTGCGAGCGCAGGGTCTGAGGCAGCCCTGGCCGGTGGAGTCCGAGCCCGGGAGTCAGGGCCGCTGGGTCTGCCCTCTGTTGCAGGGGGAATGCCACCTGCGCCGCAGGCCACTCAGCTCGCCGGCCAGAAGCAGAGCCAGCAGCGGTACGACCCCTCCACGGGGCCCCCGGTGCAGAACGCCGCCAGCCTGCACACGCCGCCGCCGCAGCTGCCCGCCAGGCTGCCCCCGGCCGGCCTCCCCGCCGCGCCCCTGCCGCCGGCACTGCAGTTCCCCCCGCAGCCGCAGACGGCGGAGACGCAGACCCCGCTCCCGGTGCCGGTGAAGACGCAGCCGCCAAACGCCCCCGCCCCGGCACCCCCGCCCGGCCAGCTCCCCGCGGCCCTCCACGTCCCGGTGCCCGCGAAGGCGCAGATGCAGGCCCCTCCGCTCCCGTCCCAGCCGCAGGTACTCCGGGCCCCTGCCGTTCCCCGAGCTAGAGGTGGAAGAAGAGACAGGCTATGTGCTGGACGGGATGGTGCCCAGCTGGGTAACTCCCTCTCTCCCAGCGCTTCGCTCTCCACCGTGCAACAGTCAGTTCAGTAGCTGCAACGTAAATTTACTGTGCAGTTGTAGCTAGTGTTATTAAAATGTCAGAAAACGACACAATTCTGAGTGCTGCTCTCGGCACAGGGAGCCACACACAGGGCACGGTGGCCCTGGTCCCACCTGATGTGCCGAGTACGCGGGGTCATAGGAGCGAAGGCCTGGGGGCCGTGGGGCTCCCATGAGCCTGACCGTCTGCCAGGCTCTGTCCACGGTGCCTCCCCCGGACGCTCCACTCCACCAGCGTGGTTGAGGCTGCTTTCCAGGCTTGATACACGTTTCCAGGGTTTATAATGCCCCTCCTCGTCCACAAATTAACTTCACCCAGACGTCTTTTTGAAACGTGTACAGTAGACCACGTGGGGCCCCTGAGGAGCAGTGCGTTTGTGAAGCATGGGTCTGGGGCACCAAAGGGGCCAGAGGCAGTGTTTTCAGAGGCTTGTCTCAGCAGCGTGTGGTCAGCCGCTTAGGAAAACCTCCCCTTCCTCTCCCCTCTCCCTCGTTAACGAGGAGATTTCCTAGCTGGGCTCGGAGTTCGAGTTCTCCTGGTGGTTGTAGAAGTTTGCTCTCATGTAAGGATGCTACTTTTCACTCACCGCCTGCCAGGTGCAAGGCGTGGTGATGGGCACTTCCGGGCCATTATTTGCTCTCCTCTGCCTGGCAGCCCTCTGTGGTAGAATCTTTATCACGCCCGTTAGCTATGGAAAGACCGAGGCCAGAAAGGCCAGATAACTTGGCACGGTTGGTCAGCCAGTGCTGGAGGGGCTGTGACTGGCCCCCTGGGTTGATTCTGGAGCCTTTTGTGCGCCTTGGGAAGGAGTACCCCCTCCCCCGCCAGGGCGCTGAGCTTCTTGGGCCTCCACGGGCTTGAGGGTTCCGTGGAAGTGAGGCTCTCTGTTTTTTGAATAGTGTTATTGAGCCTGGTACCGACCTCACGCAGCACTGACGTTTTTCTTGGGTTTCTTTCCCGCCCTTGTTGTCGACGGTGTGAGCTGTGGGATGTGATTTTAGAAGAAGCTCCTTACAGAAGCCGTGGAATTCTGTTCCTTCCAGATTGGGCGGGGCCGGCAGACTTCTTCTGTAAAGGGCCACAGAGAGGGAGTGTAACGGTATTTCAGGGTCTGCAGGCCGTGTGCTTCCTGTTGAGTTGCTCAGCTCCGCCGCTGGAGCTGAGAGCAGCGCCAGGGCCACAGATGAGCGGCCGTGGCCTGTGGAACTCTGCCAAAGTGTGTGGCCGGCCACAGTTTACCGACCGCTGAGGTGGAGGAAATCTCCCTAGAGGTGGGCGGAGAAGCTGTGCGCCGTGAGGGGCCCGGCCTTGGCCGCGGTGTCTCATCCGCACCGCGGGGTATAAACGTGCCGCGTGCGCGTCGCTCTGTCCTCAGGCCTCCTGGCGCGGCAGGGCCTTGGCTTCCCTGCCCTCTGTCCCCCCACTTCCTCCTAAGCTCACCTTCGGCCCGGGGAGGGCTGGGCGGAGGGGCTCCTCAGTTTTACAAGCTCAGCTCTCGGGACGGCACAGAGGAGGGTTTCTAACCTTACAGCTTGCCCACCGCGGGAGGGCCGCGTGGAATTTGTCTTTGCCCTTCAGAGAACAGGTGCACGGTGAGCATTTGGTACTTCTCAGTTAAGAAGTTCCTACAGTTAAAAATTCTAAAAAATTACTTGAAAAAGCAAAAAAAAAAAAAAAAAAAAAACCCGACATAAGACCATATGTGAAGGCACCGTTTACAGGGAGCTCTGATGTGGCTTTGTGGACTAACAGGGCTTCTTCTCTTCTGTAGACACGGTTAGTCTGCGTGGCCCTGTGGTCCGCAGTGGGCCCACTGGTCAGTCTGCGCTGCTGGGGAGAGGGAGGGGCATTGCACAGGGGCCTCCAGCCAGCCTGTGGGTTCCGGGCACGGCGCTGAGCCCTGTTTTCCCTGCCAGACGGCGGCGCCACCCAGACCGCCCATGGACCCCGCCCAGCCCTGCCCGCGGCCGCTGCCCTCCGCCTCCTCTGCCTCGACCGTTGTTCCCGCCAGTGGCTCAGGCCCGGGGCCTTCGCCTGCCCGGGCCTCCCCGGTGAACAGACCCTCCCCGGCAGCCAAGTCGCTGTCTCCGGTCATCGCCCGCTCCCCAGGGGCAGCCGTGTCAGCGCCCCCGAAACCACAGAGCCCCGCTCAGAATGCCGCTGCGCCCCACGACGGTTCTCAGGACAAGCTGGCAGAACAGATAGCGCTGGTAAGTGCACCTAAAGAAGCTCTTGAAAGTGCTCAAGAAGAGCTCACCGTATACTCCAGCCTGTGAAACGCGTGTGCTTTCACTTTCTAAGGGGGCAGTAGTATAAGACGGAACACCTGATAGTAAGGTTTGTGATCCGGAGAAACCAAGATTAAAACCGCATAGTTGGCCCTCTCCTGCCGGAGGGGCAGCTAGACTGGTGTGGAGAAGGTCTTTTCTGTGCTGGTATCAGCAGTCAGGGGGAGGGGGGTGTGGGGTGCAGGCTGAGAGCTCAGAGCCCTCGGGAGGCTGCCTGGGCCAGTGCAGCTCACGGCCTGCACCTAGTGAGCGTTTGCTGTTTGTTGGGTGACTGAGCAGTTATTTGTAAGTGCTCCGCCGTGAGCGCTGGCCTGGGAGCTCTGTCCTGGGTTTCCAGGATGAGGCTCCCGGGGGTCGCACGCCCTTGCCTCTGCCCTCTCGTAGAGCCTTGTTCAGCAACTCTTCTTTGTTGCTGAGACTTCCACGTAGCAGGGTCGCACTGACTGGGGTGTGCATCGGTGGCTTGCACTTAAACTGTGCCGGACGTCTTCCACCCCTGTGCTCCTTGCAGGAGAACCAGATCCATCAGCGGATAGCAGATTTAAGGAAAGAAGGCCTGTGGTCCCTCAGACGGCTGCCCAAGCTGCAGGAGGCCCCGCGGTCCAAATCGCACTGGGACTACCTGCTGGAGGAGATGCAGTGGATGGCCACAGACTTCGCCCAGGAGAGGAGGTGGAAGGTGGCCGCTGCCAAGAAGGTGGGTTTGAGACACAGGCCACCGCGGTGCCCAGGGGTCATCAAGCAGCGCCAGGGGCTTAAGTGTGCGGACGGAGGTCTCCCAGCCCCACTTTCTAAACGGTTTCTTTTTCTTCTTAAATATTTATTTATTTGGCTGTGTTGGCTCTCTAGTTGTGGCACACAGGCGCCAGAGCGCGTGGGCTCTGTAGTTGGCGGCGCGTGGGCTCTCTAGTTGAGGTGCGCGGGCTTAGTTCCCCCACGGCATGTGGGATCTTAGTTCCCCAACCAGGGACCGAACCTGCGTCCCCTGCATTGGAAGGCGGATTCTTAAGCACTGGACCACCAGGGAAGTCCCTCTAAAGAGTTTCTGGACTTACGATGTATCTGAAGAATGTTTTGCTGCTATTTAGAAAGTAACTGCTACATTGCTTCATTTCTGAGGGCTGTCCCCAGTGCTCTAGCGTGGACTGCTGGGAACAGACACGGCCCTTCTGCTGCAGTTCTGTCCTGGGATTTGGGTTCTTTTTCTGGCCAGTTTTGCCCGGCAGTTGGCATGAGGATGCCTGCAGCCCCCCAGATCCAGGCTGAGAGTAGGAAGGGGGAAGAGGCCAGGTGGCTGGCCGGCAGCTCGGGCACTCGTCCCGGCCCTCTGGCTCCCCGCAGCCTGCCTGCTCTGTGTTGCCTGGTCTTCCGGTCCAGCTTCTCTCCAGTTCTGGCTCAGAATTTATTACCTTCTCTCTGCTCCCAAAGTAGGCACCCAGCCCGGGGTAGGACCTAGGAGATGTTACTGCTAAAGCTGGCAGTGTGGAAAGTGACAGATTTCTAGGGCTCTTGGGTCCCAGAGTGTAGAGCAGCTGTCCTTGCGTATGTGTACATAGCTCCAGGCCCAGCTGCTGCTTCCTCCATCACTGTGTGTCTTTATTCCTCGGGACCTGGATGCTGCCTTCATATTTCCTATACTCTCAGGACTGGGGATTGCTCCTGTGTGCCTGGCCTGTCCACCTCCCACCTCTGAATTCTCCCCCTTGCTTTCCCCACGTAGTTTTGGTAGAGAGAAGCCGAGACCAAGGGGGTAACAGCAGGGTCTGAGCGTAAAGGGTCTTTAATCAGATTCATGCGTATTTAAGAAAAAAACCAGATCACTCCTTAAACTTTTCCTTTTTCACGAAGGTTGATGGTCCTGAGCATGTGGACGCAGGGCTGGACAGGGCAGTGGCCGGGGCCGAGGGGCAGGGATGGACACCGAGCGGTGGGACTGAGAGGCAGCTGAGCCGGGGGCCGCGGCTGCGCGCTGTGCTGCCCCTCCTCGCGCCGTCCCTCTACCCCCGGGAGCCAGCGGCTTTGTGCAAGGGGTGCGCGCTGACTAGGACAAGGCCCTGGGAGTCCTGTGCTGGGCGGCCGCCTCGGGGGCATCCCAGAGCTGAAGGGCTGGCAGCTCCGCTGCACTCGGGGCTCAGGATGTGTCCCTTTCTGAGTTACTTCTCTGCACCTTTTGGAGGTACAGCTGGTGAGGAGGTAAAGAGTAGAAATTCTGGAAAGCGGTTTGGCAATTTAAAGCAAAAGCCTTAAAAAATGTGAATTATCCCAACCCAACTTTTTTAATCCTAGGAGTTAAATTTGGCTGCATTCACGCAGTGGAAATGATACGTATTAAAAATGATTTTGATCTGTGCTGATTGATGGAAAGATGCTCCTCGTATTAAAGGGGGAAAGGACGATTGTAGCACAGTATGATATTCCATTTTGGAGAAAAATACGTGTATTTGGTAAAACAACACTTGTAGGAAAGTCAGGCAGACCGTTGGTGGTGGTTTGCACTGGAATCAGCATTTGTCCCACGCGCCCTTAGAGCAGGTGAGGGTGTGTCTCTCTGTGGATTATATGTAGTTACGGGCTGAGAAGATTTTAAAGAAACGTTATGTATCTTTTTTCTGATAGCATGACACAGCGCACAACGTAAAATTCTTGGACTTTCATTTACTAGCTTGTCAGAACTGTAGTGCGTCATCACGAAGAGAAGCAGCTTCGGGAGGAGCGGGGAAGGAGAGAAGAACAGAACCGATTGAGACGAATAGCTGCATCAACTGCTAGAGAAATAGAATATTTTTGGTCAAATATTGAACAGGTAAATTCTGAGATTTTGATGGGCTCCTGGGAGCACAGACTGTGTCGGGGTTGCTGAGGCGGCCTTCTGAGCCCAGCCTGCCTGTGCCACGGGGAAATCCCACAGGTGGAGCCTGTGGCGTCATTTGGAAAGGCGGGTGCCCGCACTTCCTGGGCATCTCTGGGCTGTTGGCTCATCAGGAGACCTGGTTCTGCCTCTGTGTTTCTCCTTGTGCATCAACATCCCCATCAGCCGTGGCCTGCGCGCTCTGTGGTGTCTGGGAGCCTTCCTGAGGGGCCCTTCCGGTAGTTCTGTTTAGTATTGGCGCAGGTCACTAAAGGCTGCTTAGTTCCAGAGTGGCTTGCTCTGTCTCTCGCTTCCTTTTTGTAAAATTTCTCTTCTTACCGTCTGACAGAATTTGGGCAGGATGCAGTTGACACAAAATAATGAAAGAGTACCAAACTGAATGTATCTCCTTGGACAGCGTGGGGGGTTAGGGCCGCCAGCCCTACGTGCAGCTGAAACTCTGCACACAGCTCATCGTCTGCCCTCTGCACCTGCGGCTCCGTGGCTGCGGGTGTAGCTAGCCGCGGACCATGCAGCTCTGTAGGATTTGCTACCGGAAAACATCTGAGTGCCGGTGGACCTGCACAGTTCAAATCCGCGCTGTCCAGGGGTCAGCTCTAATCTGAATGGGGTCGGGACGGCTGTGCTTTGGCCTCCAGGCGTGAGTTCTAATGTTTTCACATATAGAACTTGTATTTCTTAGTAATCTGCTTATTTATTTAACTCTTTGCACTTAGGTTGTGGAAATAAAACTACAAGTAGAATTAGAAGAGAAAAGGAAGAAGGCTTTAAATTTCCAGAAAGTTTCCCGGAAAGGTATGATTACTTTTAAAAGCCTTCCCCTTTTGCTGGCTGTGTTTGCTTGATTCTCTGCTCACCGGCGCCTTGTGACACCGCGGCTTCCCGTGGAGCCTCCCCGGCGAGGCTGTTTCCTCAGCAGCCTGGTCCTGGCATTTCAGTTCTTCTGAGATTCACTAGTATGAGTCAATAAGCCCCGGGGTGACCAACTCTGGGGGGCTCTCAGGATTGGGGTTCTGAGCCTGTCCCCTGTGTCCCCGGAGAGTGAGATGAACTCCCCCGGCTTTGCCCCCCGCCCCTCCACGGTCCCCGCGTCTAGGCGTCGTGCTGCTCCCACGGTGCTCAGCAGTAGCTACCCCATCGCTGGAAACCTGGGGAGGGGGCGGGGAGGATCCCTCCCTTTTACTGGTGAGGAAACTGAGGTGAAGGAGGTGGTCCCTGTTGAAAGTCACGGAGCTCTAAGATTATGCAAGTCATGAGCGAGAAGCTTTGCCAGGTTGGAGACTCTAGGTTCCTGCTGAAGCCGAGAGCGGGCGTGGCGGTGTGGCTGTGCCACCCTGCGTCGCAGAGGGGAGGTGGGACCCGCCTTGCTGTCCTCTGCTCTCCTTGGGGGGCGGGCACAGGTGCCCATGGTCGTGTGAGGAGCATCACCTCCTCCACTGCCTTAGTGAAAGCGAATCGCGTTACCTGTCTCTTTAGGTAAAGAGTCGAGACCTACAGGGCTTGATGCGTTACGAGAAAACTTTGTGGTGAGTTCGGGACTGTCGCGTCGCTGTGCGAGGGGTTGTCTGTCTGCAGGAAGTCGTAGGCATGAATAGCGTTCTCTCTCGCTGGAGAGCAGTCCCCCTTGGGCCTACAGCTGGTTCTTTCCAGCTTCAGGCTCACCTGGGTGTTAACCTTGGTGGTTTGGGAAGAGCGGGCGTGGGTTTCGTCTTGCTTCCCCGCAGCCTCCTCCCCACCTTTGCGGTGTCTGCCGTGGACACGCCTGGCACGGCCTCCCAGGTCCTCCCGGGTGCACGTTGACTACAGTTCTGCTCTGGGTTCTCATTCTGTGTTTCCAGATGTCACGCTTACGATTTGTGTTCTGTGTCACAGGATTCGGGGATACCTGGAAGAAAAAGAAAAGCAAGTACATCTTTAACCGATGAAGAAGGTCTGTCCCCCTGGTGCTTTGGCTGTCTGCAGGGCTCTCTGAACGCGCAGCGGGAGAGCTCACTCTCCAGGTGCTGCCAGGGCGTCGAGGACCGCCTGGACCGCGGGAGTCCGGTGGCTCAGTGGCTTATGCTCTTGGGGGCCGGGGGCCTTGGTGGATGATGGGGTTTTGCAGTGGAGAGACAAGGAGTTGGATTGTGGAGGAGGGAAGGTGTCGGACCGTGTGCGTGCGTGCGCACGCGTATGCCTTTTGTCTGTAGGGAGGAGAGGCGGTGCGTGTTGGGGGCAGGAGTCAGCGGGAGGGAAGGCGTGCCGTGGTGAGGGCTCAGCTCAGATGGAGAGGTGGCCCGAGGGCGGGTGGGGCTCTGCCGTGGGTGCTGGTGGACTCTTAGCCACCAGGAGCCGGCTGTGGGGTTGCAGGGCTGGAGCTGCCGGACAGGAGCTGAGCTCGGGGAATCCTCAGCTGGGCAGGGGCTGGGGCCTCTGAAATGGGCGATGATGAATTCATAGTGACACCGAACAACGTGCTTGTGGGTCTTTCTGTAGTGGGCTCTGCAGGTGGACAGGAAGTTCCACATCGCTCCCTGTTTTGGCCTGAGTAGGTCTGTCATGTGATGAAAACCAGCCTCTGTTTCACACTGTGAAATGGAAGAGAAAGTATAAAGTATGGTCCCTTGTTTTTTGCTTACTTAATGAACTATCACTTCCAGATTTAACCTGAGAAATTAGGACTTAGTTTTCACTTCTCTAATGGCTGTGCATGACAGTTTTGGAGCCTTGTAGCGTTTCATGAGTAATTGCGAGGAAGATGCCGTGGGGTCTCTCCCTGACATTTGATGGTGGCCATTCCAGTGGAAGACGAGGAGGAGACGATTGCAGAGGAAGAGGCGCTGGAGGGGGCTGCGGACCACCAGGCGGAGCTGTTGGAGTTAGCCAGAGAAGGTGGGCTCCGAGCGGCTCCCTGTGATGCTCTATTAAACATTTATTGAAACACACACGTAAGGTATGAAAACCGCAATAGGTTGCATGCGGTGTAAGCGGCCACGCCACCCAGTGTAGGAGAGAGCGCCATTCTGCCTCTGCCCTTGTCCCAGCGGGTGACTGCGGCCTGGATCTTGGCGTTTATCATTCCTTCCACTCAGTTTCCCCCTCCCCCTGCGTGAATCCTGAACGTACCGCTTTGTTTGGGTCTTAGAACTTGGTATAAACGGAATCACTCTGGAGGCTCACCCACTGGCCTTTCTCAGTTCCGTTTCCGAGTTTTGTCCTCGTGGAGGTGTGTTGCTACAGAATCAGTGCCCACGGCTGAAAGGTGGTCTGTGTGTGCGTGTGTCACGGGTTAGCGGTTGTGCTGTTGGTGGGCAGTTCGGTGGTTTCCCTGCGTTCGTCCTCATAGGCGGCGCTGCCTGCAGCACTCTCGTGTGTCCTGCGCACACACGCTCGAGCGTCTGTGCTCAGAGCAGGGGGGCCGGCTTGCGGGGCGTGCACACACGAGGCGGCGCCCCGCCGCGGTTGGAGTGCTGGGCCGGGCCCTGCGTCCCAGGAGCGCCTGGTGGTATCTGCCTGTGGTGGGGGAGCGTGACCCACGGGGCGCAGCGTCTTCTCACAGCTGTCCTCGCCCACTTGGTTTTGGGTTTTCTTTTCTGTGCTGACTCTGGGTGTTCTTCCTGTGTTCTGGACACGTTGCCGTGTCGGTGGCGTGTGTCCCAGTAGCCTTTTTCCAGCCCGGGGTGGGTCTGCCTTCCCTTTACGGTGCCTTTTGAGGAACAGGTGTTCTTAATTTTAGTGTAGTTGCGTTTGTCCGCGTTGTTTAAAAGAAGCTTTTCTAACCTCAGGATCAAAAGGATGTCTTTGTGCCTTGTCTAAAAATTTTTGTTTTACGCTCGTATCGATGTTTGTAATCCACCAAGAATCACTTTTGTCTCTAGTGTGAAATAAGAGTGCAGTTTCTTTTTTTTTCCCCAAATGGTTAACTGACTCTCCCCGTGCCATTTGAAAAGGCCATCGTTCCTCAGTGATGCTCAGTGCCGGCTCACGTGTTAGTCACGTTTTCCTGATACGCACGGCTCTTTCTGGGACCTTCATTGTTTTACTGGTCAGTTTGCACCAATGCCACACTCCCTTGATTACTCTAGCCTTATAATAATTCTTGAGGCGTAGCTAGGTCAGTCCTTCTGCCTTATTCTTTTTTAGGAGAGCTTTGACTAATTTGGGTCTATTTCAGATACAGCTCAGTATCAGTTTATCAAGTTTCAGAGAAAAACTGCTTGGGGATTTTGATTCAAATGTGGTTGAATTAGTGGGTGTTTGGTGAGAATTGCATCTCTATGAAGAGCTTTTCCAACCTATGATCAAAGTAGCCTCTCCGTTTACTTAGATCTCCTTTAGTAGCTTCCGCTAACATTTTATGGTTGCATATTTTTATTAGATTTATTTCTAGGTGCATTATATTTTTTGAAGTTGTAATCAGTGTTTTTTTTTTTTAAGATTACGTTTTAATTTGTTGCTGGTCTGTAGAAATGCAGTTGATTTTTATTTACTGATCTTAAATCCAGCAGCTGTGCTAAATTCTCACATTACTTGTGTGTATACAACCTCTTCATCTCTGAAGAATAACAGTTTTTTCTTCATAATCCTGGTCCTTCTATTACCGTTCCTTGCAATAAAGTGTAGAAATAGAGGTGCTGATGGTGGGCACCTTTGGCTTGTTCTTTTTTTTTTTGGATGCACCACACAGCTTGTGGGATCTTTAGTTCCCTGACCAGGGATTGCACCCGGGCCCTCAGCAGTGAAAGCATGTGGAGTCCTAACTACTGGACCGCCAGGGGATTTCCCGGCCTTCGGCTTGTTCTTAAAGATTTGAGAGGGACATTTTCACCTGGAAAGGCAGTAGCTTGTGGTGGTTGGTCACGACTGCTTGGTTCAAATCCAGTGTTCTGTTTTATCTCTTCTCTTAGCCTTTGAGCTACACCTTGTCTTGCATTCTTGTTGCAGGCCTTTCTGATTCTTGTGTACATCCCTGACTTGGTAGAGTCTGTCTGTGTTAACTTGGAGCTCCTCTACCCCTTCCTGTAGGGCAGGAATTGGGAGCAGCCCGGCCGGGTGCTTCTGGCTCGGGTCTCACGGAGATGCGGCCGTCAGCAGGCCCAGCCTCCGGTCCACCCCAGCTGGCCCCCTAGCTGGCCGGGTGGATGGTTGTTGGCAGGCGAGCCCAGTCCCCCCACACAGGGACTTCTCCGGGTGGCTGTTCGAGCGTCCTCAGGACAGGGTGGCACGGTGGCTGGTGTCCCACAGCAGGCGATCACCCTGGTTATCCCTGGCCACTCAGGGGAACTGACCAGGCTGTGACCCCAGGGAGCCGTGTCACCGGGGCACGTCTTCGTCCATTCACTGGGGTGCCTCTTCCTGGTCGGGCCTCCTCTCGTGCCCCTCATGAACCTTTCAGCACTTCCTTTATGTAGATGTTGTGAACTTTTTAAAACCTAAATTCTAAGTATTTAAATACTTTCTATCTAAAGAAGCATAGAAATACTTTCTGTCTAAATAGAATCTTCTTTCCCATTTTATCTTCAAACTAGTTTATATGTGTGAAGGCTGTTGATTCCTGTGAGTTGTTTGTTCCAAGACACCTTACGAATTATCTTATTCTTGAGGTAGTTTTTCAGTTGTTTCTGCTGTTTTTCTTTTTTTCCTACTTTGATAACCATTATATGATGTATATGTACATTTCCCTACATCTTGTTATGAAAACATGCAAACAGAAAAGTTGAAGAACCTTATTTCGAACGCCCATACACCCGCCACCTCCCTTGCACAATTGGTCTTCGCTTTATCACGTATCTACCTATCAGCCCCATATGACGAATAGTTTAAATCATGAGCAAGTGAAGTCACTGGATTATGAGTCTTAAACGAAGAGAGCCCTCAATACTGTTCTTCTGGGGTACTTCTCTGTGGCGTTTGTTACTTTGACCACAGATTTTATTGACATACGGTGTACGTGCAGAAAGGCTTATGTATCACAGGTACACAGCTCACAGTGTTCGTTGTCTTGTTATATATAACACCCAGTGGAACTGTGTTTGAATACAAACCTGGGTCCAAGTTTCCGATTACTCCCCTGGACAGGCCCATGGAGTGGGAAATAGTGACGTCAGAGGGCATGAAATTTAAAGCTCTTCAGCTTTTCATACTGGTTTCCAGAAAAGTTAAGCCTGTTTATACCATCACCTGCAGTGTTGAGACTGTTTGATTCATTATGTTCATCCAGCATTACGGTTTTAAGGTGGTTGCCATGCAGTGGGGGATACATTGCGCACTGGTTTCTGGAGGTGCTCAGTTAAAGAGATACTTTATGAGCCCTGTAGAGTATTTTGTGTGTGAGACAGCTCCATATCCCTCTCCCATTGGGCTTTCGTGTGGTGGGCTGTTTGATCAATTAGGGTGAGCTCTTTATACAAAAAGTCTATAGCAATATTTTATCATCTTTTTTGAACATTTTTTGTTTTATTTTTGACTTTTACTTGATGTTTTGTATTTTTATGTATCATCTCCACTGATTATTTCTATCAGTAGTAGTTTTATATTTTCGTTTATTAATCTGTAGATTTTACTGTACATTTATTAAGATTATTTCAGGAATATTTGTTCCTTTATGAATAAAAGTTGAGTTTCTTCATTTCAAAGATTCTCATCTTTATAAAGAAAAGGTCGTATATCTTGTATCAGTAACGGGCAATCATTATTAGTTTTTGGAAAAAAATAAATATGCTTTTAGAAAATACATACATTTCCCAAGGAATTAATTTAAAGCTAGGAAAAGGAATATACGTTTGACCCCTGAACAGCACGGGTGTGAACTGCACAGGTCCACTTACTTACACGTGGATTTTTTCCAATAGTAAACACTACAGTGGTACACGATCCACGGTTGGTCGGGTGTGGAGGAAGCTCGTACAAGGAGAGCAGACTAAGTTACACTCGGGTTTTCCACTGCAGGGTCGGCAACGCTAACCCCTGAGTTGTTCAAGGTCAACTGTATATGAAAGGGCCCTTCTCCTGACTGTGTTTTCTTCCCTGCTGACACTATTGGTGTAAAATAATCTTTCTTCCTACAATCCTTTCCAGCTGAATTGCCCTTAATTGATTTGATGAAGTTGTATGAAGGTGCCTTTCTGCCGAATTTCCAGTGGCCCCAACCTAAACCTGACAGTGAAGAGACAAGTGAAGACGAAGGTCTGTTTTAACATCTTTGAAGAATTCAGCTTTGAAAACAAAAGCCAAAGTACTTAACAGAGGAAGGGTGCTTAAAACAGAGTTTCAGAATTACCTTCACTTCTTTCAGTCTGATAAAAAGTTGAAAATATATTTAATATGAAAGTTTATATTAATAGTTTCATTAAATTCTGTGCTTTTTATTTTTATTGGTTAACTTGGCATAATTATCAGAGTACTTGATCAAGTTGTGGACAATGTAGAAATACTCTTCTCCAGATTTATACACATTTTACGGGCCTAGGTTTTATCATTTATCCAGGCTGTGCTGTGTTTGTTTAATTTAACACACCCAGTTTAAGGACTTTACTTGACTTTTATTGGAGTTCCAAGGAGGTACACAGACTACGCCCGGAAGAGTCCACGTGTTGTTTTCATCCCCCCTGTTCTGGTCCATAGACGTGGCTGCCTGCGGGGGGCAGCAAGGGAGGGGCCCAGAAGATTCTGCGGGGAGGCCAGGGCTTGCCGGACCCCACGCTGCAGCAGGACTCCAGGGGGGGCTGGTGGCCCCCTTGCTTGCCCAAACTAGGATGCTTCTGATCCTTCCATTCTTGGTGGTGGAGGGCAGTCACTGAACCCTTAGATGGCTGTAAATCTCTGGGTGATACTAGCTCCTGATGCTGCACAGACATTTTCCAACTTCACCCAAGGGCCTTCCAGAGCGGTCCTACAAACTCCATAAGAGTTCGTACCTGTCTATCTGGATACATTGTTAACTATCTAAAGTGGATTAAAAACAAAAATTTGCTGCTCAATTCTGTCTTTGAAGTGTTTGGGTTCTAGCAACTCCTTTTCTTTTTTCTCTTCTCTCTCTCTTTTTTTTGTCATGTTACGTGGCCTCATAATACTATCACAGCCTCTCAAACCTCACAAGTCCCGTTTTTCCATTGATCACAGACGTGGAAGACTGCTCCGGTGACCGGGAGAGCCGGAAGGGTGTGGTTCTCATCGACTCGCTGTTCATCATGGACCAGTTTAAAGCCACAGAGAGAGTGGTTGTCGGGAAGCCTCACACAAAGGACATCGCGGAAGTGACCGCTGTGGCCGAAGCCATCCTGCCCAAGGGCAGTGCTCGGATCAGCACCGCGGTGAGCCGCTGTGCCCTGTGTGAGGGATGGTGTCTCTGTTAAGGGGAAAAGCTACCTCCTTCCAAATGAGCTCTTTATCCCAACGGCAGAAGTTGTCAGGAAAAACAATTAAGGATCTTTCTTTTCCTGTTATCTGTAAATCATCTTCGTGGCTTTCCAGTAGGCTTATCATATGACTGATCTGACAACAGTTGTAATGGTTGTTCTGAGATGTGCCTGTTGGGCCCGTCTGCCCCTGCAGGTGAAGTTGAACGCTCCGGCTCTTCTGTACGGCGCCCTCAGAGACTACCAGAAGATTGGCCTGGACTGGCTGGCCAAGCTCTACCGGAAGAACCTCAATGGCGTATTGGCAGATGAAGCTGGGCTTGGTAAAACAGTGCAGATCATTGCTTTTTTTGCCCACCTAGCCTGCAACGAAGGTAAGAGCTTGTTGTTTTTTGAACAGTTCGTATTTGCTGAAACTGAACCGTAGGCAGTGCATCTGGTGTGAGGGTGGGGAGAGGCCTTTATTCTCTGCTCCTTTGTTCCGTGCTCTGGTCCAGACTCAGAGAACTGGGCTCAGAGGCACTCATCACTGGAACAAACAAAGCACTCGTTCACAATAAACACTAGATCGAGTAACTCACCGTTTTTCAAAGTCTAACGTAACATAAGACCCAGCAGGCTGTGTGACTGGGGCTTTGTGACTTCCAGGCCGCAGGGCCTCTGCGCTACTTCACGTCGGCATGAGTCCTCGTGGCCGGGCTCTCCCCTCAGGCTCCCATGGGCCGGCGGGTGCGCGTCCCCCGTGGCGTGATTGGTCGCCCTGCCGAGGCCCATCGGCGTCTTCCCTGTGCTGTGGCGCAGGCCCTCCTGTCTCTCTGCTGGATCCCGCCACCCCTGGAGCCTTGTGAGGGCTCGGCGTCTGTGCAGCAGCAGAGGGACGGGGTGCCCGCACTCCACAGCAGGCCGTGCCCTGGCCCCGGACGTCTGCCTCCTCACCCCTCGGCTCTTCCAGCTTGCACGGACGCTCAGCCTTCGGCCCCCGTTCACTGCCCTCCGCTTGGCTGTGGGCCTGGCGCCCGCCTGCTCCCCGCCTGTGCTGTGGGGCTGTGGACGAGCCTGTGTGCGTGTCTCTAACACGGGACAGGGGCTTATAGGCTTCCCCTCGCAAGGGAAGTGTCCCGTAGCACCGGGGGTAGGGGAGCAGGAACCTCACGTTCCAGCACTTAGCCAGCTCCTGAGGAAGCACACGCCATCACCTTCATCTCCGTGTCACAGCTTCAGTAGCAGGGAGGGGCCCCTCGAGTTTAGGGGGAGTTGGCACCCTGAGTAGGCTGGATGGAGATTCCTTCAGCCCTGGGATCGTTTCGTCCTCCCTGGCCCCTCTAAATTCTTTCACAGTTACCTTAGCGTCTTTAGTAAATAACTCTTCTTTGCCCTTGGTTTTGAAAGCTTACTTGATCTTACCTTTAGTACAAATGGATCAACTTTGAGGCCTTATTTCCTTGTGCTAATATGTTTGTTTTTGACCCAGTACCACAAAGTGTCCAGTGTAGTACTTTAAAATGAGTTTTTATATATATAGTTATCTCAAGATAGAAGAGCTACCTTGTCTTACTAGTTTATTGTTTAGTTGAAAAAAGTGTTCATTATTGTATTTATAACAGTAAGAACTTGGAAGCATTGTACACTTTCAAAAGTAGGGGATTTTATTTCATCGGTTGAACAAACAAATGGATCAGTTATTCGTTCCATAGGTGCTTACCCAGCACCTACCTGGTCCCAGGCACTGTTGTAGGCACCGGGGGTGCAGCTGTGAGCAGAACAAAGCCCCCCCCACCCCACCTGTGAGGCTCACAGCAGGCACAGCGAATAAGGATTCCACACATGGGAAGCAGCACGTTGCCATTGTGTATGGTGTGCTTGGCACAGCCCGTGAGCAGAGGCCTGAGAAAGCCGTGGCCACCAGGATCGAGGGGCTTGGGAACATGGGGTGGTGGGTGCAGAGGCTGAAGGGGTTGCCGGTGTGTCCACGGGACAGTGCTGAGGCTGGTGCGGAGGCCAGAGGGTGCAGAGCCAGGAAGGCCGCCGGCCGGCCAGGTGAGGGCCTTGCAGGCTGCGCAGGGTCTGGCTCTTCCTGGTTAGAGGTCTGTGTTAGTGCGGGTGTCGGAGGGGTCACTGGACCTCCTTGGTGCTGGGAACAGACTCAGAGGGCCAGCTGTTGGGAAGCTTGCCGCCCTGGGGGAGAGGCAGGGGCCTGGCAGGTCCTGGGGGACCTGAAGGGAGGGCGGGCAGGCGTGTGCCGCCCGCTCCGCTTCCGCACAGGACAGGCCGAGTGGGGCCTGCCTGGGACCTGGCTCCCCTGCCTGCCCCCGCCCCCTGGGGCCCAGTGTCCTTGGCCTCCTCCTCACTGTGGGACCGTAAAGTTGGAGTTCACCGGTTCCTCAAGAGCAGAGGGCTCACTCCAAGAGACTCTGAGCGAGGGGGTTCTGGTAAGTTCACAGTTGGAATCCCTCACAAACTCACCACTTTTTTCTTTCTAAAGTAAAACAACCAACAGTCTGTAGCTGTCCACCTGCTTCCATCCCCAGTGGTGACCCCTCGGGGCAGTCTGCTGTGTGTCCTGCCTTGCTTCACCCAGGTGTCAACAGACGTGCTCACAAACACATATATAGACACTTGTCCCTCCTCTCCAGAAATGGAACAATGTGCTAAATGCTAGTGAAAAAAAAACAAACTTGTTTTTCACTGGAGGGGAAAGGCACTTGGGCTTGATTTACATTTCCCTACTCACGAGGTCATGCCCTTCAGAGAGTTTATCGTCTGCTTGTATTTTTCCCTTTGTGAAATTTCTTTTTTCTTTTTTTTTTGGCTGCACTGCGCAGCTTGTGGGATCTTGGTTCCCTGACCAGGGATCGAAACCAGGCCCTCCGCAGTGGAGGCACGGAGTCCTGACCACTGGACCGCCAGGGAAGTCCCATCCTTTGTAGAATTTCTTTTCACTTCCTTATTCGTTTTCCTCTTAGTTGGTTTTATTTTAGTTGAAGTATAGTTGATTTATATTATTGTGTTAGTTCCAGGTGCACAGCAAAGTGATTCAGTGTTATATATATATATTTTCAGGCTATTTTCCATTATAGGTTATTACAAGATATTGAATATAGTTCCCTGTGCTATAGTAAATCCTTACTGCTTGTCGATTTTTTTTTTCTTAAATTTATTTTTGGTTGCATTGGGTCTTCATTGCTGCATGCGGGCTTTTCTCTAGTTGCGGTGAGCGGGGGCCACTCATCGCCGCGGTGCGCAGGCCTCTCATTGCGGTGGCCTCTCGTTGCAGAGCGCGGGCTCCAGGCATGCAGGCTTCAGTAGTTGTGGCTCGCGGGCTCTAGAGCACAGACCCGGCAGCCGTGGCGCATGGGCTTAGTTTCTCTGCGGCATGTAGGATCCTCCCAGACCAGGGCTCGAACCCACGTCCCCTGCATTGGCAGGCAGACTCTCAACCACTGTGCCACCAGGGAAGCCCTGCTTATCGATTTTATGTATAGTAGTTTGTATCTGTTAATCCCATACTCCTAATTTCCCTTTGGTATCCATAAGTTGTTATTTTTTTGTCTGTCTGTGAATCTTTTTTGTTTTGTAAATGGGTTCAGTTGTATTATTTTTTAGATTCCACATATAAGTGTTAACGTAATATCTGTCTTTCTCTGACTTACTTCACTCAGTATGATAATCTCTGGGTCCACCCATGTTGCTGCAAATGGCATTATTTCATTCTTTTTTATGGCTGAGTAGTATTCGTGTGTGTGTGTGTGTGTGTGTGTGTGTGTGTGTGTGTACCACGTCTTCTCTATCCGTTCCTCTGTTGATGGACATTCAGGTTGCTTCCACGTCGTGGCTATTGTGCATAGTGCTGCTGTGGCCACTGGGTGCATGGATCTTTTCTAATTAGAGTTTTCTCTGGATATATGCCCATGGGCGGGATTGCTGGATGACATGGCAACTCTAATTTTAGCTTTTGAGGAATCTCCATACTGTTCTCCATAGTGGCTGCACCAACTTACATTCCCACCAACAGTGCAGGAGGGCTCCCTTCTCTTCACACCCTCTGCAGCGTTTACTGCTTGTAGACTTTTTGACGGTGGCCATTCTGACCGGTATGAGGTGATATCTCACTGTAGTTTTGATCTGCATTTCTCTGATAATTAGCAATGTTGAGCATCTTTTCATGTGCCTCTTAGCCATCTGTGTCTTTTTTGGAGCAGTGTCTGTTTAGGTCTTCTGCCCAATTTTTGATTGAGGTGTTTGTTTTTTCAATATTGAGTTTTATGAGCTGTTTGTATATTTTGGATGTTAAACCCTTGTCAACTGTATTGTTTGCAAATATTTTCTCCCATTTTGGGTGGTTCTTTTTAAGGATCAGTAGTAATAACACTTTGCTTATGAGCTGTAATGGCTATAGATGTGTGTGTTACAGATATTTTTTCCAAGCCTGCCATTTCTGACTTTTAACTTGGTTTATGTTTATTTGTAGCACAGAAGTTGAAATTTATGTGTGTATTGCCCAGAAATTTAAGAAACGCTTACTTTTCCAAAGAATGCAGTGAAACCGTGTGCTTTGGGCTGGGTTGGGATGGGTTTGGGTGTGTTCTGACTGGCGGCTGGGGACCGTGACGAGCGTGAGTGTTGGACCAGCGCCCGTAGCATGGGGCTGCCAGCGGGCCGCGCTGGCCGCGGGGCTCGAGGCTGAGGATCTTCCTTTCTGAGCATTGTTCGCTGTAGACGGGAGTCCTTCCCCTGCTTACGTTAAGGGGTCATGTTTGAATCTGCTCTCATTTTACTGGCTGCTCGCTCATTCGGTTCCTCTCTGTTGAGTGCGTCCTGCCTTGGCCGTGGGAGCAGGGCAGCGGCCCGTCCTGATGGTGGCGGCTGCGCTGTAGGGCGGGCAGGGACACCCCCGCGTCCCAGTGATGTCTGCTGTAGTCGCGCCCTGGCCTCAGCACACCTGCTGACCGGGCACAGCGCCGGGGACCTGCCCCGGACAGATGGTTTTTGTTACAGAGGGCATTTGTATGTCTCCTGTGTAGGCAACTGGGGCCCTCATCTTGTCGTTGTGAGGGGCTGTAACATCCTCAAGTGGGAGCTCGAACTGAAGCGCTGGTGTCCGGGGCTCAAAACGCTCTTGTATGTTGGCAGCCATAGAGAACTCAAGGCAAAGAGACAGGTATGTTAGTTTAAACTTGAAATAGAACTAAACAGAAAACATCTTACTTTCTGTAGAAGACACATTTCAGAGTGTCTACACACGCTTGTTAGTGTAATTGCTGTCAGCCCCTCGTTTATGAGATACGAGGCCTTCTAGTTGTCTGGGCTTAGAGCCCCCTTGAAGCATAGACTACACTCAGGAACCGGCCATGCCATGCAGGGCTTGTGTTCACCTCCCAGGAAGTGAGGGAACTTCCCCCAGAGCCCGGATGGTCTCTGGAGGTGCTGTCATCCTTTTAAACTGTAGACCTGTTGGTTATCACAGGCAGAAATAAGAAATTGTGATGCATCCTGAGTTCGGAATTACAGATCGTAAAATAATTCCCATGGATGTGTTTATTAGGAATATTTGTGACAAACAGATGAGCTTCCGAAATAAATTTGGACTCTTATTTTTCTATTTTCTGCCCAGTAGTTTCTAGTACTAGATTCTAAGTAAAAGTATGTTTACAGGTCACAGTTTTTCATCGGAGAGAAAATTTTGGCTTATGGTTAGACTCTACTGTGTTGAGTAATATTTACTTAAAAAGCGAGTACTTTGAGGGGTCTTTTCTTTTTTCCTCTCTTTTTTTTTTTTTTAACTCTCTGGTAATTAATCTGCTTTCTAATAGCTTGGAACGTAGTCAGCTGCAGTGTAGATGCGCACATTTCCTATCGTCTTCTGAATGCGTGTTCCATCACTAAGATGATGGACTATGAACGCGAGCCCCATTCCTGGATGCTGTGTGCTGATCTGTTTTCCAAAAGCAATTGTTAATGCCTCCAAAGCAGTTTCTAATTTGTCCACACAAGTGCTTAGCCTCCTAAAGAAAAAGATCATAAAAACATAAACAGCTGTTTTCTGTGTGATGAGAGAGCAGGTTACCAAGGAAAAGGAGGGGTGACGGCGGTGGGGCAGGTTAGGTGGGTAGTGAGCGCGCACGGAAGTCCTCTCCAGGCCGCTTCTTCCCGCGCAGACAGTGAGGCCTGGCTTCTGTGCTGCAGGGGTGGACAGAGCCCAACCGCATCAACGTCTGCATCACGTCCTACAAGCAGTTCTTCAGGGGCTACGCGTCCTTCACACGGGTGCGCTGGAAGTGCCTGGTCATCGACGAGATGCAGCGTGTGAAGGGCATGACCGAGAGGCACTGGGAGGCCGTGTTCACCCTGCAGAGGTCTGGCCACCCCTCTCCACGTGCCGTGTGCTGGGTATTGTTGATGTAAAGGTTCTTTGGAGGGACTGTAGGAAACTGCAGGCTCCCAGAATGGCCTTTCAGCTTCAAGGGCTCCCCTCACTGAAGGCGCTCATTTAAGTCAGTCCGTTCCTCAAGACGTGTGTGTGTGTGTGCGTGTGTGTGTCTGTGTGCGCCTGTGTCGCTGTGTGTGTGTCTGTGTCTCTGTGTGTGCGTGTCTGTGTGGGCGTGTGTGTCTGTGTATGTGTGTCTGTGTGTCTGTGTGTGTGTTAGCTCCCGAGGATCGTTGTCCCTTTCCTTGAATGTCTCCCGAGACAGGGTCTGCGCCCAGCTTGACGTTTCAGGTGTCGTCTCCCGTTGTGTGTTCAGCCAGCAGCGACTGCTGCTCATCGACGCCCCGCTGCACAACACCTTCCTGGAGCTGTGGACCATGGTGCACTTCCTTATCCCGGGCATCTCCAGGCCGTACCTGCACTTGCCCCTGAAAGCCCCCAGCGAGGAGAATCAGGACTACTACCACAAAGTGGTCATCCGGCTGCACCGGGTATGCGGCCGCCGCTGCGGGTCCCTGCTTGACAAGCACCCCCGGCTTAGCGTGCATGGGCCACGACTTCATTTTAGCAAAGGAGAACTTTCTTTTTTCAGGTGACACAGCCCTTTATTTTGCGGAGAACTAAGAGAGATGTGGAGAAGCAGCTAACGAAGAAATATGAGCACGTCCTGAAGTGCCGCCTCTCCAATCGACAGAAGGCCTTGTATGAGGATGTCATCTTGCAGCCAGGGTGAGTTCAGGGCTGCGCACTCCTGGCCACCTTCCTGGGGAAGAGCAGGCCCCTCTGGCCTTCCAGAAGGCTCCTCCTCGGCAGTGGGCCTCTGCAGCTGGAGGCCATGCTCGCGCCCGGCCCTGGGGGCTCCGCTCCTCTCAGGCTGGCAGGCTGCCCCTCCCTGGTCCCATCAGAGGCCGTGCCCAGAGCCGGCCCAGGAGGAGTACAGCGTCGCAAGCCGCTCGGTGCCGCACTGCACTGGAGGTTCACGCAGGAGGCCGTGCTGATTGAGTGGCTCGTCCGTTCACAGCCGCGTGTAGGATGTGAGACCGAGGCCCGTGTGCCGTGTGGTCAGGCGCGGGTGGCGCTCCAGGGCCACACCAGGTGGCCACGGGCACCTCTGTATGGACCCTAGAAGGGTGGGGCCCCGTCCAGTCCATGATCCTTCCCGTGACCTGTTTGGCTCTTTTTGTCATTGGTCGCGAGCATTGTGTGCTTAAGTGCATAACGTGGTCCGAATAGCGTCCACAGCAGCAAGTGTGCAGGAGAGGGTTTTGCTGTTAATGCCTGCTTGTGTCATAGGCTTCTTTTTAGACAGCTTTAGGACGGAGTGTAAGTAGCCAGTCCTTGGCAACCAGTGTCATTCTGCGGCAGGCCGTTGACCATCTCAGTCAGGCATAGGAGCTGTGGAGACCCCACCCCTGACAACACGTGCAGTGACAGATCCTGCTTCCTGGACACTATGGGAGCAGACAGCCCGCGGCACGGCTGGCGCCTGCTGGCGGTCAGCTGTCTCAGCCCGTGCTGATCCGGAGAGAATCACAGCGTGTGCAGAGGGCGGGTCCTGGACCAGCAGGCGCGGGCTCATGTGGCCAGGGCATCCCTTCACCCAGACAGACAGAGCCCCGGCGTCCTCGGGACGCCTGCCGTGTCGCTCTTTGGTGGCGTGACGTGGTACGTCGCTTGGGTTGCGCTTGGCAGTGATGACCTTGGTCCCGCTTGTCGAGTGTGGGATGCTCTCTGTGTGCTCATAGGAGAGGCCCCTGCATCTGGGAACCACTGGGCCAGCAGAGCCTAGGTTGTCCTGTGCCGCAAGGTCCCGATGGAGCAGCGGGGAGATTCCCTGTCTTAGGTCCCTGCACCTCTTTCTCTCGGGCCTGTTGGTCAAGTCAAGGAGGGCCATAAGCAGGCCTGTGCTGACCCCACGGCGGCTCCCGGGCGTGCCCCGCACGCCTCGGTGCATGTTGACACGATGGTCTCGGGGTCCTCGAATGGGCTCTGAACGTCACTCCTGGTCAGCGCCTTCCTGCCCTCTGCGTGGCGACCGTGTCACACGTTTCTACCGCCTTCCCAGAGAGCCCTGCAGACCCGCCTGTGGTGGCGCCACCTCCTCCTGGTTTCTGTTACAGTCCTTCCGGCAGGCTCTGAGCTCAGCCCCTCAGGAGCCTCCATTTGCAGTTTTCTTGGTCTCGTGTTTTCTCTCCTGTCTCATCCGGACACATATCGCTGGCCTCTGAACGGCCGCCCTCCCCTCTCCCCTTCTGCTCTCTGGCACCGCCTGTGCGCCGTCCACGTCCCCGACCCCACCCCGCTCCACCCCTGCGCCCACTCGCTCCGTCCTGGCGGGAGCTGCCTGGGCCGCCGGGCTGACCGCGTCCCCCTGTGGCGGCTTGAGCTGTCCCCAGGCACCGCAGATCCCACGTGTGCGGGACTGGCTTCCCCAGACGTGCCTCTCCGCTAGGCTTGCCTGACTCAGGATGCTGTGCTCCACCGTCCAGGCTGTCCTCCCGTCCTGCCGTCCCCTCTGCTCCCCCTCTGCTCGCGAGTCCCTGCCCGCCCCGCTGCACGGCTCCTTCCTGCCTCGCCCGCTGGGCGCGCTGTGCTCTGCGGCCGCCCTTGGGGGCCCCCAGCCTGGAGGTCTCAGCTGGCCTCCATGCAGTCCCCGCACCGTGGCCCCCGTGGCGCCGGCGCGGTGTCAGGCCTGTGGGTCTCCTCCTTCGCCGGACCACCCCGTCCAGTCACTCTTACCTCTGCCCCTCGAGGGCCTTCTCCCCCAGGCCGGGTGTTCTCACCCCGCCACTGCCTGCCGACGCTCGTCATGGCTGCCGTGGAGAATGGCGTCGTCCCTGTCGCGGGAGGCGAGGAGGGCTGTTCCCGTCTGCCGTGCGCCCTGGCTCTCCGGCTGCCCATCCTGTGTCACGGGGGTGGTGAGCGAGTCTGAGAACCCTCACCGCACAGAGGTGGGTCCGGATGTCGTTGCCATGCGAGCCAGGTCTGGGGAGAGCGCGCCGACTGCGTGTCTGTGGAGCCCAGCCGGCACGGGCTCGCAGCCAAGGCAGTGCTTGTGTCTCTCCCCACGCACAGGACGCAGGAAGCTCTGAAGAGCGGGCGCTTTGTGGACGTGCTGAGCATCCTCCTGCGGCTGCAGAGGATCTGCAACCACCCCGGGCTGGTGGCACCCCGGCTCCCGGAGTCCTCCTACACGGCGGGGCCGCTGCAGTGCCGCTCGGCCTCGCTCATCCTGAAGGCGCTTGACCGAGACTTCTGGAAGGTACGCAGAGGGTGCGGGCGGCTCTGCCTGAGGTCTGTTCTGGGTGCTTCCGGAACGTCGGTCTCCACTAACTTGCGTCCTGCGTTTCGCCATCGCCTGATGCTGGGCAGCATCGAGTGGCGGCATAATGGGCCTTCCCCGCGACCTCGAACCCGCTTTGGAATGGGCCCCGAGGGGTGAGCCCACAGTGTGAAGGAGCAGGGAGGGTTTTCCTCGCCTGACCGTTGGCCCCTGAGAAATGGCAGAGCATGTGGAGGAGAGCAGGGCTCGGAACTGCGGGACCGCGGGGGTGTCCTCACACGTGCGCACACCGTCTGAGGCCTGTGGGGGCCTTTCTGTTAAAATGTTAGTAACTGTCCCTAGGTGGGGAAACTCGGTTATTTTTGGACCAAAAAAATAGAGTTGTATACCTTTCTGTGTTTGAATTTTGGGGTAATTTTGGAAAGTTTTTCCAAAACCAAAATTTTTAAAACAAAAGAGATTGGGTTAGGTTGGGTGATTCTGAGCACAAGTGTGCTGAGCGTGTGGCTCTCAGCAGGGCAGGGCCGAGCCCTCAGGGGCCGTCGTTCCTGCTCTGGCTTCCACGCAGGAGGCTGAGAGCTTGCCCAGACCAGCCGGCCGCTGGCAGGCTGGTGCCTGAGTTCTCCTTGGCTGTCTCTACCCCAGAGGACCAGGGACCGAGGTCTCACAAATGCGGAGAAACAGGAACCAGCTCTGTGGCTTTGATAGGCTTGTGCAGGTTCAGGGTGTGGACGGGACAGGGACCCTGGGGCCAGATTGCAGGGGCTCACGTCCCGGCTCTGCCCCATGAGGAGTGCGGCCTCGGGTGGTCAGTCTGCCTCGGTTTCCTCACCACACCGGGAAGTCGTGAGGAATCGGTTAATTAATGTACGTGATGGTCTGAGGAAGGGCCTGGTTGGTAAGCAGTAGTATGTGGTGAGTTACGTGATGAATGTGATTCCTACCACTATGCCTACTATTCTTTTATTGGAGTGTAGTTGATCTATAGTATTACTTTCAGGTAGGGATGAGTTTTTCGTTGAGTTAAAGAAAAATTGAGCCATGGGGGATAAAGTTGTGTCAGAAGCAGGCTACCTCAAGATACCACTGCGGCGGGGAGGTGTTTCATGGATAGTAGTTTTTATGTTGTGTTTTCATTTTAAAAACAGTGTTGCTGAGGTAGCTCATTATCGTAAAGCTCACTGTTCTGAAGCGCACAGTTTGTTGGTTTGAGTATATTCACAGAGTTGTACAACAGCCATCGCCACTAATACTAGAACATTTCATTACCCCAAAGAGAAAATCCACACGCACTGTCGTTCCCATTCCCCCTCCCCTTCCCAGCCCTGGCAGCCACTTACCTGCATCTGTCTCTGTGGATTCACCAGGTCCAGATACTTTATATCAATGGCTCACGTCACCTGAGCATGATATTTTCAGAGTTCATCCACGTTGCAGCCTGTGTCAGAATCTCCTTCCCCCATTGTCTGGATGGACCGCAGTGTGTCCGTCCGTCCACGAGCTGATGGGCACTTGGGGGGTCTCCGCTTTTTGGCCCCTGTGAGTGCACATGTGTGTGCAAGTTGTGCGTGGGCGTGGGGCTCCCTTCTTGTGGGGCTCCTCTTGGGCGCATGTCTGACGGGCAAGGAGTTGCAGGGTCACGTGTAGAGTCCATGTTTAACCTTTTGATCAACTGCCTTGCATGGTGGCTGCCAGGTTTCCCATCCCCACCAGGGTGTGAGGGGGTGGGGGCATTCACGTCTCTACATCCTTGCCCACACCTGCTGTCCATCCTCTTTGATTCCCGCCATCCTGGTGGGGGTGAGAACGTCTGAGAGAAGCACAGGTGGAGTGAACATCCCCAGGGCTCCGGACATAGCGACGTGCCGCACGCCCGCTGCACCTGCACCAGCACGCTGGGGTCTCTCCCTCAGCCTCCCCAACGAGGCCGAGCATCTCCGTCCGTTTAGACGAGCGTTTTCCAGGCTCGTCCCTCTCTGCTGAGTCTAGTCTGTCTCTTAAGTGCCACCCTCTCCTTTCCCACTGCCACTCGGGATGACCACGTGCCATCACTCCCACCTTTCTTTAAGTTGGGGAACTGAGCACACCGAGGTCCGGCGGGTGCCTCGCAGCAAGACGGCTGCTCGGGGCCTGGCCTTCCCGGTTTGGAATCGACTTGAATTCCTAGTCAGCTCTTCCTGCCTCCTGTAGCAAAATTGTTTTCTTTTTCTCCTTAGGAAACCGACCTTTCTATATTTGATCTTATTGGCTTAGAAAATAAAATGACTCGCCACGAGTCAGAACTGCTGGGTAAAAAGAAGGTGACACGGAAACTCTTCGAGGAGCTGTTCACCGCGCCGCCACCATCGGGCAGGCCAGCGGCTGTCAGACTGAAGCCCAGCAGGTGTGTAGTGTGGTGTGGAGCGTCACTTCCTGCTCAGCAGCTGGCCCTGGCTGGGTCCTGGCTGGTTGTGTGTCGTGGGGTCTGGGTGGCATCCCCTCTTCTCCTGCTGAAAGGGACCCCGGCCCCGCAGCCTCTCGGGCAGACCTGGGACCACCAGGTTGGAGCTCCACACGAGAACTGGGACTACAGCCTGTCAAAAGAAAGGCTAATCATCTAATTTGGCTATCTGCTTCTCCTGGAAATTACCCAGATGTCCTTGGATCCTGGGATAAACAGCAGGGGTGTGCAGGGCGTAGGAGAGGCTCTTTTCATCATCTTGAAGAAGCGTTGGCCTTTGGGAGGGCTCTGCCTGGGGAGGTGGTCAGGGGCAGGGTGGTCAGGCTGCCTCTGACCTGGTGCGGGTGTGGTGGCAGCCGTCAGGGCAGGGGGGCACTGCGGGGGGGCGCGGTTGGGACCCTGAGGTCTGGCAGAGGCTCCACCCCTGACTGCAGCATCAAGGGCCTCCAGGGACATGATGCAGGTGCCACGAGACTGGGAGGAGCGGTGCGTGCAGATGGATGAACTCGAAACACGTGATTCAAGACAGGTCACACCCGTGCAGCCGGATTTGTGCACAACTCTGTGCTCCAGCTAAAAACAAAGAAAAAGCAGACAGGCGTTTCCGAGAGGAAAAGCAGACAGGCGTTTCCGAGAGGAAAAGCAGACAGGCGTTTCCGAGAGGAAAAGCAGACAGGCGTTTCCGAGAGGAAAAGCAGACAGGCGTTTCCGAGAGGAAAAGCAGACAGGCGTTTCCGAGAGGAAAAGCAGACAGGCGTTTCCGAGAGGAAAAGCAGACAGGCGTTTCCGAGAGGAAAAGCAGACAGGCGTTTCCGAGAGGAAAAGCAGACAGGCGTTTCCGAGAGGAAAAGCAGACAGGCGTTTCCGAGAGGAAAAGCAGACAGGCGTTTCCGAGAGGAAAAGCAGACAGGTGTTTCCGAGAGGAGCGGGCCGGCTCTGCAGATGGCAGCCCATTGCTGTTGCCTTTTCTCTGCGTGACCTCCCTGGCGACTTGGATCCGACCACCCTCGCCTCAGCTGCCTGGCCCACACTCACAGGAGCCTGCAGCCCTCAGTTAAACACATGGCCAGGGCAACGAAGCCGCAGTCCTCTTGGGGTTGGCCCGGCCTCGTTTAGTGGCTTTCTGCTGGCTGCGCATTGCACAGGGGTTTTGATATAGAAGTCTTGCCATCATGGTTTTCCAGGTTAAAGAAATAGGAGGAGCATGTTGCTTGTGATAAAGTCGGACAAAGCAGCCATGGTGTGGATCCCCCTTCACAGTTTTACCCACTGGTGCCTGTGGGGTGCCTTTACCATTTCTGCTGATTCTCTCCATTTCCTGTACTGCCTTGTTACCTAGGTGTGCAAGTTGACTTTTCACCCCACTTTACTCTTATTCAAAAGAGTAGTAGAATGGACTTTATGTGTTAGAAGCAGTTTTTCTAGTCCACGTTCACGGGAACTTGATCACATTCACCCCTGCATCGCCCGAGCGTTGGGGTAGATGTACCATCTTTAGGTACTAAGCACCTCCCTCAGGGCCCCTGGTGAGCGCTGCTTCTTAGCACAGCATTTAGAAACCCCCCCCCTTTAAACTGCACCCAGGGTGCGGGAACCCCACTGCCCGCGGGGCAGCCCTGTATCCCCGGGGCCCAGCCAAGAGACCATGCCTGCCGCGTCTCAGCAGTGCTCGTGTCTTCCTGCCCGCGCTCGGGCGTCCAGGTTGTTTCAGCCCGTGCAGTACGGCCAGAAGCCCGAGGGCCGCACCGTGGCTTTCCCCAGCACACACCCACCCCGGACGGCCACGCCCACAGCCACTGCCACGCCACAGGGCCACGTTCGAGGACGGCCGCCCATCGCCACGTTCTCTGCAAATCCGGATGCAAAAGGTATGCCTCTCGTGGGGGTGTGCTCGGCACCGCAGAGGGTTTTTGTGGAAGAAGTTCTTCGTGCTTCCCTGGCCCCGTGGGGACGTGTGACCACTCCTCTGAGCGGGAGTGGGACCGTGCACCCTGGCTCTGCCCAGGAGACCATGTGTAGTTCTCACGTGAGTTTTACGCTTTTTTTTTTTTTATGTCTTTGAACTGTATAAGATATCCCCTTCTTAGTTGAGTTACTGTTGATGTGATGGGGAAGATGTACCTCGGCAGAAACGTTCTCTTTTATGTCGGGAAACGCGTGTCAAAGTCATTTATGAAACTTCTGAGGAAGTCTGCTTTTGTGTTCTGGGCCACCGCTTCAATGTAACCTGATTGTTACTTGAAGAAGGATAGGGTTAATTGGCAGAAAAGGTAATAAAAATTGTCTTCTAACCCTAATCCACGGGGTCCTCAATGTCAAGTCCCCTGTGTTTTTCTGAGATGTTCATAAATGCCAGAGCTGCTTGTTGCAAGAGCTCTTCGTGCAGCTGGGGACGCCAGCGCTGCCTGACCTCCGTGCGTTGTTAAGATGTGGTTCTCACGGACACGCCCGAAGGGGCCGGCTTGTGACTCTCCCGTTTACTCCAGAAATGCACCGTGTCGTGGACTGGTGGACTCGAAGTGAAAATATCAATAGTTAACGACGGATAAAAAATTAGATTTCTCTCATCCTGTAGACCACCCACCCCCCTTTTTAGAGAGGGCGTCTCCTTTGGGAGGCGGTATGAAGTAATGTTTGTTTTATTTCTTTAAAATTCGGGTTTAATACTGCATTTTCTGAAGAACCTCTAACAGCTTTGCACAAACCAACCTTATCGATTGCAGCGCCAGCAACCCCGTTTCAGACCTCTCAGGCCTCCACCGGTGCTCCGAGACACCAGCCCGCCTCGACCTTCAGCACAGCACCTAGCCCAGCCCATCCTGTGAAACTGCGGGCTCAAACCACTGCCCCGGCCTCCACCCCGGGCCCGCCCCAGCCCCAGCCCCAGGCCCCCTCGCACCCGGCCGGGCAGAGCGCGCTGCCTCAGGGGCTGGTGCTCACCTCGCAGGCCCAGGCGCGCCTGCCTAGTAAGTGGCTTCGCCTCTCCTGGGTCTGCCACCTCTTTGTACAAGGACATTGCGTTCACACGAGCAGCGTGTGAAGGGCCTTGCTGTCCACTCCCTTTGTCTCCCCGACCCCGTGTCCGGTGCTGCCTTTCGCCACGCTGTCCTTTCCAGCCCTAAATCTGCAGAGGGAGGGCTCCGCTCAGGGCCGGAGTCCAGGGTCTTGTCCTTTCTCTGTCCTTCCTTCTGACCCCATCCGTCAGCTTTGCTTCTCTCCCGTGCTCGTGCTCTGCCTCAGTGGCCGAGGATGGCACTTCTCCTTTGTGAGCCACGGGTTTGTCCCGTCAGCCTCCAGGGCCCCTCGGAGAGCAAAGGGCAATAAAACGAAAGCCTTGTGAACTAGGGTTCGACTTCCTTTTAGTCTCTTGCTTATTACCAAATTTAAATCTGGAATGACTATTGCTCAAGTGAGACATTTTGTAATCACTCACTGAAACATCGCAACCTTCTTACATTTTTTAAATAGAACTTTTTATTGTGACCAGTGCGATTAGGGTACTACCTCTGTCCATCCTGCTGTTGGAAGTACCCTGATGGAAACTGTCCTGGGCTACACCATTTCTCAGATGCCACCTGGAGCACTTTATCGGTTGGCACAAGTTGTGTTGAGGCCTTTCTGGAGAGACAGGAGAGAGAGAGTAGTAGTGTCATGAGGAGACACCGGGTTCAGGCTAGTTTTCTCTTGTGATGAGCCTGTCTTTCGTGCCAGCAAATGTGAAGCACTTACCCTGGTTCATTGCCCAGGGGAGGAGGGCCCTTGCATACATTGCGGTTTTTCTTTCTTTTGGGCCAGGGGTAGGAGTCCCGGGGGTGTACCCAGGAGCCGTGCTTGGGGGGCGCAGGGTCAGGCCGCCTTTCATGCCTCCACTTCTGGACTGAGGAGGGCTTGTGGGAGAGTCGTAGTTCTGTGCACAGATCTCTGCATCTCTTTTTCCGTTTTCCCTTCCTGTTTATGGTTTCTGTGGGCAAGATACCCTTGGATGTTTTCCTCGCCTTTTGTTAACTCTCCTCTATAGCATCACTACTAATTCTGGCCTGAATTTTCATGGGAGGAACATCTAGACTCGAATATCAACCATTGGGTTTAAAAAAAAAAAAAAAAGCCTTTAAAGCTATCATTGAATTACAGTTTGAAGGTGGTACCTTTTTGAGTGAGGTGCATATGACTCCATCTGAGTTCTGTTTTTTTTAGAAAAAAAATGCTTTAAGCAGTGTTAAATCTTCCATTTTTTCAGTTAAAATTACAGACCGAATCCTACAATCTAGTTCAAATTAGTGTGAAACACTGTATCATAAAGTGTGATGTATTTATGTACTTAAATACATTCCACATTTTGAAAAGGTTATGAGTATAACTGAAGCTAGTTCTCTATTTTATATCTATAGTGATAAAATCTTGTTTATCTCTGTGAGCTAAATCGGACATGTACTTTCTCACATTCTGAAAGGATTCTGAAGTTGAGAGGTTGATATGAGAGTTTCAAAGTGTATGACCAATACATTTCCGCTACTTCTGACGTTTGCTACTTTTTTATCGCCTGGAAAGAAAAGCAAAATGTTCCTTAAGGGCTTGGTTAATTATATTAATATCTGATACTCTAAAATTTCTACCAGTTATGATGAAGTTAACCATTAAAATCTGGTGTTAATTTTAATTGTTTTTTTTTTCTATTAAAATATTTTCTGAAAGTGTTAGAAATACCCAATAAATGTTTCTGTGACACTTCAGTTTGCTACAGACGGTCATTCTCTGTGACAAGTGATCGTCAGTATAGCAATCGAAAACTCTTCCCAAGAGTTTTCTTTCTCGTCTGCTCTGCGTCTCCGCAGGTGGGGAGGTGGTCAAAATAGCCCAGCTGGCTTCCCTCGCGGGCCCACCGAGCCGAGTCGCCCAGCCGGAGAGCCCCGTGACGCTTCAGTTCCAGGGCAACAAGTTCACCTTGTCACATAGCCAGCTGCGGCAGCTGACAGCCGGCCAGCCCCTGCAGCTCCAAGGTAGGGTTCGCTGACGGGTGGTGACCCACGAAGGCTTTAAGCCAGGGCGTCCCGGCAGCTCCCCACTGCAGCTGTGACTTTGGCCCCCTTAAGCACAGGTGCTTCACCTGTAAATGGCCTTAATGAGTCTCACCTCGTTGGTGTTCAGAGGACTTGGGAGATAGCGGGCAAATCACCTGGTGGCCTGGCCCTTGACACACGTTAAATAGAGGATAGTCGTTCTTAAATAAAATCTGCCGTTTGAATAAAGTTTCCTATTTTAAAAATCAAAATAGAAATATTTCCTCCTTTCAAATTTCATTGTGAGGTAAATTGTCCTAAAAGTGCCAAAGGTCCAGCAATTTATGTAGGAGAAATTATTTTCTTTTATGTGCAGATTTTAAAACTTCCAGACCAAAACCCTCCCATGCCTTTGGCTGAGAGCACTGTGTTCGTGTAGTAACTGCTTCTCGGAGGAAACGAGGGGATGCAGTTTAGTTCATGTTAACCCTCAGTGACTCTGCTGGAGGGTAGGACCCAGAGGGGGGATCCGGCCACCTCCCCAGGCAGCCTCCCCCGACGCGTCGTCGTTCACGGCTCTCATCGGGGAGGAAGGTTCAGTTGTCAGCCAGGTCTGGGGTGCTCTGTGTGGACGCTGGGGACACGCACCTCAGCAGAGCAGAGGCCCCCAGGAAACCCGCCACAAAGAAACGGGTTCATTTGGTTTTATTCCATATTTCTCTGGTTTTTTGACCAAAGGGGTGAGGTCATCTCTTAAAACTTCTGGTGAACTCTAGTTTTTGTAGAGGACGATTCCGGAGCAAAAGATGCCAGGAGACTTAATCACAGAGAGGTTGAAAATGGCAGGCTCCTGGAACAGTGGCTATAGAGCCACAGCATCTGGGCTAAAAAAACCTGAGTGTTTCGGTATTTCTTCATCCAGCTTGTCTGGTTGGCAGGCACCCAGTACGTGATCTTGGAGCTGGGACCTTCCAACCCGTGACTGCCTCAGGCCTCGAGCAGACGTGACAGGTGCTGAGCGGGTACTCGCTGCATTACCCGAGATCAGTCAGGCAGCGCAAGGGGTAGAGGAGCTTTTCTTGACATTAAGCCAAGTGACTTTGATCCTTGGCATTTTCATTCATTGTGAATGAAATAGTTTCATTTTTCTCCAAGTAACTGAACTTGGCATTGCCTCATTGGAGGAAATTTGATTTTGGATTTACGGTTTATTGCCTTGTTCCTGCACCTTAGGAAGTGGGTGTAGCCTGGGGGTTGAAGGCACACTTGGCTCGTGACTGACCCCCATGCATGTGTGATTGCAGGCAGCGTCCTCCAGATTGTGTCCGCGCCTGGGCAGTCCTACCTGCGACCTCCAGGCCCCGTGGTGATGCAGACAGTGTCTCAGGCGGGGGCCCTGAACGCCCTGGGAAGCAAGCCCCCAGCTGGCGGCCCAAGCCCCGCACCCATGACCCCGCCAGGTAGAGTGCTGTGAGCCGGAAGGAGGCTTGGTTTTGAAACTTCTTTTCTTCCTTCCTTCCTTCCTTTCCCTTTCTTTCTTTCTTTCCTTTCTTCCTTTCTTCCCTTCTTCCTTCCTTTCTTTCCTTTCTTCCTTCCTTCCTCCCTTCCTTTCTTTCTTTCTTTTCTATCTTTCTATAAATTTATTTATTTATCTCTGTTGCGGTGCACGGGCTTCTCGTTGCAGTGGCTCCTGTTTCTGCAGAGCACAGGCTCTAGGCACGTGGGGTCAGTCGTTGTGGCTCGCGGGCTCTAGAGTGCAGGCTTAGTAGTTGTGGCGCGTGGGCTTAGTTGCTCCGTGGCATGTGGGATCTTCCCGGACCAGGGCTCGAACCCGTGTCCCCTGCATTGGCAGGCGGATTCTTAACCACTGCGCCACCGGGGAAGTCCATGAAACTTCTTTCTGACTTTCTTTGCTTCTGAGGCAAGTGGGGAGCGTGGATGATTTCTGTGATGCCTCAGAACCCGTAGTCCCAGTTGTGGCCGCCTCTGATTTCCATAGATGGCCCGTGTCAGCTTGGTTTCTTTTCTTTCTCTTTTGCTCCCAAAGGTAATGGTCGAGCATAACCACCCTCACTCAGCCTTTAGATGTTTGATTTGGTTTTGCTCTGACAAGAAACTTGGAATCATGAGAAATTTTGCTTGTTAATGTTACAGATACATTTAGGGCACGTGCTAGAAGTTCTTGGACAGGTAACGGAGCAGGGTTTGGACCTGGACCTGTCTGCGGCCAGTGTGCCTCCTTGCCTGTTCCGCAGCCTGCTTCCCGCCAGGGTCCCCTGCTCTCCAGACACACCCACACTGCAAACATCAGGCACGGGCACTTGGGTTGGGTTGATGTATGCAAGCGGCAGGGACCTCTCTCAAGTGGAATCCCTGGTCACTGCCCAGCCCCAGGCCCTGGGTCGTCTGTGGTGACGTTGGGGTGGGGCCTCTACACCCCGTCCCCACTGGGCTCTGTCAGTAGGTGGGTGCTGGAGGGACCATGAGGCTGGCAGCATCGCCTGGCGGCCGCTCTACCTCCCAGCCAGGCCGTGCAGCTCTACTCGGTTGGTCTGTTCTTCAGGCTTTCTTCCTGCTTCCTGGAACCAGCTGTGTCAGCACCCTCCCCGGAGGGCGCTCAGTCCTGCTCTGCGGGCCCCAGCTTCCCGACCTGACACCAGTCCGGCCACTGGGTTCTAGTCACCTCGACCCTTCTCTGTCGCTCCCCGCAAGTGACCCCTTCTCGGCCCTCAGCCACCTCTTCCGCAGGCCCTTGCGGAGGAGCCTCTGTCAGACGGGCAGTGTGGCGTGGCTGATGGGAGCAGGCCGCGTGGGGCCCAGGCATCCCTCTGTCCCAGGCACACAGGTCAATGTTGCCGAGATGCCAAGGGCAGTGGAGCACTGGGCCCGCGTGGCTGCTGCTTGGCGCAGTGACGGCAGTGACCGCGGGTCTGAGGTCACGCCGGGCACTGCCAAAGGAAGGAGGCAGATCGCGGCGCTCAGCTCAGACCCTGGCCAGAGAGCGGGAGAGCACTTCACTGGTGGTTGTGAACGGTCGACCCACTCCAGAAACGTGCTAGTGAAAGCTGACGATGTTCCGGAGAGTGTTGCCGGTAGTTTTGTATGCCAACCCTTCATTTTTGCCTTTGTAGTGGGTGTGCCCAGCCGACTGGCAGTCAGTCCCCTGGCCGCAGGAGAACCTGGAGTGGCCTCCAAGCCAGCCTCTCCCGTCGCCGGGCCGACCCAGGTACGGGGCAGCAGACCCCAGCACACGGTGCCAGCGCCACCCCTGCATGCACGGAAGTCGTTCTCGGGAGCTGCTTGTCACTCGGGAGCGTTGTGATACTTAACCGCTTCTGCGAGGCAGCATCAATTTATCTGCTGCTAAAAACACGCTGTCTCTCTAAATTAGAGAATCTTGATCTTAAAGACGCTTTTCCTACTAAAAGAGATGAAACCAGGCTTTAGGATTGCAAAAATGCCCTTTCACATTTTTTTGTATTCTTCTACTGGTCTTCCAGGCATTAGAAACGCTCACTGTGTCTCGAGAAGTACTTTACACGTTGGCAGAGAAAACGGCGCCCATTTGCTCTGCTCTCTTTTCTGTCACTGTTTCCCGTGGAGCCAGGGCCCGCATGTCTAAGCGTGCTCTGCGGCCGGTCACCGTGCGTGAGGGACCCGTGGGGCTTGGTGAGGCCGGGAACTGGCCGTGCTGTTTCTCAGTAACCGTTTTCATCTCTGTTTTTGATGAAGGAGGAAAAGACCAGACTTTTGAAAGAGCGGCTGGACCAGATTTATTTTGTCAACGAACGGCGCTGCTCTCGCAGCCCTGTCTACGGCAGAGACCTGTTGGGGCTTTGTTCCCTGCCCAGCAGAGGGCAGTTGCCTTGGCTCGGGGCTCCTGATGGAGGTCATGGGAAGGGGGCTGGGCCCGCGAGCCGGTACACGCCACCCTCGACAACTCGCAGGGACCTGATTTTGACCCTGACTCAACGTCAGGAATCCCTCCAGGACGTCATGGACAGGTATGGTAGCATGCTGTAAGCGTTCTTTACTCAGTCGCTGTGTCGCACCCAAGCAGCTTTTGTTGTTCTGTGGACGCTGATCTCATTCCTCTAAGTTTCAAACCCGGGTTGTCCCTTGGAGTCTGTCCGAAATCTGTTTTAGAGTCTTCAGCTTTGGCGCCAGATGGCCTCTCCACCCTCTGGGAGCCTGTGTGCCCCTCCCTGCGGATCAGTTCTGTACCCCACGGGCCTGGGCCTGTGTGCAGAGCACAGCACCGTGCTCATTCAGGGCTGGGGGCCAGACCATTGTGTTGTAGACCGCTTTCTCCATTTTGCTCTTTTAAAATAATATTTTAGGGACTTCCCTGGCGGCGCAGTGGTTAAGAATCCACCTGCCAATTCAGGGGACACGGGTTCGGGCCCTGGTCCGGGAAGATCCCACATGCCGCAGAGCTACTGAGCCTGAGCTCTAGAGCCCGCGAGCCACAACTACTGAAGCCTGCACGCCTATGGCCCGTGCTCTGCAACAAGAGAAGCCACCGCAATGAGAAGCCTGCGCACCGCAACAAAGAGTAGCCCCCGCTTGCCGCAACTAGAGAAAGCCCGCATGCAGCAACGAAGACCCAATGCAGCCAAAAAAAAAAGAAGAAAAATATTATTATTATTTTAAAATTTGCTCATTTATTTATTTTTGGCTTCTCATTTATTTTGGTGCGCAGGCTTCTCAGTGCGGTGGCTTCTCTTGTTGTAGACCATGGGCTCTAGGCGTGCAGGCTTCAGTAGTTGTGGCTCGCGGGCTCTAGAGTACAGGCTCAGTAGTTGCAGCGCACGGGCTTAGTTGTTCTGCGGCATGTGAGATCTTCCCGGACCAGGGCTCGAACCCGTGTCCCTTAGCATTGGCAGGTAGGTGGGTTCTTAACCACCGCGCCACCAGGGAAGCCCCATAACAATATTTTATTAAGAAACCACAGGAATGATTTACCGTTGCATGATGAGAAACATGTGTTTAAGAGTCCAGGGGTTAAGATTCCACGCTTCCGCTGCTGGGGACGTGGGTTTGATCCATGGTCGGGGAAGTTTTTCATGCTGCCCAGTAAGGCCAAGAAAAGAGAGAGAGAGAGAGAAACAGAAGCCCAGACGCTGTTGGGGCCCACCGGCGGTATCAGCCCCTCCCCGGCCAGACCCGGGTCCTGGTCTCTCTTTGCCCCACGTAGAGTGTCAGGCCCTGCTTGCAGCTTCATTCACTGCTTTGGCCTGATTTTTAGGTTCAGCCTGAGGGTATTTCCTCTCCCTTCTGTTTTGTTTGCCCAGGCTCAGCTTTCAGGGTGTGTCCTCTTTAGGCCTCTCAGATCAGGAACAGCAATAATGGAAACGATGGAACTGGGCGTGGCCTCCGGGCCTCCGAGGGGAGCTCTTCCCTGCTTCACTGTGTAGGGAGGTTGCCGCCCTCCGCGCACTTGTCTTGCTTCGGATGCCGACTTGTCTTTCTTTCCTCTTTTTCCTCTGACGTTACAGATGACTTTTTAAGACAGAGGCTGTTTGTTAGAGCAGTCTCGGGTTCACAGCAAAACCGAGGGGAAGGCGCGCAGGGCTCCCGCCTTCCCCCAGCTGCCCCCACCGTCAGCACCCCGCGCCGGAGTAGCGCTCGTTACAGCCCACGCGCCTCCGGTGATTCATCGTCAGCGCCCAGGGTCCGCGGTGCACTGGGGGCTGTGCTTTTGGCCTTGGGTGTTCTGTGGGCTCGCACAAGTGTGTAGTGCCGCGCACCTGCCGTTAGAGGATCATACAGAGTAGTTTCACTGCCCTGAAACCCCGCTGTGCTCTGCCTATTCGTCCCTCTGCCCCAGCCCCGCCCGAAACCCTGGCAACCACTTATCTTCACTGTCTCCATAGTTTTGCTTTTCCAGAATGTCAGATAGTCGGAACATAGAGTAGGCAGCCTTTTCAGATGGCTTCTTTCACGTAGGAACAGGCACTTAAGGTTTCTCCTTGTCTCTTCATGGCTTAATAGCTCATTTCTTTTTAGCCCTGAATAATATTCCATTGTCTGGAAGCACCACAGTCTGCTTAAATACGTTCACCTACTGAAGGACAACGTGGTTGCTTCTAAGATTTGGCAATTATGAATAAAGCTGCTATAAACGCCCACGTGTAGGTTTTTGTGTGGACATGGCTTTTAATTCATTTGCGTGAATACCAAGGAGCGTGATTACCAGATCACACGGTGAGAGAATGTTTGGTTTTGTTAGAAACCGCCACACTGCCTTCCAAAGTGGCCGCACCGTTCTGCACTCCCAGCAGCACTGACGAGAGTTCCTGTTGCTCCACAGCCTCGCCAGCAACTGCTGTTGTCAGTGGTCTGGATTTTGGCTGTTTTAATAGATGTGTGGTGGTATCTCATTGTTTTAATTTGCATTTCCCTGATGGTATGTATGTTGAGCATCTTTTCATATCCTTATTTGTCATCTGTATACCTTTGGTAACATGTCTCCTAAGGTCTTTGGCCCATTTTTAAAACAGGTTGTTTGTTTTTTTATTGTTGCATTTTAAGAGTTCTTTGTGTATTTTGGATAACAGTTCTTTTTTTTTTTTAATAATATTTATTTATTTTGGCTGCGTTGGGTCTTCACTGCTGGGCGCGGGCTTTCTCTCGTTGCGGCGAGCAGGGGCTACTCTTCGTTGCGGTGCGCAGGCTTCTCGTTGCGGTGGCTTCTCTTGTTGCAGAGCATAGGCTCTCGGCGCGTGGGCTTCAGTAGTTGCGGCTCACAGGCTCTAGAGTGCAGGCTCAGTAGTTGTGGCGCACGGGCTTAGTTGCTCTGCGGCATGTGGGATCTTCCCAGACCAGGGCTCAGACGTGTACCCTGCATTGGCAGGCGGATTCTTAACCACTGCACCACCAGGGAAGCCTTCTAGCACTATTTGTTGACAAGACTGTCTTTGCTCCCTTGTGTTACCTTTGTTCCTTTGCCAAAAGTCAATTGACTGTAATTATGAGAGCCTCTTTCTGGGCTTTCTGTTGTGTTCCATTGATCTGTTTGCTTGTTCTTTTGCCGGTACCGTGCTGTTGATCACTGTAGCTTTCTGGTAGGTCTTGAAGTCAGGTAGTGCCAGTCCTCCAACTTTTTCTTATTCAGTATCGTGTTGGCTCTTCCGGGCAGTTGCTTCTCCATATAAACTTTAGATTCAGTCGGTTGGTAGCTACAGAATAGCTGGCTGGGATTGCATTGACCGTCTAGATCAAGTCGGGAAGAACTGACATCTCGACAGTATTGGATCTTCCTGTCCATGAACATGGAATATTTCTCCATTTATTTAGTGCTTCTTTGATTTCATTGATCAGAGCTTTGGTCATAAGTGGTTTTGTAGTTTGCATGCAGTTGGTAGCAAGTCATCATGCAAGCCCGGCTTGTGCTGAGTCCCAGAATGAGGGCTTTTCTGGAGCAGGTGGTGCCTGCAGGTTGGGAGGTGGGTGTCAGGTTGGCTGTAATGGCTCATCTGAGTCGTCATGGTGCTGCTCTCTGCGGGGCCCCTCCTCCCAAGTCTGGCTCCCTTTCTGGTGGCACGGTGGCTGTAGCAGCTTCAGGGCTCACATCCTCCCCCAGACCGTCCAGGCGACAGAATTGCCTGCATTCCGGAATTCCCATCCGAAGACGGCAGGCTGCCTCTGCACCCATCCCTCTGCCCTGGGGGGTGCCCTGCGCTGTTCATTTTGATCTGGGTAGCCCTCACTGGCCGGGACTGGTCGGGACCCGCCCCCGTGGTTGCTGTGATAGTGTGGTCCAGCAGCCCGGTGACTGGAGCTAGGCGCTCTGGCTGCCCTGGTGACTCCCGACTGCCAGGTGGTTCTGCCCTCTTCCTTCTCAAGCCTTCGCTGCCTGAGACAGAGGGGCCGCTCGGCGGAGACACCCCAGGTGCGCCACCTGTGACACATGTGCTTTCTGCTTCTCAGGGTGGTGTGCGTGATCCCGCCGGTGGTGGCCGCGCCCCCGTGCTTGTGGGTGGCGAGGCCGCCCTCCCGCTATAGCCACAAGATGAGGCTCTTCAGACACTACCTGCGGGAGCACACGGCGCCCTTCGCCCAGCAGCTGCAGCGGGTGACAGCTCTGCGCTCCCTGCGGTTTCCCGAGCTGAGACTGGTCCAGTTTGACTCAGGTACGAGACACCCCGTCTGTACTGCTGCCCGTGTCGGATGCACTTGCTTTGGAGTATGAGACGCTGTTGATGTTACTCATTTCACAGGAAAGCTGGAAGCGTTGGCTATCTTACTTCAGAAGTTGAAATCTGAAGGACGTCGAGTGCTGATTTTATCGCAGATGGTTCTCATGTTAGACATTTTAGAAATGTTCTTGAACTTCCATTATCTCACCTATATAAGAATTGATGAAAACGCCAACAGTGAACAACGGCAGGTAGGAAATAAATCATTTCTTTTGTTATCATTTATGACTCATTTGGGTTAACTTTGATCGCCAGTTTCTAACCTAGTTTCTCAGAGCTGTGCAAACTCAGTGTTGTCATGCTTTCTAAACAAGGGGAAGAACTTCTTAATGTCTTTGGACTTTAGCTCCATCCTTTGATATTTTTTCGTAAGTCCTGTTATTTGGGAAATGCAGTCGGCTAGATGTCTCAGAATCAAAATTGGTGACCTGCAGTCCTTACAAGGAGGAGATGGGTGTCCTTCGGGAGGCAGCCACATGAAAACAGGGAAGTTCTGCAGACTGATCTACAGTTAAAAAATTACAGGTTAAAATAACATGCCCGTTCTTTACCTGTCAGGTTAGCTAAGGGTTGCTTGATTCCGTCAGGCACAGTGAGAGCAGCTTTCTCGTGCGCTGCTGGTGGGGCGCAAATTAGCACAACTTTCTAGAAGGCGAGCTGACAGTGTGGGTTGTGAGCCTGAAAAAGGATATGCGCCTGACCTGCTAATTCTGCATCTAGGGCCCTCTCCTTTAGCAGCACTCAAAGGTGCATATGCACAGTTGTTGATGGTGGAAATGTTTGTGGTAAGCCCCAGTTGGGAGCAAAGTCCCAGTCCAGGAGTAGGAGAATGGGTCAGTAGTGGTCTGCGTGCCACAGGGCTTGGCCCTGTCCCGAGTGTCCCACAGCGTGAACTAGGAAGCCATCTTCAACAGCGTTTCAGAACAGGTTTTAGTATCAAGGCAAAGCATTCCCGAGTGCAGACAAGCTGCTGGCCTGTATATCACATTACCCACTTCACGCCGTCCAGCACAGGCAGCCGTCCCCATGCTGAGAAGGCCTGGAAGGAGGTACACCACGGCCTTAGTGACAAGTTCTGTCTGGAGTGATGTAACAAATTACATAGAGAATTTCTTGAAGGAAGAGGGCAGGTCACACCTGCTAAGGTCTGTTTGGGCGCTGAAGTCATTGCAGGAGAGAAGTCGTGGGAATGAGGCCATTTCAGCTGGCGGCCCTGCGGGAGTGGGGAGGCCAGAGGCTGCTCCCTCAGCCTTACTCCAGGGGCTTTTGCTGTAAAGCGCCTGGCATTGCCGGAGGGTACATGAACGAGCACGCATCCCTCCCCAGGGAGACTGCTGTCCCGTGGGGCCCACTCGTGGAGCTGACAGCACAGGTCGGGTGGGGTCGGACACTTTCCTTTCTGTACCTGCTGACTAGCGATGCTTAAACAGGGTAGAGGTGTCGGCAACCAGTAAGCGAGAGATGCGGCACGTGCCCGGAAGAGCCACAATAAAATGCTAAAGTCCGGTGTAATTGGAACACGGACCTCGCGTCAAAAGAAACACAAACCGAACAGTTTTGTTACGGAATAATTTCTAACTGATAAGTACCAGAACACGTCAGAGGTTGCCTGTTGTTTGGCAGGGATGCTAACTCGGGGTTTCATTTCGCCTCAGGACCTGATGAGGAGTTTCAACCGGGACCGGCGGGTCTTCTGTGCCCTCCTTTCCACACACAGCCGCGCCACGGGCGTGAGCCTGGTGGAGGCGGACGCGGTGGTGTTCTACGACCACGACCTCAACCCGGTGATGGACGCCAAGGCCCAGGAGTGGTGCGACCGGATCGGGCGGCGCAAGGACGTGCACATATACAGGTGAGGCAGGCGGCTGGGCCGGGGGCTGCAGCGTACTGCAGAAGCTTCTCGCACGCTCTGTTCACGTTCCTTCAGGCAGGCGCGTGTTCCTGCCGTCCCGTGCGCTCTTTCTTTACACTCAGCATGCCTGGGACGCAGCTGAGTTCGTTTGCAACGGTGACTGCGTCGTGCTGCTGAGATGCAGCTGCTGTCCTTCCGACGGGTACTTGTGTTTCTCCTGGAGTCCCTGACCCTTAAGAGGGCGCTTCATGTTCTAGGTTGTTTCAAGTATTTTCAGATATAAATTATCATAACTTAACAGTTAGCAATTTGTAAATTCTCTATTGAAAGCATTTAAATCTTATAAGCGGCCAACCACACGCAGTTGAGGAAAGCAGAGAAGGCTCTGCCATTGTTTCTGAGCTCTGGGAGTGTCGACTGGGGGAGCACAGCAGCACTCGGCCCCCGCTGGCTGCCCGTCTGGTGCCCGAGTGTGCCAGGCACGCGCCGCCCCCCTTCCCCTGCGCTCCTGCCACCTCTGTGTGGGGTCGGCACCGAGGGTGTGGTCCCTGGCGGCCAGCCTGGGACGGGGACTCCAGCCCACGTGCGTAACCCTCGCCGTTTTCATCAAGACGTCGTCATCCATGCACTGTGTTTAAATAGCTTTAATTTTTTCCTGATTATAAATGTATTACTTGTTCATTGAAAAGAAAAAGAAAAAAAAAAAAGGAAAGCACATGGAGAGAATAAGTATCCTGCCCAGACGGCAGTTAGTAGCATTTTGGTGTATGTCTTTCCAGACATTTCCCTGATTTTTTTTAGATGGCTCATGCCAGCAGCCAGTCTTAATCCTGTTTTCTTTTAACAGTATATTATGAGTGTATTTCTGTGTTAATAAATATAAATTTGATACATTGTTTATATAAATGGATAATGTTTCATTGTGTAATCCCTTCCTTATCATTGGCCCTTTAGCAGTTACTAGCTAGAAACGGGGGAAAACGTTTTATTCTCAGGAGACACAATCTGTAAACTCTCAGTAATGACCTTAGCAGTAAAGGTGCTGGATGTGTAGGAAGTAGAGTGTAAAATCGTGGAAGGGCACATAAGCTGAGAGATGTCACCAGCGGGAGGATGTGCTCAGTTCTTAGACGGGAAGACCTGGTTCGTAAAATTGTGAAGTTTCCCCAAAGCGATAGTAAAAGTTTAACATCATTTTTTAGTGAAAGCGCTGATCATGGGTGTGGGAATGGTTAATGCAGCTTTCCGGGGGCACAAAGCAGGAGCCAGGGGACGCGCATCCTTGGGCTGCAGCCACTGGACACGGGTTCATTTGGGGGCACAGTGCAGAGAGGTGCACAGTGATGCAGGGGCACCCGCCCGCCACCATCAGCACTGAAGGAGACGGGGCTCGAGGGTCCGGAGGCCTCTGGGGGCCTTTCCAGGTGGAGGCCGGTGGGGCACATGGATGGCCAGCATGGGTGGCATGCGGGCCTCCGGGGCCCGCCCTCCTGCCGTGCGGGAGGCGGGACAGGCATGGTCACCTCTGGGCACCACACGAAGGAAGGAAGCAGCGCAGAGTGGGGCTGACAAGCCATGCCACGCAGGTGCTGTTCTGCCGGGTGGTCCAGGCACCGTGGCACTCGTGCCGTCCTCGGCTCCCGGGGACTTAGCTGTCACGTGTGTGTTTGGTTTGTAGGCTCGTGAGTGGCAATTCCATTGAAGAGAAATTGTTGAAAAATGGAACCAAAGATTTGATCCGAGAAGTGGCTGCTCAGGGAAACGACTACTCCATGGCGTTCCTCACGCAGGTACCTTCGTCCACGAGGAGGCCTGGGGCGGGGGGGCGGGGTTGCCACGCAGTGACGGGAACCGGGTGGGTTTAACGGCTGAGGGGGTGGCTGCTGGCGGTTTTCCACGCACGGAGGTCTCGAGCTCAGTGCTACTCATTTCTGTGTCAGCGGACGATCCAGGAGCTGTTTGAGGTTTATCCACCCATGGATGACACTGGCTTCCCAGTGAAAGCCGAGGAGTTTGTCGTCCTTTCTCAGGAACCTTCTGTCACAGAAACCATCGCACCCAAAATTGCCAGGCCTTTCATAGAGGTGAGGGTGGCCAGCGCCGGCCTGGCAGCGTCGGGTCTGGGACTTTGGGTCTGCCCTCCGCTCCTGCGACACTGCTGCTGCCCCCTCCCCAGGCTCCAGTCGCTCGCGCCTGACCTGTCAGCCCCTCCCTCCCTGCTTTTGGCTTGGGGGATTTTAGTTGTAAAAATAGGTGAAGGACGCGCGAGAGAGCGGTGTGGGCCTCGCTGCCCACCCTGCCACCGTCGCCGTTTTCACCCACGCTTCTCGGGCCACCCCTCGCCGTCCTGTGTGACTTTGTGCCCCGACCCCTCCACCCTGCTGTGTCAGCACCTCTGTCACAGCGTTGCTGGGGAGGATGCCCCGCGCTGCAGGGAGCCCCGGCGTGCGTGTGAGATACACGTCCCACTCTGAGGACAGAACCAAAAAGAATAGCAGCTGTCGTACTCAGCCTCCCTGTGTTGGTCACCCGCTGAGATAACAACGCCTTGGATTCTAACTGAAATCTTGCCTTCTGTGTTTCCGGCCTGGACACTTGAGGTCACAGACTGCGTGCTTGGCTCGCGCGCTGCTGCTTTGGGGCAGTGCTGCTGTGCAGACCTGGCACACGCTTGCTGTCAGGCCCCTCGCTTCCCTCCCTGAGACCCTGCTCCCGTCCTGCCTCCTGGGGGCCTTTGACTGCAGGACACCTCCTCTCCTGTTTTTGAAACTTGACTGTCCAGTGATTGAGAAGTAATAAATGCATGTGGTAAAAAACCTTCAAGAATTTATAATGAAAAGTAAGTGTCCTGCACCAGGCCCTCACTTCCCTCTCAGAGACCACTACTGTCAGCTGTCTTTCACGTTTTCTTCCAGGAGTTGTCTGTGTATAATGTCACTTGCACAGAAGTACCTTACAGCTGTTTCGGTATCAGGAGGGACAGATAGATGTACCGTTTTCTTTTAAAAATTGGTGATACGTGCATCAGGTTTTTTAAAAAAAACGTCAAATAGCATGACCTAAACCTCATAACAGAAATGATTGTAGAAACCTCATAACAGAAATGATAGTAGGGAAACAGTAGGTTACCTGTCCTGGAGGTGACCACTCAACCATTGTTAAAAGTCTTATGGGGTGTCCCTGGTGGCACAGTGTCCAAGAACTCACCTGCCAGTGTGGGGGACTCGGGTTCCAGCCCTGGTCCGGGAGGATCCCACGTGCCGTGGAGCAGCTGAGCCTGCGTGCCTCAACTACTGAGCCCACGTGCCGCAACTACTGAGCCCACATGCCACTACTGAAGCCTGTGAGCCACAACTGCTGAGCCCGCGTGCCGCAACTACTGAAGCCCGCGCGCCTAGAGCCCGTGCTCCGCAACAAGAGGAGCCACTGCAGTGAGAAGCCTGCACACCACAATGAAGAGTAGCCCTCGCTCGCCGCAACTAGAGAAAGCCCGTGCGCAGCAACGAAGACCAAAAACGCAGCCAAAAATAAATAAATAATAAATAAATTTTAAAAGTATATATCTTACATGGATCGTGGAAGAAACATGTGAGGCCTGAAGGCATGTGTGTTTGAGGAATGTGAGTGTGTTACATACCCTTGCTGTTGTCTCTCAGTGCATCTCTGGGATGTTGGCACAGTGTGGTGTTTCAGCACACAGGTTCTGTGAAACGTTCTGGCTGAACATCTTACTGTGAGTTGGGCACTGTTGTAGGCAGAAGGGGTATAGCGTTGAGAGAAAGAACTCTCGTCCTCCACAAAGCTTCTATTCTAGTGACAGGAGAGATGACACACCATCACCCTGCGGAGATGGTGTGCCATGCGGTGTCCAGGAGGAGTGTTAGGGGTGGAGGGGCAGCACCTCCGGGTCCGGACAGTAGGGGCCAGGTATGGCTGGGGGACGAGGGGGATGGAGACGGGCTGCCCGCGGACATGTGGGTTGGGACCATCGCCTGGCTGTATGCTGACCCTGGACTGGGGGCCGGTTCAGAGGTGCAGGCGTGGGGGACAGTGTGGGCGCATCCCTGGCTGAAGTGCAGTTTGCTCCTGGCTGGTGAGCTTTGCGTTGATTGGCAGCGTGGATGCTTTTTGATGAAGTGCTCGTTCGTGTCTTTTTCCTATTTTTTTTTTTAACTGGATTCTTTTTTTTCTTAATGGCTTGTTGGCTTTTTTTCTGTATTCTGGATGCGAGGCTTTTGTGGGATACATGTAAAATGTCTTCTCCCAACCTGTGGTTTGCCTTTTTTAATGCTGTCTTTCAGCAAGCAGCAATTCTTGGTCCTAATGCCACCCAGCAGACCATCTTTATCACATGGTTGGTGCTTTTGCATTCTAAGAGAGGTTCTTCTTTATTTTCTTCTCCATGTTTCAGTGTTTTGTTCTTCATACTTAGATGTACGGTCTGTCTGGAAATACTTCCTGGGTATCGTGTGAGGAAGGGTTACATTTTAAACTTTGCGGATGTTGCCCAATTGCCCTGGAAAGAGGTACCAGTCTTAACCGACATCCTCTCAGCTGCAGGGTCCCCCCAGCCCCGACCCCGATGTGAGCGTGTGTCTGCATTTGCCAGCCTGGCTGTCGGGTGTCGGGAGAGGCACGTGCAGCATCTGCTAGTCTAATGGGCGCTTCTTGAACTGTGGTGACACTGACCCTTGCGTGTCTGTCGCCGTCTGCAGCACGTTTTCTGGGGGCTTGGTTTCTGTCTTCACCACAGACCACGGCCTGTATCTCGTGCACGACGAAGAATTGTTCTCATGGTCAGGACCGGGGCAGGGTGGTGGGTGGCGGGTGTGAGATGCAGCCAGACGCCCCATCCTGCTCGGTTCTCTGAGTCTGGGGGCCGGGCTGTGCGTGTCAGCCTGTGTGCCTGTGGCTCTTCTCGGGGGCGTGCCCGTTTTCCCTGTGCCCGCGGCGCCGCCGTCTCAGGCGTGCGAGGGGGGCCGAGGAGAGCAGGCATCACCGTGGGAGGCTCGGTGTACAGTGTGGGCACGTAGTCAGCTGTGAGGGCTGTACCCCTCAATTGAAGTGTTGAAAGCGCATCCGAGTCACGTCCACTAAGGGCGCACTTCCTGCAGGCCCTCAAGAGCATCGAGTGTCTGGAGGAGGACGCACATGAGCCGGCAGAGGAGTTGGCGCCCGGGTCTCGGCGCCCCGACGGTTCCCGGTGGGGCGAGGAGCCCTCGCCACTGGAGGAGTTAGCGGACTTCATGGGACAGGTTTGGCATTTTCTACTTCATTTGCTTCTCTGCACCTAAATACTTTAAACATGTGACGCTTCTGGGAGATATTTCTTGTTCATCTTGACCAAGAACAGTCGCTGTTTTGATTCAAGTGTTGGTGGGGGGGTTATAAGAGGAACTAAATCCTTGTGAACTTGCTGTTAACCGTATTCAAAAAATACATCTTGAAACAGCTCACACCAATTGAAAAGTATGCTTTGAATTACCTGGAATTATTCCATACTTCCACTGATCAAGAGAAGGAGAGAAATAGTGAGGTAAGAGAAGGAGCTTCTGACCATCTTAACACGTGAGAATCTCAAGTTCTTCAGGGTTAAACTGGGTTGGAACTAAGTGTGTGACTTGCCTAGAATTAAAGGAATAAAACCCAGACCCACCTGTGTACAAACTGATTGGAAGGGAGAAGCCTCAGGAACCTGCAGGTGCAGTTTTCCTCGGTCACGTATTGGGAACAAAGAGAAGGGCCTGGGCCGGGAGCACAGGGGCGGGGCAGGGCTGGGGGGCGTGGGGGGCGTGGGCGGCAATGGGAACGACCGCTGTCTCTCCAGGGCGCCGTGCTGGCCGCCGTGGGCGAGTGGGAGGCCCGGCACGCGCGGGCACTGCGGGAGCGCGAGGCCCGGGCACGGCACGAGCCCGAGCAGCAGCTGCTCACCTACACCCGGGAGGACGCCTGCCGCGCGGTACGTGTGCCCGAGGGCTCCCCTTACCCGCGCGGGCGTTCCCCGCCGCGCTGCCCGCTGGCCGGGGCGCAGACGCATCGCGGGGCTTCTCGACAGCCACGCTGCGAGCTTATTTCCAAGACTTGACCGACGTGAAGGTAGATGCTTGGTGGCTGCAGCTTGAAGCCAGGGCTGGGTGGACCTGAAAAGCTCCCCTTCTCCTGTAGGAGTTCGTGTATGAGGGCGCCGACGGGCAGACGGAGGTCATGCCGGTGAGTGCCCGCCTCCCCGTGTCCCTGGGCTCGCCTCCCGCCTCCCGCCCTGTCGGGCGGCTGCTCCTGGGGCCACACGGCTCAGGGCTCTCCCTTCCGCACGCAGCTTTGGACGCCGCCCACGCCCCCCCAGGACGACAACGACATCTACATCGACTCGGTCATGTGTCTCATGTACGAAAGCACTCCCATCCCGGAGTCCAAGCTGCCGCCCGTGTACGTGAGGAAGGAGCGCCGGAGACACAAGACGGACCCGTCAGGTGGGTTCCTGTGGCGGGAGAGGGTTCGGCGCTCCCGGTGGCCTCGGTAATCCTCCTCCGCGGCCCTGCTGCCCCCCTTCCCCGCCGACCTGCTGGCTGAAGCAGCCTCTCCGTGCAGCCGCAGGCAGGAAGAAGAAGCAGCGTCACGGGGAGGCCGTGGTGCCCCCGCGGTCACTGTTCGACCGCGCGACGCCCGGCATGTTGAAGATCCGCCGAGAGGGGAAGGAGCAGAAGAAGAACATCCTGTTGAAGCAGCAGACACAGTTCGCCAAGCCTCTGCCCACTTTTGCCAAACCAGCCGCCGAGTCTGGTCCCGACAACCCGGAGTGGCTCATCAGCGAGGACTGGGCGCTGCTGCAGGTGAGTCCTGGGCCTCGGCCTGGGCTGGCTGCGTCCTCAGGGCCCTTGGGAGGGCGGGGAAGCCGCTGACGCGCAGCACCTTGACCCGCGGCGCCTGACCTTGGTCCTCCAGGCCGTGAAGCAGCTGCTCGAGCTGCCGCTCAACCTCACAGTCGTGTCCCCGGCCCACACGCCCAACTGGGACCTCGTCAGCGACGTCGTCAACTCCTGCAGCCGCATCTACCGCTCCTCCAAGCAGTGCCGGAACCGCTACGAGAACGTGCTCATCCCGAGGGAGGAGGGGAAGGTGAGGGCCCCCTTCCTGCGGGGCACGTGGCTCGGCGAGGGGGAGGGAGGGGCGCGGGGTGCTGGGCGCGGCCCTGAGCTGGGGCAGACATAGTCCCAGTCCCCGTTCCCGCCGGCCGGAGTCCCTGCGCCGAGATCTTGCCTGACAGAGAGCATCCGCGCTGCTGCGTCATTTGGAAGATTCTGTGTGCTGTCTGTCTGTGGCCCGGCGCCGTCCTAGCGCTTCGTTCTCCCTCCCGGGTTGGCTGTGTAGACGGGCACGGCTCTGTGCTGTTAGCTTCATCGAGGGGGGGCCTGTCGGTGCCTCCCCCTTCGTGCATCACTGTGCTTTCCTGGGGTCTTGGCCACTGCAGCGGTTTGACAGGCGCTAGACACTCTGGTCCCAGCCGCGGGCATCAGAGACTCCGAGTGCAGAACAGCCGAGTACGTGGTGTCTGTCATCAGGAGGCCACCTGCGGGGCAGCCAGGCCCCTCGAGTCCGCGTGGCTGCTGAGGAGGTCTCCAGGGCGTTGCCTCTCCTCGTCTCCCTTGAGCTGCATTTGTCTCTTTCCATTCCTCCGTCTGCTCTGTCCCTGCCTTGCTGCCTCTCAGCTCCTCGCCTGTCCTCAGGAGGGTGTCTGTGGCCTCCATGCAGAAAGCCTCGGCACGTGGCGTCGGGCTGGCGTGTACCTGTGGCCGGCGCCCAGTCATAGGGTGGGAGCGATGACCGCGTCTCCCGCCTGGGACGGGCCAGGGCATGCGTGGCAGCGGCAGATATCCTGGGCTTTGATGAAGTTTGCTCCTGGGTTCCTAATTCATGGAAATTAATTATTTTGTTTCTATAAGCACGCTTTAACGAATCTTGGTTTTCATTTTTCTAAAAACAGTTGTCTCCAAACTGGGGGACAGCCGCCACTTGGTGCCCCGGGGCCGACCAGGGTGAAGGCGCGCTGGCTGCAGGCCGCTGGCTGTGTCAACCCGGCCACTCGGCCTCACTGCTGTCTGCCGAGCTGGAGGCGGGACGGGCGGGAAGGCGTAGCCCAGGCTGGGGAGTGTGTTTGCGGTCGGTGGACGACGGCCACTATGTCGTTGCTGTTTCATCTGTGTTGAGTCTCAGAGAGAAGGGTGGGAAGAAGGGACTCATTGTTTAAGCCGGGGATTTCACGTTAGACCTCCCAGTCGGGGACCCTGTTCGCAGGGTCGGCGTCTGACCCTGCTGTGCCACCCCCATCCTGTTTCAGAGTAAGAACAACCGTCCTCTGCGCACGGGCCAGATGTACGCTCAGGACGAGAACGCCACGCACACCCAGCTGTACACGAGCCACTTTGACCTGATGAAGATGACTGCGGGCAAGAGGAGCCCCCCCATCAAGCCTCTGTACGCGGCCCGCGCCCCTGCGCCGGCTCCATGGGGTCGGGGGCTTGATTTCCTCTGTGCGTCCTTGGCCTTCCCTTCCTTCTTCAGTGCATTGTCCTCTCTTCAGTAATCCTCTCTCTCTCTGTGTGTTACAGGCTTGGCATGAATCCCTTTCAGAAAAACCCCAAGCACGCTTCCGTGTTGGCAGAAAGGTATTTCTGTATGTGTGACACAGTTTTCATCATTTGAAATGATTTCATTTTAATGTTTTCTTAAACCCTACAAGTTCAGTGAATTGTTGTGTGAATGGCGTGTCCAGCCATCAGCTGGGGGTGGTGTCGAGGTGAGGCGGGCCGGGCACACTCGTGTCCCCGTTCACGGGACAGGGTGTCCTGCCTGCAGTCTGACAGTGTCACAGCGGCTCTGCCACCTCTCAGCTGGCATACGTCTGCTTGGCCCCGCCCTAGAAATGTACCCAGTTGACCGGGGTTGGGGGTGGGGGTGAGTGTTCTTTTTATTTATTTATTTATTTGTTTATTTATTTATTTAATTTATTTATAGCTCCGTTGGGTCTTTGTTGCTGCATGTGGGCTTTCTCTAGCTGCGGTGCGTGGGCTTCTCGTTGCGGTGGTTTCTCTTGTGGAGCACGGGCTCTAGGCGCGTGGGCTTCTGTAGTTGCAGCATGCAGGCCCAGCAGTTGTGGCTCGCGGGCTCTAGAGCACAGGTTCAGCAGTTGTGGTGCACGGGCTTAGTTGCTCCACGGCATGTGGGATCTTCCCGGACCAGGGCTCGAACCCATGTCCCCTGCGTTGGCAGGCGGTTTCTCAACCACTGCGCCACCAGGGAAGACCTGGGGTGAGTGTTCTTGCCTTGAAATTTTGCAAAGGAAGAAAAATGACTGGGTAGATGGGTAGAGAGATGGGTAGGTGTGAGAGAGCGGACAGAGGGAAAGAGAACTGTACGGTCTGAGTTGCTCGGCACATGGGCGTTTGCTATAAAATCCCTGCAACTTCCTGCATGTTTGCCTTTTTCTAATAAAATATCGGGAAAAAACACATGTTCAGATGGAGCCCAGTTGCTCCTCTGGCTCAAGCCTTCCTCGTCACCAGGTAGGTTTTGCAGATACCGCCTGACACGGGCCTGTGCCTGCTGAGGGCCCCCCGGCCGCACCAAGGACCAAGGCCTGTGCTGCCCTCCCGCTCCGTGCACCCCGGCCTCCACGGCCTGCTCCTCCGCCTGGCGGCTGGCTCGGCCTTGCGGGTCGCTCCATCTGGGACCGTCTGTCTGGACCCGTCGGCCCCCCGCCAGGCCCTCCCTCACACGTCACCTTCTCCTCGTTGGTACTCGCGCCCCAGCCCCTCTCTGTGTTTCTTCCTGGAGCGGATCATCTTTGCATTTTTACTTGACTCCTTCAGCATCTTGCAGGAGCTCCGTGGACGTAGGGGTTCTAGAGGCTAGAGGCGCAGAGCACATGTTCCGTATGTGTGTATTGATCAAATTGGTGATGATTTCATTAATCGGTTTTCTTAACAAGAAAAACAGGCCGGGCCGGGGTTCAGCAGTGAACGAGGCGGGCCCAGTCCTGCCCTCCTGTTTCTCTCGCACAAGACACAAACTCTGAGTAATCCTTACGGAGGGCGAGGATTCATCCTGAAGGGGAACAGAACCTAGCCTGGCTGAGCTGGGGAGAACGGGGCGGGTGCGAGAAGGGACACTTGTTCCTCCGAGTGAGGGCCGGCGGGTGGGAAGGCACGGAGAGCAGGGTGGGCGAATAGAAGGCTGGCCTGCAGGATGCGAGGGAGGAGGTCTGGGGATGGTGCCACCACGGCGGGGAGCAGGGCAGCACAGGGGTGGCCCGCAGTTTGGGCGGAAGCAGGGGTGGTGTGAGGCCGATCAGAGTGAGCTGGAGAGAGGCTGCAAGGTGAATGCAGACCTGGAGGGCATCTCGGTGGCTCAGTTTTGTTTTTGTGTGTCTGACGCCAGTGGGAGAGGTTGGCAGACAGGATGAGGGTGGAGCCGGGCTGGCCTTGGCCACATGCAGGCCAGGTGTGCCGAGGGGTTGTCTCTAGGTAGTGGCCAGGGTCAAGGTCTGTAAGCAGTGGGAGGCCAGGCCGTGTGTCCTGGGAGGGAGCTGGATGTGGAGCAGGGACCGCTGCGGCGGCTGGACCGTCGCCATGCCCAGCGGTTGGATTCCCCCCAGTGGTGGAGGCCTGGGGCAGGCGGAGTGGGGAGTGTGCTGAGGCTGTGGCTTTACCACCAGGCGTGATGGAGAGACACGGGGTGAGGGGGGCCAGCATGCGAATATGGGGGCGGCAGGGTGGGTTGCAGGAGTTCCTCGAGGGGTCGGGGGACTGAGTGGACTGACGTGGGCAAGGTCAGAGAATGGGAGAGGACACACTGCGTGAGCTAGGGCACATGACGCGGGAGGGCTGGTGTCCAGAGGGGCCAGACAGGCGCAGCAGCGACACCTGCGCCGCCCCGAAATGCAGAGGCGGCACACGAGGGCAGAGCCAGCCTCCCGCGGCAGGATTCAAGGCTGGTAGGTGACCGTCAGCCCAGGAGCCCCTGGAAGCAAGGGTTCTGTGAGAGGCTGCGGAGGGCTGTGGGCCGCTCACGGCACTGGGCGGGTGGCCGGCTGCTCTCCGCGGGGCGAGGGCTGGCGCTCAGTGCAGGCGGGGGCAGGCCTGGCTTTGGGGGCGGGGGCGGTTGGTTTGCAGTGAGGAGCACGGCGCCAAGAGGCTTTCTTGCCCCACGTGTTCGGGGACGCGTGGTATCCAGGCGCCGTGCCGAGTGCCGCTGCTGCAGGGGACCGGGCCCGGGCCCGCCTCTGGCAGGTGGTCCTTGTTGCGAGGGAGTGGGAGCCGCCGTGGTCTGGGGCAGACTGGCAGCCTCTCCTCTCCAGGGCCGAGCCGCTCGGGCCCCGGCCTTGGCGTCCCGGCACTCGGCGTTGTCGGAAATGAGGACTTTGGATTTCTAGCGCGTTTGTCTACTTAGAACTCGCAGTTTATTTCTCGTTTTTCCCTTGTCTTTAGTGGAATCAACTACGACAAACCCCTGCCTCCTATTCAGGTCGCATCCCTCCGGGCGGAGCGCATCGCCAAGGAAAAAAAGGTGTGTGTGGTACAGCGGGCGGCGGGAGGGCCGCGAGGGGGGCCGGGGGCCGGGGGGTTCCCCCCCGCCCCCCGGGCCAGCTCCTCCACACGGCTCCATTCCCTCCTGCCCCGTAGGCGCTGGCCGACCAGCAGAAGGCGCAGCAGCCACCCGTGGCACAGCCGCCACCACCGCCGCCGCCGCCGCAGCCGCAGCCACCGCCACCGCAGCAGCCGCCCCCACCGCTGCCCCAGCCCCCGTCGGCCGGCAGCCAGCAGCCTGCGGGGCCGCCCGCCATCCAGCCCCAGGCCCAGGCGCAGCCCCCGGCGCAGCCCACGCCGCCGCCGCCGAAGGCGCCCCCTGCGATCACGACGGTGGGCAGCGCTGCAGTGCTGGTGAGAAGGCACACAGAGCGGTCAGCTCCAGCACGCCCCTGTCCAGGGTCCTGTGGCTTCCAGCCCGCGGACCTTCCTCCCAGAGGAAGTGGGAGGCCAGCCCAGTCTCCTCCAGTCTCCCCCTCAAGGAAGCGCATGCCTCACCCCGTCTCTCCGGTGCTGGGTCAGCTCCGCCCTCTGGGCTGGGTTCACTGGGCAGCGATGTGGGAGACGAGGCCGTTCTTTTAGGTGGAGGTGAGCGGGAGGTGTGGAGTTAGGGCTTTGTGAAGCGTGAAGAGGTCACCCTCTCTTGTCCCTACGGACTCGAAGAGCAGGTACTGTTAGTGCAGACTTCCCTCTCCCCACCCTGCCCCACTTTCCCCCAGAGCTGTGCACGCGCGTGTGCATCTTCAGTGCCCGTGAGAGGAAGGTGGTGAAGTGCATAAAAAAAGAAAGGCAACGTGTCGATCCTACGCACCCTGCGCTGTCGCCGCCGTGCCCTGCCGCGTTCCCTCTGTGTGTGCCTGGCGACACGTTAAGAGTCCCACGTGGGGAAGCACTGCTGCCCGGCGCGGGACGGTCTTGTTGTACGGGGTCATTTCCACCCCGTGTTCTTTGTTACATTTGCCGCAGTGGCGTTCGATGTGCACTTGGCAGCTCCGTTCTTCGTTGTTCAGAAAACTAAGCACACCTGCCTGGTGTGAGGGCTGCTCCCTGCCCACGAGAACAGTGGTGGGTGGTCAGGAAGAGACCTTCTGCAGGGCTGACCCCTGGGCTGTGGCCAAGGGACATTAGTCAGAAAAGAATGGAAAACGGCCAGCACAGGGGCCCTGAACTTGGCAGACGTGGGGCTCAGAAGGGTCGGTGTGGCCGGAGCCTGGTGACCGAGGGACAGACTCAGCACTGTGGGAGGAGGTGGGGGGAGGGGGCTGAAGTCAGCCGTGCGGGCCGAGTAACCGTGACCAAGGGTTTGGATTTGATCCTGATGAGGGGGAAGGCTTTGGAGTGTTCACGCAGGGCGAAGCTTGACCTGAAATTCAAATGGTTTTCTTTTTTCAGCAGGCAGGAGCCATCAAGACATCCGTCACAGGGACAAGCATGCCCGCGGGTAAGAAGTCTCACGGGTGAGGTGCCGCGATTGGAGGTGAGTTCTTTCCTGCTCTCCTACCTCGTGTCCTCTCCCCGCAGGCACAGTGAGCGGAAATGTGATCGTGAACACCATCGCCGGCGTCCCCGCTGCCACCTTCCAGTCCATTAACAAGCGCCTCGCTTCACCCGTGGCACCTGGAGCCTTGACTGTGAGTTGTCCCTGATCCTGGGTGCTTTTGGTGGCATGCATGACCCAGGACGCTGCAGTAGCTGTTGGCTTCTTAAAAAAAATTCCATTCCATTGGTACAGAAAGTCCTGATCTAGTTTGCATTTCATAAAATACCGAGGACATTGAGGGGTGCAGAGGATGGTTTCCACGTGTGCTTTCTGGGAGAGAGTGTGTTGAAATCCCCCACCGTGGTTCCAGGAGGAGGGAGGGGGTGCAAGGGCACGTCTCCAACTCCACGGACAGGGTGCCCACATGCCGTAGCGGCAGGTTTGCCCGTGTGTGTGGACGTGGCGCCGTTGCACAACCGGGCACAAGGCGGGGCAGTGTGTTTATGGGTGTCTAGGCCCATGCGTGGGAAGCAGGAAGGGGCCAGATGTGGACAGAGGGAGAGACGCAGAGCCACAAGACCTCTGAGCATGTAACCAGGAGACAGGGCGCTCACCTGGACACACCTGCCGTCTGTGGTGTCACCGTAGAAAACAAAAATAAATGACGGAAATAAAGGAGTTTACATTTACATCCTGAGTTGCAGTTTAGTCACAGATCTAAAGACAACATGTGCCCTGAGTGAGAAGCTGCTTCAAAGTCAGCAGTGCTTTGGCAAATGGAGTGATGTCCCTGTTGGGTTCTGAGGAATGTGTTTCCTATGAAGGTGTTGTTGGTAGTGAACTAGACAGTGTGGTGTTGGGAAAAGGATGGACACATAGATCCATGGAGTAGGATAGAGAGTCCAGAAATAGACCCACATGTACATAGTTGATTAATTTTTACTAAGAGTGCCGGGCGGGACTCTTAGTGCAGGGAGGGACTTCCCTGGTGGTGCAGTGGTTAAGAATCCGCCTGCCAATGCAGGGGACACTGGTTCAAGCCCTGGTCCGGAAAGATCCCACATGCCGCAGAGCAACTAAGCCCGTGCGCCACAACTACTGAGCCTGTGCTCTAGAGCCCGTGAGCCACAACTACTGAGCCCACGTGCCACAGCTACTGAGCCTGCGCCCCTAGAGCCCGTGCTCCCCAACAAGAGCAGCCACCGCAATGAGAAGCCCGCGCACCGCAACGAAGAGTAGTAGCCCCAGCTCACCGCAACTAGAGAAAGCCCGCACGCAGCAGTGAAGACCCAACGCAGCCATTAATTAATTAATTAAAAATAGAGAGGAGAACTCTTTAAAAAAAAAAGAGGGGCTTCCCTGGTGGCGCAGTGGTTAAGAATCCGCCTGCCAATGCAGGGGACACAGGTTTGAGCCCTGGTCCGGGAAGATCCCACGTGCCGCGGAGCAACTAAGCCCGTGCACCACAATTACTGAGCCAGCTCTCTAGAGCCCGTGAGCCACAACTACTGAAGCCCGCGCGCCTAGAGCCCATGCTCCGCAAGAGAAGCCACCGCAACAAGAAGCCTGCGCACCGCAACGAAGAGCAGTCCCCGCTCCCCGCGGCTAGAGAAAGCCCGCGCACAGCAATGAAGACCTAACGCAGCCACAAATAAATAAAATTTTAAAAGAAAAAAAAAGAGTGCCGAGGGATTTCAATGGAGAAAGGGCAGTCTTTTCAACAAATGGTGCTGGAGGAACTGGGGAAACGTTCAAAGCCGAATGAACTTTGAACTGTTACTAATACTGTATATGAAAAGTCACTCAAAGTGGATCATGGGCCCAAATGTAAAACCCAAAACTATAAAATTTCTAGAAAAAAACATAGAACATCTTTGCTTGGTTTAGGCAAAGATTCCCTAGGATACCAAAGCCTACAAATTATAAAAAAAAATAAACGAGGCTTCATCAAATCAAGAACGTCTGTTCTTTGGAAGATATTGTTAATAAAACGAAAAGCAAGGCATGGAAAATATTTGAAGAACATATCTGATAAAAGACTGGTACTTAGATTATACAGAGATTTTTTCAATCAATAATAAGAAAAACAACTTTTAAAAGTGGACAAAAAAAATTTTTTTTAACGGACAAAAGATTGGAGCAGTTACTTCACCATGGAAGATACATATGGAGAGAGATATATATATATATATATATATATATATACACACACACACACACCATATGGATAGCAAATAAATAGGAAAAGATGTTCAACATTGTTAGTCATTAGGGAGATGTAAATTAAAGCTACAGTGATCTGCTACTGCTACACATCTCTGAGAATGGCTTTAAGAAAAGAAAAACCTGGCAGTATCAAACGCTGGTGAGGATGCAGAGCAACTGGAATCCTCATTGCTGATGGGAATGCAGAACCTTAGCAGTCAGTCTGGAAGACAGTTTGTTTCTTACAAAATTAAACGTACACCTACTCTCCAGCCTATCAGTTCCACTCCTAGGTTCTCTCCCAAGAGAAATGAAAACACGTCTGCACAAAAAAACCTGTGCGTGAATGTGTTTAGTGGCTGTCTTCATAATTACGACATAAGGGAACAGCCCAAATGTCCTTGAGCAGGTGAGCAGAAGGGAAGATGGTGCACCCGGCCCATCTGGCACTGCCCAGCGGGGCAGGAGACTGCTGGCTCGTGCTGCTGCACGGCAGATCTCAGTGGCATTGTGCTGGCTCATAGGAGTTTTGAAAGCCTTCATGTGTGTGTGATTCCATTTAAACCACATGGAAAAGGCAAGACTTTACGGACGGAAAACAGAATATGTTCTGTATCTATCTGGTGGCTACTCGGCCTCATACATTTATAAAAATTCATAGAACTGTATTCCTGAAACAGGTGATCTTTACTGTATGTGAGTTACACTCAATAAATTGGGTTTAAAAAATTAGAATACTCGAAGCAGCAGAGTGAATATGGAAACAGCTTTTCTAGAATGTGACTTCGGATTATTTCATTTATTTTTCTTTCTACTTTGTAATAAACCACTTTAGACTCAGCCAATTCACTGGATGCAGAAGCTATTAGTTAGGCCTGTGGCATTAGGATCATTTCCTCTGACCAGTGTCACTACTTCTGTGAGGGTGGCAAGCCCAAATCATTGCACTTGGTATTTTATTTTGAAAAGACCTGTTTCTGTAGTCATATTTTTAAAAGATAAAGCAATTTATCCACAATGTATTTTTTGAACAGCTCTTACCGACAAGATACTCTCCCTGGTGATGTGGGGCTAGAAGTAGGACTCAAACACACGGCTTGCTTTCATGGGGTTCTTGCAATCAGTCCTGTGGCCGCACCTAAAAGAGGTACAGATAACAGGGAGGTTTTCTGGAGAAGGGAGCATTGGACTTCCACAGAATAGGAGGATGTCATCCACCAAAATGGCTCTTTGGAAGGCAGGGCGAGTCGTACAAGCAGAGGTTCAGTGGTGGGAAAGTGAGTGGTGTATACTGGGCATAGCAAGCGGTTCTGTTTGGACGGAGCACAAGATGCATGAGCAGAGAAGTGGTTCCCACAGCCTCTCACAGGTTCTTGAGCGGCTGCACGCGCTTGGTCTTGTGTGACAGTGAGCCTAGGCTGTCATGGTGTTTGGGTTCCAGGCTGAAGAATGTGGATTCCATTCACCAGGCAATGGGGAGCCCTTGAGAATCTTCGAGCAGAGGTGTGTTTTAGGGGAATTCATGTGATGTTTTACGTGTAGAATAGATTATTGCAGAAAGGTTTAGAGAGAAGCTATTTCAGTAGTGCAGGAAAGGACTTCTGTTTCTGGTGATAAGGTGAGCTAAGTTATTTATACCACTCTCCAAATGAAAAGAACTGAAATTATTGGATAAAATTTTTAAATATCCTCTTCAAAATTTCAAGGAGCTGACAAAAGAGTAAATAATTATTGGGCCAAAATCTAAGGGAAGAGGCAACCCAGAGAGATACACAGGGTGCCCTTGTGTCCGCCTTGGAGTACACTTCACCTTCTCAGACAGGGGGAGCCCCCGTTCAAGCCCAAGGCTCGACTCACCCAGGTGGAGAGTCTAAAAGGAGGCATTGATGCCTTGAGACAGGCCCCCAAATGGCTAAGTCCTTAGGGCAGGGTGAACCGGAAGTAAAATCCATCATGCTGAGCAGAGGGTGGGGCGGGGGCTCTTCCTGTGGAGCTCTAGCCCCAAGGCAGCTGTCAGTTTGCAGCTCACGTTGATGGCTCCCCAAAAGGGCTCCCAAAGCCCCTTAAATCATGTGACGTAGACCTGGATGAGCAGTGTTCCTGGGTAAGTGGCCAGAATCAAATGCAGATTCTCTGGAGGAATGTGCCTTCATCCTGGACTTCTTAGAATGTCCACAGTGATTTCCAGGTATAATGAGCCACATATAATAGAAGATAACCAAACACACGGAAAGAAGGCACCATGAGTGAGAAGCAACAGAAGCAACAGACACTGGGCAGATCCTTTAAGACTTGAGATGGTGGGGTTAGCAGGCATAGATGATAAAACGGTTATACTTTCTATTTTAAAGAAATAAAAGAGAAGCTTGCGAATGTCTGTAAAAACCGGGAAACTATACTTAAAAGAATATAGAGAACTTTAAGAAATGAAAAGTATGGTTACCAGCACTGAAAAATAAATGTCTTATAATCGGGCTTAATATCACTTTCCACACAGCTGAAGAGAGAGTTAGTGAACTGGAAGATAAATCAGAAGAAGTTATCCTGAATGCAGCACAGGGAGACAGCAGATGGAAGTACGGAAGCGAATTTAAAGCCACGGAAGACTGAGTGAGAGGATGTAATCAGAGGTTAATCAGAGTTCCAGGCAGAGAGAAAGCTGAGCAGAGATAGTACGTGAAGATGTAAGAGTTTCCCAGAACTGAGTGATGACACTGATCCGTATACACCAAAGCTCAACTAATCCCGGTCAGGGATGATGAAAGGGACTCCACGCTTACATAATGCCAACGACAAGGAGGTCTTCAGAGCAGCCTGAAAAAGTCAGGTTGCCTTCAGAGGTACAGCTGCTTACTTCTCAGTGGTGGTAATGAAGCCAGGAACCAGCTCCTGGAATGGAATGGCATCTTCATTGTAGTGGGAGAATATAACTGCCAGCCCTGAAAATACCTTGAAGAACAAACGTTTCCAAACAAAGCCTAAGAGAATTCCCTATAGATCTCGCCTACATGAACTAATTGAGGTGCAAACGGACTTTGCGAACAGCAGTAACATACTGTAGGGTCAACAGAGGCAGACATGACACACACAATGCAATGACGTGAGCAGGGCTAAGGATGTTGAAACGTTCCAGAATCCCTTTATTGTTCAGGAAAAGTGTGAAATTATGGATTAGACTTTTGTAAGTGCTTGATAAAATTTTTAAGACAAGCCACCAAAAGAATAAGAATAGAGTATAACTTCCAAACTTTGGGAGGGGAAAGTGGGATGAGAAGAAAGTAATGTGCAGGAAGGCAAGAAAGATGATTAAAAGAAATACAGAACAGGTGAGTTGAATAGAAAGCACAATAAGATACTGGATTTGGATTCAAATATGTAGGTAATGAAATGTAAGATTAGGGACAAACTAAACAGGAAAACGTAATGACCGTCTGCACCAAGGGGACCAGCAGGGGCCAGCATCACATTTCAGGGTGCTTTCAGAGGCGGACTCGGTGGAGCTGGGCCCAGTCCGCTGAGGGGCTGCGGCGGCCGTGGCACCAAGGGACGAGGACATAGGGAGGCCAAGTCGAGATGCCGCGCGGGTCCAGGGCTGCAGCCTCCGCACCTGCCTGGGGATGGCCGTGGGGGGTTAGGGGCCTGTCTGTTTCCGGGGGATAAACACGGGCATCTAGATGGTTCCTGGGACCAAAAGGTCTTTTGAGTGAGGGCAGCGGGACGGGGACGGGCAGTGTTTTAGACTGGGGGCGGCAGCGTCATGATCTTCCCTTCTGCGAGCGACGCATCCACGCTAGCCCTAGGCACAGGCTTTGAGTTCACAAGGGAAACAGTCTCTTAGCAATCTGTCAAAAGGCCAGAACCTGGAATATGCTTCGTTTTCTAGGATTTAGCGTTTGGCGCCCTTTTCTCTTCGCCCGACGACTGTAAAGAGTCTTGAATATTGCACAGCAGCCTGACACTTTTCTTCTCTTCGCCTTTTCCAGACCTCGGGAGGCTCTGCTCCTGCCCAGGTGGTCCACACCCAGCCAAGAGCAGTCGGGTCCCCCGCCACGGCCACGTCCGACATGGTGTCCCTGGCACCGACTCAGGGTGTTCGAGCGGTCACCTCGGTGACGGCCTCGGCTGTGGTCACTACCAGCCTGACCCCGGTGCAGACCCCGACCCGGTCTTTGGTGACTCAAGTGTCCCAAGGTAAAGGCAGGGTTGGTTTCCTGTGTGGCCTGTCCCGCTCTTCAGGCCCCTCAGGGCTCAGGCTTGCACGCGTGTGCGGGGCCGCAGTCTCACCAGACGACCTCTTCAGCCACAGGGGTCCAGCTTCCGGGGAAAACCATCACGCCCGCGCACTTCCAGCTCCTGCGGCAGCAGCAGCAGCAGCAGCAGGCCTCGCAGGTGCAGGTCCCGCAGATCCAGGGCCAGGGCCAGGCGCCGGCGCAGATCAAGGCGGTGGGCAAGTTGACACCGGTGAGCGTCCTCTAGAAAACCGAACGCACACTGTGTGATGATGCCTTGGTGTGTCATGTGATTCAGAGTGTGTTTTGCACAGTCTGCCATCGTCTTTATGTGGGAAGTGTGTTTGTGTTGTCTTTAGAAATCACTTTGCACACAGGGCCGCTTCCATGATCACGCGACCAGCTTGTTCACAGCTTTCTGAGGCCTTAATCCCCGTTTCCGGATGGATCTTCCCACTCGCTTGCTTGTGCTCTGTGCTCAGGCTCTGTGCTCTTTTCCCAACCTGAGAAAATGTCAGTGAAAAGTATTCCTCGACAGCTTTAAGAGACGAGGTGGTGGAGCTTGGCTTCCTGAGGAGTAGCTCGTGTGCGGTGTCGTTTCTCTCATGTGGGTGCTGATGCCCCTGAATCTTGCCAGTCTGTGCACGACCTGTGCTGTTACATAAGTAAACACATTCATTTTAAAAGGAAATGCTATATTCCTGCCACAAGTGGAAAAGCATTAGTACTCAACACAGAAAGTAACCAGAAAAACGTGTAATAAAAGCAAGATGGTACTTCAGAATTCCAGCTCGCTGTCGGGCCTGCCACAGTAAGTACCTGACCTCGGGCCTGCCCCTTGCGGGTGACAGAGGGGACTAGGGCGCTGGAGGGCGGTGAGGACGTGCGAGCACCAGCTGAGACTTCTTCGTCCCGGAGGCACCCGAATGCGCGCCAGGGAAACGAGGCGTTCCGTCCTCCATCACACCAGCCACAGCTCAAGGGCGCAAGGCCACACATGGCTGTGCCTGCCACATTGGACAGCCCAGCTCCAGAACGTGTCCGTCACCGCCGAAGCTGGCGACCAGCAGACAGCGCTGAGTTAGGGTCCTCCCGCCCCACGGCCTTTCCTTCCCCCCCCCCCCCACCAACGCTCCTCGCGCTCTAAGGCGGCGGGGCCTTCAGTTGCCCCTGCTCCCCTCTTGCAGCTGCTCAGAGCCCCACGCACCAGCTCGCTTGCCTGGTCCTGTTACTCCCTTCCCTTCCCTCTCCTAAACCAGTGGCAAAGTCCTTTTCTTTTTCAGCACCTTGAACGAGATCGGAGGGTCGTGAATAACTCAATATAAATTTCCTTAAAACATTTTTATCCCCTAAAATATTTCCTGAGCTATCTTTATCTTGATATTTTGACTTCTTTTAAAGACATGGGTTTATTTACCAATTAAACTTTCATTTGGAGACAGTTGGAGTACAAAATTTAGAGCTCATGCATATCTTACGGTACATTGTAAAACTTCAAGAGGGACTACAATTTTAAGACTTAACGAATTTTTGGTGGTACCGCAGATTTGAATCGCCTTGCTTGTAAGCGATAAGAGCCCAGGAATTTTGCTGTGCATTTGCTAATCTGTGAGAATCACTGTTGCTAGTTTTCATCAGTGGTAAAGGGAACATTTAAAAAATGTTGGCAAGGCCTGGAGGATGGTTTGCATACTGCACGTCAGCAACTGTTTACTTCGACATTGAACGGGTAGTAGAACAGTAACTTAAAACCAAGATATATACGAAATGGAATACAGTTGACGTTGATGAAAAGATTACTTTATCTGGGTTTTAGGAGCACCTGATCAAAATGCAGAAGCAGAAACTGCAGCTGCCCCAGCAGGCGCCCCCAGCACAGGCCCCGCCGGGGCCCCCGCAGCCAACGGCACAAGTGCAGGTGCAGCCCCCGCAGCCCACGCAGCAGCAGAGCCCCCAGCTCACCACGGTCACGGCCCCGAGGCCCGGCGCCCTGCTCACGGGCACCACCGTGGCCAACCTCCAGGTGGCCCGGCTCGTAAGTTCCGGTCGATACGCTTGTTTTTCCAGAGCAGCGTCTTCTTACGTTTTAACTGAACCGTTGTTGCTCGCTCAGGCCCTTGCAGGTATTATGGCAGAGTGACAAGTAAAGGCACGGTCGTTCCCCCAGGAACTTAAGTTCTCCTCGGAGAGGGCGAAACAGCACGTGGGAGACATTTACACAGTCACGCTTTCCAGAATGTCGGTGTCGCAGAGCTTATGGTGGCCTGAGAGGCTGGGGGGGGCGGTGGGAGCGAGCCCGACCACGGAGAGAGAGCAGGCTTTACGTGGGGGGGGCGACGGGAGGGCGAGATGTGGCCCCTGGAAAGTGTCCCGGTGCTGCTGGGGCAGAGGCCAGGCACGAGGCCCGTGTGGTCAGAGCAGAGGGGAGGTGGAGGGGCGAGTGAGGCCCCAGAGCCAGACTCAGGGGTCGCGGTGCTCTGCAGGCCCAGAGAGGCATTGAAGGTTTCTGAAGGAGGGGACGATGGTGTGGTGAAGGGGGTGTCTGGGAATGCCAGCTACATTCGGCACATGTCGAGGGGGTGTCCTGGAGCCCAGATGCTGTCACATCAGGCAGACCAGTGCCCAGCGCGGGCGGCTCCCTTTCTGGCACTGGCGACGGCTAGCATTAGGGATCCTGCTCTGGGTCAGGCGCTGCCGTAGGCTCTCCGCCTGTCAGCTGATTGGTGCTGAGGCAGGAGTGGGTGTTGTGATGCTAGCTCCATTTTGCAGGTGCAGAAACCAAGGCATACACCTTCAGGAACTTACCCAGATCTTACAGCTTGTCACCCACAACACAGCTGTGATCTGGGGCTTTGGGGGCCCAGGCTGTGCTTCCAAGTGTGCTTCACTCCACTTTTAAGTCTGTAAGAGAGGGGATAGAAGTGGATAAAAACTGTGAAAGCCAGCTTGGTGTTACCTGTGTTCACAAGAAAATGCCAGTTCAAACGAGCTGAGTGGTAATCGCGCACGACGGCCCGCCTCAGGCAGCCCAGGCCTCGGGCGGAGGGCTTGCCAGCAGGAGCCGGCTCCCCCGGAGGGGGTGGCAGTCAGTTGAGCTAGGAAACGTGCCCGTTACTTTACCCAGTGATCCTATTTCTGCTGTATCCTAAAGAAGTGATAGAACCAGTACGAAGTAATAAACGTACAGACTTGCACCAGGAGTATTAGGGGGACCTGAATCTCCGTTAGTGAGGAGTTGACTACATAGACTGTACAGCGTGCACACAGTGGGATCGTGCACAGCTTTGGAAAAGGGTTGTTGTAGAAGGAGGAGAGTCAGCTTACAGATACCTAGAATTCATCCCATTTTACACACTTTCCCGGCAAGCCGCACAGATAAGGACAAGGTCTGGTCGGCTGGGTATCATTTCCACATTCACATATGGGCACCTTAGGGTTATGGCTGATTTTTACTTCCTCGTATTTTCTTAGGTAGTCTGAGTTTTTGTACGTATAAAAACGGATCTATTTCCATTTTCCTTTTAAAAAATATAACTTAAGGAAAAAAGTGCTTGGTAGCCGAGTGATAAGCAAGTCGCAGGAGGTGGAGACCGAGGGTGGCCCTTGGTGGGAGGCCGAGGTCGTAATTTCGGGCTGATCTTCCGTGGCCGCTGAGGGATAGGAGACGAGCGTAGGAAGTGTGGCAGGAGTGGGGTGCTGTCAGGCTCTGAGATGCAGGAGGCAGAGACGCTCGCTGTGGGACAGGAGCGCATCTGAGCAGCAGTGCGCCCGGGCGTCCGGGGGCCGCCGAGCCCCGCTCCCTGTGTCCGCTGGTGATGGTCAGGGCACATAGGCGGCCCACAGTGAGCTGTTTTCCATTAGCTGACCGCCACGCGGCACCTTTGTGAATGTGTCAGTTTCTCACCACCTGACCGCTGGTGGGGAAATGTCTGCAGACGTGTGGAATGCTGAACGTCTCTGGACTCTCCCATTGTTTTCACTGTCTAGACCCGGGTCCCCACTTCACAGCTGCAGGCTCAAGGGCAGATGCAGGCCCCGGCGCCCCAGCCGGCCCAGGTGGCACTGGCGAAGCCCCCGGTGGTGTCGGTGCCCGCAGCCGTGGTCTCCTCGCCGGGTGTCACGACGCTGCCCATGAACGTTGCTGGAATCAGTGTGGCCATCGGGCAGCCGCAGAAAGCCGCAGGTGCCTGTCTCATGCCACCCCTTGCCCCCCGCCACTCCGCGCACAGCCTTGAGTGGGGCTGACAAGCCTTTTCTAGTTAGTAGCTGTGGCCCACAGCCATCTCGGGTGTGTCACGGTGTATTTTAGCAGAAGTGTCCCTCGATTTAACCGTTCACTTTCTTAACTTACCCACCCTTTGTCCAAATGTCGTTGTGAACCTAGAAACATTTTAAGTAGATGTAAGGGGGGCTTTATTTCGCTCAGCATCATTTCAGCGTGTAGTTTTCTGTGCAGAAATCACTGAAGCTGAACTCACTGTGAGCCCTGAGACCTTGTCCCTACTTGGCGCTTGTGATTCAATGACCGGACCTGTGTTCTCAGGGCAGACTGTCGTGGCCCAGCCTGTGCACGTCCAGCAGCTGCTCAAGCTGAAGCAGCAGGCCGTCCAGCAGCAGAAGGCCATCCAGCCGCAAGCCGCCCCAGGCCCGGCCGCCGTCCAGCAGAAGGTACCGGGCTCCCGGTTGACCCCTCTTCACGTGAGCCGGGCCCCGCTGCCAAACGTGGGATGCATGGAGATGGATAGGGTCCCGAACCGGCCCTGCGTGGCTGCCTGGCCTCCACGCACCGGAGACCCCATGGTTGTGGCCTTGGGCTGTACGTAGGACGGCCTTGGGGCTGGCCCTGGAGGGAGGGCGTGGTTCATGAGAGGGGGAGCCCCCATGTCCTGCCGGCTCGTGGGGGCAACTGTGAAGGACGCAGGCTGTGGAACTGCATGACTGGGAGGGGCCGGAAGGACTCGGGGAAGCAGGTGTAGCTCCTGGTGTGTGACCCATCTGGGTGCACAGGAGCCAGCTGAGGACCATCTGTGTGTGTGTGTGTGTGTGTGTGTGTACGCCTGTGTGCATGTGTGTGTGTACGTGTGTACACACGTGCCATCAGCGGATGGACGGAGGGAGGGGAGAGAGGGGAAGGGGTACTGTGAGAGGAGTGCTGTCAGCGACCTTCTGACTCAGAAGGCTGGGAGGCAGCTCTGAGCTGATTGAGGCCCCAGAGGCGAGTCCTCCTCAGAGGCGGGGGTTCGGGGCTGCGCTGGCAAGCAGGAGCGGAGTGCAAGGCGCTCTGCTCCCCAGGGCTTCTGCCTCGTCTGCTCCTGGTGGCGCAAAGCCTGATGCACAGATGATGGCGTCTGGGCTACTGACCTTCGTGTCGTATCTGTGCTGTTTTCTGAACCGGAGCGAGCCAGCGCCCTGTCCCCATGTGCTGAGGGCTCTGCAGGCGGCTGGTGCCCCTTTCCAGAAGCTGACAGACGCGCAGAGACGTGAAGTGACTTCTCGGGTGGGGCGTGCCGGGCTGGGAGGCACTGTGACAGGACGGAGACCGGGCTGGGTCATCGCGGGGGCTTAGCCAGCGTCTGAAAGAGAGAAGGAGAAGGGCTTTAGCCAAAGTGCCAGTCGGTATGTCCACGTAACTTGAAAGAATAGTTCTGAGACGTTAAAACTGTCCATAGCTGTGGCTTTGTAAACCTAATATATGGGCCACATACACGCATGGCTTTCTGAATAGTATTTAAACGCTCCTGGCAGGGAAAACGGAAAATTAGACTAAATGTGTAAAGATTGTGCGTACAGGTTTGTTTCTGTTTGTGCTAAATAGTTTTGAGTATGGGCCAAATTCTTAAAGTTAGATTTGGGAAACGGTGTGTGTTTTCTGTATTGTCAAGTTCGCTCACTTACATGATGAGCAGACGTGGCACCAGGTGCCTCAGAGGATGGGAGATGAAGCCCAGCCTGGGCCATGAGGGGACCTCCCAGCAGGGGAGGAGATGACCCAGGACCGGGCCCCCCGGGGGGGCAGCAGCAAGAACACAGGGCAGCGGGCAGGCAGGGCCAGGAGCCGGGGTGGTCACACTGCGGGCGTCTGGGGGCAGTCGGGGCGCACGGAGGAGGCCCGGTGGCTCTGAGGAGGGGACCCAGAGCCTTGCCCGCTCTAACCCTGGGCGGCCTCTCTTTCCTCAGATCACAGCACAGCAGATTGCCGCTCAGGGCCAACCACAGAAGGTCACCTACGCCACCCAGCCAGCCCTTAAAACCCAGTTTCTCACCACGCCCATCTCCCAGGCCCAGAAACTGGCTGGGACCCAGCAGGTGCAGACCCAGATCCAGGTGAGCAGCGGGGAGCCCGAGGGCTGGGAGCAGACGCGGCGGGCGCTCCAAGGTAGAGCAGGGGGGCGCCGCCAACCAGCGCCCCATGGAGAGCGTCGTGGGGCCCTGCGGCGTGGCCTGGGGACTGTGCTCAGGTCCTGCTGCGGTGGCAGCCTTTACGCTGGTGAGGCTCCTGCAGGGGTCGTGGTCGTCTCTCCGCTGCCGCCGGCTGCCCGGCACTGGCCGCGTCTCCTGGGTCCCGGCACACGCGTGACGCCCGGGATGGGGTGCGGGGCTGTGGGCACGCCCACCCACCGAGCTCCTGTGGTCCCTCAGCCTCGGCCCGTGCCGGCCTGCCGTCTGCCTTCCTCTGGCAGCGGTGCGAATCTGCTGACCGTTGGGGCCCCTCCCTTGGGACGAGCCTGTTCGGGGGCTTCCCGGTGGGGCTGTACGTCCCGGGTGTCTGCCTTTGGGTCTGTGTGTCACACTTCTCCCAGCTTGTGCCTTATCTGCTCACTCACTTTACGAATGGAGCTTTTGAATTTGAGTGTATTGGAATTTATCAATCTTTTTGTGTCTGAATAGTGCCTTCTGCGCTTTGCTTAAGAAATCCTTCCTAGAGGTCATGGTGCTGTTTCCTAGATCATCTTCTAAAAACTTGATAATTTTTTTGTTCACATTTATGTCTTTAACCTTCCTGGAATTGGTTTTTGGAAATGATCCAAAAATAGGGGTTCAGTTTAATTTTTCCACGTGAACACAACGCCCTGTTACTTTCACACTACTCATTCAGGAGTCCCTTCGCTCCTCCGACCCACCGTGTGACCAGGCACGCGTGACGTGCGGTTCCTCGGGGGCTTCTCTTGAGCACCGTGGTCTCGGTCCCTGTGAGCCCACACTGCCCTCTCTTCGCCACTCTGCTGCACGATGATTCTCGGCATCCACCTCCTGCTGTCGGGAGCATCCTGCTTTCCCGCTCTCTGCACTTCCGTATCGATTTTGAGTCAGCTTATTTAGTATACGCACCGTGGTCAAAACTGATGGCGTTTTTGTTAGAACTGCATTGACTCTGTAGATCAGTTTGGGGGAGAGTGGGCATCTCTATAGCCTTGACTTCAGATTCACCAACATGATACCTCATTTGCTGTTTAAATCTTCTTTAATGCCCTTTAAGTAAGTTTTCTGATTTTTTTCCATAAAGATCTTATTGCATGTATTAGATTTATTCCTAAGTAACGGGCGTTTTCTGATACTCTGCTCTAAGTTCCCTCTTTTCGTCTGTGTCTGTAGGACGCTGTATGTTGACTTTTGAATCCCACAGCCTCAATCTGTTCTAGTTGGTTTGCGTTTCCCTTGTGTCGATCACATCACCTGTGAGTCCTGGCGGCTGGCATCTTCCCCTTCGTCCTTCTGTTTCTTATTCCCGCCTTGTCGTGCTGGCGATGCCTGCAAGACAGTGTGACAGGTGCAGACAGGAAGCTCGGCCACATGGCTCTCCTCATGGTCGTTCTGCGGGTTGGGTTTTTAAAATCACTCTTCAGCACAGTAAGAAAAGTCTCTTCTTTATCTAGATTGCTACAACTTTTTGTTCCTTTGGTTGTGGTGTTTTGTCTTTTTACAAACCCTCTGTCTGCACCCCTCCCCTCGTGGTCCCTCCAGTCTCGAGGCTTTGAGCCTATGTCTGTGCCCATGAGTCCAGATTCGCATCTGCGGCCAGCTCTCATCTCGCCCAGGGTTTTAATCCTGGCTGCCTTTGGACGGCCCCCTGGAGGTGTGTGCCTCTGGTACCTTAGCCCCTCCTCCTCCAGCTCTGGGACAGCAGTTCTGTCTTCCCTGACCTTCAGCCTTTCCTGGGCCAAACCCTCCGCTGCTCTTCACGCTCCAGACCCGGCCCAGCACGGATCCTGCAGTGAAGTGCGCTGAGATGTGCTTTGTGGCGGCGTGGGGTCCCTTTGTCACCTCTAGGTCAGGTTTATCCGGGGTGTTGTGCCTACTAGTTGGCTTCTTCTGTCAGTTATGAGAGGGGTGAGTTAAAATCTCCCATTCTGGGACTCCCCTGGCGCTCCAGTGGCTGGGACTCCGCGCTTCCACTGCAGGGGGCGCGGCTTCCATCCCTGGTCGGGGAACTGAGGATGCCACATGCCGCCTGGCACAGCCCAAAAAATGGAGGAAAAACCCCCCTCCCATTCTGGTTATGGGTTTATCTGTTTTTCCTTATATTCCTTTCTACTTTTGCTTTTTATATTAGGTGCTCTGTTGTTGGCTGCACATAAATTAAAATTTTAACTTTTATTATTTTGAAGTACTGTTTCGGTGTGGCAGCCTGTTGTGCCTCATACCGAGAACTCTACCCGTGTGTCACAGAGACAGTCGCTGGACGCCGCCTCACTGGCACTGTCCCGCGTCTCAGTTTGGGTCCTTCACCTGTGACACATTCACTCCCTTTATGGTGAGGCCTGGGAGGAACGGCTTTTAGCTTCCATTTTGTTTGCGTTTTCAACTTGTTCTGTTTTCTCTTTCCAGCCTTACTTGCCTTCTCTTATTCCATTTATGTTATTTATTTTTTGTCATTCTGCGTTTTTTTCCTCCCCTGACTCGTTTGAAAATTACATGTTTTTTTTTCTGTTCTCTAAGTGGTTATCCTAAAATCTCCATGTGCAGATTTACCTTGTCAGAGTATAGCACAAACCACCGTCTCTGCTCTGCTCTTGAGCACGGGTCTGTCAACACCGTTGCTCCCTGGCCCTCTCAACTCACGTGCCGCTGCAGTCACGTGGTTCCCTTCTGTCCTGTTTCATTTTCACTTTTCATGTGAAGTTACTTTTCTTCTGCGTGAAGAACAGCCTGTGGAGTTTCCCGTAGTGTTTGAAGATGCCTGTATTTCACTCTTGTTCCTGAAGGATGCTTCTGCGTTGTATGGAATTCTAGATGGACATTTATTTTCTCGTCACGTTAACGGTACTCCCTGGCTCCTGGTCTTTTGTTGTTGAGGAGAAGTCAGATGTCTGTCCAGCGGGTCGCTGCTTCGATGGGAACCTGTCTTTTTTCCCTCTGTTTCCTTTTGAGATCTTTTCTTTGTCTTTGGCATTTTATAAATGCTGTGACGATCTAGCCTGGAATTTGCTGATCGTCTGGAATCTGGGCATTGATCTCTCTTGTCAGTTTAGGAAATGACCAGCCACCGTTTCTTTAGATGCCGCCTCTGCCCCATTTCCTGCCCTCCGTGTCTCTTCAGTCTCTGTGCTTTCCTTCCATTGTGTCTCTGTGCTGCATTCTGAGTAATGTCCTCTAACCTGCCTCCCCTTTCACTGAGCTTTCCTTTCATTAGGTCTAACCTGCTGTTAAGCTTGTCCATTGAATTCTAATTTTGGTGATTATAAGTATTTTATTCTTCGAAGTTCTGTTTTTGTCTCAAATCTGCTTGGTCTTTGTAGTTTCTCGTTCCCATACGTGTTTTCAGGCTGCACAGGACGGCACACTGTTTTGTGCGTGTCTGATAATTCCTCTATTTGAAGTCCGTGTGCGTCTGATTTTACTTGTTTCTGCTGTTCTTGCTTCAGGAACTGTGGGGTTTTTTCATTATAGGAGTTGTCTTCTTGTGAGCCAGTTTCCCTTGAAGTTCTGTTTGTTGGAAGGCTTTGAGGTCTGGGTTGAAGGTGGGTTCTTCCTTGTGCTGGGCTCCCATGGGTGCTGTCAGGACCACATCAGCTGTGGCTTGAGGGTTTGGTCTGCCAGCCTGTGTCTCCCCCTCCCCTGCCTAGCACCGAGGCCTAAGGCAGGCAGCTTCCTCACAGACCCTTTGAATGCCAGGATTGCCGCTGTGGGGGGCATCGGGCAGCCCTCTTGTTATCTCCTCCTGAGAGTGGGTTTGGACTTGGTCTCTTTGCTGCACCCGGGAGGCCATGAAAACCCAGTGCAAGGCTTCCCCTGCAGCACGTGGTCTCGGGCACGAGCTGCCGTAGCGCCTTCTCATGGCTCGGGGTCCCCCATTTGCTTAAGTTTTGGCACTGGGAGCTCTGGACTTCCTGCAAGTTTATCGATGCGTTTTAAGACGTCACCTTGGTGTTATGCGTGGCATCTCAGCATTTTCGTGGCTGCCGATCTGAGCTGTGGCCCGTGCGCTGCGGTAGCTGACCAGACGTCTCTCCCATCAGAGGAAGCGCACAGGCTCACTCAGGGGTTCCTTTGATGTCAGTGAGTGCGGGTCACAGTTTTTGATTCAAGTTACAGTAAACTAGTAAATGCCTTCTGATTCATTTTAATTTCCGTGAGAACTCATATTTACTTGGGAGCTTGTCATTTGCAAGTACATCATATAATTTCACATTTCCTCCAGGATTATCTTGGGCAAGACTTATTTTCATCCCTGTTCTGCCAGTTAGAGACCTGAGGGGGCTTTCCATGGCCCCGAGCAGCTACCCACTCGGGAGCCCCTTCTGCTTCTGTGAAGCGGCGTCCCCGAAGCCCTGAGTAGACACAAGTGGCCTGAATTGTCTTATTACAGCAGGACAGCAGGATAGGCAGGTTTACAAAAAGTGACCATTGGGTGGAAGGTTTTGTTTTGTAAAGAGGAAGATCTCAATCATGATGAAGAAGAATGTAGAAAAATGGTGAAGTAACCACTTTAGAGTTTGGGCGTAGATGTCTCTGGACTAGGGCTGAACCTGGGTGTTGGTCCGGGTCCCCTGACAATGGAGGCATACGTGGAGTGGCGCCCAGGCACTTTGTCTTCCATGTAACTCTCTCATATAGACTTGTAGCGATTTTTATAAAAGAAAAATGTGACTGTCTGAAATATGAGACCGATAATAAGCTTCAAATTACATGTGATTACCGATTAGGAAGGCAGTCGTTACTCAGTGCAAAGGTGAAATAACTGGTTCTCTCGGGGTTCCAGGTGAGCCCACTTTTGAGACCTGCTATTTTGTGTCGTCTGACCACCGTCTTTTTTTTTTGGTTTTTGTGGGGTTTTTTTTTGCATTAAGAACTGAGAAGGAGAGAGGGCAAGAAATCTCTTTTGCGCACACGTTCATTTGGCGTCTCCATTTGGCTTTTTTGTTTTGTCCAAGGTTGCGAAACTCCCTCAAGTCGTCCAGCAGCAGACACCCGTGGCCAGCATCCAGCAGGTTGCCTCTGCTTCCCAACAGGTAGGACCTGGAGACCCACGGCTGTCGGGGGTTCCCACAAAGAGAGTTCTTGCTTTTCATCCGAGGAAATAGAATTTTAATTCCTAGAGAACCGCTTGTGATTTTCATAATACAGAAAAGGAAATTAACTTTGGAGAAAACACTTGATATCCTGAGACTAGCAGGAAAAAAAACCTGAACAAATGTGTTTGGACTCAGTGTCACATGTGCTGAGGGGGCTCATTTCTGGGCTCCTTCGTTCAGCCAGTAAACCTTAGGTGCATCCTGCCAGCTGAAGCCACCACACCTTCCTTTTAGGGAAACAAAGAAAGAAAACAGAATCCGTTCGTATCGACCTTGGGTCTTAGAGTAGAAATACTACTGGGGACAGCCAGGACTTACCTTCCCAACAGAGCCTAGCTTTCGGTTCTTACCGGTTTTTTACTGCTAAAAATGTGGCCATATAAAAGCAGTGCTTTAAAATAATTGTAGTTGGTTCAGAATCACACTGGCATGCAGGTGTCAAGAAACCAGATAGTATTAGGAGCCGGACACCAGCAGCACCAGTCCCCGGCCATCCTTTACCCAGAGGCGTCCGCTTGCAGCCTAAAAGCAGCAGTAGTTTCATTTTCTATTTTTGTTTGGTTAGAAACCAGAGGTCCTATTTTGATAGGTCAGGTGGTTTTTACATTTCACGGAAGCATTCGCGCTAGTTACGTTTCTAACCCCCACCCCCAAGGACGTCTAAGTTTTCATGTCACCTGATCTGCGTTTTCTAGGAGATGTGTTTCTGTTTTGGTTCAGGCTTCCCCACAGACTGTGACCCTCACCCAGGCGACAGCAGCCGGGCAGCAGGTCCAGGTGATCCCCGCAGTGACAGCAACAGCACAGGTGGTCCAGCAGAAGCTCATGCAGCAGCAAGTCGTGACCACGGCGGCGGCCCAGCTGCAGACCCCCGGTGTTCCCAACCCAGCCCAGGTGCCGGCCAGCTCCGACAGCCCGAACCAGCAGCCCAAGCTCCAGATGAGAGTCCCCGCCGTCAGGTTAAAGACGCCCACCAAGCCTCCGTGCCCCTAGTCGGGAGCGCGGCGCGGCCCCAGGCGGGCCGCCCGTGCCTGCCACCGCCCCTCCCAGATGGGGTGGACTTATTTACTGAGCCCCGGGACAGTGCCCTGCAGGGCGTCCAGCGCCTGGAGCGGCGACCCTCAGCGAGCGCCCCCGTCACGTGAAAAAGCGGCAGTGGCAGTGTTTCCTCGATGCTTTACCTTTTAGTTTCTCCTCCAGGGCAGTACTGCTGGGTCTTGAAAGCCATTTAGAATTTCTCTGTTAGTGTACAGTGTTTTTTGCACATCACAAGTAGCCATTTGGAAGGTGCAGTGAGTCATAAAATAGACCTTGTGGAGCTAAAATGTGGTCTGACAGCATCTGTCTCTGCCTGGTTCTTTATTCCTAACTGAAAGCACGTTATGGTCCTTCGAGAGGAGAAAGACTGTCTGATATCAAAGGTAGGTCATCTCAGATCAGGGAAAACCAACATGGTTTCTCCCCTCCCTCCTAAAATGTGACTTGTTTGGACTCTTAAAGGAGACATTTAGTACTGACATGCATTGAAGCACATTCATGACGCGTTCCCAGCTTGTGTTGAAGGGGAATGATCTGTGACTGCATTTTCATTGCAAAGAGCATCGCGCGCGGCTTCCCTCAGAGTGACCGGTTTCCACGTCAACGGAACCCTTGGGGCTGCTCCCCACCCCAGCACATCCACGATATTTTCCCGGGTTTCGGATAAACTTGTAATTGGACTTAGGCTACTGAAGCAGCGCCAGCAAACCTTGTGAGGCTCCTGTCTGGGAATGGTTCGGGGCCCAGAGTGCTGTGCAAGTGTTGTCACGTTGCAGATGGCACTGCTGAGTGCTCGGTGAGGTGAGACCCTTGCTAAGGGGGCGGCCTGCCATCGCCCCTTTGCTTTCGTGCCCAGCCCAGGCGTGACGTGCAGAGGTGAGAAGCCTCCTTGTGCAGGTGCTGTGTGTATGCACCTACAAGTATTACCCACAGAAATGGGTGTGGTAAGCTCTTCATACTAGACTGCCATGTCTCGTATGTGAGCATGTCGCCCACTTGGGGTTCTGCGTAAAGCAGGGAGCCATCCAGGCTCTTTGGGGTGGGGGGCCCGTGGTTGAGGGGCAAAGAGGAGGCCCTGGATTTGCTGTTTTTATTTTTTTTTACTGTGGCAACTGCAAAGGGCTTGACTGGCTGGCGATGTCTGCTTACCTGGAAGTGTCCACCCAAGCAAAAGGCGCGTGTCTGATGACACCCTCTCTGCTCCGTCTCTGTGCGTCTTTTACAGTTCTGGTCCAGGAAATCAGGTTGTGTTAGGTCTGTGTGTACTTAGGAACAGTTCCGGCATACTGAGAGATTTTAAATTTTTAATCAGTCTGTTTCCTCCCCCTTTATATCACTTTATATGACACAAAGGAAAGTGTCCTGTCCCGAATTTGTTTGTTTCCCATCAATATATGTGGACACCAATACGGCGATTGATACCTTAGTGAAGCCAACTGGGCAGCTCATTTTTGAGTTCTTGGTGAGAAATTTGGAAAAAAGTAAAGACCAGTTGTTCAAAGTGGACAGGATTTAACGTTCTAGTTACTTGAACACGATAATTTGCCTTCTGACTTGTTCATTGTGGGTTCAGCATGTGCTGTAATGAGGGAGTGCGGCTGCACAAGGCTTTCTGTGCTTCGTATCTGGGTACTGAGGAGAGTTCCTACTTTTTTTTTTTAAATCCTCAAATGTGCAGAACTAAAAAGGAATTCTCCTTTTCAGCTTATTTTAACTTGTGAAGCCTGTTGGTTTTGTTCTTACCCTTCTTGGGGTGTGGACGGTCTCTGTAGATGATGGTGAAGTGTTGAGTGTTTAGAATGTCCTAGACATAGCTGCCTGAGTAGAAGTCCTCTATTAATCTAGAACACTAGAAGAGAATTTAGAAAAATCTCTCAAAAGCTTTCTAAGAGAACAGAACTAGGGTCTGAATATTTGCAGTGTGGGACTCCTGCCCTGTCTTACTATGTGAGTGAAAGAAGTGTGTTTTCTTCAGCGATTCCCTGTTGCAAAATATGGGACAGAAAATAGCGTTACTGGCTGGTATCAGTCGATTTAGTAACATCTGGATGTCAGCACTCACCTCCTAGTCTTCCACAGTCATTTAGGTAAAGGGTCCGGTGTATTGTTTTCTTCGCTTTCTGTTTTAAAGGTTAAACTTTCCATATTTAAGAATAAGTGTGAGTTTAGGACGATGTTTTCCAGGCTTCCTCAGATTGTTACTGTTGTCAGAATCCCACATTACCTTGTAGAACAGGGTTCCCACCCAATGCATGGTAAGGATTGAGAGAAATCTTCAGAACATAAAATATAAAGACAGCAGGCAAAAACACCGTCAAACTGGAATTGGCCACCATGGAAAAAGCAGTCACCCAGGTTTTCTTTAATTCAGAGTACATTTGTTCCAGGGAGGCTGGGTGGTGGTTGGAGGATCCCGGGGCGGGGGAGGTAGGAGGCTGGAGTGAGCCTCCTGAGGCAGAGGCTTTCCCTTTTGCCACCTTCAGGACTTTTTGTTAACTGTTGTAACCAGATAGCTGTTGTGTTTTAAAATATAAAGGAAGAAGACCGAAATTGTAAATACTTTGTAAACAATCATTTGTACTTGAATAGTAGGGTTTTAAAGGGCACTGATATCCCATACCAAACAAAAGGTATAATAAATTGACCTTTTTATATGCTTTTTTGTTTTGTCTTTCATAGAAAGCTACTGTTCAGGTTAAAATAGATACCAGTCATATTCATTTCATTTGTGTGAAGAGAAAACAAGACACAGGGAAACCAAGTTAGTGTTGCGAACGGAGGTTTTCTTCTCCTCGCTCCTCCCCCAGACGGTAGCCAGAACTAGAAGGGATGGAGTTTCTCAGTGAAATCACCATTTCTCTCCTCAGAGACCATGTCCACCTGGCCACTGTGTTCCAAAGCCACACGAGGAGGAAGGACCCGGTGCGTTTATTTTTCTTCGTAATGTTCTTGTTCTCCAGTGCTACCTTGTACTAGACAGCAGCACTTCCTCAGCTGCTCTGTGCTTCTGTCCCTGTGCAGTGAGTATTTACTGAAGCATAATACATGCCAACTTTATCACTAATGGTGGAAGTTTTTTAAAAAAAGCAACACTTGGCTCTTCGATGGGTAAATTATTGGTTTATTCAGCGGATGCTATACTGAGTGCATACTGTGTGTCTAGGCCCTGGAGCTATAGCTACGAGCAAAGTAGAAAAGGAGGTTACGTTCCAGTAGTCCAGACAGATGATAAAATGATTCAGAATGGTGTAAGCACCATGAAGAAACGGGGACAAGGCCACGGCCGGCGATCTGGACTTCATGCTAAGCAGAAGCCTGGAAGACAGCTTGACTTACAAGTTTGAAAGCTCACTGTGTCTGCAGGGCAGGTGGTGGTTGAAGGTAGCCAGAGTGAAACCAGGGACAGACCCGCTGGACCATCTCCCTGGTCACAAACAAGGGAAAAAACCATCCTTGTGGGTCTTCAGATCCCAGCTAAACAGCCTTAGGAGGCATTTTCTGACTGCCGCCCCCTAACTTAAAATGGGCACTCAACCTCCACCTCCTTTTTTCAGCCGCTCGGCCCTACTTCCTCTAACCGGGCATCCATTTGCCGATGTGTGCCCCCTTCTCCCTAGACCGCAGGTCCTGCCAGGGCAAGGACAGGACGTGCTTGGTCAACGCAACAGGCAGTTAAGTGTGCGATGAGGCGGTGGGTGGGCAGGGGAGGAGCGGACGGACGGGTGGACGGAAGGCTGCAGGCGAACGGTAGGAACGAACAGAGGCTGGCGCGCACGTGACCGCGGGCGAAGAAAGCCGCGGGAGTACGCAGGCGCGGGCCGGGAGCCTCGCGTGCAGTTCCCGCCTCAGCTGCCGCTGCTTCCGGTCCTCCCGCCCTCGCCCCGCCTGCCGGCGCCGGTCGGCCGGCGCCGCGCCTGCGCACTGGGTCCAAGCCGGCCGCCGGCTTGCGTTGGGTCGGGTCGGGTGGCCCGGGCCCGCCCTCGCCTGCCGCCGCTCTTGTCCCCGCCAGCACTCTCCGCCGCGTCGCCCGGCCGCCGCGGTGAGGGCCCGCAGCCTGTCCGCGCCGGGGCGGGGGCGGGCGCTTAGGGCTGCGCGGCTCTCCTTCGGCCTCCCCGCCAGCCCGTTGCCCCAGCGTTCCCCCGGTCCACCTCCCCCTCAACGACCCCGTGACCCTGGCCGCGGACCCCCTGCCCCGCCGGCCCCGGGAGGCCGCTGTCCGCGGTGCTGACGCCGTCGGCGCCGCGTGTCTGGAGGGGTCGCTGGTCGGGGTGTCCCCGCCTCACACCCGGGAGGCAGAGTGGAGTCCGGGCTGCGGCGTCTCCTCGGCCGGCCCCGCCGGGGCGTCTGTCGGGAGAGGCGCCTCGTCACCCCTGCCCACGGAGGCCTTTCCCACGACGGAGAGCGAGAACGGAGCTCAGCTTTGCCTTCAAGCCCGAAGACCGCGCGGCCTAGCATACACTTCACAACCCGGCCCCAGAGCTGAGTGAGGATCCCTTCCTCGCCGAAAACTGCTTTGGCTTCGCGCAGCTCGCGCGCGAAGCCCCAGCTCCCAGGTCTGTTCCCGGGCTTCACGGGGCCGGCGTCCGCCAATGACACGTGAGAACGTGGAGCACCTCTCAGCCCACGTGACTGCCTTCCAGTTGTGGTGTTGGGTCTTGATGATTACTGGGTGCTCCGTGCGTTGAGTGGGGATGCCCAATGCCTACAGAGTGACACAGAGGTATTGCGCACGCATTTCTGTAACCTTTTGCCAAGCAGAGAGGATGTTCGTTTATTTATAAAAGTGTTTTCTTAATGTTCACATCAAGGTAGCAAGAGAAATACGACTTTCTCCTTTAATGGTTGTCAGCTAAACCGGCTCCTGCAGAAGTGGAAACGAAGCCCAAAAAGGCGGCAGGAAAGAATAAATCTTCAAAAAAAGGTGCAAACTAAAGGGAAAAGGGGAGCGAAGGGAAAACAGGCTGAAGTGGCTAACCAAGAGACTAAAGGTGTACCTGCAGAAAATGGAGAAACTAAAAACGAGGACAGCCCAGCTTCTGTTGACGCAGGAGAGAGAGAAGCCAAGTCTGATTAGTATCACACACCTGATCCTGTCAGTGGTCCCTGTCTCTCTTCCTGCACGATCCAGAGGAATATTTTTACCAACTGTTTCGTAAATGACAGTTTTTTAGGAGCTCTAGAAACATTTTTAAAAAGGAGGGAATCCCCCCTCATCCCATTTTTTAAGTGTAAAAAAAAAAATTTTTTTTTAAGAGGTGAAATCATTGGCTGGTTACTTATTTTTTGGTACAACCAGAAAATAGTGGGATATTGAATACGGGAGGCTCTGACTGTCTTGGGTGTCAGCTTAACATTCCATAGATGGGGGTAGCTTTTATATCCTGTAATACAAAGCATTTACTACATGGCATTTGGAGTCAGGTGTGCATTTAATGTCTTGAACACTTTTTTTTGGTAATTTTTATTAGAGTACAGTTGCTTTACAATATTGTGTTACTCTATACTGTACAGCAAAGTGAATCAGCTATACATATTCATACATCCCCTCTTTTTTGGATTTCCTTCTAAGTTAGGTCACCACAGAGCACTGAGTAGAGTTCCCTGTGCTCTACAATAGGTGCTCATTAGTTATCTATTTTATACATAGTATCAATAGTGTATGTGTGTCAACCCCAATCTCCCAATTCATCCCATCCCCCTGACCCCCAACACTTTAAAGTACTTCTCGTCCCATGTTGTTTTTGGTAGAATTTTTCCTGAAGCAAACCACTCACTCCTTGATCTTGGCTCTCCTGGTCAGAATTCTGTGTGCTCTGTAACATCTTTGGTCGTGGTAGTACAGTTCTAGTAACTTTGTTAATGTGCTGTTAACGATGGACAATTTGAGTATGTACAGTATATGATATTAAATTGTGAATTAGTGGGACTTATGATGGAACAGCATATCAATATTTGAAGATATTGGTACTTGCTATCCTGTTAAGGAAAATTTGCCTCCAGATATTAAGCTGGAAAGTCACTGGAATAACTGTTCAGAAAAGAATCACAACTACAAGATTTTTTCGATTTTTGGTACGTATGTTAAGAATTGTGTGCAGGGACTGCCCTGGTGGCGCAGTGGTTAAGAATCCGCCTGCCAATGCAGGGGACACGGGTTCGAGCCCTGGTCCGGGAAGCTCCCACATGCCGCAGAGCAACTAAACCCGTGCGCCACAACTACTGAGCCTGCGCTCTAGAGCCCGCGAGCCACTACTGAGCCCGCGTGCCGCAGCTACTGAAGCCCATGCACCTAGATCCCATGCTCCGCAACAAAAGAAGGCAACACAGTGAGAAGCCCACGCGCCACAATGAAGAGTGGCTCCCGCTCGCCACAACTAGAGAAAGCCCACACGCAGCGACAAAGACCCAATGCAGCCAAAAATAAATAAAAATTTTTTAAATGCTTTAAAAATTTTTTTTTTCTTCAAACTGAGTTTGAGAATTCTTCTGGATAGAAATTCTATATCGGATCATGTGGTTTGAAAAACTTTTAACTGTTTCCCCTGAATTTATATGATGTATTATGATGGAAAAAAGTGAGATCTGAGCATCTTATAAAATACATTTGTCTATAAAATACACATACTTTATACAAACATATTTGGAAATAGGGAATCACCTGTATCCTGGGCTTTAGTCCCAAGTTGTGATGGAGTGGAGGGGCTGAAGACACCCACTGCCTCTTGGCTCGGGCAGGGTGTTCCCCTCTCATCCTCAGTTCCCTTGGTGTCAGATAGGAAGATGGTGGAATTGGTCCAGTGGTGTTCTCATGAATAATCACTGAGTGAGGGACGGGAAGCCATTAGCACATGTCTGAGCCCAGGGGACTGGCCTTGGAAAATGTTAGCCTGGTTGGAGGAACCCTCAACTCCAGGCCTCAAGGAACTCCAGCCAGCAGCCCCCAGAATGTATGCTCATGACAGAAAATCACAGCATACACAGTGAAGAGCCTCAGGAGTGAGGGTCTGACTCACACCTGTAGAGACGTTAAGATGCCAGAATTGCTGGATCTAGAATAAGAAATGCAAAATGTATTTCATATGGTTAAAGAAACAAAGGAAATAACAAGCGTGGAGGAGAGACAAGGGGTCACCAGAGACCAAGCAGATAAAAAAAGAAAGTGAACCAAATAGTTCTTCTAGAAATTAAACATAAAACAGTTGAAATTTAAAAATTAGTGGAAGTAATCTCAATCCCTACCTCACACCATATGCAAAAATTAACGCAGAATGGATCAGAGACCTCAATGTGGAACTCACAGTTCTGAAACACAGGAAAAAATCTTTGTAGCTTTGGGTTAAATTAAGATTTCTTAGCTACAACATCCAAAGCACAAATCTATAAAAGAATAAAAAGGAAAAGTGGAACTTTATTAAAATTAAAAACATTTTGCTATGTGAAGAACATTATTGAGATAATGAAGAGCCACTGGGAGAAAACATTTGCAAAAGACGCAGCCAATGAAGCACTTGTAATAGGATATATAAATAAAAGAAAAAACGCATTTCCTTTACTCACAACACTTCTGACACCAGCTGCATGGGGGTCTCCCACACCAAGCAGTTCTCCAGGTCTCCGTGACATGAACCAGCTGTCCTACAAGAGCCCAGTTCTGACGCTGACAGCCCGAGGCTAGCACAGAGCCTGCAGGCTAAGGACCCAGCCCCACAGACGACCCCCTTCAGATGCCAGTTACAAGTGCCAGGTTGTCACCTGTCCTTTTGACCGACCAACTGGCTATAAATTGGAGGATTCCACAACCCCTCCTTGGGTTGGATCATTCGCTAGGACGGCTCACAGAACTCAGGAAAAGATTACTTACTAGGTTAGTGGTTTATGATAAAAGGATATAACTCAGGAACAGCCAGATGGAAGAGATTCATAGGGCAAAGTGTGGGGAATGGAAGTGGAGCTTCCTTGACTTCTCTGGGCACCACTCTCCCAGAATCTTCATGTGTTCACCAACCTGGAAGCTCCCCCGAACCTGTCCTTTTGGGGTTTTGTGGAGGCTCCGTTACATGGGCCGGATTGATTATTACCTCAGTGCCTACCCCTTCTCTGCTCCCCAGAGGATGGGGGGTGTGTGTGTGTGCGGTGAGGCTGAAGGTTCCAAGCTTCTGATCATAGTTTGGTCTTTCTGGTGACCAACCCCCAGCCAGGAGCCCACCAAGTCACCTCATTGGAACAAAAGACCCTCCTGGCACCCCTGCCACTCAGTGGATTCCAAGGGTTCTAGGAGCTGGGGGCAGAGACCAATATACAACATATACTTCTTATCATTTCACAGTAAAGAATTGTCAGAGGGCTTCCCTGGTGGCACAGTGGTTAAGAATCCGCCTGCCAATGCAGGGGACACGGGTTCGATCCCTGGTCCAAGAAGATCCCACGTGCCGCAGAGCAACTAAGCCCGCCTGCGCTCTACAGCCCACGAGCCACAACTACCGAGCCTGCGTGCCTAGAACCTGGGCTCCACAACAAGAGAAGCCACCACAATGAGAGGCCTGCGCACTGCAACGAAGGGTAATCCCCACTCAACGCAACTAGAGAGAAAGCCCACGCGCAGCAACAGAGACCCAACGCGGCCCAAAATGAAAATAAATACATTTATTTTTTTAAAAAATTGTCAGAACTCCATAACAGGAAAATAACTCATTTTTGGAACTTCCCTGGTGGCGAAGTGGTTAAGACTCTGCACTCCCAATGCAGGCGGCCCGGGTTCAATCCCTGGTCAGGGAACTAGATCCCACATGCATGCCTCAACTTAGAGTTTGCGTGCCACAACTAAGGAGCTGGCGAACTGCAACTAAGGAGCCCATGAGCTGCAACTAAGGAACCCACCTACTGCAAGTAAGGCGTGGTGCAACCACATATTTTTTTTACAAAAGAAAGAAGACTCATTTTTAAAAGTGGACGAAAGATTTGAACAGACACTTCACCAAATAAGCTCTAAGAATGGCAAATAAGCACATGAAAAGATGTCAGTATCCTTTCATTAGGGAAATACAAATTAAAACCGCAAGGAGATACAAGGACACGCCAGCTAAAAAACGAGGACCTTGGCTAGTGAGGGTGAGGAGTGGCCTGCTCCCGTGCCTTCCCGGGGGGGCGGCGCCCACGAGTCAAGCCCCGTTGCAAGCAGCTTGGCAGTTTCTTATGTATTTTACTTAAACAGTCATTTACTCTCTGACCCGGCAACCTCACTTCTCACAGTTTACACAGAAGTGAAAACACACATCCACATGATAACCTATATGCAAATGTTTATAGCAGCTTTATTCGTAATCTCCCCAAACTGGAAGCAGCCCATTCATTCAACTGCCAGATGGAGAAGCAAACCACGGCCCCTCCGGACAATGACGTGGCACTCAGGTAGCCGACCAGGCTGCTGGTGCTCAGACGGCAGGGGGGAAACTCGAATGTATTGTGCAAAAGAGGCCAGACACAAAAGGCTACATACTCTATGATTTCACTTATATGACGTCCTGGAGACGGCAAAACGATAGGGTCAGACTATAGCTCAGGGGTCTCAGGGGTGGGGTGGGGGCGGGGGGGGGAAGGACTGACCTCAAAAGAGCCATTGGGGATTTGTGGGGGTGATGGAAATGTCCTGTTCTCGATTGCGTTGGTGGTTACATGACCACAGGCCTTTGTCAACACTCATAAAACCATACATCAAAAAGGGCGATTTGGGGGACTTCCCTGGTGGCACGGTGGTTAGGAATCCGCCCGCCAATGCAGGAGACACGGGTTCGAACCCTGGTCCGGGAAGATCCCACATGCCGTGGAGCAACTAAGCCCGTGCACCACAACTACTGAGCCCGCGTGCCACAACTACCGAGCCCACGTGCCGCAACTACTGAAGCCTGCGCGCCTAGTGCCCGTGCTCCACAACAAGAGAAGCCACCACAATGAGAAGCCCGCGCAGCAACAAAGACCCAGTGCAGCCAGAAAAAAGGGGGGGGTGATTTTTACTCAATGCAAATTCTTTATTAAAATTTTTTTTTTTATTTAGAGCAGTTTGAATTTTATTTTTTGGCCAAGCTGTGTGGCACGTGGAATCTTAGTTCTCCAACCATGGATCGAACTCGTGTCCCCTGCAGTGGAAGCGTGGAGTCCTAACCACTGGACTGCCAGAGAGGTCCCCTGTATGCAAATTCTACTGCAGTTTTTAAAAACTTCATGGGAGAGTAAACAGTACATTTGAGAATTAGTGACAGAGAGACCTGGAGAAAAATCAACCTACTGCAACACGAAGAACAAGAAGAAAGAAAGATGCGTGGAGAGACAGATGGCAGAGGGGTGAGAGGTCTAATGTCGGAGTTGAGTTCCAGAAGAGAATGTGAGACAGGTAATATCTGAGGACGTTCGAGAACCGGCTTACGGTGCCAATCCAGAGATTCAGGAAAGCCAGAAGGTCTCAAACAGGATAAAGAAAAGATTCCCCGCAGACACATTTAGGCCAACGGTAAACTCAGGAGGCAAGGAGAGGTCACAGGAGTGGAGGGAACACAGATCACCTGCAGAAGGACAGTTAGACCGATGGCTAACTTCTCAGTGGTAACTACAGAAACCGGAGAGTTCTTCCGAGGGTTGGGATAAACAGAGGCTCCGTGGGGTGCCGCACGGATGGCTTCAGGGGAGCCGCTTCTTTAGGGTGTCCCTCCACCCACCGTGCCCGCTCGCGTGGGCACAAGTCTGAGGACAGGACGCTCTCAGGCAGGCTGGGGGCGGGGATGCAGCGGCTTCCAGGTGGCAGCTTCTTTGTGTCTCCGCACGACCTGGAGGACCCATCCTTCCAACTGAGAGCACTGGACGTAGATTTTGGCAACTGACCTCACAGAGCTCAGAAAGGGACCAAAAGATCGAGTGACGTTTCGACAACAAAGCTCTCTGGTGCCATCTGTTTATTTATGGGAATGGGATTTTTTCAGTGTTTTGATTTATAAATTGGAAAAAGAAGAATAGAGTTGACGCTGAGCCTTGTGGGCACAGGAACTAACTGAAGAAAACAGATTAGCCCTCTCCATCTATTGAATTTTACTTTTTATGTTTAGTAATTATTTACCATAACTGTAATACATTTGTCATTTTGATTACTTGCATACCAATAATAATTGTACCGATTTCTCAATCCAGAAGATTATTTTTTTTTTGCGGTACGCGGGCCTCTCACTGTCGTGGCCTCTCCCATTGCGGGGCACAGGCTCCGGACGCGCAGGCTCAGCGGCCAGAAGATTATTATTTTTGAACACTTAGAGCCTTGTGGTCAATTCTGGAGCACATTTCTATTGCAGGGACGCACGATCGGGGGTCTATAAAATAATTCCAAGCATAAAATACATTAGCTCTGTGGGGGGGAATGGAGCGGGAATAGGAATTCACAGAGAGGAGTGTGGGGTGATGGGCAGCATCCAGTCGTAGACGGAGTATTGGATGGTACCTGACAGTCCCCTTATTTGCCTTTTCATGGCTCTGTCGTGATGCTCTGGGGGTGCGGGTTCGCAGACACGGCACATGTGTCCAGAGCTGCGGCTGTGGCCTCGCCACCCTCCTCCTCTGTCTCTTGTACCAGAAGGCGTCGATGTGCCCGGGGGAGGAGAAGCTGGCAGGCCACAGCACCCCCTTACACACTTGCCAGGCAACGCTCCCAGGAGCACCGGTGGGCACAGTCTAGACTGCTCTTCAGCAGGAGGGAGGCTTCGCTGCACCAGAGAATGGCACCTCCCCTACAGCCTTCTGAGAGGCAGCACCTGGGGCTTTCCTGGGTGACGAGACCTGCAGGTGCCTCGCTCCCCATCCTTGCCCCGCGTGCCCAGGGGAGCGAGGGCAGCAGAATGGTTGCACCAAGGCCACGCTGTCATCTGCGTGCCTCGGTGCTCGTGGGCCGGCCTGGCCGAGGGGTACCCCCAGGAGGGCCGAACAGCCATCCCAGGGCCGTCGGACGACCAGCACAGCTGCTGGACCGGTGGGTCCCGGCCCGGCTCTGCTCAGTCCTAACCCTGATCAGTTCTAACCCTCGGGGGGATGCAGTTCCGGGGTCTGAGGTCCCCCTGGAGCCTTTGTGAGCTCAGTTCCTGCCAGCACAGAGCATCTGTGCCCACCCTGCCGTGCGTGCGGTGGCAGCAGGAATGCCTGCGAGGCTGGTCTGCCACGTTCGCGCCCCCTTCACTCTTTGCTGCTTATTTCTCCGTTTTATTGAGATGTCATTGACCTACAGCACTATGTACGTCTAAGGTGTGCAGCATAATGATCTGACTTACACATGAAGTGATTGTCACAGTAAGTTTAACGAGCGTCCGCCATCTCACACAGATAGAACATTAAATAGAAAAAAAAATGTTTTCCTTGTGCTGAGAACTCAGGATTTACTCTTAACAGCTCTCATACACATCATGTGTAACCTACAGCAGTGTTATATTTGTCATGTTGTACATTACATTCCTAATACTTATTTATCTAATAAAGGGAAGTTTGTACCTTTCGACCGTCTCATCCAATCCCCCTGCTTCTGGTAATGACAAACCTGATCTCTTTTTCTATGAGTTTGTTTTGCAGTATGAGTGATTGGCTTACACGCTGTTAATTCCTGCTACTTTGCTTTTCTCTGAAGTCGTCTTCTTTTCCAGATAAATGCCCAGCAAGTCACTGTTGAAACCCAACAGCAAAGTGACCTGCACACTGCAGCCTGCCTTGAAGACAGACACCACTACCGCCCGTTTCCCAGATGCCCAAGGCCCCAGAGACCCAGCAGGTGCAGGGGAGGCGCTGTATCTCCAAGTTCAAAGTGAAGGGCGAAAGCAGGCAATGTCGTTTCCGCCTGGTGGTCACTTTGCTACTCCCGGGCCCCCCCTCCCGGAAGTGAGGGGCAGGAAGGCTCGGGACAGGCCACAGCCGAGGTGCTTCTGCTCGGTCTCCCGCGGCAGTGGCAGCGCCTGCGGTGCCCCCATGAGTGGCTGCATGCTCCCAGCCCCCAACCCCCACTTCAACCTCTTCCCAGAACGCGTGGGCAGGCTCGGGGCCTCCGCACACGCTGCAGCTTCTCTCCTGTCCCCACGCGCCCGGCCACTCCGCAATGCTCAGTAAAGGTGACATCGGAGTTCTTTGTTCTGCTGGCAATTATCAATATTACGAAACTTCTAAAGGCTCAGCCGTTGTCTTCAGTCACCTGCCTGGGCCTCTTCCTGTCTTCTGACACAAGCGTGGCTGAATGGAAAGGAAAAGGCAGACTGAGGAGGCAATCTGGTATTTCCAGCAATCCTATCACCCAGGGGCATGTGTGTTCACTATTTTTTAAAATTTTATTTATTTATTTAAAAAAATTAATTTACTTATTTTTGGCTGATTGGGTCTTCATTGCTGCATGCGGGCTTTCTCTAGTTGCGGCAAGCGGGGGCTACTCTTTGTTGCGGTGCGCGGGCTTCTCATTGTGGTGGCTTCTCTTGTTGCAGAGCATGGGCTCTAGGCACACAGGATTCGGTAGTTGTGGCTCGCGGGCTCTAGAGCACAGGCTCAGCAGTTGTGGCACGCAAGCTCAGTAGTTGTGGCTCGTGGGCTCTAGAGCACAGGCTCAGTAGTTGTGGCTCGTGGGCTCTAGAATGCAGGCTCAGTAGTTGTGGCACACGGGCTTTGTTGCTCTGTGGCATGTAGGATCTTCTCAGACCAGGGTTTGAACCTGTGTCCCCTGCATTGGTGGGCAGATTCCTAACCACTGCGTCACCAGGGAAGAAGTCCATATTTGTTTTTAAACAGATGCTTTATTGAGATACAATCCACAGACCGGGAAGCCGCCTCTCAGAGGCTGTGCATGGCTGTACCATCCCCCGGGTCCCGTGCGAAGCCTGGACTGAAATGTGAGCTGGTTCGGTATGCAGAGTGCGTTTACAGCCCCAAGAGGTCCAGGCTGGTGCGACCCGAGTCCCGGTCCGCGTGCTCTCCCGTAAGCTGCCCACTCTGCCCCATGACGTCCACTCGGGCGACAGCGAGCACACGGGACGCCAGGACTCATGGTGGTTATTCTGCCAACACAAGGAGCTGCGGTTCATTCCCATTAAGGCTCTGTCAACACGTGACTTTTGGAAACGAAGCTTTCTCAGAGACGGCGGTCAGTGCTCTGAAGCCTGTTTCCTGGACACTCGTCTCACACACGCGGTGACTAATCGTGAAGTACAGCTGCGATGACCTCGCAGCGCATCCTCCGGTCTCTGTGACGCCTCGCGGGGAACGGCTACTTAGCAGCCGACCGTTCACCCCAACAGCGAGGGACTCAGGGCCACCTCTCCCACGCAGGGTGGTGGCTCACACTGTTAGAAGAACTGAATTCCTGAAGGTACCTCAAGGCTGATCCCCAACTTACAGCCTAACGCGTGGCACACGCCACCCCGTCAGCTCCAGGGGAGCGTAAACAGTTTCACTGGAGACTTGCTTCCAGAAAGACCACCCGACAGGGGGCTGACCTTGTGCCCCCTGGAAAGTCTCAGGCCTGGGCCGGAGCCTTGTGTCCAGGGTGCCGGGCCCAGGGCAGCAGCGTGCTTGGGGACCGAGGCTCGCTCAGCTGAGGAATCCCCGTCTCCTGCTCGTGCGTCCAGCAACCGGTGCTTGGGATGTTTCCAGAAAGGAGGCGGCTCCCCCACCACGAGGGCAGAGCCCCGAGCCCCGGCCTAGGCTGCCTTCTGTCTCTGCTCCTCCTGCAGGGGTGGCGGTTGGCAGGGGTTGGCAGGCGCCACCCGCCGCTCACTCCTTGCGGCCGGCCCCACCCTCCACCCCCGAGGGCAGAGACGCCCCATCCCCACGCCCGCTCGGAAAGCCAGTTCGGTGCCAGACCCCTCTGGGCCGTGGGCCCCCCTGCCGTCTCCTCCCTCCACCTCGGCTGTCCCAAGACGAGCCCCCGCGGCGCCTCACCCTGACGGCCCTCTCCAGCTGGGACAGGGCCTCCTGGTACCGTGGGACCAGCGGCTGCAGGAGCTCACTGGGGGCGTCGTGCCGCTCCAGCCTGGGCACCCCGCCTTCCCTGAGCATCCGGACGAACCTCCTCTCCTGCGGGGAAGGAGCACGTGAGGGGAAGAGGCTCCCGCCCCGCCGGGGCCCCACCTCGGGCTGAGACCCCCAGGCTGACCTGCACCTCGAGGAGCAGCGTGAAGGCCTGTCCGGATTTTCCGGCGCGGGCGGTTCTTCCAACCCTGAAACGGAGCACAGCCTCCTCCAGAGCCGTGGCCCCCAGCCCCTGAGGGCTGTTGGGACCAGGCTTTCTCCGCAAGCCACCCCCTCCCCAGACCCAAGGCCAGTCCCGCACCGGTGCACGTAGGTCCGCAGGTACTGGGGGGCGTCGTAGTTCACCACCAGCTGCACGCCCTGCACGTCGATGCCGCGGGCTGTGGCGTCGGTGCTAATGAGGCTGGCGGGACACGAGGGGCCGCGGGCCCTGCCTGAGGCCGGGAGCAGGGACACACGCCCCTTCCCGCCCTGCTGGGGACGCCGCCAAGGAGCTGGGGAGGGCCCGAGGCGCCCTTCAGGAGCCCAGGCTGACGCCGGAGCGAGCGCCCTCCCCAGAGCAGGACCCCGGCCTGTCTTCCCAGGTACTCACAGCTGGATCTTCCCCTGCTGAAACCGCTTCAAGATCAGCTTCCTAGCGCCAGGCCCATAGCGGGAGGAGAAGTCGGCCACGCGCACGCCCCCAAAAGCCTGGACTAGCAGGAACAGCCTGGGCGGGAGAGGCCAGAGCCGGGTGGGCTGGGGGAACCACCTCCTCTCCCCTCCAGTCTCTGCACCACGTGGACCTCACCTGTGGGAGTTCTCACGGGAGTTGGTGAAACACAGAACCCTTGAGAGATTCATCTCCAGGATCAGGTGCAGGACGACCAACGGCTTGAGGCGGAGGCTGCAGGGCACGTAGCGATGCTGCGGGGGACGGCGCGAGGTTGGCCACAGCCCGGTGCCTAGACGCGCCCCCTCCCCCCTCCAAGTGCCCTGCTCACCGTGAGCCCCGCAGGGAAGGTGTACTTCCCGCCCAAGTCCCCGGCCACGTCCACGTCGGGGTCTCTGAGGCCCCCGTGCACCGAGCCCGTGGAAAAGAGCCGGGGCCGGTAGAGGCCGAGCTGCTGCAGCTTTTCGGGGTTCTGGGTCAGAGTGGCTGAGAAGAGTAGTTTCTGCAGTGGCATCTGGGGGCAGCAGACGCTGGAAAGGGAGGGGACGCTGGGAAAGCAGCACAGCCCGACCAGCCCACCCCAGCCCGGTGGGAGAGCGTCTCAGACGGGGGACAGCGGAGGGGACCAGCCCAGGGCGGCCCCACTGGGCGCCGAGCGGAGTGCAGGGCCTGGTACCTGGCTGCGGTCACAGCCCGGGGCTGTGTTCTCTGGAGCAGAGCAAAGGGATCCCTACTGCCCTCACTGGGAAAGGCCGCGGCCACCACCCGCGGCAGCCAGGCCTGGTGCATGCTGTCTATCACGCGGTCGGCCTCATCGATGACCTGCGGGGTGGGGGGGACCGCGGTCAGCTTCGGGTCTGGGCCCGGGCCTCCCTCCACGTGGGCCACCTACCAGGAAGCGGAGATGCTGGAGGCTGAATCCTGGGGTCTGCTCGACGTGGTCCACCAGGCGGCCAGGGGTGGCCACCACGATGTCTGCCAGGCAGCGGAAGCCGTCTGCTCTGTGGAGCGGAGAGTGGCTCAGGAGGGCCGCCCTGCACTGACCCCCCCCGACATGGGGACCCTGTGGACGGCGGCGCTCTGCTCCCCGGGGCCAGATGGCTACGATGTGGCTGCACAGAGCGAGCCTACCTCTCGGAGGAGCCCACAGACCGGAGGAACCTACGTGTCCTGCACGAGACTCTCCTGCTCCTTGGCCAGCGACTTCTGCCCGGTGACCAGGGCGACCCGAAGAGGAGTGGCATCTGTGTAGACGCTGAACACTTTGCTCACCTGGAGGAAAAGCAGCCATCACCAGCGCGACCTGAGGCCCCGCGCCGCAGTGACAAAGCCCCTGGGTCTGACCTCCAGGCATGGGCCCACGTACCTGCTGGGCCAGCTCCTTGGTCGGCAGCACAACCAGGGCCCGAACCTGGCACACGGCTCGCCGTAGCAGGGCCTGCGGGGTAGACAGCCGCCCGTATCAGCCCGCCCCCCGCGTCCGCCCATGCCCGCGTCAGCCGCTCCTGCCTGCAGACCCGCCTGGAGGGCGAGGGCTCCCTGCGCTCACCTGCACCACGGGGATGACGAAGGCCAGTGTCTTCCCACTGCCCGTTGGGGCAGACACACAGAGGTCGCTAGGCCGGTAGCCGCCTCTGCTTACCAGAAACCCGTTGGCTGTGCTCTCCAGGAGAGCGGGAATCACTGCTGCCTGCACTGGACAAGGAACGGCGAGACGCACGTCACATCGGTGCAGGGACACCCAGTACTAGCACAGGCACCGGAGAGGGCCGCCTCCCCGTCTGTGACCTCTGGGCTGGGCTCTCGCTCAAGGTCCGCAGCAGAGCCTCCCGGAGTGCTGAGAGGCTGGAGGTGCTGAGGCCAGGACCACACCGGCCACTGGACATGTGCACAGGCTGCCTGTGTGGACAGCTGCTGAGCGATGGCCTTGCACGGTTCTGGGAGAAGGTGCTCTGGAAGGAAACCCTGCTCCCACCACCACCCCACCCCACCTGCGCAGGGCAGGGGCACCTGGAAAGTAGGACGAGATGCCCTGAGCCCGCAGCCTCTTCCGCAGGTCCGGGTGGACTTCCGGGATATCGTCAATAGGCACCAGGCCTTCGGTGACACTCTTTCCAACGCAGCTTGGCTCAGCCAGCCACGCTGGCAGGAAAGCCTGGACCTATCACAAAGGGAAAGAGAAAGAGACGCGGTGGACACTCCCAAACCCGCCAGGCCAGCAGAGCAAGGCCCCATAAGCCAAGCGCTCAAGACACTCAGGCTGAAAAGGCCGCAAGAAAGAGGCAAGCTTTCTAGCTTCTCCTATACCGCCCACGTCTCACTCTCCGTGAAGCCTTTAAAAGGCGTGAAAAATACATACCAGAAAGCTCCCTGAGCCAAACCACCCAGCGGCACCTTCGCACCTAGTAACACCCGTGCTCCGGACTACACCCGCAAGGTGCCCGTGACCTGGCACTCTCCTGCCCGCGCTTCTGTTTGCTATCACTGGCTCTGCACCAACCATACAAACCCTCTGTCGTTTTACACAACAAACTCATTGCTACCTCGGGGCCTTTGCCCCAACTCGGCCCTCTCCCTGGCACACACTTCCCTGCCCCCACCACACCTTAACCAGGCTGATCCCTGTCTTCTGATTCCAACTCAAAGTGGATCTCCCCAAGGGCACTCTGCCCAGCCTCTCTTATTCTTCATGATGACGCTCACGCTCCAGACATCCTTTAGCTCACGTATTCGACTACTGAAATCTTATGTTGACGTGAATCTGCAACTCGCCCAGGAACCTGGTAGACCTGGTAGGATCTCCCATTTTGTTGGCTAGATTGGCGAGCACAGTGGAAGCTCCTTAAATGTGCACCAAGGAAGCGAAGCTGTTTAGAGAGATCTCTGTGACAGCAGCACGGAAACCAAGTCAACCCACTGGTTTCGGAAAAAAAAGAGAACTCTTACAATTGAAAATATAAGTGCTGAGTTTGCACAGGATTCAAACCATAAACAAGGATGCTAAGACATCAGCAGTCGGCCGGCTCAGGTGTTCACTCACCGAACACAAACCATACACCCATCAGGCGCAAGCACCGTCCTCCATGCCGTCCCACGAACACAAGCCACGGTAACGACAGCCACCCCAGCGCTGCAGCCTCCCCCCGGGGCCGCTCACCTTTGGCGCCTTGCTCCTCCCGAAGCCCCCGAGCACCAGGGCGTGGGCTGGGGGACCAGAAGCCTCTTCGGGGGGCGGTCCGCCCTGGCCCTCCGGCGACCCCGCGGCTTCGGCGCCCACGCTGTTCCCCGCCGGCGCCTCCTCGCTGCTCTCTGCGCGGCAGAAGCGGGGGCGGGGCGGCGCGTCAGCCCCACGCGGTCCCGAGTCCCAGGGCCCCGCCTCGCCCCGCGAGGCCCTACCTGCGCCCGCGTCCTCATCCTCGTCGTCCGCCTTCCGCCGCTTGCAGGGAGGTGCGTGCGGGCTCCCCGGCGCCCCGCCGCTCTTGCGCCTCCGCGTTCTGCGCGGCCGCCGTCGCCGCTTCCCCGCCGCCTGCGCGGTCTGCGCGGCCTCCGCGGGCTCCGAGGGTTCTTGCTGCGGCGGCTGCTTCTGCAGCTGCCGCTCTCGGGCCCGGCACCGCAGCCGCTCCAGCAGCGCGCGAGCCCGGCCGTCCGCCTCGGCCTCCGCCCCGGCCGCCTCGGGGCCCGCGTACCGCGCGACGTAGAAGAGCGCCATGCCACACGCCGCGCGCCAGTCCGGCCCGGCGCGCCACGATGACGAGGGGGCGGGGCGTGACGTCATCAGGCGCCGGCGGCAACGTCAGTGGAGCGCCGGGAGGCGGAGCCGGTGGGCGGCTGGGTTGGTCTCGGCCGCGTGGGGTGGCGGCATGGAAGGGGAAGCCGGCCCTGGGGGCGCGCGCCGGGCGCTGGGCCGCCTGGTGGAGGCGGTGCTGGCAGACCGAGGCAAGGCCAACGCCGTGTTCGACATCCTGGCCGTGCTGCAGGTGGGGGCCCGTGGGGAGCGGCGGGGGTCGCGGCCGGGTCCCGGGGTTGGAGACCAGAATGGGGGCCTTCTCGGGCTCTGACGAGGTGGGGCTTGGGTTCGGAATGCGGCAGCTAATTGCAAAGCGGAGTTCAGGACTTTTCTGGGGGTCTTCTCCAGTCTCGCAGGGCTCCCAGGTTGGAGGGTCGGGTGCGGGGTTTGGCAGAGGTGGGATGGGAGGGTCACGCGGGCTCAGGGGTGGGGTGGGGTGGGGCTGGGGTCCTGGTCGGGAAAGGGGGCAGGGACCACAGCTCCAGGCGGGGCACCCCGCGACCGGCGTCTCCCCGCAGTCTGAGGACCAGGAGGAGGTCCACGAAGCGGTGCGTGCATGCAGCCGACTTTTCGGGGCCCTGCTGGCCCGCGGAGAGCTGTTTGTGGGCCAGCTGCCCTCTGAGGAGATGGTCATGGCAGGTCAGTGTCCAGGAGGGCCTAGTCTCTGACAAGGTTAGAGGAGGATCTTGCGAACATGGGATGAGTCCCCCCCCCCCAAAACTCCATCATAGGCCACGCGGGTCGGTGGGATCAGGAGATTGTGTTTGGGGGAAGGGGTGGGTAATAGGGGCGTTGAAGCCAGGTGTAAGTAAAGGTTGGGTGGGGTGTAACTGTTTGTCTTGTTTTGTGCCTCTTGTGGGATTTGATGATGCGTATAGTTGACTGTCAATTCCACGGGGGTTTAGAGTTATGTGTCTCAGTCCTTGGCACGTCTGGGTCTTGGGGTGAAAGGAGAGAGGATCCTGCCTGGGGGAACGTGCTGGTCCTGCCCCAGGTCTGGAACCACAGTGACTCGTTTTCACTCATTCCTCGGCTGGGCTGGGTAGAGGGCAGGGGGAGGGTGGGGCTGGGTCCCGTCTGGCGTGTGCGGGCGTCGGTGTGGGCTGACCGCCCTGCCCCACCTGCAGGGTCCCGGGGGGCCACTCGCAAGTACAAGGTGTGGATGCGGCACCGGTACCACAGCTGCTGCAACCGCCTGGGGGAGCTCTTGGCTCGCTCCTCCTTTCGGATCAAGGTGAGTCTGGCCCGCTAGCCTTGCTTGCCAGCGCACGGGTCTGCGAGGGGTCTGGGGCCGTGGCTGCAGGTGCCGGTCCAGGTGAGGGTGCTGTCTCTTTCTGTGGCTGGTTCCTCTGGTGTGGCTGCGTCCGTTCTGTCTCCTGATTCTCACAGGAGCTTTATCTTGAGGGTGTTCAGGCCTGAGGGCCGGGGGAGCTCTGTGGGCCTGTCTGCAGGGATGACGTGTGGCGGGCGCCTCGCGGTCCCTTTGCCACCCCTCCTAGGAGCTGGCCCTCAGCACCCTCATGAAGTTCGTGCAGCTGGAGGGTGAACACCCCCTGGAGAAGCCCAAGTGGGAAGGCAACTATCTCTTCCCCTACCAGCTCTTCAAGGTGAGGCCCAGGCTGCCCGCTTGCAGGTCTCCCCGGCTGCCTGTGGGTTGTGGGGTTTGGGGGGACTCTGGAAGCTCCCCCCCAGACTCTGCTATGTGAGCTCCACACCTGGGCCGCCTGTCCTGGGGGTCAGAGAGGTGCTCACCACCTTCTTCCCCCTCCCCCGCAGTCGGTGGTAGGAGGCCTGCTCTCTCCAGAAGAGGACCGCTCCCTGCTGCTCTGTCAGTTCCGGGAGTACCTGGAACACGACGACATCCGCTACCACACGATGCAGGCCGCGGCGGACGCTGTGGCCCGGGCCGCTGATGGGCGCCCTGAGGTGAGCCGCCTGGGTCGGGAGAGGATGGGGGCAGGGGGTGACGGGCACACGGCGTCCAGGTGCTCAGGCCAGGTCTGCAGCAGGTGCCCCTCGCTTTTTGGAACAACGCCTTCACGCTGCTGTCCTCCGTGAGCCTGCCCCGCCAGGAGAGCGTCCCCTCCAACTTCTACGTGAAGCACGCGGGTAAGCGCCGGGGCTGGAAGGGCGGGAGGGCAGGGGCCCGGCCTTCTCCCCTGTCGGGTGACCCCTCGCTTTATCTGCAGAGCTCTCGGACAAGTGGAAGGTCGTTCATCTGAGGGTGAGACGCCCTGGGTGGGTGGTGGTTTCCCTGGGAATCCCCCGGTCCTGGGCTAGCGCCCCTTCCTGGCCTTGTCAGCCACCGGGGTCACAGGAGGCCCCGAGGGCCCAGGCACGGTTCCCGGAGGTCAGAGGCAGCCTGCCCAGGCCTCTCTGGGGCTGAGTGTCATTGCCAGGGCGGCTGTGAACACAGGGCCTGTGGCCGAGAGGGAGGTGTTCTCTCGCTGGGGTTTCTTAGGCCCTGGCTCCGTACCGGAGGCAGGAGGAGAGTGGGCATGATTGGGAGCGTGGGGCACGCCCACCCTTGCCGCTTCCCCGCAGGAGCACAGGAAGGCCTTCCAGCAGATGTGGCTCGGCTTTCTCAAGCACCAGGTAGGGGTGGGGGAGGGACCCCAGGGCTAGGCTCCAGCAAGCGGGGCGGGCCGCGCCCGACCTGACCTGCTGCTTTTGGCAGCTGCCTCTCCGTATCTGCAAGAAGGTGCTGGTGATCATGCACGACTCCATCCTGCCTCACCTGGCGCAGCCCAGCCTCATGATCGACTTCCTCGCCCGCGCCTGTGACGTCGGTGAGCAGGGAGCGCCTGGCGGGCCCCGGAGCCGGGAGCAGCGGGACCAGGGCGGCGGTGGGGGCGGTGGGGGGGGGGCCTCTGCAGCCCTGGGCCAGGCAGCTGGCGGGGGTGTGCCGTCGGGTTGGGCTCCACGGCTGCACGTCTGTCTGCAGGTGGAGCCGTCAGCCTCCTGGCTTTGAACGGACTTTTCATCCTGATTCATAAGCACAACCTGTGAGTGTCCGCCTTGGGGTGGTCTGAGGGCTTTTCAGCTCTGCTCATTCATCCGTGACCCCGGCTGGGATTCCCGATCTGTTCTGTTTGTGGCTCTACCCCGACACGTGCTCCGTCACTCACCTCCCCCGCCAGGGAGTACCCTGACTTCTACCGGAAGCTGTATGGCCTGCTTGACCCGTCTGTCTTCCACGTCAAGTACCGGGCTCGCTTCTTCCACCTGGCCGACCTCTTCTTGTCGTCCTCGTGAGTGGGGGTGGGGCTGGGGACACCTGGCCTGGCTCAGAGCCACAGGGCTGCCTGGGCCCCGCTCATCCCTGTGGGGCTGCGGCCCGCAGGCCAGGACGGGAGCTGGGGGCTGGCACGGAGGAGTGGAGTCTTACGCCTCCCCCCCGCCCCCCAGGCATCTGCCTGCCTACCTGGTGGCTGCCTTCACCAAGCGCCTGGCCCGCCTGGCCCTGACGGCGCCCCCCGAGGCTCTACTCACAGTCCTGCCCTTTATCTGCAACCTGCTGCGCAGACACCCAGCCTGCCGCGTCCTCGTGCACCGCCCCAGGGGCCCTGGTGAGTGCGGCCGGAGGCCCTGGGAGGCCTGGCCAAGAGGCCAGCACGCGGGTGCAGGTGGCAGACTGGAGCCTGGGTCTCGTTCCTAGAGCTGGACGCCGACCCCTATGACCCCCGAGAGGAGGACCCTGCCCGGAGCCGAGCCCTGGAGAGCTCCCTGTGGGAGCTCCAGGTGAGGGCGCCTGCCTGCTGGTCACTCCCTGGGCTTCCTGGAGCCGCCCCACCTGGGCGCTCCCGCTCGGCCACCCACCCAGCCCCACCTGCACGCCCCTGCCAGCATCTCTTCCAGGTCCCCAAGGATCCCACCTTGCCTTGTCACTTCGCTCACCCAGGGGAGCCTTTGCCTCCGTCTGTCCTGTCCCTGGCCTGCGGAGGTGGTGGGATGGTCCCCTGCTCAGTGCGTCCTGTGCCCCTCGCTTTGCCCACGAGGGGCGGTGACATCCCACGTGCCCCTCCAGGCCCTCCAGCAGCATTACCACCCCGAGGTGTCCAAGGCCGCCAGCGCCATTAACCAGGCACTGTCCGAAGCCGAGGTCAGCATCGTGCCGCTTCTGGAGCTCACTGCCTTCCAGGTGAGGCTGTGAGGCGGGCCGGGCGCTGGGCAGTGAGGGCCGTGCAGCACGGGGCGCCTGACTGGCCGCCTGTCCCCGCCCCGCAGATATTCGAGCAGGACCTGCAGAAAAAAGGGCCCGAGCCGGTGCCACTGGAGTTCATCCCGGCCCAGGGCCTGCTGGGCCGGCGGGACGACCTCTGTGCCCAGCACTTCGCGCTGAGCTGACCCTGCGCGCCCCGCTGCCCCCGACAGATGGTCTTGTGGGAAAGCCGCTGGGGGGTGCTGGTGGGCGGGGGTCTCGGGAGGTGCAGGTCCTTCACCTGTGCCCCTGGGGCTGGGGTCAGAGCGCCGGCGGGGTGCTCTCCCGTCCACCTGCCGCCCCTCCACCTGCCTACCCTGCTGGCCTCACCGGAGGGTGCTGCCCGGGGCCCTCCCTTCCCTGCGGCCTGGTGGGGAGGGGTGAGGTGGGGTATGGGGGGTGCTGCAGGGCAGCCCCTGCTTCCGGGGCCTCAAGTTACAAGCGCGCCAGGTCGTGGCTTCTGTCGGCCCCTGCGATTCCCCCCCAAGACGCGTCAGGCCCTCTGCATCGCTGTGCTTCCTGACACGGGGCGGCCGTGAGAGCCTCTCTGCTGCAGTTAGACTGTGACGTGGGAGTGATGGGGGGGCTCTGTGCCCCGGTCAGTCTCGGCGGGGAGCACAGAGAGGGGCACGAGCTCTCTGTGCCTGGCCAGGCCCTACTGAGGTCACCTTTGTCCCCAGAAGCACAGTGAGTCCGGGGGTGAGCGTCTGCCCTATCGAGGGGTTACAGGCGGGGCCGGTCCGTTCCTCCACCCCCTGAGCAGAGTGGGCCAGCAGCCCGGTTGTTTCCACGGTTATCTTTTAGAGGTTTCTTTTCTGCCAAAGGTGGCGGGTTTTCCGGCTCTGGTAGTGACCCAGTTTCCTTTAAAAAACCCGCTCGGTCCGGCACATGCCTGGAGACGGGGGCACAGGGGTGGGGCAGCCCACGGGGAGATAAGATACCTCGCTGCCCTCCGCCGCCTCCTGTGCCCCGCTCCTGGCCCCGCCCTGCCCCTCCCCCTGGGGAGCAGGGTGGGAGCTTGTGGTGGGCACCCTGGAGTCACAGCAGGGAAGGGTTCCGCCAGTCTGGTGTCCAGGTCCCCCCCACCGGCCCGGGGTCCCAGTGCACCCTGCTGGTAGCAGCACACCACGTGGCCCCGCTGCCCTTCACCCGTCTTCCCACGAGCAGCAGGGGATCCTCGTTACTGAGCTGGAAACCGCCTTGTCCCTGGGGCGCAGGGCTTGCCTGGAGCGGGGGTCGGGGGTGGGCGGTCTTGAGAGAGCCGGGCCGTCTGGCACCAGGAGTGTCCAGTGGGCCAGAGGCCGCCGTGGCCTTGTGTGGGGATGCCAGGGGGCAGTGCTGGATGGCCTGAGAGCTCCCGCTTTTCTTGAAAAATGCCACTGTGTAAAAAAATTTACAAACTACAAAACACTTGAACAGGCTCTCTTGGTCTTGTCTGCATTCGGCGTCCTGCGCTCCCGTAGGTCCTGGCTGTGGCCCGTAGCCACGCTGGTGCCCGGGCAGCCGCACTCTGCCGTGCTTGCCCTCCGGCAGGTCCCCATTTCCTGTCCTCTGGCCCTGGTTGTCCGCGGGGGAAGAGGGGTGACAGTGCCCTTCCCAGTGGCTGTGAGGTTGGCTGAGAGGCCGCGTGGTGGGTTGGAGGTAAGAACTGAACGGGGGGGCTGGGAGCACCGCTGGGGCTCTGCCTGCCCTTCAGGAGCCCGAGGGGTGGCCGGGACAGCCTCTGGGGCACGTGGGGCTGACTGCAGGGCTCCTGGCTCCAGGGGAGGTACAAGTTCAGACTTTCAAGGGCTTTGGAACCACCTGGGATCAAATAAGATGTCTATGTGGGCGGGCGGAGGGAGGGAAGGGCCTCGGGCAGGTGTACCTGAGGGCGGAGGACACAGCGGCTCCCTGCTCTGTACCAGGAGACCATCCTGAGCCGCTTGTGAGCGACCCACCTCTGAGCCCAGAGACGAGAATGCAGGCGCTTAGAGTAAACGTTTGTGTGTTTAAAAAGAAAAAAAGACAGGCACCAGCGAACCCGCTACTGGCAGCCTCACCCCTCCAGCGGCTCCCTTGGAGGAGGACGAAGGGGAAGCCTGCTGCCCTTTGCTTAACTACAGCCCTGCCCCGGTTTGTTTGGCCTTTGTAAGTTACAAAGCAGCATGCGCTTACCTAGGAACTCAAGGGAAAGAGCAGCGTGTGGGGAGATGTGGAAGCCTGCTCGCTCCCCAGCCCGCAACCCACCCTCTCCTCTGCCGCCACTTCGCCCGCACAGACCCTCATGCTTCCCGCGCCGGGGGAGAGGCCAGGTACACCTGCCCAAAGCCTCCCTCCACCTGCCCACGTAGATGTTTTGTTTGTGGCACTGGGGACGCTGTTGTTTCCTAGGTCCAGTTTTTACAAATTGCTTAAAAAAAGATTTCAGACACAGAATGAATACCTTTTAGCTTAGGTATGCCCCGTTTGATATTTGAGGTGCACTAAATTTTAAAAGTTAAAGTGAAATCCACAAAACATAAAACTAACCACTGTAAAATGCGTGATTCAGGGACTTCCCTGGTGGCACAGTGGTTAAGAATCCACCTGCCAACGCAGGGGACACGGGTTCGATCCCTGGTCTGGGAAGATCCCACATGCCGCAGAGCAACTAAGCCCGTGTGCCACAACTACTGAGCCTGTGCTCTAGAGCCCGCGATCCACAGCTACTGAGCCCGTGCACCACAACTACTGAGGCTGCGCTCCAGAGCCCGCGAGCCACAACTACCGAAGCCCGTGTGCCTAGAGCCTGTGCTCTGCAACAAGAGAAGCCACTGCAATGAAGACCAGTGCAGCCAAAAATAGATAAAATAAATTTATAAAAATGCATGAGTCAGTGGCATTTGTGCATCCATGACATGTGACTGTTGCCTGTGTATAGTTCTAGAACTTTCTATTGCCCGTGAATGGTGTGTATCCTGACCTCTCCTGTTTCAAGAGGAGGCCCATGTCCATGGGAAGGTGTCTGGAGGCCAGAAGTCCCCACAGGCCTGCTCGGGGCCCCATGGAGTGGGCTCTGCCATCTTCTCCCTCCAAGGCCGGGTGGCCACTCGGAGCTGGGTCAGCCCCAGGCCTCCAGCAGGAATCGGAAACCTGAGTGGACGTGCAGAGCCAGGACCCTCGGGTGGCAGCACCTGGGCTGGGGTCTGTAGGAGGGAGGTCCACGCATTCTGGGCTGCCAGCCTGCCATGCCCGCCCCCGGGAGTCTGGCGTCTGGTGGGGGATTTAACCTGGTTGAAATTGAGGGCTGGCCTTTGTCCGGCTCCAGGAGGGACCCGAGGCCCCAGGCGTCCTGATGGGAGCGCCGTCTGCGGGGCCGCGGCCTGTCAAAGTCCCCGATGGGGGTCACGGTGGGGCTTTGGGCTGAGTGGCATCCGCTCCCCCTCCAGAGGGGCTGGACACTGGAGGCAGCCACGTGGGTCCCACAGCCCCGGTAAAAACGGGACGCCGAGGCGGGGAGCCCCCGGCTGGCAGCACCCCGTGTGTGTGCTGTCACACGTCAGGGCCCACGGGGAAGACACAGGATGCTCGTGGTCTGGGATCTCCGGGGTCTGTCCTGTGCCCTTCCCTTGGCTGAGGCTACTTCACGCCCCCTCCCTGCAGTGAACCAGGACCGTGAGAACAGAGCCCTGATGGGGCTCGGGTAATCCTCCCAGGGGGTTGTCCAACCCGAGGGGATCTCAGGGGCCTTGGACTTGTAGTCGGTGTCAGGGTGGGGATGGTCTTGAGTGCCTGATGTTGGAGGGCCCCTGAGAAAGAGAGTCCCTGCACCTGCCACCCCACCAAGCAGTAAGGGGGTTTGATACCCTGCTATGAGGAGGGTCCGGGGCAGGCCGGGAGGCACCTCCAGAGTAGAAAGGTTGGCGGACGGTCTTGGATGGGGCATCCAGGATCGCCAGGGGCAGCAGGGCAGGCAAGAGCCTCACGGTGGGGAAGAGGGGACTGCTGGCCTCCTGCGTGGTCTCCAACCGAACGGAGGGGAAGACGGGTCTCTCGGGGTGCCAGCGAGGACAGGTAGTACCTTGCGTGCCAGGGGACCGCCGAGTCCTTCCCAAGTGACTTGAATCCAGGCTCCTTGCAGGGAGCCCCGCCGTGAGTGTGCCTGCCCAGACGGCCTGGGCCCTGCCTCCCTGCCTCATTCACTCAACGGTGGTTTCCTTGCTGTCCATCTCAGGGCAGCCTGCCCTCCTCCTGACTCAAACGCTGCTTCTTTGTTCCCGGCACATACACCTCTGTCCCGACACCACCGGGGAAGGGGGGGACCCTGACCAGCAGAGACCTCATTTCTGCCGCATCCGGAGCTGGAGCTTGAAGTAGAATTTCAATCCCGCGGCAGAAACACAGGGACGTGTTGTTTCCTGCACGACCCGTGGTCCTGCCTCTCGAGTTACTGAGACCCAGTGAGCCAGGGACATGGGGGACCCCTTCCTGCATCTGCGGCGGGCCCCCGCTGACTACCCCGCTGCACGATGCCACGGCTCCAGGGCTGTCGGGTCCAGGGTTTCAGAAAAACTTGGAGGGAGGGCGGGGGTGGCCCGATGTTGGGGGGCGGGGCGCTGCCTGCTGTGTGCCTGGGGCGCCGTCCCCTGGTCCTGCTGCACAAACAGGCCAGCCTTGTCTGTTCCTCTGTCCCTCTGTCTCCCTGTCTGTCTGTCTCCCTCCAGGAGATGAATGGGGCTGTTGGAGGATTAAGTCACAGCCACACGCGTAATGAGGAACGTATCACGAGGCGCGGAGAACTCCCTCCAGCGATAGGAGTGCTCAAGCATTTAACGGGCATGTAGCAAGTAAGCTGCAGAGAACCGGATGTCCGAGGGGTGCCTCCTGAAACAACCAGGGCGTAGACCTTGGGGAATGTGCGCCCCCATCAGGGCTTTCCCGCTGGGCTGGGGGGGGCAGCAGCTGGCCCCTGGCACTGAGCCGCCCTCCTCCATGGGGCATCCTCCGTTAATGGAAGCCTCCCGGGGCCCCACCCCTGCTCCCAGCTGATCACGGCCTGGTGAGGTCACGGCCTCAGTGCCCACCGGCTGGTGCCCCGCTCTGTGCTCGGGAAAATTGCCCAGCCCCTCCAGGCCTCGGTCCTCTCATCCACAAAGTGGGCGGTTCCAGGGGCTGTGGCTGTGTACGAAATCAGTCCAAAACTTAGAGGCATGAAACCACTACAACATCGATTTCGCTCATGAGTCTGCAGCCTGCACAGGGCTTGCGGGGGCACAGCTGGTCTCTGCTCTCCTCGGCAGGAGCTGGGGCGGCTGGGACGTCGGGGCTGAGCTCCCTGAGGTCTGGGCTGTTCTAGGTCAGAGCCGGAGCCATTGAGGTCGTTAAGTACGGCGTGTCGAGGTCAGAGGAGGCCTGCACCACTGGCATTGCTTGAGGCTTAAAGGCCTGCCAAGACAGACGTGCTAAAATAGGGCAAAATGTTTCTTCTCCACACAGTTCATTTGTGCTCATTATAAAGACCTCAGTTACTATAGAGATGGACGTTGGTGGGAAGGGAAAGCCGCACATGGAGGACCTGTGAGGCTCTGCAATGATCAAGGAGATTCCCAGGAGACTGCTCTGGGAGATGGGCACTGCCCGGGGCGGGGGCCAGCCACGAGGCTCTGGAAAGCCCAGAGGGTGGCCAGGGGCAGCAGCTCACCTCTGCTGTAGAAAGCCGCCAGGACAGCGCGGATGTGAACGCTGTGTGCCTATAAAACTCTCTACAAAGCCGGGGTCAGATCCGGCCTGCGGGCCACAGCTTGCCCACCCCTGGTCTAGTGACCTTCCTGGTCTGTCTGTCTGTCTCTGGGTCTTCTTTGGTGGACATGACCAAGAGCTATGCAAACAGTTCTTGTCCACGGAATGAACTTGGTCTGTAGGAGGGACGGTGGTGTCCCCCCTGCAGGTGGAAGGGGGCAGCTTTGCATCAGTTTGGGGGATTCACTTCACTTCTCCCGGTAGGCCTGCTCTCGGGTCCCCTCAGGAACAGTTTGAAGCTTTACCAGCTGTTTCATTAGCTAACGGTTAAATCGACTCTCTGACACGCGTCCATTTGTATCTGTAGGTGAGTTATGCTTTTTCCCTTTTACAGAAACTGACCATTAATAGTCCCCGGGATTGGGCTTCCCTGGTGGCGCAGTGGTTAAGAATCCACCTGCCAGTGCAGGGGACACAGGTTCGAGCCCTGGTCTGGGAAGATCCCACATGCCGTGGAGCAACTAAGCCCGTGCACCACAACTACTAAGCCTGTGCTCTAGAGCCCGTGAGCCACAACTACCAAGCCCACATGCCACAACTACTGAGCCCGCGCGCCTAGAGCCCGTGCTCCGCAACAAGAGAAGCCACTGCAATGAGAAGCCCACGCACTGCAACAAAGAGTAGCCCCCACTCGCCGCAACTAGAGGAAGCCCACGCGCAGCAGCGAAGACCCGATGCAGCCATAAATAAATAAATAAATAAATTTAAATATATTTAAAAAATAGTCCCCGGGACCCCAGTCCCAGACACGACCGTGGTTGCCAGCTTGGTGCATATCTGCCCTCTCCCCAGCACCCCTTTAATGAAAAATCCCAGCATCACATCACAGGTCTCGTGTGCCCCAGCCACCCGTCTGCCTTGGAAACATAATGACACAGTGTGTGCATGTGGCATTCTCGCTGACTGGCCGCCCTGCATGTCCCCTGAGCTGTGATGTATTGAATTGTCATCGAATGTCTGTCATTGAAGTATTGATTCCCCCTTTCTTTTTTTTTCTTTTCTTTTTTTTTTTTTGCGGTACGCGGGCCTCTCACTGTTGTGGCCTCTCCCGTTGCGGAGCACAGGCTCCGGACGCGCAGGCTCAGCGGCCATGGCTCACGGGCCCAGCCGCTCGGCGGCATGTGGGATCTTCCTGGACCGGGGCACAAACCCATGTCCCCTGCATCGGCAGGCGGACTCTCAACCACTGCGCCACCAGGGAAGCCCCCTCCTTTCTTTTTTGACCTGTGAGGAATTTGTTTGAATTTCCGAGAGGCCGTTACTAATTTCTAGGGTTACTGGGCACAACAGATTCCCGGGAAGTGGATTAAACATTAAACGTGTGGCCAGGTGTTCTCCCAGGAGAATGTGACAGTGTCTGTGCTGTGACACCTTCTGTATCCCTCCCTTTGCATCCTCGCCACCCCAGAAGCTGCAGAGGCTGCCGCTGAACCAGTCTCAGTTGGGGGGCAGAGGGGAGGGATGGTCCCGAGTGGCAGGGCCTCTCCTTGGCGCCCACCCCCATTTAGCGGAGGCAGACAGGTGAGCGTTTCCCCGGAAATCTGAGTCTCTTGCCAGAAGAAGGAGCCCCTGGCCCTGCTCCCCGCGCTGTGGCCCGTTCTCTGCCTGGCCTGTCTCTCGGGCAAAGCACTTCAGCGCTGCTCCCCTCCCCGCATAATGCTGTCTGGGATCTGGAGGCCCATCGCAAGCTGTGTGATCGGGGCCTCCAGGAGAGCCTCCCCAAGCAGGGTGCAGCCCTGACAGTCTCTGGGACGATGTGCGCATTTCCCCGCAGGCCTCCTATCCCTCCCCTTACTGTTCCTGTGAAACAAACCGCCCCAAAACTCGGTGGCAAGAAACAGCATTTTACTATGTTCCCAAGTTCTTTGGGTCAGGAATTCAGAGACAGGGCCCCCTGGGATGGCTCACTTCGCTCCACAGTGTCTGGGGCCCCAGTGGGCCGGTGGGAGCCTGGCGGTGATTCGATGGCAGGGCCGGGTCTTTTGGAGGCAGCTGGACTCCCAGGGCTGGTTCTGTGGCTCTGGGGTCCTCGGGCCTGTGGATTCCACGGAGCGGCCAGGGCTCTGAGAGCAGGTGGACGCTGTGTGGCCTTTAATGACCCTGCTTCAGAAGTCACCCAGGGCCACCGGCTGTGCTCCCAGCCTCGAGGGAGGGAGCACGGACCTCACCTCTGAACTGGAAGGCTATCAAACCGCGGAGCCTCCGCTGGCCCCGGGCTGGGGGGAGGGAAGGTCCTTCCTCTTCAGGCATGGGGAGGAGGTTGTGCATGGAGGGAGACGCTGACCCGGCTCTACCACTGTGGGCAAGTGACGTGGCCTGGCTAGGCCTCAGGGTCCCCACCTGTAAAGTGGTAACAAGAACAGCACACGTCCCGTGGGGAATGACGAGGGGTGCATGGAGAATTGGGGGAATTAGTGTCCTGGGGCCACGTAACAAACACCACAAACTCCAAGGCTTAAAACAAGAGTAATTGGGATTCCCTTGTGGTCCAGTGGTTAAGAATCCACCTTCCAAGGCAGGGGACGTGGGTTCAATCCCTAGTGAGGGAACTAAGTTGCCGCAGGACAGCTAAGCCCGCACGCCGCAACTCTTGAGCCATGCACTCTGGAGCACCACAACTAGAGAGAACAGCCTGCGCGCCGCCACTAAGATCCCACTGCAGAGGCTTGTGGGAGGTGCCCCCTCCCTTTCTGACCTGCAAGAAGCCTTCCTGCGCATGTGCAGACAGGGCAGTTTCCCTGACCTCGGGAGGGGTCGTCTTATCTCTTTATTCCAGCAGAGCTCAACTTCTGCCACCAGCTTTGTCCTTGGAGCATCTGGGTGAGAACAGAGCTTAGTGGTCCTCCACTGGGTGAACCCAGCTGTCCAGCGCGGGGGCCTGTCCATCTCCTGCGTCACCCTGAGGCTCTAGGGGAGGAGCCTCCCTGCTTCCCCTGCCTCCCCTGCCTCCCCAGCCTCTGGTGCTGCCGGTGCCCCTGGTGTCCTGGGCTGGTAGCCGGCCTCTCCATCCTCGGCCAGCAGAAGGGCGGATATGCTGCTTCACGAGGGTGACGGTGGGGCAGGATGCTGGGCCGCAGGGACACGCTTTCAGACATCTGGGCTTTGCGGCACTGGGTAAATTCTTACACGTCCAAGAAGCGATGAGGTTATGTGTTGGTTGTTGTTGAGGGACTGGGAGCTGAGTGTTCCAGACAAAGGGATGGATGAGTGAAATGTGGTGGGCACAGTGGCGGGGACCAGACACGCATACAGCAACGTGGAAACATGGTGACAGGCAGGGTTTGATGAGAAAAAGGAGGGGAAACAGATTGAGATGTGGAAACACAATACCACTGGTGTGACTGGAAAACACACACAAAAAAATCCTATACGTTTTGCAAGGATACATGTCTATTTAAAGATAAATATCAGACCTGCTGGAGAGGGGGCACCTGGGGAGGGGGCACCTGGAGAGGGGGCACCTGGGGAGGGGGCACCTGGGGAGGAGGTGGGGGGGGAGGTGCAGAAGAGCGAAGTCAACAGAAGTTGCCCAGACCATGATGACGCGTCTCACAGTGAACATCTGATAAACTCACCTTTACGCTCGTGGTAATGAGGTCCCAGTAACAAGAGGAGTGTCTTCCTGGGCTCGAGGCCACACCCGAGCTTCTCAGGGAGCGGGGACTGCTTCCCACCCCTGGTTCTCAAAGTGGGGTCCCTGGAGCCGCGCCAGCAGCACCTGCGAACTTGTTAGAAATGCCAATTATTAGTATTAGTATGAGTATTTTAAAGCACTTTTTATTGTGATAAGAACTCTGAATGTGAGAGCTATACTCTTCACATGTGTCTTTAGTGCTGAGAAGTCTGGTCAAGCAACCTCTGCCCATTTTTCTACTTAACTTTTGTTGATTTGTAGATGTTCTTTACATACATTTTGGTTGTGGTTCTTCGTTTTATGTATTAAAATATCTTTTGCCCTAAAAACCAAGAAAAGAAATGCAAATCCTGGCCTCACGTGGCTTGGAAGCTCCAAGGGTGGGGTGGCCTCATTCTCACACAGGCCCCCAGCGCGAGCAGCAGTGGTTGAGAGGCGCCAGCGTGCTGGGGGCCCCCCACCCCGGGCTAGCAGGGGGCCTCTGGGCGCTGCCATGGGGCCTGTCTCGGGTGGCGCCTGAAGTTGCGGTGCAGAGTCTGTTAAGAGGCATCGCTTTTCCTACTGGCTGCAGTGGGGCAGACGTAGACCTGCTCTTACGGTAAGAAGCACAGCGTTTCCCAAAGCCCTTACGCTTCCCTTGTGGGGTGGACCTGGAATTAAATGAGAGCACGTCCTGAGGGGGCTGTGGACGGAGAGGACTGGAAACGTCTGGCTGCAGGTGGGGGGCGGGCAGCCGAGTGGTAAGGGTGGGGTCAGGGCCCCGCGAGCCAGACCCGAGGCTTTTAGGTCTGCCTTTGAGGAGCAAGGTGGGCTCTCGGGTCTGGAGGATCCTGCTGCCCGTCTCCCCTTGCAGGGGCGTGGCTCTCCCAGAGGGTGACGTCGCTCACTCCCGCAGGCCTGAGCTTTCCTGGGACGAGCTGGGCCCTGCACGGAATCGCAGGTGGGCGCCAGTCAGGGACCCAGGACGGGTTGCCTGGAGCCCCGCCCAGCAGGCGGCCCAGCTGATGTACAGCTGCCGATGGGCCCAAAGGTGACTTTTGAGGTCCCTTCAGCCCAGCAGAGACCCCTGGGCCCTCGCTCAACTCATCCATGATTTAAGAGAGAATCGTTTCGGGACTTCTCTGGGGGTCCAGTGGTTAAGACTCTGCGCTCCCAATGCAGGGGGCCAGGGTTCTGTCCCTGGTCAGGGAACTAGATCCCACATGCATGCCGCAGCCAAAGGATCCTGCACGTGGCAACGCAGATCCTGCACGTGGCAACGCAGATCCTGCATGCCGCAAGTAAGACGCAGCGCGGCCAAATAAAATAAATATTTTTTAAAAACACAAAGAAATAATCATTTCTTGACATAGAATATTATCCTATTACAGAATAACTATAGAAATTATAATTATAACTAATTATAACTCAATTATTTTAAATGAGTAACATAGTTATTAATTATTACTATATAATCATTAATTATAACTATATAATTAATAGATACTAATTATTAGTTATAAATTGTATAGTTTTAGTTGTAATCACTATGTAATTAATAATAAATCATTATTTAAATAGTTTCTATTATTTATACTCACAATTAAATGAAATTATTAATATAATCACTATGGATATTAATTATAACCACAATTATAATGATGAGAAGCGGCAGAATATTATTTTCTTGTTTACATAGAGCAGGAGAGCAAATCTAAGACGTGACTCTCTCCTTCAACTCGCCTCTGGACTCCTCGTGGGTCCCACTTGCAGCCTGTGCCTCTCGCAGGGGCTGAGCCAGCCTGACCCCGGCTCTGGGCCTCCCCGTCCACAGGGAGCCTGCTGGCCCAGCTGGTGCAGAGGGCTCGCACAGGACGCCTGTCCCCCGCCTTCAGGAGGCCCCTCCGCAGGCTTTGCCTGATGACCCGGGCGTCCCACCCAGGCTGAGAACAGACGCCTGTCCCCAGCAGACGTCCCCGGAGCTGTGAGGTTTATCCCCTCAGCACTTCTCATTTGTTTCTCCATAACATTAATTTCTCGGTCCCCAGGAGCTCTCTCTCACCATCCGGGAGGGCTCCTCTGGGCAGAGTGTGTGTTGGACGAGGCGATCTCTTCAGCTTCTGCGTCGCCCCTCTTCCCTCCTCGGACCCGCCGGCTCAGGGTTGTCAGCGCCCCGAGCAGCCCTCTCGTCTCAGGGGCTGGGGCTGGGGGGCCCCGAGGAGAGCAGCACCATTTTTCTGGGCCTTCCCGCTCTCGGCCCCCTCTGCCCGCTTTCAGCAGGGAATCGGGTGTCCGAACGCTGATCAGGACATGTCTCTTGTCGTCCTGGAAGTGTGGGCTCTAAGGAAGCTCAGCTTGACCACTGAGATGGCTGGTTTTAGGTGTCCCCTCAGCCGGGCCACAGGGAGGCCCAGAGAGCTGGTAACGTGTTATTTCTGGGAGGGCCTGTGAGGGTGTTCCCTTGAATCAGCGGATAAAGAGATCCACCTTCTCCAGTGGCGGGGGGGCATCATCCAGTCCACGGAAGGGCTGAGTAGAGCAAAAAGGGAGAACAAGGGCTAATTTGCTTTTTCTGCATGAGCTGGGACAGCCATGTTCTCCTGCGTCCCACCAGTGGCTCCGCCGACTTCAGTTCAGCCTCGGGACTTGGACTGAACAACACGTGCTTTCCTAGGCCTCCAGCTTGCAGGTCCTGGGACTCCTCAGCTTCCATGTGTGCCAGTCCCTCATAAGTCTCTTCTATCTGTCTGCTTATCCATCTATCTATCATCTATTCATCTATCTATCTATCAATCATCTATCTACCTACCATCTATCTATTATCTATCTAATCTGTCTGTCTACCCGTTTATCATCTATCACCTACCCATCCATCCATCCAGCTATCGTATTGGTTCGACTTCTCTGGAGAGCCCTGACTATTACAACTGCTTGTCGGCAGTGTGACTTCAGGCGATTTACCGAGCCTCTCTCTACTGCACTTTCCCTGTCTGCAAGATGGGAGTTAATATGGCTTCTCCCTCACAGGCTCTTTGTGAAGATGAAAGAACCAAGGTATGAAAGTGCTGTGCACAGCGAGAGCTCCCAGGTGCCCCCGTGACCATTGCTGTCGCTACTCTGCTCTCCGTTCCCACACGTGTGCAAGTTTCCATCCTCCACGGAGGCATCTAAGAGACGTGACTCCATCTTCCTTGAACCTACATCCTATTGCCAGCTTTCATCTCATCAGAGGTTGTCCAGGTGGGGACCCTGGCCTCATCTGAGAGGTCACCTTCAGCTCGGGGTGTCAGGACTGGAGAACGCCAGGTGACAGATGACATCGCTGGCCCCTCGTGGGAAGACTGTCCCTTCCACGACACTGACCAGGAGGCTGGCCAGCAGAAAATGGTCAGAAGATAGAGCCAGGTCCCCATCATGGGGCCAGGTCCCAAGGGGAGCCTGCATGTGTACAAGCTGTCCCCTGCGTCCCTGATTCTTTCAGCGTCTGTAGGGTTGGTAGTGGTGTCTTGGCTGCATTCCTGATTCTGGTGATTTGTCTTCCACCTTTTCTTTCCGTCATTCTCACTAGAGGTTTGTCCACTTCGCTGATCTCTTCCCGGAACCAGCACTGTGATGGTCTGTACTGATCTCTTCCCGGAACCAGCACTGTGACGGTCTGTACTGATCTCTTCCTGGAACCAGCACCGTGATGGTCTGTCCTGTCTTCCTTTTTCGGGGTCACTGATTTCTGCTGTTTATTCTCTCTGCTGCCTGCTTGCTTCTTGGGCTGGAAGCTTGGATGATGGATCTGATACGTTTCTCTTTCCTGTGAGCGTTGGGGGCTGCGTGTCCCAAATGCCCCCCACATTTGATGTTTCGTTTCCATCTCCATCGGGGGGATCCTACTTCCCGCTGGCCTCGGTGCAGAGGGCCCTGGCAGGAGCAGGTGGGGGCAGAGGGCCTGGCTCCCCACGTGGCCTCCGCTGACCTTACGGTCGGGCCCTGGCCAGCGTGCGTGGGCGTGAGGCCCAGACCTTCCACGGCATTTGGGTAGAGGAGAGCAACTCGGGTTTGGGAGTCTTCTGTCCTGCTAGATGCCCCTTTCCTGGTCCTTTGGCAAAGAGCAGGCTTTGTTTGCTGGGCGCATTGTGGTTTCTGAGTCGCTGGCTTCTGAGGCTCCCAGTCAGTGTGGGTTGACGCGGCAAGAAGAAAGACACTCCTGTCACCGAGCAGGACCCTGTGAGGCCTTCCCAGAATAGACCCTACCCGTGTCCTCCGTCTGCCCTCGGTCTGTAGAAAAGACTTTAGTCAAAGAACAAATTTAATCAGAGAAGTAAGAAAACGCAGAAAGAAAGGAAAACAGTCAAGTGAGACAAAATAATAATATTTTCAGCCATTAAACAAAGCCAGGGACATTTAGTTCCGCCTCAAGGGCTGTAGATACTATGCTGAGCCGTGTCCCTGAGCTGCTCTACAGATACTGAGACCCCCGCCAGGTGGGAGAAGTTAACTGCGTGCTGCCCACAAGCACGCAGACCCCAGACCAGCTGGAACCTGAAGGTCAATGGTGCCGACCCCCGATTACCTCACCACCAGCCAATCAGAAGAAGGTCCATGGGCTGACCACGCCCTCCTCTTTGAACCATTGCTATAAAACTCCTCACGACCCCCTCCAGGTCGGGACACACAGTCTCGAGGGCAGGAGCTCGCTGTGGCCCCCTTTGCCTGGCAAAGCAATAAAGCTATTTCTTTTCTCCTTCACCCGGAACTCTGTCTCCGCGTTTCTATTCGGCACCGGTGCACGGACGCCGAGTTTCAGCAGCATTCCTCACCTGTCACTCCTCAGGCCCGAGGCCCGAAGCCAGCCTGCCCTTCTCTGCACCTGCCAGGGTCTCTCTCCGGAATGTCCTGAGTTTCTGGCTGCACTTGTGGGAGGAGGGGCGGACGAGGGGCCGCCGGGCCGCCTTGCGGTCCTGATGGTGGGCACGGGGTCTTCCCTCCTGCAGCCCCACAGCCCTGCCCAGAAACAGGAACGAGCCTGCCACGAGGATGTTCCTGTTTCTGTGGGCACCCCGCACTGGACACCCCGTGAAGGTGGGGTCTGAGGTTAGAAAGGACAACCTGGAGCCCACTCAACGGTAACCTGCAGGGAGAAAACAACACTGGCTTTGATATTCATCACTTGGAAGCTCGTGGCCAGGCTGAGCTGCGCCGAGATGAGTGATGTTTGCAGGGCGAGAACACGATCGCCCATCACTGAGTCGATCACCCTGTCCGTCTGCATTAGCCCAGATAAGCCATTTAATTTAATTTAAAATGTCTATCGGGTGCTTAAAAGAACAACAAGGAATAACAAACAAGGCATCTCCTCTTATTTATCCCTGAGCGGTTACCCCTGCGGCTTATCAAGGCTGTCAGTTTAGTTGACTTTGGCCTGGGAAGCAGTTCTCATCAAGAAGAGGGAGCAGCGCTGCTGTACCCGGCCCTGCAGGTCCCTGTCCGTTCACGCGGCTGTGGCTCTTCTGGGGCCCAGCGGTTCGGGGGGCTCACGCCCGTCGGCGCTATCTCCAGCGCGCAGCCCTTGGCTGCCCTCTGCTCAGACCTCGAGCGCCTGCGCTGCTCCCGCCTCCTGCTTCCCGGAGGCCAACGCACATGAGGGCATCTGAGCCTGACTGTGTCGCCCGGGTCCGGGCGCCCAAGGAACGGAACTTGGCTGCTCTAAACACCTCTGTGCGCCGGAGGCCCCTCCTTGGAGGGGGGGACACGCATCTCAGCCAGTTTGAGGGGCTCTTCATCCCCTTCTCCTGGGCCCGAGTTCCTATGGCCACACAGGGCGTGACAGGAGCCAGATGAGGGCCAGCCCGTCGCGGGAGGTGACAGTGCCAGCACGCGGCAGCCGTTCCCAGGGCCTGTGACCGTGCAGGGGAGAAACCACGTCTTCGTCCTCGCTAACTTCTAAATGGAAAGCAGTGTTTCCTTCAGTTCTAAACACGCTCGGTTCTCATCACCTGCAGGAGTCCCACGCTATGAACGTGGAATTAGTGGTTACCAAACCTGCTCCAGGGAAAATGCGGGGTTAGTCAGGGTCCTGTGAGCCTCTGGGCATGGTATTTTGTCAACCGATCAATAGACGATGTTATTCGATGTGTTTCTGTTTAAAGACACCTCATTTAATCTACGTTGTTGACTCATAGCGTGGACCTCGGGCCCACAGGCTGTGGTCACGCCGGAACCAAGCCCGTCTCGCACGCGTCTTCTTCGTGTCACGTCACAGCTTTCTTGTCCTTAGGACACTGGATGGCACTTCAGCTCTGAACTTGGGGCCATTATAAACAGCAAAACCACCAACAAAACACAACAATGCAAAAAACCCTAAACAGTTACAAAGGGCACTTGCTCACAGCCCCAGAGCTGACACAAGACAGCGTCACCTGGCTCCGCCCCTGCCGGGAACACGCGTGTTGAGCCAGTCACGTGTCTCCTGCTCTGCCACGTTCTCAGCACCCACGAAAGCACCCAACTCTTGATGTTGGGGTTACAGGGAGATTTAACAGGCAGGTACATCACAAATACAGAATCTGTGAATGACATGGGTGGCTGCACGGTGGCAAACCTCGGTTTTATTAGGAGCATGTGGATGGCGAAGTCGTCAGTGGAAATCTCAGAGTTTCAATTTGCATCATTGCCATCACTGAAGAAATCTCCCGCCTCATCACAGCTGGGATACTGAGGCGCCCTCACACCTGCGGCCGCAGCTTCGTATCTGAAGCTCAGCTAAAGCAGCCGACTCTGTCACACTTGTGTTTGTTATTATTATTATTATTTTTTTTTTTTTTTGCCGTACGCAGGCCTCTCACGGTTGTGGCCTCTCCCGTTGTGGAGCACAGGCTCCGGACGCGCAGGCCCAGCGGCCATGGCTCACGGGCCCAGCCGCTCTGCGGCACGTGGGATCTTCCCAGACCGGGGCACGAACCCGTGTCCCCTGCATCGGCAGGCGGACTCTCAACCGCTGTGCCACCCGGGAAGCCCTTGTGTTTGTTTTTAATACTTTGCCAGCTGGCTGGATCCCAGCAGAACTGGTCTCCTCTATAATCTCACGTCTTTTGTCAGCCCGGGTGGCCTCATCCTTGTGCAGCCTCCACGCGGACACACCCTCGGCCGCTGGGCCTGGGAGATCTGACTTCTGCTCTGCAGTCCCTGGAGGTGGTGGACGCGTGCTGGTCCAGCCGCCCGAGATGCCGGCGGGGAGCGTTAGGGGTTGTTGGGAGGGGAGCGTCCGGGATACAGATACGTCAGCTGAGCGCCCAGGCTGCGGGTCCCGGCTCTGTCCTTTAGGTGCCATGGGTGGCGAGCACGGTGCCGCATGCATCTCTGAGACGGGAGTTATGGCTAAAGGAGTGTATCTGTGTCCTGGGCGACCGCACCAAGTGACCACAAACATCCTGGCTTAAAACAGCAGAACTCTGAGACCCAGGTGTCGGCCGGGCTGCTTCCTTGTGGTGTCAGAGTGAGAGACTGGTCCAGGCCTCTCTCCCTCTCCGGGTGCTGCCGGCGTGCTTGACCTCCCGGCCGTGTGGCTGCGTCACTCCGATCTCTGGCTCTGTCTTTACATGGCCGCGTTCTCCGTGTCTAATCTCTTCTTCTAAGGACCCTGTCATTGGATTAGGGCCCACCTACTCCTGGCTGAGCTCTTCCTAATCAATTACCTCCACAAAGACCCTAGTCCCAAATAAGGTCACCTTCTGAGGTTCCAGCTGGACACCGTCTCGGGGGCACTGCCGATCCCAGCACAGGAAGTGACCTCTTCCCTGGCCTGCCCATGTCCCAGGAAGGCATCGCTGTCACCGACGTTGCCCAGGGCGAGCCGGCGGCTGTGGTGCTTCCCTCTGCGCCCTGTGGGCCCCTGCGGGCTTGGGCCCGACTCTGGGCCCCTTTGATGTTCCTGCAGCGTGTATTTTCTGAGCCAAATTCGACTCAGGGGAGCTGGTGGTGGCCCTCCTTCTGTCCCTGTGCTGCCCCTGCCAGGACGGCTACCATCCTCGACCCGCTGCACAGGACAGGGGACCTGGGGCACTCCTGAGGGTATGGACATGCCACAGGCTTGGGACCCTGGGCAAAGGAGAGCCAAGCCCGAGAGTCAGGGTGAGTCCCGGTCCCCAAGGACGGTTTCTGGCTTTGGTCTGGCGGTGACTCCCTCCAGCCCGTAGGAGGCTCTTGGAAGGGAGGGGAGCCGGGCTCCAGGGTGGGCGTCCACGGGGGTGTGGCCTCCCGCCTCACACGGCCCCCCGCACGCTCACTGCAGCCCCCAGCGCGGCTCAGCCCTTCTACCCGGGGAGCCGAGCTTCCAGTGTCCACCCACCTGACCCGGCTTCTTGTCACTGGGCTGGGATGTGGCCCCTGGCCCGGCCCCTCTGTTTCTCGCTCTGCCGGGGATCTCACCTCCCCGGGGCCAGACGGTGCTGTTGGTCTCCAAGGCCGGCGCTCCAGGCCTCCTCCCATTCTGCCAGGACAGCCCGTCTGCTCAAGGCCCGGGCTTGGCAGCGTCGGGGCGTGTACCTCACGCAGGCCTGGGGGAGGACAGGCCTCAGGGTGGGTGAGCCCAGGGGTTGGGGGCGCTTGTCTGCCATCAAGTTACCTCTGAGAGCGCACCCGGCCTCTGTGCCCCGCCAGGCACGGGGCCAGCCTGCCAGGCTGGTCTGTCTTCCATAGACGTTAAAGCACCAGCGTGGGGTGTGGACCGTGTCCCCCTCCCCACTGCCGCCCCAAGACGTGTTTAGCTCCTCATCACTGACGCCTGCTTTCGCGGCGTCCTCGTGACCTTAAGTGGAAATGGGGCCGTCCAGGGTGGGTCTTCATCCACGGATGGTGTCCTCAGGAGCCGGGAAAAGGGGCACAGAGCCACACGTGGGGCGCTATCCTGAAGGCCTGGGCAGCCTGGCGGGTGGGGTCCCGGTTGGGGGCACCTGGGATGTGCCTCCTGACGCCCTCGGCCCCCCTGGGAGTGATGGTGGTTGGCAGTCAGTGCTGTGGTCCCGTTTTATGCTCCCCTCCAGGCCTCGGGCCTGGCAGGGTTCTCTCGGGCTCCGCTCCCCCGTGCCCAAGGCAGCACGATTCTGTACTGTCCAGGAGACCGATCTTGTGTCTTTGGGGGTCCCAGCTGCACAGGGTACCAGGAGACCCCGGCCCCTGAGCCTACTGTGTGGCTGAGTAGCCCCTTTCTCTGCAGGAGGCCCCCATGCTTTCTCAAAGCTGTTGGAGGAGATTTCCTGGGCTCTGGGGGTCTTTTCTCTGCCATCTGCGCGGAGCCCCAGGACAAACAGCATCCCTGGCTGTCCCGCCTGCCCGGGCGGGGGAGGCAGGGCTGGGAGCCTCTGCCTGAAACGTCCCGCGGGCTTGGGGCAGTTGATGTCCTCATTTTTAATCCTCTGCGCGGAAGACGTTTTCAAAGACAGTTTATCGATTTGGCTCCTGCTGTCGCTGTGCAGATATATCATCTCCCTTTAAGTGGCGCTGGTGGGAGACCCACCACGCACTGCGGCTCAAAGCAGCAGCATTTTGAAGCCAAAGGGGGTATGACGGTCTGGGTCCAGGAAGGGGAGGATGTTCCCTTTTCCAAGCCTCAGGGATGCTCTAGGGTCCCCTCCCAGGCAAACGGCAAGGCTTCCGGATGCTGTGATGGGGATGACAGGGGCAGCGTCCTGGTCACCCAGTAAGTGAGAACCATGGATCAGCTGGGAGCCACACGGTAAAGCCACTCTGATGGGGATTCTTTGATTTCCTTTTGGAGGGCTTTGGTGACTCCAGAACATAGCAGCTCTTTGGGCTTAAAATAACAGAGATCCACAGAGCAGCGGGGCTTCGCCCGAGGCCAGCACACAGTAGGGGCTAACGCAGGGCCTGCCAGCAGGCCACCAGCCGTGCTCGGGGCTGCAGGCTCCTAAAATCTCAGCCCACATCTCAAGCGAGCTCCAGGCTCTCGTCATGAGTAAAGTTCTTTGCACACCTTTGTTGAGAGAGTGCTCGTCATTCACCTCTCCGGGGAGGCCCTGGAGAGGCAGGGTTAGGACCCTCTCCCCGACTATGGGGGCCCTGCCATGGGGCTGGGGGCTCCTGGCATCTTTGCTTCCCCGGCGTTCACTCCCCAAGGCTCCCCACTCCCAGCCAGTGTGCTCAGAACACCCTCGTTGAATAAGTGAGCGAATGAATAAATGAATGAATGGCCCAGGCAAGAGGTATTTCCCTCCAGTCACCATTGAAAGGGGGTCTCAGGACAGGCTCCGGGGGGCGGCGGGCGTGTGGCTGGACTGACCACACGATTTGCCCAGCTCCTCGTTCAAATATGATTAGGGACCTCAGGTAAATATTAAATGCAGCTGGGGTCCTTCTGAGCAGGGAGAGGGGCACTGTGGGGATGCCAGGGGGCACCGTGCTGACCCTTAGTGTGTGCGCCTGGGGGTGAGGTCTATCCCCAAGAGAACGCCCGGGAGGCTGAGATCACAGCGATGGGCCCTCTGTGCCTGTGGTTGGACCAGGGACCCCAGGAGGGGGTAGGTGCTGGGGGGCCCCTCATCCCCTTTCTTCTTCCAGGCCAGGCCCTCCCTCGGGGCTGCACAAGGGCTATTAGTAATGACTGTCTTTGGCTGTACTCGTGCCAGGAGCTCTGTGTGTGGTGCTTTTCTCCAAACGGTGATGGGCAGTGTTTTATGAAGCTCTTCTATTGTCTGGCAGTCATTTCAGTCTCCTCTCACGCCATCTACGGGCACACAAGCTCTGGCTCTCCCCCGCGACGTCTTTCTTCATTGGCCTCAGTATCTAAGCTGCCCTGCTGTGGGCTGAAATGTGTCCCCCCCAAAAACCATGAAGCCCTAACCCCCAGGACCTCAGGCTGTGACCTTATCTGGAGATGAAATCTTTACCGAGGTGATTAAGTTAAAATGAGACCCTTAAGGTGTGGGCCCTGATCCAACAGGACTGATGTCCTTATAAAAGGGGAAATTTGGACTCAGACATGCGCACAGGGAGAACATCACGTGCAGCAGAGATAGAGATGGGGTGATGCTTCTACAAGCCGAGGAGTGTTGCCAGTGGACCGCCAGGACCTGGGGGAGGGGCAGGGATAGACCCCCTTGCATGGCCTCAGGAGGAGCCAGCCCTGCCGGCACCTTGATCTGGGACTTCCGGCTGCAGAGCTGGGAGACATACGTGTCTGTTGCTGAAGGTGCCCACTTCGTGGCACTTTGTCTGGCGGCCCCAGAAAACGGGTTCTCCTTCCCCAGGGCCTCCTTGTCTCCGAGGCTTCTACACTGGAGCCCTTCCTGGCTTCTCCTCCCTGGCCACACTCACTCCTCGGTGATCTTACCTAGTCTGATGTCTTGAAGCAGCCCTGATCCCAGCCCAGACCTCTCCCCCAGGCTCAGACTCCATCGGTGCCCTCGGTGAGCTGTCCGAGGGGCACCGGCCCCCATGCACCTGTGCCCTTCCCCCACCTTCCCCTTCCCCAGACCCCCGTCTTGGTTGATGGCAACTCCGCCCATCCTGAGCCCAGATATCTGAATCGGAGGAGAGGCCGCTTCTTCTCTCTCACCCCCTCGTCCGGTCCTCACGGTCTCTGCCGCCACAGACAGTGACGCTGCCCTGCCCGACCTCCGATGACCCCACATCCCAGCTGGAGGCACTCCCCGAGGGTCTGCAAGGCCTACACGCTGCCCTGCTCTGACCACCTCCACTCCTCTGCCCTCGCCTGCCCCAGCCCAGGGCACTTGCTCTCTGGTTGCTGCTGCCCCAGGGCATTTGCACAGGCTGTCCTCGCTGGTCTTTGCTCAAGCGGCACCTTCTCCGTGGGGTTTCCCCTGATGCCTCTTTAGGGGTTGCACACCAGCCTCTCCCTCTTCTGTGGCTCTTTGCTTCTCTCCTCAGCGCTTACCACCATCCAACACGCAGTTTGCCTGTTGCTTATCGTTGTCTGACCTGCGTGTAAAGCGTGGAGTTGAGAACAGGAGCTCGCCACCGTCCTCACCACACGGATACATAAACGCAAATAATCTGAAATAGAGTAAATCAACAGGAAGTGGTGAGTTTTGTGTATTTATTACCTTTGCTTTTAGTATAATTGAATTGTAAGTGCATGCAGTTTATTTTTAGTAATAGCTCTGGTTCACAACTGGTGCACAAAATTCCTGAAAATTTCAAAACTGGCTCTTGCCAGCTGGAGTGGTCCAGCTTCAGGTGCTGCTGTGGGGGACACAGCAGGCCTGATTTCATCATGGGTGCCTCTCAGCCCGGGCCCCGCGAGGGGGGAGGGTGTCCTGGGCCCTCTGCAGGGCAGGGGGACCCTCTGGCCCGGCTTCAACCCGTCCGAGTCAGGAGTCCGGTCCAGCTGAGACGAGCTGTGGCCGCCACCCCCGGGCCTGCGCTCAGACCCGCCTCCTGCTCTATGGCCCTCCCTGCAAAGCAGAGCGTTCTGCGTCCCACGTTTCTTGTCCTTCGGCTCCAGGTGGCGTCAGCCAAGAGGATATGTTGGGAAATTGGAGGGTGGAGAGAAACCAGGGTGTTTCCCTCCCCATCTCTGGCTTTAGGGCTCTTTCTGGAAACGCTGTGTCTCGTCCATCCCTCCTTCTGGCTGTGGCTCCTGGCTCTATTTACACCACCCCCTCCAGGTCCCTTCAGCCGATGGAAGATGAGTCCCTGGGATGCCTCAGCCCTTCCGTAACTTGTGTGATCAATCCCTGGTATCAAATTCCCTTTGTCTGACAGATGGGATGCAGGTACAATAGGGGTGGCCTCAGCCATGGGCCAGTGGTTGGAAAACAAGACAAAGAAGAAACATTGTCCCTAAGGTAAAGGAAGTATGAACAGGAGGGCCAAATGGTTTAGGGGGCCGGGATGGCTTCAGTACCGTCCGTGGATGGCGTTAGTTGTTATTCTGAATCCAGGATTACAGAGGCGGGGGTCAATGAATGTGCATGTCACCATGAATTAGAAAGCTCTGTGAACTTGGCCCCAGACAGAGGCACTCCTGGGGTGCAGGCAGGGGTCTCGACCAGCAGGGATGTCCCACCAGCCATGGCCAAGTGTCGACCACAAAACTGCAGGGACCGCTCCCAGGGGCACCACCAAGTGGCTGCCCCACACACAGCAGCATGGAAACCGTGGTCCACCTTCAACTCTCTTTCCAGCTGACGTTTGGGTGGGGACTCTTTGCATGGAGTTACCCCCAGGATTCTTGGGCGGTTCTTCTAGAAAAGGGCAATCCTCACGAGGGATACACCTGCTCATGAGGCAGGTAAGGACTGCAGGGAATAGACATAAGCGTGCTCCAGGGCCGTGTATTAGGATGAAGGCCACTCGGGTCCGATAGACGGCTGCCTCCCGCTAGGAGACCGTGGACGGCGCTGGGCCGCGATGGGCTGACTGACAGTCCCGCTGCCCGTGGACCCAGCTCAGCACCCCGTGCCTGGTCAGCACCTTTGTCCTCACGTGTCCTGGTGCCAGACAGGACCCTGACAGAACGCGCAGGGTTTCAAAACACGGGAACTCACCACCTCCCAAGGGGGTGAGAGGTTTGTCAAGACATTGAGAAGCAGTTTTCCAAGTGTCAGGATTTCATGGGATCCTGTGTTGGCTGCAAACCAGCCGACTCTGATGGGAGTGTCAGTTTGCCTAATGAACTGTAACACAAGTGAGGTTTAGAAGTTCGAGCCTGTGATATTTCCTATTTTAAATGACAGGCAATGCATCTGCATGCTAATGGCCACTACGTGTCATAATTTCACTTAAGAAACCTGTATTCCTGCAGACCAGTCCTTGGCTACAGACTGGCTTTTAAGGCTTCACCCATGGCCACTTTTATTGCCTCCATCATCGTCTTAAATTTGGGGGAAAATCTGGAATAGAGAGAGGGTTTGGGGGACTTGGGTTAGAGCTGGTAGAGCTCTCTGCCGAGAATGGAGAAATTGGGACACTTCAGAGCTCTCCCAGCAGCAGGAAGCAAGGAATTGGAGGAATGGGGTCAGGATCCCCAAGGAAGGAGAAGCGGAAGGGGGTGCCCAGTGGGCAGGGCACTGGGGGAGGGGCACATGCCACTGGGCTTGGGACGGAGGAAAGTGAAGTGTAGGTTCATTACTTCACCCCAGGGCAAGGGGGCCGTGGATGCATCACCAACATGCCCCCTCAGACTCCGAGGGAAGGCCAGAGCCCTCACTCTCCCCAGAGACCCAGAGTTCGCTTCTGTAACTGAGCAGAAACCCTGTGGGGCCTTCTTGGGACAGACGGCCTGCCCCTGCCATGTCCTCCGCCTGCCTCTTGTGTGCAGAAAAACTTTAGCCTCCTAGGCCTTCCCCAAGTTTCAAAGAATAAATTTAATCAGAGAAATGAGAAAATGCAAAAAGAAAGGAAAACAGTCAAGCAAGACTATAATAGTTTAGCCATTAAACAAAGTCAAGGACCTTTAGTTCCTCCTCAAGGGCTGTAGATACTATGCTGAGCCGTGTCCTTGAGCTGTTTTGCAGATACCGAGACCCCCACCAGGTGGAGGAAGTTAGCTCTATGCTGCCCACAAGCACGTAGCCCCCAGACCGGCTGGAACCAGAAAGTTGATGGTGTTGACTCCCGATTACCTCACCACCAACCAATCAGTAGAATGTCCACAAGGCGGTCATGCACCTGGAAACCTCCCTCCCTCACCCTGTCTTTCCCTTCCCCTGAAAGCCCTCAGGGAGTGCGGGTCTTTTGAGCACTAACTACCTGGACTCCTTGCTCGCTCCCTGCAATGAACACTGCCCTTCCCTTCACCACAAACTCGCGTCAGTAGATCAGCTTTACTGTGCGCAGGCGACCAGACCCAAGTTTGGTTCAGTAACACTTCTTCTGCTTCTTTCATATCTTCCAGGAAAATTTTCATCTCTTCTTTGGGGAAAATTCCCCCACGAGATATAAGATCCCTGGCACTACCAGAAGGGACTTTCCTCTCCCAGAAAGAGGCACTATGGGATTAATGACTGAGAGGCAGGGAGCAAAAGGGGGCAGCCCGGGAGGTGTGGGGGATGGACTGGCTCCCCATCTTCTGGAAGGGTGGGCTGCCTGGCCACAGCACAGTGAGAGCAGGTAGGATCTTCAAGCCCCCCAGCTTGAAGCCCTGATGTCTGGAAACCCTGCCAGCCTGCTTTCTGGGTTACTCTATACAAATGGGGAGAAACTTGGAAGTTACTGATGGTGCCCACAATTTCTGTCCCTGGGAGACCACCAAAGGGGCCAGGAGACCCTGTGCATGGGGTGGGGGGAGCTAGGTGGGTTGGCTTTCAGGAGCTTGGCATCCCATCTACTGTTCATTTCCATGGCTGGGTGAGCCAAGCCCTGGGGCCCCTCACCGTTGCACAGCTGAGGCCTTCCACCATCGGACAGGAGGCAGGAGGAAGCAGCTAGGATTGGGAAGAAGCTAGCTTGGCACTGGACCTGATGGGGGAAAGGGACAGGCAGAACTTTTTGTCCTGCAATTTTTTTTTTTTTTTTTTTTTTGCGGTATGCGGGCTTCTCACTATCGTGGCCTCTCCTGTTGTGGAGCACAGGCTCCGGACGCACAGGCTCAGCGGCCGTGGCTCCCGGGCCCAGCCGCCCCGCGGCATGTGGGATCTTCCCGGACCGGGGCACGAACCCGTGTCCCCTGTATCAGCAGGCGGACTCTCAACCACTGCGCCACCAGGGAAGCCCTGTCCTGCAATTTTAAGTGCAATCTTGAGAGGACCTGCTGGAGGCTCTGGGACAGCCCTGGTGGGGGTGTGCTGCTTCTCAGCTCCAGCCCTGGAGTGTGAAAGCCACTGTGGACAGTACATAAACCGAGGGGTGTGGCCGTGTGCCAATAAAACTTTATTTATAAAAATAGGCGAGGGGCCGCGGGTCATCGTTTGCTGACCCCTGCCTTAGAGCAACACAAGAGGTGCCTGGCCCCGGGTGGGCCGCTAGGACAGGGTTCCTCCCTGGACGGCCGACCAGCTCTGGCTCCTGTGGGCGAGACATCAGGTCGGTATGGTTTGATCACTCTACCGGACTGAAGCAGCCACATCAGTCTCCTCGCACAAGTGCTGCTGGGGGTTGTCTTTGAGGCCACGGCAGCCGCTGTCCCCAGCCCCCCTCACCAGCCAGGGAGAGCCTAGCTCCGCTCGGTTTAGATGGAGGTGGTCACCGGGGCAGCCCCGCCAAAGGGCGGAGAGGTCAGGAGCTCGGAGTTCACAGGGGGCTCTTGCTGCCTGGGGGATGGACGGGAGCTTCAGCACATGCAAGGAGGTGGCCACTGGCGGCTCGACAGGGATACCGTAGAAAAGGCACGTGATTCAGATCTGGAGTTGGCGGTCAGCTGATGCGCTCAGGCAGAGCCACCAGCTGCGGGGGGTCCGCGCTCCTGGAGGGGGAGAGGTCCCCATGTCCCCAGGACCCGCCGGCAGCTGAGAATAGGTCCCCCCCGCCACCGAGGGGATGCGGGCACGGCCAGGGCCCTGTGGGTTCCAGTGGTGGGCTGAGTGGGAGGGGCCCCACGCCTGCCCCAGGTCCTCAGGGTCTGCGCTGGGGCGGGGGCACAGGGTGAGCCTGGGGGGTCAGTGCCGCCCTGGCTTGATCCAGTTTCTGATGGTCCACTTCTGCCCCGAGCACCTCTGCACCACCAGCCGGAGCCCGAAGTTGGCGTCCTTGGACATCTCCACCTCCAGGCACCGGCCTGTGTCTCTGCTCATGATGGGGCCGCCCTGCATGGGAGGGAGACCCAGTCAGCTCGGGGGTCCCATCGCAAGAGCTTCCAAGGAGTGGGGGTGATACCAAGGCCAAACGGGTCACTGCACGGCCACCTGAGACTCGGGGTCCTGACTCTCCCAGTCCCTCTGTCCCCCAATCCCTCTGTCCTCTCGCCCCCGCCCCCGTCAGCCATCTCCCTTCTCCTGGAGTCCCAGGAGTGATCAAGACAGTGGACCCCAGGGCCCCTGAGACGGGCTTCTCCCCCAGAATTGCCCCCCTGACCCCTGGCATGTCTGATTTGCCCATCGGTCACCTCTGCAGGCCCTCTGGTCCCCCAGACATCAAGGGCCCTGGCCCAAACCCAAGGACCCCCAAGCTCATGTCCTGTACGTCCTCTATCCTTCTCCAGACAGGTCCCTCCCATGCACGCTGGCCCTCAGCGTCCTGGCTCCAAACGCGGCCTCCTGGGGACCCGCTGGTCTTGTTGGGTCCACTTGAGACAGTGACAGCTCATCCCTGCAGCCTCTCCTGTAACCAGGAGCCCCCACACAGGACCGTGCACACATCTGTCCCAGGGTCTCCTGCGTGGGAGGAGTTGGGTCGATTTCAACAAATCTCTGGGGGGGTCCAGTCTGGCCCCGCTTGGCCAGCAGCTGGGGCGGGGCTTCCGGGGCAGTCAGACCCCATCCCTTCTGCCTAAAGCCCCTCCCCAGGAGGCCAGAAGAGGCAGCCACGGGGCTGTGAACAGCCCGGCCCTTCCCTGGCTGTGGCTGCTGGCAGGTCCCCTAACGTCCGTGAGGGGGTCACGTGGGAGCAGCTGGTCCAGCCCCCGAGCCCTGCAGCCCCCGCTGCCCTCGGCTTCCCCACAGGCTGGTCCGGCGGCCCGGGGTCCCAGCAGCCTGCTGACCTGGGTGAAGTCCCACAGCCGCTGCGCTGGCCGGGCCACGTCCTCACACTTCCTCAGCGCGGGCGTGCGGCCCCTGCCGTCATCCACCAGGCACTTGGAGTCGGGCAGGAAGGCGGTGGAGCCCAGGGGGCCCAGCTGCAGCAGGCCCTCAGCGCTGTACCGCACCAGCTGGGGAGAGGCGTAGCGGGCTGTGGGCCGGGGCTGGCCTCACAGGGGCCCGCCCGAGGCCCTGGAGGGAGTAGGTGGGGCATAGCGGGAGGGACCAGCCCGGTCAGGGGCCAGCCTTGCTGGGGAGGGGCCGGGCCCGAGGAGCCCCCTCGGCCCCAGGGCGCCCAAGAGGCCATGGGCGGGGAGCCCACGGGGGATGCCTTCCGGTGGCCCCGCGGCCCCAGCCCCCTTTCTTCCACAAATTCCCCCAGCGGGATGCTCTCGGACTCCTTCCCCGGAGCTCTGCTCGGACCCCTCCCTCCATGGGGCCCAGAGACTCCGCCTCAGACGAGGAGGACTTCACATGTGCCCCGGGCCGCCCGTCTGCCCTCGAACCGGAGGCCGCCCCAAGTTCATGGCTCCAGGTCACGTCATTTGCCAAACACCAGCTAAGTAACGCCTGTGCACCCACGAGGAAACCAGTGCTCTAGATTCCTCCGCTCCCCGGCTGTGTGGCTTTGGGCGAGTCACGCCACCTCTCTGTGCCTCGGCTTCCTCATCTGTGAGAGGGGATGATGACAGTGCCGCCCGGGCAGGGCCACCGTGGGGAACCCACAGGCGTGTGGAGTGCAGGCTGAGCACAGCAGGTGCCGGGGTCGGTCAAGTGCTTCTCTCCTCTCCTTTCTCGCGTTTTCTCTCCCAGAAGAGTGGGTGCGCGCACACACACACCCTCTGATGTGTTTTCCAGTACAATCTGATGGCACAGCACCTCCCCTGCATGTTCGCACGGCCCTGCGACTCTGCCACCCCCGCTTAGCATGGGGCCCACGTTCTCTCCTGCGTCCTCCTGGGGGCGGCGTGTGAACATCCCAGAAGTGGTGCCACCAGACTCGGGGGCTGGGCGTAAATGCACGTGACACCTCCCACGTCTCCTGGGACGACCGTCCTCGGCATCACCGCTCCAGGGTGAGGAGGCCCGAGCAGCAGGGGGGAGGCCGTGTGGGGAGGGGCCGAGGCCCCGGAGCGGCAGCTCACGGTGGCTCAGACGTGGCCTCACCAGCCTGCCGGGTGGCCTGGGCAGTGCCGTGCAGAGTGGGTCCTGCTCCAGATCTGTGAGTAAAATAAAGACTGTGGTCCTTGCGGGCCATTCTGCCTGGGGACAGGTGGTCACAGATATGCTCGTGTCCCTTCTCCGTAAACTTGCTGAAGCCACGGAGATTTGAATATGGGGTCGGCAGCCCCTGAAATGTCCAGCACAAGCTCCAAGCCGGAGCCCCTGCCACCTGTAGCTTCAGCCTCGGAGGTAAGGACCTGGCGGAGCTCGGAAGAGGGAGCCTCAGTGCCGGGGAGCCAGCACGGCCCGTGATCAGGGAGGTCTGTCCCAGATGCCGAGCGGGGCAGCGAGCTGGGCTGGGAAGGGTTTAGGTGACCACAGGCGTCGCCGCTGGCTTGTGGGGAAGCTGTGTACTTCTAGAGATGCGTTCTGAAATACTCTGAGGTGAAAGGACCTGACGCCTGCAACTTGCTTTAAAATGACTCAGAAAAAAATAAATGATGCAAATACGGCCCGATCTGAACACCACTGCATCAGGATCAGGGGTGGAGAACCGTGTCTGTGAAGGGCGGGGAACAAGCATGTGTGTTTCATGGTTACTGCTGCACGTGTTTTCCCTTCTTTTCCCTCCATAAACCTTTAAAAAGGTAAAAACTTTTCTTTGGCCGGCAGGCTGCTCTTTGTTGACCCCATGAGCGTGTGGTTGGTCATTTGAAGACTTTTCTACTTTTCTGGAAGCTTGAAAGTGGTCAGAATAAAACCTGACAGGTTAAAGGAAGGGCCTCCTAACGACCCCCAGGCTATGTCGAGTCCAGCCCAGGAGGGGTCCCACGCCCACAAGGAGGTGGACGCGCCTGCCCCGTGTCCCTCTCACTCACACTGGTCAGGCCAGCGCAGCGGACAGAGGACAGAGGGCTGGGCCCATCGTGAGGGGTCCAGGTACTGGTCTGTGTCTGCTCCCTGAAGACTGTTTACTAACCATCTGTACGTGTGCAGATTTTGGTCCGAGACTGGCTTTCTTTATGTTGTAGGCTGAACTGTTTCCCCCAAAAGTCATGTTGAAGTCCTAACCCCCTGGCGCCTGTGAATGTGACCTTATTTGGAAATAGGATCATTGCAGAAGCGCTCGAGGTAAGGTGAGGTCATACTGGGTTAGGGCGGCCCTAATCCAACATGACTGGTATCCTGATGAGCAGAGAAAACAGAGGCACAAGGAGAAGGCAGGGTGAAGACTCAGCCAGAGGCCCGCACAGGCCACGCGATGACGGAGGCAGAGCCTGGAGGGATGTGGCCACCAGACAAGAACTGTGGGACCACCGGGGCGGGAAGGGTGGCCCTAGAGCCTCAGGAGGGAGCACAGCCCTGCCCATGCCGTGATTTCAGATTTCTGGTCTCCAGAGCTGAGAGAATAAACACCTGTCATTTAAACCGGTTCCCAGTTGGCCCCAGGACACTAACACAGCCGGGGATCGGGCTTTGGGGATGTAGCTTGTCCCCGTGAACACTTCAGCAGCCTCCACTGAGACCAAACCGACTGAAGTCATTTGCAAAGGAGACACCACCACGGGCGTGTCCGGCCTGGTGGGCACATGGGTCCATCTGACCTCTCTGTGGGGCGCGGTCCCGTGGGCTGCCCTCCCCGTCCACCTGTGTCCACATCCACCCTGGTTCCAGCAGCGAGGCCGCTTCTGCCGGCCGCCCCAGGGTCCACTCGCAGGTGGAGGGGGGCGCTCCCCCAGGTGTCACGCGGCGTCCTTGGAACACCCACACCTCACTCAGCCACGCGATTCGCTGCCCCAGACACCTCCGAGGCTGGCCCCGCGCTCCACAGCAGGGCTCGCTGGGAAACGACCACCGTCCACCCAGCCACCTGGAGTCGAAGAGGAGCAGGGCGTGTCCGGTGACGCCCCACAGACGTGGCCTCTCACCTCAGGTCTGTGCCGGCCAGAGGATTCCCTCCTGCAGCTGAGGGCCCAGCAAACTGGATTTCTCCCGGGAGGCCGCGTTTGCACCTCGATGGGTGATTCTGCTTCGCTCTCTTAAGGCAAGGCCACGTGCCAGCAGGGGTCCTGTGAAGAAGCTGCAGGGGTGCCAGGGGAGCACGGTCTTCTCCGTCGCCACAGGCTTGGCACCTCGCGCCCGCGATGGACCCCCACGCAGCTGTGCGGATGTGTCAGCACCCGTGGGTGTCCCAGAGCGGGAGCAGGTTCAGAGAGCTTCAAGGGGGCCGAGTGTCATTTCGGGGGTTAATTTAAATCCCACCCACTGAGAAGCAGCATTGTCACTGCAAGCAGAAGGCGGGTCCGCTTGGGATTGGAAACATCAGGCTGTGCATCGGGGTCCAGCACACCAGCACCGCCACCTCTGGAAACACACCTGCCTGGGGTCTGGACACCCGAGTGGCTGTCTTTAAAGCCCTCCAGGTGATAAGAACTGGTGACTAATGTGATACTTCCTGGGTTACGTCTACACCGTGGCTACCATTTACCCTCATTTTCCACTTCAGTCCACACGGCAGCCCTGAGAAATAGGTCCGTGATCATCCCCTCGATGGATAGGGAAACTGAGGCACAGGTGCCAGGTGATTCACCCAAAGCAAAGCCATTGCTCTTAATTTACCCAGGGCCTGAGCTCACAGCCTGCACGGCATCAGAATGCCCCGGCAGGCCTGCCTCTGCCCGCCGGGAGCCACCTCCACCTGTGTTCGGGGCTGTGTCCCTCAGGAACGTCACCGCCACCCCTACCTGGGAGGACATCCCGTGGCAGGGGTACAGGATGGCACGGTCATCGTCTTCTGCCCCCTGGTCCAAGCAGTAGCCGCTGGCTTTGCTGTTTCTCACCTACGACCAGAAATCAAAGGAGAGGCCCCGTCACAAGGGTGCTAAAGGCAGAGGCAGGCTGGAGGGAGCTTTACCGACCGGTCCCCTGCCCAGGGCCTGTGGTCGCAGGAAGGGGTGGCCCTCCTGGGATAAGAGGAGGGACAGGGGGAGGGGGGAGGAAGGGAGGGGGGAGAGGAGGGGAAAGGGGGAGGGGGGAGAGGAGGGGAAAGGGGGGAGCGGGGAGAGGACAGTGCCCTGGCCAGTGGGCTGGCTGCGGAGGGACTGGCTGGGCTCCTTGGAAGGGATGACCATGCCTGGCTTTGGGGGCGATGTGGACAGATGTGCCGTGTGTGCATGCATGTGCGTGCGTGTGCGTGTAGACCCGGCCACCCTCCCCAGGTGAAGCTCGCCACAGAAGCGGTAGCCTTGGAAAACAGCGAGGAGGGCCTGGCTGGCTCCCGGGAACAGCCTCCCCACATTCACGTCTTTTGCCGCATGACTGCAGCTCGTCCCCTCACCGGGGGTCAGGGTGCTACTCCCACAGCCCCCGAGTCTGGTCTGGCCTGGAGGCTTGCTCAGCCAATAGACGCAACGGAGATGGCTGTGTGCAGCTCTGAGCCTCAGGACACCTGCAGCCCCCACACTGCCTTGACCCCTGACTCTACCCTGAGAACAAGCCGAGCTGCCCGCTGGGCGTGACAGACATGTCACCTGCGCCCCAGTGCCCTGTTGACAGCCAGCGACCCTCCAGGTGTGCGGGTGAGCCTGTCCCCAGAGACCTGATGTCAGACTGGCCGAGGTCATCTCAGCCTGCCCCAGGTCAGGGCTGCCTGGATGACCCCTAGACTTGTGAGCAGGCACAGAGGCTTACTGCCCGAACCCTCTGTGTTCTAGGGATGTTTGTTTGGCAGCACTAACTAACTGACATAGCACTCCCACCCCGAGAGGTAGCACAGGTTTGAACCTTATCAGCTGGCAAAGTTCCTAACGTTACAGCTTCTGTGGGTGGGCGATGCATGAATTTGACTCATCGTGGTCAGGAGCACGCAGGGCAGCCTGGGAGGGGCTGGGAGGAGAGTGGCCTCCCGCCCACGCTGCTGATATGCATCCGTGGAGCTCCCTGTCATGTGGGAAACCTCTGTGTCCAGAGGAGCGGGAATCTGGCTTGGGGGTGTACCAGGAGGTCCAGGAACGGACAGGCCTCCTGGGATTATTCCCCGCCCCTTGGTATCACTTCTGCTTGGCCCACCTAAGTTCATGCATTCCTTCGCCTTGGGGAGCCTGGGTCCCCGTGGAGGAGCTGAGGCCTGGGGTAGGGGGAGGCCTGTCCCCCAGCACAGACCAGGACGAGTGGGCAGGAACGCAGTGCCCTCCCCCGGCTTTAAGGAGAGGTGTGCGTGGCCGTGCACGTGGGGGCCGGTGCAGACACGTGGGTCTTCCCACAGCTGGTGCCTGTACTGGTGTGAGTCCTGTCGTGCACTCGCATGCAGGTATTGTGGCACACAGACACGCTGTGTGTGTGAACGCATCCGTGTGCAGGGCTCTGCACATATGTACTTATGTGTTCACGTGTCATTTTGTCTCAGTAACAAGTATTTGCACCGTGCAGGGCAGGCAGCTTGGGTGGGGTCTGCATACACAGGTGAAGATGTACAGGTAGCTTTCAGTGTGCAAATGTACACTTCTGTGTCTGTGTGCACTTACACCCATATGCACGTCTGCACAGATCAATGCATGTGCATGAGATCATGTATAAACACGTGTGCGACACAGATACGTATGCACACACGTGTCTCTGAATCTACTTTGTGTACCTCGGTATGCAGGCACGAGTGTGTGTCCCTGCGGCTCTTACACTGGTGTGTGCGTGAGTGTGCCTGTGCGCTCTGCTGGCTGCTGTCCGTGAACGTGTGCCCGGGGACAGGCCAGGATGCCGGGAGGCGGGGCGCGGGTGCGGGGTGCAGGGTGCAGCCATCCCTCGGAGGCGGTACCTCTCCGTACGTGAGCGTGTCGTTGTAGGTCCTCATCTCTGGGTACACGTTGTCCAGGTACCACTTGAAGCTGTGGCACTTCAGCCTCTGGCGCAGGGCCAGCCGCTCGGACACGTCCCCAAAGTCCACGCCGGGGTTCTGCGAAGCCGGAAGTGAGGCGGGACGGGTGCTGCGGTGTGCAGAGCCCGCACCAGCCAGGCCTCTGCCCGGGGGGTTGGGGAGCCCCAGGACCTGCAGGCCCCCCATCACAGGACCGTGCCACGCTCAGGGCTTCCCGGCCCTGAGCCTCGTCTGGGGGCCTTCTGCCCTCCCAGGCTCCTTGAAGGTCCAGGGCAGCGGGGCCGATGGGAAAAGCCTGGCATCTCCGGCCTGTTTGCAGCAGGACCAGCTGGAGAGCAGCCGGCCTGGACAGACAGCCACCGGCAGTGTGTGTGGGCCAGGCTTGTAACACCCTGCACCCGCCCAAGGAAAGACCTGCCCTCAGCCAGCTCCCGGGAGGTGACTTCAAACATCCCGAGTATTGTTTACGGGGGCCAGGCCAGGTCGTCTGTGCTACAGGGTGACCTACGGGGGTCGCCGTGGGGCATCAGCTTGACCTCTGCAGGGGCCAGAGACCAAGGCCGGGCACGTGGAGGTCAGCCCCGTGCACGTGAGCCCCAGTAAATTCTGGAGGCTGAGGCTCGGGTGCGCTTCCCGGGTTAGTGATACGCTGTACATATTGTCACACATTGCAGCTGGGAGAATTAAGCGCAATTTCTGTGACTCCCTGGGAGTCACATCCTTTCATTATAAGAAACCACAGCCCCCACGTAACAGCTTTTCTGAGCTCTGAGTCCTTGTAGCCAAACACCAAACCTGAGGGTGGTCCTGGGGGCCCTGACACTCTGTGACAGGTTGGGGATGTGGGTGGGTTTGAGAAAGCCCCCTCCCCAAGCCCAGGTCCCCGAGGCTCTGATACCAGCTAAGGAAGGACCGTGGGCCTGGTGTGAAGGGCAGACCCTGGGCTGGACGCGGGAGCAGATGACCTTGGGAGCCCTCCACCTACAAGGCGGCATCACCCAGACATGGGGCCGTGAATCCGACTCAGCTCAGGAGGTTGCAGTGAAGATGTTTAAAATACCAGGACGTTTTACACATAATGAAGATAATGTCTCTTAACTTTTTTGTTATATACACGAAGCTCTATCTGCTGACAGCTAGACATCCATGCACACGTGTGCCTGTGTGTGTGTGTGTCCTAATAAAAGATCAAGCTCCTTCTGTGGGTGGATGCTTCCAGGATGAGTCTACCCCAGAGACGCGAATCCTCCCGTGTCCAGGGGAGCAGAAGTGCGTGAGGCTGGTCCTGCAGCCAGTGGGGGTGAGCAGGATGGGCAGCCTGTCCTCAGCACTCCCATGCACACGCACATACATGCATGCACACAGTGCACACACACGTGTACGCCCAAGCCCCTTCTCTGGGCTGCCCCGCCCCCCAGCCCTGGTTAGGACCCTCTGGCTCACACCCAGATCCTGCTTCCCGCCGGCCACAGGCAGACCCCTCGAACAGACCCCTCCTGCCCCCGCTCCCTGCAGGGCAGGCAGGTCTGGCTGCAGACATCACACGTGGGAGAAGCCACCATCCCCACAGCAGGCGGGCCCTGAGAGCCCCGTGACAGGGTCCTGCGGAGGACCGAGTTACATTCCGGCTCTGCCTCTTTTCAGCCGCGCACACTCGTGTGCCTCAGTTTCCCAATCTGCCGTGTGGAAGTGATGGGGTCATCATTACGGTCATCGTATCACCGTGGCCTCGTGCAGAACTACGGGGAGAGGCTTCTGCGTGGCGAGGGGTATGCTATGTGTCCCAGGAGGGGCTGTGGTCACCCTGGGGCAGCTCTCAGCGCAGCAGCGGCTGCGACCCCGCAGTGCCACGTCTGCAGCCGCTCGGGGGCTCACACCGTGGAGGGAAGGAGCTCTCGGGGCGGGAGGGAGGCGTGCCAACCAGCGTCACAGCTGCTGGAAACGGGCTCTGCTTGGTGAAGGTCATGACGTTCCTGAGCCTCATCCTGGCTGAGCTGTCCAGGAGGCCCCACCTCCCGTGGCCGGGCTATGCCTTGGATGACCACTGAGGCTGTCCCCGGGGGCAGCCCCGCCCCCAGCCCTCCCCGTCACCACCCGGTCCACCAGCTTACGCTCATGGGGATGTTCCAGGCCATGTACACGTGGGACTTGAAGCTGTCCATCCACACCTCGGCCGCCCGCAGGGCGTTGCGCTTTGCGTAGTAGTCAATGTCGTTGTTGTAGGGCTTCTTGGTACGCTCGATGTGGGCCACGCGGGAGCAGGGCAGAACCTCCATGCTGCCGCCGCACTGCCACACCTGTGGGGACCCGGGTCTGGATGGTGGGTCCGCCCCTCCCAGCAGCCACCGGGGCCAAGGGCACCCTCCCCCCTCCCCGCATCCCCTGTTCTCAGATCCCCGGGACAGGCCTTCCAGAGGGCAAGGAGGCCCAGCCGCCTGGGCCGTTCCAGCGGAAGACGCCAAAGAGAAGCCGTGGCTTTGGGTTAAGCCCATCAAAGCCTGGGGGCAAGGCTGCCTCCCCTTCTGGATTTCCCACCGAATTGCATTTCTCTTGCACGTCCCATGATCTAAACAATGGAGGGATTTTTTTCTGATATCCTGACAGTTCATTATTATCCCTTTCCTATGGCCCCTGCCACCACTCAGTGTTTGCTCTGGGCCCAGAGCCTGGCCTGAGAGGGGGCTACTTCCTACCAGCAGCTGTCCTCCCCCCGCAGCTGGAAGAACCAACCTACAGTCTAATTTTAAAAGAGCAGCTTGTGGGACTTCCCTGGTGGCGCAATGGATAAGAATCTGCCTGCCAACGCCGGGGACATGGGTTCGAGCCCTGGTCCAGGAAGATCCCACATGCCGCGGAGCAACTAAGCCTGTGCACCACAATTACTAAGCCTTCGCGCCACAACTACTGAAGCTGTGCTCTAGAGCCCATGAGCCACAACTACTGAGCCTGTGTTCTAGAGTCTGCGCACCACAACTACTGAGCCCGCGTGCCACAACTACTGAAGCCCGTGTGCCTAAAACCTGTGCTCCACAACAAGAGAAGCCACCGCAATGAGAAGCCTGCGCACCGCAATGAAGAGTAGCCCCTGCTCACTGCAACTAGAGAAGAGAGCCCCTGTGCAGCAATGAAGACCCAATGCAGCCAAAAATAAAATAAATAAATTTATATTTTCAGAAAAGAGAAGCTTGCTATGCAAACAGTGCTTCAAGCACCCCAGACACAGTCCCGGTCTAAAGGAAAAGTCTAAACAAACAGCTGTTTCTTCTGCAAATAAGGCTCCCCAAAGTCCCTAACTGCTAGAACCCTCACTTGTAATAGAAATGTTATCTTGCATCAGGATCTCCTTTCATGCCTGCTTGCTTCTGCACTGCTTCACCTGACAAAACTTAGCCTTACTAGGGACACAACACATGGGTTGTGTTAGTCTGTTCTATTCTACCCCATCCTATGCGATCCTACCTGTGCCATGAGGCGCCCAGATATTTGGTTCACACGGCTCTGGGTGTGTCCAGGTGAGATGAACACAAGTTGGTGGGCCGAGTAAAGCAGATTGCCCTCCTCAGTGTGGGTGGGCCCCAACCAATCAGTTGAAGGCCTGAACAAACAGAAAGGCTGAGGGAGGGACAGTTCACTCTTTGCCTGACGGTCATCGAGCTGGGCTGCTGGTCTTCTCCTGCCTTCAGACTTGGTCTGGAACCACACCCTCGGCTCTCCTGGGCCTCCAGCTTGCCAACTGCAGGTCTTGGACTTCTGAGCCTCCGTAACTGTGTGGGCCAATTCCTTATCATCTCTGGATAACCCAGACTAATGTCCTACCCTATCTTATCCCACCCTACCCCATCCCACTGAAAAAATGCTGGTGCAACCCACCAGGTCGACTTCACCATGAACAACTCAGTCTGATCAACTTGGCCCAAGCTCTCTTCGGTCAGATTCTTACCCCTAAGCCTCTTCTAATTCAGACATTTTGGAAATGCCAGGCATGTGCTAAGCACCTTACTCGCCTCATCTCACTCAACCCACCAGGACCCAGGAAGGACGGGTACCACAGGCAATGTTCTCCTCACTGTACAGAAGAAGATACCGAGGGTCAGAGAGGTTAAGCCAGTCACACGAGCTCAGGGGACCTGGCCAGGCCTGACTGATCCCACAGCCTCTTAATGTCAACGCTGTGCTGGTCATACCTCCCCCGCACAGCCACTGTCTTCTGGAAACTGTTGTATTTTATAGTTGAAATATAACATCAGTTCACAAACATTTGTCCATGCAGCCACACTTGAAAGTTGTCATTTCTTTTTTTTTTTTGCGGTACGCAGGCGTCTCACAGCTGTGGCCTCTCCCATTGCGGAGCACAGGCTCCGGACGCGCAGGCCCAGCGGCCATGGCTCACGGGCCCAGCCGCTCCGTGGCACGTGGGGTCTTCGCAGACCGGGGCATGAACCCGCGTCCCCTGCATCGGCAGGTGGACTCTCAACCACTGCGCCACCAGGGAAGCCCCCCTTTTTTTTTTTTTAATAATTTTTATTGCAATATAGTTGATTTACAATGTTGTGGGATTTTTTTTTTTTTTTGGCTGCGTTGGGTCTTTGTTGCTGCTCATGGGCTTTCTCTAGTTGCGGCAAGCGGGGGCTACTCTTCGTTGCGGTGAGTGGGCTTCTCACTGCGGTGGCTTCTCTTGTTGCAGAGCACAGGCTCTGGGCCCACAGGCCTCCGTAGTTGTGGCACACATGCTCATTAGTTGTGGCTCGCGGGCTGTAGAGCGCAGGCTCTGTAGTTGTGGCGCACGGGCTTAGTTGCTCTGCAGTGGAAGGGGTCTTCCCGGACCAGGGATCAAACCCGTGCCCCCTGCATTAGCAGGCGGATTCTTAACCACTGCACCACCAGGGAAGTCCAAAAGTTGTCATTTCTTATCGCAGAGAGGATGGGCCTTAATTCACTTCCCTATTGCCCCAGTTATTAGACATTTAGATTTTCCTCCTGTAGTTTCTTCACTATTAAAATCAAGGCTGTACTCCACATTAGAAACACGTTCTTGGGCTAAATCGTCAGGTAAGTTGGCAGGCACGAGTACTTTAAGCTGAAGTCTTGTTGACAAACACAACTGGGTGTTTCTCAGTCTTGGGCATGGATTTCACTCCGTGGGTCCCTCTGGCCTCTTGTCTAGCCTTCTTCAGCCTAAACGTTCTGCCTTACGCCCAGTTTAAGTGGCACCGGCTTCATCAAGGCCCATTCCTCCCAGACAGCGACTGCGCAGAGTGGCCTTGACACCTCGGGGCTCCAGCCTGAATTTGCAGAACCCACTTTGGGACCCATGAGGAGGGGCTTGAGAAGCGGGGCTGGCTTCACGGGAGGCGTGGAAGGCGGGGCCTGCTAGAGCTCACACCAACTAGAGGCAGCGCTCGTTTCCTGGGGCTGTGTAACAAGGACCGCAGACCAGGTGTAAACAACAGACACATTCTCTCACAGCCCTTGAGGCCCCGCTCCCTCCGGGGCTCCAGCGGAGGGTCCCACCTCCCTCTCCCAGCTTCTGGTGGCCCCAGGTGCCCTTGGCTTGTGGCCCCATCCCTCCCGTCACGTGGCCTCCCCCCCATGGGTCTGTGTCTCAAGTTCCCCTCTCCTCTCTCGGGTAAGGACAGCAGCCATCAGATTTAGGGCCCACCCTAATTCCAGGAGGATCTCATCTTGAGACCCCTCACAGCTTCCAGGCAGAGGTCTCTGGGGCTGCCATTCACCCACCACAGACGCCAAGCCCCCGTCTCAGGGAAGAGCACGGCCCAGCCCTGCCTGCTCCCTCGGCCCTACTCTCTGCCCCCGGGAAAGCAGAGGAAGACAGGAAAGTCTCACAGCAGGTAACGGGCAGCCCCTCCTGACACCACCCACGGCTGGGATAAGAAATCACCCGAGCGAGGGAGGGGAGGCTGCCCACTCCTCGTGGCTCACTGAGCACGTGCCCAGCACGCTCTCCCCTGGCCCGGCTCATGGCCACTCGGGACCACTGCTTGGCACCCTGCAGGCTCAGCAGGCAGCACCCACGGCCTCCGCCTGACGGTGAGAACCGCGCACGCTCTGTATCAGAGACGCGGTGCATGTTTACGCCCAGGTCCCGAGCTGCAGACCCAGCCTTGCTTCCACGTGACTTTGCTTCCACGTGGCTGGAGGTGGGGCTGCAGGGGGAGGGCTGAGGGCCCTGCCCAACTCCCACCACTTCCGCTCACACACCTCTGTCAAACCCCGGCACGTGGCCCAGCTGCCCAGGAGACTGGGAGCGCAGGTGGTCACCTGGTGAGCCGGGAACCTTCCAGGAGGCCAAACACTGAAACAAACAGAGGAAGCTCTGCACACCCGCAGGGCAAGTGCCCGGTCCCCCTGCCCATCCTCTGTGGCCACCGTCACCACACGTTTCCTGAGGGGCCTCCCTGCTGTCCGTGCCTGCCTAGTCTCCAGCCGGGGCCGGGGCTTCTGTCCAGTCGTCCAGGCCTCTGAACCTCCCCTTGCCCCTGCTCGTCTCAGCGCCCACCCCACACCCTGCCAGGGCCCCTGTGCTGGCTGCTCCCTCTGGCAGGAACGCCCTCACCAAGCTCCGCTTGCCTGGCCGCCTCTCCACCTTCAACTGTGCTCGCATGTCACCTCCTCCGGGATTCCCTCCTTACCACCCCATTTAAAGTGCAGCCCCTCAAGCCTCATTCCCCGGCCAGCCCTGTCTACCTCTGTGGCTTTTGTGTCTTTCTCACATGGGACACCATTTACCTGCTGATTCCATGTTGTCTGTCTGCCCCACTAAAATGTAAGCCTCGGTCAGTGGGGTTTTCCATTGCCGCATTCCCAGCTGACAAAGCTGGACCAGGAGGTAAGCAGAGGGATGACGATAAACCCCAACAATGCCATGCGGGGGCAAGCAGGGGATTAACCTCACCCTCGCTGCAGATGAAAATAAGAACTGAGGCTCAGAGACGTTAAGAAACACATCCAGGCTCACACAGCTGGTTCCTGGTGGGACAGGGATTCAGAACCCTTGCATGAAGACCCTGAAGTTTCTGCTTCACCCACAGCTGTGAAAGGTGTCACAGGGACGATTCACACGATCTAAGTGTTCCTGTCACACCCACCCTGTGTCTCAACCACTAATTATCTCAATCGACTTGGTTAGTTGCCACCCAAACAGAAACAGCAAACACGAGGCAGAGGACCAGGTGTCAGGCCTTCGGGCAGCGGCTTGGAGGGAGGGCGAAGGGCACGGGGGCGGGGGGGGCGCCCACCCCGCCCAGAGGGACCCCCGCCCCTCAGCCAGCAGATCTCAGCTCCTGGAGCCTTGCTGCTGGTTTCTGAGGCTGGGATTCCAGAGCAGCAGCCTTTATACATAAGCCCTTCTTACAAAGTCCAGAAATAACGGTCCATCAGCAGGAATGCCTGTGAAGGTTTATTTACCCTCCAGCCGCCCTGGCAATGCACGCCCGACAGGTGTCCCAATAGGAGCCGAGGGGCTGGGACCAGGACCCGGTGACAGGGGGGCCGCGTGTGGCCTGGGGATGGCAGAGCGGGCGACAGGGCCTGAGTGCCTTCCCTCAAATCGACGCTCTTAGGACGTCCATCGTGAATCAAGCTGCCGTTTCTCGTGGTTTCTTCCCCATCTTCCTCCTGCACCACAATGGTCAACACGACATTTCTGGAGAGCCCTGCTACTAAAAAGCCAGTGCCTCCTGAAACCTGAGCGGAGAAGGAAAATGGTCCCAGCCACTTGGCGGGAGAGGCCACGTGTCTGTGCATCCTTTGTAGGGAGACGCCTCTCTGGACTCCGAGTTCATCCCCTTGGCCGCACAGCCCAGGAGCGTGGCACACGGCTCCTCACTGGCCCCGCCTCTCCGTGAGCCTTCCCGTGAGGGCCGAGGGACACGGAGGGGCACTGCCGCGCTGCCAGCGCAGGAGCTTCCCAGTCTGCTCTGCGGTAGCATCTCCTGGTGGAGGTTAAAATTCTCAACCCTGCTGACCACATCAGAACTGATGGGCTGATGGTCGGGTCCCTGGGGCCCGAATCTGTACTCGGGGGAGGCCGTGCTGTCCCAGGGGCCTCCTGGGGAGGCGGAAGGAGCAAGCCCCGCGGTTCTGTTTGGATATAGCTGAACACAGGGGCCTCTGCTGCTGCAACCAGGGTTTCCAACTGGGTCCCCCCAGAGAGGCGACGGGGCCCGCGGCTCGACCCTGCAGTGAGACCCGCAGGGCGGCCAGGTGGGTGGGAAAGGACACGCACGTACGCGCATGCACACGCGCACACTCACACCTCCCGCTGGGGACAGCTCGCCCTGTGGGCGTGCAGCTGTTCTGTGGAGCAGGCCCCTGCCCCGTGGGGGGACTTCAGAAGGGACAACCAGGAGCCCCCCGGGGCCTCTGCCGGAGCCCTAGGGCTCAGAGTGCCGGCCACTGGGACAGAAGGCCGCTGACACATCTTGGACCCGAAATAAAGAGCTTCGGGCCCAGAGCAGAGACCCAGCAAATCTCAGGTCCGTTGGAGCTGGCGGCCCAGCAAACAACTGCAGCTGCTTCTCCAGACGCAGCCCTGGTTGCCGAGGGGGATGGAGGAGGAACGGGGTCGGGCGTCTGCTGCCTCAGGGCTGACCCCGAAGGCCTCGGGGTCCCAGCGTCGAAGCTGGAGAGCGGCCAGGGCTGCTGTAGCTCCTCTCCCCTCAGAGTGGCCTGGGGGCCGGTCAGCAGTGGGGATGCTCAGGCCCGGCCCACCCTCCCTGATCACAGCCGAGAAGCGCCTCTGGGAGACCTGGCGGGAGGTGCCACGGTGGCCGAGCTCCTGTTTATGAATCCAATCCCTCCACAGGTGGGCGCTGGCTGGTGAAACAGTGCCGGATAAGAGGTAAACAGATAAACCACCAGGCTGCGGGAACTCCCTGGCGGTCCAGTGGTTAGGGTTCAGCACTTTCACTGCCATGGCCCAGGGTTCAATCCCTGGTTGGGGAACTAAGATCCCGTAAACCACGCAGCATGGCCAAAACCACCCCGAAAAACAAAACAAACAAACAAAACAAAACCACGGGGCTGGTCCCCCAACCTGGAAACGCAGGCAGTCTGAGCCGTGAGCCCCTCCGCAAACATCTGTCCATCCTTCCTGTACTTTCAGAGAACCTGAGGAGCACCGCTGGCGTGGCCCAGCCTGATGCACGTGGCCACTGCCAGGCTGGGTCAGGGCTGGAGACACCACCTCCTTCAGGATTATTCAGGGGAAGGATCACCCCAAAGGGCATTGGAAAAGAGGGCATTGATTCATGTGCCCAAATGCAAACGTCCATGACCTATAATGCTGGCTCATTACGAGACAGCTGGCCTGGGCTTGCACAGACTCAAGACAGGCCAGAGGGGAGCCATGCAGAGGGGAGAGGAGGGCTGGCCTGTGTAGTAACTGTGTCTTTTTTTTTTTTTTTGGTGGCTCCAAGAGGCCGGTGGGCTCTTAGTTCCCCGACCAGGGGTCAAACCTGGGCCCTCGGCAGTGAAAACTCGGAGTCCTAACCACTGGACTGCCAGGGAATTCCCTTAACTATCTTTTAAACGTCTTTATTCTGATACTTTGACGTCTGGGGCCTCGCTGACCCGGAGGGACGGCCTCTCCCAGGTTCCCGATTCCAGGAGGCTGTAAACCACTCAGCTGAGCGCCCCTGTCACGTGTAACCCAGTCAGCCGGAGCCCCACCCCGACCCCCCCGTGGGCTCTCACCCCCAGGGCAGGGCCAGCCCCGCGCCCCAGAGCCCCGGGAATGGCTCAGCCAGCCACTGCTGGGCTCCCCTGAGGCATCCTTCCCTGGGAAGCCCAGTAAAGGCTCTGACCCCGGTGCACCCCACCCTCTGCCTCCTGACCTCCCCGCGGCCCCTCCTCCTGGGAGCTGGGAGAAACCCCCTCCCGTCAGTGGACGTGGTCTCCTGATCCGCTGGCGGCTCCATACCTGAATAATAATAAAACAGCTGGCCAGGGCTGGCGGCTACCTGGGGGCTGGGACAGCAGGTAACAGTGGGGCCTTCGACCCCAATTCCCTCTCAGCTTTCATCTCACAGAGCAGGGTGCGCCTGGCCACTCCACAGGGCCCGTCCCCATTATTCTTCTCCAGCTGCCCTGGAGGAAGATTCTAGCTGCCGGGCAAACTCAGAGTGTGCTGCTGAGAGATCTGAGAAGCTGCTGGGCTCCCACGTGCAGGCCTGGGAGAAACTTCTGCTGCTGTTGGTGGCCTTGCCAGCGTCCTCGTGACTGCTCTCTGGTCCAGCCTGTTTAAGGCCACTTGGGAGGGAATGATGCACAGACTCTGGCTCTCGGGGGTGCACACCCCAGTCAGGCACTGTGGGCCCGGCCCGGGCCACTTTGGCAGAACAGAAGTCGTCAGTTTCACAGGCGACCTGCTCGGGACCCTCAAGTCTTTCTCACATGATTTGCAGGTGACACAGGGAGGCTTTCAGTAACAAACCATCCCTGGCACGCATCCTGAGCTGAGCTGTATCAGCGCTCCCCGCGTGCACGGAGATGCCTGGTGGCGTCGGAGTCACGGCTGTTCCGCGGACTCTGCTGTGCATCCAGGCTGGAAGGGTTCTCTGAGCGCGGCCCTCGGTTCCTGGTGACGGCTGTTTCTTGGTAGCTGCCTCGGCTGCCACGTGGACAGGCTCACGCAAGCAGACGTCCTCTCCCGCCGTCCGGGAAGCTCACGCCGCTGGGTTCCCTGAGGGCCCAGCCCAGGCTGGCACGTCCCACATCCACCCCGATGGCCCCAGCTGGTCGTTTCGTCTCTGAGCCCTAGACCTGAGGATGAAGAGAACGACCCTTTGCGGTATCAGGACAGGCTGATCGCTCTAATCAGAAATCAGACTTCACTGGATGCGCACAGGAGTTCACGCCTGGCTTCCGTCTCAGCGCACTGCAGGCAGCGGGGCACACAGCCCCTGGGGACCCGGCACTTCGTGGTGGCTACGTGCTCTCCCAGCGGCTGTTGGATGGAGAAGGAGCGTGGGCGCGGGCGCCGAGGACAGCATGGGAGAATGTCCCTGCTCAGGCCTGAGGGTGGATCTGCCGCCCCCTCCCCGCATTGCCCCATCTGGGAGTGGGGGGCGGGGGTGGGAGGCCACACCTAATGGGGCGGTCTGGTGCTGGACTCCAGGAAAGGGAGGCTTGCGATCACGCAGGGGAGTTTTGCTGCGGGGGGGGGGGGGAGGGGAGGGGGAGGGGAGGGGAGGGGAGGGGAGGGGAGGGGAGGGGAGGGCGAGGGGAGGGCGAGGGGAGGGGAGGGGAGGGGAGAGAAGCAAAATGGAGGGGGGCAATCGGCCTGCGTGGGAGACCCCGTGGAAGAGAAGGAGCGCGTGCTGAGCGAAGGTTGGAGAAGCAAATGAGAGGTCCAGAACGGCCCACCTCCATTCATCCCTTCTAAGGGGCGTCTGTGCCAGAGCTGGGGAGGGGCTGGCGTTTCCGAGGCTTCTCCCATGTGGGTTCATCCGCGTGAGTCAATTCCTTGGTTCCGAACAAGCAGTGTAACAGGCAGAGTGGGGAAGCTGGAGGTGGGGTGTAGGAGCCCAGCCTGGCATCTCCTCGCTGTGCCACCCTGCAGCACTGAAAGGCATTTTCTATGGCAGGAGGCTCATGGCAGATGTCGGTGGGTCCCCAGGCCTGCAGCACCCAATCCTGGCTTCCCGTCGATGTGTCCCTGGCATTCACTGGGCATCTTCCTCCTGAGATCCATGTACCCTCGTCACCTCTCTGGGAAGGGGCTCCACAGTCTGTGGGGAGTGTGTTTTCTCTTTGGACCAATGAGTAGGGGACTCATTGGCAGGGCCCAAGAGAGCCACAGGGGCTGAAGCTGACGTCTTTGCTGAGTGCTGTTCTGAGTTTAAAGCTGGCTGTGTATTATGAGGAACATCTTCTTGAGTCTCTGGGCTTGTCGTCCTTGGGCTAGCCTGCGTTTGTAAACGGTGAGGACAACTTGGGGATAATTTAGTTCTTAACTCCTAGGTTTACATGTGATGAACACACACGTTTCCTTCTGGGTGTTGGGATCCACTGAACATGATAGAAGCTGGTTTTCACCTTGAAAATACTGAGGATGGGACTTTGCCTGTCAAGCTATGGCCAACATCTACTCAGGTTGGCCTTTCTCTTCTTTACCTTTGTAATAATCCATGGATCTAAAACCGATCAAATTGTCCATCCACCCACCCATTCACTCATTGATAAACCCATTCATCCACCCATCTACTCGTCCATCCATCCATCCACCACCTATCCACCAACCACCAATCTATCCATCCACTCATCTATCCATCCATCCGCCCATCCATCCATCCACCACCTATCCACCAACCACCAATCTATCCATCCACTCATCTATCCATCCATCCTTCCATCCATCCACCCACCCATTCATCCGCATTAGTGCATACAATCAACATGACTCTAGGCAATGTGCAAAGCTGTATGAAGATCAGGAAATCAAATTGAGAGGCGAAGCAAGCTCAGTGTTCCTAGCCCAGGCCTCAAGGAAAAAGGTCGGATGCACCAGTGGTCCAGGCTGAGGCTGACAGGAACCCAGGCATCCTGCCTCACACCTGGCACATACCCAAGAGGTACCAACTTCCTTTTGGCCGTACAGAGTTTCCACCTTTAACAAAAAAACAGGGCTTTATATTCACCCTGAAGAAAACAATGTGCCTCATGTTTAGAGATTTCACATCGGAACCTAATTTTTAAAAAAGATTTACAATCTGCTCAATTGCCCCCCCCCCCCAGCCCAGGTCCAACTTCAGGAAATAATTCCTACAGGGCAGCCAAGGCTGATGCCTCCCTCTTGTCACACAGACTCCTCGCTCTGCGGGAATGATTCATCTCCACGGACAGAATTTGACTGGATTTAGCTTTGGAAAAGCAAGTCCCATCTCCCAGGGCTCAGTTGGGCTCGATTCATAAATTTTTGACAAGAACACATCTCTTCCCGGACTATCTGAGGTTATATATATATACACACACATATGCTATGAAAACTGCTGTTTCAGTGTTCTGTTCTTATGCCAGAAACTTTCAAGCTGAGCTTTCATTCCAGATTCCTCCCACTTGTTTCACTGAATGCTTTGAACTTCTCAAAAAAACAGAAAAGAAAAAACCAGTTTCCTTCCTTGTAAACAAGTGGTGCGCAAAGTGTGGTCCTTGGGGAATTCCCTGGCGGCCCAGTGTAGGACTTGGTGCTCTCACTTCCAAGGGTCCAGGTTCAATCCCTCGTTGGGGAAGGAGGCCAAAAAAAAAAAAAAAGTGTGGTCCTTGGACCAGAAGCATCAGCATCCCCCAACACTCCTTAGAAATGCAGATTCTCAGGCTGCACTCCGGCTGCATTCCTGCTGAATCCGAAACTCTGGGAATGTTTTAATAAAGCCTTGGGGGGGGTTCTGATGTTTGCTGCAATTTGAGAACAGCTGTGCTAAATGCTGAGGCTTCTCATCCCTCCCCCCAACCTTCTCATTAGTACTTTGAGCACTTGGCATAATCGTGTACTTCAGAAGCTCTGTCCCTTGAACACTACTTGAGGGTGGGACCACATCTTATTGAGTTTTCTGTCCTCAAACAGAAGTGAGGCTATACTTTTTAGGTCATGATTCCCATGGAACCAAGCCCACTGCAGCTGGATGAAATGACAAAGAAGACATCTAGCTAATATCATGGATGTGAAAATCTCCCCTATCTGCCCCAAACATATAGAAATGATAGACAAAATGATTTTACAAGTTAAAAATATATACTAGAAAACAAGATGAAATTCCGCTTAGCTCAGAGAGAGCAGAAATGCACTGATGTAAGTGAGGCTGAAGCTCTAAGGCAAATGCATCTAACCCTTACAAGGGGCGGGGGCTGAATGTGTAGCCAGGATCCTTGTGTGAAGCCTGGGGCTGAGACTAGGCTCCCTGATTACGAGTAGAAGGCGAAACCAGCTCTGACTGATCCCTGGGGTTCAGCCAGAAATAATCTACCAAGAGAGGAAGCAGACATGTACACAGCACCTGGAATCAATCTGGTTCTCTGCATGAGAAATGAAACTGGAGATCTCAGGGTGAAAACTATCGCTAATCAACTATGGTTCAATAAAAAGAAAAAAAGGAAAAAAAAACCCTAAGCCACTAAATTCTGAGCCACGGATCTGGGGACAAGATAACCTGAAACTTCCTCCCAGGAAGGAGTGAGTGTGCTGTGAAGATACAGCACACAAGGAAACCCGATTCCAGGAGAGCCACCAACAAATCCAAAGATGGGTGGCTTTAAACCCAAGGAAAGAGAGAGAGAAAAAGTGACTAAGAAGGTCTTAAGCAGACTATTAACATTTTTCAAAGAGATGAGGAATGAGGGAAAAGCACTCATCAATACAGAACAGGAAGTTATGAATCACAACAGGTAGTTATAAAAAAGAACAAGCAGATATGAAAAATACCACCGGAAGATCTCATAAATATAAGATGCATTCATTAAAATTGAGAGGCAAAGCTAAGTATGTGGCTTAAATAGTCATCTGGACCTGGCTGAAGGTAGAATTTGTTCACTGGAATATGGAGCTGAGGACATTACCCAGAACACATGGCAGGATGAGGAAGATGTGGTAAAGTGGATGAGATCTGAAGAGACCTGGAGGGTCGATGGCACAGCCTCACCAGGCATCCAACAGGATTTCCAGATCAGGTGAGGCCACATACTAAGAACCCGAGCACTTTCTGGATCCGTAAAACAGAAGCCTCAGGTGGACGACGTACGCCAGGACTCAAGAAGAGTACAAGGCAAAGGGTCATAGAACACGAGGGATTCAGGGCCCAGGACTATTCATACAAAAGAGGAAAAGCAAGAGAGCAGCCAGGAAGATTCTAAAATGACAATGAGGAAGCATTCAATTGCTAGGCATTAGCATATTTTATAAAGCAGGAGATAATGGCTAAAAGTAGAAAGTTCAAAATAGACACAAGCGTATCTAGAAGCACTTAGAATATGATAAAGGTCGCCTTTCTCATCAGTGGGAAAGGATGGAATGCTTAGCGGATGGTGTGAAAAGAGATAGTCCATCATTTAAAACAGTATAAAGAAATATCACAACCTTACTTATATAAATAACATATTCCAAGTGGATTAAAGATTTTAATGTAAAAAAGGAACTATAAAAGTGTCAGAAGGAAATGTGGTCAAATAGTCTTTCAAATAGGCCTTTCTAAGAAGGACAGCAAATACACAAGCCATTTAATAAAACAGTAGGTACTTACATTAAAAATTTCTCTCTATAAAAAGTCAACATCATAAAATTAAGAACAAGGAAAGCACTCGTGTCACACAGTAAAGAGTTAATATCCCTAATGTATGAAGTGCTCTTAAAATCTACTAGAAAATGAGGGACGTCATGAGAAAAAAATTAGCAAAGAAAGAAAAATATATGGTCAACAAATGTACAAAAATATTAACCTCGGGCTTCCCTGGTGGCACAGTGGTTGAGAGTCCGCCTGCCGATGCAGGGGACACGGGTTCGCACCCCGGTCAGGGAAGATCCCATGTGCCGCGGAGCGGCTGCGCCCGTGAGCCATGGCCGCTGGGCCTGCGCGTCCGGAGCCTGTGCTCCGCAACGGGAGAGGCCACAACAGTGAGAGGTGCGCGTAACGCAAAAAAAAAAAAAAATTAACCTCATTAGTAATTGAAGAAAAGCAAGTTAAACAACAAGACATTCCCTGTGTGTCTGTCATGTATGAAAAAAGGAAGATTATATTTAATCAGATCACATGTGTTATATGCCTGGGAAACTGCCTCCTCATGTACCATTTGAGAAAACACACACACACCACACACACACACACACACCACATACACAGACACACACCACGTAATCAGACACACACACAGACATGTAGACACACAGACACACGTAACACACAGCACACACCAAGCACACACACCGCATACCACATACACATGACACACACACACACCACATACACAGACACACACCACACACAGACTTTTGTGGGGGGCAGGGCGGGGGATTTGGCAAATTGTATCAAAAGCCATAAAATTATGTGTTTCAGCTGATCTAGCAATTCCATTTCTAGAAGCTCATCCTGAGGAAATGCTGAGACATGAAGGAAGGTCCAGACATGAGAACACGACTTCAGGGCTGTGCCGTGTGGAGGGGCTGCCCCATTATAGACAGAGACCCACCATCGAGTAACTGTTGGGGTCATGGCCTTCAAGAAATGTACACATATATAAAACAGAAGCAAAAATGTGGCGCACATTATGTGCACATGGAGAGAATTTTAGACATGTGCAAGGCACCTCTGAGAGGATGTCCACCCTGGCGACGACAGAGACAGAATCCTGGGTGACTTAATTTTGTTCCTGTTAGCTGACCTTGTGTTTTTCTAATAAAAGTCGCTCTTATAAAGGGAAGAAAAATAGTATCCCAGAAATCCCTGCACAAACAATGAGCGCCGTCACACGCTGGCCACGTTTCATTTAATCCCCAGCCGGCCCCAGGAGTTGTGTCCTATACGCCCCTTGGGGACAGAAGTGGGAACTGAGGCTCAGAAAGGAGGTGGCCCAGGTGGCTGACGGGCAGGGCCACCTCCAAAGGCAAGTCTCAAGGGGATATCTGATGACCCCATGTAGCCACAGGGGCTTTTCCACAGAACACTCAAGTGGATGAGACTTTCCCTCCCCCGCGTTGCATCTGCTTCCACTGTCTGGAGGCCTGGGTCATCTGTTTGGGGGAGCGGAGGCTGGCTGGGCAGGTGAGGGGTCCCCCTGTGGGCTACTGGGGAGAGGACGCGCGTCCTCACCTTATCAGGCAGACAGACCCACTTGTGACTAGAACAAGCCCTTCCTGAAGCAGAACCAGATGGGACTTCACAGTCTACTCCCCACTGCCACCAAGAAAGGTCCAGGACCAGCCTGGGGGACACCCACAGCCCCTCTGGTGTGGCCCGTGGAGCAGCGTGGATTCCTCCACGAGTAACGAGGTCACTTCCCTGCTCTGGCAGGACAGGAGCCTGTGACGATCCACTCCTGGGGAATAGGGAAAACCTACCACCCGGCCCCAAGGTGTCTAGCGCTAAGACAGCCCCTCAGAGGGTCAGGAGTTGAAGGCCCAGTAATTGCCCTCCATGCTGAGAGGTTTGCCTGTAACACCCTGGGAAGGCAGCGAGTCGGAACGTTTTAAAATAGAGAAGCGAACGATTTCCAATCTCTGTGTGGCAGAACTTTGCCTAACCAGGCGCGTGCCTCTTGATTCTGTCTTGACCTTTATTAAACCTAACGGACGCGACGGATTCATTTCCCCCTAATTGGCTCAAGGACTTTCCTCATTACTGGACGAGCAGTTGGCATTTCGACAATCACAGAAATGTAAATTAGCCCTGGGACCACAGAATTACTCCTCTAATTGGACTGAATCTATCAGAAGGGCTGCGTGGCCATCTGTGTTAACGACGGATCGGATTCAGCGGTGGCTTCAAGGGCCATCTGGGCAGGAGCAGGGGTTCCAGGAAGGCGGGGGAGGAGCACGCGGGCCAGGGCCGCTCATGGGCTCTGCCAGGAGGGCTAGGCTCCTGCCACAGGGCCTTTGCACTTGCTGCTCCCTCGCCGGAAACACTTCCCCATAGCCACACAGCTTGCTTCCTCTCCTTCATGTCTGCTCAGATGTCACATCTCTGTATTCCCTTCCCTGATTATCCCTTTTAAAATGACAACCTCCCCCATCCCAGACATTGCTACCCTGGGGATGAGGGGACGTGTGTACCCTGCTGAATCCCCAGCACCTAGGATGGTGGTCGGCACCCGGACACTCGTATTCATCAACAAGACACTGTTCAGCAAATGAACAGCTTGCTTCCCTTTGATACCCCCCCCACCACCGACCCAGCACTTAGCACAGCACAGAGGCCCCCTCTTTCCCAAATGATCCGTCTATCTCTTCTGTAAGTAAACCTAAACGTCGACAGGCAGTCGCATGCAGCAGTGAAGGAGACCCAGCCCTGGGCACAAGGGCTCACTCACATCCCGACTGGTGACGGAGGGGAGACAGGCGGTAAAAAATAAGCAAACCGGTGAGACAGTGATGGATAGAGCCGCGTCGCGGGAGGAGACACAGCCAGGCTTTGGTGGGCTGTGGCTGGGCAGGGCCAAGACCAAGGGTCAGGAAGCAGCCAGGCTGGGCGGGGCTCCTGGGCTGAGGGGGATGGAGCTCGGTTTGGACAAGGGAGGCCGAAGGTCAGGGGCTGGTGCTGGTGGGCGAGACGGTGGGCACCGGGACACATGGTCAGCAGGATGGTGAGAGGGTCCTGCACACCATGGGAGGGAGTTTGGGATTAACTCTCAGGGTGGGGAAGCCCTAATGAGGTTGAAATAGCCCTCTCTTAGCTTTTACGTAGAGTGGATGAGAAGGGAGAAGGGTGCAGGCCGGAGATGAGCTGAATTCCAGGTGGGATTGACGCCGACCTGGGTTTTTTAATCAGTAGACGTTGATAAGAGGCCAGGTGAGGAATTCAGGCGAGGCTTTATCAGGGCTGTGCCGAAGCACCAGGGAGTGAGAGCTAGTAAGAGGTGGGCTTGCCAGCTCCCGGGGAAGGTGGGCTGGTCCCTTAAATGGGGAGCGGGTAGGGGTGGGTCCAGGGCTCAGGCCGGAGGGGTGCCTTAGGCGGTCTGCCCACCCACTCAGTGATGCCATGTGCAGGGATCGTGGGCAGGACCCGGTTTTGCTCCCTGCACCTCACAAATGGCAGTTGGTTTGTGGCCTTTTTGTACCTTATTGTTCAAAATTTGCCCCAACTGAGCATGCGTGCAGTTATTTTTAGTCCCTTATACTTTCTTCGTATTCTGTTGTCCAGCTGCAAGCACTCCAGTAAAGGGTCCCAGGTCCCAGCCTGTCTCAAAACCACACTTTTGGGACTTCCCTCGTGGTGCAGTAGTTAGGAATCCGCCTTCCAATGCAGGGGACACGGGTTTGATCCCTGGTCTGGGAAGATCCCACATGCCACGGAGCAACTAAGCCCTAAGTTGTGCACCACAACTACTGAGCCTGTGCTCTAGAGCCCACGAACCACAACTACTGAGCCCGCATGCTGCAGCTACTGAAGCCCATGCGCCTAGAGCCCGTGCTCTGCAACAAGAGAGCAATGAGAAGCCCAGGCACCGCAACAAAGAGTAGCCCCCGCTCGCCGCAACTAGAGAAAGACTGCGCACAGCAACGAAGACCCAACGCAGCCAAAAATAAATGAATTTAATAAATAAAATTTTTAAGAAGAGTCAATATAACTTATAAAACAAAAAGTACCAACAAACAAAAGTCCAGGACCAGATGGCTTCACAGGTGAATTCTATTAAACACTTAAAGAGCTAACAGCTATTCTTCTGAAGCTGTTCCAAAAAATTGCAGAGGAAGGAAAACTCCCAAACTCATTCTACGAGGCCACCTGATATCACCCTGATACCAAAACCAGACAAAGATACCACAAAAAAGAAAACTACAGGCCAATATCACTGATGAACATAGACGCAAAAATCCTCAACAAAATACTAGCAATTCGAATCCAACAACACATTAAAAGGATCATACACCATGATCAAGTGGGGTTTATCCCAGGGATGCAAGCATTCTTCAATATTCGCAAATCAATCAACGTGATACACCATATTAACAAACTGAAGGAGAAAAACCATATGATCATCTCAATAGATGCAGAAAAAGCTTTTGACAAATTGCAACACCCATTAATGATAAAAACTCTCCAGAAAGTGGGCATAGAGGGAAACTACCTCAACATAATAAAGTCCATATACGACAAACCCACAGCCAACATCATACTCAACAGTGAAAAGCAAAAAGCATTTCCTCTAAGATTAGGAACAAGACAAGGATGTCCACTCTTGCCACTTTTATTCAACATAGTTTTGGAAGTCCTAACCACGGCAATCAGAGAAGAAAAAGAAAAAAAAAGGAATCCAGCTTGGAAAAGAAGAAGTTAAACTGTCACTGTTTGTAGGTGACATGATACTATACGTAGAGAATCCTAAAGATGCTACCAGAGCTCATCAATGAATTTGGTAAAGTTGCAGGTTGCAAAATTAATACACAGAAATCTGTTGCATTCCTATACACTAACGACAAAAGATCAGAAAGAGAAATTCAAGAAACAATCCCATCTACCATCGCATCCACCCTCAGCGGGGATTCGCCGTCCAGCCTCCTTCCTGGGCTTTGGGCCCGCGTTCCATTCACTCCCTGTCCCTCTTCATGTCCTGTGAGATGGAGGCCTTCTACCCAGGCCCCCCTCCTCCAGGGACAGGTGGCTTTTCTGGGAGGACACTGCCCAGGGCTGCGAGGCACCCCCGATCAGAACAGAAACTAATCCGGTCGTTTCAAACAGGGGATGCAACACAGGACTGGTCACCGGTAGGGCGGGCGGTGGGGAGGGCGGGGCTCAGGCAGCCAGCGACAGGCAACAGCCGGGCTGTGAGGGGCACGGGGTGCACAGCGCCCAGGCCTCTCCCTGGAAGCTGCCGGAAGCACCTAGGGACTGTCTGGGCAGGAGCTGGAGCCCCAGGCATGGGGGAGGGATGCCCAGCCCGGCCCCGCCAGAGCCTCTCCAGAACCTGGACGTGCAGCCTGCAGGGGACCCTGAGGGCACAGCCCCGAGGCCGGGAACATGGAGGACAGCGTGGCCCACCCCGCCCCCCAGCGGTGGTGTGTGGAACTGCTCCAGTGCCCTGGGTCAGGGACGGCCACGGGGCCACATTGCTGTATGACGTTAAACAACTGTTCCACCGAGAACGACATTTAGGAAAGGTGGCTTGAAATGAATCTCGTCCCTGCTCTAAACGGGGGCGGGGCACACCTGCCCACTCTGACCCCACCACGGCCCGGGCCCGCTGCCTCGCTCCTCTGCGCTCTGCTGTGGCCCACGGGCTGCTGGGCTTGTAAGGAGACCCTGCCCTAAACTCAGGGACTGAGCCGGAGCCCCCGGCCCAGGGCACAGACAGTGGAGCTGCTGCCCTCGGGCCCATGGGCTTCCTGCCACTGGCTGTTAACAGCAGAGGGCAGCCTGCAAAGCACAGGGCAGGCATCACTGAGGCGTCCCGCCGGCCTTCCCCACCCCCAGGCCTCGGCAAGGACAGTCTGCTGCCCCTGGAAGGTGGGCCTGCCTTTACCCGACGCCAGAGGCGAGGTCCTGGGGCTCTGATCCCGGCCTCTGGGCTTGCCCGTGGAGGTCCCACCTCCCTTTCATGTCTCTGTCTGATTTTTTTCTTTCTTCTTTCTTGCTATTTATAATTTACTTTATCTTGCTGGGATTTTTCTGTTTCCTGGCAAGCTACCTTAAATCCAGTCAACAATAAAAGTTTATAAAAATAGAGTTGCCATATGATCCAGCAATTCCACTCCTGGGCATATTTCCAGACCAAACTATAATGCAAAAAGATACATGCACCCCCATGTTCATAGCAGCATTATTCACAATAGCCAAGACACGGAAACAACCTAAATGTCCATTGACAGATGAATGGATAAAGAAGATGTGGTGCATACATACAGTGGAATACAACTCAGCCATAAAAAAGAATAGAATAATGCCATTTGCAGTAACATGGATGCAACTAGAGATTAGCATACTAAGTGAAGTAAGTCAGACAAAGACAAATACCGTATGATATCAATTACATGTGGAGTCTAAAACATGACACAAATGAACCCATCTATGAAAGAGAATGGACTTGTGGTTGCCAAGGGGGAAAGGGGTGGGGGAGGGATGGAGTGGGAGTTTGGGTCTAGTAGATGTAACCTATTATATATAGAATGGATAAACAACATGTCCCACTGTAGAGCACAGGGAACTATATTCAATATCCTGGGATAAACCACAATGGAAAAGAGTATAAAAAAGAATGTATATATATCTATAACTGAAAAAAATAAAAGTTCAAAAAAATATATACGCACATCTGTACACTTAATGTACATAAGTATGTGTGATTCTGTATATGCATATCTATATCATCTGTATGGATTCTACATGCCTGTCTATCCATATCTATATCCAGATCTACAGCAATATCTATATCTACGCCTCTGTAGCTACATCCATACCCATTTGCACACCTAATCCATATCTACACCTACACCTGCATCACCCCAGTCCGCAAACGTCCCCTGATGTCCCACAGGCAACACCAACCCCAGACCCCTCCCCGACAGCTAGGGGGACCCTGCCCAGCTCAGAGCCCAGAGCCCCCTTTACAAAGTGGAGACCCAGACCAGGGGTGTTGGGGACCCACCTGTGGTCAAAGCACCAGGGCCAGACGGAGCCTGCTGCCGGGCCTCCTTTTGCTGGACGCCCCTTCTTCAACACCTCGGAGGGTTTCTGCCTTCCAATCCCTTGTCACTGTGACCACCGGCTAGAGCTCTCCCAGGGGAGCATCAACCTGGCCCTTTGTCGCTGTCTAATGGCCAAACCCGCAGTCACTGTGCGTTCACAGAGCTCAGGGCTCCCAGCTACAGCTGGGTGCAAGGGAGCTTCCACACCTGGACCCTTCCCTGCCTCACCAGCTGGGACTGGGGTCTTTCCCCAGCTCTGCCCTCCGCCTGCGCCCGTCAGCACCCCGTGAGCCCCATGCGGCCTTGGCTGTCCCCTATGTGCACTGGGCACCTACCCCACTTCTGGACGCCCCCTCATTGCGGGCCGCGCACTGTACGTGGTGGGCGCGGGCACTGCTCATGTTACGTTCAGGTCACCCCCTGCCCCGTCCCCTCTGTCTCCCCGACCCCTGCGCAGGGTGCCCTCTCTTCCCAGTGAGGTGTCTCGTGCCCCCAGTTAGTTACCACGGCAACAGGCTCCTGCCTCTCCTTCAGGAGACGCTCCTTCGTGGAGGCTCACCTCCTTCCCCGTTCCCCATGCTGCAAAATCCTCCAGGAGGATATTCCCACCCAGGTGCCACCAGGGATGGAGACTGGCCCGTCTCTCCATCGCCCTCTCCCAGGCGCCTACGTGGTGACACCCAGGGCACTGCCTCCCCCACCCCCCATACCAAGTTCTCTTTCGGACAGATCGGGGTCTCAGATGGACCCCGACCCTAACCTTACCCCGTACACAGCCTGCTTCCTGGATGCCGGTGGTGGCGTTCAGCCTCACTTCTCTCTCTCCCCGGCATGCGGGATGTGGCTGTTGCCCTCGTCCGGCCTCCCCGACACCTGGCGTCTTCTCACCTCGACCACACCCACTGTTTCTCCCTCCCTGGTCGGTTCCCCCATGCTGGCTTCTGCCTGACCCTGCACTGCCCCCGACTTGAGCCACTGCGAGCCCCTGGGGGTCCCCGCCCTCATGGCCCACAACCCCTGGCCGGGCCCACCTGGCTGGGTTGGCAAGGCCCGGTCGCCCTTCCAGGCAGGTCCCTTCCTGCCCTCAGGCTCCCAGCTGGGTTTGGTTTGGAAGGAGACAGGGCACAAGAGGTCTGTCGGGGCGCTTCTCCCCTGCCCCTCCCTGTGTGGGCGCCTTGCGTCTCCAGTGGTGGTTCATCCCCCCCAGGGCGGTCCCTCCACCCAGGCGCATGTCCACTGAGCCCCCTGCTACCCACACCCAGGCCAAGGGTCAGGGGCAGCCCCCAGGGGCTCTGCAGCTTCCTTGGGACTCTGACTGTGGTTCCCGAGCTGACATCCTCTAACACTGGGAAGGATTAGAATCCAGTGTAGAGGTGCAGGAATCAATCAAACACGGAGAGCTGGTACTTTCTGCCAGGTTCAGGAATCATTGGAAAGGATTTGTCTTTAATGACGAAAACAGTTGAGAAAAGTCAGCATACTGAAGGCTCTGCCAGCTAACCCTCTGATTCCATTTTAACATGTATAACTGAGGACTGATTCTCAATTTGTGATTTAAAATTGGACCTTGTCAGAGAATTTTAAACATTTGCAAACAATACCGAAGTGCTTCAGAGAAGTTGAGATGTAGTGTAAGTTTAATATACTAGACACTCTAGAGTTTTTTAAGCGCTTAGGGGAACTTCTGCAATGATATCAGGCGTTCAATGTGCTTAAAGAGAAAAGAAAATATGCCACATTTATAAGTGTCATTTTAAAAGTTCAAGGGAATTTAATTAACTAAAGGCAGAAATGCAACTGATCGTTGTTTAATAGCATCTAATCTGTTAAACTGAGTTAATCAAGCATTAATCAAAGAAAAGGGGAAGCTGAGTGTTCTTACTTTATTTATAACCACAATAATATGGTCTCTAGGTTTTTTATTTTTATTTTTTTTATTTTTTTTTTATGGTCTCTAGGTTTAACTGACAAGCTTAAAGCAAACAGGTTTGGAAAGGTGTAACTTCAATAAACTGTATATAAATTTTTAAAAACTAGCCTTAAATAATCTTTTCTGTGACCTAAGTCCCTACAGACAAACAAAAACCTTAAATGAAACCCCAGAAAAAACCCACAAAATCCACAAGGACCCCAAACCAATCAGAGTTCAGCCCCACATCAGCAGAGCTTGGCCACAGGAGACCCCGAGGCCTGGCCCCTGGCCGCTGCCCTTCCGTCCATCCGTGGGTATTTACAGAGTGCTCAGTAATGCTCCAGGCCCTGTGCAGAGCAAGCCTGGCTGGCTTACGGTCCGCAGAGTGGCGGCTGGGCGGAGGCTGGTTCTCAAAGTGGGTTCCCTGGACCAACAGAGTCAGTGGCCCTTGGGAATTTGTTGGAAATTAAGATTCCTGGCTGGGCTTCCCTGGTGGCGCAGTGGTTAAGAATCCACCTGCCAGTGCAGGGGACACAGGTTCGAGCCTTGGCCTGGGAAGATCCCACATGACGCAGAGCAACTAAGCCCATGCGCCACAACTACTGAGCCTGCGCTCTAGAGCCCGTGAGCCACAACTACCGAGCCCGCGTACCACAACTACTGAAGCCCGTGCACCTACAGCCTGTGCTCCGCAACAAGAGAAGCCACCGCAATGAGAGGCCCGCGCACCGCAACGAAGAGGGGCCTCCACTGGCTGCAACTACAGAAAGCCCGCGCACAGCAACGAACACCCATCGCAGCCAAAAATAAATAAATAAATGAATTTTTAAAAAAAGATTCCCGGGCTCCACCCTGCCATACTGAATCCACATCTCTGGGTTGGGGCCCAGTGATCTATTTTAAGGAGCCTCTAAGGGATTCTGGTGCAGCTGGAGTCTGAGAACCAGGCCCAGAGACCAGCCTCACCCTTCTGGTAGGTCTCCTGGCCCCTCCTGCTCTGCCTGTGAACGTGCTCTGCTCAGCGCTCTGAGTGGTGGAGCGGCTGTCACAGCATCCTGGGGCCTCAGTGAGACAGGCTGGGACCTGGAACCTGGGCCCCTTTGCTGCAGTGCTTGTACCTGGACACACCTCTCCTCCAGCAATAAATACAAAGAAACTATACGGGACTAAAAATAAATGCACACATGTGCAGCTGCTGCAAATTCTGGACAAAAGATACAACAAGACCAAATAAAACCCAACTGCCCCTTCTGAAGAGCCGGGAGCAAAAACAAGCAGGGCACCGAGCAGGCCCCCTGCACTCAGCACCACCTAAGCGCTGGGCAGACCACCTGAGCCACGCCTCCAGCTCGACCCCTGGACACACCCCTACCCTCACCCCGTGTAAGGGACCAGCCACTCCTCAGGGAGCAGGCAAGCGAGGGAAGCTGTTGTTTGTTCTCCGACACCCCCCCGACCAGCTGCAGCAGGGGCCCCAGGAAAGCCTTGCCTGAATTTCCTGTCTGGCCTCAGGCCAATTTCTATCGATTGGGGAAGGCCAAGAACCCTGGTCGGTATCATCAGGACTCAGCATCCTGGCTAACTGTGATTCTTGTCCCATATAATGTCCTAAAAATTGGGAAGTCACTGCACACGCTGGCTTCCTCTTGTTTTACATCCAGAAACAGCTCTGAACCTCAGGCTTGGTTGCTGGTGGGTGGGAGCTCGTGGCCCACCTGCTGCTGCAGGACTTGCTCAGTTCACTGGCCGTCCCCAAACCCTGAGTCTTGGCCTCTCTGAAGAGGGGCCGGAGGCCACGGCAGTGAGGTCAAAGGTGACAGCGTAGGGGTCACATCCCTGGCCTCCGGCTCTAGCTTCCCAACTGCTGGCAGCCTCGCTCCCACACAGCCAGAGCCCCGTGGGCCACCGTCACTTCCAGGCCGTTGGAGCTGCCCTGCTTCACAGTTTGGACCCATGACCAAGCTCAGTCAGCTTCCCCTGGAGAGAGGGCATCACCAACTGGGGCACCAACAGCTGCCTAAGTTACTCTGCCCCTGGATGGGACGCTCTTGGTGCTGGCAATGCTGATAATTAAGAATAATCAGGGACTTCCCTGGTGGCGCAGTGGTTAAGAATCCACCTGCCAATGCAGGGGACACGGGTTCGACCCCTAGTCTGGGAAGAGCTCACATGCCGCAGAGCAACTAAGCCCGTGCACCACAACTACTGAAGCCTGCACACCTAGAGCCTGTGAGCCACAACTGCTGAAGCCCGCGCACCTAGATCCCGTGCTCCGCAACAAAGAGAAGCCACCGCAATGAGAAGCCTGCGCACCACAATGAAGAGTAGCCCCCGCTCACTGCAACTAGAGAAAGTCCGTGTGCAGCAATGAAGACCCAATGCAGCCCAAATATTAATTAATTAATTAATTAATTAAAAATAGGTCTGGGCTTCCCTGGTGGCGCAGTGGTTGAGAGTCCACCTGCCGATGCAGGGGACACAGGTTCATGCCCCGGTCTGGGAAGATCCCACATGCCACGGAGCGGCTGGGCCCGTGAGCCATGGCCGCTGAGCCTGCGCTCCGGAGCCTGTGCTCCACAATGGGAGAGGCCACAACAGTGAGAGGCCCGCGTACCGCAAAAAAAATAAAAATAAAAAATCTTAAAAAAAGAGAGAGAAAACTTAAAACAGTGTTTCTTTAAAAAAATAAATAAATAAAGGAGTAATCAGGTTAAAACAAGGTCATTCAGGTGGGCCCTAATCCAGTGTGACTGGTGTCCTTTTAACAGGGAGCACACACAGAGGGAAGGGACGTAAAGACACAGGGAGAAGACGGCCATGTGATTGGAGGGTCGCATCTACAAGCACCAGGGTTCACAGCAAATACCGGGAGCTGGGAGAGGCAGGAAGCACCCTCCCTGGGAGCCCCCAGGGGGCGCAGCCCCGGAGACTTCAGACTCCAGCCTCAGTGCAGTAAGAGGAGGGGGCCGTGGCTTTAGGCCTCCCGGGTGACGGTACTCTGTCAAGGCTAACAGATCCAGTGTCAAAAACTCTTTGATTTGGGGGCTCTGGTGTCGCCACTGGGCAGACAGCTAACCAGCTGGTTAGTTAGGCTTGAGCTAGTGTGGATCTGTGCTCCGGCCCCTGGTACCAATGGCTAAGTTGCTTCCCCATCCTGGGCCTCTGAGCATTCTGTGTGGAGCGGGGTCACAGCACCTCAGAAGGAGCACTTGTGCGTGAAGGGCAAGGAATTGGTGACCTGGTGACCTGGTTGTAACCCACGACCTGGTGCTGAGGGCTCAAACCCGAACTCTCCTGGAAGCAGGGTCCTTTGGCACCCCAGGTCCACAGTCCTTGAAAGCCCTGCCCATCCCTCTCTGGATGGGCTGTGTCACGTCACGTTAATCATGCTGTGACCATTCTGCTGAGCCATGAACAGAGCCCAGGATACTAGCCTTTGACTGGGCTCCGAACCCAACCTGGTTTTATCCTAAGAATACACTGAACCAAGGAGGTGAAATGCCTGCACACTGAAAACTAAAAGACATTGATGAAAGGAGTTGAAGAAGACACAAATAAATGGAAAAGTATCCATGCTTATGGATTGGAAAAATGTTGTTAAAATGACCGTACTACCCAAAGCAATCTACAGATTGAGTACATCCCTATCAAAATGCCAATGACATTTTTCCTCAGAAATAGACCAACCAATCCTATAATTTGTATGGAACCACAAAGACCCCAGAGCAATCTTGAGAAAGAAGAACAAAGCTGGAGGCATCACACTCCCTGATTTCAAACTACCTTGCAAAGCTACAAGAATCAAAACATATGGCATTGGCATAAAAACATTCCATAGATCAATGGAACAGAATACAGAACCCAGAAATAAACCCATGCACACATTGTCAATTAATTTATAACAAAGGAGCCAAGAATATACAACGAGGAAAAGATAGTCTCCTCAATAAATGGTGCTGGGAAAACCTGACAGCTCCATGCAAAAGAGTAAAACTGGACCACTATCTTACACCATACAGAAAAATTAACTCAAAATGGACTAAAGCTTTGAGCATAAGACCTGGAATCATAAAATTCCTAGAAGAAAACGTCCTCTCTGGAGCCTTCTCTACAAGCTGCCCCCCCAGGAGCAGCCGTGGGGAATTCAGATGCTTACAACCCCCATCTGCACCCTGCTTTACACACATCCACCAAGACAAGCCCACGAAACAGGGTGGCTCTCCTCGTTGCCATCGCGCAAACTCCCCAAACCGAGGACCAGCTTTTACAATTTCCACCCCCGCCAACAGCCCCCACTTTAGTGTAATGCAACAGAACGCGTGGCTTGAGAAATAAAGTCACATCCAAAACACAATCTCTTGTTACCATATTCATAATGTTTCCCAGTCCCGTTGCCATTGAGGTTTCTTACATTGACCTAAGTTTTGGGGCCTTACATCCCCCTTACTGGTAACACGCAGCTCACGGACCAGCCAGGCCAACAGGTCTGCTCGGCAGACGGTCCCCTCATGAGACCTCGGTGGCCAGGCAGTGACACTTACCCTCATGCCCAGCTCGATGTTCTCCCCACCGTACACCTCCATGCCCGGGTCCAGCAGGCCGATGTCCCCGAAGTACTCCCGGTCCACCACGAAGGAGCAGCCGATCATGGCCGGGGTTCTGGAGGGAAGCAGGCAGTGCATGAGCTGGTTGCTGGTGTGTGGCCCCGGATCTCCACAGCCTGGGTGACCTCACCATCCTCTTTCCAAGCCCTCACACCCCATCCCTGCACTCCTGGTCTCCGCTTGGTCACTGTGCCCAGGGCTTGGGACACAGGCAGGGCTGCCTAGGACTTGTCTTTGCGTCCCTCAGAGATTCAATTCAGGCAACTTAGTGTAAATTTTTAAAAATCTGTTTACCCAATGAGTTGTTTAGTTGCCCTGATCATCAGTCACTTGCCTACCTCCTTCGTTACTTTATCTGTGTATCAGTAGTCAGGGCTGTAATGGGCAGTTGCACAGGCTGTGCACTGCTCAACTCTATGGAAGCCCTTCAATATCAGACTCTCTCTGAATGACGCACCTTGAAGTTGTACAGTACACAACCTGTGCAGCTGTCTGCAAAAGACTGCCAGCTGTACTATTATTCCTGTAATAACTCTATTTACAGCTACATATTTTTAAAATGTCAGTAAATCTTGCCTTGTCCCAAGCAACTGTATCTGTAAAATCATGTGTCAATGTGCCGGTTATAGTTTTTTCTAAAATGCATTAACAATCTATCAGTGTCGAGACCTCCACTGGTCTCATGGAGCAGCGGTGGTCAAAGCAGGACAGGGTGAGACAGAGTGGCAGAGAAAAGTGGACGGTGTCACTGTGAATAGAACTGCACATTTGCTGACTCATTCATTCATTCATGATACATTCACATCATGAATGCAGGATATACTGAGTGCCTATTAGTCGGAGGGGATAAAAAAGAGAAAGGAAAGAGAATGGAAAAATATCTTGCTAGCAAGAAGTAGACACAGTCTCTGTTTTGTAAGAAAGCAGGACCTTCCAAGCTTTTGAAGGACATGTTTCCCTCAAAACAAAGACACCTCCCTTGTAGGCTGAGGGCTTAGTTTCTTCTGAGCTCTGAGAGGACTAATTAAGGCTCCCCGCTGGGGCTTCCCTGGTGGCGCAGTGGTTAAGAATCTGCCTGCCAATGCAGGGAACAGGGTTCGATCCCTGCTCCGGGAAGATCCCACATGCTGCGGAGCAACTAAGCCTGCGCACCACAACTACCGAGCCTGCGCTCTAGAGCCCGCGAGCCACAACTACTGAAGTCCGCGTGCCTACAGCCTGTGCTCTGCAACAAGAGAAGCCACCGCAGTGAGAAGCCCGCGCACCGCAAAGAAGATCCAACGCAGCCAAAAACAAACAAATAGAACAAATAAATTAAAAAACAAAAACAAAAAGGCTCCCCACTGTCCCCGAAGGCCCCTGTGGTCCTGGCAAGGCTGAAGGCTAAGGCTGTTTCCTGCTCCGTTCCCCCCGCTGTGCCCTCCCGCTGCTCCCACAGGTATGAAGTCACTCATGAAAACGCCATGATAAATTGTTCTCAATCACAATTTAAAAGAAGCATTTCTTTTAAATGTGACTAGGACATCAGAAGCAAATGCCCATGAGTTGTCCAAGAATAACAGAGGCACTAAAAGGCGATTATCCTTTTATTTGTAAAAAGATCCAATTTGTTCAGTCATGACATTTGAGCCACAAATCTAACAGCAACGAAATTTTAATGTCATCTGTGATGTGTAATAGCAAGCGTTTGACTGGTTAAGTTATAGTTCACCAACCAAGAGAGATATTTCTCTCATTTTCTTAACGACACAAAAATCTCAGGCGATCTCTGGTGAATTTAACTACCAAATCCCTGCCAAGTCTGATGTAGCTAGTAATAATTTTTTTATTACTGCTCAGAGTTCCAAAATAAACTTAAACTCAGAAGGCAATGGAAGCAGAATCAGCTGGCACGGAATTTATTTGCATGAGAAATTCTTGCTGTGTTTACAGAAAACAGCCAGGGCCGAGGGGTTCTCAGGTTCGGCCGGGCAGGGGGAGACTTGTCGTCCTGGGGGCATCCTTATATCGGGGCTGATGTGCACATGCCGGGATATAGCAAGCAGCATCTCTGCAAAGGGTCCTCACCCGGGCTCCTGCCTTGTAAAGGCAACAGACATGCGGAGACACACAGATGCATGGATGCACACAACACACACGCATGCATGCACAAATACACACATGCAACAGACGGGTACACAGACACATGTAGACACACACGCAACACACCCCCTACAAGGCCAGACACACACCCAACAAACAGATGTACAGATATACAGACACATGAAATACACGTACATGGTCCCACAAACGTACCCACAGATAGATACACATACACACAGACCTACACGCACACACCCAGATGCACACAGATAACACCCAGAGAAACACACATGTGCACCCCCCGCACACATAAACACAGACCCACACCTGCAGTGAACACACACACAGATACACATACAACACATGCACACACAGAGACACACTCAGACACCCACGCATAGACAATACACATCCTCGAGTCCATGGAATTCTGGAGTTCTGTATAAATGGGAGCGCATAGAATTAAGGTCACAAATGGGTCCTTCAGCCTTCAGGAGAGTGACAAGGGACAAGAGAGTCATCTGCTCTCGGCGTCTTGAGGAAGAACAAGTGCTCGCAGGCAGGGCGTGGCCAGGCAATCGGCACAAGCACAGGGAAGGCGTGTGCAGAATCTTGCAGACTCGCTGCCGAACTGGGTGCAGGGGTCACATGCACTGGTGGCGAGTTTGTGGAGAAACTGGGGTGGGTTGGCTCAACTGTCTTGGAAAAGTCCAAAGCTATGAATAGAGAGCCAACAATACCTGTGCAGTGATGCAACGACGACCCAGCTCGGTGCGCACCGGCTGTGTGACCTTGGGCAAGTCGCTCAGCTTCTCTGTGCTCAGCTTCCCCGCCCAAAACGTGAGAGGCAGGACGGTGCCTCCTCCACAGGCTGCTGTGCAGATGAAAACTGCATAGAGGAGTGTCTGGAGCCTGGGAACCGTTTGCTGTTATTATTTTATCCCCTGATTCCACAGCTGGCATTTATCCTAGGAGACTAATCCAAAAGCTATTCGCACAAAGCTGTGCACTGCAGCGTGAGTTATAGCGGCCAAAGGGAAATCAACTTAGAGTCCATCAGTGTAGACGGTCGAATGAATTTCGAGCCATCCCTTTTATGGACTGTTACTTACCCAGCAGGCGAGGTGCTTACCAAGAACCCCAGCACCACGGGAAGTGACGGCTCAGGAGAGGGTAAGTGACAAGTCAGCAGGAAAATGTCACTATCCTACCACCGTGACCGGAGAAGCAATTATGTGTGAGTGTGTGTGTGCACGCGCGTCTATGTGTGGTCTTGCGCGTATGTGTGTGTGTGCGTGTGTGTCTGGGTGGGCGGGTCTATGTGTGGTTTTGTGTGTGTGAGTGTGTACATGTGTCTGTGTGCTTGCATTTGTACCTGTGTGTGCACCTCTATGCACGTGTGTGCATCTGTGTGTGATTTTGCGCATGTGAGTGTGCGTGTGTTACTTGGGGCCTCGTTCCACGCTCCCCTGCTTGGTGGGGGGACTGGGTGCTGGGAGGGGGCCCCTCTGCCACCCCCCCGAGCGTCCGCCTTTCCTCCGGGCTCCTCTGGCCCCACTGGTAGCCAACTTACACCCGCAATCCCTCCGCGTCCACCGGACACACTGGCCCGGATCTGGACTCCCCTCGGGGGACGGGGTTCAAACCCTCGCAAGAGCTCCACGGCCCCTGGAAGACGCGAGCCGCGTGCGCCAAGGGACTGCACTGCCCTCCCCGAGGCGGGGGTCCATACGACGCAGCCAAGATGCTCCACACCTGCACCCTGCTAGCAGCTCGGAGCCACGCGGAGACGGGGACAAACACGCCACTGGTCACGGGTCCCGTTTTGACCTCCTTCAGACCCGGGAAATAGCTCCATTTCAGTGACATGGTTTGCGCCTGCGGCCAGCCGCCCCCAGCACGCAGGACCCCTGGGCCCACACCAGGCCTGCGGGCCCCTCACTCCCCTTTCCACGTGCAGGGGGAGCCGTCTTTCTCCTTCTGTCAAGGCTGAGATACTTCCCTCCAGCAATCCAAGCCTTCTTCTCACTCCTTTTTCTTCCTTGAGCTTCAAGGATAATGAACGGTAGGGAAATTTCCTAAAGGAAATCTTCACACGCCAGCCTCTCCCGGGCTAATTTCCCACCCGGGCTCCAGGGCAGGTGTGCGAGCTGCGTCCTTCAGGAGAAGGGCAGCGGCTCCGCGCCCAGGTCCGAGGGAAACGAGAAATCCCAGAGCGGTTTTCAGGAGAGACCCTTCCAGGCCCGCACTGTCCCCGGGGATGCAGTTTCCCAGCCTGGGGTCCGGGGGTCGGGGTGTGCAGGGTGAGGGGCTCCATCAGAGGGTGGCCAGGAGCCTTTTCTGCAGGCACTGGGGTGCCAGGGCTTTTCCTGTGGGGTCTGCTGTCACGGGGAGGTTGTGTGAAGACCCTTCCCTGAGAAGGGGGAGAGGAGGGCCATCCTCTGGATAACAACCTTGGAAGCAAAGGACCTCGCGGCTGCCCCTGTGGTCCTGTTTCTCCTGAACCCCCAGCTCGAGGCCCGAGTGGAGCAGGCTGCTGGGAGCGCTGGGGACTGTGGCGCTGCCCCTCCCGGGGGACCAGTGGCAGCTCAGCTCCAGTGGATCGTCACCAGGCAGGAATGGGGGCCTGGGTTTTCCAGAATCTTCTACTTTTCAGAGAGTAGATATCAATTTCATATGAAATCTCTTAAGTGTAAACTTTGGTTCCAATTTCAAAACGTACATGGTACAATCGAGGCAACACGCTGTAACTCAGAGACGGCCTTTTCTAGAACTTGAAGGACGCGGTTACACCACTCTTGGCTCCTCGGGTGCCGTGCACACTGAGACGGGAGATTCAGAGTGACTTCTTTCCCCAAGAAGAGGGGCCGGGGGTCTGGGGGCCGTCCTGAAGCATCACAGGCAGGGCAGTGAGTCCCGGCACAGAGCCTGTTGAGGGCCAGGCGGGGTCTGGGGAGGCTCCGGTCGGCTTCCTCTCTTCCCCGAGGGACACACCACATCTGATTCCCAGGGAGCCTTGGCTGGGCATGGTCAAAGCCATCAGCCCCGCAGGCAGCCTTGAGAGGCCCTTGTCAGGACTCTGCTTCCCAGCGGGCTGCACTCATGCCCGTCGAGGACGCAATTCGGGGACTGGCTGTGGTGGTGGCTCCGCGTGGAGCTGAGGCATGTTTGTGATTGTCACACGCAGCATCAGCTCCAAACTGCCACCATGGTCTCATCTCAACGTGGTTGTGTGCCGGCTCCATCCCCACGGGGACCCCTCCTGGCAGATGCCCAGCAAGGCTTAGGACCTTCCAGTCTTGGCGTAGGGCTCTGCAGAGGGCCTGTTCTGGACATTGGCCATTTTTGGTTACCCAGCGTGTTCATTTCCCGTGGCTGCGAAAAGAAGTACATAAACGGACTTCAGACAAGAGGTATGTGTCCTCTCACAGCTCTTGAAGCCAGAAGTCCGAGGTCAAGGTGTGTAGGACTGGGCTGCGCTCTCTCTGGAGGCTCCAGGGGAGGGTCCTTCCTGCCTCTTCCAGCTGCTGGGGGCCCCAGGCGTCCCTTGGCTTCTGGATGCATCCCTCCCGTCTCTGACTCCAGAGTGGCGTGGCCTTTCCTCTTCTGTGTGTGTCTCTCCTAAGGACACTCATGACGGCATTCAAGGCCCAGCCTGGTGATCCAAGGTAATCTCCCCGTCACAAGATCCTAATTGCATCTGCAAAGATCCTTTCCCCAATGAGGTCGCCTTCATGGGCTCTGGGGGTCAGGATGTGGACACGGCTGTCTGCTGCGCCCAGCCTTCTTATAAACACCCCAACATCTTTTAGGGAGACCGCCTCTCTCCTTGCACATACTCCCTGTGGGACGATGAGTCCCCAGACCTTCCCCTCTGTGAAGGTCAGCGGGTCACTGGAGGACCCCTTCTCCCATCTGCTTCCAGGAAAGGTGGGGGCAGGGGTTTGTGGCCCAAGTTCAGCCATTGCCTCCTCTGTTCCGGGGACTGACTGGGGTGGAGGGACACCCGTCCGCAGTGTCGGGGAGACGTCTGGCTTTCCTGCTGGCTCCTCCCCAGAGCCGCTTCAGCTCACGTTAGCTGGTGCCCTTCTCTGTTGCTGGAATCCTCCTGGTCCCGGCTCAGAGATGCTAATTTAACTGGCATGGTAAGCAGCTTGGGCACTGGAATTATTGCTTTTTCGTATGTTTTGAAATTCATTTTAAAAATCAACTCAACAAAGTTAAATTTACACGCAATAGGACACATCCCTTGACAGCGTGTGGTCCGAGTGGTCTGACGGAGGGAACGCCGGGTAACCCCGTCCCAGTCCAGACGGAGAATGCGCCCATCCAGGGCTCCTCAGCCCTCCGCCAGGGGACTGCGTTCTCTGGGCTTCTCTGTGCAGCAGATCACACACTACGCGCTCTTGTGTATCTGGCTCTTTCGCCTCTGTTTCACCATTTTGAGTTTCACCCGCATCGTTACGGGCATAACCGTTTATTCCCTTTTAGTTCTGAGAAGTCTCCCGTTACATAGAGAGGTTATGCTTCGTTTATCTAGTCACCTGTTGGTGGACATTTGGGTCCAATTCGGGACTACTGTGAATAAAGCTGCCACCACAAACATTCGCAGGTGTCTTTTGTAGACGTGCGTTTTCATTTCTTTTGGGAAGATACCTGGGGTAGAGTGGCTGGTCATACAGGAAGTGTTTTTACCTCTTTGAGAAACTGCAAGTTTTACAAAGTGGTCTTGCCGATGCCTTCTCGCACCGGCCGCGCTGAGAGTTCCGACTGCTCTGTGTCACCAGCCTCCGCTGCCACTGGTCTGTCTGTCCATTCTAGCAGGCGTGCAGGGCCCCTCACTGGGACACTGTGTGGCTCCGTGGTGGGCATTTTTCTATGAGTGTGTTAGCACTTTGTCTACCTTCCTGTGTGCAGTATCTGTTCAAGGCCTTTGCCCATTTTTTATTTGGGTTTTGGGCATCAGGGTTTTCAAATGCTCTCCAGGTAATAGTAATAAGGAACAAAGTTTGAGACAACACACAGTGTGGCCAGAGCATCCTTCCTATAGCTCGGGGCATCCAGGCTGCTCTGAGACTTAATTTATCGCTGGACGGCTCTTTGCTAATGGAGGGTAGGTGCCCGGAAGCCCCCGTAAGACACTCCTAGGGGAAGAGAGAGCTTTCAGAGGCGCAATGAGGGATGGTCTTGGTCACTTGCGGACAGAGTGGCTTGTTTCAGCAGGGACACATCAGTTTGTACAGATGAGGCAGGAGGGGTCCCAGCCCGAGGCCCTAAAATCCAAACCTCTACAGGGGGCGACCTGGCCAAGGCTCTAAGGGGTCAACAGATCCTGCAGGTGCACGTTCACTCCAGGAAAACAATGCCTCCATCCTGCTGGGCCCCCAGGAGAAAGCGGTGGCCCCACTAGATTTAGAAACATAGATTTCCCAGGGGCTCAGCAGACTAGGGAAGTGGAAGGAAGGGCTGCAAACTACAGAAGCTCAGTCGGTGACGGAAACAAACAAAGCGGGCCAGGTACAAGGAATGACAGCACAGGTAGGAAGGCAGAGCGCCAGGGAGACAACGGGGAGGGGTGGGGATTTCGGGAACTGGAGACCACCACGCTGTTTAGACAGGGGACTGCTTCTCAGCCCCAGGGACTGCTGCCTTGTGAGAATATGCACCTTCCCATTTTTATAAAGATGCTGGGCTGTGGGTTTTTTTTTATTTTTTATTTTTTTTATTTATTTGTGGTTGCATTGGGTCTTCACTGCTGCACACGGGCTTTCTTCTCTAGTTGCAGCAAGCCAGGGCTACTCTTCGTTGTGGTGCGCGGGCTTCTCATTGCGGTGGCTTCTCTTGTTGCGAAGCACGGGCTCTAGGCGTACGGGCTTCAGTAGTTGTGGCGCACAGGCTTCGTTGCTCTGCAGCATGTGGGATCTTCCCGGACCAGGGCTTGAACCCGTGTCCCCTGCATTGGCAGGTGGATTCCCAACCACTGTGCCACCAGGGAAGCCCTGGGTTGTGTACTATTTTTTAATATTTTATTTATTTGGTTGTGCCGGGTCTTAGTTGCAGCAGGCAGGCTCCTTAGTTGTGGCATGCAAACTCTTAGTTGTGGCATGCATGTGAGATCTAGTTCCCAGACCAGGGATCGAACTTGGGCCCCCTGCATTGGGAGCATGGAGTCTTAACCACTGCACCACAAGGGAAGTCCCTGGGTTGTGTATTTTTAACATGTGAAAATCTCTCCATTTTCACGTTTGGGAACCGATTCAAAATAAAATAAATGCTTTGCAGGACAATCTCTGGGGTCTGCTGAAACGCCTGGGGTCTCTGTAGCACACACACATCTGTGGTCTCCAGGTCTCTGCTCTGCTCCCCGGCTCGTGTTTTTGACTCTTGTGGTGCTGTCTCTGCCTCTGTCTGTCTGCGTGTCTGTCTCTCCCTCGTTCTCTCTAGGTCTCTGTCTCCTTTCCCTCCCTCTCTCCATCTCTGCATCTCTCGTCCTCTCTACTCCATGACGCCTTCCCAGTTTTGTCCCTTGGTCTCGCTGCCGCCTACCCTGACTCTGTCTTCCTCTGTTCATCTCTCTTTCTTGTTCCCTCTCACTTTCCTTGGTGAGTCCCCTGTTCTGCTCTCTCCATGTCTGTGTTCCTTTTCTCAGTCTCTTTTACTGGCTCTTTCTCTTTGGGTGTTAGCTCTGTCTGTCTGTCTCCCTCCCTCTCCCTCCCTCTCCCCCGCCCCCGCCCTACCTCGTCATCTCTCAGGTCACAAACTGGAGCCACTCCCAAGTTTCCCCACCACATCACCATGTCCCTCTGCACATCTGGGCAGACGCTGCATCCCACCACATTTACTTCCCCACGTGGCGCCAGGCCCTGGCTTTCTGCAGGAGAGCACCCCCGTCTCTCCAGCCCCCAAGCCCCCTGCGGCAGCCCTGCCCCACCGCCACCTCACACTGTCCTGGCTCCTTCCAGGGCAGGCCCTGCCCCAGGGGCCCCGGGGGTCGGCTCACCTGATGGGCGCTGCCTCGTCACCACGGTCCAGCCAGTCCTGGGGCGGGATGATGTACATGCACCAGAGGCCCCAGTTGTAGCCGTGGGCTGCGCTGGCGTACTGCTGCACCTCAAATGTGTCGTACTTGATGTTGTCGATGGCCGGCAGGACGATGCGCCGGCGGTCCTCCCGGATCCGCGAGAGGGTGGGCTCGGCCCTGCGGGGCAGTGCATGCCCATGGGGAAGGGCATGGATGCCGGGACCCCCCCGCCCCATTCCCCCAGGTAGGGGGCCGGAGCCAGGCCTCCTTCAGGGAGGCGGCCACACCTGGGTCTGATGGCGCCTGTGGACGGTGGATCCAAGGGCTTCACCTCTGGAAGCCCCGGGGTCGCCTGGGCTGCAGACCCACCTGCCGAGGTCTCGCCCTTCCCGGGCCAGCCCGTGGCTAAGGACTGATGGACACGGGCACACGGATTGGGCCCAATCTCTGGCACCTCTATGGGGCCGTCCTGGCTCCAGAGGCCCTGTGGGTCAACTCAGTCTGTCCCTTCACAGCTCAGCCTCCCCCTCCAGTGCATCCCACTTCCGGGCCCTCCTTCCCCACACGGGTGGCCGTACGTTCATTTACAAGCATGAATTGAGGACCTGTTATGTGCCACACCCTGTTTTAACACACCGGAGTACATTCACGAACTAGAAAAGAAAAAAAAATCCATGCCTCAGGGAACTTAGGAATCACTGAAGGGACAGAAAGGCTACCAGGTACTGTTGTGCAGTGCACAACCTACACAACAGTATGTGGTAGCCCTGACTGGGTGGGGGTCAGGGGACAGACAATAACGTATAAATAAATGATATAATATATTAGGAGGTGATAGCTGTTGTGGTGGAAAAAGAGAGCAAGTAAGGAGGATTTGGAATTGCACTTTTAAATAGGGTGCCTGGTGTACGTTGCCCTGGGTGGTGAACAGAAGGAAGTGTAGGATGTAGCAGGTGGTTGGGAGAGCTGGTGGGCGGGGGGCGTTCCACGCAGAGGGAGCAGCCAGTGCTGAGCTCCTGGGATGTGCTGGTGCACTTGGGGAGCGGGCCAGGGGCCTGGAGTGGAGAGATGGGGGCAGTGTAGGCAGTGAAGCTGGGGAGGAGAGGGACCAGAGGACATGGGCTGTCGGTTGCGGATTCTCCTTGCAGGAGTCCAAGAGGCAAGCAGGTGCAGCTTGACCCCAGAGACGGCCTTGTCTACTGCAAGGATGAGATGCTGCCCGAGGGCCTGTCACTGAACTGGAGTTCAACGTGGTTGTGAGCAGCCCACTGACGGGGCAGCCAGAGAGACGAACGCTACAGGGGGCCAGGGGGCCAAGCTCAGGCAGGGACAGCGGGGGCAGGGTGGGGCTGGGGCAGTTCTCTGACCCTGGCGAGATGCGCCACGTGGCCCGCCTTCCTTCCTGTGCTTCCAAGCGACAGCCTGGTATTTACCTGCCTTTCAGCTTCATGAGGAGGCTTAATTAATTACTGTTAGCAGAGTGCTTCAGAAGTGAAAAGCTCTCTGCAAATGCCACATCTGCTAATCAGGCAGGATCTTTGTGGAGGCAATTCTTGGAGGGAAGGGCTATTTGCAGATGGATAACTGGGTTTTCAGTTGTGAAAATTAAAGTTGCATTTAATGTGGTAGACTTGTGATTCTCCCAAATGCCCTCCAAATGCTCCAGGGAGTTTTACGTACATTAGAGGGACAGAAAGGCCTCCAAGTGCAGCTGTGCACAACGGTATGGAGTGACCCTGGTGGGGAGCGCAGACCATAGCACGCCATTAACGATAGAACGTGACAGGTGTCATGGGAAAAGAAGACTCGCTTCATGAGGGTGGCAGAGGAGAGGGAAGTGGGGGCCAGCAGGGGAAGTCAAAGCAGAAAGAAGTCGAATCTCCGTCAGGAACGTACTGGGACAGAAGCAGCGCTGAGAACAAACTCATGGTCCTGGGGTGACTGAGATGCCACAGCGAGAGTGGAGGGAACGTGGAGGAGAGGGCTCCACTCACCTGCCGACCAGGCATCAAAGCCCTGGTCCAACCAGCAGGAGCCGTTAGGAAAACCAAGAACTTTGAGAGACCCCGAAGGCCAGACCCTCGTGGCCCCCAGCTGGGGATACCGGCCAGGCGCTGTGGGACTTGATCAGCACGTCCACCACGAACACCTCCTTACAGCGTTCGCAGCCCTCGCATTTCCCGCAAGGGAGTATCTCAGTGAACGTCTTAGTTTAGGCTTCACAGAGTTTGAAGGTGTAATGTGGGCGATTTGATATAAAAAGGGTGAGGTTTAGTTTCTCTTGAAACAGGGCAAGCTGCCCACCCACCCCAGGGTTGACCTTTCCCTGCAGCTCATCTGGTGGGTGCTCAGGCTGCCCCTGGGTGCAGGGCTCATACTCCCTGCCCATGTGGACCCCCTGCAGACCCTCCCACTGTGGGTTTAACTTAAGGATCTCCAGATGGAATCATCCTGGGTGACCTGGGTGGGCCCTAAACCCACTGGCAAGGGTACTTAGGAGAGAGAAGAGGAGAGACACAGTCACACAGAGGAGAAGCCGTGTGAAGATGGAGGTAGAGATTGGAGGGACGCGGCCACAAACCAAGGGACTCCTGGAGCCCCCAGAAGCTGAGAGAGGGTTGAGCGGTGTCTTCCCACAAAGATTTGTCCATCTGGAACTTGGGAGGGGACCTTATTTGGAAATAGAGTCTTGGCAGATGTAATTCAGTTAAAAAGCCCAAGATGAGATCAGCCTGGATTGGGCTGGGCCCTGAAAGCAAGACGTCCCAGCCTTCCTGCGGGACGGGCCCCGGGGCACCTCTAGATCATCTCACGCAGATGCTCCTGCGTCACTGAGGTATCCCTGCCACTCCCCTGGCCACATCCCCCTCCAGGTTTCTCACTAGAAGCCCACCTCACCCCTGCATGGATGGGTGGGAGAAAATGAGTGGGCGCTTTGATCTAGAATTTTCCATAAGGATGAGAAATTGCTTCCAACTTGTGCCCTAGACTTAGGTCTCCGTTAACTGAGACCCTACAGACCACGTGTTCATGCAGGAACTGCCCCCAACCTTTGTGTATTCCCCTGGCCTGAGGTCACGTGAACAGCCTCATTTGACTCCCACCTGCTGGAATGAGTGGCCAACTCAAATGCCTTTGGGGACAAGGTGGGGATACAGATCAATCTTCATATATACGCATCAGAAACAGGGTTCTGGGTCCAGGAGCTGAACGTGGAGTGGCCACGTGGCTGGACTCAGCTGCCCCCGGCCCTGCCAGGCTCATCCTCTTTGCGGGGGTCCTGCAGGCACCAGCAGACCCCGCCGACCCCGCCCAGGGCCCAGCCCCGCCCTTACCAGCCCATGCTGAACTCCACGTGGGCGTCAAAGAAGCCCACGACAGGCGCCGTGGCGACCTTCCAGCCCTGCAGCCGAGCCCGGATCAGGCCTTCTCTCCTGCTGTTTCGGACGATTTTCACAAGGCCCGGGTACCTCTTGCTGATGTACTGGTCCAGGTTGAGCTTGAGCTCCACTGTGGGGGACACAGAGATGTTTCGGGCGTGACACCTCGGGAGGGCCTGAGGTCACTGAGACCCACTGTCGTTGTGTGCCCTGGATCCATATTTCATAAACATTTAAGAGGACCCACCGTTGCTGGATGTGGGTTCGGGGTGCTGCGGGGGGACCTCGGAGAGATAAGAGCCCACCTCACGGAGCTGCATTCCAGCGGGAGAGACAATGAACAATCAAGCCAGACTAATTCAGACAGAGGCACGTGTTATAAAGACAGGAGAAAACGGGGCTGAATTACTCAGCTGTAGAAAGGAAGGCAGTCCATGGACAGATGGATGGATAAACAAAGTGTGGTCCATCCATACAATGGAACGTGATCCAGCCTGAGAAGGGAGGAAATTCTCACACATGCTACTACATGGAGAAACTTGAGGACATTACGCTCAGTGAAGTAATCCAGTAGCCAAATGACAAATCCTGTGTGATTCCACTTATATGAGGTCCCTAGAGCAGACAAATCCACAGAGACAGAAAGCAGGGTGTTGGGTGCCAGGGGCTGGGGGAGGGCGGTGGGGAGTTAGTGGGGTTTTGGGGGGTTTTGTTGTTTTTTTGCGGTACGCGGGCCTCTCCCGCTGCGGAGCACAGGCTCCGGGGAGTTAGTGTTTAAAGGGGACAGAGCTGCACTTTGGGAAAGTGAAAATGTTCTGGACATGATGATGGCGATAGTTGCACAATGACGTGAATGTACTTAATACCCCTGAACTCTACACTTATTTTGTAAATGGTTAATTGTATGTTATGAGCATTTCAACTCAGTAAATTATTAAAAAACTGACGAGGGCGCAGGCGTCTACGTGAGGAAGCTCCCCACGGCCAAAAGTGCAAGCAACAAAGTAAGTCACAATAGTAACAGACTTTAGGGAAAAGAAAAAGGGGAAAAGCGAGTGGGCATCTGAGTGAGGCGGGAGCTTCTCCGGGTCGGCTGGGCAGGTGCAGGGGTGGCCTGTCTCCATCCCTCCCCCTCAATCACCAGGCTCCAGTGGACGCTCCTGCGAGGGCAGCCCTGGTCCCAGGGGTGCCCCCAGCCGCAGCAGCCAGGGGCTCCTGGAGCAGCCTTCCTGTGCTCTGTCCCGCCCTCTCCAGGGCCCCGCAGGCCGGTGCCGGCCACCCGCTCCCTGCTCCCTTGACGGTGTCAGGCGGGGCTCTCCCCCCCCCGCGTAGACACAGAGCACACGCAGGGCTGGAGCTCCTTCAGGCCATCCTGGAGGGCTCTGGGAGGCCTCGCCCCGCTCTCCTCCACCCGCCCCCCGACTCCCGAGGTGAGGAGGAGAGGCTGCTGTGATGGGAGGGACTGGGGACGAGGAGGGGCCGGCAGGCCCGGCTCAGCGCGCCAGGGGCTCGGTGTGGGGACCGCAGACGGGGGCAGGCGGGGCACCTCCGGACCCCTGTGAGGGGCTCGGAGCCCCTGTGCCAGCTGGGTGTGGACAGCGTGCTGGGCTGGACTGAGGCTGACACAGGGCCACGCTAATGGCCCAGGTTCCGGCCGTGAGCGCCAGTCCAGCTTCCCCACCAGCAAGGCTCCCACTGCAGCTTTGTCCAGGTGCCATTAGCATATGGGAGAACTCAACACGCTGGGGGCCTTCCTGGCTGGAGGAGTGATAGCACCCTGCCACAGCTCAGGTCCACCCAGAACCTCAGAATGAGACCTCAGGTGGAAGTAGGATCTTTGTGGATATAACTAGTTCAGGATCTTGAGGTGAAAACCTTCTGGGTTAGGGTGGGCCCTAAATCCAATGACAAGTGTCCTTAGAAGAAGAGGAGAGACACAGACACACCGGGAAGAGGCCTTGTGAAGGTGGAGTCAGAGGTGGGAGGGATGTGGCCCCAAGCCCGGGACACCAGGGATGCCGGCAGCCGGGAGAAGCTGGGCGAGGCAGGAAGGACCCTCCCCTGGAGCCCCTGGAGGGAGTGTGGCCCGACTCCCAGCCCGAATTCAGACTGCTGGCTTCCAGGGCTCTGACATGCTTCCCTCGCGGGGCGCCGGTCCGGTCCCACTCACCGTTATCGCTGTTGTCGTCCACCAGGATGACCTCCCTGAGGAGCTGGGAGGGCGTGTGGTTGACCACGCTGTGGACGGAGCGCAGGATGACCGAGAGGGCTTCATTGACAAAGATGAACACCACGGAGATCTGGGGCAGGTCGTCCGAGTAGGTCATCTGTCTGCACCTGCGGGAGAGACAGGGTTGGGGGCAGTGGTCCGTGCCGGGATGTGACGGGGAGGTGGGAGCCTGGTGCCCCCGCGGGATGCCCCCTGGGACCAGTTCTCAATCCTGCTTCCAGTGGAAGGGCGACAGCAATGCCACAGATGGAAAAGGACCGAGCACGGTGAGAGGAACAGCACGATGATGTTTGTCGCAGAAGGTCTGGACTTCAAGGCTCTGAGCCTGAACCCTGCTGTCTCCTTGCAGAGAGGCAGGGAGCTTGCACTTTAAGGGGTTAAAGTCCCACTGGGATCACACAGAGCATTCTTCCTTGATGCCCCTGGAAGGCGTGGAAGAGAGATGAAAGGAATGGTAGTCATCTCACAGTGCAGCCCAGTGGAGGGCCTGGGAGAGAGCCCAGCCCGGAGCCCATGTCAGCTCCCGAGGCCCAGCTCTACCTGAGCGCCGGGTGGTCACGGAGCAGGCTGCTGCTGGACACGTGGCATCTACTGGGTGGGTCCTGCGCTCGGCGGCCACTGTCCCCTGAAGTGGGGTCTAAGTAGACACTGCTGGGCTGCCCAGGAGGGTGGAGCGCTAGTGCCAGACGAGGGCTGTTGAAGCGGGAGAGATGCCTGCACAGGACAGTCTAATCGTGGCCTCCGCCCAACCTTAGCATCGAGGGTGAAATGGAAGAATGAAGTATCTTCTTCCAAAGGTCTTATCTTGGCTGTAAGGTTGTGGGAGGGGGAAAGATGGGGGGCAGGGAAAGCAAAATATTCCATGTTGCATGTGGGATGAGGCCAGTGACAGTGGAATAAGTTCACAAAGGGGCAAAGGGAGCTCTCAAAACTAGAGAAATGGGAAAAAAGGAACAAAAAATAAAGTAAGACAGAAGGCACCCAATCAAGTACGTTGGCTGCTACAATAAATGCAAACAAACTTACTCTCTCCTCAAAATGGCAGAGGCTTTTCTTTCTTTTTTCTTTTTTAGAGGCTTTTCAATGAAGTTAGATACATACACACTAAAGCATACTTATACATGCACACATTCACTCAGTCACACACAGCTCTGCTGTGTGCAGTTTACAATAAACACAATTCAAATAGAGTGATTTTTAATTAATTAATTTATTTATTTAATAAATTTATTTATTTATTTATTTTTGGCTGCGTTGGGTCTTCGTTGCTGCGTGCAGGCTTTCTCTAGTTGTGGCAAGCGGGGGCTACTCTTCATTGCGGTGCACGGGCTTCGCATTGTGGTGGCTTCTCTTGCTGCGGAGCATGGGCTCTAGAGCTCAGGCTTCAGTAGTTGTGGCACATGGGCTCAGTAGTTGTGGCTCGTGGGCTCTAGAGTGCAGGCTCAGTAGTTGTGGCGCACGGGCTTAGCTTCTCTGCGGCATGTGGGATCTTCCCAGACCAGGGCTCGAACCCGTGTCCCCTGCATCGGCAGGCGGATTCTCAACCACTGCGCCACCAGGGAAGCCCTCATCTCCTCTTCTAAGGACACCAGTCCTATGGGATGAGGACCCATCCTATGGCCTCATTTTGCCTCAGTCACCTCTGTAAAGGCCCGGTCTCCACACACAGTCACATCCTGAGGTCCTGGGGTCAGGACTTCAACCTGTGCATTGGGGTCGGGGGACACAATTCAGCCCCTAACGAGACCCAAAGGCTAAGGAGGGCCCAGCCAGGCTAGGACCGGGGCCGTCCGGTGCGGCAGGAGTGTGTGGGCACGTCTCCCATGGGGCGATGCACTGTCTCACTTTATTGTGTTCATCTACACGTAACAAATCACTCCTGTTATAAACATGTGCAGCTTACAAATGGTTGTTTAAATTAGAAATTGTGCAATATATACGGCTCATTTTGGTCCACCACAAATTTGCCTAAAAATAATCTGTTTTCCTTATAATATAATCCCCTTCTCAGTTGAAAAAAAAATTGGTTGTGTTAAATATTGAGCAGAGGGAATTCCCTGGTGGTCCGGTGGTTAGAACTTGGTGCTTTCACTACTGTGGCCCGGGTTCAATCCCTGGTGGGGGAACTAAGACCCCGCAAGCCGAGTTGTGCAGGCCAAAAAATTAAAAATCAATCGGTAAATATTGAGCAGATCGAAGGGGATGTTCCTCACACACAGGGAGGTATGACGTCAGTGAGGAAGTAAGAAACCCAAGACTAAAGCCCCGTTGAAGACAAGGAAGATTACCACCCTCCCCCGACCCCTCTGACCCCAGGTACCTGGCCAGTAGCGCACTTGGACTTGACCTTAGGCTGGAGTCCTCCTGTCCTGCCTTTGCACCCGCACAAGCTCCGGCAGCCACTGGGTGGGACTGTCCCACGATGTCCCTGCTTCCCTCCTCCGGGCAGGAGGTGCTGTGTTTCTGGGTTTCCTTCTGCACCTGAATCAGCCTCAGTTTCAGGGCTCAATGTCCTCCCACCCTGCAGGGACTGTCCCTGCGCTGAAGCCCGGGAGGCACTCGGTGGGGCGGGGGAAACAAAACTGGCCGCCACACTGCAGCCCTGGAAGAAGTCGGTCTAAGCGGAGCCAGAAGGTTCTCCTCTGTAATTGAAAGCCCTGTTCCTGTCCGACAGAAAATAAACCACGTTTATGGTGATTGGAAAGAATCAGAGTTCAGCAAGGGGGCGGCTCTGCGAGCTTGTAAATCTGGTGACCCAGGGTGGGTCTCAGGAGTGGGGCAGAGGCCGGGACAGAGGAACTCGGGCCCTGGGGCAGGAGGACCCCATCACCCCCTCCCAGAGCCTCCGGAGGTGGAGGGAGACCCAGAGCGCTCCCACACGCCAAGGCTCTTGGTTCACCGTAAAACTGAAGGAAGACGGGTGATACACTTTAAAGATTTCCACTTGACCGAGTAACATTTCTACGTTCAAACTTGAAGCTAACAGGTACAGGTCAGGAGAGAACCAGACGACATCGCCCTGAGCCCTCCCTCCTGCTGCCCCCCACCTGCTCCCCTTAGTGATGAACACGGTTCATTTCTGGCCCACCTGCTCTGGCAAAGCCTTTGCCTTGACTGTGGTCTCCCCACCTCTCCCTTGACCCTCTTCCTGGATGCGCTCACCGTCCGCTGAGAAAGGGCGTGGTCTCTAGGATGTGTGAGCTGGGCCCCCTCTGACCTGACCTCTTTGTCTGTTTCCTTTTGCTCACTCAATGGCTCCACGTGGCCCCAGTGCCTCCAGGAGCACGCCAGTCCTGCTCCTGCCTCAGGGCCTTTGCACGCCCTCCCCCACGCGGCCACGTCACTGACCGCTATTCTGCTCTTTCTCCCCTGGGCTGGGAGCCCCCAGGCAGGGCCCCCTGTTTGTCTGGTCACTGCTTCACGGCATCTAGAACGGCAGACGCTCCATGGGCTTCAATCCACAACATCTAAGAAGCTTCCATTCACAGCTCCTGGTGGAATCAAAGGTGGGGCATGAGGTGCACGTTTAAATCTGCGACATGTGTCGGAACTCTGAATAATTTTGTGTGAGGGAGACGTTAAAAGTCTAAACTTGAGCCTCGGGCTGAATTTGAGGATACATTTGCACGTACCACATGGGCACATGCATGCCCACACTCACACACACACACCCATGAGCCCTTGACAGGGCTGTGCCCCCGCCCCACTTGGGGCATCTGCCTTATTTGGGGGTCTCTCCAGTCCTGGATGAGCCACGTCTAATCCATCCAGATCAGGGTTTCCCAGTCTCAGCCCTATGGACTTTTGGGGCTGGATAATTCAGATAATTCTCTGTTGTGGCAGTCATCCTGTGTGTGATACAGTGCTTAGCAGCATCCGTGGCCCCCACCCAGGTTGAGACAACCCAGAATGCCTCCAGACATCTCCAAATGTGCCCCGGGGTGAAATCGCCCCGTGAGAAGCCCTGGTCTAGGATCTGGGGTCTGGCCCTGGCGGGGCTGGGATTTGGCAACCGTTCCAGCATCATGAGGCTCCCGGCACCCAGCCCAGCGTGCCCGGTGACTGATGTTAGCTGGAGTGCAACACTCCCTAGGTCCCTTCCTCCCCCTGAAAATCGAACTCCAGCCGGAGTCCTGTCCATCCTATCTCAGGCTGTGGATGTCTGCTGTGGTCCTGCTCAGTCTCTTCCTTGTCCCCCATAACACGTGTGGTTCACCCCCCACTGTCACATTCTAAGTCACTGGGTGGAATCCCAGCCCCTGGATGAAGCAGGGGGGACGTGATTGGGTCTGAACCAGGCAGCTCAGCAATAGGCTCAGGAACAGACACACAGAGCCATGGAGAGGTTGGCTGGGGCCTTGGGGAGATAGGATGTGAGGCTGGAGCAGCTGCATCCATCTTGCATCCAGTGGTCATGATGAAGTCAATGAGGCCAATAGCAGAGCAGAGAGATGGTGAGATGCCAGGTCCAGATGACATCAGCTGAGCCTCAAATCCAAGTCTACACGAAGCCAGTGCTTCCTCCAGACTTTGTAGTTGCAGGAATAATACATTCTCTCCCCATCTCTCTCTTTCTCTCTCTTTTTCCAGCTTAAGCCAATTTGAAATGGATCTTCTGTCAGTCCTGATCCTGCACAGGTCCTGACATGTGCATGATGCAAAGACACACTTGTGAATGCCCCTCAGGAGGGGTCTGCCCAGTCAGCCGCACCCCAGAGTCCCAGACCAAGCCGAGAGGGGAAGACAGGGGACCAGTGGGTCCAGTGCTCACAGACGTTAGTCTGGCCTTGGCCATTGCACACCCTGTCTCAGGACATCCCCGTCCAGGCGAGCTGGGGGCTTTCTCACATTGTTGGTAGAGATGACACCAGCTGCTTCATCCTAACCCTGTCCTTGTCTAGGACACAGACAGTCCCAGCTTGGGACCTCGGCTGCCTCGAGAGGAGGAGAGAGCCAACTGCCAACCTCCTCAGCTAAATTCTCGGCAAACCCCATTCTTTGAGACTTGGGTGTCCCCGCCATCCTGAGAGGCAAAGACTGAGCAAACTAAACACTGGAGGGGCTCTGAGAAGGAGCAGGAAAGCATCCTTGCCTTGCATGGTGCAAGGTGAGACACACAGACAGCCCAGGACACAGGAGGGGATGTCTGTAGGGGGCTCTGGGAACGATTCCTCTGTTCTTAAAGAGGAACAAGATGTAGGAACATATTTATTCTAGCCCTTTGGAAATTTGGCCTGTGAAGACGTGATGCTGAGAGCTATGGCAACCATATTGTGACCATGAGGAGATAAGCCCAATGCACTGAGCGTGGCAGAGCAGAGAGGTGGGAAGAGCCCAGGTCCCTGATGATGTCGTTGAACCACCAATGAACAACTCTGCCCCCCCCCAACCCCGAGCTGTGGACTTCTCACTATCTGAGATCAGGAATCCCGGGATTGTTGCAGCCACTTCAGACTTGCTAGGTTTTTCATCTGAAAGCATTCTCGGTGACACAGAACATCCATTCTTTTTAGGGGAATCCCACTCCTCCCTCGGAATGTCATCTAGCCCTTGTGCCCTCAGACATCACCTCATGACAGTCCGGGATGGGTGCTGTGGTAGATCATGCTTTCCAAAGACGCTGCAACGACAGTCCCCAAGTCCCCTGGGACTTTGCCACCCTCCCTTTGCACGACAGTGGGCTCTGCGGCCTCTCACCAACAGGACACAGGGGAGGGGTGCTACGTGCCTTCTGAGCTGAGTCACGAAGAGCAACAAGGCTTCGTGTGCTGGGACTTTGTTCTGGGGCCACGTGGCACCAGAGAGGCACAGGACTCTGCCCAGGCCGCCGCGCTGTGAGGAAGCCCAGGCCACACAGAGGGTCCACGTGTGGGTGCTTGGGTGGACCGTCCATCTGCTGCCAGGCGTGTGCACGCTGCCCCCCCAGATGATTCCAGCCCCCACCGTTGAGCAGCCCCCATCACACCTTCCCAGCCGAGGTCTCAGGAAGTACTGCTGAGAGAGGCTATTCCCCCTGCACCCCGCCTGACCTCCTGCCCCTCAGTACATTAAAACGTGGTTTAACGCAGCTAACTAAGCAGCAATCGTAACCAGGACAGGTGCGTTCCCCAAAGTCCGGCGGCTCCGTCCTGTTCTCGGACACATGCTGTCCTGCGTGGTGCTGGGTACACGCTGGACACTTCCCGCACGGGGCTGGGTACACGCTGGACACTTCCTGCACGGGGCTGGGTACACACTGGACGCTTCCCGCATGGGGCTGGGTACACGCTGGACGCTTCCCGCACGGGGCTGGGTACACGCTGGACGCTTCCCGCAGGCTGGCCGGCTTCACGCCCGCCCCCTCAGGTCAAGGCCGGAGGAGGGGCTGGGCTATGGGCCCCAGAGAGGCTCTGGCTCGGCTTCGCATGTCCTATCTGGAGCCCGAGAAGCAGGACATCCTCAACCACCAAGCCGTTTCACAGAGGATTTATACACCCACAGAGCACCAGGCGCGGTTACGGGCTCTCGAAGCCACTTCCGAGGTCGTGACTGGAATGCGTCGCACGCCGCGTCCCACCTGGCCTCCGGGGAAACGGGGCCATGGCAGCGACACTGATGGAAATTTATGGGGACGCCCTTTGTGCCGCTGGAGAAAGAAATGCAGGATAGAGAGGGGATGAAGTGGCAGTGGCCTCCCGGGGGGACAGCAAGCTTTGCCTGTGACAACAGGAAACACATCCATCTCCTGCCAGAGGAGACGGGTCTGGGCTGAGCACAGACCCAGGCAGCTGTACCCTCGGAAACCGAGAGGGACGTTGCTGGGAACAGCTGTCAGGAGGGTTCTTGGAAGCACGTCACCGGGGAGTGGGGATGCCTTCCGGGCAGCAGCAGCCTGCTGGGTTGACACGCTCCTGCCCTCTTGGGAACATCGATGCGAGCCTGGAATCCCAGACCAGTGCATCCCACACCAACACCTGGCCTTCCTGCCAGCCCAAGGCAGAATCCTGATGGGCACAGAGACAGCGCAGCCCCACGGAAAACCGGCAGAAGAGGGGCTGCTTGGGAAGGTGGAGAGGAGGAAACCTGAGCAACGAGGAACGCCAGAGCCTCCTGTTTTGGGGTCTTGTCTTTCCCAGCCTGAGTCCACCCATCCGTCCAGGCAGCTGGCTGCAAGACCTCCCAGAAGCAATATGTACGTGCACACACCCAGACGTGCGTATACTACACACGTGCACAAGCACACGTGCACACAAGTAAAACACTGCAAATATACATACAACTGCACACACACAGCATAGATGTGCACACGCGCATTACACGTGCCCATGATGCATTCACACGCACGCCCTCACGGGCACCTTACGCACAGCCACACTCTGTGGAGACATTAATGGCTCATATTCATTGGAGGAGCCTGTGCGCGGAGCTAAGGGTGAGTACGGATCTCAGACTCACCCTTCCACACCCAGGCCCTCGCTCACAGCTGCGGGCGACCCACACGCACCTTTGGAGAGACACTTGGGCTGAGATGCATGAGAATCACTGCACCACGTGTTCAAGGAGAAATGAGCACACACGCCACCCTCAGAGCTCAGAGCAAAAGCCGGTCAGAAACAGAACACTGGACCGTGCACAGAAAGGCCCCTCACACACACCCCTCATAGGAGCCAGGTGGGACAGTAACACGTGGGGTCGTGTGCTTATGGGCACGGTCGCCGTCTGGCTGCCTGGAGGCCTGCTCGTGCCCAGGAGAGCGAGCGGACTGCAAGGGTGGCCAGACCACACATCCCTGGGTGCAGTGCTGCAGAGGACCCCTGCGCCCACCTGGAGTGTCTCTGCCTGGGCAGTGAGGTCCATCGGGGCCCAAGTGTGCGACCTTCAGGGCATGTGACCTCCATCCCCTCCAGGCACTCCCTAGGGCAGTCCCTGGGGCCGCTGGGCCAGAGGCCGATGACCCGCCCCATGCCAGGGTCCAGCTCAGCGCAGGTGTCTTCTGTTGCCCCAGCAGCCCCAGCAGGGCCCTGGGGATCATCAGTAAGCCCTTAGGGTGGACAGTGGAAGGGAAGGGAGAGGTGGGACCCTGGTACTTGTTTGTCCGGCCCCCGACGGGATCTGGGGCAGCCCCACATTGAGTGGACCCTCCACGGGGCCCTTGAGTGGGCTCCCCCTTCCCAGCAAATTCCCAGCTGAGACGGAGCCACGGGGCAGGTGGCCTCCGATTTTCCTGTCTGGCTTTGTTAGCCTCCAACCCTGCTGCAGGGGGACCAGCTGGCTCTAAGGAAGAGCCCGGCACACAGGAGGGTGAGTGGGTGGGGCCTGCTCCCCTTGGTGAGCATCCCAGGCGGAGGAGCAGCCTCAGCTGAGGGGCCCCCGCCCTCCCCAAGCATCTCCTTCCCTGAGCTCCTGGGCCTGGTGGGAAGGGAAGGGGGTCTACTGGCTGCAGCAGGAGGAAAGAAACCAGCTCGTTTCCCTGACAGCACCGTGCTCTCCATCCCGCCATCTGGGACCCTTGCCTCCACTTGCAGACCCTCAATGCCGGTGGCATCAGAGCCCCCATGTGGAGCCGGATTGGCACGTGGCATGCGGTGCCTGCTTCCAGTGCCTCGCGATCACCATCCCCTAAATCCGCACTCATTACACTTGACCGCCGAGCCATGCGCAGCAGAGACGATTCATACGCACTGAGACTTCTCCAGCCCTAACGGGGGGTGGGGCGGGGGCATCACTGCAAGGGAATGCAGGACGGGGCCTCGGACAAGGCCGTTCATTTTTACGATGCCGTTTAATTTGGGTTTGCCAGTCTTCCTTCCATTATCCCGTGGGCCAGTCTTAATAATCAAGATCTTTGTTATGTGCTTTGTGGCATAATTAAAGCCACCGCTTAATCAGAAAAGTTATCTACCTCCAGACAAAGGGAAATCAATAATGTATCTAATGGAGAAAGGTAGAGAGAACTTTGGTTTGAGAGTGGATGGAATTGCCAGTTGAGGTGGGAACGCATGCCCACACACGTGTGCCTGCACACACACGCACACGCTCCTCCACCCGCGTGTGTTGTGATGACTGCACCTGCCAGATTGGATGGATGGGCTCCGGGGGCTAAAGGCTGTTCAGGAAACCAAACTCTGAAAGTTTCAAACAGGCGTAGACAGAGCTTGCATTTATGTATTGATTCATTTAATCCTCCATGCATATTTCCTGAGGGCCTCCTAAGCACCAGGCACGGCCACCGACGTGTGACAACGCGTAGCGGCTGCTGTTTGCGGAGCGCAAGGCTCCCCCAGTGCCCGCGAGCGAGCCTCGCAAGCCCGCGTGTCAGCCTGCTGCAGCGCCAGCCTCAGGCCTCCTCCCGCGGCGCCAGGCATCCTCAGCGCGGGATCGTGGTCATCTTGTTTCCTACCGCGGCCCCCTGCCAGGTCTCGGCTGGCAGTGCCGGGTCAGGGACTGTGGAGCGGGCTGTCGGGTGGGGCTGAGGCGGCACCGGCTGGCGGGTCTCTGAGCGCCGGCTCTCGGCGCCTGGCCGCATGGACGCTCTGCCGGAGCGCGCGGGGGCTTCCGCACAACGTGGCGGCCCCTGGTCCAGGGCGCCTGCCGGGCTGGCGGGGAGCCCTAGAGCTCCACAGCCTCACGTCCGCCCTCCTCGATGGGATGACCAGCCTCAAAAGCCCCCCTGACTGCAAGGGGACGGACACTGTCTCCACCTCTTGATGCGGGCGGGGCAAGGTTCCAGACGAGGGGTTTGCGTCCACCTTTGGAAAATACGATCGGTCACACCGGGTGACGTGAGGAAGGTAAGACTCTGGGGGAAATCACGCCACACAACAGGCTGCCTCCTGGATTTGCAAATAAAGTTTTTGGGGCCAGAGCCATGCCCGTTCATGTACCTATTGGCTGTGGCTGCTCTCGCAAGGCCCCAAAGCCTGAAACATGTACTGTCTGGCTCATGAAGTAATGAGAAACATGCACTGGTCTCTGAGCCCGCTTCTCAGACACAGAGCCGCAGCCTTGGAACCTCCAGGGCGAAGGGCGAGGTCGGAGTGTTCGTACTGAGCTCCGAGTGCCTTGGGAGTCCCTGGCTGACGGGAGGGAGTTTTGTTCTAATGAGGCAGCTCTGGGTGGACTCCTGGTTGGGGGCTGGTCATCAGAAGGACCGAACCACGATTAGAAGTTGGCGCTTTCAGGGCTTCCCTGGTGGCGCAGTGGTTGAGAGTCCGCCTGCCGATGCAGGGGACACGGGTTCGAGCCCCGGTCCGGGAAGATCCCACATGCCGCGGAGCGGCTGGGCCCGTGAGCCATGGCCGCTGAGCCTGCGCGTCCGGAGCCTGTGCTCCGCAAAGGAAGAGGCCACAGCAGTGAGAGGCCCGCGTACCGCAAAAAAAAAAAAAAAAGTTGGCGCTTTCAGCCCCTCCTCCCCACCCTCTGGGGAGGAGGGGCTGAAAGTGACGCTAAAAATGGATCATGCCAACGTGATGAAGCCTCCGTAAAAGCCTCTGAAGTACGGGATTTGGAGAGTTTCTGGGGTCCCGAACACATCCAGTGCCAGGAGGGTGGGATACCCCGGCTCCTCAGGGACAGACGCTCCTGTGCTCAGGACCCTCCCAGGCCTCCCGCTGTGCAGCGCTTCTTCCGGCTCCTCCCCCGTGTCCTTCATCGCGTCTCCATTCTAGAACACGCCAGTAAACACAAGTGTCCCTAAGTTCCGTGAGCAGTCCTAGCAAGTGTCTGAAGCCGAGCAGGGGTCACAAGTGCCGGGGCAGAGCCTGGAGCTGAGGTTGGCTTCTGAGCCCTGCACCTGTGGGGTCTGATGCCGACTCTAGGCAGAGAGTGTCAGAACTGAATCGAAGTGTAGGACACCCAGCTGGTGTCGGAGAATTGGCTGGTGTGGGAAAGCCCCACACATCTGATGTCACAAGTGTTGTGAGTGTGGCAGTCTTGTGAGAGTAAAGAAAAACAGGGAGGTTTTTACACACGGCCTTTTTCAGGAAAAGTTTTCTGACGCCCCCCACTGCAGAACATCAGGCACCAGGATATTGTATTTTACTGAGCAGCTTTTTCAGCCACTGCTGCGCTCCCTGGGTGCCTCAACATCCCTCGTGGGGCTCCTAGATTCTGCCCACATCCCTCTTGAGGATGTCACCCATTTCCTTCCAGGATCCTGACTGACCCAAGGGCCGACTTGAAGGCAGGCAGAGCTGATGGCTAACAGCGGCATCCCCTAGATCAAGCCGTGCCTGAAAGCCTACCCTTCAGCGCCTGAGCCAATACATTCCCTTTTTTTGCTTCAGCTGTTTCAAACTGGGTTTTAAGTCTTACCAACTCAGCCCCCAGAATGGTAGGCAATAAGGGGAATTCCTGTTGGAGGACTAAAGGTCAGGGAAGATCTCACTTCCAAATATAGAAGACTGGATGCCTGGTCATGCTCATGAGAAGACCCCAGTTCCTCGTCAGAAAGGCCCCTGGGGGACTGGAGCCCGTGTTTTAAGCGAGACTCTCATGAGGGCTGTCACTGCTTTGAATAATCCCCATGATGCAGTCCCCTGAGTGCAGAGGGAAGTTCTGGGTCGAGTGACAGCGACAGCAAGCTCCAGAGAGGCCCCGGGCAGAGCCTGTGGGACAGGAGAGCACTGGGGGGAGGGGCGTGAGGGAAGGGGCGTGGGAAGGCCCCTTTCCACGTCTGATTCATCAGCCACATCGCCTATGGGGGTAGGAGGGGTGGTCTGCACACGCGCCTGGTGCCAAACCCTCCTCACTTCTTTTTTGGGAAGAAATGGGATATAAACAACCAGGTGAGTAACTAGATAAAATCCACATTCTCTAATTCAGGGAGGCAGAGAGCTCCGCCCCTTCAAATCAGAGTTTCTGTAAAGCGGGTTTCTATCAATTAAGGCAGATTGTAAAGGTCAGCTCTTTCAAAGTTCGCCCTGATGTCTTCTTTTGTGACGTGAGAGTGACAACTGGGATTGATCACTCTGTCAGTTTTTATTTCGGCAGGCTGAGGTTTCTTACGGGGGATCTGAATCCTCAAAGGGAAAGCCAGAATCGCTCCTGCTGCTTGAGCAAATCCCAGGCCCAGCAAGACATGGGAGGACAGTGCTCCCGAGGACAGGAGAGTGTGCAGTGACACACCACACACATCAGGTGGAGCCCTTTCAGCTTAAAAAGCAGAAAATCCAGTGCAAATTTGCTTAAGCAAAAAATTTAAAATATATATGTGTATGTGTGTATACTAATTTACTGCAGAGTCTAGCGGACTTATTTTTAAAATTTATTTGTAATTTATTGCAAGTGGCTTCAGGGACAGCTGGATCCAGGTGCTCATAGCACTGGAACCCAGTTCCTCCCCACATCCCAGCTCTGCCATGCCCTGCAACCGGATTTTTTTCTTCGGTTTCACAAGTGCGCCCTGGGAGCTCAAGCTCTCCCCTCATGATGATAAGACAGTGCAGATCCCCAGGCTCCTAAACTTACAGTTTTACTTTTGGGGAAAATCTTGATTTTCCCCGCCATGGCCTCAGGTAATTCCAAGGCTCATGCTGGACTGGCCTAGACCATGTGATCTCCTTGAGCCAATCACTGTGGCTGGTGGACCGTGAGCTCTGATTGGCTTAGCCCTGGTCATGTGACCCACCCTGCAGCAGGGGTGGGAAGTTTCCGTGGGTCCCCACATGGAAACAGGGAGCTACTGCCCGAAGAAAGAGAACTGGATTTTGAGGAGGCGACCGACAAGCGTCTGCTACACGCAGACGCACATCTGTTCTGTAAGCACCACTGCTCTGATGTTGCGAGATGCGGCAGGACCGTTGGGAGACCCCTGCCCTTGGCCCAGGGCTGGGGGTGGTGGGCTGGACCCCTGTGGGCTGGGACTGCTCTGAAAGCGGGCCCTGGGGGGATTCAGGGGGTCACAGAGAGGCTTCAGCTTCATCATAACTTGGTCACGACTGGACTCAAGCCCAATGCCCACTGGGCAAGGGGTCCAGCCATGCAGAGGCAGCGTGGAGGGCTTCTAGAGGGTTCTGCAGGACCACCAAAAGAACACGATCTCTGGGAAACAGGGCAAGAAGGGGCTTTCTTCAGTTATGACAACAAATGCTATGAGGTGAAGGAGGAGACGCAGCAGAAGAACACCCCCCCACTGCCTCCGACCCAAGTCCAGGGGCTGCAAGCCCCCGGAGTCACAGGGACGGGGTGCTGTGACCCGATGTGCCGCGTGGCTCAGGAAGGTGGAGCACGGCGCCACTTCCGTACCAAGTCAGCTGAGGTGTCCCCACTAGGACCACGTGCACAGGAAGGGGCCAAGGCAACAGGTCTGGCTCGTGCATGCCCTGCACCTCCTGGGAGGTGACCTCTGAGCCCTTGGAACATCCTGCCTGAGAAGAGCGTCACCTTCACCTAGAGGCCTGGGGCCTTGCCAGGTGGTTTTTGCTACAGTGGGATTCATCTGGGGTCTCGGCTTGACCTCTGCAGGGGCTGGAGACTGAGGTCAGCCAGTAAAAACCCAGACACCAAGGCTCAAGGGAAAAAACAAACAAACAAAAGGCTCGAGGGAGCCCCGCGGCTGGCAATATGTCACAGCGTGCTCACGCCCCACTGGGGGGTAATCAGGCACCGTCCCTGTGAGCCCCACCATGAGGGCCAGCTGGAAACTCCTGCCTGGTGTCCTTCAGCGATAACAAACTGCACCACGTGTGTAACAGCTTTGCTGAGCATTATGACTCCTTTTAGTGAGTTATTGAACTTGAGGGTGGCCTTGGGGGGTCCCCCGAACCGCACCAGGGCTGCCCAGGCGCTCAGAGCTAAACGCCAGCAGCTGTGCTGACCCTGCTGGTGGGCAACTTAGTTCATCCTCCAAAAGTCAGGACACAACGGGGGCTTTCAGAAATCGACTCGCACTCAAACACATGCACACGCACACGCGTGCACACACACTCACACACCCTCAGAGCCCCTGACTCATTCAGGTCTGTGGCCGTCACATCTCGGCACCACCTGCGTTGTTATTTACTTTGTATGTTTCTCCAAATTGGCCTGTTTTACACCTAAATGCATTTTTTAAATTCAAAACGGCACCTTTATTTCGTCGCTGCAAATGGAAAGCAGCACCACTTATGCTAAATCAACAGTAACCATGAAAATGAAACAGCGCCATCACGAGCCGCGGTGGTCAAGGCGGGGGGGGAGCCGCCTGCTCCAGGCTCTCTGGGTATAATGCGACAGAAATGGAGTCACGAGACAGCCTAACCTCCCACTCTGCAGCTCAGGTCAGCCAGTTCCCACCACGCATCCCGGCTGCGGCTAGAGCACGGAACCTGGGCAGACGCGCTGGTCCCCGCACCCCTGCAGGCCCCAGCACTCCCTGGTGCGGCCACGCGCTCACTGCCAGCCCTGCCCCAGCGCCCTAGAAACTCGTTTCTGGGCATCTCACCTCACTCCTCGCACAGCAAGCCCTCAAGCTTGGAGGAACAGGGAGTCTGTGAGAACCTCTCCCTGGTCCTCCCTGGGCTGGGGTAGCCCCGAGGCCCTGTGTCCCCAGTGGAGCTGATCCGCAGCCGACCACCTGTACCCGCAACGATGATGCACCTTCTCGTGCTCCGGGCCCTTCCCTGTCAGCCTTCCCACCCCCTCCCAGGGCTTCTGGGACCACTTCCCAAACCAGAGTCCTGTCTCAGAAGCCACAACTGGAAGAGAGGCAAACCAAGACAGGCGCTAAAAGGAGACACTCCCCCGCACCCCCCACCCACCTTTCCTTGAAGGCTGCTCCGCGGACTCAGGACTCAGAGCGGCAACTCTGCCCACACGGCTGCCCGGCCCAGCCCAGCCCTGCACTGCAGCCCCTGCCAGGAAGAAGGTGCTGCTGAAAGTGTTTTCCTGTTCCAGGCTGCCAGCTGCAGGCAGGGCCACAGAAAGGAGCCTGGCTGCATGTCCAGGGTGCAGGCGCCCTGCTCGGCAGAAGTTAGTAAAGCAATGAGGTCCACTCAACACGGAGTTTTGTTCCAGTCTCGCCTCTGCTTTACTACAGGATGCAGTGATCTGAGACCAGGAGTCCTGAGTGACCAGAAGGCGAGGCACAGCCATCGAGGGGTCTGACTTTTCTGACGAATCAACTGCTGTGGCTTTGGGAATGGGGGGGACAGGGGTTTACAGGCAAGTGACAGAAATGGAATGCCTTTTAGACACGGGCGATGCTCATTTCAAGCAGAACCTCCACCCACCATCACGGCTCCTGCACCAAAAGCGGGAGGACAAACGCATTTGGCAGAGACTATGCTTCAAGCTGTGTCACTTGTCACTTGTGTCATTTGTATAAGTGGTCGCACCTGGAGCATCGGCGATGGCACTGCCCAGCTTCCTGGGCAGCGCCGTCCCTGAGCAGCCTCATTCCTGTACTGGGCACCTGCAGAAGATGCCCATGGCCGAGAGCAGAGAAACCGGAGAAGAGAAGACGGATGGGGGGTGCCCCACCTGCCAGGGCACCCCTCCCTCCGCTCTGCCTGTCCAGCAGATCCTGTGAACATCTGGGTGCCAGGAGCCCAGGCCTGCGGGGGGCTGCCTGGAGGTGTCTGTGGGAGGGGCAGCGTACTCACTTTTTGGGCCTGTAGTCAGGGATGGTCCTGTCCAGGGAGATGCGGTCGCTGAGCTGTGCGTTGTACCCGTATTCCTCGAACTTGCCCTCTGTCTCCTGGCTGTCGTCACGCAGTGTGGCCGCCATGCCGCCCTGGCCCAGGCCGCCCGGCCCCTCCACCAGACCGATGGGCTTGGCGAGCCCTGGCGGAAAGGAGAAAAGAGGGGGTCAGGCATGTCCCAGGACCTACCGTGTCCTTCCCCCGCCCTTCTCCCAGCCTCACCCTAAAAGGCCCTTTTCTCAGGTGCAAACTCTGCAAATTCCTCACATACTGCAGGATTCCAGCTCTAGGACATTGCAGGAAAGGCAAAGCTATGGAGACAGTAAAAAGATCAGTGGTTGCCGGGGTTTGTGGGGAGGGATGACTAGGCAGAGCACAGAGGATTTTTAGGGCAGTGAAGCTACTCTGTATCATTCTGTAATGGTGGGTACATGTCCATATACAGTTGTCCGAACCCAGAGCAAGTACGGCACCGAGAGTGAACCCTCATGTAAACTGCGGACTTTCAGTGATTATGATGCGTCAGTGCAGGTTCATTAATTGTAACAAATATACCACATTAATGCAAGGTGTTAATAACAGGAGAAACTGGGCCGGGGCTAGGCTACATGGGAACTCTCTGTACCCGCCACTCAACATTTCTATAAACCCAAAACTGTTCTAAGAAGCAAAAGCTATTTTTAAAAAATATTTACTTATTTATTTTGGCTGCCCCGGGTCTTCATTGCCGCGGGGTCTTTAGCTGTGGCATGCGAACTCTTAGTTGCGGCATGCATGAGGGATCTAGTTCCCTGACCAGGGATTGAACCCGGGCCCCCTGCATTGGGAGCAAGGAGTCTTAGCCACTGGACCACCAGGGAACTCCCATGGGTTTTTTAAAAATATAAAATAAAAATAAATTAACTTAAAAAATGCAAAGCAGCTGCCCCACGTGCTCACCAATCCTTGAAGTTGTTGGTCTTCATAATTTAAACTAATTGTACATCCACACAATGGAACGCTACTTTGGGATAAAAACAAAGGAACTACCAAATATGCAACAATCTGGATGAGTCTCAAAAGCATTATGTTGAGCGAGAAGCCTCCAAAGACACAGAGGAAAACACATGTACGACTCTATTTACAAAATTGGAAGAACAGAGGAAGCTACTCTATGGTGACAGCAGCGAGAGCAGGGGCCACCGGGGTGGAAGGTGGCATTGGCTGAAAAGGAGCCCTCCCGGGATGACCAGGGTGTGTGTGCATGTGTGGGTGCCTGAGAAGGTCAGGCCAGGCCAAGGGAGTGTTTTCTGGAATGTTCTGTTTGGTCACTTGTGCCAGGAGAGGAGACACCATCCCCCTGATGCCAGGGACCAGAGCAGTGCCAATCTAGCAACGACAACACCCCTTGCTCTCTCTGGGATGGATGAGTCTGGGGCATCTTGGTTTTGGGAGTGAGGTCCGGGGAGCAGAAGTTTAAGCCAGAAAGAGTTGGGATGAATTCCCATCCCAGAGATGCAGTTATTATCTTCCACAGAGAAGTCTCTGGTCCTAGCTCAGGCCACTAGAAGTATAAACTCAGGGAAATATCTAACATTGATGTCATACGCTGCCCCACACTGGGTACCAGGATCTTCTTTTGTGACACCCTCTCCCTCCTTAGGTTTTTAAATTAGTTAAACAAGGAGGCCACTTGGCTGGGGGATCTAATACACGGCCTATATGCAAACAAACCCAAACCTCAGCCTGTGAATGCCTCAAGGCTACGAAATGGAAACCCAACCACACACAGCCAATCACACACAGAGAATCACAGCCAATCACACACAGCCAATCACAGACACCCACACACAGCCAATCACACAGAGCTAACCACACACAGCCAATCTCAGCCAATCACAGCCAACCACTCACAGCTGGGCTTTAAGCCATACCAGTTAACGATCACTTTTGCTTTGCTTCAGCGCTTAATCTATACTTTCTCCAGCTGCTATGGGTGGGGCGCTCCTAAGCACTTCCAGTTCTAGGTTGCCCCATTCTAATCAATTTTTGTCCAAATATAATCCTTTTTGTTTGTTTTTTGGCTGGCAGTGCGCATGCGGGATCCCAATCAGGGACCAAACCCACGCCCGCCTGCAGTGGAAGCCTGGAGACCTAACCTCTGGACCACCAGGGAGTTCCCATGTCCAATATAATCTTAAAATTTGCAATATGCCTCAGTTTGTCTTTTAGCGGTTCCCAGCGAGGGCGGGGGGGGGGGAGCCGACCTCCATCCTCCACACAGCCGGGGGCTCCTCTGATCACCAGAGCCAAGGCCGCAGGCTCCAGGGACCACCCCCCTCCCCCAGTTCCCAGACCAGGGATCAAACCCGCGCCCCTGCATTGGGAGCACAGAGTCTTAACCACTGGACCCCCAGGGAAGTCCTGGGAATACTCCATTGTAAATGACAAATGTAGCGTTGGTATCTATGTAGGACTGAAGGATACTCACTGGATGTAAAATTGAAAAATCACATGACACAAATCACTTATCTTAATACTGCTATATATATATATATATATATATATATATATATATATATATATATGTATAATCATGCTGTTTTTAAACGTCTGTACTGTACTTGCAGTTTCTTTGAAAGGTTTGTAAATAGACGTCTCCCACAGGCAAATGTGCTTCCAAACCTGAAGAGAGAGTCTCACTGCTCGTGGCAGCCCAGCCTCAGAGTGCGTTCAGGTGGCCAGAGGGCAGGGGTTGCCCCGGGTGGGACCGCCTGCTGCAGCCGGGCCCCGGCAGCGTGGCTGAGACCATCACGCCAGGTTCCGCTTACGATAGGAAAATATGCACATGTTGAGAAATTCAAACCACCCAGAAAAAGCTATAAAATGAAGAGCTAGCGCTTCCTGTGCTCTCTCCCTCTCTCCAAAGGAAATGACTTTTTCTGGTTTTAGGCCTTCCCATTTTGCCCACTGTGGACACGCAGAGTAATTTTATGGGTCTAGTTTTTGTCAGCCAGAGACTATTTCCCTTGACTTCCTGGCATGAAAGATGAGGATTTAGTCCATTTCCCCTACCGCCTACATCCCGCTCCTGCCTCCCTTGATTTTTCTTAGCTATGTTATTATTTTTAGCTGTTCTGGTGGTTACTTTTGTGACCTTAAAAGGAACACTTAAGGCTCTATTTCTGGAAGTATCAACTTTAGCTGCTGTCTATGGACTCCTTACCAGGTTACAGGAGAAATTAACATACTCCTGGGATTGCTGTTCAATGGGTATAAAGTTTCAGTTATATATATTTGTTCCAGGGATACACACACACACACACCTCTGAATAAACTTAGAGCTCTGCTGTACAACACCGTGCCTGGTTAACAATCCTGTATTGTGCACTTAAAAATGTGTTAAGAGGTCATATCTCATGTTCAGTGTTCTTACCACAATATAAATAAATAAAATGTTGAATCGCAAAAGAAAAAGAAAAGACATTAACATACTTCCTTTGCGTCTCCCGCTTAGCTGCGCCATCCCTTTTATGGTGTCAAAGATCATTTGTAACATCTACATTTTGCTCTGTAACTGCGACTGGGCTTTCCACAGATTTGTCCATGGGTTGATTCCAAAACGAGAGAGGAGTCCACATTTGCCACACTGTGATTATGTTAATATTATTCACTGTGGAGACAAGCAATGAGGGCCCATGAGGACTGAAGTGGAATTCTATCACTAACTCAACCCGTGCACTTAGTGAAGAATTTCCAAATGTCAAGGCAGTATTGATTGCTTTTGTGATACTCTGTTAATTTCCCCGAAGTATGCATATTTTGGTTTGCTTTAGGTTTGCAACTTGACTTTCCGTACAGCTTTTTAAGATGAACGTATAAGAATGCTAAAAGTAGCTAGCATGTGTCCTTTAGATACCAGCACATTCATTCCCCACAACACCCCTGTGAGGTAGGGCTATAATTCACCCCATTTTGCAGATGAGTTAACTGAGGCACAGAGAGGTCCAGTGACCTGCTCAAGGTCACACAGTTTGCAAGCACCAGAACCTGCATCTGTGCGCAGGCGATGTGGCACCAAGGGAAGGCACTTCACTGTTGTGTGCGGCTGACTCTCCCAGGAGCTTCCGAATCACCTGCCTCGTGAGACAGGGTCCAGTTTCCTCTTGCAGACATTCCTCACGGAAGAGCTGGGACTAGAGTGAGGTGCCTGGGGTGCAAGATTCAAGGAGACGCTCGCCTTCAGGGTCCCCATCCCTCAAAGCCCTCCACGACTTTGCTTCTTGAATCAGCCATTTGCCAGGTGCCCACGTCCGCAAATGACCACAAAACACCGCTGCGGACGTGCTGGTGGGACCAGCTGGACACTGGCCATCGCTGGAACCAAAGCCCCGGGAGCCTTGTCCGTGCTCTTCATTGCTGATCTCCCAGCAGCCACAGAGCCCGGAGGGACGTGAGCTGGGAGAGTGGATGGAGAATGAATGACTGCGTCCGACGGACAGAGAGGGTGGGCAGGGAGCCAGCACGCCAACCCCAAGGGGCTGTACCCCTGAGACACTCTCCTGCTGGGCCCTGGAGGCGGGGGCTCCGCGGAGCAACAGCTGCCCTTAGATGGCTGTTCTCAAACGTGGGCAGCGACCCCTGGAGGACACAGAATGCAGGCGCCCACCCGGAGCATCTGATTCCGCAGGTCCGGGGTGGGCCGGAGAACTGGCACCTCTGAGAAGCTCCCAGGGCATGATGCTGCCGGCTGGGGACCCCACTCGGAGGACCTCTGCCGTGGAACAGGCGCTCACCGCCTTTCACCCCGCCACGAGTACAAGACGCACTGCAGGCGAGAACATGGTGCACACCCGGCCTTTGGGCTCCAGTGGGGCTGGAAGCAAGGGGAGGATCCTGGGTCGGCACCTTCTGGGCCTCACCCTGGGCCCTCTTGGCTCTGTGGAGATGGCCGACCCAGAGGAGGCTGCAGCGGCTCTCAGAGGCTGGCCCCCCAGAGCACCCTTGCGGGGAGGCAAGGGGTCAGAGCTGCCCGCCGCGGGTCTCTGATAGCCCCCGTCGCAGTCTCCAGAGCAGTAAAGACATGTAACCGCTCGCCTGATTGAGAACCCACGGATCTCGTTTCGTTTTCAAGGAAAAGTCGCGCACATCGGTGCTTCCCCGCAGGGTTCCCGGAGCTCTCATCCCACCTTTTTTCTCGTGTCCCAGCGTTGACTCACATCTCTTCTCCCAAAGAATTCCTTCTAAGAGGCGGGATTGATTGGTACCCCCGGGAAATGAGGGCAAACGGAGAGAGAAGAAAATTGTCAAGATTAAAGATGGCTCGGCCGTTACTGCAGGGTCTGAGGCCCACTAAACCGATGGCCAGGTAGGGCCTGCCAAGGCCTGCTGGAGCCACGCCTGCAACTGGGCTTTTGTCCTCACATCTCTCAGCTCCTGGCATCACCAAGCAGCCCGCAGGGGGTGGGGCCGGGGGTGGGGCCGGGATGGGGCCTGGGGCGGGTTTGGGGCTGGGGTGGGCCGGGGGAGCGGGGCTGGGGCCAGGGGGGGCGCCGGAGGTGGGGCCGGGGGTGGGGCGGGGCCGGGGCCGGGGTGGGGCAGGGGCGGGGCTGGGGCCGGAGGGCTGGGGGTGGGGGTGTGGGGAGGCAGCAAAGTGCCCTCGTTCCTGCCCTGCCTCTTGGGGCTCCCGCTCCAATTAGCCAGCCTCGGTGCGAGGGCCCCTGAAAGAGCAAGAAACCAGATTCTCCAGACGGTTCTGGGTTGAACTGTGGCCCCCAGAGATACGCCCAAGCCCTGACGCTTGGGTCCCATGGGTGCAAACTTATTTGGATATAGGCCTTTGCAGATGTAGTCAATTACAATGAGGGCATCCTGAATTGGAGTGGGTTCTAACCCAATGACTTGAGCCCCTTAAAAGAAGAAGGAATTTTGGACACAGACACACACAGAGAAGATGGCCATGAGACCACAGAGGCGGTGTTGGGAGTGATGTGGCCACGAGCGCAGGACACCTGGGGCCACCAGGAGCTGGAAGAGGCAGGAAGGACCCTCCCCTGGAGCCTCCAGAGGGAGCGTGGCCCTGCACACACGTTGGCTGCAAGGTTTCTGGCCTCCAGAACCGTGAGGGAACGAATGACTCTTGTTTCAGCCACCCGCTTGTGGTGCTTTGTTAGGGTGGCCCCAGGAAACGAACACACAGACCCACCACTCACACCGCCCACTGGGATGTGACCTGCAGCCAGTGGATCCTGAGAACTGCACGTGCCAAGGTGCAGCATCCCTCACATCCGATGGACGCTCAGGCCATCGTCAGGCTGACCTGCGCGGATGTGGGTGCAGATTCCAGAGGCACCGGCTTCCTTAACAGGAGCAGAGGGGTTGTTTTTCCTGTTTGAAACCCTCCACCTCCTCCTCCAGTGGAGGGTGCAGCAAACTTGTCATTTCGTCCTTGAATAGCCATGATTTTGAGAACAATGGGAAATTTGCATTCATTAGCTCGGAAACTTCTGTCGGACAGCTTTTCTGACAAAAGAAACAAAGCCAGCATCCTCAACGCAGTTCTGGGACTGGAGGTCAGAGCCGACGTTCGCCGCACTGGCCCGCCCATGCCAGGCACTGCCCACACCTGCTTCCATTACTCCCCACGGACCCTTCTATGCCAGGCGCCTTCATCTCCCCACTTCTCGGAGGAGACCACCGAGGCTCGCCATGGCCACAGAGCCAGGAGGTGGCGAGCCCAGCCTCTTAGCCACGTGCTGTAAACTTCAAAGCATCTCAAAGAAGCTTCTTAGAGGGGACTCAGAAAGGTCACCAGCTTTTCACTTTGACATCAAGGACATTTTAATTACAATTACTTGTCACTATTACTACCATCTCATGAAAGGAAGGTCCTGCACTACACCCTGGGCAGGAAGGATGCATCCTCATGGTAGCATTTTAGTGAAATACACCTGGCTTCCATTTTGCCCAGGCAGGTGGGGGCGCGGGGGTGAGCTTCAGGCCCACACTACAGGTGAGCCACAGGAGGCTCTCCCAGCACCTGCTGGTCCACGGTGCTCCTGGTCGCACACTTCCCCTCCAGGCAGGTAAGGGGCTCCCTCTGTGGGTAGGGGGGGAAATGCCAGTCAAGGTTAGAGGCAGGGATGGTGCTGGGAACACCCACAGTCAGCATGGCACGGGGCCCGACCAGGTGACGGTGGATAACAGATGCAGCCACGTCACAGCATCCAGACTGAACACAAGCCCTGGTCGGGAGACCTATGGAGCCCCTCTGCACACCCACAGGGGCCTCACATCTCTCCCAAAAGATGAGCTGCCAACTGGCATTCAGGGAGCTTCTCCAGCTCAGTGGGAATCGGACAACCCAGACTTCCCTGGCGCCCACTGGCTCCCCGCTTCTGCATTGCCCTTGGGGAGGGGCCGGGGGGGGCACCAAGGGGCAATTCTGCATCCTGCTTTCGCTGCCACTTAAAGTTATTGTCAGTGTCTCCTACGCTCTTATATGTGACTCGGTAATAATTATAATTAATAATCACCTTTTAAAGCACCACGATATTTAAACATTTACTTAACAGTTCCTATGTGCTTGTACATTTACTTATTTATTTATTTTATGCATTTAGGTTTGTTTCCTTATTTCAGATATTGAACTACTGGGTCAAGGATAAAATATTTTTGTGGATCTTGGTGCCAAATCACTTTCCAGAAAGTTTAGATTTGTTTTATATTGTTGCCAGCAATATATGTTCTTACTTCTCTAATTAGAAAGTGCATTTCTTCTGATTGAAAAGATCATAAATACTTATTGCAGAAAATTCTGAAGCCACACACACACACACACACACACGCCCACAGGACTACCCAGGGTCTCACTCCACAGGGAAAACCAATACCGGTATTTCAGTGCTCTAGATTATTTCTATAAGATTGTCTATAATAGTTTCAACTAAGTTTAATAAATACACATGATGCATATACAAGTCTGCATTCTGCTCTTATCACTACGTCCTAAGCATTTTCTTATGTCACAAAAATTCTGCGTAAGCGTAACTTTTTATGACTGCGAACATAAAATCTCATCTTGTGGCTGTACCATTTATTCCTTCAACCATTCATTAAAAATATATGAAGCATCTCAAATGCCAGGATCCGTGCCAGGTGCTGTGCGTAGGTTCCCGGGGGAACAGGCACAATGCCTGCCCTCAAGGGGCTCACTGTCCGGGCAGGAGACAGTCACACAAACGCAATCGTGGGCCAGTGTGCTGAGGTCAGCCACGCTCACGGGAAGACACAGGGCAGCTGCCCCCGCAGCCTGGGGTTGGGGGTTCAGACACGGCCTCCTGGAGCCTCTGGGGAGCTTTCTGAACCTGCAGGAAAGGGGCCCACGGAAGGGCCAGGAACACTAACCATCGGGTGGAGGGGGCTCAGAGGGGCCTGTGCTGAGTCTGACGGTCTGGCGGTGGCGTCCAGGTGGGAGGGGATGAAGGCTCCCTGCGGGCAAGGTGGCCTGTGGGCATGGGTGACCCAGTGCCTTCCCTCCCTCTCTCTCCCCCCGACCTCAGCAGACCCTCTCTGGTTCTTTCAGGAACCGGCCCTCTCCATGGCTGTCACCCATGTGGCCTGCCTTCTCCGCCACAGGGTTCCAATGAGACACTTCATCCCCTGGACACTGGCCAACGGTGGGCATGTGCCCCAGGAAGATTAATAAGCAGGAGACACAGCCCCCTCCTCTGATGTCTTGAGCACCAAGAATAAGGGCTTTGAGGGCCGTCTTGGTCTCCACAAAGGGAGGCTGCCCGTTCAGGTGTTCTCCATCCCAGCCCGGGTGGGTGGCCCACTCAGGTGCACTCCAGCCCAGCCCAGGTAAACAGGAGCTGAGTTGGCCAAGGCAGAACAGGGCCTGAGGCCCCAGCACAGAGGCCTGGTGGGTGGGTGGCTCTCCCAGGGGCCCAGATAGCTGGGAGCCCAGGCGGAGGGGGCAGAGGTGGGTCCCGAGCTGTAGGAAGCAAGTCGTCAAGGTCGGGTGGAAAGCAAGGCTCCGAGGGGCAGGCACAACTCAAGACCCTTTCCAAATCCAAAGTCCCAGCATGCTCCTACTGATGGAGTGCCCATCGGGGTGCCCACTGCTTCCAGAACATTCTCTGCTCTGCTGCTCTGGCCCAGAGCCCGAGGGGACACCTCTGGTGAAACGCATTTGGCTTCAGAGGCAACAATTTGACTTTCCAGAGGTAAAGTGTCTTCCGTTTGAGGGCCTGGGTGAACCGTCTCAAATTCATCATCTCTGCGGTAACTGGCAGGGATCGTGCACTTATGTGAAAGACCGCCGATCGCCCACAGCAATTCTGCTTTTATGGAATAATCATTTGAAGTTCCTTTCCCACGACCTGAGGGAGCACACTTTTCTAATTACAAGAGATAATTTGGAAGACGCAGTGGCGAGGAGATATCTCTATCCGAGCGCGGGTGGGAGACCCTATTCACGCGGGGGGCAGGGGACTGACTCTGGGTTGGAAGGCAGGACAGCAGGAAGGTGCAACTGAGGAGACGACTCAGGAGCTGAGGGGAGGAATTTGGAGCCCGTTTCCTGGATGCTTTCTCTTGTTGTGCCCTGAGAAAAGTGACGATGGCATTTCATGATAAATAGGGACTGTCGTTCGGCATGTGTCATAGGGCAATAGGGAGGGGTGGGGACTGTGGTGAGTGGGTGCACACATCCCACCTGCAGGGACTACTGCTCCAGATCTAACAGGTCCAAAGACATCAGATCTTCTAGACTTTCGAGAGGAAGCAGCAGTACAGATTCATCTCTCTGCATATCAGCAACTCATTCATATTTTGGAAAAAAATCTCATAAGTTAAGTAGCAAATAGGGTCTCTATCTGTTAGTTAGCCAAGACCGGTGTGGTGGGCTAATAGCTCTCAAAGATAGCGGGTTCTAATCCCCAGAACCTGTGGACACATTGCCTTAAATGGTAAACGGGACTTTGCAGGTGGGATTAAGTTAAGACCCCTGAGATGGGCAGAGATGGGTTACCCAGGAGGGCCCTAAACGCCATCACAAGTGTCCCTGAATGGAGAGGGTTGGGGGAGGTTTGACAGAGACAGAGAGGGAGCCCTGTGACGTGGAGACTCAGCGGGCAGCGAAGGCGGGAAGGATCCTCCCCTGGAGCCTTCGGAGAGCGTGGCTCTGCCCACACCCCGACCGTAGCCCAGGGAAACCCATTTTGGGCTCCTGACCTCCGGAACTGTGAGAGAACAAATCTGCGCGGTGTTAAGTCCCCAGCACGTGAGTTGTCACCGCAGCTCCAGGAAATGAACTCGACAGACAAAGCTGCTGCAACAGCAGGGGAAGCTAATGTCCTGGGCGGCTCCTCTCTCGCTCCTCTGCCCTGCGGCCCTGATGTCCCCAGGATGTGGCAGGGGACCAGGCAGAGCGCTTGCTGGAGACCTGCCCGCCAAGGTGGGGAGGCCCCCAGAGCTGGGGTCTTGGGATGGTCTGCTCTCACCAGCCCTTGCCAGTAGCCCTGGGCTGGGCAGTCGAAACCCTTTCATCTGCCGTCAGCACACGTGAGCCGTGGTGCCCCAGGGATGGCGGGAGCACAGATTGTCAGACCCGGAGGTTTGGGGGGTGGAGAGGCGGAAGGCGTCTGCTGAGGGGCCACATGAGCTGGTGGAGGCAGGGCCAGGCGTGGAGTCCAGGCGCCCGGGTACACTGGCCCAGGAGTCCAGGTGCTCTGGAGATGAGCCCTGGCCCGGGGATTCTCCAGCTGCTGGGCACCTCAGAACCTCAGGGCAGCCGGCTAGAGTACAGGTGCCTGGGTTCTGAGGTGCCCGGCAGCTGGACACGCCTCGGGACCCTCGGGCGCTGACCCTCAGCTAATGCGGACGGTCCGGACCCTGCAGAGGACCAGCCAACAGGAGGAACCAGCGGGGCTAGAGCGGGGATGAAGCCCCAGAGGTGCTGCTGTGGGTCCTGGTGTTTTCCCCACGTGGTGCTCTTGGAAATCAGGTTTCACGTGGAAGCCTGACTCCAGCTTTCTGGAAGGATCTGGCATGCTGGCCGCACGGGCCTGCTTCTCCACAGGGCAGCGATGGGCTGCAGCCGAGAGCTCCACCCCCGCCCCAGGCAGGGCCTCTGCTCTCTCGCCCTCCCTGCAGGTTTTGCACGGTGCCCTGGAGGTCGAGAGGTTGTGCCCCTGGTTTAGATGGATGGAGAGGGGTGCTGGGTTGAATGGTGGCCCCAAAGGCGTTGTCCAGAAGGAACCTGTGAAAGTAGCCTTATTTGGAAAAAGGGTCTTTGCAGATGTAACTAAGGTAAGGACTTTGGATGAAATCATCGGGATGAGGGTGGGTCTTAAATGCAACAACCTGCGTCCTTACAATTTAGAGAGACACTTACAGAAGGAGAAGCCACATGATGAGGGAGAGAGAGATTGGAATTAGGCGTCTACAAGCCAAGGACTGCCGAGGATTGCCGGGGGCACGAGAAGCTGGGCAGAGGCCTGGAACAGACGTCCTCAGAGCCTCCAGGAGGGATCAGCCTGCCAACACTTTGATTTCACACTTCCGGCCTCCAGGACTGTGAAAGAAGAAATTCCTGTTGTTTAAAACTACCCTGTTTGCAGTCATTTGTTATAGCGGCCCCAGGAAGCTCATAGGAGAGGGAAGGAGGAGGGGGAGGGGGAGAGGGAGGGGTGGGTAGGAGGGTGACAAGGGCCAGCTGCACACCCTGTGGTTGCTTGGCCAGCATCTATTCTCTCCATCCTTTCTATTAGTAGAACCTCAATTTGTCTTGGAGAGAAATGCATTCAGCTAAAAGGCTCGCCTCCCTGGGCTGACCTTGCAGCTAGGAGTGGCATGTGACCAAAATCTGGTCAATAAAATTTAAATGGCATTCGCTGGGTGGAATTTCTGGGAAACGTGTCTAAAAGGCGCAGAGACTCAGCTGGTATATGTGGGGTTTGTTTTTGGTTTTTGCCTTTTATCTACAGCCCTTCCCCCTTTCTCCTACCTGGAACTAGGACTCAATGTCTGGGGCTGGAGCAGCCGTCGTGTGACCATGAGGTGGAATGCCACACGAGAGGAAGGGGGGAGCTGCAATTCAAATGGGGTTGGGCTCTCGAGGACATCTACCAGCCTCGGGATGTCATGTTCACAAGAAAAACAAAGCACAGTGCAGCTAGGTCATGTCAGCTGGGGTTTCGTCAGGACTCTGAATTCTTCACCCAGAGAGGCAAGGCGGTTCAAGTTAGGAATAAGAGGACACTGCAACAAGAAAGGCCAAGCCGCCTCCCCCAGCCAGTGGCCTCCCACCCAAGGAGGACTTGGCTGCCCACCCTGAGCTGAGAGCCTTCCTGGGACGTGGATGGAGCCGCCAGCTCCCGAGGACCACCCCCCGGAACATCCTCTCCCGAGAAGAGTCATTTCACACTTGGCCAACCCACTCCTTCCAGCACAGAAACCTGGGCTATGTGGGCGACTGCAATTTTTCAACTTGGAAGGAAGCGTGGCTTTCAAGCTTCCAGCTTCTCTTTGAATCACCGATTTCCATCTGTCATAGTGACTTAAGCCAATATTCTGAGAGAGGGAACAGCCCAAATGGAGAGGCTGCCGGTCACAAGATAATCTGAGAGGAAGAAGCAGAATGAAGACACCTTTGGGAACCGGGTTGGACAGGCCCGTGAGGTACGGCCTCGGTGTTGGGACACCCCTGGGGACACACGGCTGCTGGCGGCCTAGAGAAGGGGACTCCGTCAGCAGGGTCCCCATAGGGACAGGACAGGCCAGTCGGACTGACCCACCGCCCTAAAACCACTAAGATTTAAAACAAAGTAACAAAATCAATCGTGAAAAAGCACTAAGTATCTGACAAGACGGGAAGAAATTACTGGGATGAGCGTGAAGAACACTGGAGATCTGGGAGATGAATCCAGGACTTGCTTTTTCCCCGGAGGATGTTCTGAACTCTGTGGACTTGGGGGCACAGGGGGAAGGAAGTCAGAGGGCCAGACGGACCCCCGTGTGGGGCATACAGCCTCTGGGAGGCCTGGGGAACGGCGCAGATACAGATCCTGCCCGTCCAGGCCTCCAATGAGGCCACAACTCCGTGTTTCCTGACGATGACCAGCACGCAGCAAACACACCAGGACACTCGAGAGAACAGAGACAGGCTTCAGACGGGCACTGCCGGGTTGTGGGTCCTCACGCTGCCCTCGGATCAAAGAGGCCCTCAGTCCCCTCTCCTAACATCACCCAGCAAGCGGGACTCCACAGTGCGCAGTGGAGAAATCCCCCGTCACCTGCCCGTCACCTGCCCGTCACCTGCCGGGCTCTAGGTGGTGTCCTTCCAGTGCCCGTGACCTTGGGGTTGGGGGGATGAGGGGTGGCAACGGTGGCCCCGGCTTCCCTCTTTTCTTCCCATATGAGAACTTAGGCTGATTTAATGTGCCTGATTATTAATTTTGATGATTACAAAGAGGAGATTAAAGCGAGAGCCCCTGGTTCGCCTTCGAAGATAACGTCCCTCCCAGCTTCAGTTTTAGCCACTCTCTCCAAACACAACGGCTAATTTCATTACAGACAGGTCTTTTAAGATTCCCTGGGGACCCAAACCAATAACATATTGTCAATAGTGGGAAGACAGACTGCCCTTCTGAAACTATGAAGCCATGAATATTTTGCAGGACGTGGCAATACCTGTAAAATATATTCTCACTGAGACTAATATGGTATTTGATAAATCTTCATACATAATACTCATGTTCAACTAATATGAATATTTATGGGGCCAAAGCCTGGGAGATAAGGGATGACTGGAAACATCTGGCGAAATGCGCTTCCTAGCTCCTTCACTTTGTAAAGCACATGGGCAGTGGAATGTCCCTCGGCCAGCTCTTGGGCCAACGTGCCCCAAATTTGGGCCTGATCACTGCTGGGGAGTGGGTACGGGGGACATTTGGGCGTCCTGTCCCTTCAGTGGTGACCTGGCTCTGAGCGAAGCTGCCCAAGGATGTCAGGGTGGCTGGGGCCCGAACTTCCCCACGCCCACCGCATCGGGCTCCGGTCCCGACGGCAGAATCTCCCGGGAAATGCTTGTCCCGTAGGCCAGCCCTGCTCTGGGGGTCACAGGCAGGAGGAGACCTCAGAGCCCACACTCAGGTCCCCAGGGAGCCGAGAGTCTGGGCAGCCCAGAGAGTGAGCCTGGCTCTGTGCCCCTAGCCCCACTGGACAGGTACAGAGGGCCTGGCCCCACCCTGGGCCTAGCTGCTGACATCCTGGGGCAGGGGCTGCCCGCCTTACTCAGGCTAGAGCCCCAGGACCTTGTGCATAGTAGGTGCTTATGAATGAATGCATGAAGGCACATATGCATGAATGAAGGGGCCACTGCAGGGCGCCCACCGAAGGAAACGGAACTGGAGCCAGGGGTGTTGCCCCCATGCTCCGTCTGGAGAGAGTGTCCCTCCAGACAAAGAATGATGGACGAGCGTAAGAGCTCACACTGACTCTGAAGATGCAGAGCGCCCCACGGCGTGGTACCCCCAGCTCAGTCAGCTTGGCCTTCGTGACAACACCACTGACAGGGGGCCTAACAGCAGACATCTATTTCTCACGGTTCTGGAGGCTGGAAGTCCAGATCAAGATAGCAGTTTGGTTCCTGATGAGAACCCTCTCCCTGCCTTGCAGATGGCGGCCTCCCTGCTACGCCCTCAGGGGTCCCTTCCTCGGTGTGTGCACGCAGAGAGAATGAGATCCCCGACCTCCTCTTCTTACGAGGCCACTAATCCCATCATGGGGGCCACGCTTATGACCTCACCTCCCCCTAACCACATCCCAGAGGCCCCACCTCCTGACACCAGCCCACTGGGATTAGGGCTCCAACATAGGAATTTGGGGAACACAGACATTTAGTCCATTGCATTCCACCACTGGCCCCCCAAATTCATATCCTTCTCTCATGCAAAATACACTCAGTCCTTCCCAACAACCCCAAAAGCCTTAATCCGCTCTGGCATCAACTAGGAAGTCTCAACTCAAGGGCTTCTCTAAATGTGTATCAGCCACTCACGTCCCCTCAGACCTGAGCCCCTGGACAGCTGTGGCGCCGGGCTCTCCAGGACCCAGAGCCAGGCGGGGGCCGAGTCCGGCGTCTCATTTTGCTCCTGGTCTGACCCCACCCCCTCCCCCCTAAATAAAGCTGGAATGTGTTTGAGTTGGAGGCTGGAGCGAAGCCACCAAGATTCAAACCCCACCTTCACCCGCGTCCTAACTTCAGGCGAGACGCTCAGCCTTCGTGTGCCCCCCTCGGGGTGAAGGGGGCAGAGCCCCCATCCCAGGGCTGCTGTGGGGCTGAACGAGGTGGCGCGCGTGACACCCAGGACGACGGGCGCTTGTGTTGTTTGTCCTCGAATGTCTCCTGACACAGGGGCCATTCGCATTTCCCCGCCGTTTGGGTTTCTCTCCCCCACGTTTAGCATCCCAGCCACTCCCACCAAGACAGGAGAGTCATGGGCCCACCGTCAAGTGCCTTCGAGAAGACCCGAGGGCAGAGTGGCGCAGGTGCAGCCAGACGTGGGCAGGTACGGCGACCACAGTTACGTGGTGCGGGCTGAGGCGGGAACGGAGGGCTGGGCGAGGCTGCAGTAGGCAGACCAGCTCCTGCTCGGGGATGGTCTGCAGGCTCCAATCTGCAGATCCGCTGCGAGCCGGGCTGGCTGCCGAGTCAGGACAGATCAGACCGGCAGTGGCTGTCCCCGACCCACCCTCAGAATTGCCCTCGATGGCTCCAAGTTCACCGAACACAGCTCTGTGGCCTCCTGGCTCCTCGCTAGCGCTGGGATGAAGTGAGACCAGGAAGAGGGCTGGGGACCTGTGGTACCCACCGGCCCGAGGGGGTTCCCTCTAATTCCCAGAGGCCACTCCAGCCGCAGGGCCCCAGGTCGGGGGAAGAGTCCTGGGCCCAGAAGAGCTGCCTTTCCGGAGGGAGGTGGGGTGCAGCGTGAAGACACCTGCCCTAAGTGGCGCTGACTGAGGATCAGCAGGTCCCTGCTTCTTGGGTCCTTCTGACCCCACAGGCCACCAGGTCAGGAACAGAGATGCCAGCCCTTCCAGCAGCGGAGGGACCTTGGAGGCGAGGAGGTGAAGGCCTAGAGCTTAGCAGTTGACTTCCGCGGGTCTCAGAGCCACGTGAATTTTCTCTGGGTAGCTCTCTGGACACACTCGCTCCCAGCTGCCAGGAGTCTGCTCTGACATCTGCAGCCCGGGAGGGAGCACGTGCCTCACAGCCCTGTTCGCGGGGGCAGCAAGGGCTTCCTGCAGCCCCAGGCAGTGCCCAGCGCTCTTTGACTGTGCCACAGGGTGGGGCCGCCCTTACACCAGGACCACGCCGGATACGAGGCTGTCTTCCTCACACCTGCGCCAGGCCAGCTGTTCATCTCCACAAGGGTGCGCGGGGCCCCCACCTTCCTGGGTCTCTGTCCTCCTCCAGCCATTCCAGATGCCTGTCCCGCTTCCTCACTGCTTGGCTTTGCACCCTCTATGGGGTCTCCTCCCATATTCATTCATCCATAATCCATCCACCTCCCCACCCATTCCCCTGTCCACTCAAACATCCTCCCTCCCTCCCTCCCTCCCTCCCTCCAACCATAAATCCATCCATCCATCCAGTGAACATTTATTGAGAAACTATTATGTGTCAGGCATCATGCTAGCCATCTGTCCAAATTCTGCCTCATTTCAATTCTTTTCCTTCCATTGTCTTTGCTCACATTTCTGAGGACCTATTATGTGTCAGGCACTTTCACATGCATCATCTTGTCTAGTCGCCTCAAAATCCTTTCATGGGGCTTCCCTGGTGGCGCAGTTGTTGAGAGTCCGCCTGCCGAGGCAGGGGATGCGGGTTCATGCCCTGGTCCGGGAAGATCCCACGTGCCGTGGAGCGGCTGGGGCCGTGAGCCATGGCCACTGAGCCTGCGCGTCTGGAGCCTGTGCTCCGCGACCGGAGAGGCCACAGCAGTGAGAGGCCCGCGCACCGCAAAAAAAAAAAAAAAAAAAAAAAAGAAATCCTTTCATGGAAGGATGATCACCCTCCCCATTTCACAGATGGGAAAACCGTGGCTCAGCGAGGGGAACTGACCTGCCACGGTCTCCCAGTTGGGGTTTGGGTCATCTCTCCAACTCCAGTGTGCAGCTTCAAACTCCTCTCCTTCCAGGAAGCCCTCCTGACCTTCAACACAGCCCGTCAGCACCGTGCTTTCTTGTCACTCACACTCACTGCCTTAGAGAACAGAGAATGCCAGGCAGCTGCCTCCCCGCTACCGGGCTGTAAACTCTCAGAGGAAGGCGCCCAGGCTCTGAGCTCTGGGCACCCCGTCCTGTGCTCTGCAAGCAGCCAGCGTTGGTTCTGTGAACAAAGTGTGAACTGGATGAAACCACCTCCCTGATCCCCACTCCCCAGCTTCCTGTGGATGCCTGGGGGCCATGCGTTTTTCTGCAGGGGTGGGGCTGCATCAGAAAGGGACCCACAGGGCTGGCGGAGTCGGTGGAGGGAAGGTCAGGGGACTGTGGACAAGCGGAAAAGAGAGCTGGAGCTCTCAGCCAAGTCAGCTGAGCGAGACCCACGCGCCAGGCATCGCCCAAGAGCTCACATGCTTCCCTCACTTACTTCTCACAGTGATACAGGGAGATAATCAGTATTTCATCCCATTTTACAGGTGAAGAAACTGAGAGCAAGGCTGTGAAGGAAGCTGCCCAAGGCTGCAGGGAGCAGGGCTGCTTACCCAGGTGGTCTGGCTCTGCAGCCACATTTTAGCTGCAAAGCTCTGCTCCACCAAGGAAGGTAAGCTTTTCTCCTTCCCTGCGTCCACTGCTAAGAGCTCAAGCACATGGAATATTAACACATTTTCCACAGTCTGCTCACATAGTGTGAAAATAGTCCCTTGCATAACCCAGGCACTTTCTGTTACTTTCTTTCTCTGAAATGAAATCGAGGCTTGCTGGGTTTCAGATGCAGGCTGCGCCCAGAGCTGGCTTTGACTGGACTGTATCCTGTTAAAAGTACAAGCAGTCCTTTTCGCTCTAGCCGGAGGCATAAGCCCTCACCACCGAGCTGACCAGGCTGATGTCTCCCAGTCCATCCCCAGGGGGGCGGTCCAGGGCAGGGACCCTGGCGCCAGCGTGCCGGGGTCCAAATCCCACCACTACCGTCCCCGCTGGGACGTCAGCCCCGAGAGGCAGGAACCCGTGCCTCAGTCACTCCTGACTCGGCATCAGGAACACGTGAGGAGTGAAAAACACACGGATAAAGGAGATTTTCCATCATTCCAGAGAGGGAGAGCTTCCGCCTGCAGGGGAGTTTCCGAGGACCCCTCTCGCCATGAATCGGCCTTACCCCTCCCTCCTTTGACACCTGGCCAACCTCCCTTCAAGGGTACCTGTGCTTTTTGAGAGCAGAACAGAGAAGCTGACCAAACTGTTCCAAGACCTGGATCCCATCTGGGAATGTCCTCAGTGGGACATCGGATATGGAAATGGATAGAGACTTTTTTTTGTCGAGTTTCCAGCCAATGAAGGATAAGCTGTCCTTTCAGAATACGGTGCCGAAACTTTGAAATATGCAGATTGCTGAGCTGAATTGTAAATGCAATCACTTAGCCCCGGCACACTCCCGAGGCGGGGATCACCGCCTGCATGAATTATTCCTAGAAGCGCCGGCCCACTAGATCTGCAGACAGAAGTCTGCGGATAGAGCCAGCCCAGGTGAGGTCCGCTCCTCCCAAGGGAATTACGTGAGGGGTGTTTATCTCAGGGTGAAGCATCCCTGCCTCTCGTCCCCTGAAAATGCCAAGGCCCAGGTCTGCACAGCGCTAACCTCTGTGACCGGAAGTGGCCTCGGTTGTTCTGACTCACCAGTGGTCAGTTGGGGTCAGAGCCAGACCAGCAGGCAGAGGATCACAGGCAAAGAAGAGGAAAAAAAGCAAAACCAACGCGCTCTTAGTCTTCTCAGGGTGAGTGAAATGTAATTGCAGGCAGCTCCAGCGGAGGAGAAGGGAAAAGGTGATTCTTGTCAAACACCCCGCTGGCCGAGGCTGTGTGAAGCCTGGGCTCCAGTTGGGAGCACCAAGTATTTTCTCACTTTCTGTAGTAAATCAACAACAGTGGGGGAGATGTGAGACGGATGCAGGGGGATAAGGCCACTCAATTAATGACCCGGAGCGGGGGGAAGGGCCAACCAGTTAAATGCTGCCACTTTGAAGCAAGACCTGCCAGGACCCGTGATTAAATCCCAAACAGACTGCAGCTGTTCTTTCAGCCACGGTGGCTTTGACTGTTGGGATGGGCAATGCAGGACATTTTAGCTCGTAAAGCAGATTGAGGGAGGATGGAGATGGATGAACTCAAGCTGGAAAGGCCCCGGAACCAGCGGGGAGCTACTCCTGGAATTAAAACTCACAATGAACAGGGGAAGCTTTGTGATGAAATGTACATGCCCTACAGGTGGAATGTGGTCTTCAAAATGGAGCTACTCATGCACAGAAGGGGCTCGGAAACCCCTCCTGAGAAGTCGGCTCTCAGGGGTGGGCGGGCTGGTACAGGAGTGCCACGGAGGCAAGGGGTGGTCCAGTGACGCGGCCAGCCCCCCTCCGGCCTCAAGAACCTTCCATGCACTTCTCAGACTCCCACCCAGCCCCTTCTCCACGGCGCTCTCCTGCAGGCTCCACCCAGGTGTGTCGCGTAAACGGTACTGACGAGGCATCCTCCCAGTGCCACAGTTTGAGGCACTTGCTGTCCTCATGTGGCTTGTGCTCTCGTGTGACGTCTGAATCCCCGTCGCAGGTGGGGAAACCTTGGACGCCTCCCCAGATTCAGCTTCTCAGCTGTGGCATCTGCCTACTGCCGAAGCAAGAACCACAGCATGGGAAGACGGCTGCACGAGGAGACACTTGCTCCCTCTGTGGCCCGAGAGTCCAAGGGAAATGCCTTCTCTCCACCCTTCTGCTTCTCACCTTCCCCCGGGGGCCTCCCAGCCACAGCTCCTACAGGCTTCGATTATTAAAACTCACGGTGTTCAGACTCTTGGTAGGATTTCAGCTTCCCGATCTGAAACCTGGGCCCCGCCGCAGCGGAGGCAGCCTCGGGGACACACGCCCCTTGGCAACATGACAGCCCAGCTCCCCACTCTTCCCACCCCCTTCCTCCATGCCCGCAGCCCCCGTACCATCCCCTCTGCTGCTCTGATGCAGACCCGGGCTTCCCAAAGTGTGAGGTCGGAACCCTGGCAGGACCGGCACACAGGATAGGATTGTTGGCAGAAGATGAACACGGTGTTAAACAGCATTGACTCGCGCCATGCGACTTATCCCCTTTTAAAGTCTGCCTCGATCTCCCGATTTCTTCAAGGAGAAAGTCTTGGTCTCATGCCAATATATCCCCCATACTCGAGAATCTCCCTTTTAACAAAGAGAGGGCAGGCTTCCGGCTCAGAGCCTCTGGTGACAGCTGCATCACGGTGGAATTAAAGGGCATGATTTTGTTTTCATTGCGTTCATTCACGTAGTCCCCTCCTGCTTATGGGTACAGTGGTGATTTGCCTTTTAAAATAAATTTATTCTAAACAAAACAATTGTTTAGAGAAAGAGCCGCTCACTCGCTCAGCCAACAGATGTTTATAAGGCACAAACTATACGCAGGGCGCCTCCCTAACCCTTGGCATCTAGAGCTGTGAGTAAAACAGACGCAAATTCCCACCCTGAGATGAATGGCAGAGCAGGTGTTGTGCACAAATCTGGTGAAACAGTACCAGTCTTATGTGAATGTCTCTAGTTTGAGAGACAGCAGGGCCAGCAAGTACCTGTTCCCAGTGGAGGGGAGTGACGTTGGCAGGGCTGGCGGGAGGGGGCCTGCACCTGAGATGTCCAAGGCCATTGCCTGGTAGACCACAACTGGACCTTCTGTTATTTTAACTTGAACTTTTAATAAGTGCAGAAATGTAGATCATTCTGAAGCGAGTATGCTTTTAGCAGCTGCCATCACTAACTTTCTAAACAACCTGGGGCAAGTCCTGCTGTCTCACTGGCCCTCAGCTTTTCCATCTGTACAATGGGCCCATGGCGTTGACTTCTGACTGTAATGGCTTTGACCTCTGACTGTAAAGCACTTGGGCTGGGGTGGGTCTGGTTAGAGGGAATTAACGCACATGTGTCTGAATTTTAAAAACCAACCAACCAACCCAAATGGAAACCCTCCCATCCCATCCCCAGCTTGAATTCAGCCTCTGCTCCTAAGGGGTCATAAGAAGGCAGAAGGGCTTGAACATACAATCAACTGAATGGGACTCTCTTTCCCTTCTCACTGAGTTTAGAGGTTCTCCAATTCCACTTTCGAAAGACTCGCTGTGCCAGTTGCAGGCAACGGAACCAGGGATGCTGTATTTTATGTGCAATTTAAGATATTCAGAAGGATGATTTTTGTCTATAAACATTTTTTCTTGCCTTGAGCACTGAATTTAGAAGCAAACTCTCGTGTACATACAGGATGTGACTACACTGCATTTCCTTAAAGAATATTTTCCCCCGGGTCCTGTGAATTTGAATCTACACACACTACTTAATAAGTCTTTGCTGAGGTCAACAAGACATCTCAAGTAAAGGTCACTGGACCGGCTAAAGAAAGGGTGTGGGGAGAGCTGGGGAGAATACCCTGCCTCTGGGCCCTGCTCCCGGGGACAGCCTTTCCTTCCCACCAGCTCCTTCAAGCCAGGAGAGGTATTTCTAGAAAGCAGTCAAAGCAAAGGAAATATAAGCAATTAATCAATTTTGTTTGGGTTTCTCCCTCTCCTTTCTAAACTCAGCTGAATTAGTGTCGAGTAGAAACTCCAGGAATCCATTTCATATTTCTTGGATCTAAAACACAACAGACACTAGTGCAAAGGGCAGCGGCTCGCCTCTTCCAGGAAGCATTCTCTTTGCCGTGCTTCAACACCCTTTAACACGGGAACCGGTGCCAGTTTGAAGGGGTGAGCGCTGCTTTCACACAGCTTCTTGTGAACAAAGGTCAGCCCCACTCCTGCACTGTCCTATCCTTAGGGACCGACCTGGGCTGAGTGTTAGATTGGGGCTCTCTTGTCATTTCCAGGAACAAATACTGAATGACCCCTGGGTAAGATGCTATGCTAGGCACATGGCCTAAGAGAGGGATGCAAGACGGATTCATCAAAGAGAGTGGGGTTGGGGGGAGTGGACAGAGGGACAGAAGAGTTGGAGGAAGGGGTGGGTAAAGAAAGGAGAAGGAGGGCTTCCCTGGTGGCGCAGTGGTTGGGAGTCCGCCTGCCAATGCAGGGGACGTGGGTTCGTGCCCTGGTCCGGGAAGATCCCACGTGCCACGGAGCGGCTGGGCCCGTGAGCCATGGCCGCTGAGCCTGCGCGTCCGGAGCCTGTGCTCCGCAATGGGAGAGGCCACAACAGTGAGAGGCCCGCGTACTGCAAAAAAAAAAAGAAAAAAAGAAAGGAGAAGGAGAGAGGGACATTGATGACGAGGAAGAGACTTGCTGAAGGGAAGAGGAGGAAAGATTTTAAAAAGAAGAAAGGAGAAAGGGTGGGAGGAGGGGGAAGAGGGAAGCGAGGGGAAGGGAGAGAGGAAGGAGGGAGAAGCCGGGAGACAGGAGAGGGAGAGGCTGGGGTGGGCCTGGGGATAACACTCCACTTTCCCGAAACCCTTCATCATCTCCCATCAGTGTCGGGAAAGTCGGTCGAAGGTCTTGGCTTTTTCTGCCTCCAAGAATCCTGGTCCCTTCTCACCCTGAAGGGTGGGGAGAACGGCTCTCGGTGCTGAGCTGGCCGTCATGATGTGACAACCCGACACACTGCCAGTGTTTTTATATAATCCTCTGGTTTCCCCATAAAACAGACCATAACACCCTGGCAAGTATACTTCAATAAAGCTGTGTGCTATTACTGGGGCACGCCGCCTTCCCAGAGATGAATCACTGCCAGAATGGTCAAATGGCAGTTGAACCAAACTTTTCTCCCCTCGTGGCTTCAGCTGAGCAGGAGAGATCAGAAAAGCCACGGAGCCCACCAAAAGTACCTCCAGAGAAAAACCAGGAGTTCGCGGGTGGTGAGAAGGTGCTTGGGAAGCCAGAGGATGCTCTGCCTTCCCCGAGCAGGTGGGCACGGCTGCGGACAACTCCTGCGTTCCGGGTGTCACCAAGCCTCAGGTTCAGAGCCGCTGCTCCGAGGCCGGCTGGGCCTCCAGAAGAAAGTCCTGAGATGACCCTCACATCGGGCGGGCGCCATGCAGAACAGGCCCTGCCTGTGCAAGCTGACTCCCAGATAGCTCCTGCCAGAGCCTGTTGCTGACGCTGCCTGAGGGGCGTTGCTGGGTCCACTGATGCAGAAACCAGAACAGCACAGGGCAGAGGGCCCACGAGTGAGGTAGGCACTAACTTTCCTCCTTCCTCCTTGTACCTCGGCACCGAGTGAACCGACGGGGGAGCAGTCGCTTTCTTCTGCTCCGCTGCATCCCCAAGTGGAAAAGTACTCCCCCCCTTCCCCTCACCCTCCTTGACTCCCACTCTGACTCTCAGGGTGACCCACACCTGCTTGGGATGAAACAAGGCGCCCACCTCCAGGAGCTGGGCTTCCTGTAGAAGCTTCCAAGGACTCCAGGGTCCATCTGGGTAACTTAACACCTGCCAAGCCCCTGCTAGGCACTGGAGTCTCTTCATCCACGAGCCACAGGCTCACGGCCTCAGACGTGGCCCACGACTCTTTGTGGAGTGAGCCCCGAGCATCCCCAGGACAGGGGGCTGAACGGGCCCAGTGGCCGGGGGTACCTTTCTCCACCAACATTTAAAGGACACCTCTGAAGGGCAGTGCCACCACCCCACCTCTCTGCACTTCCTCCCCGAGGGAGGGGAGTGAGTCCTGGCTAAGCCCCGATGCGCCACATCTCCCAGGGCATCACAGCTCTTGTCCTGGGCACCGCCTGCTCTTAACGCAGGCCCTACAACCTCTAGAAGTTCTTTCACATCCCCTCGGGGGACAAGGCGGATTCCCCTCATGTGTGCTGGGGGGAGGGGGGACGGTACGCAAGGGTCCACTGGGCGAGTGAATGCGTGTGTGGCCAAGCAGGCCAGTGCCCTCTGCCACACGGAGCCTTCATCGCCTTTGGTCTCCTGCCTAATTCCCTGCCAAGAAACAGGAGTTCGACCCCAGCCCTGGTTGGCCATCGGGCCCCTGGGGTCCTCGGAGGTTTTAGCGGTCGGGCGCAGTGCAGCGTCCCAAGCACGGGGACGCTTCCCCCCTGCCCAGCGCCTCTGTCCCGAGCGGGGCGCTGGCTCGGCTCACCGTTCAGCTGGGTGTAGACCACCTCCTCCAGGTGGTCGAGGCGTTGCAGGATGGCCTCGCGCTCCGCCAGCGCGCCCACCGTGGCGTGCCGGCTGCGCACCCGGCGGTCGGCGCTGCGCACGATCTGCACCGGCCCCTCTGAGCGGTCCTGCAGGCGGCAGTACACCGAGAAGAGGATGATGCCCACGAACACCAGGATGTTGACCGTCAGCAAAGTTTTGATCTTCCTGGCCACCGCCATGAACGCGGCTGGAAGCTGGGGGCTGCCTCACCCGCGGGGCATCCCCGTGGGCCCGGCGGCCGCAGGAGCCTCCGTCTGGCCCGCTGCTTCGGGGACCATGAGCCAGCCCGGCTTGCCGCGGGCTGGGGGCTGCGGACCCGCTGCGCGCTCTGTCGCCTGTCCCCGGGAGCTGTCCCTTCAGCACCGCCCGCGCCGGCTCAGCACGCCCCTCCGCCTCCCGGGTTCCCCACGCGCAGGGGCTGCCCGGGGCCGCGGATGCAGGGGGCACCCGGCATCCTCTGCAGAGGGGCGCGGCCCAGTCTCGGGGGCGGCGGGGCGGGCCTCGGGGCCCGGAGAAACGACGGAGGTGCGGGCCGGCAGGCGCTCGGCTGGCGTGCGGCTCCTGCCCTCCCCGCCGCCACGGCGCCGGTGCGGAGTGACGCGGCCGCCCAGCTCATCAGCATGCAAGCGGGGCCCGCACCCTCCCCCGCAGGCCCACCCTCCCGGGACGCCCCCTCCGGGACCACCCTCCCCTCACCTCACCTCCCCTGCGGGGCGCAAGGTCCGGCGCGCGCTCCCGGCGCCCGAGCAGGGTGGGGCGGGGCCTCGCGCTCAGGGTACCCCGACCAAGGGCATCCGGGCGGGGGCGGGGGGGTGCGGAGCACGCGCGCAGTCTCTCTCCACGCCCCCTCCCCAGACTTGACCGACCGAAGCGGGGTCCTGGGGAGCGCCTGCTCAAGGCGGTGTAGTCCGCGCGGATGAGCAGGGGTAGGCGGGGGCGTCTTTATGAGGAGAAGCGGGGACAGTAGGGTCAAAGCCACCTCGGTGGCTCGTCTCCCCCTTCCCTAGGCCAAACTGAATCTACTCCCGGCCTCCCTCCCCTTGCCCCTCTCTGGGGCTGAAGGCTGGGGAAAGTTGAGCCCAAGGACGGGTGGGCCGCGCTTGAGAGTCGGTGGTACCTAGGGGCACCTCCAGGCGGAACTGCGAAACCCACCAGGAGGGGGAAAAGGCGCAGACCCCTGGGCATCGGGTGCTCCAGGTCGGGGTCCTCAGACCTCAGGGGAGAGCAAACCCGGCTCACCGCGTCTCCATTCCCATCTCTAATCTAGCCCCAAGCTCGCGTTTTATAGATGAGACAGCCGGGCTCCGTTGGAAACTGAGCGGCCAGAGGCAAGGGGTTCTGTCGACTTCACGCTGTCTCGCCAGTGCCTCATGTTTACTTGGTGCTCAGTAAATACTTGTTGAGTGAATAATTGTGGGAACACGCATTAAGAGCTGGCTTTGTGGGGCTTCCCTGGTGGCGCAGTGGTTAAGAATCCGCCTGCCAATGCAGGGGACACGGGTTCAGCCCTGGTCCGGGAAGATCCCACATGCTGCGGAGCAACTAAGCCCGTGTGCCACAACTATTGAGCCTGCAAGCCACAACTACTGAAGCCTGTGCATCTAGAGCCCGTGCTCCACAACAAGAGAAGCCACCGCAATGAGAAGCCCGCGCACCGCAACGAAGAGTAGCCCCAACTCACCACAATTAGAGAAAGCCCACGTGCAGCAACGAAGACCCAACGCAGCCATAAATAAATAAATAAATAAATAATTTTATTTTAAAAAGAGCTGGCTTTGTGCTGGTCCCTCACTATACAGAGATGAATAAGATACTGACCCTTGGGCTTCAGGGCTCTCTTGGCGTGTGTGTGTGTGTGTGTGTGCACATGTCTGTATGCATGTGTGTCTCTGTGAGTGCATTTTGTTTTTTGGCCACATCACGTGGCATGTGGAACTTCCCTGACCAGGGATCGAACCTGTGTCCCCTGCAGTGGAAGTGCAAATTCTTAACCACTGGACCTCCAAGGAAGTTCCTCTGTGTGTGTATTTGAGTGTGTGTGTTCATATGTGTGTCCACATATGTGCATTTGTGTGTCCAGAGGTGCATTTATGTGTGTACATATGTGTACATGTGTGTATTTGTCCATGTGTGCATTTATGGGTGTGTCCGTGAGCATGTACCTGTGTGTGTGTTCGTGTGTATATGTGTGTGTATCCATGTATGAGTGTTTAGGGGAACTTTGGGGTCTCTGGCTCTCGGTCCAGTGCTCTTCTTGCAAGCATACATTTCTAAACGTCAGACATACTAGCCTATCCAGCATGGAGGTTCTGTGCCTCTTGGTAGATTCTCCTGAGAAGCCGAAAGACCCCTTGCTCCTTTCCCTCGTCAAAACTTTCTTTTCTTTCTCAGGAAGTTTGTCCAAGAAAGGCAGAGAGCCATCAGCAGGAAGGGCCCAGCCGTTGGGACTTGAGGCCACAGCTGGCTACAGGGTGTTCGCCTGAGAGGAAGCTGAGATTCTGTTTTTCATCATCATTCTGGGAGAGTCTCACATGCAGCAAGTTTGATAAACACTGGTCTGTTCTTGGTAAATAGCCGTTCCCCTGTCCCTCCTTAAGAAATACTGTATTTTTCTGTTTATAAAATGCCGAGTTGTAAGATGTTTCCCCATTTTACAAGGATGGCTTTTGGAATAAAAATACAAAAGGTTAACATTTACACAGTGGGTAAGATTGTGCCAGACCCTGTTCTAGGTCCTTTATGGCCATTAACCGATTAAGACCAACAGCAACGGGCATGATCTAATTAAACTATGAGGAAACTGAGGCAGTGAGAGGGCGAAAGCCTTGTTCAAGGTCACATCAAGGGCAAAGCATGGATCTGGGCTTCAAGCCCAGACAATTTGGCTCCAGAATCAAATGTATTAGCCACTGTCACTCAAGAAAAGAAAAATCAAGCACTTTTCATTAGATGTCTATTGAACATGACGTTAGAGTGGTTTTGCAGAAGGAAGCATTCTTTTGTTCATGTAAACACATTAAGCTGCGTCCTAAGGTTTAGCAGGAAATGATGCATCCGCAATATGCATTCACATCTGGCTACATCTCATCTGAAGTAAAAGCACATTGACCTGGGAAAGCTTGGGGGTACTTTGCAGGGCGGAAATGCATCAGTCCAGCCGACTGGTGTTCATTTGATTTCTTAAACATGCTGAATGCTCAGCAGCAAGTTGTGAGATATGCTGCAGTAACGTGGCTCTAACGCAGGACCGTGCCAGGAGAAGGACCAGCCCGCTTCCACCAGGACCATCTTCCCTCTGACAGAGCTCTGGCTTCCCGGGGGCTTCCTCAGATGCCAGCCCTTCAGAAGCCGCAAGGGAGCCTGCAGTCCACAGTGCTGATTTGCCAGCCTGGGAAAACCCTCACCGGAATTGCGGATACCAAGTGGGAAGGCATCCACGGGACTAAGGGAGTCTTGTGGTCACAGCCTTGAGGCGGGCAGGCGTCTGTGCTGGTGCAGGCCACGGGAAGGCGGAACCATGGAAATACAAAGTGGCCCCGGGAAGGGACGTGCTAGGTCCTCTGATGTCCTTGAAGTCAGCCTCCGTCCCGAGGTTTGCCTTGAGACAACACTCTTGTCTGAACAGAATTCACTCTGACTTGGGCCTTGTCCTTTTGTGGACCACAAACTGAACCTCAAGATTCACTAGATGATTCTCTCCTAGCTCATGGAGAGGAGGGCGTTTCCTGTTCAGAATTCAGCCTGAGTATATGGCATGCGGTGTTTTATTATCTAAACGTAACAGTCAGGAGAGCCTGGGTGGTGTTGCAGAAACAAACGGCCAAATCTCGGCAGCTCAAACAATGTGGGGCTATTTCTCGGACAAGCTGCATATCCACGGGGGTCAACAGGGGAGTTTGCTGACGACTCACCTCGGGACCCAGTCGTCCGAGAGCAGCCACCTTGAGCGTTGCCTACAGCTGTGCCGAGGGGAGAGGAGAGGAGAGCTTAGGGGGGGCCTCACGCTGGTCATTAAACTCCCAGCCTAGAAGTGACACCTGCTATTTCCACTCAAAACGTATCCTCCAGAAAGTGTCATGTGGACCACCCCGCACCAACAGCTGGGGTAGAAGTGAAATTCTGCCATGCACTTGGAAGAGGGCGATCTGGAGATATTTGGGTGAATAACACTCAGGATCCACACAGCAACCTTCCAGAAAATTAGGATTTTATTCCAAACTCCTCCCACACTCCCAAATACCAGGCTCCCCAGGGTAGCAACCCAGGATTGTTGTCAAATTAAAATTTAATGCAACCATTTTATGGAAGACTAAAGCAAAAAAAAAAAAAAAAACGTGCGGTGAATTTTGGTTTAGACGGGAATCATTGATGAGGCTGGACCTCAGGCATCTGCTCCTGAGCCAACATCCTCTGAGAATTGCAAGCTGAGCTTCTGAATGATGGGGCTCCTCCCCATGGGGATTCTCAGCTGGCAGGGGTCCAAGACGAGGGCAGAGGTTGTACGGGCCAAGTTCTTGCTGAGAGATTGACCCCCAGACACGGAGCTGCAGGAACACTCCAACAGCTCCAGTTCATGACCAGAGACAAAGTGGGGAGCTAATGACACCCCAGGATCCCAACTCCAGTCTTGTCTTCCCCTGCCTCTGACTTAGGCCACCAGATCTGACTCTAAGCAGCTTTAAAGAGGCAACAGAGATGTTGGCGGAGTCCGTTCCTTAACCACGGGCCCCTTTGGATGCCCCCCATGACAGCCGGTGGGCCTGCAGCCCATTACCCCCACAGATGGGTACATCAGTCCTCGGGCAGGTGATGCAGGTGCACAGTGGGTGGAGAGGCAGGGGGGTCTGAGATCTGCAGGCCAGACCACCACCTGCCTTCTCCGGGCACAAAGGGCACCTTCCACTGAGCCAAGAGAGGAAAGTAGCGCCAGGATGACCAGAAAGTGCGTGCAAGGGGTGGGGAGGGGGAGCAGGGGTGTGTGAGAGAGAGATGGACAGGGAGAGAAAGATGGGAAGGACGGGGAGGGCGGAGGAGAAAGAGAATTTGGTGGGAGGTGGGGTGGAAGGGAGCGTCCATCGCAATGGAAGACGCTGGGTGTCGCTTCCTGCTGTCATTTCTCCCCAAGACATTCTAAAATGGTGATCGAATTTGCGAGCGTCCTCACCGCCTGAATCACGTCTGGCCCTTGGGTTCTGAAGCTATAACCCAGCTTCACAACTGCTCCGGCACAATGACATTGTCTATTTCCCGACAGTAATGGTTCAAATGTCTGTTCCTCACTGGTCTCACGTAGAACAAAAACCTCATCTAGGAGGCCTTCCGTGTCCGACTCTTACTATATTTACCAGACACTTAAAGAGCGCTTACCACATGCCAGACACTCGTCCAAGTACTTTACAAAATGCATTCATGCAACCCTCAAAGGGAAGCGCCATTATGCCCATCTTGTAGATGAGGAAATAGAGGCACAGAGAGGTTTAGTAACTGCCTAAAGTCACACAGGTATCGGAGATGGAGCTGGGATGCAACCCAGGCCACCGGGCTCCAGCTCTTAAACTCTACGCTCAGGTGCCTCTGCTGCCAGTAAGCTATCTAAAATATATTCTTCCTTTTATCATATTGAAGATTAATCTCTCCTGTTTCCTACTCTCCCATAACGCTAACTTGTCCCTTCATCACAGGTGCCTGGGCTGCTGAATCATTAATCCACCAGGGTATTCAAAGCACCACCAAACAGCACCTTAAATCAACAGCATTCAGTCATTCAGCAGGTGCGTCTACAACCAAGGCAGGGCTCACAGGTCAGGCTCATCTCTGCTCCATGATGTCTGGGGCCCCAGTTGGCATTAAGGAGTGGAAGGGGACCATCTGAAGGTTCATTCACTCGTGGCTGTCGTTGTGGCCAGTGGTTGGCTGGGACCTGGGCTGGGCTACCGGAACACCCATGCTGGCCCCTCCGCTCACACTGGCCCCTCCACGTGGCCAGGGCTTCCTCACAAAGTGACTGCCAATTCCAGGACCAAGCCTGCCTAGAGGGCCAGCCACACTGCCTCTTGTGACCCAGCCTCAGAAGTTACACAGTGTTGCTTCCGCCACCCAGATTGAGGGGAGGGACACAGACAACATCTCTTTGTGGGCATGTTTTGGAATCACTCTACCTGGGGACCTCTTCCCTAACCAGTCTGATGAAATGTCTCTTGCTCTCACTTCCCAGCTGTTGGAAGGATATGGCTCAAGCCTAGCTGCACGGAGGACCATCCCCCCCGGTGGAGCCAGGGGTCTTGTTTGTGTGGGCATCATTCTTGATTGCAGTTAGGTTTTAACAGCTACACCACTTGAGCAGCTGAGTCTAATGTCATAAACCCTGGGCTGGAGTCCCAGCGGGGCAGATGCCGTCAGTTGCTTAACCAACCTCCCTTCCTTCCCTGTTGCAAGAGCAGCAACAAACGCCTCTTGGCCACAAACGCCTATTTCAGACCAAGAAGTAAATCTTGATTAGTTGAAACCAACCCATGATAGGTCTATGGAAGGTGCTATGGTCTGAATGTTTGTGTCCCCCCCCCCCGCAAATTTCATATGTTGAAATCCTAACCCCCAAAGGTGATGGTATTAGTAGAAGGTGGGGCCTTCGGGAGGTGATTAGGTCATGAGGTGGAGCCCTCAAGGGTGGGGTTAGTGCCCTTACTAAAGAGGCCCCAGAGAGCTCCCTCGCCCCTTCCGCCATGTAAGGACACAGCCGGAAGTTGGCAGTCTGTAGCCTGGAGACGACCCTCACCTGACCATGCTGGTGCCTTGATCTTGGACTTCCAGCCTCCAGAACTGTGAGAAATAAGTATCCGTTGTTTATACGCTACTCAGTCTGTGGCATCTTGTTATAGCAGCTCCAATGGACTAAGACAGGTGGTCACATTAGCCAGTTGTGGCCGAGAGTGTAGGCAGAAGTCTGCAGGGAACAGCTTGTAGGAAAGGTTTTCTTCCTTGAGTAAAAAGCACTGATTCTACTGATCTGGCCAATTTTCCCTTTCCCCCTTCCATTTGTCCTCTCTGGAACTCAAATGTGATGCCTGGAGGGACAGCAGCCATTTGGTAACCATGAAGCTACAAGCATATGGATGAAGGTCAACACCCATTAAGGACGACAAAACAGAAAAGTGAAGGAGGAAGGTCTCTGACAGCATCACTGAGCAGCTCTCCAGGACTGGGCTGCTGGCCTGTGGAATCCTGTTACGTGAAACAAATGAACTGCTATCGCTTGAGCTGCCATTAGCCAGGCTTTCGGCCCTGCATCCCTAGTCAATACGCCTCATGAGCCACTCCGCGGTTCGGGGCCGGCTGAACCACTCAGTCATCCACCACAAGCACAACTTCCACGGTGCCCTGACTCATGAACCCCCATAAATGTCTACCGTCCTATAGCTGGAGAACAAGGGTGACGTGTCTTCCCCGTCCTGTGCTCTGAGCAAGGAGCTTTTAGTGACTGCAACTAGCAAACTGTTGCCAAAGCAACACGTATAACCTGGATCTGCCCTGAGCACCCGTGGCCTCTGCTTGGGGCTGTGTGCATCCAGGGCTGTCACTGCACCCGGGGCACCCAGGCTACTCCAAGGCCAGAGGCTGCAGGCTGCTTGGTACCTTTGCAGTGAAAGAGGCAGGGAGGGAGCTTCCCATGACCTTGGCTGTCTTCGCCCTCAGAGCCTTGTCATCAGCTGAGCGCTCTGCGGGTTGAGGAGGGTCACCTGCACCCAGGTGGGAATGCTGCTGCAGGCTCTGCCAGCCCCACATGGCGCCACCCCCACCCTACCTGTGCCCGCCTTGCCTGGGCATGGCTCGGCCCACACCTGCTTCTCTCTGACGGGGCCCCTTCTGTGGTCCGTGCCGACCTGGAGTCTGGCCCCTGTGGAGGAGATGGACCACCAGGGCCTCCTGAATCCCTGTCCCTCTGTCCTGCCCTCTGTGGCTAAGCTTCCTGGTGCGGCTGCCTTTACTTCCTGCTTGGATTCCCATCCTCGGTTCCCCCTTCAGTGGCACCCCTGCCTTCCCACCAGAAGGGCTCTCGTGAAGGTACTTGCCAGACTCAGGGACCTGCTCTCAGTTCCTCCCTCACGCCCCTCCCATGCTGTGCTGGGACGTGTTTAACATCAGCTCTGCGGGGGGAAGAGAGCAGTTGTGTAGGGTTTGCCAATTTCCGTTGTGTAAATACTCCCATCACGGCTGGTTTCAAGCTGGCAATGTGACACCACTGAACATAGAGTTGGGGACACGCCCAGTTGGGCTTTGTGCGCTGGGTGGAGCCTCTCCGCCCGGCCAGCCCCTCTCTCGGCGGCCCTGACACCAGGTCGCTCGCCTTTCTCGGAAACTGCTCTCCAGCTAGGGTGGCACCACCCTTCCTCGGATTCCCTCCTGCGCCTCTGGCCTCGCCTTCTGGGTCTCCTGTGGAGACTGGTCTTCCCTGCTCAGCCTTGAAGTGTGGCGCCGCTCAGGGCCCTGTCCTTAGACCTTCCTTCAACGCACTCCACCCGACTGCATCCACACCCGCTTCCATTTCTGTCCGAACGCCCCAAGTCAGCATCTTCTTCCCATACTGTGGAGCTTAGGAGAAAAGCCTGCGGATACAAGCCCAGAATGGCAGAGACCTCAGCGAGATGGAGATGCCGACTCCCCGGGTCCGTCCAGGCGACTGGTCCCATCCCGGTCTCTGCCCATCCTGTGGTTCGGTGGTCCACACTTTGTAATCCTCATTCCACACCACACCTTTCTTTCCTTCCCAATCAGACCACACAGCACAGGTCTTCATCACCTCTTTAAGTTGGTCCCCATGGGCTTCCCTGGTGTGCAGTGGTTAAGAATCCACCTGCCAATGCAGGGGACACGGGTTTGAGCCCTGGTCCGGGAAGCTCCCACATGCCGCGGAGCAGCTAAGCCAGTGCGCCACAACTACTGAGCCTGCGCTCTACAGCCCGCGAGCCACAACTACTGAGCCCACATGCTGCAACTACTGAAGCCCGTGCACCTAGAGCCCATGCTCTGCAGCAAGAGAAGTCCACACAGCACAACGAAGAGTAGCCCCTGCTCAACGCAACTAGAGAAAGCCCGCGCGCAGCAACAAAGACCCAACACAGCCAAAAATAAATAAATTAAAAAAATTAATTTTTTAGAAAAAGTTGTTCCCCGTGACCCCCATCCCTCTTGCCGTCCGTCATCGATGGTGGCATGAGGATTCCTTCCAAAGCATAGCTCCAGCAGGGGTGCCACACTTTCTCACATGCTTCCACGGCTCGCTAGTGCCTCCAGGATAAAGTCTGCCCCGGCGCGCCTCAGGCCTCTGCACGCTCGCTCTCCGCTATGTCCCCAGCACCATCTGCTGCTGTGCTCCATCTCCCCTCACCACTGGTCGATAAAATGGAAACCTGCGCTGTTTCCTCGACACCCTGCCCCGTGCCCCTGTGCTTGAGCTCAGCTGTCCCTTCCCAGGAATCCCCGGACACGGCTGGCTGGTAATGGTGTTATCACTACCGATTTGCAGACAAGGAAACTGAAGCTCAGAGACGTGAAGTGACCAGCCAGGCCACACAGTGGGGAAGCTGCACAGCCAGGATTGGCACGAGGGCAGTCGTATGCCAGCAGGCTCTGCCTCGTTGGAAGCGAACTTGGATCTCAAGACATCCAGAGTGTGGGGCCTCAGTCATGCAGGCCCAGGGCTGCCACCTCCCCCTTACCTGGAGGACACGTTTCAAGGTGCCCGGTGTGCTGCCAGGACAGGATAAGGGGGCTCAGCAAGTTCCTGAGGCCCAGAAGACCACGACGAAGGCCCTTTGTTCAGGGTTCCTGCTGCTGTCATGCGGGGAAGTGATGTGACCTGGGTCAGCGCGTTATCAAAGAGAAACAGACATCTTTGCATGAGGAACGTGAAAGTACCGTCATCTGCAGAGGGACATCTTTGATCTCCCTTTGTGCTGTAGGTAGGGTTAGCTCAGAGCCCACAGAGAACACCTCAGCTGGAAAAGGCCATTACTGGACACTCTTCCTTCTGCCAGAGGAGAAAATCTCCATCTAAACGGTTTTCATTTCCATCGACTCCCAGGCCTGGAGTAGACCTGTAAGCTGGCCGGCCAGCCCGCCCTTATCGGGTCCCTTGAAAGGGTCTAATAACCCAGGCTGACTTGAAAATACAGCATTCATAGTTTCCAGGGACCCACTGCCCAGCCTTCGCGGGGTCCTGTCCAAGCAGAGGGAGGCTGCAGCCTCTGGGGAGCAGCCCCAGCGCGGAGCTGTGGGCCGCCGATGACTGCGGTGTGCTACCCACGCAGTCGCCAAGGCCGGCCGGAGTCAGACCTTCGTGGGCCGAGGCTCCCAGAGCGGCATGGGGTGCGGGTGAGTGAGCGAAGGTGGCCCCGTGCCACACACGGCCCTGAGAGGCTGGGAGCGTCCAGCCTGGACTTCCGCGAGCTGATGGCCGGGTCTGACCACAGAGGAAGCTGGGGGACACACAGTGGCTTGGGAGCGAGCAGAAGGCCCCCGGAAGGGGCCCCTGTCCCGGGGACACGCTCTGTGGCTCCACCTGACCTGGAAAGATATCAGCGTCGGGGCGGAGTTGGAGGAGGTTGTAGACACAGAACAATTGCACGATAAGATCGGGGTTTTTCCCCAGCTTTATTGGGGTATAAATGACAAGTAAAAATTGTAGATACTTAAGGTGTACAAAGTGATGATTTGATACGCGCATACATTGTGAACCGATCATCACAATTAAGCTAATAGCACATCCATCACCCCACTTAGATACCATTCTGTGTGTGCGGTGAGAATAACATTTCCTCTCAGCAAATTTCAAGTACACAGAGCAGGTCTGTTAAACACAGTCTCCACACTGTCTGTGAGATCCCGCTTGCAAATGGAACTTTCTGCCCTTTGACCAGCATCTCTCCATCCCCCCCACCAGCCCCTGGAAACCGGCATCCTACTCTTTTCGCTTTTACACACATTCCACATGTGAGCGAGATCATGCGGTGTTTGTCTTTCTCTGTCTGGATCATCTCACTCGGGTCCGTCCATGTTGTTGTAAATGGCAGGATTGCCTCTTTTTTTTTGCGGTACGCGGGCCTCTCACTGTTGTGGCCTCTCCCGCTGCGGATCACAGGCTCCGGACGTGCAGGCTCAGCGGTCATGGCTCACGGGCCCAGCCGCTCTGCGGCACGTGGGATCCTCCCGGACCGGGGCACGAACCTGTGTCCCCTGCATCGGCAGGCGGGCTCCCAACCACTGCGCCACCAGAGAAGCCCCATGGCCTTCTTTTTTTTTAATATTTATTTATTTATTTGGAGTCTTAGCCACTGGACCACCAGGGAAGCCCCAACATGGTCTTCTTTTTAAGCTCCATGTGGGAACAGAAGCTATCTGAGGGGGCCCTCTGTCTGCTCAGTTGGCAGCCTCGCAGGGGGAGGGGTGGGGCTGAGGCCTGGAGAGTGACCGGCCCTGTGGTGGACCTCTGTTTTCTTGCCGCCCACCCATCACCCCTTCTTCTGGAAATAATGTCTGTTTGGGGGCGCCACCCCTCATTCAGCCACAGTCCAGGGGCTTGCATGGCTCCCCTCCCACCCCGCACTCACCCTGGGGCAGGCGGACATCAGGTGGGCGGATCAGACACTGTGCTGTGCTGGTGACCGTGATCGGCTCACAAAAGGACAGCGACCAGGCTGTTGGATCTGGTCAGAGGTGACCCAAGACTTCTGCTTGAGTGACCAGGAAAGACAGATTTGGGGGCTGTGAGCTGTGACCCCGGTGCAGCCAGTGCCGCTGCAGGGAAGTAACCCAAAGGGCCATGCAGCCAAGCCCCGGGGAAACTACAGCCTTGGGACGGGAAGAGCTAAGACCCTGAGGCAGTGACTGAGCCTCTGGATCAATCTGTACCTGAAGCCGGTACACGACGTGTCAGTTCAGTGCCAAGACCAGATGAGAGGCGCAGGAAACCTGTGGGAAGAAATGCCTGCAGAGGGTGCGGGGGAGGAAACCGGAGGGGGCAGGGACGTGTTCAGACCGAGCAGGTCTGGCCCCTGCGGGGCGGCAGGAGGAAGGAGTAGCAGGGCCGTGGAGCCCAGTCTGAGATGCGGCTGGGAAGTCTCAGCCAGGCTGGCGGCGTCCTCCAGCCAGCGCTGCCCCACGTCCTGCAGGAAGGCCTGCGCCCACCCCAGAAAGAGAGTTCACAAAGGAGGAAAGACAAGTGGCCAGTACACTTATGGAGAAACAATCAACTTCTCTGGTGACCAAAGACCTCCAGATTAAAACATCCATAAATATCACTGTAACCGCTCGACCAGCTGGGGCCAAAAGGACAGCATGATGTCATGGGGCGGGGCTGCCTCTCCCGCTGCAGGGAGAGTAAATGGGCGCTTTCTGGGGGCGACCTAGCCCTACTGACCCAAGTCCCCACAGTCACAGCCCGCCTTTGACTGCAAAACTACGTCTAGTCTTGTGTGCTTCCAAAACAGAGATGTGAACAGACAGGTGTGCAAGGAGATTGGAGTGCTGTTTCAGGAGGGGGTGGGGAACGCTTTTTTGCCAGGTGTGCATGTGAGTGTGTGTGCAGTGTGTGTACGTGGAGGTGACTTGCAAGTGGGTGTGTGCTGCGCGTGTTTGCACACAAGTGTGTGTGTGACTGCGTGTGTGCACGTGCCCGTGTGTGCCCCCCGCGGCAACAGGGCCTGACTGACTTGGCGGGAGTGGGTGGCATGCGGCCGGGCAGAGAGGGGAATGCTGGTTTGCATAAGTCACCAAGGCTGCTTTGCAGAAAAGAAGGCCAGGGTCAGAGGCCAGGAGGCCGCAGCGCGTCGTCTTGGCGTGAAAGCCTGACGTCTGCGCGGACTTTGGTTCTTCTGGGCACGGAGGATGGGCGCCACACCTGGGCGGCAGGGATGGAAAGCGGGCTCGCCTCTCCCCGGCGACCGGGGTACAGGCGCATCGCTCTTGTCTCTGGAATCCTGACCTCACGCAGTCAGGCTGCTGGCACCTCTCAGGGCCCACACGCACAAGCATCCCCTCACTGCGCACCCCCGGGGCTGTCGTCCTGCAGTCTGACGTCCGTCCCGTGGTGGCTGTGACCCCACACGGGCCCATCCAAATGCAGAGGCCCTGGCCCTGCCCGAGGAGCCGTGGAGGCCCTGGCGCAGCCCCTTCACTGAGCCAGACACAGACCCACACCCTCGGCAGCTCGGGCCCCAGCCTCACTCATGCGGCGCACAGGCGCTGTGCCCTGGGGAGGGCCCGCAGCTGTGCATAGCAGAGGGCGTCTGAGCGGCCGGTGGGGCGCCCGGCTCCTCGGAGGAAGCCGCCAAGCAGGAGGCCCTGGCAGGTGAAGAAGGGAAGCGTCATCCCGCGAGAACCTGGTGAGGATGGGCTCCGCGCGGGGTCGGGGAACCTTCTGGAACCGGGAGCAGGCTGGAGTGGCTGAGCCTCAGCAAGAAAGAGGGAAAGGGCGGTCAGGACGAGACGGGGAGGCCAGAAGCACGCAGCCCAAGGCACAGTGTGACCGTGTCCCGGACGAGAGCAGAGAGTCCCAATCACGGAGGGCACCTCACGCTTCGTTAGAGAAGGTCAGGCTTTCTGTCCTGCGGTGGGCGGTCGGGGGACACAGTGCGAGCTCGTGCAGCGTGGCTAGGAAGCATCCAGCAGGCGGGTTGGATGTGCAGGAGAGCGAAGCGAGGGCGGAGATGCCACGGGATGGAGGGGCTTCCGCAGCCAGGAAGAGGCTCCCCGGGGGGGAGGGGGGAAAGCTTCCCCCGTGGAGAAAGGAGCAAAGGCAGGCGCAGGCAGGGCTGGGGCTGGGCAGCAGGACCTTCAGGCTTTGTGGCTTCGGGTTTCTCCCTGGAGGAGGTGCACACTGGTGTCCAAGAGGAAGGGGAGGAGGGGACCTGTCGTGCTCCTGGGGATATGGGTGACCCCGAGCCGGGACCGGGAGTGGACAGGGCCGACCTGACTTCTCCTCTGAAGTCTCTGCGCTGCCTTCCAGGGCCCTGGCTGAAGCTGTGAGCAGTCACCTACGGGAGAACAGGTGAGGCAGGTGGGGCGCAGCGGCCTCCGACTGTCGTGGGCTGAATGGCAGCCCCCCAAACGCACATCCATGTGCCAGGCCCAGGGCCTGTGAAGGAGACCTCATTTGGAGACTGGGCCTTTGCAGGTGGAATTAAGGCAAGGATATTGAGATGAATTATCCTGCGTGAGGGCGGGCCCTACAGCCAGCGGCTGGCTCCCTAAGGGAGGGGAGAAAGGGGGATGGGGGCCCACGGGAGGGAGGGCGGGCGAGGCCAGAGCAGAGACCGGAGGGCATGGTCCACAGGGCTGGGGCCGCCACTCCAGGAGCGGGAGAATCAACAGCAGATCCGCCCTCAGATCCCCCAGGAGGAACTGGCCCTTCGACACCCAGGTCTCAGATTTCTGGCCTCCAGAACCGAGAGGACAAACTCCTGCGGTTTTCAGTGCTCAGGGAACTCATAACAGGACTTTAAAACAAGCTTCAAATATAAACAGTGATAACAATGGACATCAATATGCATGAGGGAAATCCCATTTTCCTGTACAGTCTGTGGCGGACCCCGCAGGCATGAGGTTAGACGGGGGGGGGGGGGTGTCTGCCAGTGGGGGAGGGGAGGGGACTTTATTCCATTTGATGTTTATGTGGTCCTCACTGTTGCCAGGGCTTCACAAATCTCATCTCCGGCCAACTGTGGCCCCAATGTTGTCAGAGGTTCCAAAATTTTCAAGAAAACTAGAAATTTCAAATTCCACGTGAAATTTCTCAGTATTTAAATGTTTGCAAGAAGCAGCATGTGCTAAAACGCTGTGGGTCAACACCGCGTCTGAGACACCTGGGGCAGCTTCTCTGGAGACCCACGGGGCTCACGCCCGCCCTTCACCCGGGAGCGACCGCCTGGTAAGCAGCGAGGGCTGCCGGGGGCTGGTTGACATCCCGCTGGGGCTTGAAACTGGCCGTGGCGGGAGATTCACACCAGAGACCCTGGCAGAGGCTGCAGCTGCGCCGCTCCTCCACCTCCACCCCACGGTCTCGGGCCCTTGTTAACACCTTGCTCCCCAGCATGCCCTCCCCACCAGCTTGGCCCTCTCTTCCCCACAAGCAGGGCCCTTTTCCATGCAATGACCACAGGGAGGCGGGCTAATGTCAGGCTCTCCCCACCTCTAATCCACGGCCCCAGAACCCGCATAGCCCACCTGGGCTGACCCCACTCTCTCTGCCTTGGGCGCGGTGGGCCACCTGCTTGGCTGTGGCCGGGATGGCTGCCTGCGCTTTCTCTCTCTGCTGGGTCACTAAGGGGATGAGATACACACCTGGAGGTCCTGGCCGCAATTCTGGGAGGGAGCCTGCCTGAGAATACAGTCAACGCCCAGGGCAGCAGAACTGAGGGAGGGAGGGTGGAAGAGGGAGACGCCCACACACACAGAACACACACAGTGTAGGGAATCCATGCGTAGTACATATATACACACGTGTGCAGTCCCTCCCCGTTGTTGGAGGATTCCGTACTTGCGCATGTGCCTGCCCACTGGAATCTATCTGTAACCTCACGATCGGTACTCATGGTTCTTCCTGGTCACTCGGGGACGTGGCAGAGCAGGAGAGACGTGACTGGCCCGACATGCGTTTTCCTGGCAGGGGCGGAGCCAGGCGATGCTGTCATCTTGTGTCAGCTCTGGGGCTGTAAGCAAGTGCACTTCGTGTCTGTTCAGGGCCATGTTTTTTGCATTTTTGTGCTTTTTGTGGGTGATTTCACTGTTTAAAACAGCCCTCAGCACAGAGCTGAAGCGCCATCCAGTGTCCTAAGGACAAGAAGGCTGTGATGTGCCACTGAGAAAATGCGTGTCAGAGGGGTTTTTTTCTGGTGTGGTCACAGCGCTGTGGACGTGAAGTCCACATGCCTGAATCAACAACATAGATTAATTGAGATTTCTTTAAACAGAAATGTACACAAAACAAGGTGATGTATTGATTATTTGATGAAAATGTTGTGACCAGGAACTCACAGGAACACAACTCTGTTTTGCCCCTAAGAACAGCAGTTTAGTATCCACTGATTCAGTATTTGCAGTGACTTTATAGAACATAACTACTGAGAATAATTATAATAGACCAAATACACAAACACGTGTGTATATGTGTGTGTGTGTGTGTGTAAATTGTAATGATATCATTTAAGCCCCTGGATCCAGCTATGTCTGAAGCCCTAGATCCATCACACAACCCCTGGTTATATAAATCAGTACATTTCCTGTTTTGGTTAAACTTGTGTGGGCTGGGACTCTACTGCTTGCTAACAAAAGCTTTCTTTTTTTTAAAATTAATTTCTTTTATTTATTTATTTATTTTTGGCCGCATTGGGTCTTCGTTGCTGTGTGCAGGCTTTCTCTAGTTGCGCCGAGCGGGGGCTACTCTTTGTTGCCGTGAGCGGGCTTCTCACTGCGGTGGCTTCTCTTGTTGCAGAGCACAGGCTCTAGGCGTGCAGGCTTCAGTAGTTGTGGCTTGCGGACTCTGTAGTTGTGGCACACGGGCTTAGTTGCTCCGCAGCCTGTGCAGTCTTCCCAACAAAAGCTTTCTTACTAACACATTACCCAGGATGTAATTTCTTAGTTCTAAGAAGGGGTCTCCCTGGGAATCCCAGAAAGGTCTTTACTTGCCAAGCACTTTGTCCAAGCTGACAGCAGGAAAGCTCAGCGCTTTCAGTGACGTTTGGAAGCAGTGAGAGTCGGGATAGGACACGGGCGCCCCTGTGGGCCATCTGACATTCCTCTCCCCTCCGGGCGGTCTCCCCAACTCTGGTTTTCCAGCTGAACCCCCCAAGATAGGCAACAAAGCAGAGCCGACACACAGGAAGATTTACAACAGCCTTTTGTACACGCGTGTGTGCTCGCGGACACGATGCCCCAGCCGCTGCCTTTCCTTTCATTTAGTGTGAAGGAGCAAGTGGGTCCCAAACTGCATGTACTCAGTCCTCGTAAATCAGACATCTCTGAGCACCTGCCGGGATGGCCGGCTCTGGGTGGGGCATCACTGCCCTGCTCCCGGCTTTCTTCTGGCCAACGGAAAGGTCCCGAGAACCGGTGGGCGGGGAGACCCCTTCCAGAGTGCAGGAGTGGGTGTCAGTGATGCATCCATGGAGGAGGAATGCGTGGGTGGGCGTCCGCAAGTAGGAAGCTATTCTTCCCGCTTGTCTCAGAGTCCCAGCCCCGGACACCCGTGACCTGCTGACCACCGTACGCAGTGTTCACCCGACTTGCTCCTTCTCGCCTCTCAGGCCCAAGCTCTGGTGTCATTGCCCCCGAGCATGCCCCGACCCCCTACTGAGCCCCCGCAGTCACTGCGTCTGTCTCACTGTGCTTCACGGTCCTCGTCACCACGGAGCAGGCATCCAGGGGTCCTGGCTGTGTGCCTGGGCTGTGTCTCCAGTTCAGACTCCGGGCCTCAGGGACAGTGCCTGGCGCTTGGGGGGAGCCTGATAAACACTTGCTTCCCATTTCCCGGGACGGAGGAGAGGTGAACTGCACGGTCTGCCTCGGAGAAGCCAGTGGACACAGACAGCTGGGGTGGGCAGTGGAGGTGCCGGGGAACCCCAGACTAGCCCTCTTGTCAAGCAGTCAAGGGTCTCGAGGGGGCCCTAACCAGCTCCTGTAAGAGTAGGAACCTAGTCCCGAGGCTGAGGACTTACCTCTGGGAAGCTGCCCAGCTCCATGCCCTATTCCCAGCTGGAGGTTCGGGGTGTCTGCAAACACAGATCCAGAAAAGAGGGGAAGGCGCTAGCTGGGGGTACTGGTGAAGGCGAGCTGGCAGTGAGCTCTAATCAAAACCTCAATTCCTCACCAAGTTAACAGAGAAGGGGGCACCAGAGCAGATGGCAGAGAGGGCGTGTGGGTGGCTGAATCGTTCCAAGCTTTGGAGGACACCTGGCTTTCCACCCTGTCGTAACTCCATGAGTTAATTTTTAGGGGAAATCAACGCTCTTCTGTGCTGGCGAGAAAACATTTCTGCAGCTCTTCCCATCTCTGACCCGATGGGATCGGATTTGGCCAAAGTGGCGCCTGGGAGAGTGGCAGATGGACTCGCGGGCCCCCCCAGACCTCACCTGCCCTCTGCCCACACGCACGTGTCCCCCGCGGGTGCACCCATGACACTCCAGACAGCGGTCACTGGAACCCGCCAATACGGGTCCCAGGTCTGAGGCTGGAGGAGATCACAGCCTCTGCCAGAGCTGGTCCCCTGGGGCCACCTGCACACAAAGTTACCGTCGCGAGAAAGCTGCCTGCTCAGCGCTCCCCATGGCCACCTCTGGGCCTCCGGGGGCTCGGCCATCGCAAGGGTGTCCGGAGAAGGTGGGGAAATGGGAAGCCAGCAGGGAACGGTGGCAGTGACGCCCGGATGCTCTGTGCCGGGGGCGCGTTGCAGAGCAACTGCCAGTGCTGCTGCCACGAGACTTGTCAGGTGTCCCCAGGACGCCCTGAGGCCGTTCAGACGCAGGAATGTCACCTGCCCTTTTTCTAAACAAACCGTCTAGAATAACCTGTAACAACCTCATTAGAAACGCAATCTGTGCGCTTCCAGGCTTCCGGAGCCAGAGCCCGGAGCGTGGGCTTCTCAGCTCTGCGAGCGCCGGCCTGGGCCTTTGCCAGCTACCACTACTATATAATTTAATCTAATTGATCAATTAAATCCAAATAATTTTTCAACAAGCTGTAATAACAGTTATATAATTTCAGTTCTACATATAATTTTCTTAACGACTTTATCAAAGGAAATTGCTCACTGGGACTTGCCTTGTGTGTGGGAGCTGTCATCACCACGACTCTGAGACCCACGCAGCTGCGGGCAGCAGCCCACGCACAGAGTTCGCTGACGGGCTGGGGTCGCGTCCCCCCCACAGAGGAGGCAGCTTCCCGTCTACCTGACTGGTGGCCCTGCTGAGTCACGTCCGGGCGAAGTGTTCAGGTGGGCTGGTCATGAGACCTTGTGGAGATACTGTGGCTCTCTCTGTCTCATCTGTTGAATTACGTTCCGTTACGCTGAGTCACAATCAGGCGCTCAGAACAGCAGATGCCCGCACTGAACTGTTATGTTTGTCCACGGCGAGGTCAGCCGGTTCTCCTGGGCTGGCTCGGCTGTCGCGAGAGGACAGCTCTCCCCTCCACACATGTGGACCCTTGGCTGAGATGACCCGGCTTCCCCCGCGGGCTGGCCCGGGCACCTTCTGGAAGTGCTCAAGGAGAGGCAAGAGAGGGCCTGAAAATGCACAAGGGCTGTCTCAAGCCTCCGTCTGCATCTAGGCTGCTCTGCCCGTGGCCAAAGGAAGGTGTGCGTCACAGTGGGGGGCCCGCAACGTGGGAGGCAAAGGGCTGAAGGACGGGGTCTGCTCCTGGGGTCACAGATGCCATCAATCTACCCAGAGCCCTTTGGTCGCTGGCCACAGACACTGATCCCGAAAAACAAGTGCAGGAATAGGATCTACTGGGAAGATGTGAGCAACATAGGAGGTGAAGGGAACAGCCGAGCTGGGAGAAAGGCCAGTGCCCCCTGGATGGGAGTGGGTGGAGGCAGAGATTGGGGGCGGAGCTCCGTGGGCCTCTGGTTGGACCAGCATTAGCCCTTCTCTGCTCAGCAGCCAGATGCCAGGGAGACAGAGGCCAGCTGGCTTCTCTTTGGAGGGCAGGGAATGGCGTCTGGCCGGTCCCTCCAAGACTTTGCACAGTGGGGCAGCAGTGACCCCAAACAGAAGAGGGCTGCAGTTTCCAGAAGTGGAAGGAGCGGGTGTGGGCTGCAGAAACAACGCAAGTCCCCCATGCTTCGGTTCCCTCGTGCAAACTTTCCCAAGAACGCCCCCACGGTGCCCCCAAAATGCAGCTTCGCCCTCGGAGCGGCTCTCGCCATCACTGGGCCCTGGAGGCTCTGCCTTGAGGTGCTGAACCGCTTCACCGGGCATCCCCGTCACAGCCGAGCCCACGCTGTCAGCTCCCGGACTGACATGCATGCATGTATGTGTATGCACTCTGTGGGTGTGTGCATGTGTGTGTGTGTGTGAGTGTGTGCACACATATGTGTATACGTGTGTGTGCAAGCATTGTGTGTGTGCACGTGTGGTGTTCAAGAATGTGCATTGTGTAGTCGTGCGTGTGTGTATTGTGATGTGCATTATGTGTCGGCGTTTGTGTGGTGTGTGCGTGCACGTGTGTGTTGTGTGGTTATGTATATGTGTGTGTGTGCTGTGTACATGTGTGCACATGTGTGCCCGGTGTGTGTGTGCATGTTTTCGTGTGCACACACGTGGTGTGCGCGTGAATGTGTGTTGTGTGCTGGTGTGTACTGGGATGTGTGTGTATTTGTGTGTTATGTGTGGCGTGTGTACCAATGTATGTGTGTGCACGCGGGTATGTGTTGTGTTATGTGTGCCCCTTTGTGTATGTGTGTGCTCCCATGTCATGGTGTATGTGTTGGGGGCTGTTCCTGAGCCTCTGCCTTCCTTCCAGCGTTGGGGATCTGAGGGCTCTTGGGTGGCCTGGTGGTGCTGGGCAGGCCTCTGGGTGTCCTTTGAGATGGTGGGTATTTAGAGACTTCTGTGTCCTGGAGACCCCACATCGAGAGCCACTGAGGGACACACCTGAGTTCAAGCCTTGCTTCTGTGACCTCGGGCAAGTCCCCTCACCTGCCCGTGTCTCAGCCTTAACCTATTTCACCTGTGGAACACAGGGGTGAGTGGCAACTGGGGGGTCACTTGGGGCGAATGTGCTCAGGGCTGACCAATCAGTGTGGGTTCTGCCCAGCCCCCAGCCTGCCTATGAGAGCGTGACAGCCCCCATTCTGGGGAGACAGGGGTAGAGGAAGAGCCGGCTGGAACCACCCTGCCTGGTTCCGGTCTAGACATGCCGCTGTGTTCGTCTGCTGGGCCACCCTACCGAGCACCACGCACAGTGGCCCCTGCAGCAGACATTTGTTCCCTGTTGTTCTGGAGGCTGAAGGCCCAGATCCTGGATCTCAGGGCTGGTCCTCCGAGGCTCTCCCAGTGGCTGCTGGCAGTCCCAGTGTCCTCGGCTTGCTGCCTCACCCCCTCCACGTCTGTCTTTGTGTGGCCTTCTCCCTGGGTGTGTGTCTGTGTCCAAATCTCCCCTTTTTATGAGGACACCAGTCCCATGGTGGATGAGGGTCCACCTGCTACAGTACGACCTCATCTTAACTTGACTAATTACATCTGCAAGGACCCTGTTTCCTAGTGGGGTCACGTTCTGAGCTACTGGGGGTTTGGGATGTCAACGTGTGCATTTGGGGGGGTGGACACAGTCTGACCCATGATAGCCAATGAGGGGCTCGTGGCCTTGAGCGGAGCACCTCAGCTCTCTTGACGGCCTTTGTGGTCTGAGAAACGGGGTGCTTTCCACCTAATGCTGTGAGGATTTAAAGAATAAACGCCTGTAACATGTGAACAATGGGGCCTGGCGCTTTGGAGGCGCCCGGTAGACATCAGCCATCCTGTTATTCATCAGGATGAATGTGCAGCGCCCAACTCCCGGCCTGCTGCATGCGTCACTGCCAGAGACACACCAGCTCCTCTGGCCCTACCTCCCTGCTCCACACTTCCTTCCCTTACTGTGGCCTCGGCCCAGGGAAGGGGCGTTCCTCCGGGTCTGGCCCAGCAGGAGAAGATCAGCTGTTTCGGGCTCTGTCTCCACTTGGGGGGCTGGGTTGGAGGGCTTTCAGAGAGCTTTGTGGTGAAATTACCAGAATTTCTCCTGAAACCAGCAAGAGAGCTTTCCATTACCTCTCCAGAAGAGTAAGCGCTCCCCCAGGCTCCAATCACAGGCTGCTGTGGAACTAAGTTTTCCCAGAGAAGCCCCGTTTCAATCTGAACACCAGACTCCTCACACAGCAGACTGCTGAGATTCCCACCCAGCCAGGGAGAACAGGGTGCCCTGGGAACCCTGGGATCTGGACCCCCAGGCCTTGGAAATGAGGGGGATGGATCTGGAGCTCCGGGAGAGACCTTGCCCCCTACACCTGGACCGGGGCTGCGGAGGTTCAGGGTCTTGCTCCAAGCCCCTCTGGCTCTACTCTGTATCTCCTCCAGTGCAAAGTCATTTCAAAGAGGGCCTTCACGTGTTCCCAGTAGACCTGTTTTCTTTTGTCCACCAACACTTCTTCAAAAATTCGAGTTATTTGCCAATATCTACAAACCAGAATATTTCACATTTAAAAGGATTTCTGGTGTCTCTAGAAGTACTGAGAGATGTGGCCACCTAGGGCTTCTATTTCCTCATGGAAAAAGTAGATGGAGCTGAGCAAGTACCACTCCTTTTAGAAGGACATGCAAATCCAGTCTGCCACACTCCCGTCTGGCCCACTTCGGTCATTTACTTTACCTTTCTGGTCTGTGGACTTTTAAGTTTGGGATCAATTTTATAGAACGCTGACCCCTCTTCAACTCTCCTGTGCTAGGAGCAAAAGTGCTACCACCATCACCACCACCATCACCACCACCATCACCACTACCGTCACCATCACCATCACCATCTCCACCTCCTCCACCACTGCCCATACGCATATCCCTATATACTCACACAGAGACTCTCTGTGTCTCTCTGTCTCTCTCTTTCACCAGATTCATTTCTTTACCTCTGACCTCTTTCAGAGCTCTCTCAACGTATCCAAGTGTCGGCAGCTCATGCAAGTACAAGTTAGCGCAACTGGGTCAGAGCTGGTGGGGGTGAGAGTGGTGGTTGGTGGAGGTGGGGTTGGAACCCTGTGTTAAGAATACCCATCTTGGGACTTCCCTGGTGGTGCAGTGGTTAAGAATCCGCCTGCCAGTGCACGGAACACGGGTTCGAGTCCTGGTCCGGGAGGATCCCACATGCCACGGAACAACTAAGCCCGTGCACCACAACTACTGAGCCCACGTGCCACAACTACTGAAGCCTGCCCGTGCCTAGAGCCCGTGCTCCACAACAAGAGAAGCCACTGCAATGAGAAGCCCGCGCACCGCAACGAAGAGCAGCCCCCGCTCGCCGCAACTAGAGAAAGCCCGCGCAGCAATGAAGACCCAACCCAGCCAAAAATAAATAAATAAATTTATTTGTTTTAAGAAAAGAACACCCATCTTGCCGAGACCTCCTGGGGAAGACGTGCTGGTGAACCCTGCTCATACAGTGCATCTCACTTTGACTCTGTGTCCAGCTGAGGAAGGATACCCATGCCATTATTTTCTGTCAACAGCTGTCTGGTATTGACTGAGCGTCCAAGATTTCTTCAAGGAGCCACCTATTCTCAATCCGTTGGTTGAGGTGAGGAAGACCCCACTTCTAGCTCTGAAGCAGTCCAGGGTTCCTCAGGTCAGTGAGCATATTCCATGCCCATGGCCCAAGGACTGCTATGGAGGTGGACACGTGGCCCAAGACAGGTCAACACGACCCAATTCTTGGACTTTTTTGTGGAAGACTGACGAATGGTGCTTTTTTCCCATGGGGTTTGCACATGTGGGGGGATATGGGTGAGGAGCTGCCGGGGATCATCTTCACAGCGACTGGGGAGCATGGCTGACAGTGAAGAGCTCAGCAGAGAAGCAGACGATGGGTGGAGCCGGAGGCCCCGGGGGCACTTGTTTATCTATTTACTTTTGGCTGCGTTGGGTCTTCGTTGCGGTGCGCAGGCTTCTCATTGCGGTGGCTTCTCTTGTTGCGGAGCACGGGCTCTAGGTGCGTGAGCTTCAGTAGCCGTGGCACATGGGCTCAGTAGTTGTGGTGCATGAGCTTCATTGCTCTGTGGCATGTGGGATCTTCCAGGAACAGGGATCAAACCCATGTCCCCTGCATTGGCAGGGGGATTCTCAACCACTGCACGGCCAGGCAAGTCCCGACCCTGGGAGCACTTGAACCCCTGCACCCAGTTGTGCCTGAGTCCACTCTCATGACCAATAAATCTGCTCTTCTGCCATTTTGAGTTGGGTTTCTGTCACTTACAATCAAAATAGCCTTGGAATATTCGGCTCCTTTCCCAGAAGACATTTCTGGAAATGTTCCAGCCCAGGGCTCGAAGGTCACTTTATCCTCTCAGCTTCAATTTCCTTCCTGGAGAAATGGGATAATTGTACCGGCCTCGATGAAATAACGCACACACTGACTCAAGTTGCCTCCCCAGAACCAGCAAGAGGTGGACACTCCAGGGTCTGGGTTCTGCCCTGACCCCACCCCTCCCAGCTCTAGTTGGGACTCCTGGGCAACAGGGACCAGCATGTTCTCGCGACCCTGGGGACTGCTTCACCCTGGTGGTCTGGCCTCAAAGGTTTCCAGCTAAGCCAGCTGTGCCCTCTGGGGATGAGCGCTGCTTCCTTGGGAGGGAGTTACATCCCTTGGGAGGGAAAGGTTGGTGGCCCCCCAGACACCCTGATACATCCCTAGAGGCAGCATGGGACCACGTCCGTGCCTCTGCCCCAGAGAGTCGTGCTGAGACCCAAGACCCCAGACTCACAGCCCCGGGCGAGTGGAGCTTTCGGGCAGGACACCTGTGCCTTCACCTCCTGACTCCCCTGCTTGGCCACCCTCCGCTCAGCTCAAGCTGACCAGGTTACCGTGTCAGATGGCCATGGTCCCCCAGGTACTATTTTTCTTTTATAGTACTGGTCCCAGAGACAAGTGTCAGATTTTCTCATCTGTAAAATCTGAAGGCGAAAGGATGAAAGAGAGTCTGGACCTTCTTCCCACACACAGTCCACACGCACTGGCCACAACAGCCATCACCTGAGACACACGCGTGCAGGACAAGATGTGTTATGGGGGCTTTCACTGCACAGCTTGTTTCCTGGGAGGTTCCCAATTGCCCCAGCGGATAAATAAGGTGGAGATTCCAATAATTTCATAGGCGAAACTGGCACCAAGAGACTGACCGACCTACAGACGCAGCAAATAATTAGAAACAGATGTGAAAAGCGCACAGGTGGACTGACCCTCTCGTTGCACCATAAGTCAGACCCCCCAGACCCCTAGCTGCCACACCCTGAGTCCCCAGGCCAAGAACCAAGGGTCCCCATCCTTTCCTCCAGCCCATCAAACGCCCAGGACCCCCTCTCCTTCCCTCCTCTCTCCTCCACACGCCTCCCCACAGCCCCCAGTACTAGACTCTGTGTCCTGGTGGGAGAGAGGCCAGAGGGGATCAGGGACAGTGACTGAACGAGCACCGCACATTCCTTCCCAAAGAAACCCTTCCTCAAGTAGATGAACTTAAGTCTCCTCTCCTCCTGCCAGTACCCCCACGCCTAGCAGTTCCGATGATGCCGTGGGTCTAAATGCTTCCTTCCCTGCCTCTCCCCAGGCGAGCTCAGGAAGGAAGAAGGAAGTGAGCAGGAATAAAAATACGTAAACAGATAAAGTGAGGAGCGGGTCTAGGAGTGGGCTTGGGACTCACTGAGAATTCTGCGTGATTCTGACTATTATCCTTTCACGTTTTCCAGACCAGTCCAGAGAAAGAGATAGAATTGCTGCAGACTGGCTTCTAAAGCTGGCTTCCCCCGGGGGCGGGGAGTCTGGGCCCCGCTGGACAAGCAATGATTAAAACAGGAATCCCGACTTGTCATCAGGAAGCAGCCCAGGCTCTGAAATGACTTTGCTAAGCTTCTCTCCCTCCCCAGGCAGCCCTGAACGTCCTCGATAGTGCAGACAGGGCTGCCTCTGCTGCTGCACTTAGAAATATTTGATCTATTAGCTTATCAGTGGGGACAGCTTCCCTTTGCTACGTGCCTCGAATGTTTCCACAAAAACGTGACCAGATTTTCTCAGAAGCTTCCACGTGCCTCTGTCAATCTAACAAGGGTCCCAGGTGAGGAATGCTACATAACGCGGGCTGAATAGTGAGGAATTTGGGGCCGGTCAGCTCGACATCCAGGCTGGAGAGGGAGCAGGGGGTGTGGGCCAGCTCTGAGCATCAGTTCGGCATATGGTAAGGAGCAAACCGACAGAGAGGCAGATCAGCAGCAAAGCTGGGCGGAGCCTGCCTTCTCTCCTCTTCTACCTGGACATACAGCTGGACTACATTTCCCAGACTCCCCTGCTGCCAGGTGTAGCCATGTGACAGAGCTCTGACCAATGATGTGTGAGCGGAGATGATGGGCTTCCCTTCCAGGCCTGGACCTGATGATCCTGGCTCTGTCCCCACCGCTGGCTGAATGGAGAGGATTCAGAGGGCCAGAGGAGGATAGAGCTGCAAGGCACAAGAGGGGCCTGGGTCACTGACCCTGATGACCTACACTGAATAATGACATGAGCTTTTATGGGTTTTTTTACTTTTTTTTTTTTTTAATTGAAGTAGAGTTGATTTACAATGTTGTGTTAGTTTCTGGTATTCAACAAAGTGATTCAGATATAGGTATAGATACAGTTATACCCACATATATATATTCTTTGTCGTATTCTTGCCCATTAGGTTTTGTTACAGGGTATTGAACACAGTTCCCTGTGCTCTACAGCAGGACCTTGTTGTTTATCTATTTTATATACTGTAGTGTGTATCTGCTAATCCCACACTCCTAACTTATCCCTCCCCTATCCCCTTTCCCCTTTGGTAACCATAAGTTTTTTTTGTATGTCTGTGAGTCTGTTTCTGTTTCATAGATAAGTTCATTTTTGTCATCTTTTAGATTTCACACATAAGTGATATCATATGGCATTTGTCTTTCTCTGTCTGACTTACTTCACTTAGTATGACAATCTCTAGTTCCATCCATGTTGATGCAAATGGTATTATTTCATTCTTTTTTATGGCTGAGTGATATTCCATTGTACATATAGAGACATGAGCTTTTTAATGCAGAAAGTAAATATTTTTCTGAGATTTTGAAATTTCATCGTGTATCTCTACGAGCAGCTAGCGTATTTTACATTTGCTGATATAATGCTCTGAGGCAATATGTGGTGGGTTGGTCAGGACTTTATGTGTGGCAAATAACAGAAGACCCAACTCAGAGGGGCTTGAGCAGAGTAGGTGGAATTTATGAGCTCCTGTAACTGTGAAGTGAGAGACAGGCGGGGTTCAGGAACAGCTTGATCAGGGATCCAAAAACCAGCAACAGGAACGCATGTCTCTCCCAGCACAGCCCCTCTACACTGGCTCCGGCTCGGCCAAGCTCACCTCTGTGGGGACGGAAGTGTCTGGCCAAGCCCGGCAGGGGTCGTCACCCCAGAGTCCTTGTCTCTGGAGGGGTCACATGTGCAGGGAGACATGAGCTGTATTTGTCCAGGCTGAGGCATACTGACCCTTCAGCTCAGTCAGAGTCATGAGTGGAGAAAGGGCACCTGCACGCCAACAGGGAGGCTGTCGTTGGAGAAACCTGGGGGCGCTCTTGGCTGGTTCCAGGAAAGACCGTGGTGCCTGAGCCAGCGGATGCAGGCACAGGGGAGGGTCGTGGAGCAGAGCAGATGTTGGACACAAGCATAGCCCACCCACCCGCTTCCCTTGGGGACCTCCCTCCGTCCCACCAAAGGGCTCCAAGGGCGGCCTCCACTTCCACACATAATCCATGCAGATTGATCCAACCCAGCCCAAGTCCTGCCCTTGGAGGTTTTTATTCCACAGGGGAAACAGAGTGAGGCTTTAGACCCTGAGGGCGCTGGGACTGGGGCTGTTAGCCCATCCTTCCTGGGAGGGAGACCCCGATGTGATGGAGCTGAGCTGAAAGCCCCAAGACTCGAGACTCAGGCACGGGAGAGCCAAGCCCCGCCATATGCCCCTGCTTTGCATCCCCAAGACCGCCTTCAACACATCCCTCCTTTGCCAAAGTTAGTTCAAGTCGATTTTCCATCACTCAAAGCCAAAGGAACCTGAAAACACAGACTTCTTCTACAGACAGAGTTCTTTCTTCTCTATTGTGTGTGATGAAACTTTAGATTTACCTGAAGTCCTTTCAGTTAGTCTGGTGACCTGAAGTGAGACCTACACACGCTCAGGGATGGACCCCTTCATGCCGTTTGAGGCCAGGCCCATCCCCAAGAATTCCTGAAGTCTGGCCTGGCGATGCTGCCGTGCCGAGGGTCCTCAGATCCCTCCCACCACCCCCTCAGTGCTTTGAATCTGCCACCAGTAAAAATAACAATGGGAACAATCCTCGACGTGCACCATTGACATTTCATCATCTTAAACACTCTCAATCTTATATAAAAGTAGCTTTAGAACACACGGCTGGTTCCGTCGGCCTGTAACGTACAATGACCATGTGATCTCCCCACATGTTTAAAAGCAGACAGAGACCCCACGCCCTACTGTCGACCGAAAAAATTCACAGCCTATAAGTTGAGGGTATGTTTTATTTAGCAGACAACCCTGAGGACTCAAGCCCAAGACACAGCATGTCAGGTAACTGTGAGAGGCTGCTCCGCAGAGGCGAGGGGGGGGCCAGGATACATAGGAGTTTGTGCAACAAAGACCAGGTAGTTGGAACATCAAAAGGTTACTGTTGATTAAAGAAAACCGGATACCTCAAGTTAAGGGATTTAGTGCTTTTCTGTGTATGAGAAGAATGCAAGAGTCTGAGGTCACTGAAGTCATTCCTTTGATGTGCACCTCAGCTCTCTGGGGCCAGTGTCCTGTGTTTTCCCATCCTGAGTCCCCTCAGGGTGCACTGTCAGGGGTGGGGGGTGGCTGCAGCAGGTGACTGCTAGATGGGGGGCATCCTGTTTCTAGCCTGAGTTCCCTCAGGGCTCACAGTCCAGGCTAAAGTGATGGCTTGATGGCTGCAACACCCTTTGTTTACTGTTACGGCAGGCAATATCCTTCATTTACCCCACGCTTGGGGTGCCCTGGAGCCACCAGAACTCCGAGGACTTTGGAACCATCTCAGCTGTGGTCACAGGAAAACTAGATGGGCTGGAAGAAGTTAGTGGGTCAACGGTTCCCACCAACAGAGCGGCCCCTGGACGGATGGAATTTTGGAAACTTGGTCTGTCCCTGATGGTCATTCGTGAGTCTGCCTGGTGGGAATCCAGCCAGGAGCCCTCTGTGGCCCACCTGCTCTCAATCTCACGTCCTCCATAGGAAGAACCGCCCTGTCCCAAGCACCCATATTTCACTTCCGCCCCCAGGAGACAGAAATACTGGTGGCTGGACTTGAGTCTCATGGTCCTTCCCTGCTTTGGTTGGACTCCTGGGGAGGCGTCTGGAGAAGAGGAAGAAGAGAAGCGGCAGTTTCCCAGCCACTGCAGAGGGTGACTCAGGCGGCTTCTGTTCCGCGGGGAACGGTCCAGCTTCCGAGGGAGCCAGTTCCACCAATTCAGCCCTGCCATCTGGAACATTCTGTCTCACTGGTGTTTACTTTCTGAAACTTTGCATTCCTGGGGCCTGAGATTGGGAGCAACTGTGTGTGGAAAATATGTGCTTCCTTTCATATGTTCCAGTGACACATAACAGCTTGCTTTCAGCCCTTTAAAACAGAAACCGAAAAAGAAGGAAAGAAAGAAAGAAAAGCCTTTGCCAAACACTTTCCCCACAGAGGAGAAACCCTGGGGATTCTAGAACAGAAGGTGCTCTGAGAGGTGCGGCACCGCCAGCTGTGTGGCTTTGAGTGCCCGGTTGGTACAGAGGAAGGTACCAGGTGAGGGCCATGTAAAGGGCCTTTTGTGAGGGGTGAGCGCGGCACAGGCTGGCAGGAGCCACCCTGGGGGTCCCACGCAGCAGCCTGGGTGGAGCCCAAGCTTCTCAGAGACATCAGGCTGGGGGAGGGGGAGAGGGAGGGGGGGAGGTTGCAGGGTCACGGGGAGAGTGTGGAGCCTCAGCTCCAGGCTGACCCTCTGGCCCACATGCCATCCAGACTCTTGCTGGTAAGAGGTGGAAACCCAACCTGAACTCACTTAATTGGAAGGAGCATGTGTTACCTCATGAAGTCTAACTCAGGGGAGAGTGGAGTGAAGCTCCTGGGCGATGGAGACCAGAGCTTCAGGGCCTGGGTTCTCTAGTTTCCTTTGCCAGCTGTCTCCTCCCCCTGGCTTCCTCCATGCCAAGCCCCCAGACCCACACTCCATACGACTGGGCTCTGTAGCAAAGTCTGAGAGCTGTTCATTCTCCAAATGTCTCCTCTCAGACCGCAACCTGGTAACAGAACCCAGATAAAGACTACATTTCCCAGCCTCCCTTGCAGCAAGGTATGGCCACATGACACATTCTGGCCAATCAGCTATGATGATGGTGATGCTGGGCTCACCCAGGGAGATGTCCAGCACCATGTCCTCCCTTCCCAGGTGGGAGACACACCTGGTGGAGAGCCCTCCTTAGAACAACACGGGCAGAGACAGAGCAGACACATCTAACGAAGGAAAGAGAATGTGCTGGGAGACATGCCCAGCCCTTTCAGATCTTGGACAAGTCAGGACCGGCCTGAGAAATGGCCCACTGGACACAGGTAAGCCAGACAACAGTCATCTCAGCACTGGTCACCCCCTAGGTGTGTGACAGCCCAGAGCTCGGGGCTCCTGAGGGCTTGGCGTGGAACACGGGTCCCACCCAGCTGTCACCTCAGACTGAGCTCTGTCCAGCTGCTGGTGGACAAAACTTCTCTCCAGACCAAACCTTCTCTTCCTGGGGTGCCCTCTCTGGGGCCCTGCTTCCCACTGGGTGATGATTTGGGTCCATGAGAGCCTGTCAGGTTCTGTCTCCCTCCTCTCAGGTAACCCAGTGACCTGCTTCATGAGAAAGCACCTGTGTTTGTTTAGCAGGTGCCGAGGGAGCCATGGGTCGCTGGGTATTCAGGCAGGTAGTTCACTCAGGTGTGGCCATTGGGTGAGGAGTCTTCCCAGGCTCACACCTCCACTTCCCTCCCCACCAGCAGAATCGCTCAAGTCCAGCAGTTCCTGCTGTCACATCTTCCGGATGTCTCACATCCCTGTGGATGGAGAAGCAGCAGTGCTTCTGCGAGCCCAGTGTTCCTGAGAATTTACCTTGAGGCTCAGCTGAGTGGATCTCCCATGCTCTGGCCTCCCCCGCCCCTCTGTCCTCCCGGGACCTCGGCTTGGTGTGTTTGCTTCTGCTCCCACAGTCCCAGTAGCCCCTACTGCTTTGAGGATAATACTCAAGTCCTTGCTGTTCTCCCCAAGGCCCCAGGGGTCCAGGCCTGCTGCCCCCACCTCACCTCTCGTCTCTTCTCCCTTCTCACTGTGTTCTAACCACCTGGTCCTCGTGTGATTCCTTGGATGTGCCAGGCCCTCTCCTGCCTCAGGGCCTTTGCATGTGCTGTTCCCTCTGCCTCATCTGTTTCCCTTCCATCAACTTAGCTGCTGCTCAGCTTTCCAATCTTAGCCTCCCTCCCAGAATGTCAGGATCTCCTGCTTTTCTCTTTGTAGTCCCATGTGCTTTCTTTCAGAGCACTTACCAGAGTTTATAGAAGTGTAATCACGTGGTTATTTGATTAGTGTCTGTCTCTCCTGCTAGACTAGAGGCCCCCTGAAAACCAAAATATCCATCCCTACCCATCACCGTATCTTCTGAATACAAGTGTTTGTTGAATGAATGAATGAGTGATAAAAAGGCAGACACAGGCCACACAGACATACATGACACAGGCGGGCTCTCTGTGGTTCCCTCCTTAGGGGTTGGTCCCCGAACAAGGGATTCACACCCAAATCAGGGAAATTGTGAGAGTGGGCATGTTACCCTTCCTGAAGCTTCTGTCTGTGGTCTTGACACTGCACTGCACATATGATCATTTTTAATTCAACCCACATTGTCCGTATGGAAGAGCCAGGAAGCTTGGCTTCAAGGAAGGATTCATTAGACGGATGTATCCTTTTATGTTACCTATAGGACAAAGCGGTTTAACTGTTTCCATTATCTTTGAGCTTTTATTACCCTGTTTATTGATCTTCCCTTTTAATGAAGCCCATCATTAAGCAACTAGGAGGCTGTGCCTGGTCTTCATGGATACGCTGCTGGGCACAGCTCAGCCAAGGAGCCCCCGCGGCCATGAAGCAGAATCACCACCTCCTCCCATCTCCTGACCTCTTCTCTTCCTTGGCTGGCGCGAAGGGCAAAGGAGGAGGGGGGAGCCCAAGGGCTTTCCTGGGGACACTGTCATCAGTAGTATAAGCCGGAGCCCCCGGCAGACACGCAGGAGGGCCTGGTCCCACCGCAACGGGGCCAAAGCATGGGGAAGGAGAAGAGACGGGCAGAGATGTCGGGCACTCTCTTGCATCTGACACGCGGAGTCAGGAAGCCCCGTTTCCAGACACAGGTAACAGCGATGACCGCCTATCAGCCTAGGGCACAGAAAATTACACATCTTCCCTTTGTTTCCAGCTAACCATCAGTCACACACCTGACTCACTCCCTGTGTAATAAACACCTGTGTTTTGCCCGCTCAGAATCCAGTGCCCCTCCTGTGGGGTACCAGCAGCACAGCTTCCCTTGGGGGAGTCCCTGCAGCTCTCGGTACCCAAGCTGTGGGTGAGGTTGACCTCATTACCTGCTTCCAGGATCGGGTCCTGGTCAATCAGCACATTCCACCCCCTGGCCCAGGGACTGGTTCAGGAAAGAAGACATGACCCAGTCAGGCAAGGTCAGACGCAACCCTAGGACCCTTCCTGCAGCTATTAAGAGAGAGTGCGCGGGAGAGAGAGAGAAAGGGAGAGAGACCTCCAGGTGCCACCTCACGGCGAGAGCCTGCCTGAAGATGAAGCCCACCCAAGAGAGGACAGAGCTGGGAGCTGGGACAGAAGACGCCTGACAGCATGGATTCAGCACCTGGATGAATCTATGCCTGAAGCTCTGTCTGTCCTTAAATCTTCAGTTACACGAGCCCTTTGGGGCTGGATCCAGGTTGAACTGAGTTTCTGTCAGTTAGGATTGACGTATGATTCACTGTGGTCACAGTAAGTCCAGCGCATCTCCCTGGAGGCTTTCTCCGCCACCTGAAACCATAGTGATGGGGGTGTCAGTTCAAAGGAACAAGCCCTGTTTCCAAGGGCTGGACCGGCAGAGAAGTGAGTGGGATGCATGCCTAGTGCCACGAGGTGGCGCTGTTGATCGCTGGTCCTGCACAGTCCCATGGACACCGTGGGCTGCTGGTCCAGACCCGCAGAGGCTCTGACGGGGCCTCACCTGGGCTCTGTACTGTGGCTCAGCCAGTTGGCCCCAAACCGTGGTGCCATGCTAGTTTGGAAGGAAGCTAAGGAGATTCCCACTCTGGCCAGCCAGTGTGCTGGAAGGAACCCTGTCCCCTGTCATCCAAGCTCCAGGTCCCACCCCCCATACTCCCCAGCTGAGGCCTCCCTGGGGGTTTGGAATCACTTACTCGGGGTTGCATCTGTTGCTGCATAGCTAGCAAATCACTTAATGACATAAAGCAGCAGCAACCATCTATTTTGTTCACAAACGTACATTTGGGTGTAGATTGGTAGGGAAGGGCCATCTCTGTCCCACGAGGCACCAGCTGGGGCGGCTTGGCGTGGACTGGGGGGCCCCTGAGTTGGTGCCAGCTGTTGGCTCAGTTTGCCCCCATGTGGCCTCTCTGCGGGCCGTTTGGGCTTCCTCACAGCATGGAGGTCAGGTTCCTCAGAGAGAAGCATCACCTTTATGACCTAACCCCAGAAGTCATGTGACATCACTTCTACCCAGGGAGGGGACAGGGACCCCACCGCTCAATGGGAGCATGGAAAATGGAGTGTCGTTTGTGTCCCCCAGAAAAATACGATGGAGTCCTACCTCAGTACGTCAGCTGTGACCTGATTTGGAGGTAGGGTCTTTGTAGATGATCTAGTTAAGATGAAGGTGGGCCCTAATACAAAATGATTTCTGTACACTTCTAAGAAGTGTCCTTATTAGAAGGGACTAGGACACGGGACAACCATGTGAGGACACAGGGAGAAAAAGGCCGCCTACACGCCAAGGAGAGAGGTCTCAGGACAAACCAGTCCTGCAGACACCTGGATGTCAGACTTCCAGCCTCCAGAACTGAGAGAGACTATAAATGTCTGTTGTTTAAGCTTCTCAGTCTGTGGTACTTTGTTATAGCAGCCACTGGGACTGATACAAGGAGATACTGTTGCAGCCATCTTTGGAAAATACATCCCACCAGAGGATGTGTGATAACCTAGAGTCTCAAAGAAAGTGGGCAGAAGCAAACCAACATATACAAGGCATGGCTCTGCCCCCCCTCCAGGGGGGGCAGGGTCTGGGGGCAGGGTGGGGTGGGGTGGGGTGCATCTTTGGCTGGTGGGGAAGCAGCGACAAAAACACAATGAAGCCACCTGTGTCCGACCCCTGACGGGCTCGCCTGCGCGATTGTCCAGCAAGATGCGTTTGCTTTCATGTGCTTTCTCTACATCTTCTCATTCAAGCTTCTCAAAACAGGTTATCTTGGCAAATTGCTAAAAAGATTCCAAGCCTGGAAAATGGGCCCATCGGTGCACGTTCTCCCCGAACAGCCCTCCACACTCCCACGCACGCCCCTTCTTCGAGATCCTGGCTCCGTGCATCTGTTACCACTTCCCTGGAGGCGGTGCTGTCCTGCCCCCGCCCCCCGCGCCTCGGGAGCCCGCGTACTTACATTCCCATCACAAGAGAGGCCCCCTAAGCGAGTCCTTCCCACACCACGAGGGGCTGCTCCAAGGTACTGGTTCTGTCCACCTACAAAGGCAGGAGCTCCTACTGCAAATAGGAGGTGCCGCTCCGCAGGCGTCCACGGGATGTGCAGGTGAAGGCAGCCCCTGGGATGGGTACAGCAGGATGCCCGGCCAGATCGGGGGGCCGGTCTGGCAGTGCCACAGAGCCCAGACCTGGGGCAGCCCCAGAAGGTCCCACAGGATGGAGCCGAGGGGTGCAGCTCCACCCCCTCAACCCAGCACAGTAGCTGCACGCGCCCCGGCCCCCCCCAGCCTCCCCCCTCAACCCAGCACAGTACCTGCACGCGCCCCAGCCCCCCCCGAGCCTCCCAGGTTCTTCGGGAGTCCCGGACCTTCCTGCAGTAAGAGACGGTGCATCTGTCTAAGTCGCAGCTGCAGATTGCAAGGCAAAGACGTGATTACTTCCCTCCTCAAATTACGGGTAATGACACCTGGACTAAGTGTAATAATTACGGACAAAGCGCTGTTGATGCAACTGTCAGGTACGATGTTGACTCAGCCAACCCTGCCCTGCCTTGGAGAATGAATAGGCAAGTTGGAGCAGCAGAAAAGAATAAATTCACATCTGAACTATTTCTGCTCTCTGCCTCTGCAGGAGAAATAACAGAGAGCAGAACAGAAGAGTGTGACATCTCTCTGTTCGGAAGGGCTGGCTCCCTCTGCCTGGAGACTGCTTCCTGACAGGTGGGTGGGCAGGTGGGCGGTGGGATGGGGTCCCCCACCCCCCAGCAGCACTGGAGGTCGCAGAGACGCCAGGAGGGGGCCGCCTGGGTCCAGCGCTTCGGGGCCCATCTCAGGTTCGGGGCACCTCCCCGCACCCCTGCGCGGCCCACTCCCACCCCCACCGGGTGTCTCACTCCTTTGGTTCTGCACAGGGCAGTGGCTCCAAATTCAGGCTCAGATCAGCCAGACTGAAATCTAATCCTGGGCAGCCAGGTGGCCCTGGGCTAATATAGTTCACATCTCAGTGCCTCAGTTTCCTCTTCTGTGAAATGGGTGCAATAATACAACCTTCCTCGTGGGGTTTTATGAAGATTAAATAAACACAGAGGTAGCATTGGTCCAGGCAGGCAGTGAAACTCTTCTGTATGACACTATGATGGTGGAGACGTGACACCATGCATTTGTCAAAACCCATAGAATGTACCGTACAGGGTGAATCCTTGTTGGACTACAGACTTTAGTTAATAATGACGTATTTGTTCATCAGTTGTAACCGGTGTACCCGCTAATGTAAGACGTTCATAAGAGGAGATATTGGCGCAGAGGGTCTATCTGGGAACTCTCTGTACTTTCTCCTCAACTTTCTGTAAACGTAAAGCTGCTCTAAAAATAAAGTCTCTTAACTTCTTTTAAGGAACCAAAAAATGTCAATTTTCATTTATTCACTACTGCTGCTCTCACGCCGGTCTGCTGACTTCAGGCCTCACGCCCCCTCTTTCGATGGATTGCTTGGTTCCATGGTCTGTTCCACCCTGATATGGTTTCTCCCCAAAGTGTGTGCGGCGGCAGCAGCCAACTGTCTACCTAGATCCGGTCTCCCCCTCCTAACAGAACCCTAATTTGGTTTGGGTGGCAGTGGGACAGCTGTACAAAACTACATTTCCGGGCTTCCCTGGTGGCGCAGTGGTTGAGAATCTGCCTGCTAATGCAGGGAACACGGGTTCGAGCCCTGGTCTGGGAGGATCCCATATGCCACAGAGCAACTAGGCCCGTGAGCCACAACTACTGAGCCTGTGCGTCTGGAGCCTGTGCTCCGCAATAGGAGAGGCCGCGATAGTGAGAGGCCCACGCACCGCGATGAAGAGTGGCCCCAGCTTGCCACAACTAGAGAAAGCCCTTGCACAGAAACGAAGACCCAACACAGCTAAAATAAATAATTAATTTTAAAAAAAAACAAAAAAACCCTACATTTTCCAGATGCCCTTATAGTGAGGCATGGCCATGTGACAGAGTTTGGCCCAATGAGTAGAGATCTCCTGGGGATTTCTGGGAAAGCTTTTTTCTGACTTAGGCGTGGCCCCTTTTCCTCCTTCCTGTTTTGAATGTAGATGTAATGTTTGGAGGGCAGCAGCCATTTTGTAGCCATGAGGTAAAAAAAGACACACACTAAGGTGGTAGAGAAGGAAGTGAGCCTGAGTTCTCACTGACATCCTCAAGCAGTTGTTCGAGCCCTACACTGTTTTTGTGTCCCTATTTGCTTAATCAAGTTTCTGTTAGGTGCAGCTGAACATAATCCCAAATGCTATGTTCTGCCTTTGAGACTAGCCCTCTCAGGTCTACACACTGTGACACATGGGCAGGTGACCCTGCACCCATGCCTTGGTCTCAGCATCCCAGCCCCCTGACCAGTGGCCATGTCAGTGCCAAGGAACCCTGATGACACAGGCTTCCAATCAGATTATGAGAAGGGCCAAGTAATCAGGACTCAGCAGAAGAGAACGACAGGCTTCCTCTGGTGGGAGATCTCTGGAGAGCGGGGGCACAGAGGAGTACTGAGCTGGCCCTGGATTGGCCTCAGCCAGCGTGGGAAGGGAGGGAGCTACTCATTCCAGCTTGACCCAGAAATTCCCTCGCTCAGCCTGGGACAAAAAGGGAACAGAGCTGAAGAGCCAGGCCACCACCTCCGGGCATCCGAGAAGGCACAAGGCAGAGCTGGGGAGGGGGTCTGCGTCTGAGAGCAGCACGGATACTGGCAGCCCGGGCATCACAGGACACGCCCTTGTCTCGGGCAGTGCGGTGAAAAGGGAGATGCTTCCGTGGGCACCAGCAGACGGGCCTCAGCCCCGCTTCCTCTTAATTTGTGTAATTCAAACAAAAGGAGCTTTCACATTTTCTCTGAACGTTTGTGCACCTCAGCCTCCCCTGCTGGGCCCAGAAGCCCGAAAACATCACAGGTTCTCAGCACAGCCTTCTCACTTTCTTTCTCAGATGAAACCTCTTATTTCAGAGCAGCTCACTGGGGGTGGGGCGGGGGCCTTGAACTTGAGGCTTTGAGGCCAGTTCTGCAAAGATGACTTCAAGAAACTGTGACCGCCTTTGAAGGAGGCTCAGAAGGTGGGGTGTGGACTCCCACGTCCTTCCTGCAGCAACCAGGGAACGGAGGAGGGGTCATCCAAGGTGATTCGTCGGTGGCGGCAGAACGCTCCTTCCTCACCACGGGACGGCCTGGCCTGGCCTCACACCAGCTGCGAGGAGAGGCTGTCCACAGCAGCGGTACACGCTCCCGGGCGGCACAGATGTGGGGAGAAGCCCCGGCCTCCGTGGGCTGGCAGGCCAGGAGCAGGGGCTCAGGGAGGTGGGATTCTCACCAATGGCTCAGCACGAGACCCTGGGCAGTGGGCTTCTCTTCCCTGACGTTCAGTTCCTCATATTGAAATGATAAAAAAGCAGGGCTTTTTTTTGTTTTTACTTTTTAAAAAAATTTTTATTGGAGTAGAGTTGATTTACAATGTTGTGGGTCTCTGTAAATGGCAGTCACCCCAACTGAAAGTGGCTTAAATCAGAGAAGGGTATGTATTGGCACGTGTGGCTGAAAGTTTCAGGGGTAGCATGAACTTCAGGCACATCTTGATCCAGGCACCCCACCAGTGTCATGGAGACCAAGTCTCTCTCCTGACTCTGATTCCACCGCACTGGCTCCATTTTCATCCCAGCTCTCCCCTCCTGGTGACAAGATGCCACCAGCAGAGTGTCCAAGCACTTGAGACAAAGGAAGCCTCTTTCCCACCACTGAGGTAGAGCTCTGGGCGCACCTGGTTGGCTCAGCCTGGGTCACATGGCTTTCCCTGAACCAACTGGATGGTTAGAGGAAGGCGACACTCTGATTGACCAGGCCTGACCACATGCTCACCTGTGGGTTCACAGATGACGTCACCTGAAACACCAGACTGGAAGAGGGAGAGAGGGGGTCCTCACAGGAAATGCAGGGCGCGGTTAGCAGCAGGGGAAATGCTGGGCCTTGGTCTCCTCCTCCCTGACCCTTTGTGACTTGACGGGCATGATGCCCTCAACCTTGAAGACCACACCTGGCAGCATCCCAAGGCATTATGGGTACAAATGCCTGCCCAGGTGAGTGAAGCTGGTCGCGCAGCCCCCTGCAGGCCGCCAATCTCGGATGCCTGTGCGGTGACCGCAGGGGAGGGAAGGGCAGGATCACGGGCCATTAAACCTCAGGAGCTCTTGAAAAAGTTGGGCTCAAGGGCCATAAACCCAGATGTGCCAGGCAGGTAAAGGAAGCTCTGGGGACCAGGCGTCTACGCTCAGTGTGTTTAGCCCCAGAGTGTGCCTGCCTGCAGCAGGCACTCAATAAATAGTTGTTGGGCGAATGAGGCAGTGGATAGAAAAAGGCCAGGGGAGGGAAAGCCAGCACAGGTACTGCAAACGTCAACTATGCCCGGACTGGTGGCAGGGCTGTGTGGAGTGGTGGGGACTGTGGCCTGACGGAGGGCACATGCCCCACAGAAGGCAGTAACCACCACCTAGTGGCAGCCAGCTCTCACCGGAACTCCACCTGGCCAGAATACAGGCTTTTAAAGAAAACCAGACGCCCTGGTTTTTATGAAAAATTTCATGATTTTAAAATCCTTTTTAACACTCTGTAGAGAGAAAAAAGAAAAACATATCCAGTGACCCAGATTGTACCCGTGACAGACATTTTGTAACCGCTGATCTGGTCTAACCTGTTTTCCAGGCAAATAAAATGAGAGCTGGACTAGCGCTCTTCTAAGCCAACACAGACAGAGGCTGGCTGAGGGCCCCCGCCGTCCTCTGCGGGAGAGGCCAGAGCACCTCCGGCCCCAGCTTGGGGTTCCATTCCAAAACTTTGACACCCAGGAGCAGTTCTGACTGAAAAAGGAATATACAAATGAATCTCTGGGGGTCCCAGGAAAGTGTCCAGTGCGGCATGAGATCCCCCCGAAGGTGCCTCCTTCCACTGTGGTCAACCAAAGCATCACCTGTAAGGAAGGAGTTCTCACCTTATTCGAGCCATTCCTGGAAATGGAGGAGGATGGAGGTCTCACCAACTCCTTTGATGAGGCCAGCGTCCCCTCTGTAGAAAAGTGGACAAGGTAATATGCTGTCACGGTAACAAGCCTTGACTCTGGACCGAGTGTACAGATTCCACATGAGATGCTCCCTGTTCCTGGAACCACCTGAACGTCCTCAGCTGGAATGGAAGAGCAGCTGAAAAGCGCCTGAAGAACGAGGGATTAATTATCTCTTATCCAAGGGACTGTAAAAGCAGGCTGGTTGCAGGCGGGTCCATCTGTGGCTCAATGAAGATTTCTCCTCGCGATTTCAAGGCCCCCTCCAAGTTCCAGGCAGCCCATCTTCATGTGTCAGCTTCTGAAACCCTCCGGGAGCCAGTCTTTGCCTTGTGTCCTTTATAAGAGGGCAGACAATTTCCCAGCAGCTCCTGGCAGACTTTCCCGGAGTCCCATTGGCAGGGTGGCCTGCTGGTTCCCTTCAGGGCTCTCCAATTCCGGCGTGGCCAATTGAATTGCAGGATTAGCTGCATCCCATGGAGACCAAGCTGGGGAGGCACCACCTCCCCTGAGTGCATTGCTGCTGCCTGAAGCCTGAGCAAAGTCAGGGCTTGCTTAGCTGGGGGGAAGGTTGCCTGGCAACCAACAGTGTCAGCCACCTTCTCACCAACTGTTGTCAGCTTGGCTGGACGCTGCCTCAAAGGTGCGAGGCCAGGCCCAGGGCAGCCCAGTGGCCCAAGGCGGCCATTCCCGACGAAGCCTTCCCGGGCACCCGGGGGCCCAAGCCCATCCAGCTTGGCACCATTACCACTCTACTCACTCCTTCTGGCCCAAAGAGCAGACTCTGCATGAGATCCCAAGGTGGGTCCCTGGGGATGGCTTCCATCTTCCCTGATGCCAACATACCCACTGCTGCAACCAAGAAGAGTGAGGCCAGGCCCAGGGCCCCATCCAAACAGAGAGGCCTGTCCTGCTGCTTTACTCTACTCTGCCCAGGAACAGGTGGAGGTAGAGTGAGAGGAGAGTTTCACTCAGTAAATACCTGCTGGACGGGTGCACACACACACGCGCACACACACACGTGTGTTAACATGCATGTAAACATGTGCACAGACACACGCACATGCATGCACGCGAACATGCACACACACACGAACATGCATGCACACACACACATGCATACGTGCAGAGACACATACACAGTACACATAGCCCCCGACCTTTGGATCCAGCTCCACAAAAGCAGCTAATTTATGTTTCCCACTATAATTACATTTCTGAACCCATCAGCGTGACTATTCCACGAACACGTAACTCGCCGTGTGGCAAACAGAGATGAGTTCGTGACTGCAGGTGAGCCAGTGCTGGGAATTTCAATTTTTATTTTACTTGAAATTCAACACCAAGTAATAACAGCGCCGCTTGGATGGAACACATTTCCACATTCAATGAAAACAGAAACGATCCTTCTTAGCAGAACCCCCGGGGCAGCAGGCGCCAAGGTTGCACAGCGGAGGGGTGGCTAGGAAAGGGGCTCAAGCCCTCCCGTCAGGGAGAAATCTCTGAGGATGGGAGGGGTGTGGGCGCTGGGAGAGGAGCACAGGCGTGTGGCCCGCAGTTGAGCCGTCGCTGGGACAGGTTTCTGGGCAGAGCCGTGTCCACCAGTGCCCTGCTTTTCAGTGCCACCCACTGGCCCAAGGTACAAAGGGCTGGCTTCGGGGACACTGCCCCCAGGAGGAAGCCAGGACAGCGATCCATGGCCCCCAAAGGGTCAGCTCCTGGAGTCGTGGTCGCTGGCCCTGAGGGCACATGCTCTGCAGGGTAAGGTGTGGCAGGCTCGCAGCCCACTGGGACCTGCCCTTCCTCCGTGCTCCCCACCCCCCTCACTGGGTCGCCTCCGGTCCCCTCAGGCTTTGTGGGGATGACATGACCTGAGGGGATGCCTTGTCAAGGTGAGTCTTACCTAAACCCTCCCCAGAGCGAGTAGACACAACCATCCAGGGTGTGGGATTCCAGCAACACCAACAAGAAGGCGAGCGCCAGCGCCACCTCCCACATGGAGCTGGACCGCACTCCAGGGGGGCTTTAGCTGCCTGCTCCCCCCTTGGGTTTGTCCGCTCAGCACCAACCTCTCCAGTTTTGGTAGCTGAACCCAATTTCCCTTCCAGGAATCTGGCCCTACTCCATCTCTGTGTACTCAGTTTTTGGTCAAAACCAGTCTAAATGTTGCTGTGAAGGTATTTTTTCAGATGTGATTAACATTTTTTTAAATTGTGGTAAAATACACACAACATAAAATTAACCATCTTTAAGTGTACACTTCAGGGGTATTAAGTACATTCATACTGTGAAAGCACCACCACCATTATCTCTAGAACTTTCTCATCTGCCCAAACTGAAACTCTGTCCCCATGAAACACTAACTCCCCATCCCCCCCCTCCAGCCCCCAGCACCCACCATCCTGCTTTCTGTCTCCATGGATTTGTCTGCTCTAGGGACCTCATATAAGTGGGATCCTACAGTATCTGTCCTTTTGTGACTGAGTTATTTCACTGAGCATAATGTCCTCAAGGTTCATCCATGTTGCAGCATGTATCAGAATTTCCTTCTTTTTCAAGGCTGAATAATATTCCATCGTGTGTGTATATACCACATTTTGTTTATCCATTCATCTGTCCGTGGACACTTGGGTTGCTCCTATGTTTTAGCCATTGTGAATAATGCTGCTGTGAACATGGGTGTGCAAATATCTCTTCAACCCTTCTTTCAATTCTTTTGGGTGTTTACACAGAAGTGCAATTGCTGGATCATATGGTAGTTCTAGTTTTAATTTTTTGAGGAACTACCATATTGTTTTCCATAGTGGCTGCACCATTTTACATTCCCGCCAACACTGTCCAAGGATTCCAGTCTTTCCACATTCTCCCCAACATTTATTTTCTTTCTGAGGTAGCCATCTTAACGGGTATGAGGTGGTATCTCATTGTGGCTTTGATTTGCATTTCCCCAATGATTAGTGACGTTGAGCATCTTTTCATGTGCTTATTGGCCATTTGAATATCTTCTTGGGAAAAATACCTTTTCCAGTTCTTTGTCCATTTTCGAATCAGTTTGGAGTTTTTTTGGTTAAGTTTTAAGGAGTTCTTTCTACATTCTGGACACTAATCACTGATCAGATATAATTTGCAAATAATTTCTCCCATTCTGTGGCTTGTTCTTTCACACTCTTGATAGTGTCCTATCATTCTCAAAATGCACAAAAGTTTTTTATTTTTATGAAGTCCAACTTATCTCTTTTTTCCTTTTGTTGTCTTTTGGTGTCATATCAAATAAATCTTTGCCAAATCCTGTGTCATGAAGATTTCCCCCTGTGTTTTCTTCTCAGAGTTGTATAATTTTAAGTCTTACATTTATGTCTTTGATCCATTTTCAGTTATTTTTGTATGTGGCATTAGGTAAGGGTCCAACTTCCTTCTTTTGCATGTGGGTATCCAGTTTCCCCAGCACCATTTGTTGAAAAGACTGTCCTTTCCCCATTGAATGGTCTTGCCACTCTTTCCAAAAATAATCTGACCATATATATGCAAGGGTTTATTTCTGGGCTCTCTGCTCTGTTCCACTGGTCTATACATCTGTCTCGATGGCACACCACTTGGATTACTGTAGCTTTGTAGTATGTTTTGAAATCAGGAATTGTGAGACCTCCAGCTTTGTTTCTCTTTTTCAAGATTTTTCACTTTGGCTAGTCAGTGTCCCTTGAGATTCCACACGAATTGTAGGATAGAATTTTCTATTTCTGGGGGAAAAGTGATTAACATTTAGATTGGTAGGCTCTGAGTAAAGCAGATGACCCTCCATAGCATCAGTAGCTATGGCAAGACGGGAGCATCTCTCACTGCAGCCCATGAGCGGACAGGGAGGAAGGAGAGGGAAGAGGGGAGGGGTGGCGGGGGGAGATGGAGAAGGAGAGGAAGGAAGAAGAGAGGAAGGGTGGACACCAGCTGAGTTTACTACCTTGCCCGGCAAGAAAGAAGGAGCCGGTGAGGAAATCCTGAGCAGTCATTCGAGGGGAAAATTCATGGGTTTGGGGTGTTAGAAAGAGGGGTTCATAGGTGCTATCCTGATGAGAGATTGAACGCCAGCACTATAGGCGGATGAAGGAGGGAAGTTTGCATGTGATTGGACGAGGTGAGCACCTGCTCGCCTGTCAGTCTTCAGTTACTCAGGGTCTGGAGTCCTGGGTCGCTCGGTACCTCAACATCCACCCACTTCTCAGCTTCGGGTGGTTGAACCACCGGGATGGAACTCAACCGTGGTGTCCAGCCTCCTGTGCGGCCCCAGTGATCCCCGCTCCTGCCGGTCACACCCTGAGGAGCCCCTCCCACATTAAATCGGGCTGACGTGTGACACAAATAACATCTGGTAGAAGCTGTGGAGCGTGACTTCCAGAAGCAGATCATAAAGGATGTGTTGGCTTTCACCATATTCTATGTCCTCTGGCATTGCTCACTCCAGGCGGAAGTGAGCAGCCCCAAGGAGCCCAGTGAGGGTGCCATCTTGGAAGTGGGCCCAGCCTCGGTCAGGCCTTCCGATGATGCAGCCCCAGCTGCCGGCTTGGCTGCAACCTCAGGAGAGACCGTGGGCTTGGAGCCACCCTGCCAGGCCTCTCCTGAATTTCTGATGCAAAAAAAAAAAAAAAAAAAGGAGAAAGAAATGTGCAAGATAGTAATTGTTCATTGTCATTTAGGCTGCTAGTTTGGGGGGTGGGGGTAATTTGTTACATTCAGTTGTGATGGTTCCCAAGCATTCACTACCCCAAGGGGAAATATTTTCTTTTATATGTTTCTGAGTTACCCTCGGTCAGAGGGGCCCCAAAGCAGGCTGGCTCGTGCCCCAGTGCTTCACAGTCTGGGTGAGGAGAAGAAAACTTTCCTGTCCGTAGTCTTTTGTAGGTTGGATTGTGTCCCCTCAAAATTCATATGTTGAAGTCCTAGTCTGCAGTACCTCAGAAGGTGACCTTGTTTGGAAATAGGGTCATTGCAGATGTAATTGGTTAAGATGAGGTCATTCTGGTCATCCTAATCTAATACAGCTGAATTCTTATTAAAAGAGAAATTTGGACACAGAGACACACACAGGGAGAAACTGTGTGACCACAGAGGCCAAGACGAGGGATGTGGCCACAAGCCAAGGGATGCCAAGGGCAGCCGGCCACCCCAGAAGTTGGGAGGGTCAGGAAAGACCCTCCCCTAGAGCACAGCCCTGCAGACACCTTGATTTCAGATTTCCAGCCTCCAGAACTGTGGGAGAATAAATGTCTGTTATGTGGAGGCCCCTCTGTGGGGCTGTGTAGCAGCAGCCTCAGGACGCTCACACAGGTGGCACAATTATGCTGCACAAGGATGCTCATCACAGTGGGTGCTCTTTCTAACAGGGTAGATTGCATGATTGTCCCCGGATAGTAGCGGGCCCTCTGAGAGGAGTTAGGCGTTTCTGTCCCTTGATGGCAGGCTCTGGCACGGTCTCACCTGGGGCCAACAGGTGTGAACGGAAGCTTCTGGAGCCCTTGAGGGGCAGAGCCCACTCCCCTCTGCAGTCAGGCCTTGCTGCTCAGCGTGCCGGGCCCAGAGACGAGTGTGAAATGGCCCTTTTCTGTTGTAACCGCTGATCTCGGGGGCAGCTCCCCACAGGGGCGCCTCACCTAAGCAGACTCAGCACTAACCCACCGGGGAGAGGAGAGCCTAGCAGCAAAGCAAGAGGCTGGCCAAACCAGCGGGACCCACTTACAACACAGGAATATTCTTTGATCTTTAAAACCTTGTTATAAGAAACATGATATTCAGGATATATTGCACTTTTAAGAGAGTATGTCATGTGGAATTCGGACTGGATTTTGTAAACTCAAGGAGCACAGTTTGACCGCACTGAAATGCAAATGGGATCTCCACTGGGTTATAGCCTTATGGGCAACACTTATTCTCTTATTCACACTTCTATTCCTTTCACAGACTACACAATAAACCTAAGTTTATTGTAATGTGATCAGGGAAAAGTACGCTTTACTTCGATTCGCGGTAAAACACAAAGAATGATCAAAATGCCACCAGTAACGTAGCCTCACGTGCCACACCTTTAAAAAGCAGACCTCTGGGCTTCCCTGGTGGCGCAGTGGTTGAGAGTCCGCCTGCCGATGCAGGGGACGCGGGTTCGTGCCCCGGTCCGGGAAGATCCCACGTGCCGTGGAGCGGCTGGGCCCGTGAGCCATGGCCGCTGAGACTGCGCGTCCGGAGCCTGTGCTCCGCGACGGGAGAGGTCACAACTGTGAGAGGCCCACGTACCGCAAAAAACAAAACAAAACAACAACAACAAAAAAAGCAGACCCTGCAGCCTTTCTGCCACGCTCTCCAATGTTCTGCTCCTGAGCCAGGCCGCTCAGCACTTCCCGGGACCACATCTCAGCGAAGTCTTCAGTCAAGACAGGTTAAGTTTCGCTGTAAACCAAGAAGCTCATCTTTATTTCTAGGCAATTCACTTAAGAGCCTCCTAAAATCTGCTAACTTCCATGACGAAAATCATTAAAAATCAAATGAGTTTTCCCACGGATAAAACCTAAGATCTTCCCTCAGTCCTGGGAAGGACAGAACTGAGTGGTAATTTCTCCTATTGCAGGGAGATGAGCAGTGGAGGGGCTGGCACCGTCTCCCGAAGAGGAACCTGAGACCTGTTCTCTGAAGGAAAAAGCAGAAGCAGACACGGTGAGCCCGGTGGCTATGCTGGTGGCCGCGGAGAAAGCCGCTCCTGGAGATGCATCCTGCCGAGCAGCAGGCACCTGCATTCCCACTGGCAGATCCTCACGCCTGCTGCTTCCCCCATTTACGCGCAGCTAGACCACAACCTACGGAGTAGGGTCCCCTGAGTCCATCCTCATGAAAAGAGATGTTTTAGAACCACCTGCAGAGTGCAAAGTGCCCGGGCAAAGCAAAACTGACCACGTGGCCCCAGCCAGACTCCTCAGGGCCTCCCAAACCTCCCCGTGCATCACCACAGGCAGTGCGAGGTTGGCTCCCCTCCCAGCCCCCTTTGACTCTGCCTTGGGGAGTCAGTTATCTCCTGCCATAATCATGCTTCTTAACAAGTCAGCCCAAAACGCAGAGGTTTTCAAGAAGTATTCAGTTTGTCCACCAGTCGGCAGGTCCACAAGTAAACTGGGCTCTGTGGGGTGGTCTTCCTGGCCTAGCCTGGGTCCCTTCACTCGTCTGGGGGTGGGATGGATGCTGGCTGGTCTAGGCTGGTCTGGGCCGCTCTCAACCAGTCTTGGCCAGTCTAGACTGGTCTGGGCCAGTCTGAGCTGGTCTCAGCTGGTCTAATCCAGTCTTGGCCTTGGCCAGTTTTGGCCGGTCTAGTCCTGTCTCAGCTGGTCTAGACCAGGCTGGGCCGGTCTCGGCCCATCTAGGCCATTCTAGGCTGGCTTCTGCCAGTCTAGGCTGGTCTAGACTGGTCTAGGCTGGCCTTGGCTAGTCTAGGCTGACCTCGGGTGGTCTAGGCTGATCTAGGCTAGTCTAGGCTGGACTCGGCTGGCCTAGGCTGGTCTAGGCTTGTCTGCCGTTGAAAATCGCATTTTGATGGATTTCGCCCCAATCCAGGAGTCTGCCTCAGCATTGTGGGAATCACCCCTCTCCAGAGAGACGGGCCGTCTGAAGCTGCCCTTCCAGATGCTCCACCGACCTGGGAGGCCCGGGCAGAGTCGAGGAGGGTGAGCGAGGATGAGGGCGTCCTGCAGGGAGCTCTCGGCCTGGGGGTCACCACGGCCAGGCAGGGTGCGGGTTCTGTCTGGCAGGTGGACCTGAGGCTCAGCCACCCTGGGGCACCAGACCCCAGCTGGGGCTGGAGAGCATGAGGAGGGGGTGGACGGACGGAGGGAGGATGTCGGGATAACAGGCAACACTCCTGCTTCCCCCTCCCCCCACAACGTGGAGCCTGGGCCCCAGGGAAAGCCTGTTTCTTCTCAGAGCCACGGCTGCTATCGACTTGCACCCCCTCCTTTCTTCCCATCCCCTCCTTCCTCCCCATCTGCCCATTGCAGACGGGCCCCAGCAGGAGGAAACAGTGGGCGCTGTGGCGTGGAAACAAACCCACAGACGTGATTCCCAAAACTGGAAGAACGCAGGGGGCGCCGGCCTTGATCCCACGCAGCCTCTACATGAGACCAGAGACCTGGCGCCTGGGCCGGGGAGGACAGCAAAGGAAGCTCTCGAAGCCCCGCAGTAAACCTCAAGCTCTCGGCAGTTTTGCACGAGAAATCATTTTCACGTTGTGCCTGTGTCGGGATGGCTGCAGCCCCGCGGCCCCCAGAGGGGACCCTGCCCCCTGGTTTGGGAAAGCCAGCTGCCACCCAAGTCCATTGCTTTATAATGGATGTGTGAGAGCAATCGGCCATTCAGGCACTGTTCTCTACCCACACGTTGAGATTTGATTACTTTTTTATCACTAAATTAAATTCCTTCTCTTGCCTGTCTCGTTACATGAAATCTCTTTAAATCTTAATAGACTGCAGCTTCTCCCGCAGCTCGGGCCACTGATAACCGTGTGGGGCACTCTTGGGGGCCCTGGAGCCAGTAGGCGGACGGGGTGGGGGGGTAGGGGGAGGAGAAGAGGGGGGATGCCGGTGCCCCTCGGAGACAGGAAGGCGCAGGGGCTCAGAGCTCCTCACACCGGGACGATTCTTGCTTCTCAGCAAAGCTGCAGACGGGCGACACGCCTAGGCCGAGGAGGAACAGCTGCTGGGGGCTCCGAGCCAGCCTCCTGCCTGACTCCGGAGCTCGCTGCAGCCAACGAAGCGGAAACCCATGCGGAGATTTGACGTGTTTCCCCTGACAAGCGTCAAGGCGGGGCTGCGATGAGAATCGGGAGTGTTTCTCAGAGCCCATCGAGTCATCTTCCTGGCTCTGAGCTTAGAACTTCTACACTGCGTCACAGCAGTCACGCCTGCCCCCATTGCACGCGCACGAAGGGGCCATAAAAGCGTGCGCCTTCACCTTCGTGACGAGGACTTCAGGCGCCCTGAGCATTCACTGGCCTCGGCAAAGCGTCAGCAGTTTCGGGACGGGTGTCAGCCGAGTGGACTGAGCTGCTCTGCGGTGGCAGGAAACCCCGAACCGCATTGGTTCCAAAGCGCACAGGTTTCTTTCGTGCTCACACGGGACATCCATTGCAGCTGAGGCCTCGATTTCACTCTGGGGCCAGGGATGCGGGGCGGCATCAGCACCGGGAATGAAACGCGCCAGAGGTGACCCGCGTCGCCTCATGGCTCCCTGGGCAGACTGGCCGCGGGTCCCCGCCCAACTCTGAGGGCCAGGAGGTGGAAGCAGGAAACCCTGGTGCAGAAACAGGGAGCGTGTGAGCCTCCAGAGGTTGTAGGAAATGCTCGTGAGATGGGGGAGGTGGGTAGGGTCTGCGACGTGGGCCGAAGGCTGTGCCCCAGGCTCACGTGTGGAATCCTAACCCCCAGGGGAGGGTGCTAGGAGGGGATCGGGTCGTGAGGGTGGAGCCCCCAGGAACAGGATAGTTTCCTTATCAACAAGGCCCTGCGAGCTCCCTCACCTCTCTCCACCAGGTGAGGACACAGCGAGAAGACACCGGCTACGAAGGGACGGGAAGCGTGTCCTCTCCAGACTCCAGATCCACAGGCACATGATCCCCGACTTCCCTCCTGGGGAGCCGTGAGAAATAAAGGTGGCGTTCCTCACAGAGCCCAAGCCTACCAGGACAGATCACAACCTGAACTGCAGGGCAGCGGGACGGGGAACAGGAAACACTGGAGAGGGACCATCGAGGCAGAGAGGACGAGCTGCCTGCACTTGTCACCCAGCAGAAGCAGGTGGAAAGAATCACCGTGAAGGGTGGTGTTCCCCTGGGCCGCCCGTGAGGACACCGGCAGTGCGTCAGCACGGCAGATAAAGACACCGCGTGTCCACAGGGATGTGGTCAGCTGACCTCCGTGCAGGGCACTGGGTCCAGAACCTCTTCAGGGGACCTTCACCACAGATCAACAGAGGTGACGACATCAGTAGATGCTGGGGGTGCACGTGGTCATGGGCATCTGTCTTGGATCATGGAATGCTGTCCCCACAAGGGACACATCGGAGACCACAGGGAGGGCTGATCTGAGACGACAGGCATGCCTCAGTGTGTCCAAAATGAAACAAACTGGTACATAAACAAAACACATAAGTATCTCATTAATAGCTCTTGGGACCTGTTGCAAAGGTCGGCATCACCCTGGGTACAGCACATTGGTTCATGGGCTTCTCTGGTGCATTAAACTGCGTGTCTTTAGGGCAGGACTGGGTCTTATTTATTCCTACAGTTTCAGAGTCCACCCTGTCACTCACATCTAGCAGCTCATTGAGGGTGTTGGTGCAATAAAGTGCTGGGAAGGCAGCAGCAGGGGCCGCGTCACACGTGGAAGGGACTTTCTGAGCTGCTTGCTGGCCGGGGCGGGGTGGGGCTCCAACCATGAAGGTGAGGCTGGGACTGTTCAGCTCCTGGAGCTGCTGCAAGAAATGACCACACGCTGGGGGGGCTGAACACAACAGAACTCTGTCCTCTTGCGCCTCCAGAGTCCAGAAGTCGAAATCAGGCTCCCTCCGAGGCTCCAGGGGACCCTCCTGCCCTCTTGAAGCTCTGGGAGCTCCAGTGTCCTGGGCTCATGGCCCCATCCCTCCAGTCTCTGCCTCTGTCTTCATACAACTTCTCCCCGTGTGTCTGTGTCTCCACTTCTGTCCCTCGTAAGGACACCAGTTGTTGGATTGAGGGTCCACCTGGATAATCCAGGATGATCTCATCTCAAGATCCTTAACTGGATTACATCTGCAAAGACCCTCTCTCCAAATGAGGCCACATTCACAAGTATCTGGAGTTGGGGCTTAAGCAAACCTTTGGGGGGGGTACAATTCAACCCACTACACTGACCCCCAGTTTGGTACGGCCTTTCACAAGCTGTGTCAAAGTCAGGGAAACCACGAGGACACAGAGGGCCACAGGGCCACCTCCAAATAAGATCCTGGAGAAGCCCCAGTCCCGCCCACAGGGGCGATTTGCCCAGACTTGTAGGGAGACCAACGGGACGTGTTACTTCCCCGCCCCGGCCCCCACTGCCAGGCTTTAGTTAGAGACGCCTGGGGGAAGCCCCTACAACGCACGCTTGCGCTCTGGCGTCTGTCCGGGGTGGCGTGCATGGCTCGGAGCCTCAGCTTGTGTCGTCTGGGGAAAATGGAGGATTCATGACGGTCGCTCTCAGCAGGCTGCTAACGGCAGCAGCACACAAGCCCCAGGGCCTGTGCGCTCGCTGCCACTAGAAACCACTGCTAGGCTCAAAGGATGAGAATGCCATTTTCCTGGGAGAGTTCAAACCTGCAATGGCACAGATGTGCCCACTGCCGTCGACTAGCAGAGAGCTAGACAACATATACGAGACAACTGTCTTCAGACCTCAAGCTACAGGCACTGACCATGCTCTCCAGGGACCCACACAGAGCACAGCTGGCTGGCTGGGTTGGGGACACAGAGATTGGAGATTGGGATGCAGGATTTGCAAGGTCTCCCCTTAAGTCTGGCTGGAAACTAAGACGTGTGTGTATGGGAGGGGACACCCCACGGGGCTGGTCAGGAAGAGAGCAACCAGGGAGCTGAAGCTGACAAATCCGGTCACTGACAACACAGCGCCACGATGTCCAGCATCTAATCACAAATTAGTAGACATGCAAAGAAGCAGGAGCACATACCTCGCAACCTGGAGAAAAACCAGTGAATAGAAGCTTGTCCCCAGGGGGCGCTGGTGCCGCAGGTGCCCCCAGGCCCTGGGGACAGGCAGCTGCCTGTTGCGGCTCATCTGGGGTCTGAGCAGAGTCAGTGGAACTCAGAGAGCCGCACAGTCATGCCGACACAAATAATGCCAGAGCTGGGCTTGCCATCCCCCAGGAATTTTGAATTCCAGCACCAGTGGTCACTTTCCTGCAGCAGGAGCTCTGGCCTCAGGACCCCAGTCACTGAAAATTCAGCCTAACTAACGGAAAATGACCAGCGTGCCAGTCTGAAGATAAATGAGGGCCAATTTCTTTCTGAGATGTTTCTGAGAAATGGGATATTTCCTGCCATATCGGTAAACAAAGGGTGTCGTGGTCATCAGCGATTGCAGCGCTCCAGCGTGAGCTGGTGAGCCCTGGGAATCTCAGGAAGGAAAGAACACCTGCCATCCAGCAGCCATCAGACTGCAGCCACTCCCTGCGGTGAGCCCTGAAGAAACTCAGGATGTGAAAACACAGGATACTGGCCCCAGATAGCTGAGGTGCCTATCAGAGGAATGATTTCAGTGAGCCCAGGCTCTTGCATCTTCCCATACATAGAAAAGCACTGAAGTCCTTAACTTGGGATACCTGGTTTTCTTTGATTTACAATAATCCTTTCATGTCCCAACTACCTGCCCTTTGTTGCAGAACTTCTGTATAACCTGGCTCCCCCCTCAGCTCCGTGGAGCAGTTCTCTCAGGGTTACTTGAGATGCTGCCTCCAGGGTCTGAAGTCCTAAAAATTCCCGCCGAATAAAACATAACTCTCAACTTCTAGGTTGTGAATATTTTTTAAGTCGACATTTCCAAAGCTTCTTTCCCCCCAGGGTTCCTCCTTCCTGTCTGGTTGCTTGCACACTGTATGTCAGAAGAGAGCAAACAGGCTGAACTTTGCACAGTGCGAGTGGGTCCCGGAGTGGTGGGGTGTGATTTGCATCTCTGGGGCCCCTGTCCCTATGGGTGTGGGTAGGAAACAGACAGTCCTGAGACAAACATAAGCTGTAAGTTGATTTGTTACTCAGAGGTGGCTAAACCCCAAGTCTCAGGGTTTAACAATAAAAGTTTATACCTTGCTCATGTAAAGCCCTACATAGGTGTTCCCAGTTAGGCGGTGTATTGGTTTTCTGGGGTGACCATAAAAGGTACCACATCCTGGGGGACCTAAAGCAACAGGAATGTAACCTCTCACAGTCTGGAGGTCAGAAGTCTGAGATATAGGTGCCGGCAGGGCTAATGTTGTGGACTGAACTGTGTCCCCCAAAATTCACAGGTTGAAGTTCTAACCCCCAGCACCTCAAGATGTGATGGTGCTTGGAAACTGGGTCTTTACAGAGGTAATCAAGATAAATGAGGTCATAACGGTGGGCCCTAATCCAATGTGACTGGTGTCCTTATAAAAAGACAAGATCAGGATGCAGACACACACAAGAACAACCGTATGAGGACACAGGGAGAAAACGGTGTCTACACGCCAAGGAGAGAAGCCTCAGAGGGAATCAGCCCTGTGACACCTCGATCTTGGGACTTCCAGCCTCCAGGACGTGAGACCGTAGATTTCTGTTGTTTAGGCCACCCCGTCTGTGGTGTGTGTTATGCAGCCCCAGGACACCAACAGGGGCCTCAGGGACCCCGGGTGTTTCCAGTTTGTGACACTGCCATCACCACTGTGCAGCCCAGGGTGGCGTTAGTCGGGACTCACTCGGCACCTCTGGTGCACATTATCTTGGGACCCCGAGCACAGCAGCTTCAACCAGGAAGGCGAGGAAACGGCGCATGCTTTTCTGCAGGTGGAGATGAGAGCTACCTTTGACAAACATACTTTTTCCTTTCCTTCTCTCTGGGGTTTTTACTCTGTAGGTTTATTTTAGCCTCTTTTTACAACAAAGTAGGTCAGGGGGAATAAAGCAGTTCTTATGTGAGAGCTGGAAAACCCTCAGTGCCAGCAAATATAAATGACATCTCGGGGAGCGCTGGTCCCCAGGGGCACGGCCTGCATGCGGGTGAGGAAGCCCTGAGCGCTGGACACAGGTCCCCCTGGAAGGTCCAGCCCCTGCTCTCCTGCCCACCACCAGTCACAAGCTTACCCGCTGAGCCACGTGCGGGGACAGCGGCCACCAAACTAAGGGAGGTCCACAGGACGAGAGAGATTGACCGATAATCTAATCAATGGCTTCACGCCGAACTGAAAGACGTCCTCGGAGGGAGTCTAGGTTTGGGGGGCAGAGCTTTGTGGGGGAGCTGACGTCTGAGCTGGGATTTGAGGGGCGAGTGGGGTTGGCTCCAAGATGGGGTTGGGACGGATGGAACATTCCAGGCAGGGGAGGCACGTGCAAGGCGGCGGGAGTGAGCCGGGGACCAGGAAGGGGCTGGGTGGGGGGTGGAGGAGGCCAGGAATCGGAGCCAACCTCTTCAACATGTGGGCTGTGAAGGGCCGGAGAAATGGCCCTGCTCCACGGGGACGCTGAGTGAAGATGGCTGAGGGTGAGGCAGCTGGACACAGCCAGTTCCGGGGGGCGGGGGTGGGGTATGGGTGGGGCAGCAGAAAGGAGGGAAACTTGGAGGATAAAGGCCCTGACAAGGCAGTGGGGCTGTGATCCAGGACCAGGGAGGGTGGCTGCTGACAGGAGTTACTCCTTTCAGTGTAACAGGAGAGAATACGGAATTTCCTGCTGCCATCACCCTCCTTCTTCCTCGCAAATAGAGCTCCGATTTTGTCCAGGACAGCAAATGCCCAGCCCCGTGGAGTAAATCATAGTTTATTTAAGCATTATGCAATCATTAAAACAAGAATCCATTTCCCATTGATGGACATGCACTATTTCAAAGTTCCTTTGCAGCTACGGGTCGCTAGTTACGTTCAACTGAAACTACAAGGAAATCTGCTGGAGGGTTCTAGAAGAATATTTACCGTGACAGGGGAAACCTCCTTTTCCACTCAGCCCTCTTCTCCTGACTTAAACATCATTCCACGAGTATGTGACCTTCAGAGCTATGGCAGCCGTTTTGTGTTCGTGAGGCAAGCACGCTGAGACTGAGGAAATGAAAACAGACGTGGCAGAGTAACTGGGCTGCCTCACCAAACTCAGAATTGCTTACCTTTAGACTTTTGTGTGATAATATCAAAGTCTTCGTTCAATGGCATTTCAGGCATGGGGAGCAGCCTGCCCTGTGTAGAGGCAAAATAGGGGTGTATTTCCTGGTGGGAACTGAATACTATTCCTAAAACCAAGTAAAAGTCCATCTGCTTATTACCCTTACGATGGTAGTGAAATGCCTGCCCTTCCAGGACAGGTCACTCGCCACCCCGTGCCCTGGTACACCACTAGTTTTATCGGTTACGTCACTCTTAGCTGGGTTTCTGTTTTGTGCGGCCAAACCCACTCTCACGGATACCTTTTCCATCTCAGTGCTTTGATGTTTTCAGTAAAGTGGGAGGGGCAGTGAGCGGGAATGGGGGAGCACAGCGAGGGTTTTGAGGAGAGAAGAGGTTTGGTATCGTCCCTGTGAGCTGGACTGAGGTCACTGCTCGGTGCCCAGAGCCCTTTAAGTTGGCAATCATGAGTTTAGGGCAGGTTGGGTCTACATTCCACAGGACTTTCTCTGGCAGCTCCAGGGTCCGTGGGGCAAAGAAAGTGACTGGCAGAAGTGCAGTAGTCCTGGTCTGTCGGTTCATGAAGGTAGGGATGTGCGATGCTCCTCCCAGACCACCAAGGGGCATCTCACAGCATCCTGGGCAGTGGGGCCAGCCTTACAGCGCTGACTGAGATCACAGCCCAGCAATAACCAGGAGTGAAGATCGGAGGGGCTGCAGGAGGACATCTCATGGGGGACAATACGTGCGAAGAGACACAGCCTCCCCCCAACCAGGGCAGTGAGGCCAGAGGCAGAGCTGGCCCATTATATGGTGAGGTCAGTGGCAGGGGGAGGTCAGGGGCAGAGCTAGCCCGTGGCAGGGGGAGGTCAGGGGCAGAGCTGGCCCACTATACGGTGAGGTCACGGGCAGAGCTAGCCCTCTTGTGCAGCAAGCCCCCTTCCAGCTGAACTCCCAGCCCTCAGACCCAGGAGCACCCTCCCACGTCCGTGGGCAGCCTGCATACAGGACCAGGCCGAAGGCAAAGCACTTTTCCCCAGAGGCACCTTGGATTTATTGTGCACGAGGTATTGACCGTAGGAAATCTCCCTCTCGTGGAGCTCCTGAGGCGCTTAGCCTGAAGAATGTGGGATTTTTATAAAACTCATTAAATTCTTACGCTTTACTTTCCTGGACTCCTGGGCCTTCACTCTTTCTGGACAGTTTTCTCAGGCTTTCTTTTCAGGAAAGCTAGTCCCTAGACCCACTCAACCTCAACCCCCACCCAGGGGGCTGTGCGCCCCGCCCGCCCATCCCCCGGCAGCAGCGACCGTGACCAACCTGCAAACAGGCAGTTAGCGGTTTGGGACCACACCATGGTGTCCCCGCATCTCCTCAGTGGACGGAGGTGCCCACACAACCCGGCCTCCTCCCCTGAGGCAGGGAGTGAGCTTGGATCAAAGACCTCTTCTTGTGAAATGGCCACGTCTGCAGTAGGGGGACATGTGGATGCCTTTGCAGAGCGACGGATCTGCAGAGGGGACTGGCCATGCGGGGAGCTGGGGGGCTCTGCCCGCATCCACGGAGGATGGGGGCGTGTCAAGGCCACCCCTGACCACCTCCCAGCTCCCACCACCACCTTCCTCCATACAAACCAACCCTAACACAGTGCCCCCTCGTCTGCCCCACGGCCCTGCCTGCCCTCGTGGGTGATGGGGCTCCCAGGGTCACCCCGGGAAGTCAGTCTGGCTTGCTCTCAGTGCCTTTCTGCATGGAGGCAAACCTCTGGCCCCAAATGCCTCGAACTCGTCTGTAATCATCAGGGGGGCTCTGTCGCCTCTCCAAGCTGCCGTCTCCATACAGATTTCCCTCCTCTTGAGGTGAACAGCCTCCAGGGACCTTCCCCACATGGCCCCTGCATCCCCAGGGGCCCCCACCTGTGCTCAGACCCCTCCGCGCTAGCAGCTGCGGGACGCAGTTGTCCAGAGGGAGGCGCCTCCGGAGCGCACCTGCCCGAGGGCTGCTCTCCACCCACCCGCTGCTGCGCCTGGCCCCACGCTGGCGGGCTCTCACAGGTCAGCCCGGGCGGGGACCCCGCAGAGCGCCCGGCCCGCGCGGACGAAGCCACCAGAGGGGTTTAGGTTTGTCGTTGAATCCCAGTTGCTGTCCATCCCAGGCCAGGACACAGCACCAGCCCAGCGAGGGCCCAGATACAGGACCAACAGCGCCCAAGTGGTGCGACCACGGTACCATCGGCAAACCTGCAAGGGCTTCTCGTGTGAACGTTCACACAGCCCCAGGGGTCCAGGTAAAACGGGTCTGAATCCACCACTCTGAACGCATGTGACCTCGAGCAAGTGCAGGTGGGGGAGCTGAGGCAGAGCAGCCCCTCGCGGCCCGGCACAGAAGCCATCTTCCTGGGCAGCGGGACCCACCGCAGGGGGCAGCATGTCCACGGTGGCATCCTCTGCCCTGCCCTGTGCGGCTGTGGGAGGTGGGCACAGCTTGCCCAGGCATCGCTCTTTCCTCCAGCCGCCCCCATTCCCCTCTGGCGCTCTCTTCTCCCCCATGGCCCTCACCCTAGAGGCTGGTCACAGGACCCAGCTTGAGGCCACCCGAGTCACGGGGATTGGTCGGCTAGCCACATGGCCCACTGGACCACTGTGACCTGGGCCCCAAAACTACAGCACAAAGCCCAGGTGACTTATCATATAGGACTGTCCTCATCACAGGTGGCAGGAAGCTTCTCCTAAGCTGGTTTAAGTAAAACATGGAAAGTCATTGGCTTGCACGGGTGGGAAGACCTCAGGTGGCGTGGACGCAGGGCCTTGCACGGCCAGCAGGAGGGCCGTGCCGCCTCCGTGCTGCCCACTCTGTGGGCTCCGATTTCAAAGCTCTCCCCGCCCAGCCGATTCCTCTCTCCAGCTCGGTCCAGCCAGCGTCCTGCTCTTGGACCCAGATCACCGTCTGCCGTCCATCAACGCCCATGCCCGGGACGATGGAACAGACTCAGCGGGTCAGGGCTGGAGTCCGGCGACCACCAGAGGTGCCCCTCAAACACTGGCCTGGGCGGGAGAGCTGGACAGATCCTACCCACCCGCCGAGACTCCGTGTGACCCCCTCCTCACTGGGCCCTGCTCCGCTCACATCAGCACCGCCGTCCACAACTCAGGGCGCATGCGTCATCAGCGTCTCCCGTTTTGCGTGGCGCCTCCGTGCTCGTTCTCCTGCCCCTCTGTCTGTCAGCCCTCCCTGCCCCCCCACCCGGTCGTTCTGTCCGCAGGCCCTGGATCTCGGGACCGTGAGGGATCGGGGAAGGTGCTGAGGAGAAGCGGGGACTCTGCGGTGGAGGACGGGCCTCGACCCGCCACGCCCGGGGGGCAGGGGTGAGGGCGCTTTCCAGTGCGGGGCGCCCTTCCTGGGTACAAGCAAGACCAGGAGAGGGCAGGGGTACGAGGCTTGAAGGGGTGGGGGAAACTTCAGGCTCTCCCCAACCTCCAGATACTAGAATGATCTCAGGACCTCCCTTCTGCTCACCCAGAACACACACACACACACACACACGCACATGCACACACAATACACAAACACACTTGTATGCATGTGTACCAATACATATGGACCTACATACGCACGCAGCACAGCACGTAAGTGACTTCCCAGAACAAAGCAAATCCTCTTGAAGATCACGTGCCGCCAACATGGCCAAGCAGCCAGCAGTTTTCAGACGGCAGCTTCCTTTAACTACAAACAAAACTAGAGTGTCGCCAGGCCTTCCGGCGTGTGGATGAGGGTGTGGCCGCACAGCTGTGCCTCCGGGCTAGCACCCTGGCTCGTGGAAGGCAGTGCGGACCGTGCGCTCAGCCAGGCTGGGATGCCGTCCACCCAGGAGGCTGGGCTTTACCCTGCGGCTCTGTCGGCCAGGTTTCAGGGACGTCAGCTGTGGGTCTGGTGTTGCCGGGCCAATCACACATGGGCTTCCCAGTAAGGCTGCTCAGCGTGTTGTAGGGACAAGTCAGAACTGTCACAAAGACACAACTACCAAGACCTGGGACCTGACCTGGAGACCGCGGCAGGGCCCTCGGCCTACGGAGCTTTCAGCTGAGCCTGTGAGATGACAGAGACTGGAGGCCAAGAGGGCCAGGTGGGGACCTGGGCCGGCTGCCGGCTTTGCCTCTGACCTCATCTGCTTGGCCCTGGTTTCTCATCTGTCCCAGGAGAGTGTGATTTGACAAGGGCACGGAGCAGGGCTTGGACACGTCCCACGGCTGGGCTTAGATACAGGACCTGATCTCGGGTGGCCTCGGCCTGCAGCCGCTGGAAGCAGGGTTTCGGTTCCCAGCCAGTGACTGAGGTCGGGTCGCGGCGGTGATAGCACCGAATCCTGGCCACTAGACCAGTGGTCAGTGACAAGGCCCTGGCCCTACGGCTTTGCGGAAAAAGAATTCCCACAAAGGTGGAAAGTAGTGAGGTAAGTAAAGTGTTTATTAGGAGAAGAAAAGAGTACAGTACGTGTGCATAGACACACGGGCGGCTCAGAGAAAGAGTCGCGCCCTCGTGGCAGCTTCAGTCACTTACATGAGGCATTTCTTCCCGGGTTTCCTTTGGCCAATCATTTTGATTTGCTTGGTTCAAAGTTCATATTTGGTATAGCTCAGGATTTTCCCATGTGTGCATACACATCTCTTAGCCAAGATGGATTCTAGCAAAGATGCCTCTGGGTAGATTTAGCCACTTAGCATCACTCCCCTTTTGACCTCCAAGGAGCCTTTCTGCGCCTGTGTAGTCATGGAGGTCCCCTGACTTTGAGAATGAGGAGTATGTGGTCTCTTACCTTCTGTCTGGCAGGGCCCAGCCTCCTCTCTCAATTGTCCTGTTATTCCTGTCTCAGAGTATCGGTTCACAAGGAACCGACTCAAATCATTTGCTCCAGGAGCCCGTCTATCTCCTGCCTCAGACCCAGTGTCCAGGGGAGGGAGAGGAGGGCTTGTGTGTCATTTAAGGACTTGACACACGTGGGTCAGCTCCCGTCCCCCAGCCCAGGGTCCGAGCACTGTCACGCAGCAGAGCATGTGGTCCTTACAGCAGCCTGCCCAGCAGGGCCGCTCTCAGCCCCGGGGAGATGGGGAGACCAAGGCGCGAATGTAGGAGCCTGGCATTCAGCCCAGATGGCCTGGTACGGGGTGTGGTAAAGGGGCCAGGACATCAGGAGAGAGACAGACAGAGAGACAGATGGAGAAAGGGAATGAGAGAGACAGAAAGACAAGGAATCAGAGAGACAGAGAGAACGGACACTCGGTGCCAAAGCTGGGGAACGTGGGTCTTGGTGAGGAAGCCATCCATACCCCCCGCTGCTCTCCACATCAAGACTCTGTCCTGCTTAGCGGTCCGGCCCCACATGTGCTACCTGGAAGGGAAGGCCGGCCATCTGCCACCTGACCCCGAGCACCCCGCCCTTCTCCAGGGTCTGGGGAGGTTGTCCAGGCTGCAGAGCGCCGCTGCCATCTAGTGGGCACGTGGGGTCCTGCATGCGCTGGGAGCCCCCCCCCCCCCACCCAGTCCTCAGCAGGTACCTCAGCCCTGCTCACCTGTCTGTCGGCAGGTGGACCCATGCCTGTGGGTAGGTTCACACCTCACCTCCCACGGTTCTTGGTCAAAACGAAGAGGGACGGGGCACTGCCCTTATCTGGACTTATCCCGACAGCAGCCTCCCTGCCACATCTAGGCTGTCTTCCCATGGTTCGTCCTAACCTCGACGGCTCTGAGGAATACCAGCCAGGCATTTCCCACACCTTCCCTCCATCTACGTGACTCTCTGCAGTGCTGGGTTTGGGATAATTGCACATTTGCACAGAGGTGAGGCGCCTCCCGGCACATCACAGTGCTCGCTGACAGTGTAAGTCGCGCTGCTGGCCTTGACCCCTGGGCTAAGGTGTCAGCCAGGGCCCTGCTCTGTCCAGAAGTGTGTCACTCGGTCAGGCCACAGTCAGGGGAGGGGGCTGTGACCCCAGGGCCTTCAGGTCTGGCTCATTACTCCCGCTGGGCCTCCGGAATGCTGGGCGGCTTGCTGGGTCGCAGAGCCGCGGTGAGAACGTGTCAGTCCTAGTCAGCGAGCCCATCACTGGGCTTCCCCAGAGCACAGGTGGGACTGAGTGTGGCCCTGCATATCCACGGCCTTGGAGGCCCAGGTGGGAGCGGGAACAGACCAGGCGGCTGGGTCTGGGGAGGACCTGGGCAGGAGCAGGTCCCGGGACAGCTGCCAGGAGCCAGGGAGGAGGCCAGGCATCCTGGCCGGGGACTCCACCCCTACAAGCCCTGCCCCCACCCAGCTGAGGCCACAGGACGCCCCCCACACGCAGCAAGGACAAGGGTCCCAGCCGCCATCTCCAGGCTGGGCATACGCAAACTTGGGCAAAAGCACAGCCAAGCCCCGTGGGTCTGGGGCCAGGACTTGGTCTCCAGATGGCCAGGCGTCCGTGCTTTCTCCCTGGGGAAAGAGGAGGGTCCCGAGTCTATGGCGGTCACCTTCTAGTGCCTGCACCCGCCCTTTCCTCACCTCACCCCACACGCACAGAAGGCGCTGGGAAAGGCAGGAGCCACTGGGGCTGCTGGAGCTCAGGGGTCCCCAGGGTGAGGGCGCCCCGGGAGCCATGTCCCCGCTGTCCACTAGGTGTCGTGCTTGGCTGCGCCGCGTGGCGGCTGGAGCCCCGCACCGTCAGCAAGCCCTTACCGCAGGGGCTGTCGGCTGACACAGCTGCATCCCCCGTGGGCGGCCCGCCCAGCCCCTGGCGAGGAGAGCAGCTCAGGCTGGAGCCCTCGGACCCCCCAGCGCCCCCATGCACCGGCCGGCGAGGGCCCCCCCTCTTCAAACCACACCCACTCAGGGCGAGGAGGGGAGGGGAGGGGAGGCGGTCTGCAGTCCTAACTGGCTCCCCGACGCCAGCTGCTGCTGGCCCGGGAGCCCCTGGAGAAGCCCTGAGCCGGTGGCGGCAGGGACCACCGTGCAGAGCCACCGTCCCGTGTCCCCGCTCGGATGCCTCCGCCAGCCCCGTGTCTGAGTCCCCGTGTGAGCGCAATGACCTGAGAGGCACCCCGCTTCTCCTGGTCCCGGGGGGCCCTTTCAGGTAGGAGTTGGGAGGCTGGAACCCTGCAGTTCCCTGTGCACCCGTTAATCCATCTCAGACCACGCGTGAAAACTCAGCCCCTACTTCAGGGAATACTCGCCCCCGGAAAAGACGACTTCGGCCGGCCCACCCGCGTGAAGACCGAGGAGTGCTGATGTCCTGAACCAGGCCCACCCGGTCAGTTCACCAGCTCGCCTAAAATCGCCCTCCCTCGGAGGGGAGGGAACAGAGGGGGGACGCCGCAGGGGGCTGTGGGCAGGATGCCCTGCCTGTGTCCACCTTGAGAGTCAAGGACCCCTTAGCCCCTGTCCCAGCTCCACCCAGAGACAGTCCCCAGGGCACCAGCCTGCGTTCCCGGGTGCTGAGAGCATGGACGCTGGGTCAGGGTCCCAGCTCTGCCTCCTGTGGGCTGGGCGACCACAGCAGCTGGCTCGGCCTCTCCGGGCCCGTCACCCTCATCTTCAGGTGAGGGAGCAGCAGTTGCTACACCACAGGGCCCGGAGGGGCCGGATGCGTGCATACTCTCAGGACCCAGCAGGTGCCTGGCTGGCAGAGGGGGCTGCGTAAGCGCCTCCTGGGAGGGTGGGAGGAGGAGAGGAAGCATCTGGAAACACCAGCCTGTCCCATCGGCCTGTGAGGGCTCCCAGAGCAGGGGGGAAGCAGGTGCTCCCGGGGACCAAAGTGGGCTGTTGGCCGCGCTCTGCCCATGTTGCCTTCAGAGACTGGAAACTGGTCGTCTCCGGGCAGGGGGTCAGAAGCGTCAGAAAACATGCTACTTTTCCGTTTTCTCTTTGTACTGCTTACATTTTTTTAAAAACCAAGTCTACGCGTTACTTTTCCAAATGAATAATGGAGGTGACCAGGGTTTGCAGGGGACGAAATGACACGGCCAGGCCCTCCATGGCCGGGACCCGCCAATGGCCTGGCACGTTCGGCAGAGCTGTGCTCTCACAGGGCTTCAGACCAGCCCGATGATCTGAGAGCAGCGCAGGGCAGCTCAGACGCCCCTTAAGATCACAGGCGTCTGCCTGCAGCGCTCCCAGCCGCCAGCCGAGGAGAGGCCATCGGACGCCCGGCCCCATCCTGGGCGACGCGCACCACCCACTTTCATCTTATCCACATGTTTGCCCCTGTTCATCCTCCCGCCTGCACCCACACAGCAGGGAGCTTGTCCCTTGGCTTGCAGCCACGTCCCAGCTCCTACAACGGTGTCCGGCACACAGTAGGTGCTTAATAAATGCTTGGGTCAAGAACTCACTGGCTCCGAGTTTCTGAGGATGAACCTGCAGAGCCCAGCCTCCCAGCCTCAGGGGACCAGGCAGCGAGCTCCTGTCCCCTGGGGCCTGGCGCTCACTCCGGCGGGGTGGGGAGGGGGGACTGGAGGGATGATACGGGGGGTGGGGGTGGCAGAACCCGAACGGGCCATGAAGCATGGCCCACCTGGGCCCCCCGGGAGCCAGGTGCGCTGCTCTGACGGCTGGCTGGGGCTGAGTCATGGTGAATTATTCACTTAACCAAAAGGTGCGCATCAGGCCCAGCAGCAGCTGGTAAAGCCCGAGGCCTGCAGACCCGTCAGGGGCGCTGCATCCGCAAAGATGCTCTGCCCTGGGGATCTGCACGGTGCACGTTTCCCTGCACTAACGTGCACAGATGCTATTCAGTGAGTTACCTGGTGGGCGAGGTTCTGGATGGATGTGCACCGCGGGGACACCAGTCACCCCACTACAGCACACGGAAGGGAGAAAGTAGCCCCTCCCCCCACAGGAAGCCCGAGTGTGGGGCCGGTCATGCTGGGTATCCCTAGAGGAGGAGGAAGGAGACAAGGCACCAGTGGGAAGAATCCTGGAAGCCTGCCTGTAGGAGGCAAGACCACAGCTGGCCTTGCTGGGAGGAAGGCCGGTGTGGGTGGAGAATGGGAGGGCCCCTCACAGCAGAGGACACCCTCGGGAGAGGGGAGAGGGTGGAGGCCGGAGCCCTATGATGGGAAGAGATGGGCACAGCCAAGGAAGGCAGGCATCGAGGAGTCCAGACACGACCTCTAGGGCAGCAAGGCAGCAAAGGCAGCCAGGGGAGAGCGTAGCCCAAGAGGCCACGTGGGCTGCCCGCAGGCCTCAGGCGCTCAGCGGAGTGACAAGGGAGCTGGTTCCCCAGCTGAAAGCCAGGGTGAGCCCTGCAATTTCTGTCCCTCGGACGGATGCTGGTGTCCCCATTTCTGCTTGCTGCCCTCTGGCAGGCAGGCGGAAGTCCATCCCAGCGGCCCCCCAGCCGGGAGGACACTTCTCGGCAGAAGGTGAGGCACGTCGAGGCCACTCGGCCACAGGGACCTCAGGCTGCCTCTGGCTGCCTCGCCTTCCCCATGGGGGACACGCTGGCACCGGGGGCACCACCCCCAGGCCTCTGCCGAGGTCTGGCCCCTTCCCAGTACTGCTGTTGCCACACCACCTGCACTGCCTGGAGGGACTCTCAGGGGCCCCCAGCCAGCCGAGTGGCCCTGCTTCAGCTCTTGTCCACCTTGGATTCACCTCGGCTCCTCTTGATTCTCGACTGGCTGTCCCATCGCGTACTATTTCCCTCCCACTGCCTAGGCCCTGACCACAGTGAGGGCCAGACGGACCCTGGGTGACCCGGTCCTTGGCCCGAACTGTCCCATCAGCCGTGGAGCCAGCACAGGGCAGCTGGCCAGGCCCGAGGCCCAGCCGGTCATGCTCATTCTGAGATGGGAGGGGACGGGGGACAACGAGAGACAGATAGAGAGATGGGAAGAGAGGGACAGGAGGAGAGACGAGGGAGAGACAGGAACAGAGACGGGGAGGGAGGCAAGGGGAGAGGTAGGCCGGAGGGGAGGCAGAGGGGAGAGGCGGGGGCGGGGGGGGGGGGGAGGCAGAGGGGAGAGGCGGTTGGTGGGGAGGCAGAGGGGAGAGGCGGGGGCGGGGGTGAGGCAGAGGGGAGAGGCGGGGGGGGGGTAGGGGGGAGGCAGACGGGAGAGGCGGGGGCGGGGGGGGAGGCAGAGGGGAGAGGCAGGGGCAGGAGGGAGGCAGAGGGGAGAGGCAGGGGCGGGGGGCGGGGGGAGGCAGAGGGGAGAGGCGGGGGCGGGGGCGGGGGGGGCAGAGGGGAGAGGCGGGGGGTGGGGGGGAGGCAGAGGAGAGAGGCGGGGGGGGTAGGGGGGAGGCAGAGGGAAGAGGCGGGGGCGGGGGGGAGGCAGAGGGGAGAGGCAGAGGCGGGAGGGGGGGCAGAGGGGAGAGGCGGGGGCGGGGAGGGCAGAGGGGAGAGGCAGGGGGTGGGGGGGAGGCAGAGGGGAGAGGCGGGGGCGGGGGGCGGGGGGGAGGCAGAGAGGAGAGGCCGGGGCGGGGGGGGGGGGGAGGCAGAGAGGAGAGGCGGGGGCGGTGGGGGGAGGCAGAGGGGAGAGGCGGGGCGGGGAGGGCAGAGGGGAGAGGCAGGGGGTGGGGGGGAGGCAGAGGGGAGAGGCGGGGGCGGGGGGGGGGGAGGCAGAGGGGAGAGGCGGGGGGCGGGGGGGAGGCAGAGGGGAGAGGCGGGGGCGGGGGGAGGCAGAGGGGAGAGGCGGGGGCGGGGGGCGGGGGGGAGGCAGAGAGGAGAGGCCGGGGCGGGGGGGGGGGGGGGGGGGGGCAGAGGGGAGAGGCGCCTCCACTGCCCCCTGCTGTCCTCCTGGGTGCTCCCGGCAGCACCCTCTGCGCTTTGCAGACACTGCCTCCCAGGATGATGTGGCAGCAGACGTGAGCCGGGCTCCCTCGTGCCGCGCTGGCTGCTGTGGCCACCCTGGAGGTCAAACACCAGCATGCCCTGCCTCCAGCCGGTCGAGGCCGCTCCTCCGGCCTCCGAGGACCCCCTGCAGGCACAGCCACCCACTCCCTGCAACCTGTGCCCTTCCAGTTGCTGGGTGCTTTACTGGTCACCAAATATTTTGATTATCACTTTTAGGTGTAATTACCCCCATTTTACAGAGGAGAAGGTGGAGGCGTGAGGAGGGTCAGTGTTTTCCCAAATGCACCGGAGCCCTTGGCCGTGACCGGGGTTCAAGTCCAGGCATGAGGTGGAGAACTTGTCTCTCAGGGAGAAGCACCCTCGTGACCGAGCACATGGGGAGGCACCCTGGGCCGCTGGCTTCCCCCGCTCACAGGGAAGCTGCAAACGGGCCCCATGGGAGTGTTCACACCATGGTCATTATCATCGACCCCCAGCGGGGCCAGGGGACTGTGTCGATTGTCTAGGGCTTAAAAGGTGAATCATGCAGGTCAAACCTGAGGAGGCCTGCAGCCATTGCACTATGAATAGCCCCCCCAAAGCCTTGCAGTATTCATCCGGATTCTACAGCTCTCACCCAGTTCAGCAAAGAAGCCACACGTGTCCTGCCAGGGGACACGGGATGCTCTGCCTTCCTGACTGGGCTTCCCCCTTGCTCCTGAACTTGAGCAGAAGTGTCAGCGTGCACCTTGCTGCCACACTCGTGACAGATTGACCACAGGTGAGTCGGGAAGACCTGCAGGAGCTGTGTGCGGGGACCTGCTGGCTGCCGAGTCAGGAGGACGGCATCTGTGGACCTTATCTGTGAGCTGTGCGCCACCCTCGTCCCCCATCGGGACCGTAACACACATGCACGTTTACATCGGCACATTCCGGAAAGTCGGCTTTTGAACATGTACCAGCCCACTGTCCCGACCCTGAGACAGACAGGAGGGCAGGTGCCTGCGGCCCTCGGCCCCCCATCACCTCCCCAGCAGCCCTTCTCCCCCTCCCTCTCAACTGCCCGTTATCCTTCGGAAACCTCCGTCCCATCCTTCATTTATTGAAGTAGGCAGGGAGTATGATGGGCCATTTTGTCACCGTGGCAACCGCTGTGGTCTGAAGGGTTTGGAGAGCCCTGATTAGGCCGGGAAGGCTGCTGTGACAGGAAGTGACAGGGACAGCATATCAAGGGGGGCTTTTACGGGGCTGTGCGTGGAGCCTGCACCAAACGTCATCTCTGCACCACTGGGAAGGCTCCCACTGGCAGCTGAGTCCAAATGGAAAACTAATGAGGCAGCGGGCCCCATGGGTCTTTGCTGATCTCCTAACAAGCCTTGTTCACAGGGTTAAAGCGGCAGAGTCCGCGAACAGGGCCCGCCCCAGGCCCCTCCTGGGCAGCAGGTGGGGGGAGCCCTGCTCGGTCGGACCCTGGGCCCTGCCCTGGGCACCTCACACAGGGGAGGCCTCCCCCTAGCCCAGGACACTGGGGGTCTCGGGGGGGAGCTGTCCCCAGGAAGACCCCACATCTCCCAGGGTCTCACATCCTATGTTAAAACTCGGGAATGAAAGCAACACATATTATACATAACTAATGACCACCAATTACAAGAAGGCTTCCCCGTCCTGCTTCTAAGTCGAATAATCGCCTTCCTCCACTTCGACTATAGCTTTTTCAAGAATAATAATAATAGCAAACACTTGCTGAGCTATTCCTCTGTGCCTGGCATTATTTAAAGTCCTTTGGGTGGATTATCTCAGTTAATCTTCACAGTAACCCTACGAGGTAGGTACAATTACTCTCTCCATTTTACAGATGAGGAAACTGAGGCCCCAAAAGGTTCCACAACGCTCTTAAAGCCGCACGGTTAGTAAGGGCAGAGCGAGAGCTGGAGGCCCGAAGCCAGGCCGGGGTCAGCAGGGAGACGCGGCCCAACCCGAGTCCAGCCCTGGCTCTGGTCTCCCACTGGTGAAACAAGAGGGGCGACGCCGGGGGCACAGGCAGAGCGAGACCCCCACAGCCCACCCAGGTGGGACCCTTGCTCCAGCTTCACTCCCGGAGTGTGCGGCACCCGTAGGCGCCTTCTCTGCAAAGTCTCGGCATCCCCCCTGTGGATCAAGCTCCCAGCTTTGCCGAAACTGAGAGTGTCTCGGACTCCAGTTCTCGATACACTTTCTCTGTTCTGCCAGCTCCCTGACCCGCTGGCTGATATTATGCTCTCAGTTTGCAGGACACTAAGCTAGGGTCCCAGACAGAGCAAGAGGGAGAAGGTCGCTCCACAGGCTGGGTCACCTGGTCCTAGAGGAGGAGCCATTGACATTCCGCCGGGGCTTTGGGGGCCGTGGCTGGAGCAGGACTCCATGGGGCGGAGCGGCCATGCCTTGGGTTCCTGGGGCAGAGGACTGCTGTGGAGGCCTGCGGGGTGCGGCCCATACGGGACCTGGCTTGTCTGGCAGGAAAGGGAGGGTGAGTTCCTCCAGCCTGGGCTCCTTTCCTGCTGGGATGGAGCCATGAGGAAATATTCCCAAGGAATCTGGGGAGATGCTATTCACAGCCCCCGTGGGCAGGCTTTCACGTTCCAGACTGCAAATGCTCAGGCCACTTCTGACTGTCCCAAGGGAGACCGTGCGGCCGTCCTGCGTATCTGCCCCCTGCCCCTGCCACGGCCTGTTGCCTGTCGGGAGCCCAATAACTTTTCATCAGAAGTCAGGCGTGACCTTCTCTTTGTATCTCCTCTGTCAACGATCATCTACCGTCTTTCTTCCTCCCTCCCAGAGTCCCTGCTAAGACAGTAAGTTCTGGATTGGGTTTTAGATTGGGTTGCCAGAGCCCTTTTCCTCTGTGGCAAGATCAAGTGGTCTCTCCGTGAGGCTTGTCCACGTGGCTTGTCCATGTGGCTTTGTTACCAAACCCACCTTGGGTCTGTTCACCCGACGCACAGCAAAGCCAATCTACTGACACCGGCTGTGGTGAAGGAAAGGGCAGTGCTGACTGCAGGCGCCCAACATGGGGCCAAGCAAGGAGCAAGGTTGGCTAGTGCTTGAAAGACACCAACCCCCGATGGCTTTCAGGGAAAGGTTTTTAAAGACAAAGTGAGGGAGGGAGGTTTCCGGGTGCATGATCAGCTCGTGGACCTTCTTCTGATTGGCGGGTGGTGAGGTAATCGGGAGTCGGCACCATTGACCTTCAGGTTCCAGCCGGTCTGGGGTCTGCGTGCTTGTGGGCAGCATAGAGCTAACTTCCTCCACCTGGCGGGGGTCTCAGTATCTGTAGAGCAGCTCAGGGACACGGCTCAGCATAGTATCTACAGCCCTTGAGGAGGAACTAAAGGTCCTTGGCTTTGTTTAATGGCTAAAGTATTATTATTTTGTGTTGTTTGACTGTTTTCCTTTCTTTCTGCATTTTCTCACTTCTCGATTAAATTTGTTCTTTGGAACTGGGGGAAGGCCTAGGAGGCTAAAGTTTTTCTACAAACAAGAGGCAGGTAGAGGACATGGGAGGGTCTGTCCCAGGAAGGTCCCGTAGGGTCCTGCTCAGTAACAATTCCTCCTTTTCTTTGATACTCCTCAGTCTTGAGGGGGAACAAGGGCAGGACAAGAAAAGGAATCGTTTTGGATGGAGACGAGGTTCATCATAAACTTGACAGAGGCACTCGGTTTTAGGGGGACTTGGCTTCAGCTTCTCCACCTGGTCTCTCCACGTGGTCTGAGTAGCTGAATTTCTTACATGGCAATTCAGGGCTCCCAAGAGTGTATGCGTGGAAGCTAGCAGAGCTTCGTAACTGGCATGGTGTCGCTCCCTCCACCTTCTTTTGCTTAGAGGAGGGCCTGCGACCTAGTAGGACTCTCCAGTACCTTCGTGGGACAGAACCTTCCCCCACATCCTCTGCATTAGCTCCTCTCTGAAGTACCCAGACAACAGCATCTGATGCCCATTCCTGAGTTGTTTTACAGATGCTAAAACCCCCACCAAATGGAAGAAGTTAGCTACTTGGTGACCATGAGCGCGTAGCCCCGACACCTACTGGCACCTGAGGATGGATGGCGTGAACCCCTGTGACCCCTCCCTGTTACCTCACCATCAACCAATCAGGGAATCGTGCACAAGCTGATCACACACCATGGGACCCCGTTCCTCAGCTGGCCTTTAAAAATACTCCCCTTGGACTTCCCTGGTGGTGCAGTGGTTAAGAACCTGCCTGCCAATGCAGGGGACACGGGTTCCATCCCTGGTCTGGGAAGATCCCACATGCCGCAGAGCAACTAAGCCCGTGCACCGCAACTACTGAGCCTGCGCTCTAAAGCCCATGAGCCACAACTACTGAGCCCACGTGCCACAACTACTGAAGCCCGCATGCCTAGAGCCCATGCTCCGCAACAAGAGAAGCCACTGCAATGAGAAGCCCACGCAGCTCAATGAAGAGTAGCCCCCACTCACCACAACTAGAGAAAGCCCGCGCACAGCAACAAAGACCCAATGCAGCCAAAAATAAATAAATAAAAATAAATTATATATTTAAAAAAAATGCTGCCCTGAAACATTTAGGTGAGTTTAGGTGTCTTGAGCACTAGCTGCCTGGACCTTGTTGGGCGCCTGCAGTAAACGCTGCCCTTTCCTTCACCACAGCCTGGCGCCAGCGGATTGACTTTACCGCGCACCAGCGAGCAAACCCAAGTTTGGTTCCGTAACGGGCCCAGTGATGAACAGCCTCTTCATGGGAGGCTGAACATCCCAGGAGTCGGGGCCCCAGACCCACCTCAACCACTCCTGGCCCTTCCCCTCCCAGACTCACAGGTTTTCCAAACACTCCCAGGACGCGGCTGCAGCACAGGCTGGACTTTGTTCTGGGTGGAGCACACCCAGGCCCTTGCCTTCACCAGGGAGGTCCTTCGGGGTTCAGCTTTTCTCTAAACACACACGAAGGAGGAGATGAACGGGCCCAGCGAGGAGAGCGCAACCAGGTCTCCTAAGCAACCACCCGTCTGTTTGGCTCCGGCCAAATCCTAAGTGGCAAGACTCGTGAGACCACCTCGGGAGCTCGGCCCGGGGAATCAGGGTGTTGTAGCTAAATGGCTGCGCTGGTCTTCCCTACCTGAGCCTCTCTGTCCGGTGCTAATTAAGAGAAGCCGTGATGTGGCGGACAGGCACGCAGGTAACACCTCTCTCTCCAGGCTCTGTGAGCAGCCTTGGTGACCGTGCGTGCAAGTCCCACCAGGAGTCCCCCACCCTGCCCCACCTGCACCCCTACACACCTGCACACGCACATACACACGTGCGCACGTGCACGCACACAGGCAGAGGAACAGATGTTGACTTCAAAGCGCTAACAGTCATGCAAATGTTTAGGCAAAACAGAAGTTACTTTAAGCAGAATCTACACCATATGGCAAACGGGGACCTGCTAGGTAAAGTGTGCTGTCAGCAGGCAACAAAACCCTCGTGTCAGCTTATGGAAAGGAACAAAGAACAATTTGGGTAACATAACTGTATTCAAAAGAGAAAAGGGAAATGAGATGCTGGCATCTGGGAGGAAAACTAGTTTGCTGTAAGGTAGAATCAACACTTAAAAAGAAACTGGGTGGTTCCTCATACTTAAAGTGTAAATTCTAATCCACCGCAAATCTTTTTTCTATTTGTAGGTTCAGAGCCTAGTGAACCACAGGAGGGGCACCGGGCGCAGAAACCGAACTGTTACCATTTTGAAAACAAGAGTTTCCGCTGAACAGGGGAGATAAACCGTAACTTCTCTTGGAAAAAGATGGAAAACCTTCCACGCGACCAAGGCAGCTGGGATCTGCATTCCATCTGGTTTCCACCCAGAGCTCCGAAACCCGTCCCTAACCTGGACATGGCTGGTTTAGTCCCTTCATCACTCTTGCTCTCAGATGAACCAATTGTCTCCCTTCCCGTAAGCCGAGCTGCCGCGAGAGGGGAACAGAATGCCTGGGCTCACTCTCTCTCTAGCCGTGCACCTGTTGGTTCATCTAAACATAGAGGACGAGCCATGGCACCCACGGTGCCTGGGCTCTATGAGGTGATGTGTGAGATGCACTCAGCCCGTGCTTGGTCCTGCGTGTCTGCCATTAACACTGTAACTGACAGGTGGCCCAGGCTCCATGAGCCTCCTGCATTTGGCGGCCCATAAAAAAACCCAAAGGTTGGCCGGTAGGGATTTGGATTGGTTATAACTGAGAGAAACTCAACTCAAACTGCTTCAACAAACACACAAATAAACAAAAGCCAAGGGAGAGATCGTCTGCATCCTGTGCGAGGGGCAAACACATCAGGACCTCTGTCTGTGTGTCTCTGCTTCTCTTTATTTCATTTTTCGCTTTTGAAAACAATATCTACGTGCTACTGGAATAGGGAAGAGCTAAATCAGACTCCATGTTCGATCTATTTCTAGGACTTTAACGTTAGCTTTTCGTTGCTTTTGTTATTCTGATCATATATAATGGCCTGCCTCAGGGAACCCTGCCCACCTGTGAACGGCTGCAAGAAAAAAGAAACTAACATGTCCCCTCCCCGAGGCTGGACATTCCAGGAGATGTTTTGCAAGACTGGTGGCCCTTTTACTTTACTTCCTCACCGCCTCTCCCTCTCTGTTTCTATAAAAGAAACTGTCATCCAGACCCAGATAAGATGGTTTTTCGGAGACTCTAGTCTGCCATCTTCTCAGTCTGCCGGCTTTCCGGATGAAGTCGCATTCCTTGCCTCAGCACCTCGTCTCCGATTCATTGGCCTGTCGTGCGGTGCGCAGAGCGAGCTGGGACTCAGTAACACTATTAGGAGATGGCTATAAACTCCAACTGACCTCCTTCTTACAGCCTTTAATTCCAGATGAAGAGACCTAGGTATCCGTGATCTAATCTCAGGGTAGACCCTGATTGGTCCTTCTTGGGACAATCAAGAGGAAGGGGAGCTCTGATTGGCCACCCTGGATGAGAGCCCACCTGAAAACTACAGGAGAAAGATGGAGGGATGACCCTGTTCCCAGAGCAGGTGAGCAATTCCACAGACATTAAAAATATCACCTGCCCTCTGTGTCAGGGGAGTGGGAGAGAACTTGACAGTGAGGAGGGGGCTGATGCTCCCCTGGCATAACGAACCCTGGTGATAACAAACCCTGGTGACTGCAGTAGGAGGAATGTCTCTCTGGACAAAACGAAGGTTTTCTAAAGAAATTGATTCCTGTAGCTGGAGTGTGTCTACTCTGTGAACAATTGCTGAGGATGTAAAAACCCCCGACCTGGAGGGGCAAAGTCAGGCTCCGCCACCACCACACACCCACCCCCCACTCCTGTCCTTCCTCACCACAGACTCCATCTCCTGCTCGGCCAGAGAAAACAGGGAGAGGGAACTCCATTGATTGAGCGGACCCTGGAGGCGCAGAAATCACATCAGAGAAGGGCCTTGGGCCTTAATTACCAAGGAAGGGGTAATGCTTCCTAGAAAATGAGAGAAGCAGGAACTCCCTGAGGATGAGGGCTTTAAGGAGACTGGAGAGAAGGAGCCTTGCCCAGGAGAGGCAGTGTTTGCAGGGGTGGTGGTCAGCTCCATGCCTGACCCCTCCGCCACTGAGCACCCACTCAGAAGGGCAGCCATAGCTCCGCTGGACCCTAATGGTGCATCCTCCCAACTCCTTACCAGGGTAAGTTAGCCCATCTCTTTGGATGCGTATTGATCAGCTCATACTAGGTTGCGCTGCGGTAACAAACGATCCTCACACCTATAGCTTTATTTCTCACTTCCATTCTATGTTGGCTGAAGGTTGGTTGTAGTTTTGCTCCCATTTATTCTTCATTCCCTTTTATTCTTCATTCTTCAGGCAGGGGAAGCAGCCAGGCTGGAGCATTCACTATCATGGCAAAGTGGAGCCAGGTGACAGCTCTCAAACCTCTACCTGTAAGGGGTCCATCACCCTCCTCATTTTTCAATAACCAAAGCAAGTCCAACAGCTAAGCCTGACGTCCACGGTGGGGAGCGGCATCCTCTCGTGGGAAGGAGCAGGGAAGATTCTAGAACAGTACAGTCTACCACAGAGTGGCAGCCTCCTGGCCCCTGTCCCACCTCTAACCTGAGTGGACCCCTTCATAGGAGCCACAGGGTTCCCCAGCCCCAACCTCCCAAGGCCTGAGACAGGACAGGCATCACCCCATTTCTTCCTGGACATGTGTGTGTCACGGCTCCTCCAAGCTCTGATGGCACAGGGCTCTCCTTTGGGCAACTCCAGACCAGGAAAGAGCTCTGGTCTCTGTCCACTGCTGCAATTATTCATTGCTCTATAAGAAATACCTTAAATCTTGATGGCTTAAAACAATCATTTTATTTCCCAATCCTATGGATTGGGAATTTGGCAAGTCTCAACTTGACAGTTCTTTTGCTCCATGGGCATTGATTGGGGTCACTCACTGGGCTGCATTCAGCTGGGAGCTCGGCTGGGGCTGGAAAGTCCATCGTGGCTCAGAGTCTTCCTATAGGGCCTTTCTTCCTCTCCAGCAGGTTGAATTTCTTACATGGCAGCCAGCATCCAAGAGACAGCATCCCAAATAGAGAAGGTGGGAGCTGCGGATCTCTTAAGACCTAGCCTTAGGCAGTCACTTATACCACATTCCGTTGGTCAAGCTCCATAGGGCCAGCCCAGATTCAAGGGGAGGAGAAACAGACTCTACCTCTTCACAGGAGTACAAAGGCTTTGCAGCCATCTTTAATCCAGTATATTCATATATGTCCCCAAACTTTACATGGCATGTGGTGAGAACATTCTCACCACACTGTTCTCTAGCCACAACCTGGGTAGCCCGGTAGGTATCCTCACTCCGAAAGCATCAAGCCAGGGAATGCGTGGCAGCCTTCCCTTCTTGACACGACTTCTCATGAGATATTCTCTCAGAGCCCTCTGATTTCACTTTGGGGGAGGGGATCCTGCACTGCCCCAAATGTCCATGACCCTGACCCCCTTCCCTCCCCAGTCCCTTTTACATAGACTCAGTGGGCAGGGGGATGGTGATGGTAGGACAGGATATGCCACTCTTGAGCCAGTCCCATCTCTTGGTAGCTCCTTGGTGCTTTCAAATAGGGAGAATTTGGCTCCTTTGTTCTAATCCTTGGGTATTAGTTACTCCTCTAAGACAACAAGAGAAAATTCACCTCAGCATCCTGTTACTCTAGACCAAGGGCACACAATCTCATGATTACCATCACCACCACCATCACCACCATCACCACCATCACCACCATCACCATCACCACCATCACCACCACCACCACCATCACCACCATCACCACCATCACCACCATCACCACCACCATCACCACCACCACCACCATCACCACCATCACCACCATCACCATCACCACCATCACCACCATCACCATCACCACCATCACCACCATCACCATCACCACCATCACCACCATCATCACCACCACCATCACCACCATCACCACCACCATCATCACCATCACCACCATCACCATCACCACCATCACCACCATCACCATCACCACCATCACCACCATCACCACCACCATCATCACCATCACCACCACCACCACCATCACCACCATCACCACCACCATCACCACCATCACCACCATCACCACCACCATCACCACCATCACCACCACCATCATCACCATCACCACCATCACCATCACCACCATCACCACCATCACCATCACCACCACACCACCACCATCATCACCATCACCACCATCACCACCATCACCACCACCATCACCACCATCACCACCATCACCACCATCACCACCACCATCACCACCATCACCACCACCACCATCACCACCATCACCATCACCACCATCACCACCATCACCATCACCATCACCACCATCACCACCATCACCACCACCATCACCACCATCACCACCATCACCACCACCATCACCACCATCACCATCACCATCACCACCATCACCACCACCACCATCACCACCACCATCACCACCATCACCACCATCACCACCACCATCACCACCATCACCATCACCACCATCACCACCATCACCACCATCACCATCACCACCATCATCACCATCACCATCACCACCATCACCACCATCACCATCACCACCATCACCACCATCACCATCACCACCATCACCACCATCACCACCACCACCACCATCACCACCATCACCATCACCATCACCACATCACCACCACCACCATCACCACCACCATCACCACCATCACCACCATCACCACCACCATCACCACCATCACCATCACCACCATCACCATCACCATCATCACCATCACCACCACCATCACCACCATCAACACCATCACCACCACCATCACCACCATCACCATCACCATCACCACCATCACCACCACCACCATCACCACCACCATCACCATCACCATCACCATCACCACCATCACCATCACCATCACCACCACCACCATCACCACCACCATCACCACCATCACCACCATCACCACCACCATCACCACCATCACCATCACCACCATCACCACCATCACCACCATCACCATCACCACCATCACAACCATCACCACCATCACCATCACCACCATCACCACCATCACCATCACCACCATCACCATCACCACCATCACCACCATCACCATCACCACCATCACCATCACCACCATCACCACCATCAACACCATCACCACCATCACCACCATCACCACCACCATCACCACCACCACCACCACCATCACCACCATCACCATCACCACCATCACCACCATCACCACCATCACCACCATCACCATCACCACCATCACCACCATCACCATCACCACCATCACCATCACCACCATCACCACCATCACCACCATCAACACCATCAACACCATCACCACCATCACCACCACCATCACCACCATCACCACCATCACCACCATCACCACCATCACCATCACCACCATCACCACCATCACCATCACCACCATCACCACCATCACCACCATACCATCATCACTAACATCGTTTCATAGCTGAGGAAACCCAGCCACAGGGAACGAAGTGATCGTCATGTGATAAAGAGATTAAATTAATCTAAAGCTCAAAAAATCCTCTTTTTTCCCTGGGTTTTCCTAGGCCAAAAGGAGCAGCAGTGAACCCAGGCTGACCGGGCCTCATTCGGCCAGTGGATGGGATGAATGGGAGGGGTTCAAATAGTGTCATCAGAGCATAATCCTCTCTCTCTTTCTGCCTCTCTCCTCGCGCTCTCCCTCTTGCCCTCCTCTCTCCCCTACAGCCCTGTTTGTCCCATGGTCAGCTCCATCTTCAGCCAGGACCTCCCCCAGGGGACTTCAGGCAGCTGTCCTGACCCAATCCCACCTGCTTGCTGCCCCCAGGCCTCTCTTCCTTTGTCAGCCCCACCCAGGGCTCCAGGCAGCTCGGATCACAGGCTTGTCCTGCACCAATCACAGCTCTGAGGAGAGTGCTGTCGCCAGGCCTGGGGCGGGAGCCAATCAGCAGAGCTGGACAGGAGGTGTGTCCAGGCGCAAGGACATCTGGGCTCAGGAGGCAGAGGTCTCTAAACGGAGACACTGGGGCTGTTGGCAGAAGCTGGGACAGAAGCACAGTCAGGACCGTGATCTGCCCCCCGATGGGGTGGGGACTTTGACAAGGACTAGCGGGAAAGAGTCTGAATTGCTCTGGTTGAGCACTGCCTGCTCAACCACTCGCTAGCTGTGTTGCAGGAAGGGGGACCCCTTCCAGGGCCCGCGAGTGGGCTCTTGTCTAACACGCGAACATGAATTGTCCAAGGAGACACTCGTGCTGACAAAGCAAGAGACTTTGTTGGGAAGGGGCGCCCGGGCGGAGAGCAGCAGGGTAAGGGACCCCAGGAGAACGGCTCTGCCACATGGCTCACAGTCTCGGGTTTTATGGTGATGGGGTTAGTTTCCGGGTTGTCTCTGGCTAATCACTGTGACTCAGGGTCCTTGCTGGTGGCGCACGCATCGCTCAACCAAGATGCATTCCAGAGAGAAGGATTCTGGGAAGTTGGTAGGACATACAGACTGGCATTTCCCCTCTCCTTTTGACCTTTTCCGAATTCTTCCAGTTGGCGGTAGCTTGTTAGTTCCGTGCTCCTTACCGGGAACCCCTGTTGTAAGATAACTCACACAAGTGGTTACTATCGTGCCTGGCCAGGGAGGGCAGTTTCAGTCAGTGGTTCCCCTAATAGGTGTGTCGTCCTGGATGAGTTACCCTCTCTGTGTCTGTTTCCCATCTGCAAAATGGGAATAACAGTATATCTACATCTCAGGGATGAGTGTGCATTAAATGATGAATGTGTGCATACGCTCAGACATAGCTGTGTGCCTCGAGGTTACCGTTGCGACAGCAGAAGCTTCATCCCACCAGGGAGAAGAATTCACCTGGAACTAATGGGGCTAACTCCTGACAGCCCCAGAAAAGACACTGGAAAGAGCTCCTCCCACCATACCCCAGCAGGGTGCAGGGAGAAAGGGCCCAGGGCAGACCCTGAGAGGTGAGATGGCCTCAGGCAGGCGGCATCCCAGGACACGACCTCCAGGCTGAGACCTAACTGTGTCTCCTTCATGCCTAATTGGATTCCGTTGTATAGAGATAAAGGCTGTTACTTTGTATCAGCAAGGCATCTTTTTCTGCAGGATTGAGTTCCTGAAAGGGGGGAGACTCTTGAGAGAGACAGAGCTGGGACGTGGAGGGAAAGAGCCGGGTGTGAATAGACTTTGGGATAAAATCCTGACAGACTGAAATTGATTCTGCCGCCGGAGAAAACTGAGTGCAGAGGGAATTAGATTTATGCTCTGTCAGATGTAACTGTCTCCTGGTGTCTGTACCAAGAGCTGTTAAAGTGGTAATCTTTAGAGATGTATGGAAATTGCGTGTGAATAGACCCATGCTCCATCCGGGGAACAGGCTTCTTCCGTGGGGATGTACATAAGACAGCATCATGATTACTAATGACACGATAAACACGAGGCACTGTGGGTGGAATTTAATCAGAGCATCTCAAAGCACAGCAAAGCTGAGGCTCCTGGCGACTTCTCCATGTCTGTGGTCACTCAGGAACTCTGCGGGCTACTGAGAAAGGCTCTGGGTCCATCACCCCAGGCAGTTGATGGACTGTGGGGTCCCCCAGCTGAGGGTGGGGAGGGCAAGATTCACTGTGCATCCACCAGCCTCAGTCCAGGACACGCTCATGAGGGATCAGACCTGACCCTCCCTCGTGACAGAGCCCTGGGACCCTCATAATCCCAGTCCTCCAGACCCCTTGCCCCCCACAGCCAGAGCTATGCCTCCACCCAGCCTTGCCCACACCACACAGAGCACCCCTGGAGCCTTTCTTTTCATTCTCTCTGACGCACTAGAAGTAAGGTGTTTTGAACCTCACTGAGAAGCAGACGTGTGCCCACTCCCTCTGAACCAGGAGCAGAGAGACAGCCACCTATGCATGCTTGGGGGAGTGTATCAGTCGGGCTGGAACAGGGTCTGCTGTGTAACAAACACTCTCCACATCAGCGGCTGAACACGTCAAAGGTACACCTCTCGCTCACGCTGTGTGTCCAATGTGGCTTAGCAGGGCCCTTTGCTCTGGGTAATCACCTGGGACCAGGAAACCAGGCTGACACAAGCTTCCACAATCACCAAAGCAGGAACTAGGAAACACCATAAACTGACCTTTAAATGCTCACGTGGGGTTTCCCTGGTGGCACAGTGTTTAAGAATCTGCCTGCTAATGCAGGGGACAGGGGTTCGAGCCCTGGTCCAGGAAGATCCCACATGCCGCAGAGCAACTACGCCCGTGTGCCACAACTACTGAGTCTGCTCTCTAGAGCCCACGAGCCACAACTACTGAGCCCGCGTGCCACCACTACTGAAGCCCACGCACCTAGAGCCCGTGTTCCACAAGAGAAGCCACTGCAATGAGAAGCCTGCGCACCACAACGAAGAGTAGCCCCCACTCGCTGCAACTAGAGAAAGCCCAAGTGCACCAGCGAAGGACCCAATGCAGCCAAAAATAAATAATTTTTTTTTTAAATAAAAAAAATAAATAGTCACGTTTCATTGTCCAAAGCAGGTCACATGGCCAGGCCAGACTTCAAGTGAGCAGAGAAGCATAATCTCCCCAGGTGTCTGAAAAAGGAGGCCAAATGATTGGTGGACAGCCCAAATGACTCCGGGCCAGCTAATTCTATTCTCCCTCATCTCCCCAAGCAAGATGACCCCAAAATTCCAGCCACATACAACCAGGACCTCTGGGGTTCGTACCTTTGTACCCTGTCCACATGGGGCCCCACTGCATCTGAAGACCCCAAAACTAGAAAGATAAATCCTTTCCTTCCACACACTCAATGTTGCATGGAACAGAGACAGGAAAACCACCGTAAGCAGAGGAAGGACGGAGATGCAGCTGTCGTAGAAGAGGAGCCCTCCCTCCTGGCGGATACTCTGAGTCCCTGCAGTGTGCCTGTTTCTTCCTGGTGGCCAGATTCAGGTCCTGCCTGGAAGCAGCCCCCCAGCTCTGCCCGCTGGGAGCTTCCGGACTTTCCTCGGTCCTCTTGGCCAGTGTGATGTGGGACTCGGGTGGACGCCTCCCAGGAACCGCAGTCTTCTCAGCCTGTTCTCTGGTCGCACGCGGTTAGTGGAAGTTTGTCTCAAACGTACCCATTCCTCTTTTCTCCTAAACGGGTCTTGTTTTGTCATCACAGCTGTCTTGGAACCTTAGCAGGTGTCTTATTTCTAATCCTGGTCAGCTCTGATGCCAACAGCACCCACAGTTTTTTTGCCAACGCCCACAGGTTTGCATGGTCGGGCACCTCGCCCTCCTCTGTCAGCGGGTGGCCGCGTTCCCCGCTCCCACACCATGTCCAAAAAGTGTGTCTGACACACCTTTAGCCACAGGGAGATTTTAATAGAGGCCACGATGCTACACCCTTAACTTGGCTCTTGTCATATCTGTGATTAATTGAGTTTAAGTTGGGGGGTCTTAAATTCAGTCAGCTTTTCCAACTTGGTGGAAGCCCTTTTTTCACTTTCACTCCTGCTTCAAGCGGGCCAATTCTCCTCTGAGTTTTGCAGCCGACAGGTGCCACCAGATACCGCTAACGGCCTCTCGCCCCAGAGCTATGGTTTCACTAGGTTCACGGTCTGAGGTCCAAGTCGCTGCAGTCACGTCCGACCAAACACTTCCCACCGCAGAGCGTGGAGCTTTCTCTCCATCTTCCAACTAAGCCAGTGCCGCATGCTTTCCAGTGTTTATTTTCTGTTACAGCAGCACCGTTTCTAGGTGTCACTTTCAGTATTAGTCAGGGCTGGTTAGGTTCTGCTGCACCTACTAAATGATCCCCAGTCCTCAGGGATGGAAAGTGACGAAGGCCCACTTCTCACTCACATCTCTAGTCTCCCAGGTCCTCAGGTCACCTGCGCCTTGAACTCACTCAGGGGCCCAGGCTGACGGGCACGCTGTCCACCCATCCGGCCATGACTGTGGGCAGGAAAAGGGGACATGGTGACAGGGTGGCCGCTCGAGGCCTCTGCCGCCCGGCCTGTGGGCCCGTCTCATCTCCTGATGGTGCCCGCAGCTTCCTAACACACATCGATAGGGGGGGTTGGGTGGGTAGTTACTTGCTGTTATAGAATTTTTTACAAGAATGATTCAGGCATAAACTTGTGCGGTTAAAAAATGTTTCTTGTGATTTTTAAGAAGAAAATTGGGAGAAAAGAATTGGAGTGTTGTTGCAAAGTACACATTTGTACAACGCGGCAAAGGGAAAGAAAACAGTGGAGGCCCCCTGCACAGCTCGGCCGGCTGCCGCCAGCCCAGTGGTCAGAGGGCTCTGGAGGTTCCCGACGCCGCGGGCTGGCGCTCTGAGGCCCGCCTTTCTTCATCAGAGCATTATCGGAACAGATCTAGGTAGTGTCAGCCTGAGGATTAAGTTTCTTCTGATAGGCTCAGAGTTTCCCATCCTCACCTGTATCCCGTGGGACAGATCTACTCAGTAAACACGTGTGGAGCACCTGATCCTGCTGTGCACGAAAGAGCCATTTTCCGCTGGATTCGCCCTCTGCTCCCTTTGTTCATTCATTTAGTCAACAAATACTTATTGAGGATCTGCTCTATGTCAGACATTGATCTAGACCGTAGGGATGCTGCAGGGGAGAAAACACAGGCAACCACAGAGAAACCCCTGCTCTCACGGCGTGCACATCCTAGCAGCAAGAGGGGGAGCCAGGAAACAGAGTGCCGAATGCTGATGACAAATACGCAGGAAGGGACAGGGCGGTGGGAGGGGGTAAGTTTAAGTAGGGGGTCATGCGAAAAGCGAGAGGGTGATCTAGTCACATAACTCAGGGAGAAGCATCCCAGGCAGACGAGACAGCCAGTGCAAAGGCCCTGAGGCAGCTTGGACTGTCCAAGAAGAACACAACATGCATGGGGCTGGAGGAGAGGGAGCAAGGTGGAGGAGCGTTCAGCTCGAGGGGTGATGAATGAGGCGGGGTCTGTGGGCTGCTGCGAGGACTCAGGCCTTTGCTTGGGGTGTGATGGGGGCCCTGGGGACTGTGTGCAGACAAGTGATGTGAGCAGTCTTGCTGCTGGCCCAGAGCAGGGTGTGGGACATGTACCAGTTATTTGTGGCTGCATAACAATTGACTCCAAAATTAGCAGCTTGAAACAACTCCAGTTCACGCCCTCACATTTTCTCAGGTCAGGAACCTGGCGTGGCTTAGCGGGCTCCCCAGCTCAGGGTTCCTGGCAGGCTGCAGCTGGGCGTTGGTGGGCTGAGGTCTAACCCGAAGGCTTCACTGGGGAAGGGTCCACTTTCAGGCCCACTCACAGCTTCCCAGCAGGACCAGTCCTCCGAGGGCTCAGCTCCTGGCTGGCTTTCAGCGGGGCCATCCTCGGTCTCTTGTCACAAGGGCCTCTCCACAGGGCTGCTCTCAACGTGGCAGCTGCTGACTTCGTCAGACTGAGAAACAAGAGCAAGAGAGGGGGAGCAGGTGGAAGCCAGGGTCTTCCTACAACCCCACTTAGAAGGGACCTCCCACCACTTTGGCCACTTTCTATTCGTCGTTGGAGGCGAGTCACAGGCCCCGCCCACCCTCCACGGGCAGGGATACCCCGGGGTGTGACCAGCGTCAGGTGAGGCTCCTGGGTCAGCTGGAAGCCCGCGCCGGGGGCGGGGCCCAGCAGGCCTGGACGGCAGCGGCGCGGAGCAGAGTGGACGTGGTAGCAAGTGGCCACATTTGGCTGCTTTTTGAAGGTGCTGAAAGTGGGCTTTGGGCTGTGAGACCAAGAGAGGTGCCTTGGTCTGATTGTCTTTCAGCTTGAAGGGGTTGTCCTGACCTAAGATGGGACTAACCGGGACCCACTCTGGACAGGGGTCCCTGCCATACTCTGCGACCCTCCTCCCAGCAGAAAAAGGAAGTGAGAAGAGCGTGTGGGAAACCCCAAGTCCCAAAGCCCCCCTGGGAGCAGATGCCCACCCACGCCCCAGCTCCAATCACCCCACCCGGTCACATCTGCCAGCTACTAAGTGAGTTAATCGCTGCGTGAAGAGGGAGCCGCAGATGCCTCGGAGGCCCCCCTGAGGCCCTAAGCCAGCTAACCCTCCCACTTAATCTGCTTTAAGACTGAAGCCTCGAGGGGAGGACCAGTAATCAGTTTTTAAGGTTACAGACAGCATCCCCACTCCAGTGGTTGCCCAGGGCAACGGTGTGGGCTGAGCACCAGGCCTGAGATTGGATTACCTGCCTTGTGGATTCGTCCTCACAGTCTATCCCGCTCTGCCTGAGGCCGAGAAGGGATCTGTGGCTGTGTCATGAGAGCGCGTGAACGCAACGAAGAATTTACGTGGGAAAAAATGCAGACCTACGACAGGGACTCATCTCAGCCAGTCCTGGCTTCCTAGTGCGCCTTTCGCTTCACAATATTCCCTGAACTGATCGTCTCTGACAAGGACCCGGCCAGCAGGGGGCTGCTCAGCACCTCCCCCGGGAAGACCAGGTTCCAAAGGAAACCGATCCAAGATCTCAGCCTCCGTCCTCTGGGGACGCAGTTTAAGGCCGGCTTCCCAAGGCCAGAGAAAACAGTCCTGCCCCAGAACTCAGTCTCTGAGGGCTCTCACAGGGAAGGGGACCCCCAGGGGCTTCCGCAGCTCCATCTCCCCACTTCCCTGACCACATGCCTCCTGTCCTCTGCATCAACCATGCCGGCCTCTGCCTCGGGGCCTTTGTGCTTGCTGGGTGATTCCCACCTCCCCCTTTCACATGCCCGGGTGCCCCTCTGCAGGTCTCAGCTCGCTGGCTCTTCCTCCTGGACGCCCGCCTGATGCACCCCGGCCCATCTCAGGGCACTCGTCTCTCCCTGAAATTAACTTGTAGTGAACTTCCTTGCCCAGTGCCCAACTCCTTCCCCAGGATGGATGTCCCAGAAGCTTACTGGCCTTGCACAGGTGTTCTCCCTGATCCAGGGAGGGCCTGGATGAATGAGTGGGTGGGTGAATGAATGAATGAATCAGGAGGACATGTGGGGTTGGACAGGAGCAGGCTGAGAGGCAGGGCCTTCTCTCAGCTGGAAGTGGGCGTGGGCCCAGCACGGATCAGGGGCCAGCGTGCGCTGGGCGGCACCTTAGCAGACCAAGCTCGAAAGGCAGCCCAGCCAAACAGTGCTGGGGTCAGGGGCAGCTGAAGCCACTCCCACCTCTGCAAGGACACAAACCCAGTCACCACCTCAGCCTGTCCTGCCAGCACCCTGTCCCACGCTGGCTGGGTAACCCCTGCACCCTAGATGAGGAGTCAGCCCAGGCACCCACCAGGGTATGGAGGGAGCTGCCTGGAGTGGAGGGGGTCCTCCCCGGGCTGTGGCGGCTTAGATGGGGCAGCTGCAGGGACATCGGCTTCCTGGAAGCATCCTCCCGTCCGCAGCACTTTTTCATTGTTTTAGGCAGAGGGTCTGGGTGCTTCTAGCCCAAGTGTTCCAGAGGGTCCTGCCCTTTTTCAGTCTCCAAATTCTTCCCAAAGCTCCTGGAGGACGATGCCCAGTAGAGGATGAAGCAGAAGGTGAAGGAGGCTGGAGGATGAGGCGTCTGGGCCAGGCCAAGTCCTGTGACCCATGACACATGCCCCTGCCAGCAGGGCTCTGGGCAGGGACCACCGCTGAGCCTGCATCCTGGCCTGGAGGAGCCCCAGGTGTGCTGGGGCCAGGCTGGGTGGGCTGGAACGTCCCTGCGCCGCTTGGGGTAGAGACCACCAGGTGGCAGTGTGAGAACATCCCGCCTGGGCCCAGCCCCTCAGCCCCAGCTGGGCCAGAAAAGACTCGGAGCGGCGTGGCGGAGAATTGGGGAAAAGTCCCACCTGCTTCCTGGGCAGGTGGTCATAAGGCATCAGCTGACCTCCCACGCTAGACCTCGGGCCTCAGGAGTCTAGGGTAAGACAGGCTGAAGTGCCTGGCACCCAGCACGTCTGCACACACCTGGGTGCACACCTGCACATGTACCTGAGCACACCTGTGTACACCTGCACACCACCATGCTCTTCTCATCTGGCTGAGGCATCCTCCCAGGCAGGCCACCACAGCTGAGGCCGCAGGAGAAAGCGAAAGGAGTTGCAAGGCGGTGAAGAGCCAGTTGTGACACAACAGGGAGTGGTGGGGACCGACATACGTCAGACCAGGAGCCCACGTGCGGGGCAGCCGCTCCACGCAGCACCAGCTGACCGTCACCCTGTAGAAATGACCGGCATGCCCGCATCTGGCCCTTCGAGAGAAGCTGCAAGCCTGAATCTGGGGGTGAAGATCCCATTTTTAGAAGCATCCTGTTGGCCAATGTGTCTGTGAGCTGGATGTGACCTGACAGGCCCTGGAGTGTGACTTCTGTTTCAGAGTGCAGGTGGCATGTGGATTCCACGTCTGCACTGACCACGTCCTGCGTGGAGGGCCAGGCCTCCAGCAGACCTCCACTCAGTCTTTTCATGTGTCAGAAGATGTCGTCCCCTGACCGGGCAGCTGTAGGATGGCAGCGATGGTCCAACTAAAGCACCTGCGCCTGCCCTAGGGCCTGGCGCACAGCTGGTGCTCAATAAACCGATTTGTGTTTGAGCGCACGGGCCCTGGATCTGGAAAGCCTGGGTTTGGAACCACGTCTATTCCCAGATTGTAGGTAGATTGCATCAAAAATGGCCAACCCAATATTTTTCAGTCCCCCACACTCTTCCAGAACCTGCCACACCCCTCGTCGCCATGAGGCGGAGCCTACTCCCCTCCCTTTGAATGAAACTGGGTGGGCCCCAGTGGCGGCCTCAGCGAGCGGAGCCGTCAGAAGGGATGCGCAGCCTTCTGAGGCTTGGTTGTCTACAGCCAGAGTCTCCGCCTGGTTTTCCCTCTGTGCTCGGGGTGCTTGTGCCTGGAACCAGCCGCCAAGCTGTAAGGAAGCCCAGGTGACATGGCAAGGCCAGGGTCCAGCTGAGGTCTCAGCCGACAGCCAGCTGACCCAGCAGACCTGGGAGAGGGCCTCACCCCAGCTCCTGCCAAGTGGAGCAGAGCCCAGCTGTCCCCACCCACCAAGCCCCGCCCAAACTGCAGATTCACGATCAAAATCAATGCTGTCGTAGTTGTATGCCGCTAAGCTTGGGCTGGTCGGTTAGCTCAACGACAGGGAGCTAAAAAGTGTCTGCTCCCTCAGGGACCTTGGACAAGTCGCTTAGGGCCTCTGTGCACGTTTCCACGTGTGTAATTACAGATAATAAGGTGCCCACCCCTCGTGAGCATCATGCGGATTAAGTAAGAACGTACATGTGATGCACCAGGTTGAAGAGTGTCCCCTAAGCGTGCGTGCCCCTCCCGGAATTTCAGAATGTGGCTTATTTGGCAGTAGGGTCTTTGCAGATATAATTAGTTAAGGTGAGGTCATCCTGGATTAAGGTGGGACCTAAATCCAGTGACTGGTATCCTTACAAGAAGAGAAAACAGAAACACAGAAGAGATGCCGGGAGGAGAAGGCTGAGTGCAGGTGGAGGCCGGGCTGGAGGGACGTGTCTGCACAGGGAACACCCAGGGCGCTGGTGGCCCCACAGCTGGGGAGGGCAGGAGGGACCTTCTTGGAGCCTGCGGGGGAGCCGCCCTGCACGCACAGTGATTTTGGACGTCTGGCCTCCAGACTGGGAGAGGATAAACTGCCCTTGTTTCTAGTCGCCCAGTTTGTGGTGACGTCACAGCAGCCAGGGCAGTCGCGCTTGGAAAGAGGCCAAGAAACCATCCGCTGTCACTCAACCTGCACCCAGATCTGCTGCCGGATTCCAGCTGTGGTGAAGATGCTAAGTTTAAAGTAATAATAAAATAAAATCCCCCTCGCCGCGGGCCCCCTGGCTCCTAACAGGATTCCTGGGATGGAATCTTCTAGCGAGCACCTGCTCCTCAGTGGATAGGGCTGTTCTCGTGAGAGTTGGCATCAAGCATGGCGTCCACGGGCATGGGGCCGAGGCCAGGAGACCAACCCCCGCCCGGCCCCGGGCACACACTGCTTGCACCGAGCCCAGGTCCCCAGCTGGGAAGCTCAGCTATGGGGTGGGCGCAGCCCTGGACACCCCATCGCAGCTCCCAGGCCTCTGCTTCCTGGGTTGCCTGGTGGAGGGGGTGCTCGGCACTTGCAGCCCTGCAGCCCCCTCCTGCATTTCCAGGGCTGGTAGTTCAGTGGCTGTCCACCTCGGGGAGATGTTGCCACGTGGGCCCAGAGCAGGGCTGGGCTGCAGCTGCTCGGGGCTTTTCCTCCGAAGCACGGCCTGCCTTCGCTCCTGCCTTGGGGAGTTTTGCCAAAGGCATTTAAGCGTGGAACTTGCCCCTCGCCCCACCCCCAGGTCCCAGAACAGAGCCGGTTGTTCAATCCAAGTGGAGGCAAAGACCCCCCCAGAGGCCAGGGAGCCAGGCCCTGGTGTGCATGGCCCTGCGTCCTCGGGCCCATCTGTCTTTGAGCACATGGGCCCACGTGAGCACGCGTGCACAAGGAGATGCAGGTGTGTCTGTGGGTGCACACATGTGTGCCTCTGCTTATGGACGCATGGAGGCCCACAAGGCACGTGCGTGAGTCAGGCTTGTGAGGCACGTGCGTGAGTCAGGCTTGTGAGTCTGAATCTGGACGCCCATGTGTTTGTGAGTGTCCAGAAGTTGCATGGCCATCTGCGTCTGGGTCTGCAGCTGAGCCCGGGTGTGCGTGAGCGTGAGTGTGCGTGTGTGAGCGCGCGCGTATGTGGCGGGTGTTTGCATGTGCGTGGGATGTGTGAGCGTGTGACATGCACGTGCGCATGTGTGAGAGTGTGTGTCTGAGTGTGTGTGTATATGCGAGAGCCTTGTGAGTGTGTGTGTGCAGGTGTGCCCATGTTTACCTTGGCGGGGTTTCTACATTTGAAGTACACTTGTGGGTCTGTGTGTGTCCTCCTCTCCAAATGCACGTGTGTGCTTGAGGCACGTGCAGGATGGGACAGCGCGGGGGACAGAGAGGATGCACCTGCAGGGGCCGGTCCTCCGAGGTCGGGAGTCTGTCCTTGTTGCCATCGGAGAGCTGGTGTCGGCAGTGTCCTGGGCACGGCCTCTCGGCTGCGCGGCCCACCCAGGGCGGGCGTTTCTCCAGTGGGTGCACAGATTGGGGTGGGGAGGTGGCACCTGCCCCAGCACCCGGGTCCCCCTGCAGAGGTCCCCTGACTTCCCAGGCATCTGTCCCTCTGCCCCAAGCTCAGCCTGCAGAAGGAACAAAGTACAGAAAAGGGAGAGGAAACCAAAAACCCTCCAGAGAAATGGAGCACAGGTGCCTGAGAACAACTTCCAAGGGGCCCCCGCCCTGCCAGCGTCCCCGAGTTCCTGCTGGTCCAGGCTGTCTCTTCCTCCAGGGCCCGTGTCCTGCCCCAGCCCCAGGATGGAGGGGAGAGCAGCCCTATTCACTGCCAAACCCTTCCCATTACAAACTTCCCTTTGGAGGAATTTGATGGCTTAGTGCTGTCACTGCAGGGATGGGCTTATGTCATCAATAAGAGGGATTTGCCACGTTTGAGGCGGGGCTGGCTGGGAGCTGGGGCCTGGTGGGCTGACTCAGAGAGGTTGCTGCGAAACAAAGCAGGAGGGCCGGGGTGGGAGTGAGGGTTATGGGAAAACAATGAGAGCAAATGAATTGGTGGAACCTTAACGCTGCTTCCTGATCACTGTGTGACCAACCGTGCTCAGCGTCGTGGGGTCATGAGAGCCAAAGCCTGGGCTGGATGGGCCTTCCCTGAGGTCTGAGGTGGGCGCCCAGCTCTAGAATAGTAGGGCATCAGCTGGAGGACTTTCAGAAGCTGGGTTTGAGATCATGGGGACGCTTCTATCTGCCTTCTTTCCACGTCATGACCCCAATGCCCCCAAAGGTGGATGGGAACCCCGTGAATGGGTTCAGGATCACTTTCCCAGAGCACCGTCCCCAAATTTGCCCCAGGTTTTCCCCGCAAACGTGCCGGGATGCTAGGATGGTCCTTCCTGGACTGGGTCGGTGTGCGGCCGGTCAATGTGGCACACACCCTCCCTCCCCCCCAATCCATTCTCTGTCCTGTGCCGCCTCGCAGTGCCGGAGATGTCTTGACGGTTGCACTTCCCAGGCTCCCTGTCCACTGGCTTCTGCACTGGCCGGCCAGTCAGCCCCGTGGGCACCCCCCTCCCGGTCCCCAGCTCTCACTGGACTCACGTAACCAGCGCTCGCTGCCCAGTTACTTTGGAGGCAACGCCTCCCACTCTTGCCGGTCCCTGGGTACCCCAGCATCCCTTAGCCTTGCCTGAATGTCTGTAAATCGTCAATTTATACGGTTTCTTTGTTTGAATTCTGTTTCCTGCTGGTAGCCTGAATGTTACAGGCAGAAACCCAGCAGGGCTCCACCACTGCCTGGAAAGAGCCATGAGCCTAGACGCGTGAGAACCAGAGATGAGGGTCTTCATGTGAGTCCTTTTCCTAAAAACCAAGCAGACAGGGACTTCCCTGGTGGTCCAGTGGTTAAGACTTCACCTTCCGATGCAGGGGGTGCAGGCTCCATCCCTGGTCGGGGAGCTAAGATGCCCACACGCCTCACAGCCAAAAAAAACAAAACATAAAACAGAAGCAATATTGTAACAAATTCAATAAAGACTTTAAAAATGGTCCACATCAAAAAAATCTTTTAAAAACCCCAAACCAAGCGGACATCCCCATTCCCTCACCACCACCACTGTCACCCGCTGTCACCAGCAGCCACACCATTATCCACAGCACCCCAAACACAGCAGCACCGCTATTGCTGACACCGCCTTTGGCATCCCTCCCCCCCACCCCCACCCCCCCACCCCCACCGCCAACAGCGCCACGAACCAATCATTCGTCTACCGTCCCGGGATTCAGGAGCCGAGGTCTGCACCCTCAGGTAGCTTGCATTCCAATGACACGGGACAGATGACGAACAAACCTCTACACAGATACACAGCACTTGTGGGCCGGCTATGTGGGCCCGGTGTAAAAATTGAAAAGCAAGTCCCCTTGCTCAAAACACAGGGGGAGAGTGTCGTAGGCACTAAACTTTTTTCTTTTTTCTCTCTTTCTTTCTTTCTTCCGCTGTTTCTCTCTCTCTGTCATAGTGTTTTTCACTTGCTATTTAATGTCATTCTAACTAAATAAAATATTGACACAATTAGCACGAATTTCACTCTTCATTCCTGCACATGCCACAGCATGTAATCTACAGGCAGCGCCACCAGACTCACGTGACATGTGTGGGTGTGCGGCTCGACCCTCAGCCGGCCCAAGAGAAAACACAGCCTAGACCAAGGGAAGTCGCAGGGGGAAGAGAGGACCCCCCAAAGCTTGGAGCCTGTCTGAGGGACGTTGTAAAGCATAGAGTACTGATGGGAATGTGAGGTGCCACCAGGCCAGCGGATCAGGAGACCACGTCCACTGACGGGAGGGGGTTTCTCCCAGCTCCCAGGAGGAGGGGCCGTGGGGAGGTCAGGAGGCAGAGGGTAGGGTGCACCGGGGTCAGAGCCTTTACTGGACTTCCCAGGGAAGGATGCCTCAGGGGAGCCCAGCAGTGGCTGGCTGAGCCATTCCCGGGGCTCTGGGGCGCGGGGCTGGCCCTGCCCTGGGGGTGAGAGCCCACAGGGGGGGTCGGGGTGGGGCTCGGGCTGGCTGGGTTACACGTGACAGGGGCGCTCAGCTGAGTGGTTTACAGCCTCCTGGAATCGGGAACCTGGGAGAGGCCGTCCCTCCGGGTCAGCGAGGCCCCAGACACTCATAATTACGGAAGATGGAAGGCGTGGTTGATACCAGGGAGAGTGCCAGGCATGGGGACGTTTGTGGGGCCTGTTCCTGCCACATGGCTGTGTGCTCGGACCTGACGCCTGAAGGTCCCCTCCTCCTTATGGTCTGACGGGCAGCCAGGCTCTGGGGGTGTTGGGCCAGGTGTCTCCCCTTCCCAGAGGCCCGCACCCCAACAGACCATGCAGACAGGTGATCCTCCAAGGAATTTAGACTTCCGCGCTGGGATGCACCTGCTTCCCTGATCAGGGTCCCGAGGGGCTTGCGTCCACCAGGCTTGCTGCCGTGCTGCCATCCGTGTGGGGCGGCCACCGCCACCCAACGCTGAGTCACTGCAGGGTGGGCTCCCAGCCTGATCTGACCCCTCTGCCCACACCAGGCCCCGTGGAGGGCAGGGAACCAGGGCCTGGGGCCCTGGGGTGGGAGAGGGGCACTCTCCTCCACCCCATCCAACCCCACTCGCAAAACAAGCTCAAAGATAAAATCATTAGACGTTTCAAGGAAGGGACCGCAGAGCATTAAACTTAAGTGTGGTCCCTTGTGTGGGGGGGCCCATGCGCTGCTCGGGTGACACTCTGTGAGGCCAACCCGAGGCGGTGTTTTGATCAGAGGAGCCCAGGGGGAGAGCTGTGCTGTTCAGTCCTGGACGGAAAGTGGCTCCCGGCTGAGGCCCCGAGGAGGGAGCAGGGCGGCGAAGCGGGTACAGGCAGGAGGACAGTGTGGCCAGAATACATGAACAGGGTAGAGGATGAGCTCAGAGAGGATGCAGGGAGGGGGGGCTCAGCCGTGGACAGACAGCAGGCCACGGGAAGAAAAACAGAAGCTGGGGGTGTTGAGGGAGAGTCATGTGTGTAGATGGAAGAGCCCCTAGAGAGACTGTGGACGATGCAAGAAAGAAGTAGCTGCTGGGGGGCCATGCGGTCCAGGTGAGGGATGCGGGCCCGGGCGCAGGGTGCTCCTCGCAGATCAGGAAGCGGGCGGACGCAGGGTGCGGGGCTGGGGAAGTCCTCTTGCAACTGCTGGAGTAGGAAACGCGGTGGGGGGCGACAGTGAGGATGGGAGGGGCGCCTGACGGAGAAGAGGAGAGACGGACGCCGGGAGAGAGGCCAGAACTGGGAAACGCAGGACTGACAGCTGCGGACGCTCCGGGGTCAGTGGCTGTGAATCTAAAGTGAGAGCGATTGTTGTCCTTGTCTCCCCCGCAGCCAACTTCAGCTGAACGATGCAGAGAGCGCCCAGAATGATAGCTTTTCAGCAAAGCGTGATGAAGGGAGAGCATGGCGGGGTCAGGACACCCGTGCAGGAGGGACCATGAGGGTTACCCGCCGAGGGGCTGCGGGCGGGAGAGGCAGGGACGGCGAGAAGGCGGCGGTCCGGGGGCAGCAGAGGAAGAAGGGGGACGACCGGACAAGGCTCCGGAGACGGGGCTGGAAACCGAGGTGCCGAAGGACTGGGCGCTGCAGCTGAGGCTGAGCACGGGGGCAGGTCAGGGGACCCGGCACATGTGGACCCTGAAATGGGCAGGGGGGCAACCCAAGTACAGCTGATGGGTGTTGGGGGAGCCGGACCTGAACGCCTCAGGGAGTGAGGGGCGCCCGGCAGTGGGCAGCCCAGACCCCGGCGCGGAGGGCAGAGCGGGAGGGACCCACGGAGGCTGCACAGTCACACCAGCCGGTCCGACTATGTCGACTTGTCAGGGACGCGGGATGCTGTCCTGCCCCTGCCCGCTCCACCAGGGAGACCCCACGTTGCCAGAGCAGCAGGTGGGCACGTGCAGGGCGCCAGAGCCCACGTGGCAAAGGCGCCAGGCTCCGATGGGCTCAGGTCTCCCGGCCTGGAAGAATCTGATGTCGCTGCTACCCACGTGGCCAGCAGAGAGGCGGCGGGGAAGAGGAGTGTCCCCGAAGCCTGCTCCTCTGGGGTCAGGACGAGACAAAGGCAGATCCTACACACACACAGGCAGACCAGGACCTTGTACCTTCACGTGTGAGACTCTGGATCCATCATTTAATAGTGGATGGACCTCCCGTGACTTGGGGGAGCGGAAGCTCCCTCCTGTGTTCAGGCAAGTCGCCACAAGCGCAGGGGTGGTGAGGGGCAGCCCCTGTCTCCCACCATCTATGCTGACAGGTCCAGATGCCGCCTCAGCCCCCGCTGCACGGGACCCAGCTCTGGCCACCCAGACACTCCTATACCCGGCTCTGACGCAGAGCGGAAGTTGTGCTCATAGCAGCCGTGATCAGGAAAGGGTTAACTCAGAAGGTCCCCCTTGTCCATACTCTGCAAGCTCCCAAGGTCCTTAGGACTGGCCCTCGCCAGCTTCAGGGAGGTGACCTCTGAGCCCTGGGGAGGTCCTGCCTGATAAGAGTGTCTTTGTTTACCTGGGGCCTTGAGCCACACCAGACTGTCTCTGCTGCCATGTGATTTATGGTCAGGCCTTTGTCCACACAGCATCAGCTCGACTTCCAGAGGGGTGGGAGGCTAAGAGCAACCACATGGGCAGGCAGCTATGTCTATGTGACCAAACCCAATGAGAACCCTGGACCCCAAGTCTCGGTGACCCTCCCTGGTCGGCGGCACTGCACATGTTGTCACTCATCACAGCTGGGAGAATCCAGCGTTGCCCACGCGACTCCCCGGAGAGGGCAGGACCGGGACCCCACGCCTGGTTTCTCTGGGACTTGGGCCTGTGTGTTTCTTCCCTTTGCGCGTTCTAACCTGTACCATTTGCTGTAATAAACTGTAGCCCTGAGCATTGCAGCTTTTCTGAGTCCTGTGAGACTTAGCAAATCATTGAAACTGAGGGTGGTCTTAGGGACCACCAGACTTGCAGTGGGTGTCAGAAGTGAGGTTGTCTTGAGGACCCCACACAAGCAGGAAATGTGCAGGTGTTTCCAGGTGTGCAGAGCACCCAGAGCCAGCAGGGGGACAGCCGAGGGCTCTGCCTTCAAAGGCAGCCTCAGTCACCCCTCACCAGCCTGAGCCCCGGCACAGGGAACCTGTCATGCTCTGGCCTCTGACCTCCCTGTGTGTCTTCTGCACCTGTGAGCTAACCAGCATCCTCTGTACTAAACTCATTTCCTGCGTAGATCACCGAGTCGATTTCTCCAGATCCAGAATGCTGACTGATCCAAAGGATGCAGTCTCGCCGGGACCTGAGACGGGACCACTGAGAAAGGTCGTCATGCCAACGGCCATTCCTCCTGGAGAACAGGAAGGAGCAGGTGTGCAGCCCTGAGTGGGAACAGGTGTGCCACGTTGGCAATCAGCCGCAGGTGAGATGGCTGGGCATGCTCTTTGAGGCAGAAGGAGGGACAGACATGAAGTCCAGAATGGGGTTTCTCACTGAGACACCGGGAGCCTTCCAGGCCCACGACGGAGTCAGGGACATGCTGGGATGAGGGCTCAGCGGTGCAGCTTCAGTCAAGGGCAGCTCAGCTATTGTATCTAATTCCTTCCTTGTCACCTGCAGTTTGGGGGTCCCCGAGACCACCCTCGCCCTAACCCCGATTCTCTCCAGCGATCATGCATAATGTGGGTTTGTTTACTTATGGTCTTTCTCCTGCACAGGGGCAGCCACTGAGGGTGGAGGTGTCCCTGGTTTACGCACTGCTGGGTCCTGAGTGCCTGGCGAGGACTCGGGGAAGGCGGGGTGGGATCGCCGAGTTCCCGGGGCTCAAGACCACCCCTGCTCCAGCCTGGTAGGGAGGACTTACCAGGGGTGACAGGCCCAGGCCACGGCCAGAGAAAAGGCCTGGAAGGTGCCCTCCATCACCGGGAACTCGCTGAAGGCCCTCCTGATCGGCAGGTGTGGGGCAGGACTGGGTCTGCTTTGCCAACACATGGTCATCGGCAAATGCTCCCGCCCAGCATCCCCACGCCCGGGAGGAGGATGCCCCAGATTCCCCCGTCGGCCGTGTTGTCTGAGTGGGGCACCTCGGGCACTAACCCAGGCCTAAGGTGTTGGCTCATGGCACTCCTTGGCCGCGTGACCAGTTCTGGGATGGGCACTATCGGAGCCAGTGTGACAAGTGAACCACAGGACTTGGGAGGCTGCTGGGACAAGGGCTTCCTCTTTCAGGACCCTCCACGCTGGCAGGGCCAAGGCCCTCTGCCCCTCCCCCACGCAGCTGCCAGTCACCAGGGCACCTCTCCCTCCCCGCTGCTGCCCTTGGCCCTGCCAGGGCTCTGCTGGCTGCCCCTGCATCCCACTCCTCTGTTTGCACCCCGCAGAGGCTCCTGACTGACAGATTGCAGCCACAGCTCCCACGAGGGGTCCCGATGCCTGCCCTGAGTCCAAGGTCACAGCACCTCCCTCTCTGTGCTGTTGGCACCCTTCCACCCACCCCCAGGGCCACCCCCTCGGGTCCTGGGAACACAGCCCGTAAGTGCTCTGCAGAGGATCGCTCAGTCCTAAGCCCCCGGGAGAAGTGCTACCCCACCAGCTCTGCGAAGAGAATCCAGTGTTAACCCACTGGCCGCTGCTCAGAGCACCTGCCGGAAGCCATGGCCCCCATCTGCCAGGCGAGCGTTCCAGCTGCATCCCGGCGCCCGCTGCTCACGCCGTAGCCCCGGGGCCGCGGGTAACTGAGAGGCCAGAGGACCCTCAGGCGGAGGCCACAGGTGCTGAGTGCGGCCGAGCTGGGCCAGGGGTCCTGTGCAGAGTCACCCTCCCGGTAAATTCTCCAAAGTTCAAGTGTAACATGCTTCCACTCAGCTTGGACTGGCGACCAGAGATCTCCGGGAGGTGACAAATGACTCCCTCTGAGCTCAACACCCAGGAACTGGGTCTCCCAGCAGGGCCACTTGAACGGGAGGCTTGTGCCGGGGACCCCTGGGCTGACGTAAGGGGTGTAGATATCTGGGTCTTGGGGGTCAGACTCCCCCCGCCCCAGTGTGTGGACACACCCTGTCGGGGAGAGCGCTCAAGGCAGGCACTGCAAGTACAATCACAGACACCCGAGTGGCCCCCATGGGAGAGCCCCCAGGAGCCCCCAGGAGCCAAGGGCCAGGCCTGATTGCCCCTGGGAGACGCCCCCGGCCTGTGAGAAGAAGCCACGCAGAACCCAGCAGAGAGGAGGCCAGGCCTGCTGGGCAGTGCTCGCCCAATGGAATAAAGGGTCCCCAGGAGGCCAGGCAGGGCTGAGCGGTCCCCGCTCAAGAGGCCAATGGGAGGAGGGTGAGCCCAACCGGCTCGGGAAGGCAGGGGGCAGTGAGGGCCACCCGGCACTGCCCAGGAGTCTCCAGGACCCGCCCGCACCGCCCCCATGCCAGGACCACATCCTCTCTGGTGCCTCCTGCCACTGGTCAGAAGTGTCTGAATAAAGAGTTCCCAGGGCTCACTCTCTGGGGCATTCGCTGAGGATTTCACTGGTTTTCCTTCTGCAGCGTCAGGACGAGCTGAACGCTCTCTTAAACAGGACAGACTGGGCAGGGGAGGCGGGGAGGGGTGCTTGGGGGGCACACCCATCCCTCCTTCCACCGGATGTGCAGCGGCCCAGCGGACAGCCAGGCGGGCTCGTGTCGCGGCTCTGAGGACACAGGCCCCCCAAGGGCAGGCTCAGAGGCCAGGCTGGGGTCCCCACAGGCTGAAGTGCACGGAGGCCGGATGGATGACGGCCCCAGAGGTCAGGCCCACGAGTCACAGGGCAGGACGTCCACAGCTGGCGAGGGGCGGCCAGACCTGGAAGAGGTGATTGCAGCACCCGCAGAGGGGCTGTGCTCTCCTGCCGGCTCCTTCGGCCCCTCCTTGCAGCCCTCAGGTCCCTGGGAAAGGCATCCAGAGCTGCAGGGCCATCAGGGGCAGGTGTGGAGCGGGGCGGGGGGCAGGGCCAGGCCCAGCCTCACCCCAAGCGGCTCCCACCACGGGGGGCACGTGCAGGTGTATGAGCGGTTGTGTGAGGGTGTGACGGGCCCCATCCCCGGCCGCCATCCCCCAGGCTGACCCCAGAGCCCCGGTCAGGTTACTGTCAGGACAGCTTAGCTCCTACGCCCTCTCTGTCAGGGCTGCCGGCTCCCCCTTCTCAGCCCAGAGCCCACGCAGGTTCTCCCTTTTCCAGAAAGTTCTAGAATATGGACACATATACCCACAAGGAAATAGCTACGGCTGTTTCATGAAGATAATTTCTGAAAGTGTAACCACTAGGTCGGAAGGGTCTGAACCACTATGAAATTGCTCTCGAGAAGGGCCGGGTCCGTGTAATTTGCCTGCTGACTTCCATACTGAGCCCCTGTACTAAGAGACAGAAACCCAAAGTGACCGCCATCAGAGTACCCATATCTCTCCCAATCAGGGAACCCTACTTGTCCCTCCATGGCCGCACCCGGTACTTGCCTGTATATATTTTTTTTAATAACTTTACTTATTTATTAACTTATTTTTGGCTGCGTTGGGTCTTCGTTGCTGCGTGTGGGCTTTCTCTAGTTGCCGCGAGCGGGGGCTTCTCTTTGTTGCGGAGCGTGGGCTCTAGGATGAGTGGGCTTCAGTAATTATGGCACACGGGCTCAGTAGTTGTGGCACGTGGGCTCAGTAGTTGTGGCTCATGGGCTCTAGAGCACAGGCTCAGCAGTTGTGGTGCACGGGCTTAGCTGCTCCGCAGCCTGTGGGATCTTCCCGGACCAGGGCTCGAACCCGTGTCCCCCGCATTGGCAGGCGGATTCTTAACCACTGCGCCACCAGGGAAGCCCTATTCGTATGTCTATATGCATGTTTATTCACACTTCTGCCTCTTCAGCATCCCGCGGCTCCTGCAATCTCTGCTCCATCTTCAGGGGTCCTTCTCCTCTCTGTGTCTCCATCTCTGTCTCTCCTCTTATAAAGACCCAGTCTTTGGATTCAGGGCCCACCCTAATCCCATATAACCTCATCTTAACTTAGTTGCATCTGCAAAGACCCCATTTCCAAGTAAGGCCACATTCTGAGGTCCTGGTGGACGTGAATTTGGGGGGACGCTCTCCCACGCAGCATACTGTGAAACCACAGTCCGTATAAACGGCTTTGGAGGCCTCTGCTCCCTCAGCCACCGGCTCCCCACGCTGCGCTCCGGCCACGCGTCCCCGCAGGCTGTGGCCAGGATTCCGGCTTCGTGTCCGAGGGCCTTTGCATGGGCCGCTCCCCCTGCCCCCACGTTCCCGGGGCTTGTTCCTCACTGAATTCTAATATCACCTTCCTGGTCATCCAAAGCAAACCAGCCGTCCTGGGCATCCTGAGCCCCACTGTGAGGCACTGGCCTCCGTGCGGCACACAATGTGGCTTCGTGAGGCCACATGTGCCTCTAGCCGGATGGCGCCCCCAGGGCAGGGCTCTGTCTCTGCTCATAGCGGCACCCCACCGCCTGAGCAGCGTCGGGCGCGTGGCCTGTGTGGAGGGGCTGAGGGTCCCAGGCAGAGCCGGCAGCTGGCAGGGCCCCAGAGCAGGCATCTCAGCACGCCCAGCAGCAGGAGGATGGCTGATTTAATTGAATTCCAGAGTCCCTGCAATAAGCTAGGAAATGTATACCTGCAATTTGTGGGCCGAGCTGAGCAGGCAGACGCCTCAGGCCTCGTTACGCCTCCCACGGGAGGATTTACTGGGGCCAAAGGCGCTGCAGCCTGGATTGGCTCCAGCCCGCCAGCTCGCTCTGGGTGGCTGGGCGGCAGGTTTAGGGGCGCCCGCCCAGCCCTGCCCAACAGGCCTTGGGGGTCAGGACGAGCTCCCAGCCAGTCTGGGCGTTCTCTCCGGTCTGCTCCCCGGCCTGCGTGAGAAGGGGTTAAGGGAACATCTGTCCAGCTACTCAGCTGTGCCAGTGTCATCCAAGGGATCAAGCAGGGGACACACCTGCAGCTGGCAGGGCAGGGCCGGACGAGGGCTCAGTCCGCAGAGTAACCGTCGTCCCCAGATGGACACGTCGGAGCCCCACGTGAGGCCACAAGGCAGCTACGAGGCCAGCACCCAGCGTTCGGAAGGCTCTGTCCCCGTTCCTAGGCCCGGGGGGGACCAGATACTCAGCCTCCTGCCACCCAGGGAAGAGTGCCAGCAGAGAGAGCTGTCAGCACAGAAGCCTGAGGAGGCCACCTGGCCGGGGGGGCCACACGGGGGGCGAGGAGGCCGAGAGAGAGCAGGGTCCCCCAGGCCATTTATAAAGACTGGCTTTTATTCAAGTGGGGGGACCGCTCGGAGAAGAGGGAGGGCGCTGAGCAGTGCAGGGTCTCGCAGGCCCAGGGCAGAGGGCAGGGATGTGCCTGGGGGTCAGCCAGGGGGCGCCAGGAGGAACCTGAAGGGCTTGCTGCCCCCGGCCCTGCACCGGCGCTCCGACAGGCGACGCGGGGGAGGGGAGCCATTAATTTGGAATAAATAGGGGTGTGTGTGGTTTTACGGGTTACGGCTTTATAAAGAAGATTCTGGGTCTGTATGTGAGCATGTGTGAACGTGTGTGCATATGTGCGGGAGTGTGTGGGCATGTGTGAGCGTTGAACGGTTGGTGTAGTGTGTGAACGTGCCGCCTGACTGGGGTGGCCTAAGGTGACGTGTGTGACACACCCTTCCTGAAGTTCAGAACAAAAGAACAATCGAATGCCCCACCGGGCTGTGGGGCGAGGCCGCCTGTGTGCCGGCCAACGGTGGCGAAGACGGCCAGGGCGCTGCGGACCCCTGCACCCACGCCCCGTGACTTGTGACAGTCTTCCCATCAAGGTGGTGGGGGGAGGTATACTTCCCCTCCCCCGGAATCAGGACTGGCCTGTGTCCCACCCAGATGGTCAGACCAGGGAGTGTCATCGCTCGAGTCCCGGACCCAGGCCTCAGGAGGCCCCCGCTTCCGGAGAGCCCCTGGGGAGGCTTCCGGGGAAGACGGAAGACCTGGGCTAGCCAGCCGAGGCGAGAGGCCACCGCTCCACACCCCCCATGCACCAGCAGAGCCCCGACAGACTTGGAGCAGCACGTGGAAAGGGTTTCCTTCCCAGCACAGCCGAGCAGCTGAGGCCGGGCCCTCTGGAGGCCGAGGGGGTGTGCAGGAAGCCCCGTGAGGATGAGAAGGCCGACCCCAAGCCTCCCGCTGCACGACCTTGCGGCCAGCGTAGCACAGCACTGGCGGGCGTCAGCACTCATCTAAGGCCTTGTTACGGGTCGAAAGGTTGAATGGCCTTCCAAGAGTATGTGCCCAGCACCTGTGAATGCGACCTCATTTGGAAAAAATCTTTCCAATGTGATCAAGTTAAAATGAGGTTTTACTGCTGCACTAAATCCCCAGAAGCAGCCACGGCAGGGGATGAAGTGTGCTAATCTGTTGACCTCAGAATAAGATGAGGCCGGTGATCAGGCGGGCCCAGCGCCACCAACGCGGCCGTGCGTAATTCGGAAATGTCTCTAGACGTGCCCCGGGGGCAACGTCACCCTAGTGAGATCCCTGCCCCGCCTGACGTGCCGGCTGGGGTCCCCACGACCCACACACCCTGAGCCACGTGGGGCTCAGCTGCGGGAGGTGAGGGCCCGAACACAGAGGAGGTGCAGGCCAGGCGCCCTGCACCCACGCCTGCGCCCCATGCACTTACTGAGCACCTTCCCACCAAGCCAAGTGCTTCATGCGGGCCCTCAGTTCTCTGTCGCCACCTGACAAGTCACCCAGACTCCGTGGCTCAGCCCAACTGCACTCAGTTCTTTTGCTCATGCACCTGCCAGGTGGGCAGGGCTCAGTGACCATACTTGCCTCTGCTCCACACCTGGGCAGCTCAGCTGGGTGGGAGGACCCACTTGGCTGGGGGCCAAGGGCCTTGGTTCCTCCCCATGTGGCCCCCTTCCCACGTGGCCCTCCCCCACATGGCCCCCTCCCCACGTGGCCCCTCCCCACGTGGCCTCTCCCCACGTGAGCTGCTGGGGCTTTCCTCACAGCATGGCGGCTGGTTCCAAGTGCAAACATCAGTGTCACACAGCCCAGCACTCGGCCCCACGTTCACTGTGCTGTGTGAGCCAAGGCAATCACGAAGGCCAGCCCGGTTCCAGGGCAGGGAGCAGCCCCACCAGGACCAGAGGAGGGCACGCAAGTGGGAGATGCTATGCCGGCATCTTTAGAGACTTGCCTGCTACGCGTGAATCAAATCATTGTAATCCTCACACCCCCATCTGAGGCAGACGTGTGTTCCTGGTGAGCAACCGGGGGTGCAGCGCAGTCAGTAAGTTGCCCAAGGCCACGCACAAGGACAGCGGAGCTGGGATTGACACCCAGACCTCTGTCCCCAGGGGGTGGACATTCCCTTGTTGCAGCTGAGTGGAATCTTTTGGACAATCCACACGATTCCAGCCACGAGGTTGAGGAGTGTCCCCTAAGGATCCTCATCCATCTTCAGGACCGGCAAAGGGGCGGCCCGGTCGGCACACCCCGTCCGTCAGCAGGCGGCGACCCGCGGTCCAGCGGTCACTGTCTCCTTCAGCATCCAGCCTTGTTTGCTGTTCGCCACAGAACAGGTTGGAAGTCTGGCCAAATGCTAAAATTCACACACGTTTCCCCAGCCGCCTTATTCCTTGCTGGTCTAGCACAGGGGTGAGGGGAAGAGTCACAGCCCCCAGAGATGCCAGGTCTCAATCCGTGGGACCTGTGAATAGTTACCTTATAAGGCAAAAGGGCTTTGGAAGAGATTATTAATTAAGGTCCTCAAATGGAGAGATTGTCCTGGGTGATGAGGGTGGGCCCAGTGTCATCAAAGGGTCCTTATAAGGGGAGGTGGGGGGTCAGTCAGAGAAGGGGACGTGACGGCAGAAGGAGAGGTTGGAAGGATTGGCTCTGAAGTTGCAGAGGGGTGGGAGGCAAGGATGAGGACAGCTTCTAGAAACTGGAAAAGCAAGGAAAGGACTCTCGCCGGAACCTCCGAAAGGAACCACCTGCCCAGACCTGACCCCCCAGACTGGGATTCGCGGGGAGAAGAAGGCCGGGTGGCTTTGAGCCATGAGCTCATGTGATTGTCATGCAGCAGGGGAGCCTGCCACCCGGTGACTGTTCCCTCTTCCAGGACCTCCAGTGTCCTCTCGAGGTCTGCCCCGGAATTCTGCCCAAGACCACATCCATCTCAGAGGTCCGAGGGCTTGGCCCCCATCCTCTCCACCCCTTTGGAAACTGAAATCTCACTTTGTTTGGTCCCCAGCCTCCTCTCCTGGCTGCGAGGTCTCTCCCTGAGCTGCTGACTGGGGCGCAGTCAACACCGCCAGGCCAGAGGTGCCCCCGGGGAGGGCTTCGTGGAGGGGTCGGGTGTCTCTGGCCATCAAACCGCGTCAGTCCGATGTTTGCTGGGAGGGCTGGAGGGCCGGGCTTGCATCCCATGGTCTGATGGTCACAGGAATCAGGAGGCAGAGGCAGGGAGGCAGCCCTCCTCAGGGCCCCAATGCGGCAAGCCTGGGACCCCCATAAAGAGGACTTCCTCTCCCGTGCCGCCAGCTCTCCCAGGCCAGCAGCCTCCCGCACCTGCAGCCAGGCCACCTGGCGGCACCCACCCGCCGGTCCCCATCCCAGGACTGGCTTTGGGGGACATCGAGGTGCTAGTGTTTGCATCTGTCTCTCCTATTTGTAGGTCACACTTCGAAGTTAAATTTTAATCTGCATTTAATTGCCGTCATTGTCTAGGTATTATATGCTCAGAAATGAAGTCTAAGATGAAGCAAGATGAAAGTCGGGGTCACCCCCCGACCTCCAGCACCCCCATCTCTCGTCCCATCCCCGAGAGGCCCTAACAGAGCTGGCTGTAGATTTACAGTTAAGGCAGCCTCCACCTGGTGCTGCCCGTATCACGCCTGCATTTACGAATTCATTTATTCCTGGGCTCCTGTTGTCCTGAGTTCCAGCTCTCTCACTTACCATTTGGTGGCCCCCAGAGGTCATCAGATGAGAAAGGGAGGGCACACAGAGAGGTGGAGGTGACGTGATGACACAGGCAGAGACGGGGCAACGCAGCCACCAGCCCAGGACAACAAGGATGCTGGCAACCCCAGGAGCCGGAGGAGGCCCAGCCCAGATTCGCCTCAGAACCTGCAGGAGGGAGGGCCCAGCCCCGCAACCCCTGATCCCAGAGCTCTGGCCTCCCGGCTGTGAGAGGATAAAGTCTGTTGGATGCAGCCCCCAGTTTGTGGTTACTTGTTGCAGCTGCCCAAGGTGACCAGCCCAGCTGGATGGCGGGTGAGAGCTGGGTGGAGAGCAGGTATAGTAAATGGTGCAGCCACGTCTGGACGACGGGCTGTGGGTCTGCACTGGAACGTTCCTTCGGCTTCCCCGTGTGTTTGAAAATTTTTCATGACAAGTGTTGGGGAAGAAATGAAATGTCAGCAAAATAGAAACCTGTCTCTCCCCACCACCGCTTAACAAAATCTGAACAAATGTTTAAAGACCAGCAGTGTGAAGGGCAGCTGAACTCCGGCCAGCGGGTCCAGGCCACCCGGATGTCCCCGTGCTACCTGCACAGAGGCCTTCCCCTCCCCGCTCCACCTCAGCTTGGCCTCCCACTCCTGCACCCCAGCCTGCCTGACCTCCATCGGGTCACCCGTCCTGGTGAGGCCTTAGCAGGAGGACCCTATTTCTCGCCAACGTGTGAGGCTGGACATTCTAGGGACGGAGGGCAGGGCCACATCCTGCTCCGCCCATGGCGGTCACCCCGAGAGCCCTGCAGCGGGACAACCCCGTGGGAGCAGGGCCTCTCCGTGCCTGGGCTCTGCCTGCCGCCAGCGCCCAGAACAGGGCCCGACCCACAGGCCACAGTCAGCACTTGCCCATTCAGGTGATGAGTGAACGAGAGCATTAGCCACCACCCCGCAGCTGCCTCTGTCCTGGGGACGCCGTGGTGGACACGAGGGCGCTCACAGCCGTTTAGGTGAGTCCCTGTCTCGGGCAGAGGAAATAGCTCTTAGCTCTTTTCATGTCATAGCCGTTGTTATTCAAGCAGAATAAATATGACCAGCCACCAGGGGGAGGCTGGCCTCCTGCCTGCCGCCCCAAGGAGCCGGTGGGCCTCCACCAAGAGCGGCTCTGGTCCTGTCCCCTCCCCTTTGCGATCCAGCCTGGAAGCAGGACACAAGCCTCTGTTTGGACCTCAGCACCACAACCTCTTGCTGAGAATCTCAGGCAAGTCGCTTTGCCTCTCCGGCCCCCATGTTCGTCGTGAAATGGGTACAGCGCCAGCAGCCTCGGAGGCGACCTGAGAGCCAGAGGCGTAGTGCAGGTGAAGTGCCATAGAGAGCCTGCAGCTAGCTGAGCAGCGTTGCTGTTGCAGGTGCTTGGATGGCCACCTGGCGTTAGACGTTTTCTCCTGGAACAAAGTCCATGTTGGGGTGAAGGAGGGGAAATCCCTGTCGAGAGACAGGCCACGCCCACACAGACAGATCCAGGTCCTATTCCTGGGCCCTGGGTAAGTAAGCAAGATGCCTGGGAGGGGCCTGCACCCCGGAGAGGAAAAGGGCGGGAGGAGGGTTGGGCAGAGGAAGTCCAGTTGGGTGCAGGTCAGAGATGGGAGTGATGGGGCCACAAGCCCAGGGACACCTGGGGCCCCCAGAAGCTGGAAGAGGCAGGAAGACCCCCCCCGAGCCTCTGGAAGGAGCGTGGCCCTGCACACACCTTGACTTCAGACTTCGGGCTTCCAGAACGGTAAGAGAATGCATTCCTGTTGTTTCTGGTTTGTGGTGCTTCGTTACAGCAGCCCCAGGAAGCAAGTACGACACCCCAAACCTGCCCCCTCACACAGCGTCCGCCCCTTGAGAGACGACTGCTCCTTCCTGGTTTCCTAGGTCGATAGGAGGACCTTGGCGCCTTCCCATATTCCTGTCCTCCCGGCCACGTCCAGCACGTTGGCGCGTGCTGGCGCGTCACCGGCAGCTGGGTGCCGGCGCGCACAGTGGGCCAGGGACATGGGCTCGGAGCAAGTGCCTCCGACCAGGACGAGAAGGACTCGCATCCAGACGCACGTCCCCAGCCCCGTCTCTGCTGCCTAGGTTTGCAGTGGTTTTAGCCGGCCTCCTGCTTGTATTCATTCATTCATTCATTCTAGGAATGGGCTCACGTGATTATGGAGGCTGGGAAGTCCCACAACCTGCCACCTGAAGGCCGGCGGCTCAGGACAGCCGGTGGCGTAGGTCAGCCGCGTTCTAAGGCCTGAGAACCAGAGGAGCCGACGGGGTGAAGCCCGGTCCGAGGGCAGGAGGAGGTGAGACGAGGTGTCCCTGACCGCCAGTGAGGTGGGAAGAAGGGAGGCATCCTCCTGCCTGCACCTTGGGCGCTACTCAGGCCCTTCCGGACTGGAGAGGCCCGACACCGGCGAGGCCTCTGCGGCAGGGGCCCGCGGCCAGGCGAGCTGACACACGAGGCGCTGTCTCCGCCTCTCCTGCCTCCCGGGTCTCACGCCCTCCCTGGCGCCCGTTTGGCTCAGAGGCCGCGTCACAGCAGCGATAGGTGACGGGCCTGCGCACACGCCCCGCTGCTTCCCCGCCAGGCAGCCCGCTCGCCCCCGCTGACCTTCCCCGGGCATCACGTGGCTCGCTCCCTCACCGCCTCCAGATAAGGCACCTTCTCAGCCGGCCCTGCTCTGCCCTTTGAGTACCCTCGTTCCCTACCCTCTTCCTAATGCATTTTTCTGTGTGACACTGGACAGGACACACAGCCGGCCGGCTGTGTCCCGGGCCCGGAACACCAGCACACAGTGGGCACCCAAGCCGTGCCACCCGAGGGAGTGGCAGCTGGAGCTCAAGGCACAGCGCTGGGGCAGCATGGAAGCCCCACACCGTGCGGCCACTTAGTGTGCCCCCTGCCCCCGCCCTGGCCCAGGGCACGGTGACGGGACCCAGGTGGCACTGTCGGCAGTTGTAGCCGTGAAGCTCTGCCTCATGGAAGGACCTTGTGTGGCAGGTAGCACGTTCTGACCCTGCCCCGGGGATTCTCAGTCTGCTGCAGCCAGAGACGCTTTGCAGAGGGTGTAGAGCTAACCCCCCCCCCCCAAGCTGAGTGCTGGCCTTTGTCCGGCTCCAGGAGGGACCCGAGGCCCCAGGCGTCCTGATGGGAGTGCCGTCTACGGGGCCGCGGCCCGTCAGAGTCCCCGATGGGGGTCACGGCGGGGCTTTGTGCTGAGTGGCATCCGCTCCCCCTCTGGAGGGGCTGGACACTGGAGGCAGCCACGTGGGTCCCACAGCCCCAGTAAAATCGGGACGCCGAGGCAGGGAGTCCCCGGCTGGCAGCACCCTGTGTGTGTGCTGTCACACGTCAGGGCCCACGGGGAAGACACCGGACGCTCGTGGTCGGTGATCTCCGGGGTCTGTCCTGCGCCCTTCCCTTGGCTGAGACTACTTTACGCCCCCTCCCTGCAGTGAACCAGGACCGTGAGAACAGAGCCCTGAGAGGACTCAGGTAGTCCTCCCGGGGGGTTGTCCAACCTGAGGGGATCTCAGGGGCCTTGGACTTGTAGTCGGTGTCAGAAGCAGGGCTCTTGTGTGCACTGGGCTCCCCCTAACTTTGAGGGTGGCTAACGCTCACACGGTAGCCAGCAGAACTGCTTCCAAACCTCACACGGGGCACCTTCTGTGCTCTGTCTCGCTGCATCCCAGTAACGAGAAGAGAGCCTGACACAGAGCGGGGCCTTAATCAATACCGGCTGGAATCAGTCAACTGCCTGGTTAGATGTGAGGGTGGGGGAGAAGCAGGGGTGCCTTCCAGAGTCCAGGAGTGCTGTCTGGGCCTGAGGACCCAGGCACTGGGTCACAGTGACAGAGAGAAAGGCCAGGGGGTGGGTTGACCCCTCTGCTAGCACCTGGCCCCTTGCTGCTTCCCAGGGAAAGCGTTGGCCCTGTGAGGGTCGGAGATGACCTTCCGTGGCATCTATGTGGACGGCGGGCCCTCCCAGGCTGCAGGGGCTTCCCGCTCCGAGGGCTCCGTCCCGGTTCTGGGAGCGCCAGGTGGCCTCTGATGAGCCGAGGGTCCCTCAGTGCACGGTCTGACCTTGACCCAGGCCGCATTTCACTCCCAGGTCACATAGGCTGAGCCCACTGGGTGCTGGGCCGTCGTCCGCTTGTACTCACAGCCTCTGCCCCTCACCCAGTGGTGGCCGCGTGTTCACGCGCTCTCCCCACTGCCACAGCAGGGTCCGCTCTCAGGCCTTCACCCAGGCCTCTATTTGACGCCTCCCCCGCCCCTGGCCTCCTTTTTAACTGTGACCTAAGTCCCCTGGGCCCTGTCTTTGCCAGCCCTCACCACCGACTGTCACCCATCTGACTCACTTATTGTGTCTCACTGGGGTGAGGATTGGGGCCTGACTGCAAGCAACCCTCAAGAGCAGGGCCAGCCGGCTGCCTGGGGCGCCTGCTGACTCCTCGACCCCTTGGCCCCCATGAGACCCGCATCGGGCTCCTGGCCTCCAGACCGAGGGAGCGCCTCTGGCGTGGCCCTGCCTCCGGCAGCCGGGAAACCGCCCGCCCCGTGACAGCTGTGAGAGTACATTCATCCCACGGGCTTTGCCAAAATCAATCTGCTTGAACAACGGCCCTCTGACAGAGCCCTGGGGTGGGGGGCAGACGGAAGCAGCTGTCACCAACAGCTGGTGGGTGCCAGGAGCCTCCCGCAGGGCCTCCCTGCAGGCCCAGAATGGCCCTGGGCTGTCCCCACCCTCTGGCTACATCCCTGCTTCTACTCGCTGCTTGTGGTCGCCTGGAGGCTGTGGGGTGGAGAAGGATTGCATTTGTTAGATGAGTAACGTGGCTGATCAAATTTGCTGGGCAGGCTCCTGGCACACCACGCCGTCTCTCCCTGGTGGGCAGAGCATCTGTTTGAGGTCGTTAAAAAGACGGTGATTGAGACATCCTGAGGACTAGATCCCGCCATGAGAGCACACAGCCCCCAAGGACAAAATCCTGGCCCCATCACTCAGGCTCCAGACCCCCCGAGGGGGCACGGGGAAGTAAAGCCCAGGCCCAAGGACAAAATCCTGGCCCCATCACTCAGGCTCCAGACCCCCTGAGGTGGGGCGGGGAAGTAAAGCCCAGGAACACAAACAGGCGTCTAGCAGCTCCCGGGTACTGAGAACGGGGGCGGGTCACCATCTGTGCCTTTCCTGGAATTTCCCTGCCCCACACTTCCCCATCCTGCCGTGGGCCCGGACAGGGCAAGTCAGGGGCTCCCTGCCCTCCGGCCACCACTGAGTCCAGCCCAGGGAGCGTCCGCAGGAGAGCAGGGCCAGGGGCAAGAGAGGAAGGGCCCCTGGCTGCCGCCCTTGACCTACCTGGACCACAGCCCCTGCGGGCACCCTGCCCACGTAGGGTCCCCTCCTCTCTCCCTCCCCGTGTGTCTGTCTCACTCCCTCGGTTCCCACGTCTGTCCCCTCCCCTCCGCCCTTCAGCCCCAGGTGGGACGGCTCTTCCTGTGCCAGCCCCACCTGTGGATGCCCACGCCCCAAACACACCTGTGTCCCTTTGCAACACGGCAACTGTACTTCCTGTGGGAAAAAAAAAATGTTTGGTAGTTGCCCTAGAGTCTGCGATGTACATTCACAACCAATCCAAGTCCACTTCCAATAACACTGCCGGGCTCCACAGGCATGTCCGCACCTTCCTGGAACACTGCTCTGTTCACATCCCCATAAGCTGTAACCACCCGATACATTGTGCTGGTATCATTCTGAAGAAACTGTTACGTGTTAGGACAACTAGAATAAGAAAAAGCGAAGATTTTATTCTGCCTTCATTTATTCCTTCTCCAGCTCTCTTCTCTTCTGCAGACCTGAGCTCTGGCCTAAATCATTCTCCGTCCGCCTGAAGGCCGTCGTCCACCATTTCTTTCGAGGCAGGTTCCTGGCGCCTGTCTCTTTTCTATACCTTCCTCAGAGGGCCCAGGTGGAGGGTGCCTGACTCATTCCATTTCATTTAAACGTACGATTTTCAACAACCCTACGACATGGGCATGATTTTTCGTGTCCTACAGGTGAGGAAACTGAGGCCCAGATTGCTGTGTGCACAGCGTTGGAGGTCATTCACCCACACAATGACTTTAGAGCCAGGCTCTGAACCACTGCACCTGCACCCAGGAGACTCTGTGGGATGGGTGAGAGATGAGCTTCAGTTGGTCCAGCCCTGCCTGGCCCTCCTGGGAGCCCCCGGCCTCCTTCCACCTCCTGCCAGCCGTGTCGCTAACGCTGCTGTGGGCCACACCCTCAAGCCTAGCTTCTTCCCTCATCAGGATGCAGGACACGGCCTCATGTCCTCTGAGAGGCTTGTGAAGTGCCTGCCCAGCTGCCAGCTGGCCCAGTTGTTGCCATGGAAAAGCCCAGAGCGTGTGGGCCGCCTGGCAGCCCGACACCCGCTCCCCTGGGACCCCCCGGCCAGGCTGCTGGCCCAGTGCCCAGAGCACACATGTGGCTGGGGACCTGCTCCCAGCGGGCCTCACTGAGGACAGCCAGGGGCCTTCCCTGGGAGGGACAGGCGATGCTGGGCCCCTCTGCATCCGTCAGGGCCGGAGGAGCCCCACTGCGGACGACAGGGCTCTTTCTGCCTGCCCACCTCCCTCCCCCCTTTTGCCAATGGCACCCCAGCCTGCTTTGAGGAGCAGCCTCCTCCTGTGAGTACAGACTCAGGGGCCCCACCCTCACCTTGGTCAAACCCAGGTCTGGCCAATCAGCAGGTGTCACTCCCCTACCTCTGTCCGTGTCACACAGGTTGGTCCAGGTCTGGGCAGGTAACCTTAGTCAAACCAGTGATACTCCTGGATACGTGCAAACACCTAGCAAAGGCAAATGGCTGAGCACAGAGCCAGGGAGACTCAGATGTGTCGGCCTGGGTTGACCTCTGGTTCAAGCCATACCTGAAACCAGTATCCCTGGCATCTCCAATTGCCTGAGGTAGCACAGCTGCATTTTTATTCATGCCTGATTGGGTTGGGTTTTGTCACTTTGGGGAGAGCCCTCACTAACACTCTTTGGGTCCTAAAAAGATCCCTACAGGTAGGCTGTGTCCTGGCTCCACCCTGACCCACCCTGTGTGCCTTTAAACAAATCACCCCCCAGGAGCTTTGGTCTCTATGTCATGGCCTCTCATTGTGAGAGCATCCTCCACTCTGTGCCATCAGGAGGACGTCAAAAGAATCTCCTTGTGACGTCAGCCTTTCCCCGTCTTCAGAAAAATGTCAGGGCACCCAGGGAAGCAAGAAGGGCTGAGCGTTATCTCTTTAACAGAGGTTTGAGCTGCCTGCCTCACTGCAGCAAGAAGAGACTTGTCTGTGCATAGCCAGCCAGGAGGTTCTTTCTTGTTTCCACCCTTGTGTTCCAACTTGTGCCCAGCTCTTTGCCCTGGGACTCATTCCTTGCCCATTCCTGACCCTGCAGGTGGAGGCTCCCAGGCTGGCTTCTGCCTGGGCTCAGCCAGAAGGAGCCTTCGGTGGGAGACTGTGTGTCCATCACCCTGGATAGGAGCCCATGGCCCTCAGTACTTCCTACAAGACCTGGTGTGGGTGTTCCAAGTGGGGCTTGAGGGACTGGGAAGGAGTCACTCCACATCCAACTCTGCCTTATTGGAGGAAAATTCCACAACTTAACCCAGCTGTGAGCAAGTCCCCATGCCCCCCCAGCACATCACATCTATGCGTAGTGACACTGCAAAGAAAGTGAGCCTGAAGCCAATATATTGGTCCTTCAGCAAAGCCTTGATATTTCCAACGTGCCCCCCTGACTCCCCCCATGCAGGCAAAGCACTGTTGCCTGACATCTGGGCTGGAGACCCCAGTGCCAGAGAAGTCTTCCCTGCGTCCCTCACCACTATCACCACCTCCGTCTCCACTTTCACCCTCAGGATGTTGATGATGGGGGTGGAGACAATGAGGAGGAGGAGGATGGTGAAACAGGTGATGAAGAAGGTGAGGGTGGCGATGATGGAGGTGAGGGTGGTAATTTGGGACCCATCACCCCCAGATCATGACTAAAAGCTATGTGACTTCTAGGTCAAGTTGTTCAACCTCTGTGTGCTTCAGTGTCCTCAGTGATAAAATGAGGATAAAAAGGAATTGATCTCATTGGGTTGCTATGACAGTTAAATGTCTAGGTAGAAAGATGGCACTCTGGTCATTGATGGCACTCAACAACTGCTAACTATTAGTGTCATTGTCATCATCCCCCTAGTCACAGTGTTTGGTCAAGGATCCCCACGAGAGTCCAATCAGAGTGAACCCTGGGACTTTACTAGAACCATCTCGCTGGGGTCACCGCCTTGGCAGGGTGTGATCGGGCAGCTTCAGCTCCGGGCCATTTTGCCCCAACCTGCACCCCAGGGTGTGAGCCTGGCCAAGAACAGGGCCAACATAGGGGACACCGGAGCTGATGGAGGGAGGCAGGGTCTTGGCAGATTATCTGAAACCCTAGGTCAAGCTGGGTCTGCCCTTTTCAGCAACATGAATAAAGTCCTTTCATTCTACGTTCACCCGTTGTTTTGGGTTTAGGTTCTTCACGATGGAAGGGGCCCCAGTGGATCCATGTGAGCCTCTGCTGAGCCCTGAGGGCAGGTGATAAGTGAAGGATGGGCCATGCAAGGTCTGAAGGGTGAGGGAAGGAGGGAGAAGAGGACGTGGCCATGGGCAGCAGCTTGAGCTTCCTCACACCATGGTGGCCAGGTTCCAGAATTGGCCCATCTCTCATTCCCTTCCAGTCAAGGGTCGCCGTGTACACCCACACAGGTTGTACACTGCACAACTTCAGGAGACGCCAACCTTCAGCACTTAGGCTTTCCAGTCTGTATTTGGAGTGACAAATTTCAGCCCAAATCTCTAAAGGTCAGCTCAGGTCAGGTTAATCATCAATTCTCTGGAACCACCTGAAACAAGGCTTAAAGAGTAACCTGGACAAGCAGATAAGGAAATCCAGGGGCGACAGATATCTGCGGAGACAGGCAGGAACCAGATGAGAGAAGCACATGGTGGAAGGGAATAGGGAGTGGCGAGGATAGTGGCAGGGAAGCACGGACTCTGCCTAAAGGTGTTCAAATGCCTTGACCTTCCTCCTGCCAAAAAGTGAGCACAAAGCAGAATTCAGGTCAAGTTCAGAATCTTTGAAATAGAGACACTGCGCCTTAAGCAAGGATGGAGTCTTATGTGTCCCACAGAGAGCCCAGCAGAGCAGGTGCTCGGTAATAACACTGACCTGGGTTAACCTGAGACTCGAGACCTCGTGTGATCTCTGAAGGACCAGAAAATAGGGCTTCTGCGTACGAGCCCAGATAGTTATAAGCGCAACAGCTGGTGCGTATCGAGTCCTGTCTACACTCCAGAACTCGTAAACGCTGTCGGAGAGACATCTACTGCTTACAAATACCTGTGAGCTCCTCTCACTTCCCAGCCCTCTCGTGTTTGGGGGACCCATGTGGCTGCTCTGCCTTGTGTCACTTCAGGACCACCGCATGACGGGTTGGGGCCTTCCCTCCCAGCTCCCTCTTACACGGCTCGGGCAACTGATACCGTTCCAGACAGTAGGCCCTCCACCGGCCTGGGTTCCTGAATGACCACGTGGACAGGAATGGAATGAGCCTGTGAGAAGCGCTGCGCTTCCAGCTCCGCTCGCACCGTAAGCTAGCCTGTCGTGGCTGAGGCCTGGGTGCTCACACCCAGTTCAAGGAAGTGGAGAGGGAAACAGCTCCCAGAGCAGCCGCCGCCCCTCAGAGCCCGCGTGGACGTGCGCCTGAGCCTCATTCCGGTGGCTCCTGAGCGCCCCCACCCCGCCCTCCGGGGCTCATTTGCTCAACCTCCCTCCCGTGCGCTCGATAGGCTCCTCCGGCCCGAGTCAGCGGAACCCGAACTTGGGTGTCTGCCGTTTGCAAGAACAGCCAAAGAAAACCTGACAAATCCAACGTTGTCCTGCTCTCCTCTGGGTTCTCCATAACCGAAGGGAAGTTCTGGGCTTCCAAGGAGCTCAGGAAGTGTTTGCTGGATAAACAAAGAAACCAAGCGTGGCACGGGTGCCTGAGAGCTGCCGGAGCCGGACGCCTCAGGGGCCACTCCCTGCCTGAGGAGGTGGTGGATGGCATCAGCCCTGACTGAGGGGCAGCCAGGACCCTGGGAGGGAGTATCAGGCTTCAAGGCACAGGGAACCAGAGAACCCGGGCCCCATCCCCTTTGCTGTGGCTTTCATGGGCTTTTGACAGGTAACGGGGTCGTTTCAGATGCACTCTTTCAGTAAGATGTGCTTGTGGCGGAAGACTCAAACTGGATTAAGCAAAAAGCGAATATATTGAATCATGTGTATGTGAAGTCCATGCATAGAACTGGCTTCAGGTACAGCTGGATCCGAAGTTAAAAATGTCGTTAGATCTCAGTCCCCTCAGTCTCCTTGCTCATTGTCCTCCATGTGGGATCCAGTCTCTGGCAGGCACTCCCCTTGTGATGGCAAGACCCCAGCTGACACCTGCCTGCCCCCAAGACCTGAGGAAAGAGGGAACCTCCCTTCCATGGTCACCACCAAGGCCCTGGGTCATGTGCCCACCCCTGGACCAATCACTGGGCACATAAACGGGATGTTGCAACTGGCATGGCTTGAGTGACACACTCACACCTGGAGCCAGAGATGAAGTTAACACCTCCTTAATTTCATGGACTGAGTACAGGAGAGGAGGATTCCCCAGAGGAAAATCAGGGTGCCAGCAGCAAAGACGTGCTGCACGGTGGACGATGGACGATGCCCGCTGTCCACAAAATAGCCGTCCATGCCCCCCTTCCTGGCTCACAGAGCCCCATTTTGTTCCTTCAGAGGCAGAAACCCCAGGACCACAGGAAAGTCTGACCCCCAACCCCAGCCTTATGACAAATCATATTTGGTTGAAGACAGTCATTAGTAAACCCACCCCCCTTTACCAGATTTTCACTTTCCCAGCTTCCTTTACAACAATTAATGGCCATGAGACACACTATTCAGGTGATGAGAACTCCTGGGATTTGGCATCACTGTTGCTTTCCTCTCCTCATGGGGTGCTGGAGTGAGGCCATGATGGCTGGAACTGCAGCAATCATGTCGTATCAATAAAACATCAAGTAAGATAAATAAAAGCCAATGCTGTAAGTAACGTTCTATTTCTTGATTGTTACATGGGTAACACGGAACACGTAACATTTTATGAGAATGCGTTGAGCCTTGCACTTTTCTAGCTGGAGACAATTAAGAATTGCAACTGGGCTTCCCTGGTGGCGCAGTGGTTGGGAGTCTGCCTGCCGATGCAGGGGACGCGGGTTCGTGCCCCGGTCCGGGAAGATCCCACATGCCATGGAGCAGCTGGGCCCGTGACCCATGGCCACTGAGCCTGCGTGTCCGGAGCCTGTGCTCCGCGGCGGGGGGTGGGCCACAGGGGTGAGAGGCCCGCGTACCACACACACACAAAAAAAAGAATTGCAGCTAAGAATGGCAACCTGGCTTTGTGACCACCTAGAGGGGTGGGATAGGGAGGGTGGGAGGGAAGGAGATGCAAGAGGGAAGAGAGATGGGAACATATGTATATGTATAACTGATACACTTTGTTATAAAGCAGAAACTAGCACACCATTGTAAAGCAATTATACTCCAATAAAGATGTAAAAAAATAAATAAATATGGTTTCAGGAGAAAAATAAATATGAATGAGCACAATAACGAAATTCTTTCACACTTAGTATTTTGCTGTCTGCTTTGTACCAGTTTCCATTGAAATACTTGTCTACATATATTGTGGCTACCTATACATTCACATTAATTGAATTTTGTTGCTTGTTCTGCATTTTTCCTGATATATCTTCTCTGTCTGTATGTATTGGCTAGGAATTCATTCAAAATCACCTTCTATCGTGTTTTTTGGATAATAGTATTCACTAAAACAGAGTGGGCAAAATTCACTTTCATAACATTGCACGCATGGTACAGAATGTCATTTGTTAGTAAATTCATTATGCTTTGATACTTGCCCCATACCCCAGTTTGCATTAATAACTATGTATTTCTTTATCGTTATGTAATATGTTTTTCATGATTTTTCTTTGTCTTTCTAAAACTTATTGTATCTTCCTCCATATAAATCATACGCAATATAAAAACAAAACATGGGCTTCCCTGGTGGCGCAGTGGTTGAGAGTCCGCCTGCCGATGCAGGGGACACGGGTTCGTGCCCCGGTCCGGGAAGATCCCACATGCCACGGAGCGGCTGGGCCCGTGAGCCATGGCCGCTGAGCCTGCGCGTCCGGAGCCTGTGCTCCGCAACGGGAGAGGCCACACCAGTGAGAGGCCCGCGTACCGCAAAAAAACCCAAAACAAACAAAAATAAGAACGGCAACCTGTAATAAGAACACCTACAAAGAGTCTTGTGTTAGCTCAACTAAGAGATTAAATGAGTTGACGCAGGAAGAGGATTTGGAACCACATCTGACAGATAAATTCTCAAAAAGCGACGGCTATTAGTGCCCTTGTCACCATCACCACCGCTGCACCACCACACGGTGCCCCCTCCATGGGGAGCTTCTCCTGGCCCTACCTTTCTCTCCAGGTACCGTCCCACACCATGTTCCCCTTCACTGTCACACTCATTGAAAGAGGTGCCTGTGCTTCCTAACGTCACACCCACAGCCAACCAGCCATGGCAGAACCTGGCAACTTCAAGTGTAATGACTTGCTAACTACCCACCTCCAGTACTGACCGCAGACCCCCGAGGGCCAGGTCTGTGCCCCTCGAGGTCACCACTGCCTCTGCTGCACACACAGATGTCCTGAAAGTCACTGCAGAACCGACAGCTGGTTCCCACAGGCTGGCAGAGCAGAAACGTTTCAGTCCCTGACCGCTGGGCTCATCACAGTCCATGCCTGAGGCACCCAGCTGTAGCTGAGGAGCTATGTGAGGTCTTCTCTGAGCCTGGCTGCACGTCCCCTCTACCCTCCTCATCCCCACCTGCATCAGTCAGCTAGTCCACAACATGCTGAGGAACAAACAGCCCCAAGATCCCGCGTCTTTGGACAATAAGTGTTTATGGTTCATGTGTTTGGACATTGGCTGGACTGCTCGTTTCAGCTGGACTGACTCTAGGATGGGCATGCCCAGCACTGTAGCCAGGGCACTCAGTCCTGGGTGTGCCTCACCCTCCCTATCCTCCTGGGTCCAGTGGGCTAGCCTGGGCACGGCCTTCTCACGGCCCTGGCAGAGGCGTAAGAGAGCAAGTGGAAACACACAGGGTCTCCTGAGTCTAGGCTCAGAATGGGCACATGGCCACTTCCATCCCTTCCATGGACCAAGGCGAGGTTGTAGGGGCCTCTAGGAGGGGGTGCTGGTAGGGGAAGCAACGCACCCCCCTCAGGGTAGCAGCCTGTAGTCATTTCTTGTGGCCACAAAATGGGCAGCTTAAAGCAACAGAAACTCACTCTCTCCGAGTTCTGGGGGCCAGAGGTCTTAGATCAAGGTGCCAGCAGGACTGTGCTCCCTCTGAAGGCCCTGAAAAGACTGCCTCTTTACTGCTGACCTGAACTTAGCAGGATGAGACTGCTGCAACCCTCACCTCCCCAGGTGAAGCCAGTCTGAGTCCAGCCCGACCTGAGGCCCAGGTGCACATCTGAAGCTCCACAGCAGAGGAAGCCAGGCTGGGTTTGGGTTTCTGTCCACTTCAAGTGGAAAAGCCCCAGGGGTCCCTGTGGCCCTGTCCTCCCTCCCACAGGTTGCCACCCCCAACCTGCTGTGCATACCGCTCAGGGCCATGCTGGGGACACAGGGACAGTGCAGACAGGATCTCCCTGCCTTGCAAACAACCCTTTCTTTCTTTTCTTATAAATTTATTTATTTTTAGCTGTGCTGGGTCTTCGTTGCTGCATGCGGGCTTTCTCTAGCTGTGGCGAGCAGGGGCTACTCTTCGTTGCAGTGTGTGTGCTTCTCATTGCAGTAGCTTGTCTTGTTGTGGAGCAGGGGCTCTAGGCGCGTGGGCTCAGTAGTTGTGGCTCGCGGGCTCCAGAGCGCAGGCTCAGTAGCTGTGGCGCACGGGCTTAGTTGCTCCGCGGCATGTGGGATCTTCCCGGATCAGGGCTTGAACCCGTGTCCCCTGCATTGGCGGGTGGATTCTTAACCACTGCGCCACCAGAGAAGTCCCCAAACACCCCTTTCTTGCATGAGCCTTCCACTCCTCCAAGGCTGGACCTCCTGGAAGACACCCTCCAAGGAGAATCAGGAAGCCGGGACTCCTGGGGCGCCCCAGACAAAGGATACTCAGGGCCCCCAGTGTGTGCGGCACAGAGTCAGGCCCACAGCTGCTCTTCTGGAGCTGACGCACCCACGAAGGAGAGGATACCAAGATGGCAGGAGGGAGCCTGTGCCTGGAGAGGCCTCGGGCCCAGGGAGGTGCACTGCCTGTGGGACTGGGCCCCGAAGCCTGGTCTTCCGCGATGGGCGGATAGGGGTGGCAGGACAGCGCTACGGGGTGTTGCCTGTGTGTCTCTAGCATGGCCAGGAGGCCAGGCAGCAGCTGTTAAGATAGAGCCTGGACAAACCCACGCTCCAGAGGGACCTCTCACAGCCATCCCGGGGAGCCAAGCCCTTCCTTGGGGCTCTAGGAGGGGCAGGAGATGGAGGAAGCCCCCGGGGCTACAGCCCAGAGCTGCCTGAGCCTCTCGGGGACGGGGGCTGGTGGGTCCTGACTCCGTGGGTGATGCTGGCAGGCCGGGCGCCTTGCAGGGCCCCCGGAGGTGAACTGACGGCTCTCGCTCTCACTTCCGCCTGCCAGAGCGCACGGACTTCTCACGTGGGCATCCCTGACTGGCCACTCGGCGAGGGGAATTCTGAGAAATGTTCCCACTCAGCTGGGTCAACCCAGCACGAAGCGCCCAACTGCACTTCGGGGAGGAGTGACATCTGAGTTAGGGCTGATGAAGAGGGAGGTTGTGGACAGGGCGGGGCAGTAGGGGGTCAGGACAGCTGGGCAGCCCCCGAGCAGCAGTGGCTCAGAGCCCAAGCACAGAGCAGGTCCTGAGCAGCAGGAATGAGTGGGGGGGCACTTGGGATGAGCGCACCCAAATTCCAATCCCCTGGATACCCTGCTCAAAACAGATTCCAGGGAATCCCCTGGCGGCCCAGCGGTTAGGACTGCGCTTCCACTGCAAGGGGCGCAGGTTCCATCCCTGGTGGGGTAACTAGGATCCCACAAGCCTTGCGGCGTGGCCAAAAAAAAAGGACAGAGTCTAATTTTAGGCAGAGGCCATTGGATTGGCGTAGCCTGGGCCCCTGTTGTGACAAATGGGAATATGGTCCCCAAATCTCTACTTCCTTCCTGTAGCAGGGACACACACACACACACACACACACACACAAGAATACAGTGCCATCCTCCCCTCCCCACACTGGAGCGGCAGGCCTCAACTTCCTGCCCCATGGGTGGCAGTCTTGGCTGAGAGACTTGATTTGGACGGGACGTGAGCAGACATGATGAGGCTTAAACATAGACTTTCAAAGTGCCTGTGCAGTGTGGCTTGGCCCCATGAGTTTTGCAAAGAAAATGCCTCAGGTAGCTCATGTCTTGCAGCCTGGGTCCCAGAGAGAGACCCTTGAAACAGACCTGAACTTGACCCACAGTCTGAAGCTGAGCCCCTCCAGGAACCTGCAGCCCCACTGGCAAGAAAGAAAGAGTTATGTTCCAAGTCACAGAGATTCCAGGGGCTGTTTGTCACACAGCATTAATATGGCAGGAACTAGGACACCTGCCCATTCCTGGGCTAGGAGAGGGGGGAGCGTGCAGTGAGCTGTCCCCCCCTCCCAGACTGCACCCATGGAAGGAGGCTAAGTGTCCAAGTACATTGAGGCACGCTTGCCAGAAGGAGGTGGAATGGATACTGGGAAGGTGGAAACCAACATCATCTCTCACCGTGCTGGAGCAAACAGCTGTTCACAGACGGGGCAGCAGGGGCTGGCCTGTTAGCAGGAACTCATTTTCTGGCTGTCACCCTACAAGCGAAAAGTATGTTTGAACCCCAAAGGAGCAGCTGACTCTGATGATTTATAGGGCCTGAAGCGGCTCTGTGAGGGCAAACTGAATTCTGAATACAATTCCACACCAATTAACTCTGCTCAGAGCCTGACAGAAAAGCAGTGACTCTAACGCAAAGCCAAACAGCGGAGACCGATGGGGCTGACAGGCCACCCTGGAAGCAAATAACTTCCAGCGATGCCTCTCAGAGCTCTGCTGGGGAGGGCGCTCTGCTGTTTGTGGTGACCAGGCGAGGGCCTGGCTCTGGGGATGGGCCCAGGGGAAGGCTGGGCTTCTGGCCTCACAGCAATGGGCCAGCAGGCTGGGGGTGGGATGGGGGGCTTCTCTCTGGCAGCGTCCTGCCCTTGGGGAGGGTCCCCTTTCCCCTGTTGGACTGGGAGGGATGAGTCCTCAGGGATGGGATGAGGCAGAAGAGACCTGGCCTGGCTGCAGACCAGAAAGCTGAGCCCCAGGGGCCTGGAGGGAGCTTGTGGGAAGGCAGAGAAGAGGGAGGAAATCAAGGTCATCAAGAGCCAGGTCCTGAGGGGCGCATCTCTCGGGGGAGGCAGAGCAAGGGGCGAAGAAGCCCTTTCTCACGTGAACAAGAGGGGCGCACAACCTGTGGTCCCCAGACCCGCAGCCCAGCTCGTTGGAAAGGCAAATCTCCAGGACCAGATGAGTCTCTGGTACGGTAACAAGCCTCCTGCCCCTGTGTCACTCCAGGTGAAGTTCAGACCACCCACCACAGGGAGCATCGTCATCACGCCCCCACCCAGGGTTTATGGAAGGGACAGCTGATGCAGAGAAGTTAGACCATCTGCCCACAGTCCGGTGACAGAAGCTGAGGCTGGAGCCCAGGTCCTAGATCTGCCCTGCCCAGCAGAGTAGCCACCAGCCACAAGGGGCTATTTCATTTCAGATTAAAGTTAATAAATAAAATGTACAGTTCAGTTCTTTAGTTGCATGAGCCACATCTCAAGGGCTCAAGAGCCTTGTATGGCTGGTGGCTACTGGACTGGACAGCATAGATCTAGAAAGTTCCCATCACTAGCATGGTGTAGAAGCTATCCCTTAGCCACTGTTGGTGTCCACACTCCAAAGCCACCCCCCATGTCTCTCCAGCAAGAAGAGAGCAAATGTGTGTGCAATCAAACAGGTCAAAACGAGAGGCACAGGGGCCCTGCCACCCCTTACACCAGCAGGGAGCGGAGGCGTCAGGCGCTCAGCTCTGCAGGGCTCCTGCAAACCCTGCGGAGCAGGTTTAGAGCCCTGGGAAGGGTACCCAGTCATTCTGTCACGATGTGCATAGCTGGGGGGAAAATGAGCACAAGGCAGGCAAGTAGGCTTCGGCCTTAGATCGCCCCACCCTGCCCCTCTCCAGAGGGGAGGTTCCCTGGGCCCAGAATCCTGAGGAGATGGCGGCAGCTGGTCCCTAAGGCGCTGGCCAGCCACCTGGAAATGAATGGAGGGAGGGAAACACCTGGGGGGGGAGGGGGGTGCTCCCCAGGAGAGCTAAGAAACTCAGAGAGGAGTTCCCACAGGGTGTCTACAGAGACCCCATCCTTCACCCTGAACGCACACCCAAGCGTCTTCAAGAACAGATGAGCAGACACAGTCATTTCTACACTTGAAAATTTCAACACTAGAAGCTGGACCTTCCCAAGCATTGCTCTAGGAGGGTGGGGAAGGGGTGACAAGGAAGGGCCCATAGGAAGCCCCTACAGTCCCCAAAGTCAGTTCAGCAGCCCAGGCTGCAGGTCTCTGAGGCCTCCGGAGCAGGTATGGGGCCTGGAGACCCCTCTGGGGATGGGCAGGCAGGCCCAAGGGCCTAGATCCAAATGAAACCCGAAAGTATTTCCCCTGGGACCACCCCCCAACACAGATTTTCTGGCCTTCTGTCCTCAGAGGGGAATTAGGGGAGGACGAATGCAAAGAAAGTTTTCTGCGTTCCTAACAAGGCTCTTAAAAATCAAAAGGGATATGCTGCTGGGGGAAGTCAGAGTTATAACAAAATCTGGAATGGGAAGAGGGGGAGGGGGACCCTGCCCCCACCCCAGAGAGGCTAGGAGAGGCTGGGGGGAGGGCCCAGAGCAGAGGGAACCTGGCAGGATGGGCCTGGGAGGACTGGAGGTTGGTCTGGAGGCCTGAGCTCCCCACCACCCCCGTATCCAGAAGTTTGTAGAGCAGCCTTCCCAGCCACCCCCAGGGACAACCCTGCCAACAGCCTGTGACAACCCAGACCACACAGCTCCCTGCCCTGCGCACGGTGGGGCCCTGGGCTGGCTGCTGGCTGGCCCCCTCTCATCTGGTGGGTCTCAGCTCGAATTGCCACTCCTCGGAGGCCTTCCGGGACCACCCCATGCGCACTTCCTGTGACACTTCCCTGTCAGTTTTCTTCAAGTTGCCCTTCCATATTACGTTATTTGGCTGTGTTCATGCTCTCTCACTTCTAAAAGAGCCATCTGTCTCATCGACTACTGCATCACAAACAGCGCTGGGATGGAGGGTATTTGGTAAATGTGTGCTAAATGAATTGATGACCTTAAGATTTGAGGAAGACAGCTGGCCCCTCCCGACCTGCAGTCGGTCCTCACCAGTCTCCATGCGTGAAAGAGGAAGGTCCTCCTAGACCTAGCTTTCAACTCTCAGGCTGCCCTTTCTCATCCGTTCCTGCCCTGGTGCAGCCCTGGATGGGGAGCAGCCCCTGCACCCCAAATTGCTGTCTCTGTGCCAACCAGGCACGCCCGGGGCCTCCCACCCAGAGGGGTGAGGTGGGGAACTTGACCCAGGAGAAGGGAGAGGGGCTGCACTTCGTGTAGAACTCCCCCTTCCCAGACTAGAACCCAGAGGTTGGGGTGCCTGGGCAGGGGCCGGTGGAGAGCACGGTGAAGCCGTGGAGGGGCAAGACCAGCCTGCAGGAAGCCCCCCAAGGGGAACAGGGGCAGGAGACACGTGAAGAAGTCCTGGACTGGGGCGCAGGGTAGTGAGGGGCCAAGAAACTGTCACCCGACTTTCACACGCCCCCACTCGGGGCGGAGGTGGTCTGTGCCCCTCCACAAGCAGAGTAAGACCCTTACCCTCCCCTGTGTCAGGAGTGGCGGCGAGGACGCCCCCCCCTCCGCCCTCGCATCAGGGCTGGGACGAGGACGCCTCATCCATGCTCACCCTGCGGGGGCGGGGGCGGAAGGGGTGACGGTGAGCGTGGAGAGGCCCCCACTTTTCTGCTCATGCGCTCCCATTTAAAGAGTCTTCGGAACGAGGCTGCGCCTGGGGAGGCGCAAAGACGCCCCCCCCACCCCGCAACTGAAACAGCGGGCAGCGCTCCAGCTCCCCACACCTCTCACTTTCAGGGACGCCTGCCCAGGTGCGAGCGGAGGGGCGGGAAGTGGGGCGGCCTTCCAGCTGCCTTCCCCGAGGGGCGGGGTGAGGGCGGGGCGGAGCGCGGCTCGGGCGGGGCGGGGCCGGAGGCGGGGCGGTGGGGCAAGGCCGAGGGGCAGAACGCGGCCTGGGCGGGGCCAGGAGGGGCGGGGCCAGGACGGGGCCAGGGCGGGGCGGGGCTCGTGTCGGCCCTGCTGAAGCGCCCACTTCCTCTGGCGCCGGCTGCCTGGCGGAAGTACGTCAGTTGTTATCCGCTCGGGGCGCCGCTGCCACCGCCGCCTCAAGAGCCCAGGCGCCTCAGCCCCGGTCCGCGCCCCGCCCGCCCACCGGGCCTCCGCCCAGCCTTCGCCCGCCGCCAGCCGCCCGCCGCCAGTCGCGCATGGGGCGTGCCCCCGGATCCGCGGCCGAAGGCCGCTGAGCGCCGGCCGCCCCGCCGATGCGCGCGGCCTCCCGCGCCGAGGCGCCCAGGCCGCGCCGGGCCCGGGGCTGAGGCCACCCGCGCGGCATGTCTGGCCCGGCCCGCTGCCCGCCGCCGCCCAGGGCCGGAGTCGGCGCGGTCCGCACCGAGGCCGGCGGTGCCGCGTAGCGCAGCGGCAGCGGAGGGGGAGCCCGACGGCGCGGCCGCAAGGTCACCGCGCGCCATGGAGGCCAAGGTCCGCCAGAGCCGGCGCTCGCGCGCGCAGCGGGACCGCGGCCGGCGCCGGGAGGCGGCCCGCGACGCCCGCGACCAGAGCGCGTCGTCGGGGGACGAGCCCGAGCCCGGGCCCGGCAAGGAGAACACGGGCCTGCCCCGCGCGCCCCCGCCCCGCGCCGCCGCCGCGCGCCCCCCGCGCCGCCGCCGCCGCGAGTCCAGCTCGCAGGAGGAAGAGGTCATCGATGGCTTCGCCATCGCCAGCTTCAGCACGCTGGAGGCCTTGGAGGTAGGTGGGCCCCCCGCGAGCATGCTGCCGCGGGGTAGCGAGCGGGAAGCCCCTGGGGCATGGGCACACCCACCCCTTAGGGCTCCCCGGGCTGCGTGGGCCCCGCGCGCCCGGCGGGTTGCTCCTGGAGGACCCGGCAACGTGCGTTGGGTGCAGGTGTGTTTGTGTCTTGAGGTGCTGGGGAGAAGAATCTCTAAATTACACTGTCCGAACTGGGGGCTGTCTGGCTACTCAGCCGGTCTTTTTTCAATTGTGTTTCTGTTGCCAAAATGTCACTTGATTCGGTTCAGGATGTGCTAGGGAGGTGGACACTGCTGGACTTGGTGGAGGCCGTGATAAAATGGATACATGGGGAATTCCTCCTGTTCCTCTCCTCCTCCTTGAGGTTTCTGTTTAGATGGGGAGAGGGAGGGTCATATTTTATCCCCCTCTGCGACCGCTGTTTGCTGCGTGGTTAATAGGATGGCAAAAAAAAAAATTGTTTGTCTGGTTGAGTTATCATGGACAATATTTGTTGAGCAAATGCTTCCCTTCTTGCCTGGAACCAAGTGAGTGGAGAAGGAAATGGATGCTGTCAGAGTTGGCAAGTGGACTGATTGGGCCTGGGTAGGAATGCCGCCTGGCTGCGGAGTCCCGTGAGCCCCAGCCAGCTGGCCAGCCCCTCCACCCTCCAGGGGCCCCAGGGACCGCTCAGTTAACAGCTCCCCTTTTCCTGGGGGTTGGGGGCCAGTGGCCTAGGACTCACCAGTCGCAGAGGCTGAGCTTTGGGGGAAGGGAAGTCCCCACAGTGCAGGGCTCTGCAGTGAGCCCCCTCCCAGGGGTGCCCCGGGTCCGTAGAGAGCCTCAGGGTCAGGTGCTGGCAGCCAGGGAGAGGTGGCCCAGGGACAGGTTTGCCCCTTCTTGTCTGGGCACATGGATGCACAGAGGTGGGGCACCTGTGTCAGAGCTTGTGTGAACACACAGCCCCAGGATCGTCTGTTGTGCACATCTGGGAGGCCTGAGATGGCTCCTGCGCCTAGGGGTCCTCAGCGAACGCGCTTTGGTGGGGTGTGGTGGCACGTGCCTTGGCTCCGTACTGGGCAGGGGAGGTCCCAGGGCTGAGTTTTCTGCCTTTGTACAAGCCAGGTCCTGGCCTGCGGCCTCTGAGAGGGGATACACCACCCACCTTCCAGAAGTGTAACCGCTCTGCCCCGTGGGGAAAAGACAAAACCCCTACTGCGGCCTCCAAAGCCCTGTGTCCCATCAGCTGGCCTCTGCCACCTGACATCCTCTCACACCAGCGTATCAGCCCCTTTCAGGTTTTGCCTCAGGGCCTCCGTACTTGCTGTTCCCTCTGCCTGGGTTGTTTGGCGCCTTCATGTCTCAGACGCAAATGTCACCCTGAGAGGCCCTCTCCGGGCATGGCCTGAAGCAGCATGCCTTTCCCCCCAGCTGTCCATCTCCCCGTTTTATTTCACAAACTTCCTTTGCTGTCAGTTACCACTCTTTCCGAAGCTGTCTGCTCTGTTGTGATGCTCTCCCCGCCAGAACTTGTAGCTGAAAGAGAGCAGGCCCCATGTCTGTGTGTGTGTGTGTGTGTGTGTGTGCGTGCGTGTCCCCTGCGGGGTCCTAGTGCCCCATACGTGTTTGTGGAATGAACCAGTGAGAGGAGAAGCTGAGGTTCAGGAAAGCTGCGCCCGGGGTCACTCGGTGCACCTGTTGGGTCCACACGCTGCCTGCAGTGGCTCTGGCTGCACCCCTTCTGCATCAGGGGCCAGAAGGTGCAGCCTCGGCTTTAGGGGACTTCTGCAGGCTCAGACCAGCCCCGGCCGGGTCATAGTGAGACTGAGCTTGCTTTCTGCTTGGCATTCACACAGCCGCACCACCCCAGGGCCACTCCGTGCACCCTTCTCTGCCCTTCTGAGCCAGGGAGGAGTCTGCCTGCCTTGGAAAGTACGGGGCTTCTGGACGAGTCATAACTTCTAGACCAGCCCCGCTTGTTTGGCCTCATTTCTTGCTAAAGTGTAGTGGTTTTCCCCCAGCGTTCAGATAGTTCATAATGAGGCTGATGGTGACAGCTAGCACTCAGCAGACGAGTGTGCTCTACCAGGTGCTGTTCTGAGGCCTGCGTGTCCCCACGGCACAGATGGGGACATTGAGGCCTGGCACCGTGAGCGTTGAGGCCTCAGCCTGCCTGGTCTCAGAGCTCTGCCAAGCCCTTCGGGGTCCGTCTTGGCCTCCATGTGGACACAGGCTGCCACCCCTGGAGCATAACCTAATGTTGGATGTGGCCCTGCTCAGGAGGTGGGACCTGTGCACGGTGCCAGTGTCCCTCAAGTTCTCCTTGCCTTTGTCCTGAGGATGCAGGCCCCAGTCTGGACAGGGGGTCTTACACCTGAGCCCTGGTCCCCATCGGCTTTCCGAGTCTGCATCTATCTGTGTGGGGGCAGTGAGCAGGTAGCAGTAGGACAGCGGTCTTGTGGTTTGGGCAGGACAGGGGCTCTTTCTTCTGTTCTCACTGACCAGGGACATTTGGGACAGACTGATGGACAGCCCTTGCTGTCCCTCTGATTCCTGTGATGTCTCCACCTCCCAGTGTGTTGACCAGAGGTGATGGGAAGGCCCTTGTGGGGCAGGCCAGAGCTGCACTGTGGTTCTCTCCCCAGGTCCTCTCAACCTTTCTTCCTTATGGCAGATCTGCCCTCCGACCGCAGGGCAGGTTGTGCGGGCCCCGAGGTCTCCCGGGAGTCGCCTCGCAGGCAGTCAGGACGTGCCCAGCAGACCTACTGTGCGCCTCCTGGGGCTTTCCCTCAGGGCCGCCAGCCCTTGCCCTCACCTCCGTCTCCGCAGGTCTGGAGAGAAAGCATTTGCCTCTAGAACCACTCTTCTGGTTGGGCATCCATATGATTCTTTGTTAATTTGCTTTTCGAACAGCAAAACACTTTTACGTGCTTCAAAAGTCAAGCTTTATGACAAGGTGTATTTTGAAAAAAGTCAGGTCCAAACTCAGCCTCCTTCAGTGACCACTCTCGCCAGCCCGTGGCCTTTCCAGAGCATGTTGTGCAGCTGTAACCACGCTTTCAGTCTTGTGTCTCCTTTTGTGCAGCAGGAAAAGGCTATTTACCACATCTGTACACGTCTGGGAGGTGTGTACCCGGGAATAGAGATGGAAAGGAAAAGACCCCACATTTTAGCTGTGGTCGCAGGTGACTGCCTTCCTCTAATTCTGTTTCCTACACGCTGACCAACACGTGTTACTCTTATGAGGACAGAGCACACCCCGAGGCTGCACGTGAGCTGCTGCACGTGGAGTCGTGCCTGGGGAGCCCTGCCCCTGCTGCACACCACGCGGAGGGCTGCCCAGGGGCTTGCTGTGCATTTCCCCTAAAAATAATTGCGCTCTTCCAGCTTGGGAGGCGAGCCTCACGCCCGCTGAGCGGTGGGGTCAGGTCTGGACCTGGCCCCGTGGTGGGTCGGCGAGTCGGTGAGGGGTGCCGAGACGCCCCCTACCCCCGGCTACATCAGGAGGCTCAATGGTGGTGGTCTGTCTGCGCGCCGGGTTCAGCGGCCCACGGGGGCTGAGAGCACGTGGTCTGTGCTGGCTCTGGGTGCTCAGGGAGCTGGGGTGCAGTCCCCGCGGCCCATGGATGGAAGCCCATGCTGCTGGTTTGCCTGGGGGCACGTGTCCAGCCCAGCCCTCTGACGGGGAAGCAGGGCTGAGGCACGCAGATGAGTGGGCTCCGTGAGGAGAGTCAGCAGCCAGAGAAGCCTTCAGCTTGCAGAGCATCTGAGTCTCCAGGCCAGAGCACCTCCTCCAGGCTGCCTTCTAGTCTTCAGATGGGGAAACTGAGGCTGGGTGGGGGGACAAGTCCTCGCCCAGGATCTGCCCGCCACAGTCCCAGTCCGCGGATGGGAAGAGGCAGAGGGTGGTCCTGCGTGACATCGAAGGGGCAGCCTTTTCCTGCACTGCAGGAGCAACGTTGTGGCCCGGGCCGGCTGTCCCACCTCTAGGGAAGGGCTGTCCCTTCTGAGCACCGCGGGGATCGACGCCAGACTGCAGAGCCCGAGGCTGCACCAGGCTGGGAGGGCTCAGCTGCGTCCCCCGCGTCACCACGTATCCATCGCGGGCAGTAGGATCACAGAGCGAACACTCAGAGGTGACACCCAGCGTGGAGGCAGCCACAGTCCTGACGGACGGTCAGCTCGTTACCCTCGCCTGCCCCTGAGCACAGGTGAGGGTCTTGAGCCCCATGCAGGGGGCCAGGGCCATCTCCTGCGCTCCGGCACGCTGGCCCACTCCCCTGCTCCCATGGCTGGGGCTTGCGCACACAGCACTTGGGGCCCCTGGGCCTTGGTTTCCCTGTGTGTCCCACCCACGCTGTGAAGGCCGGTGGGGGGCTGACGACAGGAAAGGTGGTGGACGTCCGTCTCCCCACTGCCACCCTCTTCTGGGTGCCTGGAGGCTGTGCTGTGCCTGAGGCAGAGCGTCGTGGGCCCCCGCGGCCTGCAGCCTCCCCTTCCCACAAGCTGAGTTTGCCCTGGTGGTGCGGCCCGGGGGCAGCTGCACCCCGCTTTCCCTTTGCCCCACCCTGGCTTCTGGGCAGTGTGCGCATGTCTGCGCTGCAGAGGGCTGGGGGCCCGGGTATGCGTGTCAGGCGGGCAGAGTCGGCCTTCTGTAGGAGGGATGCTGGCGCTTGGAAACCACCCCTACCATGGGCATGGGGTCACTGTGAGCTGGGGGTCGCCAGAGTGACAGCAGTGGCACGCAGTGAGACACCCGCTGGGGGACACCACCGTCCTGGCCTTGACCCGTGTGGTTCACATGCTCTGCGCAGAGCCCTGGGAGCGGGGAGCCATGGTCACGGGGGCCCTGTGCAGATGGGGAGACTGAAGCATTGGCCTGGCCTCTGCCACTCACCTGGGGCAGGGCCCAGGTGCCTGCTGTGGTCTCGCTGCCCAGGCCGTGCTGCCCGCCCGCCCGCCGGCCCGCACTCCTCTGCTGAGAGCCCCTTTCTGCCTCCTTGGTTACCGGCGTACCTGCTGGCCCTGGTGCCCCTGAGGATGTGTCCCCGGGTGCAGTCTCGTGAGGCCCCTGGGCAGCCGGCCCGCCTCCCAGTCAGAGGTTTTCAGCACCGTAGGTTGCGTAGCTGAGCCGTGGCCCCCCTCATCCAGCCCTGGCAGCCTCCCTCTCCTGGACGACTGCTCGGGACGGTCTCTCGTCGCTCTCGTTCCTTGCGGCCCAGGCAGTGGTGGCCCCAAGGTAGGCGAAGGCAGGCTCGCATGAGGCTGCCGGGCCTCTGCCAGCAACCGCTGGCCACCAGGGAGGGCTCTGACCCGTCCTTCTCTCCTGACTCACTAAGCATCGATAAGCAGTGGCCGTGCCCGTGCTGGCTGCGGGCTTGGCTCCAGGCAGATAGGTGACTAGACTCGCCGGAGGCTGGGGGGAGGTCACGGGCTGTCATGACAGCGTCCGCCGTGCAGGCCAGGCGGCTGCTGGGCAGGAGCCGGCACGGGTGGGGCTCTCAGGTGGAGACGCCTGGGGAAGGTGGTGAGGCGCTCGTCGGCTGGGGTGAGGGTGGGGATGTGGGTGGTCACTGGGGTCACCTGAGGCGCTTTCTCCCTTGGGAGCTGGAATCTGAAACCTGCATGGAGTCAAGTGCTCTGGGGACTTGGGGCAGATGTATTTGGCTCCAGTTGGGTGTGGAGAACCTTCCAGTGCCCTGGTTTCCCACAGTAGTCCTGGAAGGAAAACGCACTGCGCTACTCTCTTCATTCAGCTCACCAGGACTCTGTGTGAATGTGGCGGGCGAGCTGATGGGATCCTGGTTCGCACGGAATGTATGTGAGGGCAGGGACTGCCGGGTCACAGCCTGGCCTGGGGAAGCGTCTCAGTGGCCCCGGCTCTGCTCCTTCCTTGGAGCAGCCGCCTGGGGCGGTCGCTGCCCTCTGGACGCTGCACGGAGCAGCACACGCTGACCAGCCGCAGGTGCCTGCAGGTCCCAGACAAGGGAGGGTTCTCTGGTGAGAGCTTAGCGTCAGCCGGTGACTGTGGTGAGCAGAGCCGCCATCTGCGCGAGACACACGTGCGGCCCTGGCAGGGGGCCGCCACTCAGACACCACAGCCAGGGAGGAGTGGGAGGCCCGAGTCCGGCCCCGTCCGTGGTGATGCCGAGAGCCACGGAAACAGGAGCGACGGCCTTCGGGGCCTCGGCTCACTTCATCCTCCTAGCAGCCCTTGCAGTGGGTGCTTGCTGTTCCATTGTATAGATGAGAAAACTGAGGCATGGGGGTTAAGTCACTTTTTGAGTCTACATGGCTGGCAAGTGGCAGCGCGGGATGGGAGCCAGGCACAGGGCGTGGGTCTGTGCTGCGCCTTGGGGGCTGGGGGTGGAGGCCATGTGACCAGAGAGCGGCAGGGCTCCCACCTGTCCAGCCTGGGCTTCACCTTTCTGGCCTAGGGCTGCGTGTCTGGCCACCCTGCCTTTCCTGTCCTTGGGAGGGAGGGGCCTCGCAGTTTCACGCTGAGTCAAGAGTTGACCCTGTGAGGATCAGGTTCCTGGTGGGTCCTCCAGACCAGCTTCCATGGGAGCTCCAGCCCTGCGTGGCCATCAGCCACGTCCTGAATCGTCTCCCCTGGCCCTGTTCCACTGGTCGCCCCCAGTCTGACATATTGTGCCACCTCGGGTGCCTGGCAGCTGCCACCCTCCCTGCAAATACTCTGCAGCCTTGGGTGGGGTGTTCTTGTGGCCCCGGGGCTCCCGTCTCTGTGCGAGCCAATCCCCACAGGGACCATGGGTCTGCCACGACCCCATCACTCAGCTGACCTCACACACCACAGCTGTCCCTTCTGCCCCCCAGCCCTGGACCCACGTGCTGGTCCTCAGACCCTGGCAGGCCCCTGGCCGATGCTTTTCCCACGTGCTGCCTGGCCTGCCCTCAGCCCTGGCTCCGCCTGCGGCCCCAGTGAGGATTTGTCAGACAGGAATGTTCATAGACTCGTCTGGATACAGCCAGGGGCCCCTGGCTCTAGAGATCACATCTCTGCCTGGCCCAGATCCCCTAGGGGTCCCTGTCTGTCATCTGTGGAATGAACCCACGTTCCCCTCGAGGCCTGGCCCTACCCATCTCCTCACCTCAGTCCCTGCACCCAGGAACATCTGCCTTGGGGCCTTTGCCCAGCTCTCGCCATCACCCAGGAGCAAGTTTAGGATGCTTCTTCCAAGGCCCTCCCAGCCAGCTGAGGTGGCCAGTGAAGCTAGTGTCTCCCTCTCCTCACGTGTGGCCCCTGCCAGCCCTGTGCCTGCTCCAGGTCTCAGTTTCCTCGTCTAGGGAATGACAAGGTGGAAGTACCTGCCGCGTGGTCCTGCACCCTCCCCATCTCCTTCCTCTTCGAGGCCCTTCTCTGAGCTTGTTTCTCTTTGTGCCCCACCCGAACGGAAGACAGGCACGAGATGCTTCAGCGGCAGCGGCCCCGGCCCCCACAGCTTCCCCTGCCGGGCCAGGCAGGCCTCGGCCGCAGCTGTGCAGGTTCCGGGGCCGAGGGGGAGCTCCCAGGGCCATGAGCGTGAGAGTGGCTGTGGCAGTCGTGGGCAAGTGTGGGATGTGCTGTCTTGGTGTGGAGGAGCTGGCGGTCATGCCGAGAGGGGCCTGGACAGACTGACCTCGCAAGGTCACTGTCAGGACAGTGGCTGTGACCGTAAATCCCAGTCGAGTGTGGGGCAGAGGGTGGCCCAGCCGTCGGCCAGGGTCGCGGTGGGGGACCCACACGTGGACGTGGTCTTGGGTGGCGGCTCAAGCGGACCCACAGGGCACAGACCTGGGCAGGCAGCCGCCTTCTTCCACCAGGCATCGTCTGGCTTGTCTTCAGCAATGGGGTGGGTCTGTGTTTTGTTTCCAGGTGACTCTTCTCTGTCCCGGCACACTGCGGGGGCTCACTGGATATGTGAAGGGGTGGGTACAGGGCCTGGGAGGGGCCTCCCTCCCGGAGGGGCTCCCCACTCACGTGCAGGGGGCTGGCGCTCGGAAAGCACTCCAGATGCCGTGGTTGTCCTGCTGGAGGCCCGGCTCCTGACTCCCGGCTCCCTGACCACCTGCCATCCAGCCATGCCGGCCTCACCAGGTGTTCAGCGGGCCAGCGGGAAACGGACCCAGAGGGACCAGGATGCAACGAGGCAGGTTCCGGAAGCTTCTGGAACAGCTGAGATGTCAGTGAGGCCTTCAGGAAAGGGTCCTCAAGGGCCAGGTGACTCAGGCAAGATGACTTGCCTGGGGGGTTGGCACACTGGGCGTGGGGTTGAGGAGAAGACGGGCAGCGGTGCCTGTGCGGTGTGAATGTGACTTAGGCGGTGGACGGGTCAGGGAGGACAGTTCTGTCCCAGCAGCATAGCTGGAGGTGGTGACTGGACCTGGTCCCCACGCCAGGGTTGGGACAGCCGGGACAGCTCCCAGTTCAGCGTTCAAGCCCGGAGAGAGGTCAGCGGCAGGTGCTGGAGGTGTCCCCGGCCTTCCTGCACCTGGAGCAGGGCCCGGGGTGGGGGTCAGGCCAGGCAAAGGGACCTTCTCACCCCTGCATCCTGGCCCCCAGCCCACTGTGTGGGCAGGGAGGGGCTCTGGCGAAGGCTGTCTAAATGAAGGAAGATGCTGTCGTCGTGGTTCACGGGGCCGCCTCAGTGTCTCTAGGACTTCTCTGATTTTGGCACTGGAGTCCCACGTCGTCGCCAGAGCCTCCTTAGTCCCAGGCAGGCGTGGAGAGTTGGTCACTTGGGGGTGGGTGGTGCAGAAGCTGCCTCCTATCTGGCCAGGGGGAAGGGGGGGGGGTTCCCGCTTGGGGAGAGACCCTGCGCTAAGCCACCTGCTCCCCCGACCACAGGAAAGGAGCACCTGCACGTTGAGGCTCTGAGGAGTGGGGAAGGCGGGGCGGGGCATGGGGGCTGCGGTTTTACCCTGTGTGGGGTAGGGGGAGTTTGAGGCAAAACTCGCAGGTGAGAGGGAGTGAGCCATGTGGGTGCCAGGGCAGAGAGAGCAGCTGCGCCAAGGCCCTGAGGCAGACGTGCTCTGAGGGGCATCCAGGTCGGGGGATGACAGCCTGCCCGGTGAGCCATGGGTGAGGCTCTAAAGGTAGAATGGGTGGGGCCGCACTCAGACTGGACGTGGGTGGGATGTGGCGTGAGCTCCTGGAACCATGGAGAGCAGGTGCCTGAACCACGAGTCGGGAGGGCTGCTGGGGCCCTCAGGTCCAGAGGTTCTGGGAGAAGGCAACCTCCGCCACCTGCAGCCTCCTGGCCCCTTACGGGGATGGGTCTCCAGGCCTGGCCCTGTCCCAGGGTGACATGGACATCCCACAAAGCCTTCCTCCGAGAAGTGGAGGGACAGGTGGGGTGGGGGGCAGTGGTGAGGGCCCAGGTGGGCCATCTGCCTTCTCACCCCCGGCGGCGAGAGTTGCCCAAGTTTGGTGACGAGGGGTGAGTTCTATGGGCTGGGGCCCAGGTACTGGGGAGCAGACCCCAGCGTGGTTCACAGAGTAGAGGGGCCCCCGCCTGGCCAGAGGGGTGTGGCCGCGCCTTTGCCTGCAGGGTCTGGGGGCCTGAAAGGGCCTGATCCAGGTGGGAGCAGGCAGCCTCAGCTCCCCCCCCCCCCCAGTGAGGGGAATCATTCCAGTCTGTGTTTACTAGTTGTAATTGCTTTTATCTCTCCGTGGTCAGTTTACAGAAGCAAGTTAGAAATTGTATCAGTGCTGCATAGTAATCCTGTTTAGGGGAGTTACAGGTGGTCACGTAAAATCGCTGCAGGAAGATCTAGTCTGATTTCACAGCAACATGCCCACCCCCGCCCCCATGGTCCGGGAGGGTCAGAGGGCCTGGCTACTGCAGGGGGCTTCGCTGCAGGGCCATTGCCTCAAGTCAGTGGGGGCCCGCAGTGTGGCTCAGAAGTGTGGCTGTGTGTAAAACCCCCGCACGCCTCAGCCTCGCTCCTCCCTGCAGGCCTGCCGCGCCAGACTACAGATGAGGAAACTGAGGCCAGTGAGGGCAGAACTCTGGCACTGCGTGTGCCCAAGCATGGCTGAGCCTTCAAAACGGGCCCAGACACAGCCCCATGGGGCTGGCGTCACAGGCCCTCGAGGGCAGCCCCAGCCTCGGGCACCAAGCTCAGGCCTGGCTCGCGCTCACTAGCAGTGTGGTACAGAACAGAAGCCCAGGGAGCTCCGCGGTCGTTCTCATGGCAGTGGCTTGGGGTAGGGGCAGCTGCATCTGGACGCTGGTAAGCCCTGCTCCAGAGAAATCCTGCTGAGATGGCGATTTTCCTTCCAGGCGAGGAAACTGGCAGGGCCCTTGGCTTAGAGTTCATCCTCTCGAACCTTCAGGCAGGAAACACTATGGGCCTCGCTTGGAGCCGGGACGTGTGCAGCACGAGGCCTCCTGCCTGCGGAAGCCAGGAGAGAGCCGGTGGTCCTGCCATCCCCTCCGTCTGCACAAGGCCCACGCCTGGTGCACCTCAGCCCGGCCAAGGCAGGTGGCTTTCCTGCTCCCCCCATTCTTCCAGATGCAGGAGGTCCCGCCCTGGGCCCCACCTGCCACTGTGGGCTGTGGCCAGGATGGAGCTGGACTGAGTCCAGGCCAGGGGAGAGGCACTGGTGCTTCAAAGATTCTGACAATCTAGTTGTTTTTAACGAAAAACAGCAGAATGCCCAAAACAGGTTTATAGAAGATGTGACGAGTTAGAACAGTCTGTGGTTGACAGACGCGTCCTTTTTACCACATGAACAATGCGGTGGCCAGATGTGTCTGGAGAGATGACCTAGAATTTTCCTGAGGCCCTTCCAGAACCTGTGGAGGGGCCGAGGTGGGTCCCGGAGCACGGCAGGGGCGGGTCTGTCTGAGGTGCTCACCACGTGAGTCAGCACCACGCTTGCTTCGCTGCACGTCTGCCCTTCCCTGTCCTTCTTTGTTCACAAATGCTTGTTAGAAAGACAGGTCCCAGGTGTCCCCCTGGGGCAGGCTGCCCCTGTAGATTCATGGGTAGTAGTGGACATGTTCTCTGTGTTTGCTCGGACGCGCCACGGGCAGCCCTGTTCTGTTCCAGGGCTCAGACGTGAGAGCTCAGAGGTTATCCCCCGGGCTAGAAGCAGTCTTTGTGACTTTAGCCAGGTAGGTCCAAAGTGGCCTCGGGTGGCCCAAGAAAGACCCTGAGGCGGGTTCTTGCTCCCTTCCTGCCCTGTAAAGGCGAGGCTCACCCCGCAGTGATGCGGGACGTGCGCATCTCAGGACCAGGTCGCACGGGGACAGGATAGTTAGTTACTCTTTCCGGAAGGAGGTGGCCCATGGGGAGGTCGGGGGAGATAACTTGCCACTTTCTGTGGCGATGAGAAGGTCAAGGTGGCCCACGGTGGGGGGGCTCCGAGGTGTGGGAGTCGAGATGCCTGTTGTCAGGGCAGGCTTGGGCCCGGGGCCTGACCAGCACGGCTGCAGCCCAGAGACTCGTGTCCTGCCCGGGGCCCCAGGGTCTCCAGGGTCCCGGGTGTGCAGGGCGGCGTTGCCTCAAAGCCCCACCTCCCCACGCCCGCGGGGCCCCTCAGGTGGTGCCTGCCCATGCCAGCCTGGCCCCAGACGGGAGGCCGTGTGGACGGGGCTGCATTTCCACTGCAGACTGAGTGCGGCAGGCGTCCCCTGCATGCGGGCGGGCCTTGTCCTGTCTGCTGAAGGCCTGTGTGGAACCAAAAGGCCCGCCCTGCCCCGAGGAAGAGGGGGCTCCTCCTGTCTGACGGGGGCCTTTCCTCCACCTTCGGACTGGAACTACTCCCGCGGCCCTCTGGGGTCATGAGGCTGCCCGCAGCGGGTCTCGGGACGTCGGCCTGCACGGTCGTGCCGCCGCCTCCTTCTAATCGAGCTTCGCCTGCGCACGCACGCTGTGGGTCTGTTTCTCTGAAGGGCCCTGACTCATGCACCCCTTACAGCGTGGTGCCTGGGGACTTTCCCTGTGTCTTCCCTGGGGCCTCTGACCGCAGCCTGCTGGGCCCACCCTCTGCACCACGATGGGGCTGGGTGGAGGTGGGCACCCACGGGTGGGCAGTGAGGCTCTAAGGTAACAGACCTGCAGGCTGGCGCCCTGTGGTCAGGAGGTGACATCCAGGGTGGACAGGTAGGGACTCTGGGGGCCTCGCTGCTCTCCGGGGCCTGTGTGGGAGCAGCCTGTTAGCAGTGAGACCCTTGTGGGCTGGGTGACCAGGAATATCTCTGGACCTCTCTGGGCCTTGGCCTCTGTCTATAAGGGGGCTGACATTCATGCGTCACGGGCACACCGGGAGTCAATACGTATTAAGTACTTTGCGTGTGGAAAGCGAGCCGCCTTCACCAGTGCTTCCTCGTCACCTGAGGGACAGCCTCAGCGTTCTTCGCCAGGGAAGCCCGTGGCCATATGCTGGGCCAGCTGCTGACCAGTAGAACCTCCCTCCTGGCATCACCGTCCTGAGGAGACGGGCACCAGAGAGGGAGCATGGAACTCCTCGTCACTTCAGGGACTTTGCACTGGCTGCTCCCTGAGGGAGGCTCCCTGGGCTCTGACCAAGGGTCGTCCCCAAGCATCTCTGAAGTGGCTCCTTCCTTTCTGCTTCCCTGCCTGTGTTACCCTGCTGCCTTTTTGGGTGTCGTGACAACTCGCCTGTTGGGCCAGCTCCCTCCTGATCTGGTCCCAGGTGCCTGGAGCCAAGCTAGCCTAGAGTCGGTGCTCACTGCCAGTTTAATGAGTTGGCCTGTGAGCAGGGCCGGTGCTGGGAAGTCCTGGGGTCAGCAGGGGCTCTGTCGGCAGGGCGTGAGGGAGAGTGACCCCCTCGGGCTAAGATGAGCTGGTGCCCTTGGGGGTTCTGGCAGTGGCCACCGAAGTGCAGATGACCTGTGGGTGTCCCTGGGGTCTGATAGCCCAGAGTGTGAGCATGGGGGAGGGTCAGTACTGCATCCAGGACGTTGGGGTCTCACCTGCTGCTCAGGCAGAAGCCTGTGGAACTTTGGGCAGATCCACGTGTGGTGGGAGTGCTTCTGCGTGGAAGGGTGTCTGACCTCACAGATGCACCAGGACGAGCGTCCTGCCTGCGGCCTCACGGTTCAGCTGACCTTTAGGAGCCCCCAACCCCACTGGCACACCATCCCTCTCTCTCTTCCTGGTTGACGCTGAGTCAGCCCCTGAGTTGACACTGGGGACAGGGCAGGGATGCAGGGCGTGCAGGAAGGTGAGTACGCCAGCCCTTGGTGTGGGGTCAGAGGTCAAGGGGTGCCACATGCCCCCTCTTGAGAGGCTGTGGATGGCCCTTCCTTCCCCAGATCCTGCTTGAGCCGCAGGTCTGTGTGCCCATGCATTTGGGCCTGGGAGAGGAGAGGGATCTGCTGCCACTGCCTTGTGCAGACACGACTGTGTGCAGCCGCCGAGGCGGGTGGTCAGTCAGCCTGCGATTGGACATGGCTGCTCCCAGGACAGACCACGGGCCACACCAGGCGGGGCAGCTGGGGGGCTTCCGTGCCTGGAGGGACAGCTCCAGTCTGGCTGACCTCATTGGCACTCCTCTCGAATTCTGGGAATTGTGGGCCCCCTTCACTGGACGGGAGGAGGGACGTGGGGAGTCATCTTGAGGTAGCTGCTGGCTCCAGGTCAGAGGAGCCCACGCAGCAAGCACAGCACATCCCTTTCCCTGCCGCCAGTCCAGGGGACCACAGCAGGCTGGGACATTGGTCCTTCCTGCCACCTGCTTAAGTGGCTTAGGGACGTTTCCTGGGGGGCCGTGAGGGTGTCACCTGGGATAAGTCACCATTGCCCTCATTCAGGCTTTCCTCTTCCCCTCCTTCGTGGGCAGATGCTTTCGGAACCTTCTGGGTCCCTTGTTGGCATTTCCTTAGCTCTCTCTTTAGCAGCCCAGTGGCGCTGGTGCTGCCCCTGGTTCCCCCATGGACCCAAGCAAGAGGCCGGTGGGTGCGCCTTCCCTCTTCACCACCAGTGAATGCCAGGCATCTCTGGGCACATTGGCAGAGCTGCAGGTGGTGGTGGGTCCAGGCCCCCTGTGCACAGTAGGAGCTGTGCAGGCAGTGCAGAGGCCCAGCCGCCCATGGGGATGGGAGACCATGCTGCCGTTGTCAGCATCGTTTTAGCACGTGCTTATTAAACACCCACTGTGTGTCAGGCCTGGCTCCAGGCACTGGGCACAGCTGTGAACAAGGCAGGCCCAGGTCCCTGCTCCAGGGGTGATGTCTGGGGTCGCTGCAGCTCTGCACACCTGGCTGACATGGAGACTGCTTTCCCAAGACAGGCTCCCATTGGGTCAGGATGCCAGTTGGGCATCCTCGAGTTGGGCTGATAAACCCACGGGTGGCTCAGGACCAGGGGACGGGGCAGCTGGAGTTGCAGCATCTCTGCCTACAGCCAGCTACTGCGGCGATGGCCCTCAGCCCAGGGCTCGCCCCGGTCTCAGACCAGGAATCCAGAGGGTGCCAGGATGGGCCATGCCTCCTGAAGGGCAGCCCAGCCACCAGTCTCAGCAGCGGCTTCCTGCTGAGCTTGGGTGAGGCCTCACACTGGGCCAAGGATCAGGGCCCCACGTTCCTGGCTGGGCTCCTCGGGAAACTCACCCCAGTCACCCTCCCCAAACCTCCAGTCCTGACAGGCCCACCCACACTCATCAGACCCGTCTGCCGCCCACCCATTCACCCATCTCCCTTCATTCCCCTTCATGTGGCCCTCCCAGGATGGGAGGCTCCTTCCCGAGGTGTGGCAGCCTGACAGCCCACTGCGGGGGGGTGGCGGGGAGTGGCACCTCCAGGTAGGTGCTGCCACCCAGGGCCCCACCCTCGGCACAACGTGGTCTCTCATGGTGTCACTGGTGGGATAACACTTGGAATCGTGTCACCGCCGATTAACTGGCTTTGTCCTTCCTCACCCCACAGAAGGACATGGCCCTGAAGCCACACGAGCGGAAGGAGAAGTGGGAACGTCGCCTTGTCAAGAAGCCCCGTGAATCAGAAAACTGCCCGTCTGCAGAGCCTGGTGAGAACGGGCGGCCCCTGGAGGCAGGCAGCTCCGAGCAGGACCTGGAGCCCACCTGCGACCGAGGGGAGAAGAAGGCCCCGCTGCAGCCCACCAAGCAGGTGAGCGCTGGGCCCTCCCACTCCGAATCAAGGGCTCCTGGGCGGCCTGGGGGCCACAGCAGCACCTGGACACCACCCATCGGCATCTGGGCCTGCCTGGCAACGTGCTCCATCGTTGTCGGGTGTGGGATTAGGGGCATATGTGGATTGGGGCCGGGAGCAGCCGCCTGCTGGAAGTCTGAGGGTTCTGAGTGGAGGCAGGAGACACCCCGGGGTGGGGGTCACAGCCAGAGAAAGGCAAACCAGGCCAGGAACCCAGGAACTGGGGGCAGGGGGTGCTTGGTTCAGGCGGAACTGGAGGGTGCACCCGCTGATAGGCTGGCCCCGTTTCCCCATTGCGTCTGTCAGGCTCCGCCGACTATGGGGTGTCCAGCGTGTCTGTAACGCGTGGGGACCAGGCTCATTGCTGGTTGCTCTCCATGTGCTAAACTTACGCGAAACGCAGTGGGTCTGTGAGACAGGGAGGGAGTCATGTCAGTTGTGGTTGGTGGACCAGGTGCAAGGAGCAGCCCTGCTGGGAGGGGCCGTCCTTGCTGTCACCCAGAGCCCAGCTGGCCTGGGGCAGGGAGACTGGGGCCAGGGGCTTTCTCCCAGGGTACAGGGTTCTGTCCTAGGTGTCGGCTCAGCACTACAGCTGTTTTCCTCTCCAGGGACTCACTGGTTTGCGCCTTCTTTTCAGAGAGGGGTTCTTCTTGGTGTTTCACACTCCACTTTCAACTCCCTTGGGGATTGGAATGCTGGTGAGGGGGCAGCATGTCTCAGGGGCCTGGGCTGGATGGGGGGTCTACAGGCACACCTGCCCAGGTGGACACGTGCTCTTTCTTCCATGCAGGTGTGCTCCCCAGAAGGGGGGCCGCTCCCAGCCAACCACTGGGACCAGAACGGCCCGGCCCAGCGCCAGCAGCAGCTCCAGCCCAGCCAGCCCCAGGGGTCACTCCCAGCCCCGTGTCAGCGCTGCCAGCCCCGTCGGGCTCTCCCGGACCCTGGGCAGCCCTTCCAGCCCCAGCGGCCACTCCCGGGTCAGCGCAGCTGGCCCCAGCGGTCACTTCTGGGCCCAAGACAGCCCAGCCAGCCCCGGCGGTCACTTCTGGGTCCAGGTCAGCCCTGCCGGCCCCAGCAGCTGCTTCCAGCCCCAGATCAGCCCCGCCGGCCCCAGCGGTCACTCCCGGCTCAGCCCCGCCAGCCGCGTTGGGCACTCCTAGCCCCCAGGCAGCGCTGCCGGCGCCTGCGCTCCCTCCTGGCCCCGTGGCAGCGCTGCCGGCCCCTGCGGTCCCTCCTGGCCCCGTGTCACCTCTGTCGACCCCTGCGGTCCATCCTGGCCCCGTGGCACCGCTGCCGGCCCCTGCGGTCTGTCCTGGCCCCGTGCCACCTCTGTCGGTCCCTGCTGGCCCTCTGGCACCGCTGCTGGCCCACGCGGTCGTGGATGGGCCCGTGTCTCCGTGGCCAGCCCAGCAGGGCATCCTCAGGACAGCGGTGCCGGCCCCCACAGTCACTCCTCGTGCTGCGCCCACGTCGCCGGCCTGCCAGCTCACTCTCGGGCCAGTGCTGCTGCCCCCGGCGGCTCTCCCTAGCCCCATGCCAGCCCCGAAGGTCCCTCCTGGGCCAGCCCAGCCGCCCCCGGCGGTCCCTCCTGGGCCTCAGTCAGCCCCAGCAATTAGTCGAAACCCCAGAGCAGCCTGGCCCCCCCAAGCCTTCACTGCTGGGCCCTGGACAGCCGTGCCAACAAAAGCGGCCACTCATGGACCCAGAACAGCCTCACCCGCCCAAGCGGCCACTCTTGGGCCCAGAACAGCCGTGCCGACGAAAGCGGCCACTTCTGGGCCCGAAACAGCCCTGCCAGCCCCTGCGGTCACTTCTGGGTCCGAGCCAGCCCTGCCAGCCCCAGCCGTTACTCCCCATACCTGAGCGCCCGTCACTTCTGGGCCGGCCAACCCCGCCCCGCCGGCCTCTCCTGGGGCCCCCGAGCCAGCCACGGCAGTCCCTGCTGGACCTGGTCCGGGCCCATCAGCCCCAGCTCTCCCTCCTGGCCCCAGGCCAACCCTGCCGGCCCCTGAGGTCACGACGGACTCGATCCTCCACCCCTGCAGTGGCCCGCCAGGCCCCATCTGTGAGCCCTGGAGCCTGACGCCCGTTTTCCCAGACCACCCCAGGTGTGGCTGTGCTGGGCCGGGCCAAGGCCCCCTCAGCCTGTGGCCCGAGGTGTGTTGTCAGACTGGCCGGAGGCCTTCTCCGGACAGGCCGGGCCATTTGCGGCTGGAGGCTGAGGCTCAGCAGAGACGGGAGCCCCTGCAGGGCCACCACCGAGCCGAGGCCCCCCACGCCGGGAAGAGAGGAGAGGACCACAGCGCCTTCCCACCTCCCGCCAGGCTGGCCCCCGCCGTGCCCGCTGCTTTGTGACGTGCACGCGCCCGGGAGAGAGCACACAGCCACCCCCAAGGGCTCAGGCTTGTGGGGTGGGGGGTCCTTTAGCATCTGTCTGTGCCTCTAAAGTGCCCACATGTCCTTGAATGTTGGACTTCCATGCCCGGGTGTGCTGCCCAGCCAGTGTGTGAATTTGTGTGTGCATATACACGGCGTGTGGTCTGCAAGTGTCTGCCTGTGCGTGGAGTGTGTGCCTGTGTGATTTTGGGGGGCGTGCCAGCTGTAGGCCTTGCCCTCCTTGGGCCCCACCCTATCTGGCCAGTGTGCATTTCCGTCCCCCACCAGGCAGAATGTGGGCACAACCAGAGCCAGGCCTGAGGTCCTGCTGCTTCCCTCTGCAAAGGGTGATGTTTGCCCAGCTCTAGAGTCCTGTGACTGTGGAGAGGGGACACGAGGGATGCTCAGGGCTGTCTGTGGTTGAGTAGCAATTGCTGGTGAGACAAGAGGCTCCCCCTCAGGACTCTTCTTCCACCCCAGTGACTGAGCACTGAAGCCGGGGGCAGTCTCCTGTCCACCCCCCCAGCTTTGGACCAAGAAGGTCCATTCTGAGGCCATTCCCAGAATGTCCCCTCCCAGCATCCGACTCGTCCCCTACAGCTTTCCGGCTCCGGGCTCCCTAGGACGTCCCCGGTCAGGACAGACCTCACACTACAAACCTTTCTCTGCTTCCCCCCCACTCCCACCCGACCCGCACCTGCGCTCAAGGGTCACCACCCCTTGCCCCTGACCTCTGGCTCAGGGCAGCCCCGCACTAGTGCTCCTGGAGTCCTGGGCACAAGGTGGGAGAGCAGCGTCGGCCACCAGGGGTGCCCTGGCCAGGCTCCCAAGCAGTGCTCTGTGCGCCCAGTCTCACCCGGCTGTGACAGCCACCTCTAATACCGACCCGGTTCATGGAGGCCACAGAGGTGCCCCCCGGTTTCCAGACCCGAGCCTTCCTCCCTGCTTGGTCATGAGGACCCTGGCCCTCCGGGGGTCCTGACACCCAGAGCAGAGCCTACAGATAACCTGGTCTCCCTCCCAGAAACATGGGGCTTATTTTTCTGATTAAAGAAAATAAAAAGTGCTGTGCCATTATTTTTATAACAGCATCAGTGTTTGTAATTTAACAAAGTATGTGTCGTACTGGAAGCGCTTTACTCTGACAAGTGGTTTTCTGCACATCTGGACTTGCCTGTCGTTCATTCCATTCCAGCTGAGCTGCAGGATAGCAGCCAGGGGAGGGGGTGCCTGGCCTGGACCTGGCTCACTGCGTCACATGGTGTGGGCTTGGGGGGACTCAGCTCGCCATAATCACCCTCCAGGCCTCCCTGGCAGCCTCCTTGATGGACCAGCTCCACCTGTCCTGTTTCGGAGCCCTGGCTCTGGAAGGGGTCTTTTTCTAGATGCCACTGAAGGCGCTTCTGAGGTCTTGTTGTTGACCCTTCACGTTCGTTCCCACTGTTCCCTGTCGTCATGCACTGAGGGTGGCAAGGCTTCAGGCCACCCCCTCCCTCCCAGTGCCCTGAACTCCCAGCCCAAGGGGCAGCGTGAGCATCGCTGCACTGCCCACGCCCCCGGCCCCATGCTCTTGTCTGGGCATGGCACAGGCAGGCCAGGACTGGACGGGTGCAGCTCCTGCCTTTATAGGCCTTTCTGCTCTGCGCATGTTGGCTGCAGTGCTTGGGTGCCACTTAGTGCGGGAGACAGGACTGTCGGGGCACCATCTCTGATGGCAGAAGGGGGGTGGGGAAGAGGGCTGAGCCCACAGGGACGCCACGGCTGGGGCCGCCCTCCTTCTTCCCCTCCGGAAGGGCCCCGGCTGTGGGGGAGCTCCGAGGTGACTGGGGTGGGGCTGTTCCCTGTGTGATCGCTGCTGAGGAAGGGGCTTGGCTTCTGCCTGAACCTGCAGGGGCCCTCTAACCCCTACGGGGCTCCGCATGGCTGCGGCTGGCCTCAGGTTCAAAGTGCTGGGACCTTGAGGGACGTGCACTTGGGCGAGGCACCCACTGGCCACGGAGGGGACTGGGCTGCGTGTGTCGTGTCCTGGGGGACCCGTGTTGCCATGAGAAAATATAGGTCCAGTGTGGCCAGATCTTTGTTTCTGCGAACAACTGGAATCCTGGGTTTTTCTGTGGATTCAGTGATTTTTGAAACTTTGGTGGCTAATTCTAATTTGATGACTCACCTTGTTGGCCAAAGGACACAGCTGTGTGGGCTCTGCGTGGCCTGGTGGCAGAGGTTGGGGCCCTGGCAATTGACCTGGCCCCGAGGTCAGGGGTGTGGGGTGTGGCCCACCCCGTCATAGGGAGAGTAGGGCAGCCCAGCCTGGTGGGTGGGGCTGGAGTGAGTCTTTGGGGGTGTCGTGGGGCTCTGGGGGAGGCCCCATGCTGCCCCAGGGAGCCCTCGGACGGAGACCAGAGCCTGGGCACAGTGCTCTACTGGGACCTCTCCTCCGGCCCTGCAGCCCACCTCCCCTTCTGCAGACTGGGCCGTGGGGAGGGGACAGGCACCTTCTGGGCAGGAGCCCCTGACTTGGCGCCTGGTCCCTGTTAAACCTGTGATGGGCAAGGGCAGTGGTGGTTGTGATTTGCTGCCAGGTTGAAGAGGGAGGGGTGACCAGGTGGTCCGTCCAAAAGCGGCCAGAGATGGAGCGTACTGTGCAGGTGCTTACTAAGGAGACCCCTTGGCATCCAGCCAGTGGGTGGCAGGGCAGCCCCGGGAGGTGAGCGTGGGCGACCCCGATGAGCCCCTGGCTCTCAAAGGGGACCGCACGCCACTTCCAGCGTCCACCTGGGACGCCCAGTCCAGGCTGACAGTTTCCTGGGGAGGATTGCTCGTCTGCCGCTGTGCGCAGGCCTTCCCCATGTGCACGTGTGCACGCACCTCTTCTGAGCACAGAGGTGCTCCACACGTGAACGCCTGGTCACTCCCAACAAGATCTACTCCTTCACGTGGGAGACACTCTGGGGAGGACAGGCCCCTGGACCGGCCGCTCCCCGCACGAGGACGTCGTCAGCACCTAAGGCGCCGACACTGAGGATGCGTCCCGACTGAAGCAGATCACCCGCGCCCCGTGAAGCCTCTGTCCCTGCAGACACGGAATGTGACTCAGTCCCCCAGTATGTTAGGAGAGGCAAGCGTGTGTCTGGTGTGCACAGATGTCTGGCTGGCCCGCCTCCCCCAGCCAGGGGCAGCATTGACCGCAAGACACCCCTAGCAACTTGTCAGAGCGGGGGTGGTGGTGTCTAAGGAAGATGGTGTCCATGTCCAGCCACCTGCCCTTGCCTGGGGGGCTTGGCAAGAAACCTATCCCAGCGGTGGGACTGGGGAGGTTGAGACTGAGGGGTGCACTGCCCAAACCCCTGGAGGGGTCCCAGGGGCCTTGTCAAAGGCAGGTCCTGACCCTGCAGGTGACACTTGGAACAGCACACTCTTTGATAGGACTGTAATAGGACCCACTTTACAAGTATGAAGAGAAGAGACAGAATTAACCCTAATATATTTTAGATCCATGTACTGTCAGCTCTGTGTATCCGCGGACGCAGGGGGCTGACTGGGCTACATCATTTTATATGAGGGACCTGAGCAACCGTGGATTTCGGTATCTGCAGGGGGCTCCTGGAACCAGTCCCCCACGGACACCGAGGGACGGCTATATTCTAAGTAGTATCATTTCAACATGTAGTCGGTATGAAAATTATCAATGGGATATTCCAGTATTTTTGTACCAAGTCTTGGAAAGGCAGCGTGTATCTAACTCTGCCCTTATGCAGCCCTTCTCAGTTGAGACGGGCCTCAGACTGGTCCATTGTGTCTCAGAGCCGGCAGGGTGGGGAGGTGAGCTTCCCAAGTTCACTTTCTCCCCACACTTGCTCCTCTTGTTGGTTTCCTCATTCCCTCGCTCAGCCAGCCTTGGTTTGACCCCTCACCACTGGGCCGCAAAGCCGGGCGCGTGTCAGCCTAGAACCTCCCCTTGAGCACCAGGCCTGTGTATCCAGGGCCAAGACCCTCCACTCAGATGCCACAGCCCCCGCACTGAGTGAGAACAAGCCAGAACACAGCTCTAAAGCTTCCCCGCCCTTCAGTGGGGAGCCTTGCGTCTGCCCCGGTGATTGGGCCAGAAACGGGGAGCCACCTTCCACTGCTCACTCCCCTTCCCAGGCCAGTCCTTTGCTTCTGCCTCCTACATGTCCTTATGAGCAGGGTTTCATTAGAAGGTTCAAATGGAAACAAAAATTCACCATATAGAATGTGTGGGGTGCAGCTAAAGCAGTGTTCGGAGTGAGACCTCCAGCTTCAGTGCTCGTGTTAGAAAAGAAGACGGGTTCGAGATCAGTGACCTGAAGAAGCTAGAAAGAGAAGAGGAAGGAATCAAAAAAAAAGAAGAAAGGGGCGAATGCAAATGAGCGTAATTAGTGAACCAGGAAGCAAACGATAGAGAAAATAAAGCCAAAAATTGTTTCTTGGAGAACATCAGCAAAATTGAGAACTCCCTGGTTAAGAATGATCAAGCAAAAAAGAACGCAGATTACCAGTGTTAGGAACGGAAAAGGTAGTAGCACTGCAGGTGCTACAGACGTGGAAGGGATGGCGCAGAAACGATTTTATTCCAGTAATTGAACAACGTAGGTGAAATGAACAAATGTTTTGAAAAATACAACTTGCCAAAACCGACATAAGATGAAATAGGTGATCTGAATAGTCCTGTACCTGTTAAAGAAACTGACTTTGTCACCGGGTGTCGTGCCTACCCGTCATGGCCAGCCCACCACCATCTCACCAGCAAAGAGAAGCTGACCTCACAGTCGGCCCAGGGACTGTGTTCAGCGACCGCGCCTGTGAGGCCGCGTGTTGCTAGTGCCATTTTCAGACGAGGGCACTGAAGCAAAAAACAAGCAGCAACAGCAATGACAACACGAGGAAGCATCTCCGTAACTTGCCCAAGACAAGCAGGAAGAGTGGCTGAGCCAGAATTCAAACCAGGTGGCTCGGCTCCAGAGTCTCTGCCGTTGACCCTGACCTTTCCGTGGAAGACAACAGCAGCAGCTGGCCAGCCCCCGTCTCCCTGCCTGTCTGCGGGCAGCGAGGTTCCTCTCAGGAGCTCATTTGAGCATGCCCTTCCCTTGCTGAAAGCGTTCTGGAAGGTCCCCTCCACCCTCGGGAAGTCCTGGCTCCTGGATATGGCCTGAGCTCCCCCTGCTCCCCCCCACAGCCTGCCTGCCAGCTCACTCACCCTGTGGCTCAGCTCCCGCGCCGCCCACCCCTCCGCACACGCCCTCCCTCCCCTGTGCCCGTGCCCCTCTCCCGCTTTTTTTTTTTTTTTTTTTTTTTAATTTTTATTTTGACTGTGCTGGGCCTTCGTTGCAGCACGTGGGCTTCTCTAGTTGCAGCGCGCGGGCTTAGTTGCCCCACGGCATGTGGTATCTTAGTTCCCTGAATGGGGACCCAGCCTGCGTCCCCCGCATTGGAAGGCGGATTCTTAACCGCTGGACCACCAGGGAAGTCCCCCGTGCCCCTCTCTTTCAGCTCACCCTTCTGCGGTGTGGTGATGACCCGTTTCTCATCTGCACCCCTCCACCAGGCCTGGTAACCCCGAGGCTGGCAGAGGGCTGGGCCCCTGGAGCCTCGGTAAACGCCGAGAGTGAGACAGAGAGTTGCAGAGTCCTGGGCGCACTCCACGTTGGCCCGTCCATCCTCCCCACCATCACACCTGTCGGCCGGGCCCACATTTGTTTGCCAGTTTGTTTAGGGGTGTTTCTGATCACTTACAAGACAGTTTCCAGACTGGGCCGGGTAGAGTCCTTCCAGAAGATTCACACTTGGCCTCTGGCAGATGAGCCTCATGGTGGGGAATAAGCTCTGACACCTACTAGCGGTGTGGCCTTGGGCAGGTGACTGCCCCTTGGTGCCTCAGTTTTCTCATCTGTACAGTGGGGTAATGACACCCCTCCCTAAGGGTTTTCGGTGAGTCAATTTAAAGTCAGAACCATTCTGGGTCCTGGCTAGCTGCTGTAAATGCCTGGCTCCTTTAATGTGGATGGTTTCTCCCACCTCCACCTGTTCTGAGGCCTGGGCTGCAGCTTGTGGGGAGGGGCAGCCGCGGGGGGCTTTCCTGGGTCGTTCTTCATCCTCTCCCCCTCCCACCCCATCATGCCGTCATCGTCATCATTGTCGGCTCTGCGCCAGCTTGGCTGGTACCACACACATGGAGGTGCAGTTCCAGGGTTAGGCGCCCGGGCTCTGCAGTGGCCCCAGGCAAGGACTCCTCCTTTCAGATGGCCTGTTTCCTCGTGTGTAAAGTGGGGCTGTCAATACTGCATGCGCCTCAGGTTGCTGAGATGAAAAACTGAGTTGGCGTGCACGGTCCGTGCTAGATCTGCTCGTTTGCTGCTCTTACCGTGGTTACTGCTTTATCGTTATTCCCTGTAGAAGGGTTCCTCCTGCCTCCTGGGTGAGGCCTGGCCGGGCGAGGCTCAGCTTTGGCCTCCTTGGCACGCTCACCTGGCCCCATCCTGCAGGGGGAATCCGGCGGCCTGGCACGGCCTAAGGGCAGAGTGCTTGGCCTTTCCGCAGCTTTGGCGCCTGTGCCCGGGGCCTGCAACATGGGCCCCCACCCCAGACAGGACCCTCACGCGGATGGAGCATGGGGGACTTGCTGAGGGGCGCTGTTGGGAGGAGGGCGGAGGGGAGTGGACACCTGGGTGCGGCCAGCACCCACCCCACGCCCCCGGCCCGCCGTGCTGTCACAGCCCGTTCGGCGTGTACTTCTTTGGGCTCTGTTGTCAGTCCCTGTCTGGGCCCGGGAATGCCTCAGTGACTACGACACGCGTTGGAGTTCCAGAAAGGCGTGACAGGAGTGGGGAGATTTGGGGGTGACAACAGGCCTGCCTGGAAACGGAAGGGGGTTGCTTTAGACCAGGGGATCGGGGCGGCCTCACCCAGGAGGTGACCCGAGCTGAGGCCCGAGTGACAAAGAGCCAGCTGGCCAGTACCCTGGGATGGTGGCGCAGGGCCTGGGCAAGTGTGAATGCCACTCGCCCACAGAGGGGCCACTTGGGGGTTCTATGCTGCGCAGTGACGTGAGCTGAGTTACGCTTTTCAGAATTCACACTGGAGGAGGTCTGGGCGGCTGCGGGGAGGTGCTTGCGGCTTGACTTAGCAGACAGATGGGGCCAGCAGTGGAGCAGGCTGAGTGGCTCAGCCAAAGAGTGGAGGTGAGATGGAGCCCAGAGGACCCTGCTCTGGTGGCACACACACCCAGAGTCCACTGGCACGACTGGGGGCAGGACACGGCACACCACCCCTGTCCCCCAGCAAGAGGGACCACACTCAGGGCGTCGCGGACACTCACATGCACTTGCTTACATAGAGCTCCCAGAGCCTGCTGGCTCCTCGGGTTGTAGCCTCAACTCAGCCAGCATCCCGTATACAGTCTGTTGCACGTCTCCATCCCCCATCTGTCCATCCATCCATCAGTCACCCATCTGTCCATCTGTCCACCCGGCCGAGTCCCGGGGAAGGACGTGGAGCAGCGGGAGGGGTGGCCAGCCTCCGAGGGCAGCAGCTCGCTCCCTGACCCTGTGCTGGCCGTGGGACCCTCCCCACTGTGCCGGGCCCCATGCCAGGTAGTGGGGACTTAGGACAGCCCCTGCCTATTGGGCACTCGCGGTCCAGCGACCCTGCTTCGCTCTCAGAGGGACACCTGGTGACGCAGGAGTGGAGGGAGCATCGGGAAGGATCCCTGGGAGAAGCAGGGCCCACGCCCAGAGCCGGGGCTCCTTAGGGCTGACTCCATGGTTCTGGAGCCTCCACCCCTTCGCAGCCCGGAGAACCGCCCCCTCCCTCCCGCTTCCCCGGGTCACCCGGCAGCTGCAGTACCACACTTCACCAGCAGGCGCTGCTGTCAGTCGCGGACGCCAGCCTGCAATGCTGCACTTGGGGTGACCGTCCTCCACGCGGAGCTGGGGGGTGTGCTGTGCGCATGCGGAGGAGAGGCCGTGCAGGCCGCCTTGTCGGGTGGGGCGGGGGTCCTGACCTTCCTCGCCCACCCCAGCGTCGGACTCGCCCACCAGCCCCCTCGTGGGTGTGTTTGCACGGTCTGTGAGAAGGGCCCCTCCCTGGGCCAGCCTTGCCCTATGGCCCTGCCCAAAGCCCAGGCTTCCCAGAGTGGGAGGTAGAGCACAGACGTGGAGCTCGGAGGGCGGGGCCGGGGGCGGGGGGCTGAACAGAGTAAAGTATGTGATGTCCTCACTGCTGTCACGTGCCAGGCCGGAGGGGGTACAGGTTCAGTGGGGTCAGGTGGCCCCCTGAGCGACAGGGAACGGGGTACAGAGCAAGTAGTCTGGGCGGCAAGGGGCTTCCTGGGCAGAGCTTTGGGTTTACAGCCCTGGGGCACTGATGTAGCGGGGGTGACAGAGGGGCTAGGGGGCGGGGCACCATGGGGAGGGGGGCCCCATCCCCGGCACAGCCTGGGCCTCGGACCCTGCTGCAGTCCAGGCTTCAGGTGGACCGGACAGGCTGTCGCCCCCCACTTAGCTGTGCCGGGCACCTGCTCCGAGGGGTCATGGAAGGCTTCGGAGCCCACAGAGCGCACTGGACACTGGGGATCGGCTGGAACGAGCAGGAGCCGCGAGTGGGGGCAAGAAGGCAGGTGGGCTCTCACGGATGAGCGCAGCTCGGCCTCCCAGTCCAGCCCGTGGGGGCCAGTCAGGGCCATGGGCTTGACCTATGGCTGCCCAGTCGTCCTTGAGGTGCCCAGGGGAGTCACCTGGGGGGCCCAGGAGCGCTTGGTTTGCACAGGGGGTGGTCCCTGAGAGGAAATCGGGATGCTGGGAGGAGTGGGGAGTGAAGGAGGAGGGGCCTCCGCTGCAGGCCTGGGTTGCCATGTGGCCCCGGCACGGAGAGGCCGGGAGTGTGCGCGTGCGTGTTTGTGCGTGTTCGCTGAGTGGACACGGAATGGGGTGCCTGGGCTGTCGTGAGCCTGTTTCTGCAGGGGTGTAGTGGAGTTGGCCATGGCGGCACTGTTCCTGACTCCCTTCTCGCTGGGATGTGCCTGACCCTTGCCCCACCCCCCAGAGCCTGTCCCCCGACTGGTTTGAAGGAGACTCTGGGTGGCCTGAGCCGCAGCCCCCTTCTCAGGGTTCCCCAGGGTCTGCACTAGGCCATCCTCCTCCCCTTCCCCTCCCAGGCCCGCAGGTGTGGAGGCCAAGTGGGTCTCTCCTTATCCTGGAGGCCAGTGCAGACCAGCCGTGGGTCAGAGGGCACCTCCCACCCCTGGGGGGCAGAGGGGAGAGGCATGGGGCAGAGCCCAGAGCCCCTGAGAATGTGTGTGTGCTCGTGTGCACTCCTGAGAGCTCCACGGGCTGGTGCTCGTCTGCGGGCAGAACCGTCTGGTGGGGCGTGAGCTCCTGCAGGGGCTGTCGCGTGTGGCTGTCCGGGTTGTGCACTGCACAGCTCCAGGGCCGCCACCCCACTGTCGCCAGAGGTGGCGCGTGCATGTGCATGCGTGCAGCAGTCGGGTGTGCGGAGGGAGGGCGCCTCTGCTCCGTCTGCGCTGCAGGACTCCATGGGTCGCGGGGGCACTGTGTGCGCCCTGCTTCAGCCAAGGGTCTCGGCAGGGTGGTGTGCGTGCAGGGCGCCGGGCAGGTGTCAGGAGCAGGTGGGCGATGGTCGGGATGTGGGCAGGAGAGGCCGGGGTGGGTTCACGTGGGGCCGTCCAGGGGCTCTCAGTCGCCCTCGTATCTGTGTGCTCTGGTGGGTGCTGGTCTGTGAAGGGTCTGGAGTCCTCGTGAGCCTGCTCACTGCTGGAGAGAGGGGTGCCGGGTGCCCCAGCCAGCCCCAGGGCATCCCAGGCCCAGGGCGTTTCCTCCCCCCACCAGGGGGGATGCCACCTGGTGTGCAGCTTGAGGGGCAGCCTGGGGACACCGCTGGGTCCCACCTCTTGAGCCCCTTCTCAGCCGCACCCCCTGGACTGGCCGCCCACTCCCCACACTCTGGGGGTCTGATCACCAAGTGGAACCACATGCTGCCTCTCTGTGGCCAAGTGCGCTTGGCGGCCGGCCCGGGAGACAGACGCTTCCTCCTGGGATGTGCCACAGAGCCCAGGGCGGGGAGGGGAGCCCTGCTGGCCGGAAAGCCCAGGACCCCAGGTGCTCCTGGGGTGCCTCAGTCTGAGGGTGGTGTCCCTAACCCTGCTGGTCTGAGGGAAGTGTCCTCTCCCCGCCCTTCTGAGGGCTGTGACCTGACCCTGCCAGCTGGAGAGCAATGCCCTGCTTCCACATATCCACCCGTCTAAAGGGGAGTGCTGGCCCCGCCAGCCTGAGGACACGTTCTGGTGGTGTGCCACCTTGCACGAGCCGATTGTTGTGTGTTCAGGAATTTTGCACACCTCGAGGAAAGCCTCGTTGCTCCCAGCAGTGCCGTCCCCTACCCTTCCCGATAGCCTCGTGACCCACCTCCTCACCTTTCAGAGTGTCACCTTCTCAGTGAGGCCCTCCCTGGCGACCCTTCTTTGCTCTTCTCTGCCATAGTCTTTTCAAAGCACCTGTGGCCATTGCCGACCGTGTGCTGGCCTCTTTGTGGGCTTCAGGGGGGCGGGGCTTGTGTCTGTTTGTGTTCATTGCCCAGAACAGAGCCAGCTCATAGGCACTCGGTAAGCCTTGGGTGGGTGGATGGATGGATGGGTGGACGACGGGTGGGTGAATGGATAGATGGATAGATAGGTGAATGGATGGTGGTTGGATCGGTGGGCAGATGGATGAATGAGTGGACAGGTAGATGGGTGGATAGATGGATGGATGGATGCGTGGGTGAGTAGATGCGTGGATAGGTAGAAGGGTGAATGGATGGATGGATGGATGGTTGGATGAGTGGGTGGCTAGATGGGTGGATAGGTGGAAAGGAGGATGGATGGATAAAGGATGGATGGATGGTTAGATGGATAGACCACAAGGCCCAGGGGTGGGCACAGGCACAGGGGCTCCCAGCTGCCCTCCCAGGACAATCAGTGCCCAGGGAATCTGATGTTATCTCGCCAGCTCCAGCTAGAAATGGAGGCATGGCATCCCTGGCCTTCTGGCATAGCTGGCTAGCAGCATTTCTGAGCCGCTAGGAAGCAGACAAGGCTACAGGACAGCCAGACCCGAGCTTGGGCTGTTTGGGGTCCTGGCCTAGGAAGAGAAGGTGACCAGCCATCCCAGTCCAGGGTTGGGGTGGTTCCCAGGGCACAGGACTCAGTTTTACAGGATTTTCTGGGAAATGGGGCTTTCAGAGCTAAAACCAACTGCCTGAGGAAGGCTGACAGACCCCAGCCTGCCCCCCTCTGCAGGGCACCACCGAGGAGTCAGGATAAGGCATCCTCTCTGAGGCCCAGCTTAGAGAGGAGACAACTTGTGTGAATGTATGATGTGGAATGTGGCATCCTCCCTCCTCCCATTTCAGCTGTGTGGGGGTTGTTCTTCAGCCTCTGCTTCCCCTCCTGCTTCGTTGGGTGTCCTTGCGCAGTGAGCAACCTGCACAACTATGTGCAGCAGCCCTGCGCCAGGCCTTTCCTGTCCTTGCAGTGTCTCTGGGCCCAGCCTTCTTCTTGGGCAGGGACCCTGCTCTGAGCCCGACCCAAAATACTGTCCCGCAGCAGTGAATGTGGGGCTCATGGGGGTGATTGCTAATGATCGGAGCTGTGAGTCTCAACTGGAGCCGCAGCAGAATCCCCCAGAGGCCTGATGGCGCAGCAGGCCTGGGGTGGGGCCTGAAAGTGCGCACTTGCACTGCTAACAAGCTCCTGGGTCCCGCCGCTGCAGGTCCAGGGACCCCACTTTGAGAACCACTGGACTAGGACATTTGTTTTCTTGCAGAGGCTCCCTACCAGCAAGGCAGTGAGGAAGGTCCCCCAGGCTCCCATATTCCCTCCTTTTGGTGAGACCTGTCACGGGGTCCAGAGGCAAGAAAGGCCCATCCCTGCGGGGCAGTTAGAGCCCACTGGGGGCAACAGGGACACCTGGTGGCTTCTCGGTGCTGGAGAAGGGTTCCGGCTCACAAGCAGAACCTCTTACCCCCATAGTGCCTGTGCAGGGCTCTGTCGGCACCCACCTTTCACAGATGAGGAGACAAGCTCAAGCACAGTCAGAAGAGGCAGCGCTGGCCCAGGGGCTGCGCATTCACCGCCTGGCTGAGCACGATGGAGCTAGTGAGGCGGGGGTGCTCCTGCCTGGGCTAGGACTGGACCCCCACCCTGGGCCTGCCATGGGGAGCGAGGGTGGTATTGAGGCGTGGGCTCCCCCCGGCTGTGGCTGTTCCAGCTTCCCAAGAGGGCTGCCCTCCCCTGGGTCCTTGCACCCAGGGCCCGGGCTGTGGATGGTCACTGGTTCTGTGTTTTGTCATTACACTCTGCTGGCCACACAATGTAGGGGCCTGTGGCTTTGGGGAGTTGTGCCCCATCTCAGGGCTTCGGTTGGCCCTGGGGAGCAGGGGCTCTGAGGGGCTGCCTCGAGAGAAGCTTCTGGCTGAGCCCACCCTGGGGTCTGCAGGAAGAAGGGTGCAGGCCATAAGGTCCTGGGGACTCGAGAATATTCCAGAGCATAGCTGGTGCACCCTGCTGACCCGTCCTGACCTTCCGCCCTGCCTGGGGTCTCTGGGGCTGAAGGATGCTTATGACAAAACGGTTGGGTGTGGAGGACTGGGCCTGCCTCACCCCGTCGTGGTGCAGGTTCTGAGCACTCCTGAGCTCCGCGAGCTTGTGCACTGGGCTGGGAGGCCTGGGGGTGGATAGGAGGGCAGGACGTTCACACGCCCTGCACGGCCCCCAAGCTGCCCCACAGGGACAGTGGCCGCCCCTGGAGCAGGGGTCATCGGGTGCTAGGCAGCGTGCAGGCCGAAAACCATGGCCTCGGTGTGCTGCTAGGAGACGTCAGACACGCAGACAAAGGTTTGGGCTGTCGGTGCGTGTCCAGACGAAGCTGTGGGAATGTTCCAACACAGGGAGGCTGGAGAGACCGGGAGGTGGTGGGATGGCCGAGCTCAGTGGGTCCTGCCAGGAGAGCACCAGGAGCTGGCAAGACATGGGTGGAGGCTGGCATGGTTCAGGGGTGGTGACTTCCTGGGCCAGGGAGGGTGGAGGTCTGGGGCTGTGATGTGCATCCCTGCCCCACAGTTTTGTGAGGTTTGAAACTATTTCCGAGTAAAAAGAAAGATGCAAGCAGGATTCTGGGTCCACTTTCCACACTGTCACTTAACCTCTCTAGGCCTTGGTTTCCTCGTCTGTAAAGTGGGCACAGAGCATCTAACAGGGCTTTTGTGTGAGGAGCAAAGAGCTGGGGGCCCACCAGGTCTACAGAAATTCTGGCAGATATATGACATGGCAGCACCTGTCCTAGTGAGTACTACTTGCTTCGTTCTGCAGATGACAGAACTGAGGCACAGAGAGGTTGAGTAATGGCCCTAGGACACAGAGCGGGGAGTGGCTCTGCAGACCTTGCAGCCCTGACTGCCCACCTTGGGTGGTGGTGAGGACTGAAGAGGCCCGGGAGTGACGTGCATGCCGGGAGCGGGGGTGAATTGCCGCCGGCCTGTCTTGACGCCCCGTGACCGGCCCTGGTGGAGTGGAAAAGGGCAGGGCGGTCCATTGGCCCGCTCGCCATCCGGGACTCTTTACAGCCGTCCACTGGGCCAGCGGGAGGAAAGGACAGACAGAGCTGGTAGCAGTTTATGCCGCTGAGTGCCCGCCCTTTGCTCTCTGAGGCATTTCTTTCCCATTCTGGGTAGGAATGGGCGGTAGTAGGTTGTAAATGTTTGGCTGTGCCCCTGGTGCCCCCGCCCCAGGCTTCAGCCCAGAGGGACCGGGTCGCGGAGCGGGGAGGAGGCCGAGCCTGGCTGTGCCCCGGCCCCACCCTGCAGGGTGTTTGCTGAGCCCGTCTCTCCCGTTCCCCAGATGAAGGTCACAGTGTCCAGAGGGGGCGACCACAACAGTGACGGCGACAGCGTCCGAGAAGCCACCAGCTCCCGGAGGAGCAGTTCTCGGGACCAGCTCAGTGACGTGAGTAGCCCAGCCGCTCACCGGAGCATTTCTGGGTCCCTGGGGCGACTGCCAGACCAGCCCCCAACCTTCAGACACTGCAAGCCGTTTGCTTAGGGGCCCAGAGTCTCAGTTGAGGGTTTCGTGCTCACAATTAGCATCTGCCTTCATTAAAACATGATTTTTCACTAATTAGGGCTTCCCCGTTAGGAGGGATTTAAATGAGGAGCAGCCATGAGGCACTGGCAGGGGCCCACGGAGGTGACCATGCTGGGGTGCAGGTCCTGCATCCCGCTGGGGGCAGGCTCGGGGTTGGTGCCAGGCTGGCAGCCGGCAGGGATGTCGATGGGGAATGACTCCCACAGATGTGTTTATTAAGAAGGGCAGGGGGAGTGTCCCTGGCCCGGTGAGTCGGTCTGGAACTGCAGGGAACAAGCTGGAAGCACTCCCACCTGCCCAGGCGGACCAGCCTGTCAGCTCGGGCTGGCAGTGGCATGGGTGTCCAGCAGTCCAGCTCTCTGCTGAGGCAGACACGGGGCCACGCGGAGGGGAGGGTGCGCCGCCGAGGCACAAGCTGGCGTGGGTCTGGGGACACCCTTCGGTGTCCTGCTTAAAAGACGGGTCCCTGAGCTCAGGTCCCGGGGTGGGTGTTCTTGGGGCCCAGTGTGCGGATGACCCAGGCAGGCAACACACAGGAGCTCCCACTGGGATTTGGCCCACCACAGTGGGGGTGCTGGGTAGCCCTCCAGGGCCCCCGGGTCTCCCTGGACCATGGAGAAGGGGATGGGCAGGTGATATAAGGGCTAGGGGTGGGGACAGAGGGGCCCCAGGGGGAGGGAGGACTCAGGCAGAAGGGGCCCCAGGAGGAGGCGCTGCTCGGGAAGAGGCCTTTGTCTTCTTGACCCCCAGCTGCAGAAGTGGCCGCAGAGCAGAGATGGGTTTTCTGCAGGGCTAAATGGAACGAGTCGTCTCTCATTATCATTTAAATGGGGGCTGGGGGAGGGCGGGCACGGGAGGCCGGGCTCCGATCTTGTTGCCACAAGATGGGAAAATAGGCTGGTAATTGTCTGGGGCCGCGGGGGCTGCCCTAGTTCGAACTCCTCTAATTGCCAGCCGGGGTAAACGAACGGAGACGGATTCTGAGCACAGTGCCGGCGGCGTGAGGGCGCAAGCTTGGGGACAATTATGGCACCCTCCCCACCCCATCAGCAGGGCCTGGGATTGGGCCACCCCTGCTGGTGAGGGACCCCCACTGCGGTGAGCTCGGCCTGGCAGACCCCAGGGGCCGGCCCGGGCCGGCCAGGGTCTGCCTGGGGAGGGGAGGGGTGGCCTGGCCTCAGCTGAGCAGAGCAGAGTGGTCCAGGCTGCAGTGGTCACCCCTCCCAGAAGAATCTTGGCATCTGGACCTCAGTGCGGTCTGGACCCTGGTCTGTGGGTCCCACAAACCTCAGACAAGCCCACCCTCGCTGACTGCGCCAATGTCCCCTGCACACACACCTGCCCGGTCACCATGTCCTGTCCGCCTGGACCTCAGGGCTCAGCCCTAGTGACCACCGCCAGCCCTGGGGAGCTGCTGAAATGCACTTGACTGGTCTCTCCCGTCGGATCCGAAATGCCCTTTTGAACCAGAGGGCGCTCCATCAAGCATTGTTGGGGTCGCCCTCACAGGACCTCTGGGGTGGCTGCCAGCCTCCAGGCCACAGCTGACCCCCACATCTTGACATCTGAGGCCCCAGTTGCCCAGCTCCTCCTCCAGGAAGGCTTCCCGAGGCTTCCCGCTGGACCCTGTGACCTGGGAGGCTCGTGGGTGGTGAGGGAAAGGTCGACCTGAGCACAGAGAGGGGGTCAACCCCTGGCCCAGAACCCCGTGTGGAAAGGTGGGGTTGGTCCTCTGGGAGGGGCTGAGATCTGGCCAAGGGCTGAGCCCGTCCCCGAGGAACGTGGGGAGACCCCGCTGGGCTGGACCACATCTCCAGGTCTGGGGGTGGAAGGCTCCTGGTGTGGGTCTTCAAGCCAGGCCCCAGGCTGATCTGGGCTCCGTGTTGCTCGGCGTGGCCCCAGGCCAGAGTTCCGGCAAAGACCCCGGAAGGGGCTGCCGGTCTCTGCCCGCTCAGGTCCTCGGAGGAGAGGGTGGCCATCAGGGGCTGCCCCCGGTTCCTGACTGTCCTTCTTCCTTCCCTGCAGAGCTCGGCGCAGGCGGTCTCAGGCAGAGGTTACTCCGTAAGTCTCCCGCCCTGCTTCTGCTGCTGCTCCCCGCACCCCGGCCCTCAGGAGTCCCGACTGTGCCAGGCGCTGCCCCCAGGCTGGAGGGGGGGGTTGGTGCAGGTTGGGGGTGGGGCCAGAGGCTGCAAGGGAGCATCCCTCCTGGGGTCCTGGCCTGCGAGGAGTGTGGGTGGGCCGGACACTCTGCCTCTGGGTCCTGTGGGACAGCGCTTGGTGTCAGGGGTCCCACCCGTGGAGCAGCTGCCCCCTAGCACCCTGACACCATCTCCCGGACCATACTCGGCCGGGCCGGAGAGTCTGGACCGGGGCATGAGGCCCCAGCCGCTTAGCTGTCGTCTGGGGCCCAAGGGCAGGAGGGAGACGGCCTGCTGCCGCCTGATACTCCAGCCAAGGGGGGTCCCGTCCCTGTCCCCCAGCCCCCTCCTCACGACTTCATTTCATTTCCTCTTAAGTATCAGGAGGACTGTTAATGACACCATAAAACCCAGAGCTCCATAAAAGCCATTTCTGCGGATTTACAGCCGTTTTGGCTCATTGGAGGGCAGGGGCCTGGACTCCGCCCGCCTCATCCCCGCAGCCCCTGATTTACTGTGAGTTCCAGAGTTCCAGGGTTTGACGGCAGCCTCTCTAAATCACAGGGGCTTTTTATAGGGTGTGTAATTAACCCATTAATTCCCCGGGGGGCAGGGACAGCCATGGATCCCTGGCCGTCCTCTCCCCCAGCTCCCCGACCCCCAGGGTCCGCTGGCCCAGGCAGCTCTGCCTTTTGCCTCTAACCCCGGGCCAGGCCATAGCGTCTGCGAGCCTTTGACCTGGGGGGCTGGACACTTCTGGGTGCTGGTCCTGGGTGCCACCAAGGGGTGTCTTCCTGGGGAGGCCTCTGCCCTCCTTGGGCAGCCTTGGTGCTTTCATCTGTGGTCACAGTCATGGTTGGTGGCCCGTGCTGTCCCTTCCTCCCGTGGACCTGGGCGGACCTGACACACCAGCCTCCCCTGGAGCTGACTGTGTTGGCAGTGACATTCAAGCCAGGAGCTGGGCCGGGACCAGGGCTGTGGGAGATGGTGGGCAGTGTGGGCAGGTCGGCATGGGGGCAAGCTGGCACGGTAATGGGAGCCAGAACACCCACCGGCCTGCATTGGCCCCAGAGGGTCCAGGAGTCCCGAGAGGCTGAGCCCAGGGACGCCTTGTGTGGAGCCTCCCGCTGGCTCTGAGATGCCCAGGGCAGCTGGGGTCTCCCTGCCCCAAGTCTCCTTGCCAGAGCTGCTGGGCGGCCCTTCTGCTTCCAAATCACCATGTGTCATTCGTGGTTTCTCCCCAGAACGCTGCTTTGAATGTTTCCTGGAGAAGAACCTGTAATTAACATGCCAGCTGCTTGCAGCTTAGCTCCGTACCGCCGCTGCACAGGGGTGACAGATGGTGACGGGCAGGGGCCCAGCCTGCTGCTCAGCCGTGGGGTTCCTGAGCCATGTCTGCAGCAGCCTGCGTGTGCACACCAGGCCCTGGCGTGAGCAGATGTGTCCGCAGGCCCCTGACGTGTGCTGGCCAGCACTGCAGGGCATGCGTGGTCAACCCGGCCCGGGTGGCACTCTTGCCCAGTTGGCATGGTCGCAGGTGGGGCTGCCCCTGCAGCTGGAGGAATGGAAATGGGCCCAGAGGACCCTTCCCCAGCAGGCAGCGGCTCGGGGCTGGGGGCAGGCAGGCGGCTCTGCCAGGAGACAGGGGGCTGGGGTTTGGAGGCCAGCTGGGCTGAGCTCAGGGTGGCTGCAGTCCTGCCTCTAGACCCAGATTTCACTGTGGAGGCCTCAGACACACCTGAGGGTGCCACTCAGGTTGGGGGCCGTGTCTGTGTGTGGCTCTCAGTGAAAGGGGAGTGTGTGTTGTGTACCCCTGTGTGTTGACATATGTCGGTCACATGCACGTGCCTTGAGGCGGTGTCTCTGTGTGGCCATGCGGCTGCACGCCTGCGCGTAGAAGCGTTACGTGTTTCTCTCTGGCCATCTGTGTGTGTGTCTGGGTCTTGTCCTCTCGCATGTCTGTCTGGAGGTGCCCGGATGTGTCTGTGTATGTAGCAGGTGGGTGTGTGCCACACGTGTGTGTCTGCATGTAAGTGTCCATCTGGGAGCCTGTGACCGGACGTGGCACGGGTGCATCTGTACATGTACAACTGTGATTCTGCAGTACGTGTGTGTGTGTGTGTGTGTGTCTGGCCACGTGGCATTGCGTATAGGTGTGTACCTTGGCCTGTGTGTCCCTTGCCGTCTGTGCGTGTCTGCAGTTGGGGCCTCAGGCCCAGCAGGGGTCACGCTTGTCCTTGCCTCTCCCCGACAGCGTCCCCCCACCCCCATACTAGGTGACAGGGCGGCGGGGGGGGGCATTTGTCACCTGACCTGGTTTATAGACCGTACTTAAAAAAGTTTAATTTGCCGAGATTTATCCCCAGCAAATCCCCAATTATCGTTCATCCTCAACAGCGTCTGTCCCGAAAGCTCCGTGCAACCTCCCCTGCCCGCCATCAAAGGTTCATTAGTGCCATAAAATTACTTAGAAAGTGATTTTCCTAATTTGACTGCTTGCAACCAAGGACACGAGGATTCGTCTCCCACCGAAGCAGGGGACTTGGGGCTTTCCTGTATTAAAGAGAAATGAGTATCTAGACTCCCGCCGGGGCGGGAGGCTGGCCCTGCCCCCACCCCAAGTGTGCTGCCCGGGGACGGGAGCGGAGGACGCCAAGCGGCAGTGACGCCGCGGTGACCCCGGCAGGTGTCCCACGCCACCCTCGGGGTGGACGTTGTTATCCTGGCGATGGCTGCCCACCCTGTAGATGAGGGCGCTGAGGCACGGGGGCAGAGAACCCGCTGCAGCGCCCACTGTCAGGAGGGGTCTCTGCTAAGGGACCCCCAGCCCTGGCCACACCTCGGCGTCCCTGCCGTCCCCTCCCGCCCAGCCCCGCCTGCCCCCAGCCCCTACTTGTCACCGATGGGAGGAAGCCTGCCCGCCACCTCGCCCGCCTGAGCCCAAGGCACAGCACCCAGCTGGTTGCCTCCCGCCCTCACTGGCCAGTCTCAGCTGAGCCGCCGTCCTCCCGCCCTCCCCTGGGCTTGGGTGCATTTGTTTCTTCCCTCCTCCCCTCAAGACACCTGGGTTGAGCGTCTGCTCTGCACCAGTCACCGCCCTTCACGGCAGGCTGGAAAGGAATCAAACCGCCAAGGCCCCTGCCCCGGGGGTGCGTAGCGTCCCTGTGGAGGCGGTGAGCGCTGCGAAGGAGTTTGCTTGGCGTGGCGGGAAGGCCTCCCCACCTCACTCTGACACCGGAGCGGCCCTGACACACACGCACACACAGGGAGCGGCCCTTGCCGGGGGGGCCCACATGTGTCGTGTGTCGGGAACAGTGCGGGGGTGGTCAGTGAGCCTCTAACTCTGGTTCCCAGTAGAGTGGTGGAGGGCTGGGAGGAAGGGGCGCCTGCCTGCACCCTGGCCTCCAGGATGCCCAGGCTTGCCTGGGTCGGGCGGGACCCCACCTGCCAAACCTGCCAGGGTGGCCCCCGTACACACATACACACGAGGAGACATGGTTAGCTGATGGGCGTGACTGCCTCAAGGGGGTTTCTGGAAATGAACTCTGAGCTGTTGGCTGGGCTGCAGAGAGCCTGCCAATCTCACGTCACCTGCACTGCAGCACCAGCCCCGGGACTCAGGGACCTCCACAGCTCGCATTCCTGGCACAAGTGGGTGAATAAGACGTGTCAAGGCCCAGCTGGCGCCCTGCCCCAGGGCCACGGAGGGGGCTGCTGCGGCCTGTGGTGCGCCCCTGGCTGGTCCCTTCCCCTCGGAGCCTGGGCAGTAGGGCAGAGTTAAAACTAGCAGCTGGCGTGGCCCAGACAGAGCCGACACGAGGGCTGGCAGGGCCCAGGCTGGCGCTGTGCCCAGCCAGCTGTTGCCGAGTACGTCTGTCTGGAGGGGCGGGGAGGGGGGCCGCCGGGGCTCATTGTCAAGGAAACACCTCGACATCTGGGGTCACGGGAGGCTCCTTTCCTCCCCATTCTGGGGCTTGGTGCCAGCTCGTGGTTGGTGGCCTCAGTTCCTCTGACGTGGGCCTCCCCCAGCGGGCTGGCTGGGCTTCCTCCAGCGTGGTGGCTGGTTACCAGGGTCCCGAGAGCTTGGAGGAAGCGGTAGTGGTGGTGTGGCCTCAGCTCCGGGTGGCACGGCGTGGCTTCCTGAGGCTGTGCTGTCGTAAGCACCCCTTAGGCTCGTGGGGAGAGGCTGTGGATGCCTCCCTTCTCTGGTCAGAGTGTCAGCACCTCACGAGAGGGGTGCAGGCACCTGGGCAGCCTGGGGAAGCACAGGCCGCTCACTAACCGGAGCCCCTCCCCACTGTGACGAGGCCTCTCACACTCAGGGGCGCAGCGGCTTCCGCTGGGGAAGTCGGCCGTGCACGCGCGTGTGACAGCTGGCATCAGCCCGCGCGCAGCCCTGTGAGGTGCGGCGGTGGCCGAGGCCGGCTGCGCTCTAGCCACGACGGCAGGGCCGTGTCCCGTGCCCCGTGTGTGCACGCGCCCGCCGCCCTGTGGCTCCTGCCGGCCCTCCTCCCGGACGTGCTCGTCGGGGCTCCCGGCTCCACACTCAGCTTTCTGCCCCGCCACCCTCTCTGGCAGGAGTGAGCGGCACAGCCCTGCCTTCTGGAAGCCCCGGTCTGGGGCTCGGGAGGGCAGAGCAGGTGGCCCCCGGGGACGGGGTACCTGGTTGGCCGCCTGCAGGTCACTTGCTAGCTTTGCCCGTAAGCCAGGGGCGATCGTGGCTGAGATGAGGTGCAGCACGTGGCGGGGGACTCGGCTCTCGTGAGCCTTCAGGGGCGGGAGGGCTGGTGGACGCGAGCGGCAGAGTCCTGCTGGCTGGCAGAGGCACCCGGGGTGCCCCTGGGCCATCCTGAGGCCTGCCTGCCCCCGTGCCCACCGCGGGAGCGGCTCAGCGCCCTCAGCCCCTGCAGCGCCCCCTGCACGCTCTGGCGGCCCGGGCCTCCGCTAACCCGCCCCGCTGCCCCCCTCACAGCCCGCGGCAGGCTCCGTCTTTATGAGGCGGGTTTACAACATCCGTTACCCTGCTTCTCGGGCCACTTCCGAGCAGCCGTAATTTGTACAAAAGCAATAAAAGCCCGTCAGGCTCTCCCTGGAGCTGGGAACTGCATCCTCGTCCCGCCTCCGAGCACAGGACAGTCCTCAGCCGCCCGCTGGGAAGGGGTCGCCAGGGACGGCGGGTGTGCGGTGGGCAGTGTCCTCACCTGTGATGCAACCCCAGCCCGTGCCCAGCCAGCCTTCTGTCAGGAGGCACCGTCTGCGCATACATCCATCCGTCTGTTCGTCCATTCTTCCATCGTCTGTCCTTCACTTGGCCCACCTCTCAGGGTCCTGGGGTGCAGCTGTGCCCCACGTTCGACCAGGCAGAGGACACGGAAGTCCTTCCCTGTGGGTTGATGGAGAGCCTGTGTCCCGCTGCCCCTGTCATCCGGCACCTCTCCTGGCCTGGCTTGGGGCAGGGGGGTCAGCACCGCCTTCTCGGCCAGTTGTGAGGGGTTCTGAACGAGGCATGTGGGTACATCCGTGGTTGTTATTCCCAGGGAAGCAGACCGTGATGTGTTCGCCTTGGGAGCCAGGGCCAGGAGGGGAGAGCGCCCAGGACAGCTGGACCGTTCTTCGTCGCTGACCTGGGTCGGTGGATGTGGCACCAGGAAGGGAATGGCCCTCAGGGCCTCTGCTCAGCTTCCTGTGAGCGGGCACTGGGTGGGGGGCCTCTCTAGGCAGGGGGCAGCAGGTTCTTCCTAAGAGGGGTCTAGGCCCCAGATAGAGAGGGACAGAGTGATAAATAAGAGAAGCAGGTGACCTGCACGGTGCTGTAGGCGTAGGTGGTGCAGGCACAGGGGTGCTGGTATGGGGGGTGGGTACTAGCTTTACACGGGGTGCTGGTGTAGACAGAGGAGCGGTCATGGGCTCGGGATTTTACCGGCACGAGCGGCCCCGAGTGGAGCCGTGTGCCTCTGACAGGTCTGCCTGCCGGGGCTTCCCATGGGCGCACTCTGAGCCCGTCTGTCTGTGGCCATCCTCTGCAGGCAGCCGGGTCCTTGGCCCCTGACTCTGCTGTCCCGCACAGAGGTCAGCCTGCCAGGGCACGGGGTGTGCAGCAGGCAGGCCAGGGCAGCATGTCCTTCCCCTGAGGGCTCCAGCGTCTGGGCCCCTCCGGGGTCCTGGGGACCCGGCCTCCCGGCCAGGAAACCTCCTGCGGCCACCCTCTGTCCGGCCAGACACTGGGGTGGGAGAAGGAGGCGTCCCGTGCTCCCCGGGGGTCCCTGGCCCAACCTTTTGGCCCTGAGCCCGCATCGTTCCCTCCGCCCCACCGCTGTGTGCTGCTTGCCCTCTCATGAAGCAGCGCCCCAGCGTGTGCTGCGGGGAGGCCGTCTCAGAGCCCCCACAGGTCACAGTCAGGTTGGGGTGGCACAGACCTGGACAGCCACCTGCCTCTGGGAGCCCTGGGCCCCCAGGCCCCTTGGCCTCTGGGCGCTTGACCCGGCAGGACGGCTTGGCCCTCCGGGTTGGTGAATATTCTGGCTCCTAGCTCTGCTCTATCAGGAACACGCTGGAGCCACCTCCAGGAAGGTCAAGTGTGGCCCCCAGGTGTCGATCAGGGGAGGAGCAGGGATGGCAGAGCCAGAGGCCACTAGCCCCTGCCCGCCTGGAGGCTGCACTGTCAGTCCGAGGTCCTGCGAAGCCTTAGGGGCTGAGCGGCCCGCTGGGCAGGGCCTAGCAGGGTCTCAGGTCGGGAGAGGAGGTGAAGCCGCCGGGCTGGGTGCCACCCGGTGCCCCAGTCTTCTCATCTGTAAGACAGTGGAGCCCCGGGACCCGCCCCACAGGGCTGCGGGGAGAACCCGCGAGCCTGCCAGGCGCCTGCTGTTACCCTCTGTGTGCGGCAGGTCGCTGTCACACTCCACGTGTCTGCCGAGGGCATCACTGAGGCCTGTGGCCTCTGCGCCGCCCGCCCTGGGGGCACAGGATAGCGAGTCTTGGGGTCCCTGCCCTGGTGAGGAGAGGGTGGGAGAAAGCAGATACGTCAGCGGCAGGTGCTTCCAGAGAGTGCTGGCTGCTGCAGAGGGCATCTGGGGGCAGCATCCCAGGAAGAGCCAGCAGGGAAGTCGGGCCAAGGGCAAGTGCAAGCTGGGGTGCAGGTGCGCCAGGGGCCCGAAAGGAGGAAGGGAGGGGCCCGCCAGCCCATGGCTTCAGCAAGGCTCGTCCCAGCTGCCCAAAACACATCAGGCGTCGGCACTCCTCTGGGTGGGTGGCTCCATGGGAGCTCTGGGGAGTGGTCAGCAAGCTGGACTGGAGGCTGGGAGGCCCTCTGCTCGCTGGGGGCCTGAAGCTTCAGGCGGGGTTGTCCGGGCCTCGGGTTTGACATGGGTGTCACCCGTCTGTATCTTGTGCTGTTATCTGAGCAAGGGTCGGATTTAGTGGCAAGAGAGCATTCATTCGTGAGGAAACCTCAAGTCTCCGTGGCATCTTGCAACCATCTTTAAAAGGCTCCCCCCACCCCCCATTATTTTATTTCAAACCGCAGCAGACCCACGAAGAGGCATCAGCCCACTGCAGAGGTAGGAGCTGAGACGCATGCACCAGCCCGCCCAGCGCTATGGAGCCGCTGACGGGAGAACACCCGCAGCTGGCCTTGCGGGGTCAGGCCTTCAGGGGGCCTTGGATCTGGGCCCCCCTTGGGCACTTAGCAGGCACTGCCAGGAGAAGCTACCCCGGACACCGTACCAGCCCCTGCCCTGCAGGCACCTCCATCCCGATGCCGAGCCCCTGGCCTCCGTACGGGGTCCCTCCCCTCCCCTGCTCTCCATGTGGAAGGCTCTGGGACATTCTAGAAACCACTGGCCCCCAGAGCTGTCTTGTCGTATCCCACTGCTTTGTGCACTCAGCTCTGGGCGTTCGGCCCCCGTAGCTGGGCGGCAGGCCGCAAGGTGGCCTCACTCATACTCCTGGCTCCTGGGTGGGCACAGACCCACCCTCTCCATGGCAGCTCGAGGCCCTCCACGGGGGTCTCCCTATGGGATAGTGGGGCGGCTCGGGGCTCTCGGGGGGCAAGGCAGCCCTGGGGCTGGCCTGGTGGCACGTGTGCCACTTTCCGTTGGTCGGCTCAGCCACGCCAGCCCAGGTCCGAGGGGAGGGGATGGGTCTCTGCCCTCGATGGGAGGGCGACCGAGAACATGCCTGCTGCGGTGTGGCCCTGCCGCCTCAGGACGCCCCTCGCCAGGCCAGCGAGCTGCTTCTCACTCGTGTGTTTGTCATGGTTGCTAAGTAACCAGTTGCCCTGACTTAGTTGCTTAGGGCAGCAGCGTTCACGATGAGCGTTTCTGAGGGCGGGCATTCAGGGGCGCTTGGCTGCGGACCTCTCCAGAGCGCAGCCTGCGGTGGGGCGGGGGGGCGGTGAGGCCCAGCTCTGGGCAGCGTGGTCACTCTGCAGTGGGCTCTGGGAGGGCTCGTGGGGGCCACCACAGCCCCCTCCCCAGGTTCCTCCCCCGCCCCTCTGGACAGGCGGCAGCTTCTACCCCTGGTCCCACTCGTCCCGCCCCTCTCGGCCTGCGGGGCGGCTGCAGAGGGGCGGCTGCAGAGGCGAGATGCGGCGGGCGCCCACCCCTCCTGACCCAGCCTGGGGTGCCAGCAGACCCTGAGCAATTCAGGCCCCTGGAGGCCCCTCCCCCCTCGCACGAGCCAAGGACTCTCGTCCAGTCTGGTCCTGTCCCTAGAGCCTGGACGCCGACGCTCTAGGGAACCCCTCAAGGCCACGGCCACATGTGCCAGGAGCCACGTCTGGAGGGACGGTCATTCTGGGGAGCGGGTGGGTGACAGGCAGGCCGCTGGGAGTGAAATTCAATTATGTGGAACAGGCGGGGCTGCCAGAACCCAGAAGGTTAGGAATTAATGTTAACACCGTTCTGGTTAAGACTTTTTGTGTTGATAAATAATTCATAAGGCAGTTAGCGCTTTGAGTCTGACAACAGGAGAATATATTAATACAGTCGACTCCAAAAAGGTCAGCGGCGGGTGGCAGGGGCCATCTTTTATTCATTCCTGACATGGGATCGTTCATTATTCCAGCCCAGTGAAGGCTGCGGGGAGAGCCGCCGATGAGAAAAGGGAGAGCGGGTTTGGTGTGACCCACCGTCCTGGGTGTGGAGGAAGGACTGGACCCAGCAGGCCCCAGCGAGGCCCCTGAGACGAGCCTTGAAAGCTGCAGCAAGGCCCCGCCTGTTCCCCTGCAGCTCGGGCGGGGCCGGGGGTGGGCGGGAAGTGGGTCCTAAAGCGGTGACTGCTGGCCGTCCCCAAGTATTTGTGGCGCCCTCGCTGTGGGCCAGGTACCACTCCAGGCCCCAAGGTCAGAGGATTGAAGAGAACCCAGAAATCCCCGCTCTCGTGGAGGCCATGGAGGGAGGGGCAGATGGGAAAGAGGGGAAGCAAGTCAAAGGAGTGTCGTGTCAGCAAAATTGCACGGAGCGGATGAAGCAGGAAGGGGAGAGGATGTGGAGGGTGCCCTGAGGCTCGGGGTCCAAGGGTGCTATCCGAGGAGAGGCTCGGAGGAGGGGCCCGGCCTCTCCGGGTACCTGTGGCATTGGCGTTCCTAAGGGGAATAGAGTGCGTGGGACCCTAGCCATCACGTGAGCATTTGTGTGTCAGTGTGTGTGTGTGCTTGGGCATGTGTGCAAGTATGTGTACAGGTGTGTGCGTGTACACGACAACGTGAGTACACGTGTGTACATGCAGGTGTAATTACAGTCACAATGTGGCCGGCCAGTGGCGGGGGGATGTCAGGTGAGCTGGTGGCCCGTGAGGCCTGTGGAGATTTGGGGACGTCACGTTTGCCCCGGGAATGAGGCGGATGTCACTCCTGGCACTGAGCACTGATGTGGCTGCTGCTCTGTTGCCAGGAGCTGCTGGTGGGGACAGATGAGGCATAGAGCGGAGGATGGGGGCTGCAGAGATAGACACGTTTGGCCCGTCTGGGGGCAGCAGATGTGCTAATCGGCTGGCGGAGCCTGCGCGGAGGGCTCAGGGAGGGCTCCCCGGAAGGACGGGGCTGCCCTCTGCGCCCCCTGTCCCCGCATCCTGCATCGCCCCTCACGGTGGGACCACATAACCCCAGCACAGAATTAGAAAGCAGAGAGTTCGGCCCTTGGTGAAACTGATGGGAAGAGAAGTTGCTGGGGGAAAATGACTCGTTCATGATGTGAGTGCCAGGCCTGAGTCCTGGCGTGGATGCGCAGAGCAGAGGCCATGGGGCGTTTGCAGTGCGTCCTCATCGCTCTTGGAAAAGTTACCCACAAGGAGATGCCCCAGTTCTCCTTGGTATCTGTGGGAGCTGCACCGGGATAAAATGAAAAGTAACTTTGTGTTGTTCGTAACAGGGTCAAGGCTCTGGTGATACTGAGCAGGTTGTCAGCTTTGTGAACTTTGTCTAACAGAACATTCCAGAATTATGTGAGGTGCTAGGCAATGCTGTGGGTACGGCCCCCAGCACAGGCAGAGCCCCACTCTGTGTGACACCCAAAGCACCCTCTGGATACCGACCCTCGAGACCCCATGAGGGGAGGAGGAGGGTGGGAGCGGCCAGTTGTCAGGGCCTAAGTCATCCAAATGCTCGTTCATTCATTCCCTGCCCGTGCTGTCCGGGGTCTGTGTGTACCCCACGAGTCATTCATTCATTCACTCCCTGCCCGTGCTGTCTGGGGTCTGTGTGTACCCCACGAGTCATTCATTCATTCACTCCCTACCCCTTGCTGTCCAGGGTCTGTGTGTACCCCACGAGTCATTCATTCATTCACTCCCTGCCCCCTGCTGTCCGGGGTCTGTGTGTACCCCCCGAGTCATTCATTCATTCACTCCCTACCCCTTGCTGTCTGGGGTCTGTGTGTACCCCACGAGTCATTCATTCATTCACTCCCTGCCCCCTGCTGTCCGGGGTCTGTGTGTACCCCCCGAGTCATTCATTCATTCACTCCCTGCCCCCTGCTGTCCGGCGTCTGTGTGTACCCCCCGAGTCATTCATTCATTCACTCCCTACCCCTTGCTGTCTGGGGTCTGTGTGTACCCCACGAGTCATTCATTCATTCACTCCCTGCCCCCTGCTGTCCGGGGTCTGTGTGTACCCCCGAGTCATTCAGTCAGTCACTCATTCCCTGCCTGCGCTAGACTGCAGGAATGAGATCTTTGTAGTTTTTTTTTTTGGCCTTGCCGCGTGGCATGTGGGATCTTATTTCCCCGACCAGGGACTGAGCCCGTACCCCCTGCATTGGGAGCGCGGTGTCCTAACTCCTGGGCCGCCAGAAGTCCCAGAACGAGATCTTTGTTCTCAGGGAACTTGGGTGTCACTGGAAGGGGGCTGATGATAAACAAATTAGCAACTAACTGAAGACGGCTGCAGGGCGAGGTCGGGACTGCATAGGCAGCTGTGCAGAACTGCACCCGAGCCCAGCTCAGGGAAGGGTGGGGAAGGCCAGCCTGGCAGGGGAGTGGGGGCGGGGCAGCAGGCCAGTCGCACAGGCCAGGCGTGGGAAGGCCTGGAATTCTGTTCCAGGTCCTCCTGAGGTTGGCAGGTTGGGAGGGGAGGCTTTTGCTGTGCCCGCCTCCCCTCTCACTGGGCACCGGCTCCACCCCAGACTCTCCCCACTGAAGACAGACCACACGCTGGCTGCTCGGAAGCCGCGGCGTCCACAGCGACAGCTCAGACTTGGGGCCTGGGATGAAGCCGGGCTGCCAGCAAGACCCGCGCCGTGTCCCCGGAGGCTTCCCTCAGAGGCAGCTCTCAGCCGCGTCTGAAAGTGCAGGAGGGGCCCCAGCCCCCCACCCCGCCGGCTCTCAGGCCCCGCGAAACCCTCGGCCAGGCTGCAGGGCCATCTCTTCTCAGCCAGGCTTGGCGGCCGCTGTGGCCCCCAGAGCTCCACCCACTGCCACCTCTGGCTCCGGCTCCGGCCGGCGAGGCACAGGCGCTCAGGCAGGAGCGGGGAAAGGGGAACGGGCTGTGGGGCTCAGTCCTCCTGGCCCGGAGGGGCCTGGGGCAGGCAGGTGGGCCGTGTGGGCTGAGCACCTGGCCCAGGCGGACTCGGGCCCCTCTGTCCCCGCTGCGCCCACCCCATGACGGATGGCGTCCCCACAGCGCATCCCTGCTCGGTGGTCTCCCCACCTTCTCTCTGCTCACAGAGGCAGTCCGCGCTCGGCTGTTAGGATGCAGTAACTTAATTGCTCGTTAATTGAGTAATTAGTGCTTTGTTTTGCTTTAAAGCCTAAACACTCACAAAAAGTGACTTAGCTGAGTAAACAAGAATGGGATTTTCAGGATCCACCATCCAGGCATCATGCCTAGCTAATCAGGGCCGACTGTGACTTCCTGGGCCGAGGGGGCCAGGGGCTCTTTGAGGGGCAGTACTGGGACCTCAGTCCAGTCTTGGCCACCACAAGGGAGTCGCTGGCGTGGGGCCCTGACGACATGGGCCAGGTTAAGACTGTGGGTTCTGGAGCCCTGCTCACCCACCCTCCAGCCATGCCCTAGGAGGACTCCCAACCGCTCTGCCTCAATTTCCCCATCCATAAGCAGGTAGATCTGTGGCGGGGCCTAGCGAAGTGTGTGGAAGCAAGCCCAGTGAGCAAACACAGCATCAGCCCCGTGCCCTGTGGTTTTCTGGGCCTCTGCCTCTCTTCTGCCCCCACTCCTGCCAGCCCTGCGGTCCCAGGGCTTGCCTGGGGTTCTAGGGCAGGTGGACAGTGGCACAGGGCCATTTGGGGCCTGGACCCAGCTCACGGCCCCTGCTCAGTGGCCATGTGGCCGCAAATAAATCCCTTTAACCTTTGAGCCTCTGCTTTCTCATCTGTGAAGTGGGCTTATGCCACGGTGAGCACTGGTGGCTGCGGCCGCCCTTGAAAGGAGGTTGGTGCCAGCCTTCTCCAGCCGTGTGCCCAACTCCCAGCACTTCAGAGCCGGTCACCCGACAACCCCATGGGCACCCCATTCCACAGATGAGACAGCGGAGGCCCCAGCACTGCCCTTCTGGCACGCCCGCCCCCGAGGGCCCCCAGGGTCTACTTCTGACAGGGAGGGGGTGCCTGGCTGAAACCCTCAGCCGCGGTGCTCCTTTACATGTTGGAGGTGCGCATACAAGGATGAGAAGTGGCCTTCCCACTGCAGAGCGTAACCAAACAGCGCTGCCTCTTCCCAGGCTGCCCACTGCCCAGCAGGGGTTCACAGCTCCTCATTGGCTCTGTATTTTAGCTGAATCGCTTAATTGGCATGTGTTCTACATCCCCATAGAGCGTTTGCAGCAGAAACGAAGGTGACGCTTCCGCCCGGGCTGGGGTCCCTCTGCTCCCCAGACAGTGACGCCCCTCTCTTCTCCCCCAGTTCTTCCAAAGCGGCTCCAAAAAGCAGAGTGTTTAATAAGCTGGAGCTGATGTGCAGGCCAAGGGCGGGAGCCCCGAGCGCAGGCACGGACTGTCCACACAGCCACCGCTCCTGGGCCCACGTGGCCCCATGGCAGGTCGCCTTACTGTTCAGGTGCCACACACTAGTGGGACATCTGGCGGGACACGCTAGGGTAGAGCAGCCCTGGACAGGGTGCCAGGTGCTCATGTGTGACATGCTTCAGAGCACGACTCCCATGTCCTGGCGCTCAGGTGTGCAAAAGGCACACATGAGCCACGAGAACATGCCCAGCGAGCGCTGCCCACGCCGAGGACTGGTGCCACCTGGGCTTCCCCGGGCGTCCCCTGGCACACCTCCGGCCACATGGCTACGACCCAGGGCAGGGGTCAGCACCGGCTGCCCAGCAGCTCAGACCTTCCTCGCTGCCACGCTCAGGTGGCCTGAACAGAACATCCTGTCACCTTCCGCTCACGCACAGACCGCGGATCCTGCCTACTTTTTCAGTTTGCAGCTGCTCAGGCCTTTGCAGGTGACGGTGCCCACTGGGAGCCCGGCCCAGGCCAGGGGGAGGGACCGGCTCTCCTTGGCCCCCAGTAGCTCTGCAGTCAGGGCCTGCTGCTGGGCAGGGGCCAGCCCACCCCAGCCTCCAAGCGCCAGGCCACACTGACCCTGAGCCTGCTGGACCCCTGGATGGAGGGGGGGCCGCCTGAGTGAGAAGAAGGGCCAGGGCGGTTTCACACCCTCCTTCCAGCAGCCCCCCGGCCGCCCCTCGACCTGTGTCTCTGTTGCACAGTGGAGACTCCGCAGCGATCAGGAGGGACACCCCCGCCCCCAGGGGTGACTTTGGCCCAGCCCTGGGTGCTGGAACGTCTGCTGGGGGCACAGGCTCAGCAGCAGGGCTCCCTGCCCATGAATTTTTCATGCCTTTGTTTGGGGAGTGGGAGAGGCAGCCTTCCTCAGCGCTGCTGTGACGCAGCGGTAATTAACGTTCGCCCTGAGAGCAGAGCAAGGCCTGTCTCTGCGGCTGCTGAACAGCCGTGTCAATTTGTGGAGGCCCGTGAGCCGCCCTCGCCCCAAGCAAGTAGCTGCCCAGGTTTCTGGAAGGGTCTCGGTGACGGAGGCCAAGCTCTCCAGACCTGCTGTGCAGGTGCCCCCAGGGAAGCAGGCATTGTCCGGCGACAGTGTCTGTGCCCAGGCCCGTGGATGGCTCAGGTGCCTCCAAGGGCTGGTCGGGTGATATGGAAGAAGGGGCCGGGGCACATCACGGTGACGGCAAAGGTGACAGTGGTGATGATGAAGATGACGGTGATGATGGGGGTGACACTGAGGAAGGTGGAGATGACGACGACAGCGGCTCACGCTTATGAAGCCCAGACTGCCAACCAGCTGCTGCTCTGAGCTCTCCACCCACACTGACTAATTTAACCCCAAGCCACCGCAGCACGAAGGCCCCCGTCTTGGCAGACGAAGAACTGAGGCTCAGAGAGGTGAGACGAGCAGCCACCATTATCGAGAGTGAAGGCAGGACGGAGCCCCGGGCTCCAGGACCCACCGGGGGGGCTATGTCCCCCGCATGCGACAAGGGCCAGCACTCAGGCCCTGGACGTCAGGAGAGGTGGGGAGGGGGCCCAGCGGAGCCCTGCCTGGCACTGGGCAGGGCTGTATGTGGCATGTGGTTCCGCATTCTCAGTAAGACACAGGGTCTCATGAGAAATCTCCAGATTTTTAAATATTGGCAGTGAATTTTCTTTTTTTTTTTTTTTTTTTTTTGCGGTACGCGGGCCTCTCACTGCTGTGGCCTCTCCCATTGCGGAGCACAGGCTCCGGACGCGCAGGCTCAGCGGCCATGGCTCACGGGCCCAGCCGCTCCGCGGCATGTGGGATCTTCCCGGACCGGGGCACGAACCCGTGTCCCCTGCATCGGCAGGCGAACTCTCAACCACTGCGCCAACTGGGAAGCTGGCAGCGAATTTTTTTTTGAAAATTAGGCCAGTTAGGCCAAACAAAGCCTCATCCAGCTCATGGCTTCTCACGCTGTGTCTCAAGGCCATGTCCACCCATGGATGGGTCCCTCGTCACATCACGTCCGTGAATGACACGCAGTTAAGCCTTGGGCATCCCCACGTCACATCTATTAGCGTGAGTGACACAGTGGCCTGGGACGTGGAAGAGCTGAGCTTTGGGGCTTTGGGATGCGGGACCCTGAGCTCACATCTGCCTCTGACCTACACGGGGTGGTCTTGAGCTCCCAGCGGGGTGCCTCTCCCCAGCCACTCATTAGAGTCACCTGGCCCAGGCTTCAGGCTGACGGGGTCTGAGGTCCCTTGGGTGAGCTGAGGCGCACTCAGGACTGTTACCCTCTGGGCTGACTGAAGGATGGGCAGAGGGGCTGGTCCTGGATGAGTAGGCCTACTGGTTCATTGTTTGCTGGCTCGACCAGGCTGGGAGGAACTGGTAGGCAAGTAGAGGGGTGTGCTGCCTCCTGAGCAGGATTGGAGCTGGGGGCGAGCAGGGAAGGGTAGAGTTGATACTGGGCTCTTATCTGGGCCAAGGAGTGCTCCCTTCCTGGTCACCAGCCATCAGGGTCAGGCAAGAGCTGGCACTTCCAGGGCTGAGAGACACCTCCCTGAAACTCTCAGGTTTGGGCCTTCAGCCATTCCAAAGGGGAAACCCTCATTCTTGGCCTAGTTGGAAGACAATAATAATCTTGAGTGGTGATGGTGGTGGTGGCGGCGGTGGTGAAAATACAGCCACACGGTGTATCATGATGAGCGCACACCCAGCACTGTCCTAGTGCTTTGCATGTATTCACTCATATAAGCTGTACAACGATCCTGTAGGTGGGCTGTTGGCTCTGTTTTACAGAAGCGTAACTGAGGCACAGAGAGGTCGTGGTACTTGCCCAGGGCTGCACAGCGTCAGAGCAGGCGTCTGCTCCAGAGCCCATGTCTTGGGCTCCCACCATACCCAGCACATCCCTTGGGGCCTAGGGGCTGTCCCCTGCTCTGTGGACTCCCCGCCTAGACCCGCACCCACACCAGGATGACGCCCTCCAGGACCCGCCCAGCCCAGCGCAGCCCCGTGAAGGTCGCCCCACTCAGGCAGCTCCCACAAGACAGATGGGGCTCTTTTTCTCTCTTTGTCCTGATTAATTGCCTCATTCAATTCCGACTCTATTGCAGTTCAACGTTAATTCAGTGGGACTTAACGTGAATTCATTTGCAGTGCAGCCTGAAAACGGTGAGCTGTTTGCTTAATTATAGGCTCCGTGGCCTCGCTGGAAAGCACCCTCACCCCCTCCTCGATGTCAGATCATTTAGCTGTCACCAGTGGCACCGTCCGAAAGCGCAGAAAGGATGAAACCGGGCCTGGGGTGGAGAAGGGCCAGGCCTAGGGGTGCTTCCAGGCTGCCCAAGGGACAGGTGTGCTGCGCCCGAGGCCCGGCCCCCTGACGGTCTGGTGGGATTGCAGTTTCCACCTCAAGGGCTAGTTAGGCATAAAGAGGCCTGATTGGGGGTGTCTGGCAGCTCGGCTAATTCTGCAGCATCAGAGGGGTTCCTGTCCCCCACAGCCCCCAGTTCCCCCCACCCCTCCCTCCTGGCACAGAGAGCGTCCGGAAGTGCCGGTCATGTGGCCGCACAACAAAGCTCAGTCCAAGCTCGCTGCGCAGTGAAGCTTTGCACGTTCTGGCCACTCGCCTTTCCAGCCTCATCTCCCACCTCCCCTTCTCGCCTTCCTGCTCTGTCTCTGGGTTTCAGCCACCCGGCTAGAGCCAGCCAGCCATGAGGGGTGGACCTGGCCTCTCACCGTGGTTGTACGGCCAGGAGACTGGGCCCGTGGTCCCTTTTGCCATTTGTGAAGGGACACCCGCCCTGGAGGTCTTGGGCCAGGCCCTGCAGGGTGCAGTGCGAGGTTGGGGGCCAGAGGGTCCGCGGGGCTGCTGTCAGCCTCAGGAAGATCCCCCCTGTCCCCAGGGTCACTCTCCGCCTGATAAAGCACACGCAGGCTGCCCCAACTCGGCGAACTCTGTCATTGGACCCACCCCGGCCCTCGCCCCAGGGCGCGGAGGGCGTGTGCCGGATCGCAGATGGGTCTGGTGGAGGGCCCCACAGAAAGAGCACGTGTCTGGAGCACCTCCTCATGTCTGCCTGGGGCCCATCACCCTCCTGTGCGTCCCGGGGAGATTTATTTTCAGCAACATAATTCACTTGACATAAACGTGTCACAATTACAGTTGCTGGGGAGAGATTCTTTATGGTTTATATTCTTTTAGGGGGAAAATTGCTGTGGTTTCTTTTTAAAGCTCTGCTCACTGAAAATGGAAAACAAGGATTTGTTTGCACGATTTTCACAATCTTCCCTTAACCAGCTGCGCTACCACGTGGGGCGGATTCTGCTGGGGCACCTGCAGGGAGGGCGGGGGAGCAGGTGGCCCCCACCCCGCCAGGCAGCACCTGCAGCACAGGCTGTCCTGACTGCTTGTCTTCCACGGGTCCCAGCTCTCACTGCCCCCCGCCCGCCCTGCGGCCCCTTCAGGCCACCCGAGGCTGGGCCTCTCTGTCTCCCTGCCCAGGCGGTGCCCAAAGTCCCTCCCCTGAGCCCTGGTCCTTCGGCCTCGTAAGCAGCCAGGGGTCCCTCGCATCTCACCGCGGCACCCCCGCTGCCTGGAGAGCTCAGCACCTGGGAGGGAGCCTGAGGGGGCGGGGGGCTGCTCCACGTGTTTCCTGGGGTTACCGGGTAGCTCGGGCCTGCTGGGGCATGCCGGTGCTGGCCTGCATCTGCCCGGTCACGTGCACTCCTCTGTCTCACCTCTGCCTCGCCTACCCCCACAACCGGCCCCCTGCCCGGGTCCTATGGAGCTCCCATCCAGGGCTTGCCTAGGCCCCCAGATCCCTCCCGGCTCCCGGTGCCTGGGCCCCTGGTCCTGCTGGCTGGGGACACCCCCATCCCAGACCTGAGGCCCCGAGTCGGGGCGTGGGGCAGCCAGAGCCGCCTCCTCTGGCCCTCCCCACCAGCCCAGGCCCCTCCCACACTCTCACCTTCTCAGCCCCTAGCACCCGACCTGCCTCTGGGGCGCTGACTCACCTCTCTCTCTCTCTTCCCCCCACTGCAGTGTGACAGCGAGAGCGACGGGGATGACAAGGTAAGCCTTCCACCCCCTCACCTGCCCCTCCTGCTGACCTGGACACCAGGCAGAAAGGTCATGGTTCTCCTGTGGGGTGTGCGGGTGACTGTCGCCTCCCCGACCTGGCTGAGGACCAGATGCGGTAGACGTCCACGCTGGGACCTGGGACGCTGCCCGGGCCCCTTGGGACTGCAGGACCGGGCCCCAGCTCCTGGCCTGTCAGCAGCTGTCTCAGTCCAGGGTTCCCTGGGATGGGGGAGCCGTGGGCAGAGCGGGGGCCACACTCTGTTGCGTTTCCATGCTGGGGGCCGTAAACATCACCCCAAAACAGAGACTTCCGCTAATAGCAACAGCGCCTGGCCCCTCGCAATTCCCTCCTACCCCCCGCTTTTCAGGAACAATGAAGTTTCTACTAACTCGGGATTTATGCAGTGGGAGAGTTAGCACAGGGACAGCCGAGGGGCCTCCCGGAGGTGCCGGCATCCTTCTGCGTTCCTTTCCGCAGCTCCTGCCTTGGCCCTTGGGGTGCAGGAGACCTTGGTCCTGGCCATCTGCAGGGCCCTGTGTGTCCTGGGGGAAGGGGAGGAGCTCTTGGCTCAGCAGTTACTTGCAGAGCACCTACTGTGTGCTGAGCTCTGTGTGGGCAGGGATGCAGCTGGGGGCGCCACTCGGGACTAGCTCTCAGGGGCAGCGCCCAGCAGCAGCAGGCACAGGCGTGAGACCCAGCGGGTGCAGGCGCCTGGCACTCACCGCCCCAAAGCCCTGTGGGGCAGGGACTGTCGCCATCTGATGTAAAAGTGGAGACCGAGGCACAGAGAGGGTAAGGAACCTGCCCGAGGTCACACAGCTGGAACCCGGGCAGGCTGGGCACGCCGTCCTTGGTGAACGAGCTAGCAGCCCACCTGAAAGGCCTTCGGTGGTGAGACGGCAGGAGGTGGCCGCGCCGCTGTGGTGGAGCCCCTCGTCCTCGGGGTGGGGCCCCCCGGGGGTGGCGCTGGGCACCAAGGAGGACAAGTGTCCAGGCAGCGGGGCCAGTGTGCATGAGGGCTCTTCGTGTGAGGCGGATGGAAGGGCAGCTGAATACCGACTGGCGTCTAGGCAAGTTTCTGTGAACTGGAACGTGGTCCCGTCGGGGGGTCTGTGCCGTGTGAGAGCCTCAGTTGCTGCCTCTGTGGTGTGTCCTGACCTGCGTGGGCAGGAGCTGTGAACGGACAGACGGCCAGCCCCCCTCGTACAGGCTTCACGCTCAAGCACAGAGCAGCCTATGAGCAAGTGTGGAAAGAACCCAGGCCGGCTAGCAGGGTGCTCAGGGTCAGGGCAGGCCTGCTGAAGATGCCTGGGGTCCGGATGACCAGCCTCATGAGGTAGAGCACGGGTCTGGGCTGGGCAAGCGTTCATCCCACGGGCCGGGAGGGGGCAGGAGTCGCACGGTGAATGGAGGAGGAACAGGTGTGGGCGGCTGAGGCTGGGGGTGCGCCGCCCAAGGCGAGGGGCCCAGAAGGTCTGTGTGGAGTCCTTGCTGTGGTCTAGACCATCCGGGGAAGGTGGCCAGAGGGCAGGGCAGCTAGGAAGTGTCTGTGGTCCCGAGTGCTGCCCCTCAGCCGTCCTGTGGGTGGACAGGGTGTCGGGCCGCCGGTGGGCACTGGGACAGGTGCCGCGTTTCCGCAGGAGCTGTCACTCCTGATGTCTTTTTTTTATATAGAAATTTATGTATTTATTTTGGCTGCATTGGGTCTTCGTTGCGGTGCGCGGGCTTCGCATTGTGGTGGCTCCTCTTGTTGCGGAGCACGGGCTCTAGATGCACGGGCTTCAGTAGTTGTGGCTCGCGGGCTCAGTAGTTGTGGTTCATGGACTCTAGAGCGCAGGCCTCAGTAGTTGTGGCTCGCGGGCCTAGTTGCTCCACGGCATGTGGGATCTTCCCAGGCCAGGGCTCGAATCTGTGTTGCCTGCCTTGGCAGGCGGATTCTTAACCACTGCGCCACCAGGGAAGCCCCACTCCTGATGTCTTTAATGTGTTAGATCGCAGCACCTGGGAAAGTGCTGCGCTGGGCCATCACCTTCAGCACCTCCTTTAATTGCAGATCTGCAGGAAACGCTCTCTGAGGCCATGGGCTGCTTTGAGGGGGTGTGGGGAGGGGCTTCTGAGACCCTGAGGCAGCTGACTGCTCTGTCCAGGGGCCCCTTGGTCAGCGCTGGGTCTGGCATGTTTCACCCTCCACCCTTGGTCCACCCCTCCTGCCGGAGCGAGGACCCTGGAGTGGAGACCAGGCGCTGGAAGGGGCCGAGCCAGGGCACAGCCCCACATGGCAGCTCCGACCAGGCACGCCGAGAACTTCTGCCCAGGGCCGTCAACCCCGGGCACCGAGGCCAGCAGGCTGTGACCGAGGGCTAGCCGGAGGCCGTGGCTTTGGCCTCCTCTGCATTCACGCCCACCCGCGCACTGGCCGTGGCCCCGAGCTCAGCCTGGCCAAGGACTGATGGGCACAGCGGGCGCGGTCACTGGGGGTGGCCCGGGAGCTCGCTCTGGTCGGGTCTGGGGTGGGGTCTGGAACCAGCAGTTCCTCCTGGCGATTCCCCGTGCAGCGTGAGGGAAGAGCCCCACTCTGAGGGTCTTTGGGAAGGCCAGGGTCCGAGTTCCAGAGGCCTCTGCTGGGAGAGACTGGCTTCTGCGCTGGGGCTGACCCCGTGGCACTTTCATCGGGCCTCGGCGGCCGGGGCTCCCCAGGAGGAGGGGCAGAGCCCAGTCTTCCCCATGGTGACTGGGCCCCGGCGTGGCCATGGCGGTGGGCCCCCAGTGGGCTGCACAGGCGATTTGGGCATGTGACCACCCCTGGCTCCGTCGCGGGCAGGCCTTAGTGGGGCCCAGGCAGGGGGTGGGAGAGAGAAGCCTCCCACTGTCGCCACCTGCCCCGTGAGTGATGGGGTGCCTCTGCTGGGCTATGGTGAGCTCTGAGTGAGCTAGCACAGGGTGACTGGGCCTGCCACTTGTGGGGCGATGGGCCCCCTGAAGTGGGCAGAGCCGGGCCATGCTGCAGAGAGCCTCTCGGCTGATGAGCCAGGGAAAGGTACAGGATTCCTCCCCGGTCACCCGAGTCTGCCTTCTCCATGAGCACATGGGGCTTCTGGGACACTAGGTTGTGTTCCAGACAGCTGGAGATGCAGGCCAGAGGCCAGGGCCGAGATTCCACACAGCTGACCATGGTGCTGCTCGGAGAAGGGGGCCTGGACGGAGCCCAAGAGCTGCCTGGTGGTGGGGAGGTCTTGGGGCTTCCCAGAGCTGCCCCCTGGGATAGGGGCCCCCTCTAGGGCCCAAGGGCTGTTCACCAACCAGCATGGACAAATCTTGGTATTTCTGCCGCCGGGACGGGGATGTGTGTGGTCAGCACTGGCTGGGCTGTTGTGACTCGCCAGGCCCTGCGTGGCTGCCTGGGCTGTAGGTCTGGAGGCTGCAGCTGCCCTCACTCTGCCCTCACCAGCTCTCCTCTGGGCGTGGCACAGTTTCCTTGCTCCCCAGCTCACATCTCTGCCCTTACCAGAAGGATGCAGAGACCTCTGTTGCCTACGCGATAAACTCCCTACCTCTGTCCTGGCTTTCAAGGTGCACACACCAACTGTCTACCACATGGCCCCGTGTCAGGGAGGAAGCTGTAATGGAACTGGACTAGAGAAGGAGTTTGCATTTCTCACCTAAAGGCCCGGATGTGGACCCTCCCGGCTGGCATGGCCTGTCTGTGGTCATCAGGCTCCTCTGTCTTTCTGCTTGGCCATTCTTGGCATATGGCTTCCTTCCTCATAGCCACCTCTTAATCCACAGAAGCAGCTGTAGCACAAGCCATCTTATCTGCTTTCCCCTTTCCCACATCATTGATCTTACAGCCTGACTGATCACCTCCTGCGTGGTGACGCAGGGATGATGTTGATGTAAAATGTACAGTGGGGCCGAAGCAGAAGGAGGGAGGGAGGGAGGGAGAGAGTGGCTGAGCTCAGAGAGGCCACATTGTAAAAAGTCATGGCAAGAAATTCAGCTTTTGATCCAAGTGTGGTGGGGAGCCACCATCCTGGGAGGTCCCTGACACACAGCCTCCCCCTGGCAGTGCTCCCCAGGGACACGAATTATGCACCAAGGGTATCACCTGCGGTCCAGACCTCTCTGTTTCCTCCATGGCAGGGACACCCGGTTACTCGAGGCTGTTTGGGTCTGAGTTGGGGTGGTGGGTATGGAGAGACCTTTGGAGCTCCTTCTGTCCTTTACCCGAGCTGGGTTTCTGGGCAATGAGTAACTTCCTCTGGGCCTGTCCAAAAGCAGGCGCAGGTCAGAGGGCCAGGGTGGACACTTGCCTGGGACCTCGGCCAAAGTTACCATCCCCCGCCTTCCCCACCCCCTAGGGCAGGGAGAGCAAAGAGAGGCGTCCACCCTCTGCCGCACGCCGGGGCAGAGCCCTGCCTTTCCGAGGCCGCGAGAGCACAGGTGGCAAGGAAAACACCGTCCGCTGACAGCAGTGCCCTGGCCTCCCCTGGAGCCTGGCCGCGAACAGGCTGAACGAAGCTGGGACAAGCCTGACTTGTCACACTTCTTGGTGCACAGCAGACTGGAAGCAGCGGCCAGAAGCCCCCCGGGCTGCGGAGACCCAGCTGGGTGTGCAGGCGGGGCGGGAGAGTGAGGGCGGAGCCCCGTGCGCGGGGGTCTGTGGGAGCTGACTCCACACCCGTGCTGGGCGCTGGGGATGGCGTGCCAGGCAGGCAGCCCCAAGGAAGCCTCCTCCTGGGCAGGGCGGCGGGAAGACCAGGGCTCCGTGTCTCCTGGCCGGTTTGCGCCCCCGCGCCCGCCAGCGTCTGAGGTCAGGGTCTGAGGGCAGCTGCACCTCCAGGGCCCACGGCTGCCCCTCCTGCCCTGCTTGCCTGCCCGGCCCCGGGCTCCTGCCGGCCCACCCGCCCCTTGCCCACCGGCCTTGGGCTCTGCCTCTTGGCTCGAGGTGCGGACATGCTGAGGACGGTGTGCCTCCCAGACAGGGACAGTCGGAAACCTGCGAGGCCTCTCCAACCAGCCCAGCCCCGGAGGCTGACGCGCAGACTTAGGGACAGACAGACAGATGGAAAACCTCTCCGCCGCCTCCCCTTCTGCGGGACCAGGCCCTGCCCCGGGGGCAGCCCACGCCCGGGATGCAGGCCCCCCGCCCCCTGAGACGCTCCCCTCGCCACAGAACCCCTACATGCTTCCCCACGCCCCACCCCGGCCCTGCTCTGGGCGCTCAGTGCTGGCGGGGAAGGCGGCCTGAGCTGCCAGGAGGCTCCGGAGCCGGGCGGCCAGATGGCTGCGGTTGGTGTCTAACTGTTGTTTTATTGGAAAAATACGGGGTGAAAAATTGTGTGGGGCTCGTCAGGCAGCCTGCTGGTCCGGGCCGGCTGCCGTCTGCCTGAGCGGCCCAGCCAGCACCCAGCCCTCTCTTGAGGGGTGTCTGTCTGGCCTGCCCACCAGGCTCGCCCCTCCAGCCCGCCAGGACGTGCTCCCCGCACTGGGCTGCGGGAACAGGCAGGGCCGGGGATGGGGCCGTCAGGTGGCTGGCCGGAGGGCCGGGTATCCTCCGAGGGCAGCCCTGCAGCCCCGAGCCTCGGTCTTCTCTTAGGTAAGCGTTGCGAACGGGGGTTGTGGCGGTGCCTGTGGCCCGGGGTGGAGGCTGGGGCTTGGGGGGTCAGCACTTGCTGCTGAGATGGCCGGGCGGGCGTCCGCCCCCCAGGCCCCGGGTCAGCCTCGCTGCTCGGGGCCCTCGGTCTGCAGTGAGCACGGACGCCGGTCCAGGCGCTGACGCCTGATGCCTGACGGGGGCCTCCTCTGAGTCCCCGCCTTCTCGCCTCTGACACGAGGCTCACTGGACCCACCCCTTAGGTCCCTGTGGCAGCAAGGAATGGGCACGACAGCCCGACAGCAGCTCCGCGCGGCGCCCGGCGTGCGTCCCTGCCGCCCGTCTCGGGGCAGCTCCCTCTGCATCCCGGGCCCCGCTGGTACTTGCCTCCCACGCCACCGCCGCCGCCCCCAGTTCCCGCAGGACGCCCCTGCTTGCCCTCGGAGCGTCCCTGTTCACAGAGGTTTCCTCCGTGTGCCGGCCCGGCCCGCTCCCGAGAACACCTTCCCGTAGTCTGTAGGAGGTGCACCCGTCTTCCTCTCTCCCAGCCGCGGGCCCCCCTCCAAGGCCGGGTGCTGGGGGGACAGAGGTGCAGGGAGCTGGTGCTCCCCGGTGCAGGGGGTCCTACACCGGTGACCTCACCAGGGTGTCCTCACGGGGGCTCCGGGCTGTGCACCGTGACCTAGGGCTGCTCCAACCAGAGCGTGTCTTCCCACGGGGCTGCCCGAGGAAGAGGAAGGGCCTTTGGCGGTTTGCTCACTGAGGGTCCCAGGCAGGCACTGGGGCGGCACATAGGTCCCAGCAAGGACCACGATCTGATGACTGAAATGTAGCCCGCGCCTCCTGGGCCCTGCATGCGTCAGCTCATTCCGCCCCAGATAACCCTCTGAGGTGGCATCTGTCCTGCAGCCCCACCCTCAGCGAGGAGCCCAAGGTACAGAGTGAGGATCTGCCAGGACCGGAGGCCTCAGGGGAGTCAGGTACCGTCAGGCTACTGCAAGAGTCCCAGCAGGCGAGGGCGGAGGCCTGGGCTGTGGAAGCAGGGGTGGGAGAGGCGCTTGTGTGCTACAGCTGCTGTAACAAATTACCACAGACTGGGTGGCCTAAAACAGCTCAGGTTTATAGTTCAGGAGGTCAGAAGTCCAAAATGGGTCTCCCTAAGCCAAAACCAAGGCGTCAGCAGGGCTGGTTCCTTCCGGAGGCTCCAGGGAGAACGTGGTTCCTTGCCTGGCCGGCTTCTGGAGGCTGCCGTGTTCCTGGGCTCGTAGCCTCCTCCCCTCGTCACTCTGACCTCTGCTTCTGAGGTCACGTCTTCTTCTCTGACTCTCCTGCCTCCCTCTTATGAGGCCCCTCGTGATCACGTTGGGTCCATCCAGGCCCACTAGGGCCTGTGGGCTGGGACGCTAGAGCCCGCTGATGCCTTCGGGAACCCACTGCTCCCCTGGGACGGCCCTGGGCGCATGGGGGGCCGCAGGATGCCACGGGATAGAGGTAGGGGAGGGTCTCAGTCTGGGAGGTGCTGGGTCTGAGGAGCCTGAGGGGTGTCCCAGCATAGGTGAGACAGGTGTGATGGCCGCCAGGGACAGAGAATGGGGGGTGGGCACCGACCCCAGGGGCCCCGTCCACGAGCGCCGTGTAGCGTGAGGCCCGGCACGGCAGCGAAGATGGGAGTGCCTGCTGTGCTCAGCAGAGAGCTGGGTGCGGAGAGTAACTTCCTGCTGGGGTCGCACAGACCTGAGTGCCGGCGGGACTTGCACCTGCACCTTCCATCTGAATGGGGACGCTGAGGCCGAGGAGGAGCCGGGTGGCTGGAGGAGAAGGCAGGAAGACCTCCACGGTGGGGGCCAGCTGACCCTGCTGCCTCCCCTGCCCTGGCCTTTCCAGAACTAGCTGAGCAGGACCCCGGGCAGCTCCCGCATCCACCTCCAGGTCTCCCCGGGCTCCCGCAGGGATGCACCGGGCTGCCTGGGCGCTTACAGGAGGTTGTCCTCTGGCCCTGGGGTGTCCATACCCCTCTGTGCCTGGAGGGGTCGTAGCACCTTCAGACGACACCTGCCCTGCTAGCCTCGGAGGGGGCCTCACTGGGCGGGGGCGCCAGGGGCCTGGTGCAGGCTTGCGAGGTGGGTGGCCCTTCCCTGGGGGAGCCGTGGAGTGCTCAGGGCGCAGGCAGAGGCCAAGCACGCAGAACAAGCAGATGCTTTCGGAAATGGCCAGAGCTTGAGGGCCAGTCAGGTGGCTGGGGCAGGGGTCAGAGGGCGGCCGAGACCCCCCACCCCGTCCCTGCACGCCCCGGCCCTGCCACGGCGCAGAGCTGGATCCGCGCCACAACGGCGCTGTGCCCCCGGGTCCCCAGCAGGACCGGAGGCGCTGCCCCGAGAGGAGGGGCTTTGCCGTTGCTCTGGCTGAAGAGAGCCAGGCCTCCGTGGCCTTCGTGCAGACACAGACGCGGCTGGGGACAGGCAGCCACCGCACGTCCCTGCCCTGCGTCGCGCACGCGCGTGCTCCCACGCGCGCACACGCACGCCTTCACACCCGCACACGTGCGCGTGTTCGCCCACGGAGTGTCGCACACGCGTGCACTCAGCGGGCACTCGCGTGTGCACATACACGGGTGCGCTCAGTGCCCACACGCCCCTCCTGATACCTGGAGCTCATGGCTTCTGCATTAGACACCGGCGGAGAACCCACTCCCCTCAGGGATGGGCTGGTCAGTGAGGCCCAGTGGTTTCAAGGACCATGAGTGCCCAAGGTGGTCTTAAGAATGATGTTTGAAGTGAAGCTGTGTCATTACGGGAAGACAGGCTCCTCCAAGGTCAGGCTGTGGTGGGAGAGGAGCCGGGGGGCACACTGAGACCTTGACCATGACCTGATGGTCAGACCCAGGGGCTTGGTCTGGACCGGGAGACAAGGCCGGGCTGGGGCTGGAGAAGCTCCTAGCTGCTCCCGCTGGTTCCCGGCGCTGGCCCAGCCCTCAGTTGCCACCAGCTCTCCCCACCGCCACTGACTCCAGGAAACTTTTACTGCCAGGGGTGGGGTCTCCAGGTAGCTGGGAGAGACTGGGTGCAGCCCGGCTGCTCATCTGGAGGAGACATGATGATGGAGTGTACCTTTGGGGCCCCGAGGATTCAGCTGCTCAACTGGGGGAGGTTGCCTGAGCTGGCGCACCAGGGTCACCGCCCCCAGAGCTCCAAGCTCCGTAACCACTGCCAGCTAACATCTCCAGTGGGAGGGCCCCTGTCCCCACCTCTGGAGGGGCCCCACCACCTACCCCCTGTCATCCCCATGCCTGCTTGTCACTGCAGCTCCTAGCCCAGCTCCCTGTGCCCCACCCAGCCCTGTGGCGGATCCTACAGAGGGGTCTTTTTAAAGACCTCATCGTCCGTCTCCTCCTCAGATCCCACACACATCTCTTCCTGTTGCTCAACACAAATGCCCAAGCTCTCTCATGGCCCTCAAGGCCCTGTGCCCCACCCCACCTCCCTGGCTGGCCCTGCCAGGTTGTTCCTGCCTCAAGGCCTTTGCCCTGGCTGTGGCCGCCCCAGAAGACTCTTCCTTGAGCTCCCCTCAGCTTAGCCTGGTCCTTCTCATGTTTCAGGTCTCAGCTCAGACGCCCCTCATGGGAAGGCTGCCCCAGCTGCCATTCAGATCAGTGCCCGTCACTGCTTTTCACATTGCCCTTTACTGTCTGTCCACCCCATCTGCACTCGTATTACCTGTCTCCCTGTGTATGGCCCTTCTCTCCCACTAGGCTGTGAGCTTGACTCAGGCCTGCCGGTGGGGCGGCTTGTTCTTCTGCATTCCATCCCCTAGTCGGGGTCCTGGCTGTGAGTGTAGTTGAGAGTGGCTGCGGTGACAAGTCACCGACTCGGCAGCTGAGCACTACACTGTTCTCTCTCAGTCTGGAGGCCAGAAGTCCCACAGGAGTGTCCCCGCGGGAGTCAAGCTGTGGGCTGGGCCGGCCCCTCTGCGGTTCCAGGGAGAATCCCTTCCCGGCCTTTCTGAGCTTGTAGAGGCGCCCACATGCCTGGCTTCCCGGCCCCTTCCTCCATCTTCACAGCCAGAGGGCAGCGTCTTCCCGTCTCTTCTCCCACTAGTAAGGACCCTGAGATTAAGCTGTGCCCATGGCATCGTCTCCCCATCTCCGGGTCAACTGACCAACCTTAATTCCACTTTGCTGTGTAAGGTTCACAGACTTCTGGGCTTAGGGCCCTTTTGCTGCTGACCCCAGAGGGGTAGATCAGGACACCCCACTGCATGAACACCTTTCCCCTTCGCTGCCAGAGGCCTTGGAGCTGGGCCAAGTGCAAGAGCTCACACCCTGCTGGGGCACGGTGCAGTGGGCACGGGGGCACATGGGCCTGCAGACACCCACCCCTGAGGTACAGCCACCCCCCAGCGGGGGAGTCAGGGTTCTCCTGCCAGAATCCCACGTCCCAGGACCAGTCTCTACTGCTCTCCTAGAGGAAGAGCACATCTTGGCTAAACCCACGGACCCCAGGGTCAGACTGCCGGGTTTCCAATCCCAGCCCTGCCACATACCAGCTCCGTGGCCTCCAGCGTGTCACCTCACTTCTCTGTCTCAGTTTCCTCATCAACAAAACGGAGATGACAATAGTATGTCCTCAAAGGATAGGCGTGAGGGCCCAGTGATTTCATGGTTAGAAGCCATTCAGCGCGGTGCCACATATGTGCTGTTTTTATGGCAGGAAACAGGGTTTCGTGGTATGATGTTTATGGGGGCGGGGTAAGGGGAATATATGTAATTGGTAAATAATTCAAACAGAACAAAAGGACTTAAAAGCCCCACCTAGAGGCTGGCACCGTTGGCCATTTCTCTTTTACGGCTGGAGATTAACTGTGGGCTGTGTAAGTGCATGTGTCTGCCTGTGTTTTGCCGCCTTTAGAAAAGGGAGCGCTGGCCCAGTGCCCGAGGCTCTGGAGCTGTGTCCCAGGGTCCCATTTGAATGGCTGCGAGCTTCCCCGCTGAATGGACCCGCCTCTGATCACCCAGCTTAGGGCAGGCGTATGCAGGCCCTGAATCTGGGCTCTAAGCTGTGGGTCCCTGGATGCCTCGCCAGAGCTGACCTCCTGGTGCCCCTAGCCCCACAGCAGCTTAGAGGTGGGCTCTCAAACTCCTTCCAGGAGCCCCTCGGCCCCCTTACTCTCCGTGGATTGTTTTACAGCAAGTTTCATGATTGGGAGTTGTGCTGCTGGCGTCCTGGTGTTGCACCTGCGCGCTCTGGAATGTTAGGTGCCACCCCGTGGGCCTGGATCCATGTGGGGCATATACTCGGCCTTCTCAAGGGGCGGTTGTTCCCCCTGGATCTGAACTCGGTTTGAGCCCACGGAGCGGCCAGGTGGCTCCGGAGTAGTGGTCAGGGTTGGCGTGTACTCGCAATTACAGTAACTAGTTGGACCCCTTCTCCCACTTTGCATCCCCATTTCGCAGATGGTGAAACTGAGGGCGGAACTTACACCGGACAGATGTGGGGGCTCTGTTGTCCTTCCTTCAAGTCCCAGCTCCTCGACCTCGCCGCTCCGTGACTCAGTTTCCCCCCCTGTAAACTGGGCGTAGGAGCCATCCATATTCGTTGCTGTGAGCGTCGGAGGAGCCGGCCCATACAGCGTTCGGTACAGCTGGCACCGCGCTCTCTGACCTGGTGACGGGGATGGGACGGCGAACGCTCGAACCCAAGTCCGCGGCCCCGTGCGGGCAGATCTGCGTCTCGGGGCTGGATTAATCGGGCCTGCCCGCGCCCCGCCCCCGCCCCGCCCCGCCGCGCTCCCTGGCCGCCGCCTGCGCGCCAGCCAGCAGTGAGCCTTCCGCCGTCGTCCCCGCCGCCTGTGGGCCCTGCGCCGCGCCCGACGGCGTCTGGGAGCCCAGTGCGCACCGAGAGCCGCCCGGAGCGCGCCGAGTCGGCGCGGCGGACATGCGTGCCCCGCGCGCCCCCGGCCTGGGTTCCGGCTAGGCAGGGCGCCACGGGAGAGGGGCCACCTCGACGGGCCGAGGCTGGCGGTGGCCCGCGTCCATGCCGCCTAGCTTCGACTCCGGCTCCGGTACGGGGACTAGCGGCGGTCGCCTGCAGAGCGCGCCGGACCCGGGGCGCCCGCGCGGTGAGTGAGCGCTGGTGGCTGCGGGGAGGAACTCGGGACTTCGGGGGCCGGGGTTGAGAGAGCAGCCGCCCCTTCTATAGGAACGGGGAGCGGGAGAGGCCCCCGGCGCTCTGCTCACTCCGCCTCTCACAGGAGCCGGACGCGCGGAGACCCCACGTACCTCCGCCTGCGCCCCTGGGGCGCACGTGGCGGCAGACCCGCAGAGAGTCCTGGGCCTCGGCCAGGGCGCTGGGGGGCCCGCGGCGGAGGCGGGGCAGGGCGCTGGGGGACGCGCGCCTTTGTCTGCGCCCTGGCGCGGGCTCGGCCGCCCGGGTTCCCGGCCGCCGCCGCGCTCACCTGCCCGGAGTTCGAGCTCTTTGTCTGGGGCGGGGCGCGGCCGGCGGAGTCTGTGCCGCGTGTCTGGGCCGAGGCTGCCCCGTAGGTTGGGTCCCCGCAAACAAAGCGCGCCTTGACCTCCGCCCGCGGCCGGGATTGCGTATCTCCGGGGAAAGAGTGCTGACCCTGATACTCTCTGTACGGAGCGGGCCCCTTCCACGGGGACCCTGAACTTGCAGCCCAGGGATCTCCAACCTGCACTTTGGCCTGAAGTGACCCTTTCCTTTCACACCTACACCGGCTCAGTGCCAGGATTGGAGGGTGCCGGCGCTGCCTGGGTCAAGTCTCAGTGGATAATCCTCGAGAAGTTATTAGCACAGATCTGGTGGTTGCGCTAGGGCTGCCCACCCGCCTTGGGTCAGCTGGCTGGCTCCGGACCCCTTGTCCTGGAAGGGAAAGAACCGAGGGACCTCGACCTGGGTCAAGTCCCAGCAGGGGTGGCTTTGTGCCTGTGCTGGGAAGGGCTGGAACCTGAGCCACGGCCTCAGAGGTCCTGGGAGCTAAGGGTGCCTGTGGGTGTTTGTTGAGAGCCTTCTCCAGTGGGCCTGGCTGTGCCTGGCCCGGTATCCCGGCCCTTGCCGTGCGGTGGAAGCCTGCCAGGTCCCTGCCCACGACCCCTGTGGGGACTTGGATCCCTCAGCTTCCCTGATCAAACTTTAACTTGGGCAGTGTGGCTGGGAGGACCGGACGGACAGGGGACAGTGGCCTTGCCACCTGCCTCCCTCCTTTGCCCGGGTGGCATTCCAGGGCTCGGCAGGGCCAGGGAAGACGCTCCCCGTCGCCGCTCCTCGCCCCCCTCCACTCCCTCCTCTGCTCCCCTTTCACTTTCCCAGTGTCTGGGGCGCCACCTCCTGGCTCTGGGGCCTTGAAGTGAACCAGAACTGGCCTGACTGGGCCTCCCGGGCAGGGCAGCGGCGGCGCCTGCAGCCTTAACTGGACTTGCCGCTCTTCCCTCCACCCCCAGTCTCGGACCGAGGGCAGTCCTGCCCCGCAGGAGCAAACGCACTTTCTCACAGTGACACCTCTACCACGTTCCTTTGCGACACCAGCCTTGGTGGGTCGGGGTGCCCTGCTGTATCAGGTGAGGGCTGGCACACACGCCGACCTGCCGTGGAGTAGCCCCCTCCCCCTCCCAGTGGCCCAGCGACCACACCCCTGGGAGCTAATGACAGCTTGCAGGCCGAGCTCATTCATTGCACCTGCTGATGGCACCCGATGAGGCACTGGGGTGGGTTGCTTGCACGGTCAGCACCACCCCCGGGCCCGGAGGAGCTGTCGGTGCCTCAGGCAATGGAGACCTTAAGGGGGCGGCCTCCGGAGAGCAGAGTGGCTGCCCCTGCTCTGGCCCATCTCATTTGGGCGGCGCCAGCCCTGCCCACTCATGCCCTTCTCCCGCTGGTGCAGGGCAGCAGGCGAAGAGGATTTAAACGTGTGCCAGTGGGGGTGGGGCACCCTCAGACTGACGGGGTCTGTGAAGGCCTGTGGGGACTTGGCCGAAGCCACTGGGTCAAGGGCCCAGACAGGCCGGCCGGCCACACCCTTTGGGGGCTGGGGGAGAAGCTCACACTGTAGTTTGGGGCAGTGGGAAGGCACTGGAGTGTTTTCAGTCCAGGGTGACTTGTTCTGGTTTGGTTTTTAAAGATACTCTTGGCTGCTGAATGGAGAATTAATTTGTGGGAGTGTTAAGGAGACCAGCTAGTAATTAAGCAGCTGTCACTCGGGCTGTGTGGCCTCAAGTGGGAGTGTCAACAGGACCCCCTCCTGGGGTCATGGCGAGGGTCCAGGCCTGTTAGGCCTGGGGTTCTTCGGGTGGGAGGAACGGTGACTCATGGGCCTCTGCGGGAGGATACAGGGCTCTGGGGGCCCCTGGCCGTAGCTCCCAGCAGAGCTGGGGCCATGCCTGGTGCAGAGTGAGCCGGCGTGAGGTGTCCCCATCCTGGCCCTGAGCGGTAGGAGGGCCGGCGCTGCTGACTCTGCCGTCCTGACCCCGCGGACCCCCAGCTCAGGTGGACCCCTCACCCACCCATCCCCGCCCACCCCCCGGGAGTCTCCTTGGGCAAGGCCACGATCCAGGCTGCTCACCACGCAGGATGCCTCGGGAACACCCTTAGGAAGAGGTAAAGCCACAGCCTCCCTGCAGAGGGCACGCCGGGGCCTCAGCTCCCTGCTCCCCTGGGCGGGGGATCCTCCGCTGGGGACTCCCGCCGGCCTGGCACCGCTGGTTAACAGACTCCCCTCTGGTGCGGGTCCGAGTCCAGCCCGAGGAGCGTGGGCCTGTGTTTTCGGGCTGCGTTCGCCACCTGTTTTCTTCCCAGTGCGGGGTTTCGGGGCGTGGTTAGGCAGGAGGCCCCAGCCCAGCACGAGTGTAAGGGGCACAGCGGTCTGTTCATGGTTCGCTCTGCACGTTGCCGTCAGCAGGCCTGGAGTGACACGGGCCCGGGGAGCCTCCGTCCAAGTGGCTCCTGCCCTTTCCCACAGACCCGGGCCCTGCCTGTGCTGGGCCTCCTGTGTGCGTCACTGTCTGGGACTCCTGTTTCTGTTCTGTTCACCTGTCAGTCTGTTCTCACCTCAGTCCCCGTCTCATGATTGACTTTCTTGCACCACAATTTACGTGCAACAAAACGCGCCTGTTCTGAGTGTACAGTTTGGTGTTTCGACGAATACATCCCACTACATACCCCCCACCAGAGTCCGACAGAGGATGTTTTCATCACCCCCAGAGAGCTCTTTCACGCTTTTTTCTTTAAGTTTTTTATTTATCATGGTGAGATACACATAACAAAATTACCATCTTAACCATTTTAAGTGTACAGCTCGGGGCATTAAATACATTCATATCGTCGTGCAACCGTCACCACCATCCAGCTCCAGAATTTCTTCATCTTGCCAGACTGAAGCTCTGTCCCCATCAAACACTAACGCCCCTCCCCTCCCCCGGCACCCACCAGCCTGCTCTCTGTCTCCATGGACTTGCCTGCTCTGGGGGCCTCATATCGTGGAAGCACACGGGATTTCTCCTTTTGCGACTGGCTTGCTTCACTGAGCCTAGTGTCCTCAAGGTCATCCACGTTGCTGCCAAGTCAAAGTTTCCTCCCTTTTTAAGGCTGAATAATATTTCATTGTGTGTATACACCACATTTTGTTTATCCAGCCATCTGTTTATGGACACTTGGGTTGCTTCCACGTTTGTTGTTTTTTTTGTTTTGGGGGGTTTTTTAAGTATTTATTTATTTGGCCCGCACCGGGTCTTAGTGGCGGCACTCGGGATCTTCGTTGCCACATGTGGGATCTTTTTAGTTGCAGCAGGCGGGCTCTTAGTTGCTGGCATGTGGAATCTAGCTCCCTGACCAGGGGTCGAACCCAGGCCCTCTGCATTGGGAGCGCAGAGTCTTAGCCACTAGACCACCAGGGAAGTCCCTGCTTCCACGTTTTGGCTATTGTGAATAATGCTGCTGTGGTCGTGGGGGGACAGATACATGTTTGAGCTTCTGCTTTCAGTTCTCTGGACGTACGCTCACAAGTGGGATTGCCGCATCATACGGTGGTTCTCTGATTGATTTTCTGAGGAACCTCCATACCGTTTTCCACAGCGGCTGCACCGTTTTCCATTCCCACCAGCAGCGCACAAGGGTTCCAGCTTCCCCACGTTGTGCTCGCCAGCCCCGGCTGTTCTCTGTCTTTCTGGATAGTGGACGTCCTGGGGGGAGGCCTCATGCCCTTTGGTGCTCAGTCAGCCCACGCCAGCAGCAACCACTGTCTGCTTTCTCCCCGAGGAAGAGGCCACGATGGGGGCATCGGGAGACCCTGGAAGCAGAGCGGTGGTGCCCAGGGCGGCGGGAGATGCGAGGATTGGGCTGATTGATAGCTGAAAGGCATGTGGTTTTTTTGGGGGCTGAAAATGTTCTAAAACAGGTTGAGGTGAGGGTTGCTCACAGCTGTGTGCCTCCAGTGGGCGTGTTGTATGGTATGTGAATCATATCTCAGCGAAACTGTTTGAAAACAACATCAGCTAGGGAGAAAAGGTCTGCTCAGAACAGCCTTACGGGCTTGCGGCCTTGAGCCAGCGGGTGGGCCACACCCTCATCCTCCCTGTCCTTCCCAAGGCCCTGCACACACAGGGGCATCTCCCCAGGAGGGGAGAGGCCGAGCGGCCCAGGGGCCCATCAGAAACGGCCACGTTCCCCCCTGAAGTGGGTTGACCCCACTCCACCTGGATACTCAGTGCATCATGGTGGCCGGGGTCCCCAGACCTGTGACGCAGCATGTCTGGGGCGTGGCAGGTGATGTCCTGCAGCCTGGGGCTGGGGGGTGGGGGCACCCCAACTCTGCTCCCCACCCCCCCGCCACCTCCAGTGCCAGGCCTAGCGGAGCCCTCAGGTTCCTGGTGCCGGCTCCGCGGGTTGGTGCCCCGATTCCCAAGTCCTAACTCCCCACCCAGCAGGGCCACGCTGAGCCCCTGCATCCCTGCTGAGCGGGGCGTCCTTGGTTCCCTGATCACAGGCCGAATGACCTGTGTCCGAGTACTTGCAGCTGGGCCTGGGCATGGTCACCCTCCTCCATGGGGGCTGTGGGCACAGAAGGATGTGTTCTGCCAGGCTGGGCGGCCCTTGTGTGCACAGAACCTGCCCAGACCTGTTTCCTGGGTGCCGGGGGCAGGGGGTGAGGGCCAGGTTCACCCCAGCGCTGTAGGTCTCTCTGGCCTCTGACCCTCCTCTCTTTCTTCCAGGCGTCTGTGGGCTCCGAGAAGCTCTTTGCCCCGGCAGCCGATAAAGGTACGTGTGTCCCTGGGCTCCTGGCCTCTAGGAAGGGACAGGACACATTCCTGAAGTCCGTGGCGGCCCCCAAGTTAGGCTGTCTTGGGTTTCAGGTGCAGAGCCTCAGGCAGGAGTTGGGTGCTGTCATTTACTGAGGGATGCAGCCCGCCCCCCCCGCCAACCCCCGGGGAAAACCCCAAGGAAACAAGGGAAGCTGAGAACGGGGCCAGCGTCTCGGCCAGAGCTGGGCAGTGCTGGAGCGGCGGTTCCCAAAGCGGGGTCCCCGCACCGCTCGGGACCGTGAGGAACGCACTTCCCCGGGCTCAGAGGCTCTGTGGTGGCCAGCAGCTCCCGGCTCGGGATGCAGCCCCGCCAGCACACCCAGGCCCTGGCCAGTGAGCCCCGAGTGGCATGGCGCAGGTACCCAGCATCTCACTGTCCCACAAAGCTCTTCTGGCAGGCACTGCTCTGGAGGGTGGATGCCTGGCCACGGTCCCATCAAGGCCAGGATAGGCCTTTGTGACCCAGCCTGTCGGCTGTGGGCTGTGGCCAGGAAGGGGGTTTCACTGGACCCAGCGCAGAGAAGGGGCCCTTTTGCTTGGAGGGCTCCCTCAGGATGTGACCACACAGGACAGGCTTTGGGGCACCCGCAGCCCTGTGGGTCCTGCTGGCCTGGTAGCCGGGCATGGCCTCTACGTGCCTTGAACTCAAGAAGCCCCTTCCTCAAGTCAGAGCATCGCAGCCGAGCAGACGCCTGCTGGGGAGTCTGGGTAAGGCGGCCCACCAGAGGCTCCGAGGAGCCAGGCACGCTCAGCTGGCCTTTCACACGGAATTAACGTAGGGCGCATCCGTTTCAACAAATGACCACAAACCGCGCAGCTTGAAACAACAGACGTCCACCTGCTCGTGGTTCTGGCGATCAGAAATCTGGAGTCAAGTGTGCGCGGGGCTGCGCTCCCTCCAGAGGCTCCGGGGGAGGGGTCCCTCCTGCCTCTTCCAGCTCCTGGTATCGCCGGCAAACCTGGGCGTCCCTGGCTTCTGGCTGCACCCTTCCCGTCTCTGCCTCCGTCTTCACGAGGCCTCTTCCTCTTCTGTCCCTTACAAGGACACTGTCACTGGATTTAGGGCCCACCCGATTCCAAGCTGATCTCATCTTGAGATTCTTAGCTTGATTACGGCTGCAAAGACCCTTTTTCCAAATAAGGTCACAGCCACAGGTTTGGAGGTTATGATGCAGCAGAGTTCAGGGAACTCTGGGCTTTGAGGTGCCCAGAGAGGTGCCTAGTGGCGGAGGGCGGGGGGTGATGAGTAGCAGTGCTCATGCTTTTCCAGTGGCAGGAGGCTCTTAGAAGGTTCCAGGCGTCTCCAGAAGGGCTGGGGCACTCGTGGTGCAGGTGGGGTCACGTCCAGGTCTGCATGGCCCATGCCTGCCTCTTCCCATTCTGATGGCTGCTCTTACTTTGTGAGGGCCTCGTGTGGAGATGTGCGAGAGACGGGAGGGGACAAAGGGCTAGCGTCCCTGGGCAGCTGTGAGCAGCAAGTGGGCTGAAGCCAGCGGTCCTCTGTTCCTGTCCTTTTTGCAGGAGTGGTGGCATTGGCCTCCTCGGTAGGTGCGTCCCTAAGCAAACAGACCCAAGGCAGAGGGAGGTGTTGCCCTAGGGAAGGAGACTTCCCAGAGGCTCCAGACCTCTCACCTCTTTGCCAGCCTGGGTCACACTGTCCTGCAGCTGCAGGGGAGGCTGTGGCCAGCTCTTCACTCAGCATGGCAGCCGCGGGGTCAGCCCACAGCCCAGCGACCTGAATTTCCACTCCTCCAGGGGACTGGGATGCTGCCCCGTGCAGGCAAAGCTGCTCACGTGGGTGGTGCTGCCCTCCGCCTGGCCGCTGGGGCTGTGACCTGAGGCCTCCCTTGTAGCAGTTTCAAAAGGAGGGTCTGAAGTGAGCAGGCGTCTGGCTCCGGCTGGCTGGAGCTCACGGCCCAAGGGCAGGCCCGCAGCTCGGAAGGGAGCAGAGGCTCTGGGCGGTGATGAGGGGGGCAGTGTTGGCCCGCAGCAGCTTCCTCCCGACAGGCAGGCGTGTCATCCGGAAGTCTCCCGCAGGGCAAGGGCCCACAGAGGGCTTAGGCCAGGGGTCACCGGGTGGGTCCCGAAGGAGCAGCCGCTAGCACAAGTGAAGCTCCTGCCAGAGGAAGGAAGGGCGACAGAATGAGCTGGGAGCCCAGCGCCCTGCCTGGCCCGGCTCCCTCGTGCACCTCCGTCTCCCTCTGTAAAATGGGGCCGGGACAGCCCCTGCGCTGGGATCTCCGTGGGCAGGAGGTGCAGGACACTCCCTGCGGGTCGGCCCTCGGGGCAGGTGGCCTGGGGGGCGGGGGTACCGAGGTGTTGTGGGCGGGAGCTCCGCGTCGCGCGTCGCCCCGTGGGAAACAGTCCTGGAGGGCATTCAGTGAGCCAGGACCCGGGCTCACTCCGGCCCCTCTCTCCGCAGGACCCACGCTGGGCGAGAAGTCCGAGGCCAAGGCTGGGGCGGCGCCCAAAGTCTCGGGCCTGGAGCGCAGCCGCGAGCTGAGCACCGAGCCGCCCTTCCTGCCCCCTGTGCGCAGCCCCGCGCCGGTCCTGCCCTCCGCCGGCCCCGCGCCCGGCGCCTCGTCCAGCCCACCCGTCAAGAAGGAAGCCCCGGGCCTGCCCCGCCTCACGCCGCAGCCGCCGCCCGCGCCCTTGCAGACCCGGGCCTCCCTCCCGACACACGTGCCTCTCCCCCCGGGCGCCTTCCCGGGCCCCGGCGCGGCAGCGCACAACGGCCTGCACAGCCTCAGGTGGGCGCGGGGCGGGGCCCGCGCAGCCGCAGGTGGGCGCGGGGCGGGGCCCGCGCAGCCGCAGGTGGGCGCGGGGCGCGCCGCCGGCCGGGCACTGAGCGCCCCTCCCTGCAGCAGGAGCAGCAGCGCCAGCAGCGGCGCCAGCCTGGGGCTCGCGAAGCACGCGTCCCTGTCGCCTCACGGGCCGGGCCCCCACCTCTCTACCTCACACTTGGCGCTCCGCTCGCAGGCCCAGCACCAGCACCACGCGGCGGCCATGTTCGCCGCGCCCCCGACACTGCCCCCGCCCCCGGCGCTGCCGGCCAACAGCCTGGTCATCCCAGGACACCCCGCCGGTAGGTCCGGGCGCCGCTGGTGGGGCAGCAGGGTTACTGGTCCCCTCCACTGTGGGATCCTAATCCCCGGGGGGAGGGAAGCGGCCCCTGGGGAGGGGCCAGCCCCCACCCAACTGGATGGCAGCCCCCCAGCAGCCCATAGCGCTAGCAGGCCACCTTGCCCAGGGCAGAGGAAGCTTCCTGCCAGGGCCTCCGATGTGTGTGCGCGCGCACACACACACACAGAGATACAGGTGCTCACACACACGTACACGGACACAGACATCCCTTGCTCCATTCTGAGCCCTTGCCAGGCCTGGTCGGGCAGTCTGAGGCAGGGGATTGGTGAAACCTGGAGCTGCTCCGTGGTCATGGCAGTGAGGGCTCCCAGGGCCTGCCGTGGCTCTTCCCATCCACCGTCCCTGGGCTGCTGGGCGGGCGGGGGAGGGGAGGAGGGTTGAATGGTGGAGGAGAGGGGCCCCAGGTGAACAGCAGCTGGCCTGGCCCAGCCTGGCCTCTCCCTCCTTGCCTGATTCCAGCAGGGGCTTCCTCACGGCCAAATCTTAGGTCACTAAGGATTTCTCTGTGGGTCTCCAATTTTTTTCTAAAATCTTGTCGGCCTAGTTTGGGTTGGGGCAGCTCAGTGCCCCAGGATGGGACCAGGAAACTGGTCTGGGGGTGCTGGGACGGGCAGGGCTCCCCTTCAGGGCTGTCTCCGGGGGCTCCCAGGGTGGCTCACGGTGTTCTCTCTTGCCTTTAGATGCCAGCCTGTTGATCTCATTCAGCCAGCCAATCATGTATTGCCAGCCTCATTCGGGGATTCTGATTGGTACTTGGTCACAGGCACCTCTCTTACCTCCACCCTGGGGCCCGCACGTAGCGAGCGGCCACCACGGCTTGGCCTGCCGAAACCGGGAGTGCCAGCAGGTGACTATCCGCCTCGCCCCGCCGGGAGCCCGTGGCCGACGTGCCTCTCTGTCTCTCTCTTTTTCTCTTGTAGATCACGAGCTGCTCAGGCAAGAGCTGAACGCGCGTTTTCTGGTCCAGAGCGCCCCCCTGGGCCCGGGAGCTCTGCTGCGGGCGGAGTTCCACCAGCACCAACACACACACCAGCACACACACCAGCACCAACACACATTCGCCCCCTTCCCTGCCGGGCCGCCCCCGACGCCGCTCCTGCCGCCTGCCGCACCCCCGCCGGTGCGTAGGCTGCGTGCCGGCGGGCGGGCGGGCGGGGGCGGCCCGGGCGCAGGACACGCAGCAGGCACACGCAGACGCTCTCTGCACGCATGCAGGCTGACACCATCCCCTTCCGTTCAGCCATCCGTCCAGCTCCTTCTCTCGTCCCCCCCCCCCACCCGCCCGCCCCGGGTCATGCCTTGAGGTTCCCCATCCTGAGCCATTCTTTCGGGCTTGGGGAGCACCGCGTGTCCACACGGCCGTGGGGCCAGTTGCACCCACATGGGGTCCTCAGTGTCTCCACTGGTAGCAGGGCGGCAGGTCCGGAGGCCCGACAGGACTGAGGGGCTACGGGAGCCAGGACTCTTCCCATGTTCCTTGTCCTCGAGGTCTCATGCCCTGAGCCAGCTGCCGTGGGGCAGGGTCCCCTCTGCTCCCACCCAGCTTTGCTTGTCACTCACTAGTCTGCCAGTGGCCTCGGTGTGTCCTGCAGCCTAACCACCAGCCTTGGGCTCCATGCCCTCGCCCCCGCCCCAGTCATGGCCACAGACACCAGATGGGCGAGTCTGCGCCTCCCGTGCTGGGACCACTAGAACAGGGAAGGCCAAGGGGCAGCACCCTCGGGGAGCCTAGGGGACAGCTGGCTGAAGGCCACCAGCCTTGCTCTGGCCACTGCCTGGCTGGAGGGCGTGGGTGGGTGCTTGAGCAGCGGAGGGTGTCCGCGTGGCCGGAGGCCTCACTCCCTGTGTCCTTCCCTTCCAGTTTGACAAGTACACGCCCAAGCTGGACAGTCCCTACTTCCGACATTCCAATGTGAGTGTCCCTGCGCGCTCTGAGCTCTCCAGGCAGGGTGAGGGGTGTGGAGGGCGGTGGGGCTGTGCCGTGCCCGTGTAGCCTCCCACCCAGTGCAGGGGTGACGGGGTGGGGACCAGAGGGCTGGGCCCGGCGTCCCTGCCCTGGGCGTCCAAGCGTCCAGCGAGGCCCCTGGAATGCCCCTCCCGCCTTCTCTTGCAGTTTTTCCCGCCCTTCCCTCCAGCCGTCCCAGGACTGCCCGCCCTGCTCCCACACCCAGGTCCCTTTGGATCCCTGCAGGGTGCTTTTCAGCCCAAGGTACCAGCTGCTCCCAGGAGGGGGGTGGGCACTGTGGGTGGGGTCTGCAGGACCGCCCCGCCCCCAGCCAGCCCTTGCCATCCCGGGGCAGCTCCAGCCGCCTCGCACGTGGTTGCGTGCGTCGTGACCCCGGGTGGCCCCCAAGGTGTCTTCACCTCGGTGCAGAACATCCTGACCCTTGGGGCCCTCTGTGCCCCATGGGGCCGGGAGAGCCTGGCTTCGCTCGTTCTCACCTCCTGCTGGCAGCGCTCGGGGTTGGGGTATGGATGGCGGCAGCACAGGGGCATCCTCGCTGCAGGAGGCCCAGGCAGGAAGCACCCCCTACGCCCCAGGACCAGGGACTGGGCTTGCTCCGCTCACCTGGCCTGAAGCGGGGCTGCCTTGGCCCTTGGGGAAGCCCCTGGCCCAGGCACGTCGATCAAGGGCCTTTTCAGAAACCTCCGGACAGGATATGGTGGGACTCCAGGCCGCCCCTAGGTGGCGCCTGGGGGCTCTCATGCCGCCTGGGCATGGGGCCTGCAAAGTCATCTCGTGCCCTGTCCGTCTCTCCCCTCAGACTTCAAACCCACTCGAGCTAACAGGCCAGGCCAGTGCTGTTAACACCCTCCTACAGAAAGCCCCCGGGGTAGGTGGCAGCGGTGCCCGTGCCTCCTTCCTTCTCTGGTGGGCATTTCCGCCGGCGTGGCTCCTCGTGGAGGCCCACATAGTCCTCTCCCCCCGACCCCCCGGGGCTGGGCTGCTTGCAGAGCCTGGGTCTAATGCTTCTTCCTCTGTCGATGGCAGGTGTCAGACCCATACCGGACAGCAGTCAGGGTGAGTGTGTGTATGCCTGCTTGCCTCACCTTGGGAGGAAGGGGCCTGGCGGGACCTCAGGGAAGGTCCAAGGCCAGGAAGGACTCTGGGTGCCTCTTGAGTGGCCACAGGGGTGCACTGTGACAGCAGGAATCTGGGGTGGGGGGGAGCGAGGAGGTCCTGGCCTCAAAGCTGAGCCCGTCGCCCGCCCTGTCGCAGAAGCCCGGGAAGTGGTGTGCCGTGCACGTGCAGATCGCCTGGCAGATCTACCACCATCAGCAGAAGATAAAGGTGAGCCTGAGTGCTCATGCTGCCGGCCAGGCCTGCGGTTCAGAGGCTGCCCCTTGCCCAGGCGCTGTGCTGGGCTGTGAGGGGTTGGAGGTGGGGAGGGGACAGGACAGCAGTGTGTGGGGAACTCAAGGCCACTTCGCACCTGGCCACCCAGGGTGACGCAGGCAGGGGTTTGGGAGGAGCTGACTCTGCGGGCCTCCCCACCATCAGTTGAGTCCTCCCAGTGGGCCGTCGGCCCCGTCCCCTTCTTCCCCCCAGGTGTCTATTAGCACTTGGGCCTGCTGTGTGCCTGGGTTTTTAGCCAGGGGCAAAGATGACCAAAAGCACTCGCGGAGCCTTCATGCTCCTGGGGGTGGGGGGGTGACAGGTGGTGAACAGGAACCCAGCTCGAGGCTGTCCCCCTCCCGGCAGGTGGTACCAGGCGCCCTGGCCAAGCGACACAGGGAAGTGGGAGACCTGGGGACCCACAGCTGGGGCAATGGGCCGGGACGGGACCCTGCCCTCGTATCGCAGAAGGGTCTCCATGCTCTCGTCTGCTGTCTCAGATAACACGTTACGGCACGCACAATACTTTCAACTCATCACGTCCTAAATATGCTACAAAGGCCCAGTCACAGAAAGGGATTTATGACGGAGTATTGTGGGATTCAACCTGCAGGTGCTCAGCCACCTAGAAGGCACAGTGAAGGAGGGGGGGCAGGTCCCCAGCTAGGGCCCAAGCACCCGCTCTGTCGCTGCTATCTCGGCAGATAGAACTCACCTAGCTCCATGCCTCCTGCGGCCCTTGTGACCCAGGGACGGGCTTCGTAGTGCTGTTTAACTTCAATAAATTTGAATCTTAATACTGAAGGTAAATTTAGCCATTGGAAAACTGGGACGACTTGGGTGTGGGATGTACGTTTCCAGTTCAATTTTACAAAATCTAAACAAAGTATTTCCAGTGAAAATGTAGCATCCAAATTGAGATGTGTTTTAAGTGTAAAACACAGCGGCTTTCAAGAAGCGCATGAAAAGGAGTGGAACACCCCAGTCAGGACCTTCCTGTGTCAGTCACACATGGCATTCGGTTATCCTGCATCTGCTGAAATGTCGTCAGGATAAATCTTACCTGTCTGTCCGCTCACTGGGCAAGGCCAGCGGAGCAGGTGGCTTCCCACCTTGCTGTCAGCTCACTGGCAGCCCCTGCGTACACTCTGTCCTGCAGATGCAGCTGGGCCCTCACAAACTGGACGCGGGCGCCAAGCTGGACTTGTTCAGCAGACCCCCTGCCCCGGGTGTGTTCGCCGGATTCCACTACCCGCAGGACCTGGCCCGGCCCCTCCTCTCCAGCTCAGGTAAGGCAGCCTGGCTCGTGGGCGCTGGGGGCTCGGCCACCGTGCAGGCCGGGGGGCGGCCGGGCGGAGGCGTTCTCACCTTTTCCCTCCGGCTGCTCGGGCAGCGTTCTTGTTTCTCCGGCCGTAGCTGGTGGGGTCTGGCAGCCTTGCCCTCCTCAAGCTTCTCCCGCTGCGGAGACTCCCCCCCACCCCCCCCACCCCCGCCGACCTGAGCCCCGCATGGACTCTGGCCAGGATGCCCTCCTCTCTGGGGCGTCCTTCCCGCTGTCCCTCCCAGGAAGGGTCTGGCTTTTCTATCGGAACCCGTGTGCTCGCCCCCCAGCAGCCGCTCCCCAGCCTTGCGGCGTCAGGGTCCCTGGGACTACCCCAGGCTCGCAGTGCTCCCAGGACTCAGCACAAGTCACACTCCAGCTCTGGCTGTGTGCATTGCAGCCTCGGCCAGGAAGAGGGGGTGGGTGGAAATGGGCGGGTGTCTCCCGAGCACTGCCCCAGGGGCCCCAGGACGCACTTCATTCCCCAGCGAGGAGCCATGACAGCAGGGCGAGGTGCTGTCTCCCAGAGAAGCTCGTGGAGACTCACTGCCCAGGGTTCTTACTGGGGGCCGTTCACGTAGGCAGCTCTGCCTACATGGACCAAAACCTGGACTCCCAGAAGGAAAGCAGGTGCTCACACAGACCACCTTGTTTGCACAAGCAACTGACCTTCCGTGAGGCCTTCCTATCAGAGGGAAGCGAGAAACCTGCTGGAACCCGAGTTCCCAGGCGCCGGCCGAGGGCAGCCGAGCAGCAGGCCTTTCCGAGGTCAGCGGCCTTGAGCCCTCGCTCCGGGGCTGCTGCTGCTTCCTCCCCAGCTGTCAGGCCCTCAAAGGATGTCACCTCCTCAGAGAGCCCTCCCTGACTGTTCCTCGGACACCTCCCCCTGCCCTCCTCCAGGCTCATGTACGCTCACCCCCACCCGCTGCCCCCTTGCACATGGACACATGGTCCATGCGGGCAGCCCGTCGGTGCACTGGCATGATGGGTGTCACGCTGGCCGGCTTGGTGAGCGTGGCGCCTCTTCCCAACCCCGGCTCCACCACCCTGATGGCCTCCAGACCCCAGCCAGGCGTCAGGGCCCCTCAGAAAGCAGAGGGCCTCCAATCTGGGCCAGAGCCCACAGGCTGTGGCCTGGGCCCCTCTGTGCGCCTCACCCACCCATGGCCCTGTCGTACACCATCCTCTTTAGCCCTGGGGCCAGCTGTCTTCCGAACTTTGACTTAAGGTCGCTTGGAGGTGAGGTCAAGTTTCTAGCTGGGAGCTCTCTGGGGACTCGAACCTGCGTGTGTCTGGGTGGAGGAGCCCACCTGTGACGCACACAGCGCACCACTGTTGGAGTCCCCACAGGTGGAGGGAGCTGGAGGGACACGAGGGGCGCCCACGTCACTGGTCTCGCCAGGCACTCACTTCTAGGCTCCGGGGTGGGGCACCCTAAGCAGCAGAGTCGGCCCCTGACTCAACAGGCCCCGTCTCCAGACTGGGCCTACTGGCTGCTCTCCAGGTTCGGTCCTGAGGGGCGTCGGGGGAGCCGGGGCTGTTGCCATCGTGACGCTTGTGGACTGTGGCCTGCAGCCAGGGGACGCCACAGGACGAGCTGCGGCCTCGGGCAGCCGTGACTCGGGCCAGTGTCCGTCAGCACCCAGGCCGCACCCACTGTTAGGTGACCGGGACTGTAGCTCTGGTCGGAAACTCCAGGGCCGCTGGCTTCGGGAGAGCCCCCTGAAGGCTCGATCGCAGGCCGCGTCTCTGCCCTTTTTTCTCTGGGGGCTCCACTGCTGTCAGCACCTGCCTCTCTGCTCCGCCCCCTCGGGGTCCCCCAGGCTCCGGGGAGATGAAAGCCCACCTCCTACCTGGTCACATGCCTGCAGTGGGAGGAACAGCCGCCCAGAGCGCACCCACCCTTGGAAGGAGCCGCAGTCGAGGCCCCGGGTGCACTCCGGCTTCCATCAACCTGTTCCCCTCTCAGGTGCTGCCCATCCCACCACCAACCCGTTCGGACCCTCAGCCCATCCTGGCAGCTTCCTGCCCACTGGTCACTTGACGGGTAGGTGCCCCTTGAGGTCCGTGCGGTCTGGCTGGCCTGTGCTGACATCAGGGCTGGGGGGGATGCAGGTGGGTGGGGAGATGACCCCAAGAAGCGGGTACTCCTCCGATTGCAGAGGTAGCGCCTGCCAGCTTCGGGAGCCACGGGGTGGGGGGAGGGTCCGGTGCACACGTGGAGACCCCTGAGCCCTCGTTACCCCCACAGACCCTTTCAGCAGATCAAGCACCTTCGGGGGCCTGGGGAGCCTGGGCAGCAACGCCTTCGGAGGCTTGGGCAGCCACGCGCTGAGTGAGTGACTGCGTTCCCCCCACCCCCCGCGTATGCGCCCTCACTTCGCGCACGCGCATGTGTCCTCTGCGCACGCCTGCGTGGGGCGGGGCCACCCTGACACCGGGCGCACGGACCCCTTTTGCCGGCTCCTTGGGGCACGTGTGGGTCTGAGGTCGGGAATCTCCGTGTGTGTGCGCCTCTCTCGCAACCCGGCCTCACGCTCCCACCGCCACCCACCCCCCAGCTCCCGGTGGCAGCCTCTTTGCCCCCAAGGAGGGCCCCACGCTGCACGGCCTGCCCAGCCCCCGCGAGGCCTGGAACCGGCTGCACCGGGCGCCGCCCTCGTTTCCCACGCCACCCCCGTGGCCTAAGCCTGTAGACGCCGAGCAGGTCTCAGCCCTGACCAACCACGACCGAGAGCTGGACAAGAGCAGGGAGGAGCGGTGAGTGGGGACCCTCCGCTCTCCCATCCTGCCGGCTTCCCGCCCCCGCAGCCCCTACGCAGCTCAGCTGAGCCGCGCGTACCTGCCCGCGGGGCACACTGAGCTCTGCCCTCAGTCTCTTTGGTTGGGAGGCTGGGAAGTCTGCATCCTCAGGGCCCGGGAAGACTAGGGGCAGGGGACCCCACCCCACACCCAAGCACTCTCCATTCTGCCTGCACAGAGGACCCTTGCTGGTGCAGGGTCTGGGTAGGCACCATCCAGGGCGGGGGTTCACTCCCTCCGAGGCCTTGGCGGGGACCGTGGGCTTGTGGACCACAGCGGGGCCTCGAGGGAGCTCAGATCAGCAGGGCAGAGAATGCCGTTGCACGCTGCAGGGGGCTGCTGAGCCACCAGGGGGCCCGAGTCTGGGAGGTACACCTGTGGGCAGGTGGATGGGGGCTGAGCTTGTGCGTGCCTCCCTACCCCCAGCCCCATGCGTTGCAGAGCTAGGCCAGGGCAGGGGAGGTGGTAGCCACGTTCTCAGGTCAGTGGCAGAGGCTGGGGCTTGAGTGTTCTTGAGTCGTGGCCAGCCACGTGGACAGGAGCAGAGGGCTCCCTGTCCGGCCCTTCCACCCAGGTCCTGTCCCCTCAATCCTGAATGTGGAGCATTTCACTCATGGGTAGTGCTGCGTGCCAGGCACTGGGTGCACAGGGTGGAGCTTGAGACAGAGCAAGGAGAGAGAGGAGATGACCTAGAATCAGCCTGGAAGACGGTGGGGATGTGTCACAGAACCCAGGAAGGGTGCCAGGGAGCAGCCCAGGACCTGCCCACCTCCTACAGCCACAGCACTTTCGCCACAGCGGGTCAGGAGCCCAGGGAGTTGCAGGTCCCCCATGGGGACCTCAGGGTCGAGCGGGTGGGGCTCGAGTAGAGTGATGGTGGCCAGGTGCAGCACTGAGGGTCGGGGGACCTGGGGACTCCCAAGGGGAAAAGGAGCCTCGGATCTGACCCAGTCAAGCCCAGCTGCCCTCCCAGCCTTTCATCAAGGTGGGGGCCGTGCCCATCGTGCTCCCAGCTCAGGGGCAAAGGACTAAAAAGTACAGGGTGAAGAAAAAAACAACAGGGTGGCGCTTCGGGTGACAACCAGTCTGCAGTGGGGTGGATGGAACTATGGTGACCGCAGCCAGGCCACACGCTCCACATGAGGAAGGATTTGCAGGACCCTGTTCCTGCAGCGGGTCTGGGGCCTGGGTGGAACTGCCCTAAGTTTCTCAGCGAAGGACTTGTCCGGGCTCAGGGGCTCAGCGGCCTGGGTCCCCGTGGAGCGCTCTGCGGTTCTGCTGCAAAGTCGGTCTCCGTGGTGCTTGTGGAGGGGAAACAGGCGTGGGGTAACTCTCGTGGGGACGTGGGTTGTGGTCACCACGTGTTGACGGGGTCCCACTAGCAGTGATTCCATGGGAGCCGGGGGTGCTAAGCGGACCCCACACGCACGCACGCAAGGACCCTGAGGTCACTACGGCGGGCAGTGGCCTCGCCGCGTTGAGGTGGGAGCTTGGTGTCAGGGGAGCTCGCTGCAGGGTGTCCCGCCAGACTGAGGGGGGCTGTCTTGTCGCTCCCAGGGACCTCCTGGAGAAGACACGCCTGCTGAGCCGGACCTCGCCCGTGGCCGCCGTGGGCCACCCGGGCAGTGGCCTCCTGCTCCGCGGCCAGGGCGAGCCGGGCCGGCCCGGGGTGCCTGCCGAGCGCGAGGCCGAGCCCCGCGTCAAGGAGAGCCGCTCCCCGGCCCGGGAGGACAGCGCCAAGCCCAGCAAGGCGGCCCTGGGGGACGGCCTGCGCCTGGCGGGCCTCCTGGGCCGTGAGCCGGTGAAGCCGCTCGAGGCGGCGGCCGAGCGGCCCCAGAGCGACGTGAAGGTCAAGGAGGAGCGCGGGGAGGACGGCGACGCGCCCCCGCAGCCCGGCCCGGGCCCCGCGGGCCGCGAGCGCCCAGCTTTCGCCTGGGAGCCGCCGCGGGAGGCCTACCGCGGCCCCGAGCCGCCCCGCCGCGCCCCGCTCGCCCCGGGCCCCACTGCCCTCCTCGAGCCGCCCGAGCGCCCCTACCGCGACCGCGAGCCGCACAACTACAGCCCCGAGCGCTTGCGGGAAGCGCGCCGCGACGAGTTGGAGCGCGCCCGGGCCGCGCACCTAGACGGCGCGGCGCTGTTGCCCACGCTGGGCGCCCTGCACTACCCGCGCCTCGCGCCGGCCGCCGCCGCGCTGCACAACGGGCTCCTGGCGCGGACCCCGCCGGCCGCTGCTGCCTCGCTCGGCGCGCCGCCCCCGCTGGTGGCCGCGGCCGGGCCCCCAACGCCCCCGGGGCCGCCGCGGAGCAGGACTACGCCGCTCGGGGCCCGCGCGCCCGGCGAGGCCCGCGACTACTCCCCGTCGCGCAACCCCCAGGAGGTAGAGGCGCGGTAGTGGCCGCGGGGCCGCGCCCGCCGCGCGTGCGGAGGTTCCTCCACGAACGAACGCACTGCTGTCGACTAATCTAAACGTCTGTTTCTAGAACTTAAGCACAGTTCCATCGGTCCTGGGGCGATGCTCGCTCTTCCACTCACAGCCTGCGGAGTTGGGGGTGTCATGCACAGCTCTTCTGGGGGTGGTCTTTTGTTTTCCGAGCTTGAGATGAGGCTACTGGAAAAAAAATTCAAGTTTGTACCTTTTTTCCCACAGGTGAGAAGCGTTTTTAATAGATTTGTATTTTTTTCAATTTTGTGCTCTTTAGACATTTAAATGAAACAAAAAAGACTTTTGCTTTTTAACTTTTAGTTTGCTTTTGCGATTTAATGGCCTCAGAGCCCCAGGGGTTTTTTTTGTCTTATTTATGGAGAAGAAAACGGTCATTTTGTCCAGCGCACTGTGAGGTCCCCACTCAGGCCCAGCCCTGGCCCTCCCTTGGTACTTGGAACCGAAGTTACAGATATATATTAAGATAATAATGTACAAAACTTTATTTGCCTTATTATGCAGAAGTGTAGAAGGGTTTCTTTTTCGGTTTGTTTTTTTAAAAAAAAAACACAGTGTAAATAGTCTGTTAATATAAATATATGATGTTATTAAATTCTTAACCTGGGTAGACTTTATAAAAACGGTTTCTAGAAACTCCTCTGGTTATCTGTTTAACGTGGTCACAAAAACCCACCCGCTGTCAGTTGGAAATGCCCTGAGATGTTTAACTGCAGCACCGTCCTTCAACTATGCAAGCGCTCAGGGCGGCCGGGCCGCCGGGGGGACCACGGAGCGGCCCTGGGACGTGTGTGCACCTTGTGCTAACTGTGCAGCGTCCTCGGGATCCACCCCAGACAAGTAGGGCTTGGGAGGTGAAAAGGCTAAAGGCACAAAAGAAGTAACTTCTCTTCTCACGGAGGACATCAGCAGACGTTTGTCTCATGTTTTCCCACCGGCCAAGGCCTTGGCATGATTTCCTTTTGGTTTCAGTCTTACTTTCATAACCCCGTGAATGTCACCATGCCCTGTTGTCAGCGTACCTTGTTTGCTGGCACCCACACATGTGTCCTCGGCGTTTGAGCCTTGGTTCGGCCATCTGTAGCTGTTTGCTTTCTTTGGTTCTGTATCTTCAACCCTGTGTTTCCACTGTAGACTCCGGTTATTTTAAACATTCTGTTCTCACATCAACCAATGAAGGTAAATACAGCCTTGATTTTGGATGGACAGGTGGTTGAGTGTTTTGTGGGGCTTTGTGACAGCTGGGGGTCGCGCACCCACCCTCAGTTCCTTCCCGCACCCTGGGTGCTGCCACCACCAGGGCTGCCCAGTGGAGCGCCGTCCTCGAAGTCGCCGACCTCGCCTCGCCCCGCTCCCCCAGGCCGTTCAGGCTCATCCCTCTGACCTTTGCCTGGCACCTCCAGCTGGGCCTTCAACTCCGCCTTTGGTCACGTGGTCCCCACCCTGTCATCTGCCACATCACCCCTGTATGGAACTTGTCCGCTGGGTTGGTCTTCTCTGTGCACCGGCTGTCGGGGTGCACGTCCAGGGCGGGGCGGGCCTTGCCCCCCGCTGCCCCAGCAGAGCAGGTGGTGGCTGTTGGAGAGGTGAGAGCTCAGGAGGGAGGGGAGCAGGGGCACAGCTGGCTGCCTCCACCCGCCGGAGGAGAAGGGCGAGGGGGCGCCTGCCCTGTACTGGGGACCGCAGCTACTTGAGCACTGGGCCCTTATTCCTGCCCTGGCCGTGGTTTAGGAATGGGGCCCTGGCACTGTACCCCAAGTGGATTGGCCTCCTTGAGTGAGCAGCCAGGGCCTAAGCAGGGCCTCTGAGCCCATGACGGTCCCCATGGAGGGTTGGGGGTGCCCTTCATCCCCAGGGACAAGCTCCTGGTCACCGTTGCACCCTGGAGCACCAGCCAGGGGCTTGCTTCTCCAAAGGGGTTTGGTTCCCAGGGACCAGCGCCACTGGGCCGCAGTGCCTTCCTCTTGCACATCTTGGTTTTCCCTGGTCTCAGTTGTAGCCTATACAGCAGAGCTTCAGGGGCACCCCGTCACCGAGTTCTCCTGTGACTGGGGAGGCTCATGGCCACGCCCACCCTGGGCTGCCCCCCACCCCGCTGCAGGGTCCCTGCAGAGCAGGCAGTGAGAAGCAGAGGCCCAGCCGGCTGGCGCCCAGGGCTCTGGGACCCCACCCATAGGTGTAGTTGCAGGGTGGGTGCAATTCAGGGTCTGCCCTTGACCAGTTTCACTTGGGAGTCCAGGGATATCACGTGAAGGAATAAAATACTTGAGTTAAAGCCAAAGGACATAGTCTGCACTGAACCATAGGGAGCAGGGGAGTAGGCCTGCGCTGCTTGCCTTTTCCCAGACAAGGGCCCCTAGCAGCATGTCACCTGCAGGGTAGTGCTGGTATCTGCCCTGGGGCAGGCCATCCCTAAGGGACGTCCTTTTCAAGGGATCGTGCTCTCTAATGGAGTGTCATCCGGAAGGGCATGATTTTTGATGGAGCAAAATCAATAACGGAATTTTCCCACTGGGGGGCGCCCTCCGTGCTGGCTCATCACCCAACAAGGGCCGTAGTCTACGAAAGTGGCCCATAGGGACCGTTGTCTGTAAGGCAGCACCAACCTCCAGGGACCCACAGTCCACGCTGGAGTGCCACCCCCTAGGAAGCGTCTGTGAAGTTAAATGATTGTCAAAATTTTTCAAGAAAAGGGTTAAAAGGTAGAATTTATAGTTTATAAAATCCCCTAGAAGGTAAAACAAAAAGTGAGTTGAAACTATGAGAAAAGGTGAACGACTTAGACGGCCTTTCCAGGATGTCCCTCATCCAACTAATAGAATTTGGGCGACGGGGAGAAAGCTAAGTGCAGTGGGACATTTTAAAGGAGCGATTTTAAAACATCCTGGCCAAATACCAGTCAAGAAAAAGACGTATCAAACACGCAAGGATTCAGACATACGTTCATTCCCTGCGTCTCTTCTTTGCAAGCCACTGGAAGAAATATTCCGGTAAAATAAGGGTGTAAACCACGTGAAAGAGAAAGAGAGGGGCCCAGGAGGACACCCTCCTGGCCCAGGAAGGAGGTGGGAAGCCTTGGGGGAGGCTGTGAGCACAAAGTTTGCTGCTGTTCTTGCAGACAGTTTCTCTATGTGAACTTTAGGGTTAGCTTGTCAAATTTTGTCAGTTTTTTCCTGTCACTTTTATATTGGGATAGCATTGGATTTATAGACAAGTTTGGGAGGAATTGACACTTTTACAATGTTGATCCTTCCTGATCCATCACAGGGCTCTCACTAATGTATTTAAGTTTCCTTTTCGGTCTCCTGGTAAAGGTTTTGATTCTCTTCAGCTGTCTCGCAGCTTCTCGTGTGTACTCCTAGGTGTTTGACGCTTGCGGTAAAGCTGGGTGTCGCGCTGGTCATTACGACAGTGCAGAGTAGCTCCTGGTTCGCGTGTCTGCCGTGGGTCTCTCTCCCTTCCTGTGGCACTGATGCTGCTTGCCGAGCACCCCGCAGCCTCCAAGTGCGCAGGAGGGCTGTACCACTGGCCCCCGTGTGTGGACGGAGCTGTGGGACTCGCCCTGGTCGTCATCAGCCGTGTTAGGGCATAAGCTGCTTCTGAGCAGGGACGCTCGATCGCTGGTGTGGCGTCCCCCGGGGCCTCAGCAACCAGGACTGTTCCCAAGCGGGCTGCACTGTGGGGCTCGTGGTGGGAAAGCACAGAGCAGAGCCCTGAGACGAGGGGCTGTTCATCATGGCAACACAACCGGACCTCTCCTGACCAAGGTACTGACCAAACCTCCTACCAGTTCCAACGGCCTTTCTGTTGGTTCTCTTACTTTCCAGGTAGACTGGGAGGTCGTCTTCAGGCAAGAACAGTCTGGCTGTCCTCCAGCATCTTCTCGCTGTCCCCTCGTGCTGTCTCCTCGTGCTGTCCCCTCGTGCCACCCCGGGGCCGGCACTTACGTGCTGTACGTATATAGTGGGTAGTTTGATGTTAAATCACCAGCTTTTCTTCGTTAGCTCACTTTTAAAAATTTTTAAATCAGACACAGGTGTTCAGTATCTGTTAGCTGGCCATGTGGGTTTTCTCTTTGAGTCGGATAACGTCACACATGGCACAAACAGCTGTCCTGACTCTGAACCGCCTTTGTGCCTACGCACTCAAGTTCTTGTGAAATGGCCAAGTCTGACCAAGCAAACCCCTGCTCTTCCGCTTGACCCTCGCTGCCTTGAGCCAGGCACTCAATTTTAAAATGGTTTTGTAAGTTGCACACTTGACCACTTTAACCCAACAGGTGTGTGTGTGTTTTTTTTTGTTTGTTTTTTTTGGCTGCGTTGGGTCTTTGTTGCGGTGCGCGGGCTTCTCATTGCGGTGGCTTCTCTTGTTGCGGAGCGTGGACTCTAGGTGCCCGGGCTTCAGTAGTTGTGGCGTGGGGGCTCAGTAGTTGTGGCTCGTGGGATCAGTAGTTGTGGCGCATGGGCTTAGTTGCTCTGCGGCATGGGGGATCTTCCCGGACAAGGGCTCAAACCCGTGTCCCCTGCATTGGCAGGCGGATTCTTAACCACTGCGCCACCAGGGAAGTCCCTCAACAGCTCTTTGGTGACCAAATTTTATTTTGCTTCTCCGAGTCCTGAGGAGGAAGTTGAGACTTAGTTTCCTGTGCCTCCGTGGCTGTTTAACGCGTTGCCTGGCAACCTTGCCGACATCTTTCTGAGGATGTCACGTTCATCTGTGACCACATCTGTCCCCCAAGGAGGTCCCGGCGAGCCTGCCCCCGGCCGGGCAGGGGCACTGACCTTTTCTGATTTTAGGGGGTAACCCGTCTCTTCAGCATTACTACCTGGTTTCAGAGACAGTTTGGGCAGTTTTTAATCTTCCTGGGAATGGGTCTGCTCTCTGAGGAATGTGGGCGCATCAAGCGAATGGGTCCACACAGCACGCTTCTTCCAGTTTTTAAAACTGTCTTTCCTCTGAGACTGTTGTCTTTCACGTTCCTCGGGCTCACCGGTGTCTCCTCTTTTGTCAGTCAGACTCTGAGGTTTGTCTATCCTATTATATTTTGCAAAAGCCAAACTTTGGGTCTTCCCTCCCTCCCGTGCCCCTCACGCCCGCAGGACGCAGCGCCCCTGCCCTCCTTCTCCCCAGCAAACCTCCCAGCACTCGGGGCTCCCTGCCCACGGGTCCTGCAGGGCCCACGCCGCCCCGAGGCTCCAGCCGCCGGCGCTCGCCGCATCGGTACCACAAAGCGCCCGCTTCCTCTCCAGCCACGTTACCGTAGCCACAAAACGCTTCCAGGGGCATGCTTGCGCTCAGCCCGCAGCACCTAGGGGATTAGCCACCTAGAGACTTAATCCAAAACCCTACCCAGGGAGCCGACACCTCTTGTCACTTCTCATCAGAGTTTTGGGGGAGACCATGCAGAGTAAGTGTCTCCAGTGTAGGCCACTTGTCCTGAGCGCGAAGCTCCCGTCCCCTGACCGTCTCCCCATCGTGGCCCCGCGTCCCGGGGAATTATAGATAGTTTCGTGACCCACTGGGCTTTAAGCCAGAGCTTCTTAGCGCAGGAAGTGGCCGCGCTGAGCAGTGACCGGCAGGCAGAGCCTGCAGCAGGGAGGTGGCTTCATCCCTTCCCACGTGGATAGAGGGACGGCGCCGAGTGCTCACCGGCAGGGCGGCCGCGGGCTCGGCCTTTCTCGGCGCTGGAAGCCTGCCAAAGTGTCAGGGGTCTGAGGGGGCAGTTTCCGTTTGGGGAGATGAGAATTTGTGGAGATGGTGGTGGACGGTCGCTCAGTGCGAATGTACTGAATGCCCCTGGGCTGTGCGCTTAAAATGGCTGAGAAAGAAATTCTTATGTCGTGTGTATTTTACCACAGTCTTTAAAAAATTGCATTCTGTGACTACAGAATAAGAAGTTTGGGGGAAGAAAAAAAGTCAGGAAAACTGTAGACCCACTTCCTGCCCACGGCGGACAGGCGTCTGCAGCATTTTGCGTGTGAACTTGGGGGCGAGGACGCCTGGGGGCACCCGTGGAGACCGCTTTCTCGCCTGCAGAGGAGGTCGTCCCGTCCTCCCCGTGTCGTGGGAGACGTTGTGCGACTTGCTCTGGACGAAGAATCAATCATCCAAGTCTCTTCCGCAGGGTGGTGCCCGGGACCGTGGCCCCCGGCCCCCAGCACCGCGGCAAAGTCCCCGCGGCCGCCCAGCCACCAGGCCTCAGAGGCGGGGCCCCCACCATTGAGTGACCCCCGTGAGCCCCTGTGGAAAGTGGCCCTCGGATCACCTGTCGCCAGCTCCCTTGCAGACCCCCTTCTCCTGCTCTGCCTGGCCCTGGACCCGAGGTGGATCCCGGGGTCCCTCCTCCGAGGAGCCCTCGGTCTGCCATCAAATCAGGGCCGCCCAGGATGGCAGGAGGCCAGCGGGGGGGACCCGGAGGACCTTCAAGGGGACAGATGAGAACCCTACTCGGGGCCCCTCCGTGAACCGCCGCTTCCTCTCCCTCCCTTCCCAGGGCCTGGGGCCCGGCAGCTCTTCCCGCCCGTCTACGGTGTTTCCAGAACGACTTGGAGGGTGTCACGGGCTGAACTGTGTCCCCCAGATTCACAGGTTGAAGCCCTGACCCCGGGACCTCAGGATGTGACTCTGCGTGGAGACGGGGCCTTTAAATGGGTGACTGAGGGAGAATGAGGTCATTAGGGTAGGGCCGAATCCCACAGGACGGGCGTCCTGAGAACAGACACAGGGAGCACCACGTGGAGACACGGGGAGGACGTGGCGTCCACGCCGCCCCGAGGCTCTGTCAGCCGTGCGCGGGGGCAGCTCGCCCCGGACACCACGTTCTCCGAGGAGTGCCCGGCCTCGAGGGGACCAGGCTCTCCTGGAGGGGGAGGAGCGCGGGCTCCGGCCGATCCCCGCGGAGGGACACCCCCCCCCCCGCCAGGAATCTTCTCGCATGCGGCGCTCACCCGGGCTAACCTGCGCGAGGCCGGCAGCCAGTGGGCAAACTGCTGTTTTCCTGCTGCAAAGGGGAAACGTCGGGGTCTGTCCGCATCCCCGGAGGAGCGAGCCGCTGGGGCGCCCCGGGGCCTGGCCGGCTGCCGACCCCCAGCGCCACCTGGCGGCCGCGGGCGGAACTTCCCTTGTGCCCGCGGGGTGCCGGCGGGTGGGGCCGCTGTGGGTGCATCGAAGAACAGAACCGGCAAGACGCCCGCGCGGCGGGCCCAGCGCCCCAGGAGCTGAGGCACCATGAAGCAGGCGGAGCGTCCGCAGCATCGGAAGGCCCCGCACCTGAGGACACACGGAGGGGCCGGCGCTAGGGTGGCCGGGGTCCCGCTGAGAACCAGGCGTCTGAGTACGGACTCGGCTAAGGGCGCCCCGTGGCTCTGCGGGCGGATCCGGGGAGGCCCTGCGGCGCGAGACCGGCTCCCGGAGAGGGAGGGGTCGGTGGGCAGAACCTCAGGGAACGAGGCGGGGACAAGGTCGGACACTGCTGGCCGTGCGGGGGACCCTGCGCCACAGCGAAGGTCCCGCCGCTACCCCAGAGCCTCCAGAATATTTTGAGCTAAGGAGAGCGATCCTTCTGGTTTTGCTGGGTTTATTTTATTTATTTATTTTTGGCCTTGCTGGGAGCGGCGCCGGGCGGGCATGTGGGATCTTAGTTCCCCAACCGGGGATTGAGCCCGTGCCCCCGCCAGGGGAAGTCCCGGTTTTGTTGTTGTTATTTATTTATTTATTTATTTATTTATTTATTTATTGGCTGCGTTGGGTCTTCATTGCTGCGCGCAGGCTTTCTCTAGTTGCGGTGAGCAGGGGCTACTCTTCGTTGCAGTGCGCGGGCTTCTCATTGCTGTGGCTTCTCTTGTTGCGGAGCATGGGCTCTAGCCGCGCAGGCTTCAGTAGTTGTGGCTCGTGGGCTCTAGAGCGCAGGCTCAGTAGTTGTGGCGCACGGGCTTAGTTGCTCTGCGGCATCTGGGATCTTCCCGGACCAGGGCTTGAACCCGTGTCCCCTGCAGGTGGATTCTTAACCACTGCGCCACCAGGGAAGTCCTGTTTTGTTGTTTTTAAAGAACGAGCTGCAGTCACTCTGGGATCCACTTCCCGCCCACTGGGATAGCCAGGACCAAGAAGACAGACCATAAGCAGCGTTGTGCAGGGTGTGGGCAGGTTGGGAGCCTCGCAAAGCGCCCGTGGGAGTGTGACAGGGCGCGGGTGCTTTGGAGAGCAATCTGGCATTTCCTAAAAGGTGAGACGTGGAGTAACTGTATGAGCCAGAGTCCCACTCCTGGTACAGGCCCAGAGAATTAAAAACCTGTGTCCACAGAGGACGTGTATAGGAATGTGCACAGCAACTTTACTCAGAAGAGTCAAAAATGGAAAGAACCCGAGTGTCCCTCGGGATGCTGGTAGACAGCATGTAGTTGCAGCCACTCGGTGGAATGTTACTCAGCCACAAAAAGGAGCAAAGTTCTGCCTCACTTGACAACGTGGATGAGCCTTGAGAGCATCATGATCCGTGAAGGAAGCCACAGCGGCCCCGGATCGTGTGAGTCCGTCTCCACGGAGCGTCCAGAGCAGGCAAAGCCGCAGAGACAGAAGGTGGACGAGTGGTGGCCTGCGGGGGAGAGGGCAGCGTGGCGGACGCTGGACGGAGCCCCGAGGCCTGCCCGGCCTCCTGCAGACTCGCCCGCCCAGAGGACCCTGGGGGGAGGGGGGCGCCCTGCGGTGAACCTCGACCCACGACCCACGGGCGGCACTGACCCCAGGGCTGGTCCAAGCGTCCTCTCCTTGCCCATCTCCCCGAGAGCCCTGCATGCCAAGCGGCCAGCCGCGGGGGGGCCTCAGCTCGTGGCGGCTGCCTGTTTCCTCACGTCCATCCTGCTTCCCTGCCGCACAAGCTCAAACACACCAGCGTCCCCAGGGCTCCACCAGATTCGTTTCACGTGGGGCTCACGAGCGACAGTAAAGTCTCCCCCAGTCGGGCGAGCCGCGAGGAAAGCCACAGACTGACGCACCTCTCACAACCGGGGCCTGGCCTCTCGTCGCCCCCGGAAGCCCTGCTGCGGCCAGTCGTGCCGCCCCCATCCTGCAGCCGCCTGGGCCCAGTTGGGCCTCTTCTGGAGAATCGCGTGGATGGGACTTCACGGGCGTGGCCTCTGAGGCCGCTCCTCCTCGGGCGGCGGGGCCTCCCGTCTGGGGATGCACCACGTTTGTCCACTCACGCAGCAGCGTCAGGAGCAAGAATGAAGAGCTTGAGCGGGTCAGGGTGCGACACAGGTGTTCAGCGCACCCGGTGAGTGTGTGCGCGGCCGCCCCCCCGCTGCTCGCGAGGCCGCCGGCGTCCCGTCCGGCGTCCCGTCCGCCGCGGGTGCCCCAGGCTCTGCAGCCTGGCGGCCCTTGGTCCGTCTAATCACAGGCCGGACCTCAGCCTGCTCTGCGTTTCCCTCGGGGCTAACGATGGTGGACCAGCTTTCTCGTGCGTCTGAGCTGGCTGTATATTGTCTTGGTGAAATGTCCGTTCAAATTTTTTGTCTTGTTTTTAATTGGGTTGTTTTTTTTTTAATTTATTTTATTTATTTATTTTTGGCTGCGTTGGGTCTTCATTGCTGCCTGCAGGCTTTCTCTAGTTGCAGCGAGCAGGGGCTTCTCTTGTTGCGGAGCAAGGCTCTAGGCACACAGGCTCAGTAGTTGTGGCACGTGGGCTCTAGAGCGCAGGCTCAGTAGTTGTGGCTCACGGGCCTAGTTGCTCCGTGGCATGTGGGATCTTCCTGGACCAGGGCTTGAACCTGTGTCCCCTGAATTGGCAGGCGGATTCTTAGCCACTGCGCCACCAGGAATGTCCCTTAATTGAGTTGTTTTCACTTAACTTTTGAGAGTTTTTTGTATAGTCTGCATCCGAGTCCTTTGTCAGATGTGTCATTTCTTCTCGTCTGTGGCTTGTCTTTTCATTCTCTTAACAGTGTCTATCACAGAACAAAAGTTTTTAATTTTTATGAAATCCAATTTATCTAATTTTTCTGTTATGTGTGGTGTTTGGTCATGACTAAGACCTCTTTGTCTAATCCAAGATCATGAAACTATTCTCCTCTTTTTCTTCTAAATGCTTTACAGTTTTATGTTTTACATTTAAATCTATTCTTTTTTTAAAAACAAAACTATACTTTGTGGCTTACCTGGCTTGTTCTCACTATTAGGGTGGGAGCGACGGCTTCTCATGACTTACTCTGCAAGTACTGTCAACGTCATCTCCAGCCCAGGAGGAGCGGGCAGGAGGGGGGAGGCACAGGGCAGAGAATTGTTTTAGCAGAGCCCAGAAGAGCAGCCTGGTGTCTGCGGGGTGGGCGCTGGGCACAGAGGAAGGTGACAGTTACATTTCTGGCACTCTGGGTGCAGAGGAGCGGCTCCGGTGTTTGCCCCGAGAAGCCACCAGAGGGAACAGTTTCTAGATCAGCCAGCACGTCTGCTCCAGGGGAAGGTGGGACCAGTGGGAGACCCCCCACCCAGGGGTCTTTAGCGGGCTCCAATGTCCTCACTGCGCCATCCGCAAGGTCAGGGGAGCCTTTCCAGTTGGAACGGCCAACTGATGACTTTTACCTGCAGTGACCAGTCATCTGTGTGCTCCTGCGGGGGAGGGACATGTCTGCACCTGCCCTTTCCTCTGGGGAGACTTGGTCTCTGGTGAAGGGGGCTCCTTAGGACGGTGCTGAGCTGAGACCCGGTGTCTCCACGTCCACAGAAACACTCACTCAGTCGGGAGGTTTACTGATGCTAAGTTATCACCTCGAGGTTCCAGTAGGGGCCACCCGGATGCGGGCGGTCTCAGGAGTTCACAGCTAGACGTCTGATACCTGCAGGTTTTCATCATCCCGGGAAGAGCAGCCTGAACACGTGCGGGGCTCGGGGTCCAGGCAGGTCTCCAGGGCACAGACCGGGTCCAAGTCACTAGAAGACACACTAGAATTAGGAAACGCACGGGGAGACGCAGCCTTCGGGCAGCTGGATTGTAAGGGCCACACTGTCCTCGGGACCAACAGTCCGCGCCTCTGGGCGAGGCTGCCAGCGGAGCGGCCTGGTTGTCTCCGACACCCTCGGGACACCCGTGGACTCACTGTCGTGGCACCTGCTGCACCCACCGCCGCTCTGGGTGCTGACGGGCCAGGTGGGCGTGCTCAGGAAGCTCTGGCTCTCACCCTCGGGGCTCAGACACACCTTTTCCGTCAGACTGCAGTCACGGGTCCCGGGGTCCGAGCTCGGGCACCAGAGTGTCATCTCCCAGCCGCTCGCCGTGCCCCTCCGGTCACCGTGCCCCACCTCCCTCTGCGCCCCCCCCACCCCGTCCTCCGTGGTGTCTTCAGGTCCTGCGTCCTGGGGGGCCGCCTCACCGAGCTCCTTCCTCTGGGGAAGGTGATGGGGGGGAGGCCCCCGAGACAGTCCTTCCCTTCGTCCAGCCCCACAGGAGTGAGTCCCGGTGCTGCCCCGTCTCGTGGGTCCGCCCCCCGCCGCTGTGCTGGCCCTTCCCCGGGCGTCCAGCGCCGTGTCCTGCTGCGACCCTGGTGGACCTGAGAACCCACCCCCCGTGACCCGTGTCCTTTTCTGACGCCTCATCCGGGCTCTGCTTCAGGAAACGGGAACAGAGGCCGATCTGCAGAGGCAGTTGGCAGCCTCTCCTGGGAGGGGACACACCACTTCCAGGTCACTGCCCGCCCGCCCGCCCTCAGGCCAGTCGCTGGAGTTAGCCCCACAGGCAGGCTGGACCCGGTTCCAGGACTCACCCAGGGCAGGCACTGGACCAGGACGCCGCTCCGGGGGACGCAGCGGTGGGGGCCGACCTCGTTCGGCGGGATGTAGCACTTGCTGCGGCACTCGCCGTGGTCCGTGCAGTGGCCCCCGTTGGGCTGGGGGCCGTGGTCCGTGCAGTAGCCCCCGTTGGGCTGGGGGCCGTGGTCCGTGCGGTAGTCCCCGTTGGGCTGGGGGCAGCGGTCAGGGCCAGCAGGCGGCCCCCTCCGGCCCCGCGGCCCTTGGCCTCACCTTGCGCCACGGCACGCACTGCAGGAAGATGGTCTTGGCCGTGCAGTACGTCTGCAGCCCGAAGCTGCTGGTGACGCAGCAGCCACTCCGGCACTCCGTGTGGTCCAGGCAGGTGTGCCCGTTCGGCTGCGGGAAAAGGAGACCTGGTCCCTTCTGCCAGGCCCCCGGCCCTCCTTCCCAGGGTCCGCCCTCCCCGGCCTCTCGCCCCTCGCCGGCCCGGGCAGGGCACACCTTCTGCCAGGACAGGTACTGCTGGAAGACGGCCTGGGGGCTGCAGAACTTCTGGGGACTCAGGCTGTTGGTGACGCAGCCGCCTCTCTGGCACTCTGAGTACTCCTCGCAGGCCTCCCCGATGCCCTGCCGAGTCAAGGCTCCCCCACCTGTGCCCACCGCAGCCCCGTGTGCTCCCCCACCCTGCAAACTTGGCTCGCCCGCCTGACACTGTGCTGGAACATCCGCAGACCACGGGGGTCCAGAAGACGGAGAGCCGGGGGAGGGAGGCAGAGGGTAAACTGAGGCACAGAGGACGGAAGAGGCGGCTGTGTGGCCGAGCAGCGGGCAGGGAGGGGTGCCACGAATGAAGCTTCCAGCCCCTCCCCATGCTCTCACGTTTTACAGGTGAGACGCTGCGGCTCAGAGAGGGTAGGTGACCTGCCCGGGATCACAGAGCCAACAAGTAGTTGGACTGAAGCCCAGGCCTGCCGCCCGCCCACCACCTGTGAGGGGCCCTCCACTCGGCTCTCAGAAATCTCCTTCACAAGCTCAAAACTACTGAGGGTCCCAAAGAGCCGCTGTTCCGCGTTTACTGTTCTGGGTAAGTCACTTCAGCTCTCAAGGGCTGAGAATAAAGGCGTCTGGGCTCAGGGTCGGGGCGGCCCAGCGGGTGAGACCCGAGGACAGAGGAGGAGCCGCCCAGAGACCAAGCAGACAGGAGGGCCCCGGGGAGGGGGCCGTGCGGCACGGAGTCCTCCCTGCTGCTCCTGTGCAGGGGCCACCGCGGACCAGGCAGGACGAGGGGATCAGGGCGGTGACACACAGCCCCCAGGACAGCCAGGTCGCGTTGTCTCCGCTGGCACACCACGATGCACAGGAGCTGATCACTGTCGCCCCGCACCCGCTGCCCCTACCCCCCCCCCCCCCCCGCTCCCCTGGGCCCGCCCCCTGCCATTCCACGCCGCGCTGGGTCCCTGGAGCAGCTTCTGTCCCAGGTCGCAGGGGCCACTGGACTGGGGACTTGGCGCCGGGCCTGGGTGTGAGTCAGGAGTCAGCTGTCCCGGGGGCCTGAGAGCCTTGGGAGGCGGGCGCGCTCACAGGCTGGGCGTGGGAGGGGGGACAGAAGAGGGAGCACAGAGCCAGGGCAGGAAAGCGGGCCGGGAGCCAGGGGCCCCGCGGGCCTGGGTGTGGGCAGCCCTGCACCGTGCAGCGACAGGGGGCAGGGACGTGTAGCTCACCTTGTGGGACCGTGGCAGGTGCGTCCCCCGCGTCGTCACCAGGGTCGCGGGCCGCAACCAGAGCAGCAGCAGACGCCCAGAGCTGGCCGTGGCGCGTGGCCTGTTGGCCCCCGAGAGGCCCCGGCCGCAGGGCTCCTGCCCCTCCCCTTCCCAGGCTTTCTCCATCCAGATGGATTTTTAAACATGAATAGTCATTGTTTTCTTAGAGGGGTTTTGTTTACAAGATTGGGCAGGAAGTGCAGAGTTCCCGTACATGCCCCTGCCCCGCCTCTGTTTCCATTATCAGTATCTTAGTCGGTGTCATGCATTTGCTGCAATCCATCAAGCGATTTTGATACATTATTATAAACCAAAGCCCACCGTTTCATGAGGGTTCGGTCTTGGTGTTGTACATGCGATGGGCTTGGACACATGTATGAAGTGTACCTACGCTTGAGAATCATATGGGGTCGTTTCACTGCCCAGAAACTCCTCTGTGCTCTGCCTGTTCATCCCCCAGCCCTGGCACTGCCCACCCCGACCCCCGATCCCTTCACATCCCCATGGCTGTGCCTTTTCCAGACCGTCCCAGGGTTGCAGCTGTGCAGTGTGTCACCTTTCAGGTGGCTTTTCCCACTTCCTAATACGCACCTGAGGGTCCTCCGTGTCACTTTAGGGCTTGGTAGCAAATTTCTCTTTATCACTGAGTGGAAAATGTATTTTCAACAGCCTTTCTCTGGGGAGCGATCGAGCCCTTTATTGGTTTAGACAAGAGCGTCTCTGAGGTTAGCGCGCCCAGAATCTCTCCTCGCTTCTCTTTTGGGCCCACCTTGGCAGCGGTCCCCTCTGGTCTCCAGCTCTGGACCCTGCGATGTGACAGGACGAGTGTCCTCAGGACCCACGGCCCTCACCCTCAGACTGTCCCAGGTCACTCTATTTGTTGCGGGGCATCTGGGGAGACCGCCGGGCCTTTCTGGGCCCTAGTTCCCCTCCCTGTGAAATGAGGGGTGGGCCCCCTTTGAACCGTCGGTTTTCAGATGATTCCGTGAAGCACGGGGTCATCTGCCTCGCGAAGCACCGTGGAAATCTGCTTTTTAAACTCCCGCGCCTGTTCTGGAGCACGCCCAGCCCTTCAGAGCCTTCCGGAGAGCAGAGCCGGGTGGAGCACAGACAGGGAGCGGGGGTGGCCTGGGGGTGGTGCCCCCCCCAGCCCGCCCAATTGGGACAGAACCTCAGACCAGGAAAGTCGTCGTGGGCAGGGGCCTGGTGGGGCAGCGGTGTTGGGTACCTGGGGGTGGGCGGGCAGGGGTCTGGTTTGTCTCCTGCGCATTGCACCTCACGCAGAGCACCCTATCCAAACGACCAGGGCTGGTATTTGCTCCAGAACCATTCCTGTCTGTCAGCACAGACTCTTTTGGCCCCATGCAAATATCCAGAAATTACCCTGTGCCTTCAGTAAGGACAGAATTGAGCAACACAGAACATCTCAGAGTGGCTTCGTTTATGCTTTTGTTAATGAAAATGGCAAGTCACAGGACACATCACTTCTCTGAGTTTTGGTTTTCTGTAATTTTAGAGTTAAATTTATCTACAATAAACCATAGCTCATGAGCCACAAAAGCAGTGCTAAAGCATTTCATTCTGAAGTTTTGCTCTTTCAAAAGAGACACAATAGCATGAACTCAGAGCCCTGTTTGGATCTGCGGATGCCGAAAACTGAAGATGCAGAGAAAAGAGAGCAGAGGATGCAGGTCTTAGTGACAACAATACCATTTCTCATTTAAATTTTACCTTTGAAAAAGCACCTCAAAGTCTATTTCAACGTGTTGGACAACAGTGTTTTAAACTTTTCCCCTCAAAAAAAAAAGCACCTGCAAACCTGGGACACACCTTTCCCATACGTGCGTCCTACGTGCTGGCAGAGGTCCAAGTGTGTCTGCAGGTCTCCCTGCAACCCCATCGCAGGTCGGCAGATGTGAGCAGGCCGTTCTGGGTCCTGGGGCCTCACCGTGCGCCGCCGCCCGCACTTCCCAGGCCCCGGCCCCGCCCAGGATCCTGTCCCTCCACTCAGAATCGGCCCTTGGGAGGAGGATAAGTGTTTCCACGGTGGAACCCAAGACACACTCTCTGGTCCTGGGAGACTGAACCTACAGACAGACCCACAGCCTGGAGCAGCCACCCTGGGGAGCTGGCCAAAACTCTCAGTGACCCCAGATGCCAGCCCCAGGTCAGTGACCCCAGCTTCCCTGGCTTTGCCCCTCCTCCAACTCAGGACCAGCCTGAGAAGCCAAATATGCCCCCTGACCCATCACACGGGACCCCCGTATCAGTCTGCCAGGCTGCATAACAACCCCACAGACGAGGACGGCCTTGTATCCTGGAGCCTGGCAGGCCAGGTGTGGGCAAGGCGGGTTCCCTCTGAAGCCTGTCTCTTTGGCCGCCTCCTCCCCTGCGCGGTGGACCAGCCCCCATGCTGGGCAAGCTCTGGACAAGCGCCCTTGTGCTGACCACGGCGCTCTGCCTTGCTGCTGACCTGTGAGGGCCACCGGACACAGGCTCCAGGGACGGCGCGGGAACTCACTTGTTTTCCTTCATAGCAGGTCAGAGGTCTCGGATGCCTCAAATCACACGACTCAAGGAAAATGACACCAGACAGTTGAGTCGTACAAGCAGTTTCCAAGATAAATGGCAACCCCACAGCCATTGTAGGAACTTTGTAAACCCTGTTCCCACATCATATCAAACCTATCAAATATAATCATTATGTCACAACTACGTAAGAGCTAAATTTCAATCACAACTTGAACACCTTTAACTTTCAAACCTGCAGTGTTCTTTTTGTACTTTAAACCAGGAAAAAAATATTTTCTGGTCTCAAACCTTTTCTTAGGCCCTTGAAAAGTTCGCAGACCCAGTTTACGCAATTGGGTACGATGTGCCTGATCAATCAGACAGCCCACACGGCATGGGAACACCGTACCCCTTGGAGAAAGTCCAGTTCATGGAAGGTCACAGCCCACCTGTGCTCACAGCCCCATCACTCACAACAGCCGAGGGGGGAGCAGCCCGAGGGTCCATCGATGGATGATGGACAAACAAAACGTTTGTCCACATAATAGAACATTATTGTCCTTAAAAAGGAAGGACACTCCGGCACCTGCTACAACACAGAAGAACCTGGAGGACATGATGCTGCTCAGTGAGATAAGCCAGGCGCCAAAGGACAGATTCTGTGTGGTTGGTTCCCACTATGTGATCCTTCCTGGAGGAGTGAAATCCACAGAGACGGGAAGCAGGAGGCTGGCTTCCAGGGTCTGGGGGTGGGGGGTGTTATTTTATGGGGACAGAGTTTCTGTTTGGGAAGATGAAAGAGTCCTGGAGATGAGGGTGGTGAAGGTTGCACAACAGTGAAAATGTGCTTAATGCCCCTGAGCTGTACACCTAAAACATGGTTAAGGTGGTAAATTCTGTATTGTACACATTTTACCGGAATTAAACTCAGGGCCCTGGAGGCATAGCTGGTCCTGAGCTTGAAGAACAACGCATTCGCAGCCCCTGCTTATTCTGAAATCTCCTCTATGGATAGAATCTCTTTTCTCGGATATTTGTTTATAAGTCTCTCGGCTCAGGCATCTTTCCACGGTTTTGCCTTCCAACATCAACGTCAGGTGTGATTCCACAGCGTCTCAATCTGACAAAAGCCCGATGCCAAATCTTGCCCAAAACGTTACACATCCTGATAAATTAGATTATACAACCACAGGTACCATATTTAGAGCATAAACCCCTCGTGTTGGTCCCATACCCACCCGGCCTCACTTATTCTCCGAGCGGGGAGGCGGCTGAGCCTCTGGTGCCCACAAGGAGAGGTGACCCAAAGGTACAGCCCTGACGAGCGCTCGCGTGCAGGCCGCCCAGCACGCTCACACAGCAGAAGAATAAGCCGCGCCAGCAAACGTGTGGGAGTGGACATTCCCCGCAGAGAAACGCCCTCTGGTAGCTGATAACGGCTTAAATCCTCAGCGGCCCTACCTTTGAATCTTGGGTCCCACCGGCTCCTCCGTGTAGAAGTGAGGCTGGCCAGGCTGTGGCTTCCGGAAAAGACTCCCAGCCCCCAAGCAGAGATTCACACAGGAGCCAGGCTCCAGGGAGCCTGGGGCAAAGCTGCCGCGGAATCGCAGGAGCAGCTCCCAGCCCCGCCTCTGTTCCCGCCTTCACCCTCTCGAGCAGTCTCCTCCCTCCTCAGGGGAAACCGGACACACAGTGGCCGGTGGCCGGGCCACACAGGAAGGCAGGACGCTGGCCCACGTGGGAACCCCAGGAACCAGCCGCAGCCTCTGCAGCCGTGGGCCCAGACGGCCGGCCCCAGGCCAGCGACCGCAGCTCCCCCGGGTCTGCCCGCCCCGACTCAGGACCAGCCCCTGCCCCATCCCGTGGGACGTCCCACTGCCGGTCAGCCGCCCTGCCTCCCCACGAGCACCCCTCAGGGTCCCTGGAGCCGACCTCTTGCACTCTCAGGGTCCCCACCCGCCTGCCTGGGGGGCTGCTGACTCGCAGCCCTGTTTGTTCTCACGGGGGTGGTCTGAACACAGTGTTCATTGTTACATTTCCTGACTTATTTATTATGGACGACAAGCCAGGCTCTGCGGAAGAAGACTGAGTGTCCGCAGCCACCTGATCGCCTCGGAGGGGGTTCTTGGCCTCGTGTGGGAAATGGACCTGTCGACAGATTACATAGCGTGTGGAAGATGCCTCTAAGGGAGCGGTGGGGATGCTGGGAGGGAGGACCAGGGTTCCCCAAGTGGGGATCCCCAGGTGGTGGGATGCAGGACAGAGGTCCAGGCAGAGGAGGGGGTGGGCCTGGGAGTTGGGGACAGATGGGAGGGTCGGGCCTGGAGAGCTGGCACAAGAACCTTCACAGGACCAGAGGGCGTCTCAGAAAGTTCTGGGCACCACGCAGGACAGGACGAGAGGCTGGCACTGCTGGACCACTGCAGTGGGTGCTGCCTGGGTGTGTGGGGCGAGGGCACGAGGGACCCAGGCCGACTCTGGGCTCTGGGCTCGGGGGTGTGAAGGGCTCAGTTCCACACAGTGTTTCGGGGTCCACCACTGCCGAGCGGCCCCCAAGACTCAGCGGCCCGAAGGGCAATTTGTGACTGCCTCTCGGGTCCTGTGGGCTGACTGGGCTCAGCAGGGCGGCTCTCGCTTGGACTCACGCGGCAAAGGGCAGTCAGATGGCACCGGGCTGGCGAAGTGACCTGAAGCCGCGACTTCTCCACCCGCTTGTCCACGGTGGCTGAATGGCAGGGGCGCCTCCCCAACGTGGCTGCCTCACAGCACTGAGTCCCGGGGGACCAGCACAGGAGCCAGCATCACCCCAGAGACGCCCAGGTCAGTGTGGGAGGAGGAGTGACCAGAGCCAGGGCTGAACCCAGGAGTGGGCACGACTCCCAGGAGTGGAGACGAAACACCCAGGAGCAGACACGACCCCCAGGAGCGGACATGAACCCCCCAGGAGCGGACACGAACCCCCCAGGAGCGGACACGAACCCCCAGGAGTGGACACAACCCCCAGGAGTGGACATGAACCCCCCAGGAGTGGACATGAACCCCCCCAGGAGTGAACCCCCCAGGAGTGGACATGAACCCCCCCAGGAGTGGACACAACCCCCCCAGGAGCGGACACGAACCCCCCAGGAGCAGACACGACCCCCCCGGGAGCAGACATGAACCCCCCAGGAGCGGACACGACCCCCAGGAGCGGACATGAACCCCCCAGGAGTGGACACGACCCCCCGGGAGATGGCAGAGGGTGAGGAGGGGCAGCTGGTGACAGGATATGGTTTCTTACAGGGGTGATGTCTGCACAACTCTGTAAATATACTAAAACAATGAAATATACACTCTAAATTGGTGAATTGTATGGCATGTGAATTTTATCTCAATAAAGCTATTTAGAAAAGGAAATCTATTTGAACTTTTACTTATAACTTCATTGTTTTTACATTGTTATTTATACGTTTTTAAAATTCTATCCTTGTCTGAGAGTAACATTTCCTTTTCACCAAAGAATTAGAATTCAATTGAATAACTTGCTTTTTTCACTTGTAAAATGCCTTTTTAAGTAAAAAAAGAAAAAAATCAGTCCTCCTAAAACTAATTTCTTTAACTTATTTTTTTTAACCATTTTTTAAATTGAAGTATAGTTGATTTACAATGTTGTGTTTGTTTCTGGTGTACAGCAGTGATTCAATTTTATATATATATGAACTTCCCTGGCAGTCCAGTGTTTAAGATTCCACGCGTCCACTGCAGGGGGCACGGGTTCAACCCGTGGTCAGAGAACTAAGATCCCATATGCTGTGCCCCGTGGCCAAAAAAATTATATATATGTATATATTCTTTTTTAGATTATTTTCAATTATAGATTATTACAAGATATTGAATATAGCTCCCTGTACTATACAGTAGGACCTTTTTGTTTACCTGTTTTATATATAGTAGTGTGTATCTGTTAATCCCAAACTCCTAACTTATCCCTCCCCCACTTTCCCCCTTGGTAACCATAAGTTTGTTCTCTATGTCTGTGAGTCTATTTCAGTTTTGTAAATAAGTTCATTTGTATCATTTTTTTAGATTCCACATGTAAGTGATGTCACATGATATTTGTCTCTCTCTGTCTGACTTACTTCACTTAGTATGATAATCTCTAGGTCCATCCATGTTGCTGCAAATGCATTATTTTATTCTTTTTTATGGCTGAGTAATATTCCATTGTATATATGTACCACATCTTCTTTATCCATTCATCTGTTGATGGACACTGAGGTTGCTTCCATGTCTTGGCTATTGTAAATAGTGCTGCAATGAACATAATCTTTTCGAATTATGGTTTACTCTGGATACATGCCCAGGAGTGGGATTCCTGGATCATATGGTAGCTCTATTTTTAGCTTTTTAAGGAACCTCCATAGTGTCCTCCATAGTGGTTGTACCAATTTACATTCCCACCAACAGTGTAGGAGGGTTTTCTTCTCTCCACACCCTCTCCAGCATTTATTGTTTGTAGACTTTTTGATGATGGCCATTCTGACTGGTGTGAGGTGATATCCCACTGCAGTTTTTTTTTTTTTTCCCACTGCAGTTTTGATTTGCATTTCTCTAATAATTAGTGATGTTGAACATCTTTTCATGTGCCTGTTGGCCATCTGTATGTCTTCTTTGGAGAAATGTCTATTTGTGTCTTCTGCCCATTTTTTGATTGGGTTATTTGTTTTGATATTGAGCTGTATGAGATGTTTGTATATTTTGGAGATTAATCCCTTGTCAACTGCATCATTTGCAAATATTTTCTCCCATTCTGAGGGTTGTCTTTTCATTTTGTTTATGGTTTCCTTTGCTGTACAAAAGCTTTTAAGTTTAATTAGGTCCCATTTGTTTATTTTTGTTTTTATTTCCATTACTCTAGGAGATGGATCCAAAAAGATCTTGCTGTGATTTATGTCAGAGTGACCCGCCTATGTCTTCCTCTATGAGTTTTATAATATCCGGTCTTACATCTAAGTCTTTAATCCATTTTGAGTTTATTTTTGTGTATGGTGTTAGAGAATTTCTAATTTCATTCTTTTACATGTAGCTGTCCAGTTTTCCCAGCAGCACTATTGAAGAGAATGTCTTTTCTCCATTTATATTTTTGCCTCCTTTGTCATAGATTAATTGGCCATAAGTGTGTGGGTTTATTTCTGGGATCTCTATTCTGTTCTGTTGATCTGTGTGTCTGTTTTTGTGCCAGTACCATACTGTTTTGATTACTGTAGCTTTGTAGTATAGTCTGAAGTCGGGGAGCCTGATTTCTCCATCTCTGTTCTTCTTTCTCTAGATTGCTTTGGCTATTTGGGGTCTTTCGTGTTTCCATACAAACTTTAAAATTTTTTGTTCTAGTTCTGTGAAAAATGCCATTGGTAATTTGATAGAGGTTGCATTGAATCTATAGATTGCCTTGGGTAGTATAGTCATTTTGACAATATTGATTCTTCCAATCCAAGAACATGGTATATCTTTCTGTTTGTGTCATCTTTGATTTCTTTCATCAGCATCTTATAGTTTTTAGAGTGCAGGTCTGTGTCTCCTTAGATAGGTTTATTCCTAAGTATCTTATTCTCTTTGACGCAATGGTAAATTGGGATTGTTTCCTTAATTTCCCTTTCTGATATTTCATTGTTCGTGTATAGAAATGCAACAGATTTGTGTGTATTAATTTTTTATCCTGCAACTTTACTGAATTCATTGATGAGCTCTAGTAGTTTTCTAGTAACATCTTTAGGATCTTCTATGTATAGTGTCATGTCATCTGCAGTGACAGTTTTACTTCTTCTTTTCCAGTTTGGAACCCTTTTATTTCTTTTTCTTCTCCTACTGCTATGTCTTGGACTTCCAAAACTGCATTGAATAAAACTGGTGAGAGTGGGCATCCTTGTCTTTTTCCTGATCTTAGAGGAAATGCTTTCAACTTTTCACCATTGATGTTAGCTATGGGCTTGTCATATATGGCTTTTATTATGTTGAAGTATGTTCTCTCTGTGCCCACTTTCTGAAGAGTTTTTGTCATAAATGGATGTTGAATTTTATGATATTTATAGAGATTTCCATCTGAAAGCAGCAGAATACACGTTCATCTCAAGAGCACATGCAGGGCTTCCCTGGTGGTGCAGTGGTTGAGAGTCTGCCTGCCGATGCAGGGGACACAGGCTCGTGCCCCAGTGCGGGAATATCCCACATGCTGCAGAGCAACTAAGCCCGTGAGCCATGGCCACTGAGCCTGCGCATCCAGAGCCTGTGCTCCGCAACAGGAGAGGCCACAACAGTGAGAGGCCCGCGTACCGCAAAAAAAAAACAAACATGCAACATTCTCCAGCATAGATCACATGCTGGGCCACAAAGCAGGCCTTGGTAAATTTAAGAAAATTGAAATCATGTCAAGCATCTTTTCCAACCACAATGCTATGTGGCTAGAAATCAACTACAAGATAAAAAATTGCAAAAAACACAAACATGTGTCCAGGCTAAACAATATGCTACTAAACAACCAATGGCTCACTGAAGAAATCAAAGAGGAAATCAAAAATACCTAGACAAATGAAAATGAAAACACAATGATCCACAACCTGTGGGCTGCAGCAAAAGCAGTTCTAAGAGGGAAGTTTACAGCAATAAAAGCTTACCTCAGGAAACAAGAAAAATCTCAAATAAACAACCTAACCTTATGTCTAAAGCAACTAGAGAAAGAAGAAGAAACAAAACCCAAAGTTAATAGAAGGAAAGAAATCATAAAGATCAGAGCAGAAATAAATGAAATAGAGACTAAAAAAAAATAGAAAAGATCAATGAAACTAAAAGCTGGTTCTTTGAAAAGATAAACAAAACTGATAAATCTTGCAAATAGAGATTATCATACTAAGTGAAGTAAGTCAGAAAGAGAAAGACACATACCAGGTGATATCCCTTATTTGTGGAATCTAAAATATGACAGAAATGAACTTATCTGTGAAACGAAAAACAGACTCACGGACATAGAGAACAGACTGGTGGTTGCCAAGGGGGAGGAGGGGGTGGGGGAGGGATGGAGTGGGAGATTGGGTTTAGCAGATGTAAGCTTTTATATATAGAATGAATTAACAACAAGGTCCTACTGTATAGCACAGGGAACGATATTCAATATCCTATGATAAACGATACTGGAAAAGAATATTATATAAAATGTATATACATAGATGAATTAAATTTTTTATGTAATAAAAAAAGAAACAGTAATACTTTGGATGTATTAGGTTAAATAAAACATATCAAAATGAAAAAAATATGATAGAACTTTAGCCAAAATCATCAAGAATAAAAGGGAGAGGGTCCAAATCAATAAAATCAGAGATGAAAAAGGAGAATTTACAACCAACACCACAGAAATACAGAGGATCATAAGAGCAACTATATACCAATAAAATGGACAACCTGGAAGAAATGGATAAATCCTTAGAAAGGTACAATCTTTCAAGACTGAACCAGGAAGAAATGGAAAATATAAACAGACCAATTACCAGTACTGAAATTGAATCAGTATTTTTGGCTACACCACGTGGCTTGCAGGATCTTGGTTCCCTGACCAGGGATTGAACCTGGGCCCACGGCAGTGGAAGCGCGGAGTCCCAACCACTGGACCACCAGGGAATTCCCTGAGTCAGTAATTTAAAAACTCCCAAGGAACAAATATCCAGGACCAGATGGCTTCACAGGTGAATTGTACCAAACATTTAGAGAAGAGTTAGCATCTATCCTTCCGAAACTATTCCCAAAAAAATTGCAGAGGAAGGAAAAGTTTCAAACTCATTCTATGAGGCCACCATCACCCTGATACCAAAATCAGATGAAGATATCACAAAAGAAGCAAATTACAGGCCAGTATCACTGATGAACACAGATGCAAAAATCCTCAACAAAATACTAGCAAACTGACTCCAATAATACATTAAAAGGATCATACACCATGATCAAGTGGGATTTATCCCGGGGATGCAAGGGTTTTTCAATATTGGCAAATCAATCAGTATGATACACCACATTATCATACTGAGGAATAAAAACCATATGATCATCTCAATAGATGCAGAAAAAAGCTTTTGATAAAATTCTTTAACTTATTTAAATATGTTTATGCAAATTGTAGATTTTAACTGACACATTAACTGTCACCACTGACTCTGTGGTTGGGGCCATGCTTGTTTTCTCCCAGCCTGAAGTTTGCATTAGGACTTTCCACTTTTAATTTTCCTTCCAGGACGCTTCGAGACAACTCACCTGAACCTCACAATGAGCGTTTGGGGTCCAGACACAGGCTTCGCACTGACTTTGAGAGGCTGCTAACGGGAGAGTTCTAACGGGGTGGGTGCACATGGCAAAGCCACCTTCCTGGGGGCACCCTGCAGCTGTCCTGTTGTCCTCAGCATGAGCATAATGACACAGCAGAAAACTCTTCTCAAACAGTGAAAGAATTCACTAAATTCTTGGACAAACGAGATTTTATAACATACCTTTTCTTCTGAGAAAAGATAAGGAAAAAACATTACACGTTTTCAGAAGACAGAACCCCTGCCACAGCTGGCCAGGCAGGACTTTGCCCAGGGGGAGGAGGGTGACCTGCAGGGGAGAAATCTCCCTGTTGGTGTGGGTTTCTTTCTATCCCTGAAACGCCGGTATTTTGCCCTGACATTTTAGGTGTGAACCTTTTTTTTAATATATAAATTTATTTATTTATTTTTGGCTGTGTTGGGTCTTCGTTTCTGTGTGAGGGCTTTCTCTAGTTGCGGCGAGCGGGGGCCACTCTTCATCGCAGTGCGCGGGCCTCTCACTACCTCGGCCTCTCTTGTTGCAGAGCACAGGCTCCAGACGCACAGGCTCAGTAGTTGTGGCTCACGGGCCTAGTTGCTCCGCGGCATGTGGGATCTTCCCAGACCAGGGCTCGAACCCGTGTCCCCTGCATTGGCAGGCAGACTCTCAACCACTGCGCCACCAGGGAAGCCCCAGGTGTGAACCTTTTTAAAAATCCTCTTGCCTGGGGCCCACCAAGTCCATTTATCAGTTCTCCCCAGTTTCTCTTCTTTCCTGAACCGTGTGACAGCCTCTCAGAGCTGCTCACACCTCTCCTCCCTCACGACCTCTGTTCGTGGGGTCAGTGTGCCAGATGTTGAACGCTGCAGTTGTTGGGGTCAGGCTACTCGTGGGCCACACATGGCGACCAGCCCCTGGCCAGTGGAGAGCCCTGTACTGTGTGCTCCTGTAACCCGTGCTGGGCAGACTGGCCAGCCACTCCCCTTCAAGGCACAGGGAGAAACCGCTTCTGCTGACAGCAGCATCCGTGGGCCCAGGAGCAGGGCAACACCCCAGGGAAGGGTCTCTGTTGCCTCCAGGTCGCAGGCAACGAGGGAGCAGGGCCCCATCCCACCGTGGCCCCCTGGAGGTCCCAGGACTCTGTAGCCCTCACTCCCCATCTTCCCCCCAACCCAGTGCCTGGCAACCATTAATCTGCTTTCTAGCTCTATGGATTTGCCTGCTCTGCACATTCCATATAAATGGATTCATACAACAGGTGGTCTCCAGGGACTCACTTCTTTCAATGAGCAAAATTTTTTCAAGCTTCACTCACATTGTAACGTAAAAGGTCCTTCATTTTTTTCATTGCAGAGTCATTCTGCTGTATGGATATACCACATACTATTTATTTATCAGTTGATGGACATTTGGGCTCTTTCCAGTTTTAACCATTATGGATAATGCTGCTGTGAACACTTATGTACAAGTTTCCGTGGGGGCACGTTTTCGTGTCCTCTGGGTGTTCCACCTAGAAGTGGATTGTTGGGTCCTGTGTAACTCTAGGTTTAACCTTTTGAGAGACTGCCAGACAGTTTTCCAAAGCGGCTGCACCACTGTTCATTCCCACTGGATATAAAAAGTATCTGACTTTTCCACATCCTCACCAACACTTGTTATTATCTTCTTTTCAATTACAGTCATCCTGGTGGGTGTGAAGTGGTCTCTCACTGTGGTTTTGATTTGCATTTCCTACTAGTGGATGCTGTTGAGTAGAATTTCATATGCTAACTGGCCATTTGTGTATCTTCTGTGGAAGACTTCCTATTCAGATCCTTTGCTCCTTTTTCAAATTGGTTATTTATCATTTTATTATTGAGCTGTAAGAGTTTTTGAGGTACAATCCCTTATCATATATATGATTTGCAAGTATTTTCTCATTCTATGGGTTGTCTTTTTACTTTCTTGATGGTGTCCTTTGAAGCACAAAATTTTTTTAATTTTGGTGAAGTTCAATTTATTTATTTTCTCTATTTGCTTATACTTATGTTATCATTTATAAGAATCCATTGCCAAACCTAAGTCCACAAATATTTACACCTATGTTTACTTCTAAGAGTGTTATGGTTTTAGCTTTTACATTTAGGTCTTTAATCTTGAATTAATTTTCATATATGGCGTGAGGTATGGGTCCAAGTTAATTCTTTTGCATATGGATATACAGTTGTCCCAGCACCATTTGTCGGAAGACTACTCTTTCCCCAATGAATTATTTTGGTATCATTGTCAAAATCAATTTATTTTATTCTGGTTTACATATTTATATTTTCTTTCTTTGTTCTCAATTCAGTTCCATAAATCTACATTCAATCCTTATGCCAGTAAGTGCAAGTGAATTGTTGGGTCCTATGGTAACTGTTCTGATTACTGTAGCTTTGTAGTAAGGTCTAAATTTGGGAAGTGTGAGTCCTCTAACTTCACTCTGCTTTTTCAAGATTGTTTTGGCTACTCTGGATCCCTTGCATTTTTATATGAATTTTAGGATCAGCTTATTCATTTCTGCAAAGAAGTCACCTGGGATTTTAATAGAGATTGTGCTAAAGTTGTAGATAAATTCAGGAAGAATTGCTATTTTAACATCATTAAGCCTTTCAGTCCATGAGCATGGACTGTCTTCCAACTTACTTAGATCTTCTTTAATTAAAAAAAAAAGTTTTATAGGTTTCAGATAAGGTGGGCACTAGTCCTGTTAAATTTATCCCTAAGTATTTTATTCTTTTGAATACTATTGTAATGGAACTCTTTTCTTTTTATTTATTTATTTGTGGCTGTCAGGTCTTAGTCACAGTGCGGGGGGGGGGGGGCGAGCTTAGTTGCCCCGAGGCATGTGGGATCTTAGTTCCCCGACCAGGGATCGAACCCACATCCCTTGCATTGGAAGGCAGATTCTTAACCACTGGACCACCAGGGAAGTTCCTGGAACTGTTTTCTTAATTTTCAGATTGCTCATTGCAAGTGTTGTAAATATAACTGATTTTTATATATTTTTGTTTTTGGCCACACTGCGTGGCTTGCAGGATCTTAGTTCCCCGACCAAGGATTGAACCCAACCCCCCTGCAGTATAAGTGCAGAGTCCTAACCACTGGACCCTCAGGGAATTCCATATATATATATATATATATATATATATATATATTTTTTTTTTTTTTTTTTTTTTTTTTTTGTGGTACGCGGGCCTCTCACTGCTGCGGCCTCCTCTGCCGCAGAGCACAGGCTCCGGACGCGCAGGCCCAGCGGCCATGGCTCACGGGCCCAGCCGCTCCGCGGCACGTGGGATCCTCCCGGACCAGGGCACGAACCCGCGTCCCCTGCATCGGCAGGCGGACTCCCAACCACTGCGCCACCAGGGAAGCCCCCTATATATTTTTTACTGAACCAAACTTAGGTCTTCTCGCCTGCAAACAGTAAAGCCAACCCACTGACTCCGGGTTGTGATGAAGGAAAGTGCAGCATTTATTGCAGGTACCAAGTGAGGAGTCCAGGGAACTAGTGCTCAAAAGACCTGAACTCCCCGAAGGCTTTCAGGGAAAGGTTTTTAAAGACAGAGTGAGGGAGGGAGGTTGTGGGGTGTGATCAGCTCGTGGACCTTCTTCTGATTGGCTGGTGGTGAGGTAATTGGGGGTCAACATCATCAGCCTTCAGGTTCCGGCCGGTCTGGGGTCTGCGTGCGTGTGGGCAGCAGACAGTTAACTTCCTCCACCTGGTGGGGGTCTCAGTATCTGCAGAGCAGCTCAAGGACGCGGCTCAGCATAGTATCTACAGCCCTTGAGGAGGAACTGAAGGCCCTTAACTTTGTTTAATGGCTGAAATATTGTTATTTTGTCTTGTTTGACTGTTTTCTTTTCTTTCTGCATTTTCTCACTTCTCTGATTAAATTTGTTCTTGGAACTAGGGGAAGGCCTAGGACGCTAAAGTTTTTCTACAGACAAGAGGCAGGCAGAGGACAGGGGAGGGTCTGTCCCGGGAAGGCCCCACAGGGTCCTACTCGGTTACATATTGATCTTGCATCTTGCAACCTTGCTGAACTTGCTTATTAGTTCTAATAGGTTTTAGTGGATTCCTTAGGATTTTCTATTTCTATTTTAATTTTGTCCCCATTTTCTTGCTACTTGCCCTGGCTGGAACCTCCAGGACAATGTTGAATAGAGGCAACAAGGGAGGACAACCCCTTCTTATTCCTGATCTTAAGGAGAAGCATTCATTCTTTTCACCATTAAGAATGATATCAGGGCTTCCCTGGTGGTGCAGTGGTTGAGAGTCCGCCTGCCGATGCAGGGGACACGGGTTCGTGCCCCGGTCCGGGAATGATCCCACACGCCGCGGAGCGGCTGGGCCTGTGAGCCATGGCCGCTGAGCCTGCGCGTCCGGAGCCTGTGCTCCGCAACGGGAGAGACCACAGCAGTGAGAGGCCCGCGTACCGCAAAAAAAAAAAAAAAAAAAAAAAAAAAAGAATGATATCAGCTGTGGGTGTTTTGTAGATACTATTTTTATCAGGTTGAGAAATTTCCTTTCTAGTCCTAGTTTGTTAAGTGTTGTTATCATGAAGAAATGTTTTAGGTTTTGTCAAATGCTTTCTCTGCATCGACTGAGATGATCACGTGGTTTTTGTCCTTTATTTTGTTGATACGGTATATGATATAACTAATTTTTGTAGATTAAATTAACAGTTGGTTTGGGGTTTTTGTTGAGAATTTTTTTTTTTTTTTTTTTTGCGGTACGCGGGCCTCTCACTGTTGTGGCCTCTCCCGTTGCGGAGCACAGGCTCCGGACGCGCAGGCTCAGCGGCCATGGCTCACGGGCCTAGCCGCTCAGCGGCATGTGGGATCATTCCCGGACCGGGGCACGAACCCGTGTCCCCTGCATTGGCAGGTGGACTCTCAACCACTGCGCCACCAGGGAAGCCCATTTTTTGAGAATTTTTGCATCTATATTTTAAGGAATTAGTCTGTTCTTGTGATGTCTTCCTTTTTTTTTTTTTTTCCACAGAGCAATGCTAGCTTCATAGAATTAGTTGAGATGTGTTCCCTCCTTTTCTAAATTTTACAAGTTAACATTTAAGGAAGTTAACATTTAACACCAATCCTGGAAGTTCTAGCCTGAAAAATCAGACAAGAAAAATAAATAAAAGGCATCCAAATCTGAAAAGAAAGAAAGTCTCTGTTTGCAGATGACAGGATCTTATATCCAGAAAATCCCAAAGAATCCACAAGAAAACTACTACAACTAATAAACGAGTTCAGCAAAGTTGCAGGGTAGAAGCTCAACCCACAAAAATCAGTTGTGCTTCTACATACCATCAATGAACAATCAGAAAATGAAATTAAGATAATTCTCTCTACAATAGCATCCAAAACAACCCAAAAAACCATAGGAATAGATTTAACCAAGGAAGTGAAAGAGTTGTATAAGAAAAATGACAAAGCATTGTTTAAAGAAATTAAAGAAGATGTAAATAAATGTAATGACACCCCATGTTCATGTATTGGAAGACTTACTATTGCTAAGATGGCTATGCTACCCAATGCAAACTGCAGATTAAATGCAATCCCTATCAAGATTCCAATGGCCTTTTCTGCAGAAATGGTACGGCTGCTCCTTAAATCCACATGGAATTGCAAGGGGCACTGAATAACCAAAACAATATTGAAAAAGAACAAAGTTGGAGGACTCACATTTTCCAATTTCAAATTTTTCTATAAAGCTATAGTTATCAAAACAGTGTGGTGCTGGCATAAGGATAATACAGACAGGACAATGGACTAGAATAGAAAACCCAGAAATAAACTCTATGTCTATGGCCAATTGATTTTCAACACAGGTGCCAGACCCTCAGTGGGTAAAGAATAGTTTCTTTAACAAATGGTGCAGGGACAACTGAACATCCACGTGCAAAAGAATGAAGTTGGAGCCCTACCTCACACCATATGCAAAGATTAACTCAAAATAGATCAACAATCTAAATATAACAGCTAAAATCATAAAACTCTTAGAAGAAAACAGGGGTAAATTTTCATGACCTTGGATTTGGCAGTGGATTTTAGAAATGACACCAGAAGCAGAAACAACAAAAGAAAACATAGATAAATTGGACTTCATCAAAATAAAAGACTTTTGGGTTTCCCTGGTGGCGCAGTGGTTGAGAGTCCGCCTGCCGATGCAGGTGACACGGGTTCGTGCCCCGGTCCGGGAAGATCCCACATGCCACGGAGCGGCTGGGACCGTGAGCCATGGCCGCTGAGCCTGTGCATCCGGAGCCTGTGCTCCGCAATGGGAGAGGCCACAGCAGTGAGAGGCCTGAATCCCGCAAAATAAAGACTTTTGTGCATCAAAGGTCATTACCAATAAAGTGAAAAGACAACCTACAATGGGACAAAATATTTGAAAATCATATATCTGATAAGGGTCTACTATCCAGAATACATAAAGAATTCTTACAACTGAACAGCAAAATTTTTTAACCCAATTAAAAAATGGGCAAGGTGGGACTTCCCTGGTGATCCAGGGGTTAAGAATCTGCCTTCCAATGTGGGGGACATGGGTTCAGTCCCTGGTCTGGGAACTAAGATCCCACATACCACGAGGCAACTAAGCCTGCATGCTCTAGGGCTCACATGCCACAACTAGAGAGCCTGTGCGCTGCAACTACTGAGCCTGTGCTCTAACTAGAGAGGAGCCTGCATGCCACAACTAGAGAGAAGCCCACGTGCTGCAACGAAGGGCCCGGGTGCCACAACGAAAGATCCTGCAACTAAGACCCGATGCAGCCAAATAAATAAATATTTTTTAAATGGGCAAGGAACTTGAATAGACATTAATCCAAATAAATTATATAATTTCACCCACTAGGATGGCCATAAGTGAGTGGAAAATAACAAGTGTTGAAAAGGATGTATAGAAACTGGAATCCTTGTATATTGCTAACTGGAATGTAAAATGGTTCAGCTGCTTGGGAGACATTTTGATGGTTCTTCAAAAAGTTAAACACAAAATTACCATATGACCCAGAAATTCCACTCCTAGGCATATACACCAAAGAACTGAAAATAGTTGTTCAAATACTTGTACCCGGATGCTCATAGCAGCACTAGTTACAATAGCCAAAATATAAAATATAAAAGCTCAAATGTCTATCAGTGGATGAACAGATAAATTGTGGAATATCCATACAGTGCAATATTGGTCAGCCATAAAAGGGAGTGGAGTACTGACACATGCTACAACCCAGATGGACCTTGAAAACATTATGCTAAGTGAAAGAAGTCAGACACAAAAAGGCAAATATTCTACGATTCCATTATTTGAAATATCCAAAGTAGATAAATCCATAGAGAGAAGGTAGATTGGTGGTTGCCAGTATGTGCGAGGAGCAGGGGGACGGGAAGCTCTCGATGGGCACGGGGTTTTATCTGGTGATGGTTAGAATGTTCTGGAAGTAGATGCTGGTGGTTGCACAATATTGTCAGTGTACTAAACTTCAATGAATTGTTCATTAAAACGGCTAATTAAATGCTATGTGACTTTCACCTCAAAAATGTGTAAAACATTTATCATTTTGTGAAATAGTGCGATGTCTGGGATTTGGTCCAAAATAATGAGGTGGGGGTAGAGGTACAAAAAGTAAAAACAAAAACATGTTTCCTCCGAGCTGTATAGGAAACAAAACAAGAGACGGAAATGGGTAGAAGCCTAGAGTGCGGAAATCCAGGTGAGAAACGCGGCGGGGCGCTTTGTGGGGAGGGGGAAAGGGGCTAGAACCCAACAGCCCTGACGTGTATCTGTAGACAAAAGCAAGAGGACTGTTAGGGCAAAGAAAGAGATCCAGATTTTTTGTCTGAACCCTGGAGGCAGGGGTGCCTTTGCCGAGCTGCGGGGAACCGCGGACACGAATCAAGGATTGCTCTTGGGAAATCACCTCCTTGTGCACCTTAAACTTACAAAACTTCACGCGTCGGTTGTATCCCAACAAAATTGGGTAAATATACATATATATTTTTTAAAGGGATTGCTCTTCGGGTTTAGTGCGCGCTGCGCATCACACACCGGCGGAGACGCAGAGGAGGCGGGCGGTGCTCTGCCGCGTCTTCTCCCCGAGTTTTAAGTGTCCTCCCGAGGGACGCGAGGGCCTGCACCGTCTTCGCGCCCTCCCTGAGCGGGCTGGGGGCGACGGCTGCCGCGACCCCGACTCGGCCCGCTCGGGGCCCCACCTGGCGACACCTGCCAGGTGCGCTGCGTGTCTACGCCCGGCGCCCCCGCGGCTCGGGGACCGACCTGGGGCGGGGCGAGGCGGGACAGGGCGGGGAGCGCGAGGCCACGCCCGGGAAGCGGCCACGCCGGCGCCCCCCAGCCCGCTTTCCAGTCCCAGCAGCTCGGGGCCATGGCGGCGGCCGAGCCCAAGACCCCCGCGGGGACGGCCGCGGCCCGACGCCTGGCCCGGAGCTGCTGGTCCGCGTTCTGGGACTACGAGACGCCCAAGGTGATCGTGGTGAAGAACCGGCGCCTGGGCATCGTGTACCGCACGGTGCAGCTGCTCATTCTGCTCTACTTCGTGTGGTGGGTGCGCACGGGGGAGACCCGGCGGCAGGGGGTGTCCAGAGGGGTCAGGAGCGTAGGGGAGGGCGCCGCCGGGACGTCCCAGGTTGGAGGGGCCGCTCTGGGCAGGGGGTGAGGAGAATGCCGGCGGCGGCCGCCAGGCTGGCCCCTCGGGCGCCGCAGAGCCTACCCGGCCGGCCCCCGAGTGGCGGTGACGCAGCCTCGATCCCGCCGGAGTCGAGCTGACTCGGCAGGGGAGGGGTCCCGGGCCTGCCGCGGGGTCGCCTCCAGAGCCGGCCCTGCCCGTTCGCACAGGTACGTGTTCATCGTGCAGAAGAGCTACCAGGACAGGGAGACGGGCCCCGAGAGCTCCGTCATCACCAAGGTCAAGGGCATCACTTCGTCCGAGCACAAAGTGTGGGACGTGGAGGAGTACGTGAAACCCCCCGAGGTGCGCCACTCGGGCCCCGCCCCCCCTCCCCGAGCACCCCGAGGGTGGGACCGAGCGGCGGCCGAGCTGCCCGGCGCCGGCCGACCGTCCCTTGTTTCTGAGCCCAGGGGGGCAGCGTGTTCAGCATCATCACCAGGATCGAGGTCACCCCCTTCCAGACCCTCGGAACCTGCGCCGAGGTGAGGACGGGTAGAGAGCAGAGCCGGGGCGGGAGGGAGGGGCCCTGCCTGGTCCGCTGTGCCTGGGGGAAAAGGGTGTCGGGCCCCTGACCAAGCAGCCTCCTCCCTAGAGTATGAGGGTCAGAAACGCCACGTGCGACTCGGACGAGGACTGCGTGGCTGGGCAGCTGGACATGCTGGGAAACGGTCAGTGTGTGCCAACTGGGGGCGGGGGCGGGCCGCGCCCCTGAGGGCGCATCTGCCACCTGAGCGCGTCTGCCCACAGGCCTAAGGACCGGGCGCTGCGTGCCTTATTACCACGGGTCCTCCAAGACCTGCGAGGTGTCCGCCTGGTGCCCGGTGGAGGACGGGGCCTCAGTCAGGTGTGCACGCCCTCTGTCCCCACCCACCTGGGGCCAAGCTCCTTTGCTCCTTTCTCCTACCTGACCGGAGTCGGGGAGTGTGGGGCGAGAAGGACGGGAGGGACAGCGCAGCGGGGGAGCCTGGGGGACCGGGAGAAGGGGAGACTAAACACACCCGGTCTGTGCCTCCTCAGCCAGTTTCTCGGTAAGATGGCCCCGAATTTCACCATCCTCATCAAGAACAGCATCCACTACCCCAAATTCCAGTTCTCCAAGTAAGAGCCATTAGCGCGTGGCGACAAGGGATAGGCTGCAGGGGGGCTTGCCTCTTGGAATGTTGTTTGGGGGTGCATGGCTTCTGCTCCCTCCCCATCTGATGCCACTAGGCCTTGTCTTTAGGGGCAACATCGAGAACCGGAAGGACGGCTACCTGAAACACTGCACATTCCACGAGGTCTCTGACCTCTACTGCCCCATTTTCAAGCTGGGCTACATCGTGGAGCAGGCGGGGGAAAACTTCACGCAGCTGGCACACGCGGTGAGGGCACCAGGGAGAGTGGGTGGGACAGCTGTCCGTCCAGGTGCTGGCTCCCACCTGCACACAAAGGGTCTCATTACAGCCGAGTCCGTCTGCAGTCTTGGCCAGCCCTGGCCCTGCTCGGGCAGAGGAAAGAGAAACACGATCGTCTGACCCATCTGGGTGTGCATGGCTCCTGCTAAATTATTGACTCCTGGCATCCCCTTGTGCCTCAGAAGCAGGGCACTCAACGAGCCCCCTTCCCCAGCTCTCTGCCCTGAGCTGCCCTGGGTGCCTCACAGTATGCACCCCACACGTAGCCTCAGCAGGACCTTGGGGCTGTTGAAGGTCCTCTCTGTGAGCCCACCCTGACCCCGTGTCTGTGCCCACTTCTGGACAGGGTGGTGTAATTGGGGTCATTATCAACTGGGACTGTGACCTGGACCTGTCGGCGTCAAAGTGCAACCCCAAATACTCCTTCCGGAGGCTCGACCCCAAGCATGTCCCAGCCTCATCTGGCTACAACTTCAGGTACCTTGGCCTTGGGACACTGGGTCCTCGTCTGCCCTAGCTGTGGAGGTCCAGGAGTCAACAGGGCAGGTGCCCTAAGGTTCAGGGGCGCCAGTGGTCGGCTGAGCCTTGGAGCTGCCCCACTTGGGCAACAGGTGCACCCCCCCGTCATGCTCCTCAGGGTCAGGTGGCCAGGGCTCCTGCACCCGGGTCATTCCCTCCCAGATTCTGACGTGCTTCCGGGTCATTCCGCCCTAGGTTCGCCAAGTATTACAAAGTAAACGGTAGCACCACCCGCACTCTCATCAAAGCCTACGGGATCCGAATTGACGTCATCGTGCACGGACAGGTAAACCAGCCCACCTTGCCTACCTGAGGCTTGGGCTGGCCCAGCCTCAATCTCTCCTACCACACCCCACGCCTCCCTTGAGCCCCACTCCCGCATCTCAGGCAGCCTCTTTGCCTCCAGGCAGGGAAGTTCAGCCTGATTCCCACCATCATTAACCTGGCCACAGCGCTGACCTCTATCGGGGTGGTAAGGGATGCACACTAGGGTCCCGGGGGGTGGGGGGACGGGGGGGCAGGTGCCAGGCTCTTACGCATTGGTCTTGCTGGTCTCAGGGCTCCTTCCTGTGCGACTGGATCTTGCTAACGTTCATGAACAAAAACAAGGTCTACAGCCATAAGAAATTTGACAAGGTGTGTACTCCAGGGCCTTCCTCAGGCAGCTGGCCTGTGATCCTGGCCCTTGTTTTGGGCCAGGGCCCTCCCCCACCCTATCCCTGCTCCGCAGACCCAGGCCAGGCTGGCCAACCGCAAGGTGAGGGGCAGAGCCAGGCCTGGGCTGTCCCACCCCCATGGCCTTGCCCCACCTCTGCCCCGTCTGAGCAGATGGTGGATGCTCCCAAGCGGGGTGCAGGACCAGGGCTTGGCGCCTCTGAGCCTTCCCAACAGGACTGCGCTCTCACAGACGCCCGAGGTTTGGCCCAGCTCTGAGCCCACTCCCACCTTCTGTCGTGCTGCACTGAAGACCTGGGCCTGTTGGGGGCCCCTGAAGTCTGTGGCCCCAGGAGCGCCCCGCTCCCCAGGGCAGCATGGCTTGGACCTCGGACCTGGGCCCTGCCCACACACCTCAACACTGCGTCGCAGCAAAACCAGCAGCCAAAGGGCCCCGTGCAAACCAGGCAGTGGGATGACATGAAGGGGACGGCACCTGCTCCCGGCCTGCCCATCTTGTCCCCCAACTGCCCAGGGGCCTGTAGGGGGCAAGTCCCCACCTCCACCTTCTCCCTAGCTGTTCTCCTCCCAGGCTCTTTGCTCCTCCCCCCCACCCACCCACCCCTACCCAGACCCTTCACTCACCTCATAGCCAGGAAATCACACATCCAGAATCCAATAAAGCTGTGACCAGACCCTTCTGGCCTCGTCTTCGGGGAAAGCATGTTCAGGCTCTTAAAAAGACAAACATGCAATGGCAGGTCTTTGCGCACGGGGTGTCTCTTTTGGTGTGCTTGGCCCTCCGTATCGCCCCCCTAGCCAGCCTGCGTGCAGTGTGTGGATGTGTCTGCTGCCCCCACGTTCAGCCAGGCTACAGTCATGTCTGACCTGGGGGCCATGGAGGTGGGGGACACACAGGCTGAGAGCGCACGAGGACCCCCCTAGGCTCATCCCAGCATGTCCTTCAGGCAGTGCACTTACCAGCTTCCTGCAGGGCTCATCCCGGGCCCCAAACCTCAAAATACAGGAAAAGGCTCCTCCTAGATCCCAAACCTCTCAAGGAGGAAGAAAGCCAGGAGGGAGGCGATGAGAGTTGTACCCAAGGAAAACGAAAGCTTAGGCTGACAGACACCAAAATGCCCGCCCAGGCCCTGCGGCTCTATTTCAAATGGGGATTGGGGTGGAGGAAGGAATTCGGTGCTGGGGAACAGGGGTGGACAGGGCAGGACGAGGTTGGAGGAGTGTGGGAAGCCGGCACTAGCTGGATCAGGCCTACAGGTAATCTGGTTACGGCCTTGGATGCTACAGTGGTCATTCCACTTAGCAGCTCTGCCTGGCCTGGCCAGGCCCTGCTCTGAAGACACCACGACCTGGTTGGACGGTGGTTTCCCCAGCAACGGCTATGATGGTGCGCAGACCTGAGGAGGCATAGTCCCTCCTACAGATCCTTTCACCTGTGACCCCGTCGCTCCCGAAGTCAGAGCTGGCCTCCCCACCTGCCAACGAGACCAGCACCACTCACTGGAGCCACAAACCCTTGAGAAGCCCCCACCCAGCACCCCTGCAGATTCTCCTATGCTCGCCAGCTCCCTGGGTCACTCAAATGCCTGTGACATCCAGTTTCTGACTCACTCATAGACATCCAGCTCTAGTTTTAGAGAAACCAGCTTTTCCAGTTGGAGCTGGGCTGCAGCTCAAGAACCAGGGCCAGGGGCTCAGGTTTCCCATCCCCAAGCATGAGAGTGACCCTGGGACCTCCACCGCCCCAGATGCCCCCAGCCCCTAAGCTGGCCTCCGCTGGCGCCCCCGGCCCCGCTGCAGGGAGCACAGTGGGGTGGGGTGGGGGGTGAGACACGCAGCCCCACCTCCTCGCTCCTCCGTGCTCCCCTGGGACTTCTCCGGCTCTGCTTCCAGGAAGCGCCGTTAGCCCTCCTCCTCCCCAACTCGGCCCTAATTTGATTTGATCTCCATCTGGGGGCTGACGGGCTCCATCCCCTTCCAAGCCGAGTCAGGTTTCTTGCAGTCACTGGGCCTGGATGCGCCTGGTGGGCAGTACCCAGGGGCCAACAAACCCAGACAGACAGACGTCAGTTACTTAGTCTTCTTTCCTTCCTTCCAGAAACCCAGGCGCAGTGCACAAACATACACACAGTGAAAATTGTAGGAAATGTCAAAGTGTAAAATTAAAACGAAAATCCAAAGTGTAAATTGAGATAACGAGAACAAATTTAAACCAGGCTCCATAGCCAACAGTGGGGCCCCCACTGCCCACCCGTTTGGGGTTTCTGAGTTTACGATTCACTTTTTTTGTGTGTGTGTGGTGGTACGCGGGCCTCTCACTGTTGTGGTCTCTCCCGTCGCGGAGCACAGGCTCCGGACAGGCAGGCTCAGCGGCCATGACTCACGGGCCCAGCCGCTCCGCGGCATGTGGGATCTTCCCGGACCAGGGCATGAACCCGCGTCCCCTGCATCGGCAGGTGGACTCTCAACCACTGCGCCACCTGGGAAGCCCCTATGATTCACTTTTAACATGTTTGTGTTCTCGCCAATTTGGCTGGTTTTCTTTTGCTTCCAGTTGCATTTAGTTAGAAATGAGGTGCACAGAGTTGATCTTATGTTCTGGGGCTGCTGCTGGCAGAACGGAGCAAGAACTCATGCTCAGCAAAGGGTCCCCCAGCCTGGCCCATTCTCCTCTGATTCAGCCCCACCCGGGAGGAGAAAACAGCATGGCCCACATCTCTGTGCAGCAAGGGGCACATCTCTGTGCCCCTCTGTTCAGGGCCCTGAACAAGCTGGTGGTGAGTGTCGCATTTTAAAGGGGGCACAGCCCAAGGACCCTCTCTGCCTTGGGGTCACAGGTCTTGTACTGATCCCTGAGGCTGAGAAGCAAGAACAGAACTGCCTCAATCCTGATAAAACTGCTGTTGCCCTTTTCTCCATCCTCTCCCAACCACTCCTCAGACCTGAAGGAAAGAACCTAGTCTTGCATGTGAAGAAATGCTTCTCTAGAATCCAGGTGCTAACATATGATGTCGAAGTCCGCGATAATGGCGCGCCTCCTCCCTCCCCGGGGCCCTCAGGCCTCCTGCTGCAGTGGCCCCCTCACAGCACAGGCAGATTCAGAGGGAGAGGTGCCAGGCCCCGCTGCGGCTGAGCCCCAGCCTGAGACCCTCCCCTTCCTCAGCCTTCCCGCCCCCCGCCCAGTCTCGCTGCTGCCGACGAGGTGACTACGCCATGATACGAACACTCCGGCAAAGGCTGCTCTGACTGGGAATCTCCACAGACAGAGGGGCCCAAGCCCCAGAACTCAGTGTGTGAGAGACACCCAGGTGTCCACAGGTTCAGCCAGGGTCTCCAGGATGCGGCCCGCATGCCGCTGGCGTGGACTGTAGGACAGCCACCTCTCCCGGAAGCAAGGAACTGGAGAGCTGGGACTGCAGACTCCCACTCAGGTGCCCCTCGCCCTGCGTCTGGCTTCCAGCCACCCTCAGGGGCTCGGCTCAAACAGAAGACCTCCAAGGGCACCTCAGGGCAGGAAGTGGGCAGGAAGGGCCGGGGCCGCAGGGAGGGCCGTGCAACAGCAGAGGGGTGTTCATCCAGCGAGAAAGCAGCCCTGGGACCCCTCGCTGGAGACGCTTCTTGGGCCTAGAGAGGGCTGCCCTGACCGAGGCTGGGGGCCCCAGGGAACCTGGAGGTGGAGCCACTTCTTGCTCTGGCTGGTTCACGCTTCTTCTGGGCTGCATGACCTGCTCCCTGAGGATCGTCTTCCTGGGTGCCCGTCTTGGATGTGGGTAGTCAGAGCAGAAAATGGGGACGCTGCCCAGCTTGCTAATGTCCCAGCTGGGGGTTCTGCTGCAGCAGCCACTCCAGGGTCTCCATGAGGTACGACATGCCATAGTGCTGGGCAATGTTCTGGAAGGTTCTGATCTGCTCCATGAAGACCTACAGGAATGACCAGTCACAGTGAGAACTAGTCCCAGAGGAGGCACAGAGATGCAAGGCCGAGACCCAGAAAGGGCCAATGGCCGAGGGGCAGCAGGGCTGGCTGTCCACGGGAGGCCCCACCTTGGTGTGGATGGTGAGGGAGAAGGCCCCGGCACAGCTACAGTACATGGCCATGTTGGTCTCCTTCACACCCCGGCACTTCAGGCAGATCTGCAATGAGAAGCAGCCCCAGTCAGGAGCCTCCCTGGCCCAGGCCAGGGCTGGCCAGTCGCTTGGCACCTGACAGGCTTCCCTCCCCCATAGCCTTCACCTCAATTCTGAATAAAATCTGAGACTTGATAATGGGCTTCATCCAAACATCCCAACTGCCTCCCAACACCCTCCCGGTGGACACCCTACCCTTGACTCTGAGTCTGGGGCTCCCCCATCCATCACACCAGGCACCAGCTGTTCCCTGCCTGGACCGCAACACCTTCCTCGGGTCTTTGCTGAGATGTTCCCTCTTGGTGAGACCACTCCTCCATCTAATGCTGAAAGCTTCCCTTTTGCTCACACACTGCCTGTTGGTTCTCTTTACTCTTACCATCACTTAGTTGTCCTGTTTACTGTGTATCTCCCTCCACTAGAATAAAAAAGGTCCATGAAGCCAGCACTTGGCCCCTGTAGGTGCCTAACAGATGCTGTAGGAATGAATGAGTCACCTGGGCTCATGGCCAAGGCCTGACCCAAGAGGTGGTTACCTTGGAGGACCAGGTAACGACGCTGAGACCTGTGTACACCTCTAGTTTCCCGTGGGTGCGAACTGCTTATCAACAAACCCTCCACCAACTGGAGGGGCGGTCGGGCTGGGTGCAGAAAAGCCCCAGCACCAGGCCCCGCTGCTCACCAGGTCCTGCAGGGTGAAGGCCATCAGTTTCTTCTGCAGGGCCTCCACCAGGGCCATCTCGATGACTGACGAGTCGTAGGCTACCTGACAGTTGGAGCAGAGCCACTGAGGCAGCACAGACCCATCCTAGGCAGAGAAGGAAAGGGACCAGGTCACCTTCCTCAGCCCCAGTATTGAGAAGGGATGGAAAGAGAAGAGCTCGTGGTGAGAACTGTGGTACTGCTTGCTCACAGCTCCAGGGCACACTCACATCACCAATGTCATCACTTACGTGTTTACCAGGACAAGGTCCTGGCATGTGGCAGCTGAGTGGCCTGAAAAGGGTGTTTGTTTCTAATTCACATCAAAGCTAGCTGGGGGCCCAGTAGGTGTAGCCCAGTAAAGGTGGAGACTGGGGTCACTTGATAGGGAGTACTGCAGGACCCCCTGATCCACTGATGCCTGGATATTCTGACTTTACCAGCAAGGGGCCTGACGGAGCTGGCCCACCTGAGAGAAGGAGGGCTCTTTGCACAGGTCCAGGTCCCGGCAGAAGTTACAGCTGCGGCAGATGACCTCAGGGAGCACGTAGGAGCGGCAGGGGTCTCGGAACTGGGCCTCCTCCGAGAACTCGCCGACATCTACCAGACGAAGCAGGTCTCGGTTTAGCTTGTTCACCTGGTTTGTGATGTTCGTGTCCAGAGACAGGACCTGCAGAGAACAGAGCCCACATCAGGGACAGCTCCCGGGGCCTCCCTGCTGCTGTTTGGACCAGAAAACCCCACAGCCAACTCTCTAAGCTACTGTTTCTCAGCATCATCTCAACTCTTCCTGCCTTCTGTACATCAGTGATTCCCCGACTCGGGGCCATAAGAGTGGAGTGGAGGCCCTGCCCCCAGGCTTTGTGGTCTCTGTCAGCTCCGGGGAACTCTGGGACACACTGAAGTGTGCTCTACGTGTTCTCCTTACTGGCTCCTTCTTCCTCAATGACAGGCAGTCCTAAGTCTACCAGAGCTCTACAGTCTCACTGCAAAGGGGTTGACTTCAACCTTCCACGGTGGGGGGGCTCCCAGGCCAGCCGAGAAACGCCTCTGCAGCACACGTGTGTGTCAGTGCCCGCAGTGCTGGCACTGGAAGTCGCTCCTGCAGAGCCACAGGAGACTCGTTAACCCCCCATCTGTAAACAAGAGAAGACAGCACTGGCATGTTTCACTGGCCTCTCCCAGCCCTACAACTCCTGTCCTAGCACAATGCCAAGAGCACAGAACCAAACACCACTTAGAAGACTTCTTTAGGAGGAGCGTTTATGGTCGATCTGAAACAAAGTGGGTGGATTTGCAAGCACATTTATCATGAGTATCGACAGCCTACTGGGCAGTATTGTTTAAAATATATACATTATACATGTCTTTTACATAGGGAGAACACTGGATGTAATTAAGAGACAGAAAAAAATGAAAGTGAATTTACCAAAACATTAAGGAAGAAGTAATGCTGATTCTACACAGTATCTTCCAGAAAACACAAGAGGGAGAACACTCCTAACTCATTTTGTGAGGCCAGTATCACCCTGATACCAACACCAGACAAAGACAGTACAAGACAACTACAGTAAAAAAAAAACTGTCACACACACAGACTCAAATATCCTCAACAAAATACTGGCAAATTGAACCCACTGGTATCACGACTAAGTGGGATTTACCCCAGGAATGCAAGGCTGGATCAACATTTGAAAATCAGTGTAATTCACCATATCGAGACTAATGAATAAAAACCAATACAATCATCTCAATTGACACAGAAAAAGCCCTTAACAAAATTCAACATCCATTCATGATTAAAACTCTCAGGATAGGACTTCCCTGGTGGTGCAGTGGTTAAGACTCCATTCCTCTGATGCAGGGGGCGCAGGTTCGATCCCTGGTCAGGGAACTAGATCCCGCATGCTGCAACTAAAGATCCCGCACGCAGCAATGAAGATCGGGCGTGCTGCAACAAAGACCCAGCGCAGCGAAATTAAAAAAAAAAAAAAAAAAATCAGTGCCATTACAATAGCACCCAAACCATAAAAACCTGAGGTGCAAATATGTGCACTATTTCTATGCTGAAAGCTCCAAAAACACTGATGAAAGAAGTCAAAGACAACTTAAATAAATGGAAAGATATAGTGGTTCATGGATTGGAAGCCTGAACATTAAGATATCGATTCTCCCTAAATTAATCCAAGACTCCAAACAACTCCAATCAACAATCCAAGAGGATTTTTTTTTTTGGTAGAAATTGATATGCTGATTTGAAATTTATAAGGAATGGCAAAGGAACTAAAATAGTCAAAATAATTTTGAAAAAGAAGAATAAAGTTAAAGCATTCACACTACCTGGTTTCAAGACTTATTGATAAAGTTACAGAAATTTAGACAGTGTGGTATTGGAGAACAGACAGATATTCAGATTGATGGAGACCCAGAAACAGACCCACACACATATATATGGCCAGTTAAGTTTTGAAAAAAGCACAAACATATTTAAATGGAGTAAGGCTAATTTTTTCAACAAATAATGCCGGAATAATTGGACATGTTTATGCAGAATATGAACCTCAATTTATAACATGCACATTGCACAAAAATTAACTCAAAATGAATCACAGACTAAATATAAAACCTAAAACTATAAAACTTCTAGAATCTAGAAGAAAACATAAGAGAAAAACTTTGTGACCTTGGTTAAAGCAAAGATTTCTCAGATATGACACCAAAAGCTCAACCCTTAAAAAGTGACAAATTAGATAAAAGTTAAGACCCTCTGCTCACTGAAAAATGGAATTTTGAAAAGGCAAGCCAAATTCTGGGAGGAAGTATTTGGAAATCACAGATCTGATAAAGGACTTATATACAGAATATATGAAGAACTCTCAAAGCTCAACAATAAGAAAAACAACCCTGATTCACTTTGCTGTACACCTGAAACTAACACAGCATTGTAAATCAACTATACTCCAATAAAAATTATTTTAAAAAGAAACAATTTTTAATAATGGGCAAAAGCTCTGGACATTTCACCAAAAACACATGGAGAGCAAACAAGCACATGCATAAAATCTTCACATCATTAGCATTAGGGAAATGCAAGTTAAAACCACAATGATATACCACTACACACCTATCTGGACAGATAAAATCTTGAAAATCAACACCACCAAGTTCTAGCGGGTTGTGGAGCAGCTGGACTGTAGCCATACACCGCTGATGAGAGGCCTGAAAAGTGGCAAAACGGGGCCACTTTAGAAACAAGCACGACATGACCCAGCCAGTCCCCTGCTAGGTTTCTATCAAGAGAAATGAAACTTATGTTCACCCAAAACCTTCTCTATGAGAATGTTTACAGCAGCTTTACTAACAGTCACCAAAAACGTAAAAACAACCTGAATGTCCTTCAACCGGGGAACTGTGGTTCTCCCACACAACAAGGGAGCAAAAGACTCAGCGATGGAAAGGAACGAAGCACTGAGACAAGCAATGACATGGAGGAGCCCCGGGTGCATTCTGCTGACTGAAGGAAGTCAGACCTAAAAGGCTACATGACCAACCATTCCACTCGTGTGACATTCTGGAAGCGGTCACAACGCAGGGACAGATGACAGATCGGCGGTTCCAGGGCTGCAGGAGCGAGGAGCTGAGCCCGAGGGGAAGCACGGGGGAGTCTCTGGGGTGGTGACCCAGGCGCAAGGAGCTGAGCCCAAGGGGAAGCGCGGGGGGAGTCTCTGGGGTGGTGACCGCTGTGTACCTACCTGGCTGCTGCTGGCCAGCCCTATCCATGTGTGAAAACTCGAACGACTGCACTGCACGGAGAGTGTCTTTTACTGCATGCAACTTTCAAAAAGTAAATGAACATAGGGACAGACAGATCAGAGCGTGCCAGGGGTGGGGGACTCTGGTTCTGTATCCTGAAGGCGTGATTGGGTACCTCATGGAATGCACACTAAAATGGTGAATTTTCCTGTATGTAAATTATACTTGTTCTTTTAAACATGTACTTATTTCTTTACTTGGCTGCGCCAGCTCTTAGTTGCGGCACGCAGGATCATCGTTGCTGCATGTGGGATCTTCAGTTGTGGCACGTGGGATCTAGTTCCCTGACCAGGTACTGAATCCGGGCCCCCTGCACTGGGAGGGCAGAGTCTTAGCCACTGGACCACCAGGGAAGTCCCTGTAAATTATACTTTAATAAAAATAAAACTTAAAAATTCTGAAGTCTACCAAGGAATTAAAATGGTACACTAAACCATTTCTTTACCACAATCAGAAGTCAATTGGTCACTGTGAAACTGTGATTTGCTGGGAGGTAATTTAACGGACAGTAAAATGCTCCGCAAGGGATGACGCCGGCTGGGTCCTCATCTGGTAATATTATGCCACCGTTTGATGCAGGCTGCCTTTCCCAGAAAGGCATTTAGCATCCGAGCAAGCTCTCCTCTCAGGTTTCACAGCAGCCCAGACGTTTTGGGAGCCCTGTCCAGTTCCTAGTCTGGCCCACCAGCCCCACGTGATCCGTGAGCACCTGCCGTCCCACTACTCACCTTTCACCAGCACCAGCAGGTCATCCCTCCCCAGGGTCTCTGCATCCCCTCTGCCCATGGCCAGACCCTCTCAGCCCCAGTGGCCTCATCCTCAGCCCGAGGCCCCATCACAGGGCCTTCCTCACCTGCCCGCCCCTGAGCCCACCTCTCAGCACCTGTGCTCTCTGAGCTCACCTGTCCCTCACTGACTTGTGCCCCCTCAGCGGAGTGAGAACAGAGGTCTTTCCCACAGCGGCCGCATGGAGTGGGCGCAGTGGGTGTTTCTGGAAGAAAGGAGTGACCTGCACACACGTCAATGGGAGTGTCCTCACCTTGCACACATATTTGATGAACTCCAGAGCGGGGTTATTGAGGAGCAGGTGAGAACCGGGGAGGACAGGAAACATTTCTGAGAGCTCAGTCGAGTTCCGAGAGCCTGTGACTTTCTTCTGAATCTTCTGTGTGATGGTGAAGAAGTTCTGAGTGAGTTCGTTCGCCACATAATCTTGTGAGAAGGTGATCATTCCTGGGAAGAGAAGCAACACGATGCCTGCTCCCTATTTTGCACGGCGATCGCGACACCGAGGGAAGGACCCCTGAGGAGCACACAGTGGTGGCCCCCCGTGGCAAGGGCGCTCACCCGGAAGGGCTCCGGCCTCTCCCTGGGCCTCCTGGGAGAGCTGGCTGGCCCCCCTCCTCCTCACAGGGGTGCTGCCCGGGGCGCTGCGCCTCAGCTCCTCCTTCATGCTGTGGTACACGGCCACGATGTATGCTGCAGAGAGAGGGCAGGCTCAGGCCACAGGCCCCGAGATTTGCCATTGCCGCCAACATCCCAGAATCCGGGGGCACCCTGTGGCTAGTCACACTGCCGGCCAGACTGGCTGAAATGTCATTAGTAGCGATGATTCTATTTGCTGCACTAAGATGAGCCAAAGTCAATCAGAGAAATGGGGACACGCAGGGCACTCGCTGACGCCCAAGCTCAGGCAACACGTGTCAACCTTCACACTGGACGGCAAGACAGAGGGCTCGCCTCGACCCCCAGACACAGCACACTTCTCCAAAGTCTCCACCAGGCCCACACATTCCAGAAGAGAACTTAAGAAAGCAAAGGGCTCAAAGACAAGTCGACAAAATATAAATATAAAATAACCACAACGGAACTACCTCTGTCGCTATGTACGTGGGTGCACCTATATCTACGTCTATGCGTCTGCTGACAATTTATGATTTAATTTATCATGCTCTTCATCAACTGTTCTAATGATTAGCTCTGAATTATAACAGGTGTTTAATCTACACACTTCGTTTACACATCAAGCTAAATAATTTGATTTGTAACACTAAACCTTTTTCTTCGTTTTTAAAAATTTTGTTGGAGTATAGTTGATTTAAAATGTTGTTACTAACACTAAACCTTTAGACCCAGATGAAATATAGGAGTTTCTTACACCATAAGTTGAGCCTCAAGGACCAGCCAGTGGGGCAGTCGATTCAGGAAGTGTCTAAACTTTTCTACTTGGGGTTTACCTTGATCACTATATGTGCACGCGCACAAACCTCGGGGGCAGGGCCACGAAGCCTTCGTGACGCCCCGGGAAGGGCAGCCTTCCTCACGGTGAGCTTCTGCGAGGGGCCGAGGGTCTCCTCCCCGCCTCTCACAGTGCTGTGCAGCCAGGGCGCCCCTCAGGGGCCCCCGACTCTGGGCGTGCTCCCACCAGGGCCACGTTATTCCCACTGCGTGGCTCAGGCACTATGGAGAGTGTGGACGACTCACCTGAAACGATCATGAGGAAGTAGCTCTGGCAGGAGGCTGCCTGCGGCAGGAACTGCAGGATGTTCCAGCTGTTTTCCAGCAGGTCCTCGACATCCAGCTCCTGTGCACCTCCCTCCTCCTCTCCCTCCTCAGGTTCCTCCTCAGGCTCCTCCCCCTCTGCTCTGCCCTCTTCGGGGGAGTCTTGCTGGGACACAGAGACAACCCCAGTCACGTCTGTGCACAGCAGCACCGCCCAGCGGGTGCCCTGTTCACCCCCCGAGCCCAGGTGAGATTCCTGCGGGACGGCTTTAAGAGTAAGGTCATTTATGGAACGTGCCTGGTGCACAGAAGCACTCAATACACAGCTGACTGCTACTCTCGTTTGCTCTTTCAGAGGATTCACTTTAAAATTATTCAACTCCCACCTCCCAGGAAGGCAAGAATGTTCAACATCTGAACTCTGACGGCCGCCATCCTTCAGAGCAGCAGCCACCACTGCCTTCCCTTGATTCGTCTACATGGCCTGCACTTCCTTCTCTCCCATCCTGGTCTCAGTGGCCCTCCCAACCCCAGCACCAAGGGCAGCCTCTGTTTCCTATCTGCTCTCAGCAGCACGGCTCCCTCCTTCTGGGGCCACTCTCCCTTTGATGCCTGAGGCCCCATCCCCCCAGTTCCCCTACCCACTGGCAGCTTCCTCCATGGGGACCTGCCCTGGGGGCACTCAGGCCTCTCAACCCACGCTCACCCCCAGGTGTTCTCACCAGTCCCAGCTGCCAGGCTCAGCAGCTGGGATGACCCCAAGTTCCCACCCCCAGCCCCTCCCCTGACGGCCCTGCCACCACCTGACCTCTGCCTCTCCACCTTGTGCACGTCAAGCAAACGTCAGGCTCGGCAAACACCACACGCCGCAGCCAAGCACAGCCCCTCCCCCCATACTCGCCCTCCTGCCCCGTCCATCGGGGCTCACACACCCAAGCACAGGCCCACCTACAACCTACTCGCCCAGACATCGCCCCTGTGCCCCCGGGCGTCACCCCACATTCATTCTGCTGGCCCATCCACTCCACCTGCAATGCCCACCGGAGTCCTTCTCCCTGACTCCACCCTGCCCCACATATCCTCCCCTGGGCCGACACTAACCGGGCTCCACTCAGACCTTGACCTCCTGCGGTGCTGTCCACTCAGGATCCAAGTGGAAGTCAGGCCCTGACAGTCCCCCACTCAGAATCTCCCCATCACTAAAAGCCAAGTGTCCATCACAGCCCTCAGGCCCAAGTGGCCTGGCCCCAGCCAGCTCTCTGCCCACACCTGTGACCACTGTCTCTGCTTGTCCCATAACTCACGGCAGCCTAACACTGCAGTTCCGTCACCCCCTCAGAGGACTCCTCGACCTCCCCATCCAAATCGGCCCCTCCCCCGTGGCTCACTCTCTATCTCTACCCTGCTTTTTGTTTACTCCGAGCCCTCATCATTGCTGACACTGGCGTATACATCTACTTGTTTGCTTGTTCGTGATCTTTGCCCTCACAGACTCCATGAGAGCAAGGACTACGTGACCGGGGCCTAGAACTGTGTGCCTGGCACTCGGCCTGTGACCCTCAAGTGTGCACTGAAGGGACCAATGTGGACCCCTAAAGTTGCTTCAGATTCCAACCTCTGCTCTCTAAGACTGGTTACCTCTTACCTGTCCACAGTGAATACTAGATGGAACATTTCCTTTGATTCCACCATAGTTAGAGGGATCCATCCAGAGAAGAAATTCCCAGCATCGAGAGAAAGAAATTGTCAAAGAATGGAAGATCTCTTTAGAATGGATGCTAAAACAAGCAAAACAGAAATTGCTTAAATGAAATCAATAGTTTTCCCCTTTTCTCCCACTTTCCCCACTTCTTTTATTATCTGTTTAACCCTCTACTTATTTAAAAAGGGAAATAAAGTAGACGCACATTTTATCATCCCTCAAAGTTTCTAGGGAACACGGTAAACATGATACTAGGGAGGCGTCTGCATCCAGCCAGGAGGGGCGACAGGGGCCAGCACCGCAGGGATGAGAGGCGAGAGCGGCACAGAGCAAACCCCACACTCAGCAGAGCATGGATCACGCGCAAGTGTGAGAAAACCACACCAGGCCTGGGGTGCTTGCTTCCCGCCGCTCTCAGAACCTCGTAACTCAGAGGCACGTGCCGCTGTGCTCACAAAGTCTTGCTTCAACAGTGGGAATAATGAGCCCTAGACTAAACACTGCTCTGGCTCTGCCTATACATCTCAAAAAATGGCCCAAAGGATCAAACTGTTTCCAAGTAACATAACATAAAGCTCAAGAATATTTACAGGAATGCAAAAGTACCCAACGGACAAGCCAAGATTCTTAATGTCTGGCATCCCATCCTGTATCACCAGGTGTGCAAAGAAGCAGAGAAAACACAACACATAATAAGGAGAAGAATCTATCAACTGAAGACAAATCAGAGCTGATAGAGACGTAATAACGAGCAGAACAGGAATTAAAACCGTTATTAGGGGGCTTCCCTGGTGGTGCAATGGTTGAGAGTCTGCCTGCTGATGCAGGGGACACGGGTTCGTGCCCCGGTCCGGGAAGATCCCACATGCCGCGGAGCGGCTGGGCCCGTGAGCCATGGCCGCTGAGCCTGCGCGTCCGGAGCCTGTGCTCCGCAATGGGAGAGGCCACAACAGTGAGAGTGCCCGCGTACCGCAAAAAAAAAAAAAAAAAAAAAACCCAAACAAACAAAAAAAATCCCTGTTATTAGGGGCTTTCCTGGTGGTGCAGTGGTTAAGAATCCACCTGCCAATTTAGGGGACAAGGGTTCAAGCCCCGGTCCGGGAAGTTCCCACATGCCGTGGAGCAACGAAGCCCGTGCGCCACCACTACTAAGCCTGGGCTCCAGAACCCGCGGGCCACAACTACGGAAGCCCGTGTGCCTAGAGCCTGTGCTCCACAACAAGAAAAGCCAACACAATGAGAAGCCCATGCACCGCAACGACGAGTAGCCCCTGCTCGCCGCCACTAGAGAAAGCACGCATGCAGCAAGGAAGACCCAATGCAGCCAAAAATAATAATAAGTTAATTAAAACAAAAAACCTGTTATTAGAACAGTATTGCATGTGTTAAACCAGAGGGAAGACTGAACATGTTAAGTAGACTCTAGAGATGTATAAGACCCAAACCAAGCTTCTAGAGATGAAAACTGTCAGTGTGAAATGAAAAATATACTAGATGGGATTAATGGCTGATTAAACACTGCAGAAGATCAGTGAATTTAAAGACATAACAACAGAAATTATCCAAAAAGAAACACAAAGAGGAAAAAAAAGACTTTCAAAAAAGATCCATCTGCAATTCTATGCCCAGCAAAAATATCCTTCAAAAACAAAGGTGAAATAAAGGCTTTTTCAGATACCCAAAGGCAGAAAGCATTCGTTACCAACAGAGCCATGCTACGAGACATGTTAAGGCTGTCAGCAGCAGGTGAATGGATCAGATAAGACACAGATGAATGAAGGGTACAGGAATGCTGACACCTGTTGGTGATGTACTCCACGTAGGCAAGGGCGTCCTCCACCCGCCGCTTCTTGGTGCACAGGATGATGCGGTTGAAGTTGGCATACACGACTGACGACCCCAGGCGCTTGAACTCAGCAATGAGCCTGCAGACCAAGTTCAGAATCAACGGTCAAGACACCAGAGAAGACCAGAAGACACTGTGAGAAAAAAGCTGATCGTCCTGAAGCAGAAAACATACTTAGAACCCAGAGGCAACAAAGGACAAAGAGGTCTGCATTGTAAAACCCTACCGTAAACAAAACCAAAGACAAAGACTGAGGAAAAAGTGTGGAACTCACATCACATAAAAATGGCTAATTTTTATCTAGAAAGAACTCATACAAATTAATGAGGGAAAAAAAAACCCAAATCTACAGAAAAATGGGCAAAGGATATGAAAAGGAAGTCCAATTTCATTCATAATAAGGACTGCATATTAAGGGTATACCAAGAGAGCATTTTATCCCATCTGATTGGCAATAATACCCCCCATGGCGGCGTGGCCTGGAGTGGGGACATACATTCCCAATCATCGCTAATAGCACAATCAACTGTACGACCTTTACAGGGAGCTCTCTGACAATACTGATCAAATTGGTGTTCACCCATCTAGATTTATCTGATAATATCGATCAGATCTGCAACAGCGTTACTTCCTGAAGACTATTCTACAGACATGTTTGCGAGACCTCATCACGTACAAGGCCACTCCACGTTGGTCACTGTGACAGCAAAAGTTGTGGAAGCAGCCTAAATGTCCATTAGCGTGGTACATCCACACACAGCTCTCTAAGATCTACTGTTAACGAAGGCAAGCGAGGTGCAGAACAGTAAGCACAGTGTACAATGACTTATGAAAAAGCAACAAAGACTATGCATCGCACAGCGTGTCTCTGGAAGCTGCGATGGCAGCTAAGCTCTTCCTGGGACCCATCTGATCGCTATGGTTCAAGTGCGCTCTTGACTCCCAGAGGTGCTGACTGCCATCTTTCTGGGTTGGGGACTGAGGGATCAGCGTAGCCCGGAGAAGGCCACGGGCGGCACTCACTGCAGGAAGAGCTTCTTCATCATGCTGTGCAGCGTGCGGTGCAGGGCGGGGTCGTGGAGCAGCGAGGACGGGGACCGGAGCCAGCGGTAGAAGTGCACCACCTGGTTGTCCGCGTAGATGTTGCGGTACTGCGTGATCTCCTTCACCCAGCCCACCACCATGCTCTTCAGGATCCTGCAGGAGGGGTTCAGAGGGCGCCCCCCTCTGTTGCTGGCACCAGCTCTTCCCTGTTTTGCTGTCACCTTTGCCCCCTCCCTTCTCACTGTTCAGATCCATTCCTCGGCCCTCTGTGACTCATCTGCACCCCTCAACACCACCACACTCAACACAACCTTCCAAGTTTTCCCTACGGCTGGTGCCAGGACAGAGCTGAGAAGACGGGGGTGCCCTACAAGAAGGCACCTCACCTGCTGGGAGAACCAGGAGAAGACTGACCACAGAGACCTGCAGGGCCCTCCTCCCTTGGGCCAGTCACGGGCCTAACGATCTGCTTCGCCACGACTGCCCTGGTTGTGTCGCCCCAGGTGGCTCGCAGCCATCCCCGCCCTGTGGCAGCTCTGCTGCCAGCACCTCTCGGGACACAGCGGCCGCTTCCCTGCCCAGCAGCCCTCGGCCCTGACCACACTGTGCCTTCGGGCCCTGAGCCTCTTCTCCACCAGCCCCCTGGCCTGCAGCCTGCTCCCTCCAGCTCTGCCCGCCTTCTCTGAGAAGGCAACAGGAGTGGCGGTTGGAGAAAACCATTCTTGAATCCCAAGACTTGCTCCTGAGCACCAACCCTTCCCCTCAACTGCAGCACGACCACAAGCACGGGGCCTCGGTTTCCTCATCTCTACAACGGGCCACAGTCATATCACCTGGTGGGCTGTGGAGAGCACACATGCTCCCTGCCCGTGTCACCGCTGCAATTCGCACCCCCTTCTGTATGGCTTAACCCACTGTGCATGTCCTGCTGTGCATCCCGCAGCAGATACTCGATACACACCCACACCCCAAGTAAACTGGCGATTTCCTGCAGGCACGCCTCTGGCCACAGGAACTGTCAACCCATACCTGGAGGGCAGCAAAAGACCCATGAGCAGAGGAAGGAGCCTGGCCCTATGCTGGTTTCTGGCAAGATGGAGGGAAACCCCACTGACACTGTCTTAGCTCTTAGTTTCCGAAACAAGGACAGAAGATAAAAGGATTTCTACTGCTCCTTCTAGAACCCAAACTGTTGTTCGGCCTTTGGAGAGGAGAGGGCACAAGAAGAAGAAAAGGTCAGGTGATGTTCTCAGCGTCGCAAGCCCCTGGGTACCTGAAGGTGCTGGAGCAGAGGGCCGTCTCGTCGTAGCTGGTGGGAGCGCTGGCAGCCTGATTGCCCGTGATCATGTCCTCCAGGGAGGCCTGCTGGATCACATCGAAGCTGATGCCCATGCTGTTGGCCCCCTCCATGTCATTGACGTGGTGAGATTGCAGGATGGTGTTGACAGCCAGGTTCTGAATGTCCAGCTCCACGCACACTGCACACAGACACCACCACTTGTGCACTGACCCCTCCTGGGTGCGGAGCCTGACCCCAGCAAGCACTATCTCAGAAAAATCCCTGCTGCTGCTGTTGGGGGCGGCCAACTGCAGAGCACACACCCGCAGAGCCCTGCAGGCTCGGCTCCCAGGCTCTCGGTCCAACAGGGCTGAGCGTTCCCGGAAGTACAGAACGGCAACAAGCGGCAGGGGCAGCAGCCCAGGCCCCCGAGCGCCTCACCCACCCACCTGTGGAATAACAGCCTGAACTGTTGACCTCCACAGGGGCTTGGTCATCGAACTCCACGACGAGGCGGTTGTCGTCAGCCTCCTTCCCGCCCAGGTCAGGCCGTGATGTGGAAGACAGCCAGAGGAGGTGGTTGTGGCGCTGGAGATGGCGGGCAAAGAAGAGGTCGGAGCCAAACGTAGAGATGTCCTCTGGCAGATTCCCAACAGGGACGTGGAAGTACCTGCAGGGGCACGGGGTCAGCCAGCCCCAGAGGGGACAACGACCGGGGAAGCAGGGAAGGCCGACTTGCCACCAGAGACCCGTGAGGCCAGCCACAACCAAGATGGACAGAGACACCCCTCCACTCGGCTCACCTGCTCATCTCGAAGGCCTGTGACAGACAAGTGTCCAGGTTGAGGTAGTGCCGGATCATGCGCCGGGCTCCGTGGCGCTGCCAATCCAGGACCCCGTAGCTGACCTTATCAGCCACACGGACAGGCACTAGCGGGAACTCCTCCAAGACAGGCACTTCGCCAGCCAGCCTCTTCAGCTCCCAGTTGGAATGAACAGCGACGAGTGTGGGCCCACGGCGCTCCTCCTGGGCGCAGGGAAGGAGACAGCTAGGTGGACCCGGCCCGGGGGAGGGAGGGAAGGAGGGAAGGAGGGAAGGAGGGAGGGGGCTCCCACGGCGTGGGACCCTGATGGCACGCACTTTGTAGGCCAGCAGGAAGCGCTGGATGGCTCTGCAGATGACCTTCAAGTCTGTTTCAGCCCGAACTTCAAAAGTGTGTTTGCTGGGGGGCAGGAGCTCAGGGCCCACTTTCTCCAGCAGAAGGCTGTGCTCAGCTGAGTACAGGGCACTGAGGCTGGGCATCTGGTTGCTTCGCACCTAGACAAACAAGGGCTGGGTCGGCGCCTCTCCCCACAGGGAAGGAAGTGGGCAGCCCGGAGTGGACATGGGTGGCCGGGCTACCTCTGCGGATCCACTTCTAATTGCTGGGCGAAGGCTTTTGGAAACAAGGCAGCAGTGGGGTCAGGGGTGCGAGAGTTCCGTGCCCAGGGATATGCTCCCCCCACAGCGAGGCTCGCCCACAGCCTGGCCCGGAACTCACGGTATCCAACACAAACACAGACGCCTTGCGCTGTGCGGGCACGAAGATGCCGAAGAGAGCTTTGTGGCCCTGCGCGTGGTGATACAGGTAGATGTGGCGGATGCTCCCTGCAGGAGAACATGGCCTGTCACCCTGAGATGAGCAGGAGGCGGGCCAAGCAAGGGCGGCTGGCACATGCCATACCTGGTTCCAGGTAGCTGAACTGGGCCAGAGAGCGCATCTCCAGGTGCTCAAGAGCGAAGGTTTCTGCTTCCCAGCCTGAGTGATGCCTCACCAACTGTTTATTGACCACACACACACAGCCCAGCTGCACCAGGGCCCGAAACAATAACGGAACCTGGAAGGGGGGCAGACAGAGTGGTATGAGGGCTGACGGGGGAGGGCACAGGCCCGTGGCCATCTTCGGCAGACATGCTGCTGAAATTCACTGTGTCCATGAAGTCCACAGCCGATGCTGCTAGCCTGTCCATGCCTCTGTGGGGTTAGTTTCCCTCTATTCCATCCGGATAGATCCTTGCACAGTTCAGCTGGGAAAACAGTTACCTGAGTCTCGTACACGCCCTCGATGTCCGGCGCCGCCAGCTCAGTGTTGATCTCGTTGATGTGCTCTTGGTACATGTCCTCTGGCACCGAGTACTCATAGAGATTGTAGACCACGTTGGAGCGAGGAAGGACCCGATTCACCTGGTGACACAATATGGCGATGATCTCACCCCACAACTGAGCTAAGTCGTAATGTGTGCTACAATGCACAAGCAAACACATGTGCGCACACTCTTACAGCCATGCATCGTTTAAACAGGCCTAGAACCTCTGGTGCCCACAACCATGGAGTAAACCCCTACAGCCCATCTCTCCCAATGAGTAAAATGAAAAGGTCTGGGCATAACTTCAAGAAGCTGCCTGAGGCTTCTAAAAAGCAGACAAGCTCCAAGACTGTGAGGGGCAGGTGTTTCCGCTTTATATTCCTCTTTTCTCTCCTGGGTTTAACCATAAGGGTGCAGGAAGCAAAAACCGCGAGAGAAGCCATGTTTTCCTGGACAGAAGACTAGGAAAGGAGCCGCGGCCAGAGAGTGTGGGAATCCTGGCGAGGAGGGAGCAGGAGAGGGGTGCCCAAAGGGGAAAATATCCTACAAGGATGTCCTCCTACAAACTTACATCACATCACATCCAAGAAAGCTACAGAATTCCAGGTCATTTGTCCTCTGCTGTCCAACACCCCCCCGTCCTCTCTCTAGATCCATATTCTGCTGAATATTCTGGTCAGAATCGAGTTTCACCTTCTCCAGAAGGCTCCTCTGTCTAGTTGCCAGTTACCAATACTCGAATCTCATCTCCTCAACTAGACATCAACCTGTTAATCGGTTCCTAGCACCCAACCAAGAAATGTGCTCATTTGCTCAGTGAACGAGCTCTGGGTGGAGCTGACTGGGAGCTCGGCCTCTGAAGACACCACAGCTGAGAGGAGGACGCCTGCTGTAGGACCCCACATATGTGAAATGTCCACAAGAGGCTAATCTAGAGGTAGAATGTGGACCAGTGCTTACTGAGGGCTGGGAGAGGGCAGAGACTGCTAAGGGGCCCGGGGCTTCTTTGGGAGTGATGAAAACGTTCTAAGATTGACAGTGGAGATGGTTGCATAACTCTGTGAATACACTAAAAGCCAACGAATCGTACACTTTAGATGAGTGAACTGTATGGCATGTGAATTAGACCCCAATAAAGCTGTTAACATCAAAAGAGCCTATGGAGACAGAGCCTGCAGCCTCTGACTAATGTCCACCCAGTCCTTTCCCTGCTACATGGACGTCAGATGCAAGAGGACGGCGCAGCAAGGACAATGACACCCGCAGCTTCCATCACTGAGCATTCACTTGGCGCTTCACAGCATCATTTCAATTAATTTTTACAGCATCCCAAGAAGGTTCTCAGGAGATGGAGGCTCCAGAACACCTCGCTCAAGGTCACAAAGCTCACTAGGTCTTTGCGTGGCCTCCTCCATAGTGGAGACAACCTCAGAGGCTGAGCAGACAGCTGACCTCAGTGATCAGCAATGCCAACTGCCCCCCGTACCTTCCGATAGGCAGGGCCCTCCTCCGCTTTGGCCACCCGCTGGTTCACGTAGAATACCCGGGGAATGTTCAGCTTGATGCAATACAGGTCACTGCTGATGACAGCCCACAGCCTGAACAAGCCAGCCTGGCCGGTCTCGCTGATCTGAAAGGAAACACAGGTGGCACAACAGTGCGTGTCTCACCGTGTCACAGAAGGCACTCAATACCTGTGGACAGGCCATCTCCCAGGTGGCCTCCAGCACCAGGCCCTGTCACAGAGGCACAAAGGTAAAGCCCTGCCCTTCCTGCTCCATTCCAGACCAGGTCCCCAGGATCGTGAGCCATCCAGATAGCCCTTCGTTCCCATAAGCCATGCTCCCGCCCTCAGGGGTGTCCCGCCCTCCCACTGCTAGCTGTCCGCACTTGCACGATCTGCCACGGGAGGTCCAGAATGCTGCGAGCAGTTCTTCGCAAGAAGCCCCCCAGCCCGGTGGAGGGCCCCTCTCGGACGGTCCCAGGCCTCGGTGCACCTTCTGGCCCCGCCAGACGCCGCCTCTTCTTGTGAGCAAGGCGCTGTCGAGCTTGTAGCTGCCACTTCTTCTTGTGGAACTGGAGCCAGACCAGCCACTCTTCCTGCGATAGGTCAAGAGGAGGAGACGGGAAATACAGCTGAGCACGAGTGAAACAGAAACACCCTTCCACAGCAACTAACCCTCACAGTCCCCAAGCGCTCTGTAAGAACTGGGTACATCTTGCCAATTTGCTCAGGGGTCAAGGCCCAGTTCAGGGCCCAGACCCTGCAGGGAGATGGCTCGTCACAGGTCAGGCCTGACCAGCATCCCTGCTTCCTCCCCCTGAGGATTCTTGCCTGGGTGGATCCAAGCCCCGGAGGCTGCCCCAAGATCTCCTGCCAGGGCACCGTCAGCTCCAGGTCCTGCGACTCCTCCTGGCTCTCCCAGTGGCTACACCTCCTCTTGGTAGCAATGGGCACTGCCGAGTGGAGCGGCTTCACAAGGCCGAAGTCCTCCATGTCGGGGGCACCAAGGCTCTGGGCACCTTCTGAAGCTTGTGCCACGCCCACCTGCAAAGATCCAAAGGAGCCTTAGAACAGCTCTCTCTAGAAATCCACCATAAGTGCACCTCTGAATAAGGTAAAATACTTGTATGCAAACGTATTCATTTACAGACTAATCTATTTTTAAACTTTTAAGAGTGAAAAGGTCAGACAGAAAATGTCACTCAGGCATCACCATTATGAAGTGAATGTTTACATTTTTCTGTGCTTGCTTCAGAACTCTCTCCTCTTCATAAGAAATAAAATACTGCAAAGAATAGGTAAAGGCCCCCTGTTTCTCCCTCCCAGCCCCCAAGCACAGTGCCTACCACTCCCCACACATTTTGAATTTTTACTCCGTACCTATAAACCCATATACCATTACTTTAAGCTGCAGTTTTATATGAACAGAGACACATGGTACACATCCTACTGCAACTTGTTTTACTCAATAACATATTTTTGAAATTGATCCCTATTGATGCATGTGGACATTGTCCATTCATTCTAACTGTAGGATATTCCATTATGCAAATAAATCAGCTTACCTATCCATGACGTTCTAAAATGAAGAATGGTTAATTTCTACTCTTTCAGAACTAGAAACTGGGTTCGTCAACAACATCCTCCCACATGCTGCCTGAAGACCTTGTGTTCACACCCCCACCAGAAATACAGATAAGCTCCTATTTCCCCACGTGTGCTAATAGTTGGTGTCACCATACTCATTTTTTGGTGTGATGTGGTATCTAAATACTTCATTTTTCATTTACCTAACTGACAGTGGGGTTGACCCTGGGGCAGTCAGTCTTCTAAAATGGCCCTGATGACCCCCACCTCCAGCTGTTCATGCCCCTGTATGACTCCCTCCTGAGTGTGGGCTGGACCCAGTGACCTGCCTCAAATGAACAGATTACAACGAAAGTGATAGGATGTCATTCTGAGATTAGATTATAAAATACAGTGACCTCTGAACTGCTGGCACTCTGGCCCTTATCCAGTGCTTGCTCTGAAGTCAGCTGCCAGGCTGTGACCTGCCCTCTGGATAAGTCCATGGAGCAAGGAAATGAGGACGGCTCCACTAGTGAATCCTGCCACCAGCTACCAGAGTGAAGCACGTCCTTCCCCAGTTGCTGGGGAAGCCTTCAGATGACACCTGACTGTAGTCTGTGGGAGACCCTGAGCCAGGGGACCTTGATAAGCTGTCGCCAGATTCCAGAACCACAGGCCACAGAAAGTGCAAGATAATAACACACCTGTGGGACTTCCCTGGTGGCGCAGTGGTTAAGAATCCACCTGCCAATGCAGGGGACACAGGTTCGATTCCTGGTCCAGGAAGATCACACATGCTGCAGGGCAACTAAGCCCGTGCGCCACAACTACTGAACCTGAGCTCTAGAGCCCGCGAGCTGCAACTACTGAGCCCGCGCGCTGCAACCACTACTAAAACCCATGCATTCTGGGGCCTGCATGCCGCAACGAGAAGCCACCACAATGAGAAGCCTGCACACTGCCACGAAGGGTAGCCCTCGCCTGACACAACTAGAAAGAGCCCGTACGCAGCAACAAAGACCCGGCGCAGCCAAAACAAAAAACAAAAACACCTGTGTTACTTAAGCTGCTAGGTTCTCGGATTACTTGCTACGTAGCAACAGAAAAATATACACATGCTTATGGACCATTCCTAACTTTCGTACATTCCGAATATCTTCTTCGAATTATGACTTGTCTCTTTATGGTGACTTCTGTACTATAAAAGGGTGTGTGTTTTTTACTTTTTATTATAAAAATTACAAAAGTAATGAATACCCATGTTCTTATAACTCAGATTCAATAAATACCAACGTTCTGCCATTCTTGTTTCAGACTACAGAAAATTTACATTTTAATTAATTGAATGTATCTGTCTTTCCCTTTGTGATCATTTTTTATGCATGCCTTAAGAAGCTCTTTCTACCTCAGCATCATAAAGATAGCCTCCTGTGTTTTTTTCTAAACAGTTGTTTTCTTTTTCAATTTAGATCTGTATTTGGAATTTGTTTTCATACTCAGTGTGAGATAGCTACTTACTTCTTGAAATATGAAAAAACATTTCCCCCAGTATCATTTATTGAATAAGCACTCCGTTCTCCTTAATAATGTATAACGCTACCTCTGTGATAGACCAAGCTCCCATACGTATTTGGATCTGTTTCTAGGGTACCTATGAGCGCTACTGCTGTATGGTCTTGCCTTAATAAGACTTTCTTGTGTGTCTTGTTACATACTAAGACAAGCTTCCCCTTATTCATCTTCAAAATTGTTTTTGTTTTTCTTATACTGGTTCTTCATATGAATTTTAGGATTAGACTTTCAAGTTACATCAAAAAACTTTTTGAAGGACTTCCCTGGTGGTCCAGTGGTTAAGAATCTGCCTTTCACTGCAGGGGGCGCAGGTTCAATACCTGGTTGGGGAATTAAGATCCTGCATGCCGGCCTTCCCTGGTGGCACAGTCGTTAAGGATCTGCCTGCCAATGCAGGGGACATGGGTTTGAGCCCTGGTCCGGGAAGATCCCACATGCCACGTAGCAACTAAGCCCATGTGCCACAACTACTGAGCCTGTGCTCTAGAGTCCGAGAGCCACAACTACTGAGCCCACACGCCACAACTACTGAAGCCCACACGCCTAGAGCCCATGTTCTGCAACAAGAGAAGCCATTGCAATGAGAAGCCCACACACCGCAACGAAGAGTAGCCCCCGCTCACTGCAACTAAAGAAAGCCTGCACACAGCAACAAAGACCCAATGCAGCCAAAAATCAACAACAACAAAAAAATCCTAATTGTTTCTAGTATAAGATAAAGCTACAGATTTTTATATATCAGCTTTGTATCTAATGATCTTGCTGAAATGTCTTATTAGTTAAAATAATTCCTGGGTTTCCTTACATTTTCTGTGTTAACATCACCTGCAAATGACGAGTTTTATGCCTTTCTATCCTTAAAATTTAACTTCTTTTCCTTGTTGAATTATGCTGGCCAGGACTTCCAAACAATTTTGAATAGAAGTGATGGTAACAGGCATCCATCTCCTGTTCCTCAACTTTAATGATTCTAATGTGCCACTATATGATGTGTGCTATTGAGTTTCGACAGAGACTTTATCAGAGAAACATCTCATCATTTATGATTTTGCCTGCTCAAAGTTTTATCACGAACAGACATTAAAGTTTATCAAATGTTCTTTCCTGCCTCTGTTGGAAATGATCCCATAAATCTCTCTTGATGATGATGATGAACAGATTTTTCCTAAAATTAACAGAATTAGCAGATCTCTAAAGCTAACCCCTGCCATTCCTTGCATAAGTCCTGCTTGTACACAGTGTTACTGTTTTTATACGGTGCAAAATTTAGTTTGTTACTATTTTTGTACCTGTTGTTTGTAACTGCCAATGGCCTATAACACTCCTTCCTTTTCCTGGCCTGTCAGTTTGTTACCAAGATAACAAGTGTTATCAAGATTACCAAATGAGTAATCTTGATATTCTCTGGAATAATTTGTTTAAAAAGTTCGGTAAAATCCCTCTGAGAAACCATTTGGGTCCAGTGTTTGTTTCTTTCTAATTAGGATTTTTTTTTTTTTTTTTTTGCGGTACGCGGGCCTCTCACTGTTGTGGCCTCTCCCGTTGCGGAGCACAAGCTCCGGGTGCGCAGGCTCAGTGGCCATGGCTCACGGGCCCAGCCGCTCCGCGGCACGTGGGATCTTCCTGGACCGGGGCACGAACCCGTGTCCCCTACATCGGCAGGCAGACTCTCAACCACTGCACCACCAGGGAAGCCCTATGATTCATTTTTTAATGGTTAAAGTTCTATTCAGTTTTTCTATTTTTTTTCTTAGGTTAATTTGAATAATTCTTCTAGGATACTATCCATTCCATCTAAGTTTTCCAATTGTTTAGGAAAGGTAACTACTTATTTATTTATTTTCAGGCTTTATTATATCTGCAATGATAATCTGTTTTCATTAAAACAAAACCTGAAATACCTATCTTGACAAAGATTTGTCTATTTCATAAGTCTTTTCAAAGATCAAGGTTTTGGTTTTACTGTTTGTTCATTCATTTCTGCTCTTGCCTTTATAACTTCTTTCTTTCTACTTTCTTGGTTCACTCTACTGTTTTCGAATTCTTCAGCTATAAGCTTACTTAATTTTCTACTGGTTTTTCTTTTCTATTACATGCATTTAAATAGATTATGTGTTATTTATAGTCCTCTTTAGCTGCATACTATAAATTTTGATAGTATTTTCATTCAGTAAGTATTTCTAATTTCCATTGTGACTTCTTTGATCCATGAGTTACTTATAAATGTGTTTCTTTTTAGTTTCCAAACAATATGGTCTGTATATAAATTATTTGGAATCTGTTGCAATGCACTTTGCAGCATACAGACAGTCTTATTTTAGGTGTTCTTGAAAAGAATGTGTATCCTTTAATTACTGGGTGCAAGGTTCTATTTGTTAACTAAATCTAGTTAGCTACTAAATCTAGTTAGCAATTGTGTCATTCCAACTGTACACATTTTTACTAGTTTTTGGTCTGCTAGATCTATCAATTGAGAGAGATGTGTCAAAATCCCAAACTGATTAGATGTCAATTTCTTCTACTTAGGTAATTTTTACATTATTTAATTTGAAACTAAACTATTAGAATTGTTATATATTTCTAGAGAATTGTGACTTTCAGTATAGTTTAATACCATCCTTATCCCGACTAATACTTTTTGGCCTACATAGTTTTTTGGTCTGGCATTAATATAGCTACATCAGCTTTGTTTTGGTTAATATTTACCTGATATATATGTTTTTTCAACCTTTTAATCATTTTGAGCCCTTTTAAATATAGCTCTTATAAATAAGATAAAGTTAGACTGTAAAAATTCAACCTGAGAGTCTGCTTTTAGCAGGTGAGTTTGTTTACTGCTCTGGTTGAAGCTCACTTTCCATCTTCAGCACCTCAGAATTTTCTTCTTGCTCTTCTGATTTTAGCTGTGCTTTTCATTACACTGTCTTCAGTATTTTTTGGAGTTTCTAACAGAATTTTTTTTTTTTTTTACAGTTTAGACAACTGAGGTCTCAAGGTATAGTGATGCATTCCAAGTTACTGAGTCTAATTAGTACATCCTCCATTTACACATAGTTCTTCACCCTAAACATGATTCACAAAGTTTCTTATCGCAAAAGAAGAACATTGGGAGGAATTAAAGGATAAAGTATCAATGTGTACATTTTTAGAAAGAAAAAAAAAAACATTGTAAATGCCTGAATGGAAGGAAGCATCCAAAATTATGGACAGCAATGTGGAGACTTTGGTGCCCTGTGTGCCCATGGGACACTGCCCAGCACCAACCGTCACAGCCTCTGTTGGCCTGGGCCAGGCCCCATTACCTGTCTCTTGCCCTCAAGGACGAAGAGCTCACTGATCTTCTTCTGCTTGTAGACATCGTTCTTCTCCAGCAGTTTTTTGTGCAGCCAGTCAGGGTGCTTGACACGTGGTACTGGGTTCTTCACCTACATAAAGGTGAGATCGATCACTTGTCTGATGCTGTTAGTCTGGGCCAGGCCCAGGTTTCTGTAGCTTTTAGGTCACACTGTGCCCTGTTTCCACCAGTTCTCAACCTCACCTGCTGCAGAGCCGCAGGGATTGTGATGATCTTCTGTATGGCACTTCCCAGTCGCTCAATGTAGTAGTCCCAGTCCAGAATCTGAGCGTGCAGGAAGCCAGCAACAACCGGGGTGTATGAGAGAAAAGCAGCAGCAGCGGCATGCTTCACGTGTCTCACTTAACTCTCTTAGAAATTCTAAGATAAAAGGTCCCATTTCGCAGAGGAGGAAACTGAAGTGGAGAGTGTAAACGACTCTCCCAGGATCAGAGCTGGTAGGGGGCCAAGCCAGCACTAGAACCCTGTGCCAGACCCCAAGCCTTAGTCCATCCAAGAGAACAGTTAAAAGGGCCTCCCCAACATTTAGCTTCTCCAGTTTTGCCCTAAAATGTAACTATTTCCTCATTCATTACATAACAGAAAGGAGGAAATCAAGAGTGAAGTCTCCAGCCAAAAAGGAGACGTGAGTCAGGGATACTCTGCCCTGTCTAGTTTTCCTCCTAAACTTCTGAGAGTAGGAAAAAACCCGCACTCACTGTCCGAATATCAAAGTCTTGAAGGGAAGGACTCTTAAGCCATTTCCGGAGAAAGTACTTCCTCACCGTGGGCTCTGCCTGGAAAATGGCGAGTGGAATGGCCCTGGGCAAGAAGAGACACAAAACTCAACAATGTGAAAACCTCCCTAAACCAGGTCATAGCACTTATCAAGTACACACATATTCTACATGGAAATAAGTTATTATGACCTACTTTGTAACCTATGTTTCTATTTATTGTAGTTATTTGTATAAACTATACCTATATCTGATGTTTATCATACTTAATAACTAAACAATACTTCATCATATTAAAATACCATGGTTTAATGTACAATCCCCTACCATTGGCCATCTGGTCTGTGTTTGGCCACCGTTAATAGAGCTATTTATACAAGTGTCCTTACATAAGTTATATATTCATGTGCATGTATGTAATTAAAAACTTAAAAAATTATTATTCATTGGGTAAAATATTAGAGAGCCCACCTGCTCACCTGAAAATGAAGCCAGTTTTCACATCATTAGCAAAGCAATAGGGCAACTGTCACTACCCCTCTTTCTTTCATTGGAGGAAGTATTTGTTATTGTGAAATATCATGAAGAAACTTAGAAAGAACACAACAGACACCTGTGCACCCACCACCCAGTCCTATCAAACTGGCCCTGCCATTTTTATTTCATGGATGAAAAAATAAAGATGACGATGAAGTCCCCAGTGCAGCTCTCCTGACCCTCCTCATACAGAAGTAAACACAATATTTTTCTTGGTGTTTATCAATCCCATGCATGCTTTATAGAACTATTTTGTGTACCCATAAAAAAATAAGAGTACTTTCTATGTGTGTAAACTTAAACAGGTGGAAGTACACTGTATGTGTCGCCCTGCAGTCTGCTTTTCTTGCTCTATCAGTGATGTAACATGTAGCTGTGATTCAATCATCCCAACTCGAAAAGTACAGCATCAGTCTCCTCGGGGGTGTGAGTGATCTGGAGTCCTGTCCTAAACCTGAAATGGACCTTGTGATGGGGCCCATCGCAGCAGACCCTCCAAGACATCCCCACTCCCCTATGCCTGACTGAGAGGGTGCTCTCAGTCTGGTCTCCCAAGAACCCAGATTCTCCGGGCTCCAGGTGGATGGGTTCACCACGCTCTCTCAGGGGTCCCACCAGGGCCCCAGAAAGCCTTCCTGTCATCTGATCTGCAGGGGGTCTGAGGCCCAGTTCCTCCCTTTTCTAAATCCAGACTATCCCTGCACTGTTTTTTTAAATATTTATTTTTGGCTGCATCAGGTCTTAGTTGCAGCACAGGGGATCTTTTCTTGCGGCGAGCAGGCTCTACAGCGCACGGGCTCAGTAGCTGCGGCGTGCGGGCTTAGTTGCCCCACGGCATGTGGGATCTTAGTTCTTCGACCAGGGATCGAACCCACGTCCACTGCACTGGAAGGCGGATTCTTAACCACTGCACCACCAGGGAAATCCCTCCCTGTACTGTTTAAGGAAGCTCATCTCTCTATGGAAGGACAGAGGTTCCACAACAGATGCAGGTTTTCAAAGTGAGCATATGAGACCCTTAAGGAATTCCTTCCTTAACACTGGAAACCCTTACCTCTCTGTGACCGGAGACCCCTCAGGCTTCCGGGAGATGATGTAGCGGCAGCTCAGCCCTGCATCCTTCACCATCTGATCCCCCAGGAACTCAGCCAGGCGCCTGGCCGTGCTGATGGACGTAGACTTCTGCTCCCCATAATCTTCCAGCTTCCGAGACATGGAACGGTTCTCAGAGATCAGCTCGAACAGCTCAGAATCAGGCATGTTAGCTGCCTGGAGAAAGAGGCAATGGGCAAAACGTCCCGCAGAAGGAAGGGAGCACCACCATGAGGCTACCCGAGACTTTCCTCCAGGTGAAAGTCTGCGTTTCTCTAGCCTGATGAGCTGAAGGCAGCAGTGTAATAGGGCTGTCTCATACCAGCATACAGCAACACTTACACCACACACAAAACCGTACCTTTTGTTTTATTAAAGTGTGCAGAAAAATATCAAGAAACGTTTATTGAGCTATTAGCACGAAGACTGCAGAAGAAGAGAAAAGACAGAGCATTGATTTTTCTCCTAAAAGGAAAAGAAAGATGGGGAAAGGAGGAACCAGGAGGGAGAAGAGGCACGGGCCAGCCGGACAGCAGCTGGACCAACTGAGGGGCCAGCAGCTTCCTTCAGCGATGAGGAGTCCGGGGGGCCTATCCGAGGACAAACAGCTTACAATTCGTTCATTATCATGCTATTTGTTTCCTTCACTGTTTCTGTCACTGGATATAGAAGTTAAGGGGGGATTCTGAGAGGCCCTGGAACTAAGGAAGTAGTGGGATCCCATCAGAATTATTAGCCTTGAGTTCACCTGTCACCTTGCTCACCAGGACCCTCAGAGCCAGGTGAGGAGGGTGGCCTTACCTTACTGTACAGCACGTCCAGCCAGTAATCAGCCACCTTGGCAACAGAGCCATACGCCTCCTCTAGGGTGCTGCCCTTAAGGAAGGCCTCGAATACTGAGGACTGGAAGGTTTTAATCAGCTGCAGCTCCCCACGGCGTTTGACCTCGAAGCCCTTGAGCTCAGCCAGGGAACCATCCTCATTGAATACGGCATACCTAGGAACACAGGCAAGCACAGCAGAGAGGGAAAGCCTGGGATGCTGGCTGCTTCTCCTCGCCCTCGGCCTTCTTCCTTCTCTTACCCGCCCCTCTAGCATCCGTCAAGCAGCAAACATCTCTCCATCCTGAGGTTTATGCTTCTCCAAACTAAAAATGACTTAAGACCCTGCCATCTGTAGAACCAGAATATAACAGGTGGAGAACAGAGTTGGTAGCATCAGCGTCAAGAACAGCTTTCCAAATTGAATCAAAAAGGCCAAAAAACTAGAACTGAGGTCTGTTCCCATCCTGGCTCCTGGTCCACTTCCTGGAGGAGTTGTTAAACCTAGTCTATCCATTTCCTTTCCTAAGCATAAAGTCTGCGGGATTCCTACCTCTTCTTCAGTTTCTTGCCTTCTTCCTTGGAGGCTGGAAGGATCATGGCAAGGTAGGGTCCGTCAACCTCAAAAAAGATGCTGTTCTCTGAGCGGGAGACATAGGTGAGCGAGGAAGGCTCAGCCAGCTCCTGGTACTGCTCATTGGTGAAGCCCTCCTGCACAGCAAGAGTGAAGAGGGGCTCAGCCTCACTTGTGATCGTCCAAACCTGGAAACCACCAGCTGCCCTCCAAGGGGTGGACAGATCAGCCAAGCTGGGGCTCTTCCATACAATGGACACCACTTGGCAAGAGAAAGGGATCAAGTTCTGACACGTGTCCAACGTGGATAAAATGAAGTGCATCCTGCTTGGTCCAGAAAGTTACACGCATGTTTCCATTCATAGGACACGCTGGAAAAGGCAAAACTATCACATAAAGGACATGCTGGGGAGCCAGGTTTGGGTGTAAGGAGAAGGGCTGACAACAAAGGGGCAGCACCCAGGAACCTCCGGGGTAGTGGGCTATTCTGTGTTGCGCTGTGGTGGTGGACACACACCTCTATGTGTGAATCAAAACCCACAGAACTGCACCCTGTAAAAAGTGAATTTTACTGTAGGCAAATTAAAAAACATTCAACCAGGATCTAGGGTGACCCCAAGAGAGCCTGCAGACTGGGACAAACGAGCTTGACTTCATTATCGCTGCATGACAGAACCCTGCCAGAGGGCTGGCTTAAGAAACTTTGGCAAACCTTGTGTTGCCTGGGTGGCGTAAGACTAAAGATAAAACACTCGACTGCAGCTGGTGAGCTTACTGCTCACAGACACATGGTTCTGAACCTATTTTACACAAATACTAGGGTTGAACAAATAAATAAATACATTAGGAAAACTAGAAACAGGAGAAAGAAGTTACTAATAAGGAAAAGAGAATAGATTGGAGCTGGATATATCAATAGACTCATGTTATATATTTTTAAATATATATGCAGATAAAGAGAGAAATAAACGTACATTCATGCGTGCAGGGTTATTATACACACACACATTTCCTAGCCAATCTGCTGTGAGCAGCAGTGACACCTCAGACCCCATCTCGGTTTCTAACACCACTCTCCAATAAAAGGAAGCCAGGCTCCTTGGGGAAATGGCTGATTCCAGGGTGGGACAGGGGAAATACAAGATGAGGCTGGAGTGTCTTGTAGTCCCAGGAAGTAAGAAAGTACTCCAAAAAAAGCCAAACCCAAACCCCAGAACGGGGCATGTCTCAAGGACACGCGGGTGAATATGGAGGAGCCCCCAGCGGCCAAAAGGGAACAAGCTGAGTAACAAAACATGCCAGGACAGAACTGGGTTGTGGCCCAACAGAACAAACATGCGCAAACCCACACTGACCTAACAAATGACTCAATAAAGAGACAAGCAAGGGAATAAGTGGGAGGGAAGGGTGGCAGCTCTTCCTTACAGAAGGCTCCGATGAATAATTTCCAAGGAACGAGGGAACCAGGCTCGCCCTGGGCAGAGTGATGCTGCCGCAACCACCGCTGAGACCACCGCTAGCGTTAAAACCAGGGCGACGGTTCCACGCGAAACGGCACATCTGCAGCATCTCAAAAGTATCTCCTCCACTGTCTTTACTAATTACAGTGGTGGCTTTGCTATGTGGCCAGACTCTGCCACTCCTCCTGGGAGTGTGGACTCACTGGCTCACTCCAATAACGCGACACTGGGAAGCCAGCAAGCAGCAGGAGTGCAGGTCCCGACACCATGCCCTGACAGAATGCCAACACGGGGCATGTACTCTGGAGTGTTCCTCCAAAAACCCCAAATAACCTCAGTCTAATAACAAACAACAACAGACAAATTCAAATTAAGGGTCAGTTAGCAAAGCACCTGACCAGTATCAAAGTGTCCTGGTCATAACAGACCAGAGAGACCAAGGGGCTGCCAGGCTGGAGGGGACTAAGGAGACAGGACGCCCAAACGCAGTGCACAAAAAGTGGGGAATCCAAATACAGCTGTAGTTGAGTTACGGTGTGGTGCCAAGGTGACTTCTTAATTCTGACAATTACACTGCGGTTTATAAAAGATCTTACTTAACATTAAAGGAAGCAGGCTGAAGGATATACAGAAATTCTCTATTCTATTTTTGCAATTTTTCTGTAAGTCTGGGTATTACACTGAAGGTGAATGTAGACTCAGGTAACTTTTGAGCATAGCGTTTTCTGGACAGATGCTCAGGCTAGAGAAAAACAATCTGAAGGTTGGAGACGGGGAGGCCTGAAGTCAGGATGGGAGCATGTCAGTAACAGCCAGCCCAGCCCCCTTTCCCAAATCCCCGTCAGAGCGGTGGCACAAGGAAGCCAAAGCCCAGACAGTAGCCCCTCACTGGAGACGCAGGCTCACCTTGACCATGATGTTTAACATAGCCCCAGGGTAGGAGATGGTCACCTTGGGCTTTTTCACACTGGTCGTCTTGATGACAAAGTTTTCCGGGAAGCTGTTGGGCAGGACACACCATATTCCATCTGTGTCCAGCTCTAAGGGCCTCCTTCAGGGAAACAGAAAAATGAGACCACATGGATGGTGGACATCGACGCCTATAGAGCAAGAACCCCCTGTCAAGTCCTGACAGTGGACAAGGCTCCCCTGGTCGTGAACCCACAGAACGAAACACCTGCCCCTCTCCAGCTCTATCTTCATCAACCTGTCCCTTCTCTCCCCCAGCCATCCGGCCTCCCCACCAGGCCGCGGCCCACCCAGCCTCAGCAGCTGACCAAGTGCAGCACTCACCCGATCTGCTCAATCAGCTCCCGTGCCTGGGTGATAATGTTGGCCCCCGTGAAGCAGACGATGCCAGCCATCTCCATGGAGTACCAGCGGGCCCTGGGAGGGACAGTCACAGCAGAGGGGGTGGGAGGGGCTCCCTCTAGAGGGTCATTAGAGTTGGGGCTGGGAGGAGGGGACATCTGAAGCAGGGAAGAACTAAGGCGGAATTTAGCTCTGTGCTGAGGACACTCCTCTGTTCCTACTTCAAGGTGCAGGGCTCCGCTCAGGAAAGTTCTGGAAGGATGCAGCATGCTGCCACTGCAACAGCTCACAACCTCAGCTCAGCAGGACTCTCAATACCAGCCAGATGGCCGTGTGTCCCTGAGTCCCCTCCCACTCTCCCCAGCACCGTCTCATGCCTCCTCCGTTTTCCCAAAGCCCACTCTCATCCCGACTTCTCAGGGAAAACACCAGCCCACCTGGCTCAGTGTTCACACCAGGTCTCAGAGGTGTCAAGCGACCTGAGGCCAGGCCCTCCTGCCCCAGGGAACTCCGCTCCGGTTCTAGCCCTGCTCTCAGCCCCTCCCTCTCTGCCATTAAAAAGCAGCAACAGAGAATCAAGGCCTCTCCCCCTCAGACCAGTCCCTGGCCCCATCACCACCTTTCCCCTTCTCCAGGCCGCCATGCCGATCCTCCCAGTCTCCAACCACAGGGGCTAGGCCTCACCTTCGATCACCTGCTCTCCCGAGGCCCCCACCCACCTGGTTGTCGGTCCAACGGACACAGGCCCCACCTTGCCTCATCTCCCTTTGGCCTCTGATCACGGGCACAGTCCCCATGGGGCTTTCTCGACTTCTCAGAAGGCTTTATTTACAGCCCTCACTAGTCGTATGCCAGAAACTACCACACCGCTGTCTGCAGCCCAGGATGCTCAGAAGAACGTGCCCAGCAGTACTGACCCCGCTGATGCCCAGGACCCTCTGAGCCAGCGTGACCTCCACCCCTACCCCACCTGCTCAGCCACATTCCTTGAACTGGGGCCCTGCCTCTCCCCTCTCACTCGTGCCCATGGGCCCCACGCATCTCAGCTCCTCCCTTCGTCCACTAGCCCCACCGGCCCCACCAGGCACCCGGGCAGGAGCCTACCCCTTGCGCATGACGTAGCCATAGAAGGAGTTGAGGATGCACTTGTGAGCCAGCTGCAGGGAGTCGTACAGGACCTCCATGTTCCTGCAGCGCTTTGCTTCCGCTGCCTCTCCCACCTCCACCGCCGCAGACAGCTTCTTTCTCCACACCTGAGACACACACAGGCTGATCATCCCCCACTCTTCCAGCTCACATTCTCTATGGCCAGTGGCCCAAGGTTTACTATGTTGCAAATTTCCAGTCTATAGGAAACTTGAAAAAAAGTAGAGTGAAGACCATATGCAAGAGGGGCCACTGTTGATATTTTGTGCCATATTTCCTTTATTCCATTCTCTCTCTCTCTCTCTCTCTCTCTCTCTCTCGGCACAAACAATGGAAAGATGTAACTCTCATGACCAGAGCCCCCTAAATACCTAAGCATACAATTTCCAGGAACAAACACACTCTCCTACAGAACCTCAATACTGTTATCACACCCGAGAAACTTAACACGGAAACAACATCAACTTGTTCCTCACAGGGTCGACACGCTTGGTTCTCACCAATCCGGAATCACCTTCAATCTAGAACTGCCCCATGTAAGACAGATATCCTGAAAGGAGTGCTGAACACAAAGGAATATATTGATATTACATTTTTATTTCTTGTGAGACTATGGCCTAGGAGAAAATACTCTATGACAGCAACAACTCACTTGGACACCTCAGACTTGGGGCAACTTCAGCATCCTGGGACAGAACCCAGAACCCGGCAGCTACCTGGAGAAGGGGATGAAATCCACGCCTGAAGACCAGTGACAGAGGCAGGGGTTTCGCTCCACTAGAGGCCCAGGGGCTCCCAGCCCAAGTCCTGTTATTCCATTTACTCTCTTATTAATAGACTGGACAAGCTGAGTGACAGGGTCTCTCAAACTACATAACTCACAAACCACTGACTGAAAGCAAAGTGCATGTCATTAGAGGCAACATCTTAGAATAACAATTTACCCCTTAGCCAATACTTATGAACATACAACTGTTTACCAGACACTAGACCAAGCGGTGGAAGATGGACACCGCAACGCTAACCAGGACCGTGTGCTACTATAATTGGTTGCAAAGGAAATGTTCTCGTCACTGTGGTGGTGGTTACACAGTTGTATGCGTTTGTCAAAATCAATGGAACTGCCCACCTGAAAGGGTCAGATTTATCCCACGTCAATGTTACCTCAATAAAGTAGACACAGCCACTAGGGACGGTGACAGACATGGACGCTCGGGGGTGTATGAACTCACTTCCTGCCCGAGCAGCATTTCTTTCCGTTTGCTAGGCTACATGCTGTCACAGTGGTCAAACACCGGACATTCTCCTTGCATCTCAGAACATTTCACCTTTACTCCCCCAGCTGATACCACCTTTTCAGTACCTAGAAGAATGTCGGGCACATAACAGGCACTCCATAAACGTGCTAAGCGAATGAAAGGCTTCCCAGGATTTGTATCACATGGGAAGACATCAGGCTGTTAGTGCTGAGGGGGTGGGGAGGGGGCAGGCAGGACCCCAGGAACGCCCAGTGCCAGCCGGGGTCGGGGTGGGAGGCTCAACACGGTGACACCTGGCCCTCGTGTCAACACAGGCTGTACCTCCCGGGACGCTGAGCCTCAAGGAGGCCGACAGACAGCTCAGCTCCCCCAGCTCAGCCCCAGCAGCTGTGAGGCTGGCGTTTGGCAGCTTAGCTCCCCCTGCTCCATCGAAAGGAAGCGAGTCTCAGCTAACAGGAAGTGTGGGGGGCCGGCGACACCGCACTGCCAAGCTTCCGTGATGCGAATGGCCGTCCTGAGGTACCCTAGGACAAGAAGCCAGGCCCATCTGTGTCTTATTAACTAGGGAAACAAGAGCTACTCGAGGTCCCTAGTAAGAGCAACTGATAAAGAAATGCAAAGAAGGCCATAAATATTTCAGCAAATTCCCCGTCCAATGTGAGAAGAAATTCTTTAAAGGTCTGGTATTTAAAGAACAAACAAAATTAAGAAATTTACTGAGTGCCTACTATGTGCCAGGTAATATGTTAGACTCTAAAGAACAAGACAGTCACTACACTTTCGGCACTCTGATGAGGCAGACAGATGAACAAGTAACTCAATAGTTTAATTAAAATAAAGTGAGAAGGTATGGTGGTTCCTCAAAAGATTAAAAATACAATTACCGGGACTTCCCTGGTGGTCCAGTGGTTAAGACTCCGCACTCCCAACGCAGGGGGCCCAGGTTCGATCCCTGGTCAGGGAACTAGATCCCACACGCGTGCCGCAACTAAGGAGCCAGCGAGCCTCAATTAAGACCCAGCACAACCAAATAAATTAATTAAAAATTTAGAAGTAGGGCTTCCCTGGTGGTGCAGTAGTTGAGAATCTGCCTGCCAATGCAAGGGACACGGGTTTGAGCGCTGGTCTGGGAAGATCCCACATGCCACGGAGCAACTGGGCCCGTGAGCCACAACTACTGAGCCTGCACGTCTGGAGCCTGTGCTCCGCAACGAGAGAGGCCGCGATAGTGAGAGGGTCATGCACCGTGATGAAGAGTGGCCCCCGCTCGCCACAACTAGAGAAAGCCCTCGCACAGAAACGAAGATCCAACACAGCCAAAAATAATTAATTAATTAATTTAAAAAAAGAAAAAAGAGTTCTGAAACTCTTATTAAATATTTAAAAACAAATTTTAAAGTAAAATAAATTTTTTCTCCTTTAAGAAAAAAAATACAATTACCATACGATTCAGCAATTCCACTTCCGGATATATACCCAAAAGAACTGCAAGCAGGATCTCAAAGAGATGCCTGTACACTATGGGTGAATAATTCACAGCAGAGATATTCACAATACCCAAAACATGGAAGCAACCCAACTGTCCACCGATGGATGACTGGATAAACAAAATGTGTTATGTCCATACGATGGAATATTATTCAGCCTCAAAAAGGAAATTCTGACATAAGCTACAACATGAATGAACCTTGACAACATTAGGCTAAGAGAAATAATCTAGTCACAGAAGGACAAATCCTGTGGGACTCCACTTATATGAGGTCCCTAGAGTGACCAAAGTCCACAGAAGGTACAGGATGGAGGGTTATTGTTAAGGTAGAACAGAGTTTCATCTTTGCAAGATGAAGAGTTCTGGAGAGGGATGGCGGGGATACCTGCACAACAATGTGCATTTGCTTAATGCCACTGAACTGCACGCTTAAAATGTTACATTTCATGTTGTGTATATTTTATCATAATAAGAAGCCAAAAAAGTTAAAAATGATAATAATAAAGCACAATGATGACAGTCTATCAAGGCAGGGTGGGATGTGAAGACTCACTGAGTCTAGCAGTGAAGGAAGGTCTCTCAGAAAAAAATGATTTGCTTAAAGAGAACACAATTATTTGTTGATATTACGACTGAGGCATTGCTATGTATTTCTATGTATTTCCCTTAATCCTAATCCTAATCCTGGATCAAACATGTCAGTGAAAACACCCCCTCACTCCTCCTGGTCAGAGGTTGGCAAAGTAAAGGGCCACATGGTGTGTACTGTACACATGCAGGCCTCAGGTTCTGCTGCGGGCAAATGCAGCTCAGTTCCAATAAAACTTTATTTATAAAAATGGCTGGCCCAGCCATAGTTTGCTGACCCACTGCTCTAGATAGTTACTTCAAAAGCAATCATTCAGAATAGTTGCGAGGCCCCAAGCCCTTAATTCTTCAAAGTTAAGAACAACTGCACATTTATTGTCTGAATGCAGGTACCAGCCCAGAGGTGGGGAGTAACACATCCAGACAGCGCCAAGCAAGGATTTTCACCTCAGAAACTAGACTCTGTTCCGACCTCACAAAGGTCAGGCCCACCTTGTGGAGACCTTTGAACTCGTAGCGCCTGTCCCGAAAGGCACGCACTGTGTCCACATAGAAGGAGTTCTCCCGCTGGCAGATGGTGGTAAGACGTTCTTCCACCTTGGTCACGTGGATTTTCTTGTATGCCTTCCGGCAGTAATCTGAGGCACAATTGAGAGTGGGGGGCACGTGAGACTCCACACAGCAGACAGGCCTCCTGGACACAGCCAAGAAAGCTAGGCAATGGATGCCAACAAACGTGGCTTTTTAGGTTAATGCAAAGGAGCAGAAAACTCAGAAAGACATGTGCTTGTGAAGCATATCAAAGAAACAGCAGCCCCGTATGAACGGACCAAACACATGAAGACCACAGGGAGGGTTTGGTAGCTGAACACGCACCAAAGGGTAAATGACAAAAAGAAGCCTATAGGAAGAACTAGTTCCCAGTGGTCTCATCTAGTTCAACAACTGGTTCGACTGACCTCAAGGGGTGACACACCAACACAGCCCAACGAAGACTCAAGTCAGAGAAAACGCAGTCTGTGGAGATGCGCGCTGTCCCAACTGCTCACCTGCCAGCCTCCGCTTCTCGTATTTAGCCTGCTCCTCGCGGGACAGCTCGTGAAAGGCCCGGGCTGGGCCCTCTGGGGTCAAGGGAGGGAACTTCTCTGACTCCAGCTGGTGCTGGATCCGATGGTACTCGCTGCGACTGGCTGGCACTGGGAGGGGTGATGGGAAGAGAGTGTGTGATAGAGACCCAGCCCCTGCTGGGCTCCCTGCTGAGCAGCACCGCCCAGGGCGGACACTCACTGAACTCGCCCCTCCACTGCCAGGCCATCTTCCTCTGGCAGTTTGCTCCAGGCTTGTTGAAGTCACAGGCAGCACAGGTGGCCTCATCCACCATGGCAGAGGGCTGTGAGGGGACAGGAAGGGAGCAGTTAGGGTTTGGGCAAAAGAGCTTGATTCTGATGTGAGAATCTCTCTCACCTGCAGGCGGTTCGTCAAGATGATGTTGGGGTACATGGCCCCCACGTCCAGGTGGTAGATAAGGGGACACTCAATTCGGTTAGGAACATCTTTCAGGGAGGTGAGCTTGGCCTTAATCTGATCACACACCTACAGAGAAAGGGGAAAGAAGTGGAGGCTGGCGACCAAGACGAAAACTTGGAGACTGTACAGAGTGACAGAGAAAGCACCATGGGTTGCAGACGGACGACAGATGACAGGCACCAACACCAGGCCCTGGAGGTGCAGGGGACTTGCAAGAAAAGACAGGACAGCATCACGGGAAGCAGCAGCCTCCACCCCAAAGAACTCTGGGGTTCAGGAGAAAAGTGCAGAGTCTGTGGCCTCACATGGCACGGCCCATCTGCTAGCAAGTAGGGGACCCAGCTAGATTATCAAGAGCCATACTTCCTGGGTGCCCCGAGTGCCCCCATGGTGCAGGTGTGTGACACAACATCAACATCCCAGCAATCCCTCATCTGATGGATGAGAAGTTTCAAGAGGTGAGTATGGGCTCAAGAACGGGCCCTCTTAGACCAAACACCTGCTCTGAACTGTGATGCTAGACTGTTTCCAGCATTACTTTATAAACCAATGAATCAGATTCTGTTTCCAGCCAAGGCTATTAGCTTAAAAACCCTCCTAATGCCAAACACCTAGAAATCCTAAATGAAATGTGAAAACTATCCCTGTAAATGCAGTTCTGAGCTTCTAAGTCATCCCCAGAGAACAAAAGTGATGAGCAGACTCAAAACCAGAGCAGTGAGTTGACTCAATGGGTGCCTGGCAGGGCCAGGCCCTGTGTTGGGGTCCCCAAGACCATCCCCAGGTTTGGTGACTCACAGGGAAAAGACACAGAGCTCAATCAGCAAAGGAAAAAGGCGATGGGGAAGAGCCCAGGCTCAAGCTTGGATGAGCTGAATTCTTCCAGCATCAAGCCATGACAACCCATGAGAAGCGCTGTCTCCCAGAGAAGCTCGTGGAGACCCACTGCCCAGGGTTCTTACTGGGGGCGGTTCACGTAGGCAGCTCTGCCTGCATGGACCAAAACCCGGACTCCCAGAAGGAAAGCAGGTGCTCAGCACAGACTACCTTGTTTGCACAAGCAACTGAGCTTCCGTGAGGCCTTCCTATCAGAGGGAAGCGAGAAACCTGCTGGAACCCGAGTTCCGCCGAGGGCAGCCGAGCAGCAGGCCTTTCCGAGGTCAGCGGCCTCAGGCCTGTGCTGTGAGCTCTTTCCTTCACACTTCTCATGCCTCCTCAGGGAGGGGCAGGCTACACACAACAGGGAGACAAAACACAGAGCCCCAAATAAAGGCAGGACTCTCAAAGGCCACCTCCATAAAAGAATAAACTAGAACAAGTCTGCTCACCAAAACCATGTGCATTCTGGGCTCTGGGCAAAGAAAGCATCTTCCCTGAGCATCTGTCATCACGGGTGCTAAGAGGTCTGTGATTTGCATTACCTCACTAAGACTGAGACCCTCCAGCCAAGGAACCAGATAAGAAGGCACATCAGGCCTGTGTCACTTTTGTGGAACCAGGAAGAAACTGTAAAATTACCTGACAGTCCTCCTACTGAAGAGGAATTCACATTCCAAAACTGCTGAGCATGGGGAAAAAACACCCACCGTGACTGAGAGCAGACACAGTGGGAGGAGACCCCTGAGAACATCAGAGAAGTAACCTCCTGGAGTAAACATGCTAAAATGGGGCTAATTAAAGACAATAAAGACCAAAAATCTAAAACACAGGAAGAGAAACAACAAAGACCTACTGTATAGCACAGGGAATTATATTCAATATCCTGTAATAACCTATAATTGAAAAGAATATGAAAAAATACATATATATATAGGGAATTCCCTGGCGGTCCAGTGGTTAGGACTCTGCACCTCTACTGCAGGGGCATGGGTTCAATCCCTGGTTGGGGAACTAAGATTCTGCAAGCCACGTGGCACAGGCAAAAAAAAAAAAAAAAAAAGAATATATGCATGTGTATGTACATATGTATGCGTGTGTATATATATATATATATATATATATGTATAAAACTGAATCACACTGCTGTATACCTGAAACATTATAAATCACTATACTTCAAAAAAATTTAAAATTAGAAAATAAACAAAACACAGCAAGAGAAAAAGTCCACTTTAAAGAAATAAAGCACATTTGAAAAAGAACCAATAGAGCTTCTAGAAATAAAAATATTGTCCTAAAAAACAAAAACAGTCACTGAAACTATAAAAGGCTAATAAACAGGCTCTGATAGCCACGTATTTTTGTTTTATTTTTATTCACTCCCCAAATGTAACACCTAGTTAAACCAGAACATTAGGTATGTACTTATTTGATCCAAAATGTATATGCAGCACTAAAATTTGAGAACTACTGTATTTAGGAGTTATCTAACACTCATTAGATAACTTAATTGAATACACTGGCATTCTTAGACAGGCTGGCTAAAAAAAAACCTTTAGATCTGGGGTCTGCAAACCTCTGTGAAGGGCCAGATAATAAATACTTCAGGTTTTGTGGCCACAGTCTATCACATATTTTTTTTTACAACATTTAAAAAATATGAAAACCATTCTTAGCTTGCTGACTGTACAAAAACAGGCCTTATGGGCTATAGTTTGCCAATCTCTAGACATTCAAGTATAAACTGGAAAACATCTAAATTATGCAAAAATTAACCAGAAGAAAAACATCAATCAGAAGGGCAGCCATCTTTTATGAAATACATTAACTTTGGTAAAGTCACATTAGAAAATCACTTGAATGCAAAATTGCCCTTAGTATTAAAAAATTCCTTAAAACCCTCCAAAGAAGTCAAACTCAAACTAGTAAGGAAAAAATGACTAAAAGGAACATCTATCAAGTAGAACAGGAAATACCAGAAACTTAATACTTATTGTTTCTAACTGAATCTCAGGCAAATGAGCCATTTGGAGAACAATCCCCCATCCATCTCTGTGCTAAGGCAAGCTCTGAAATGCTGCTCTGGAGGGAAGATGAAGACGACCCAAGTAAGGCGCAGAAGGCTGGGATGACAGGGGATGACACCTGGACAGGCCAGACGTCGCTGTGAGCCCCAAGCTGACGCCTCCCACCAGCTGTCATCATACCACTGCCCGGATGATCACTCAGGAACAAAAAGGTGACCTGCTGCCCTTCCCCTAAAGACCCTGGGCCACCCTATAGAGAAGTTTCAGGGACTTTGGAGACAGCTACTAAGACGTACTGCCTGTCACCTAGAAAGAGTTCACATCCAGATTCACTAAGGTGTCTGGAGTCCCTCCAGTTACCATACCTTAAGCCTCACTCCACTCATTTCATTGGTTCTTGGACGTGAAAGTAGTATCTTTTGGGAACTCCCTGGTGGTCCAGTGGTTAGGACCCAGTGCTCTCACTGCCAGGGGCCTGGGTTTGACCCCTTGTCATCTGGGAACTAAGATCCCACCTGCTGTGCCCACCCCCACACCAACCCCTCAAAAAAGAAAGTAGTAACTTTGTTCCTTTCAAGTCGTTCTTTAACTCCTATTTGTTATTCAGCCTAGACTCTCTTCTTCTCAAGTTGGTTCACAGAGAGTTCCCAAAGTACATGATAGCTGCAGCTGACAAGAGCTGCACAGTACTTCATAGTTTGCAGAGCATGTGCACACGTTTTTGTTTGAATTTTGCCTGGTGAATCTGTTATAAGGCGTTTCTTGAAATCAATCCTAGAACTGGTAAGAACTGCAAAGTACTAAAGTAGCTGAATATGTTAAAGTGTTGAGCAGGACCTGACAGAGACCCAAGATGTGCCGCATCCAAAGGAACAGGACAGCGAAGTGGGAGGTGCCTGGGGCCTCCAGTCATGTGACACGCTTTGCATATGGCATTTTCTAACCATTATGTGATGGACTTTACAGTCACTATATTCTGCCCTGTAATTTGTAGGAACTCCTACCATCATTTTTTAAAGTCTCTTGACAATAAAAAGTTAAAATCCTCCAATGGCTCCTCATTGCCTACAAAATACAGTTCAGGTAAACTGGCACGAAACCCTTCACTTGCCTTCCTCTCTCCCACATCACACCACTTTGTCCCGAAAGCCTTCGCCATCTCTGTGAAATTCTCCCACGTCACCAAATCGAGTCACTCACTGCGAGCACCACGCTCTCCTGTCCTAACTAGACCAGACCAGGCCCCGTGTCCTGTCTCGGCGCCCAAGCGCCACCACACAATAGGTGCACAATAAACATGCCGATGAAAGAAGCCAATGTGCAAGGCGAGGCGTGTAAGCAGACTGTCCCCCCTCCAGCCCCCCGTGCGTTACCTCTTGGAAGTTGGTGACCTGCTCCATGGGCACCTTCTCCTCTTCCTCGATGGCGTGACGCATGGTCTTCTCCACCCGCTGCAGCAGGAAGTCAAAGGCAGCAGGATTCTAACACAAACAACCAAGAGAGGACATGAGTAAGAGAGGAAAATGCCCTCGCACCAAGTAACCTGCCTCAGGTGGGACGCTACAAAGAGAACGCTCCAGAAGGAGCCAAGTGCTCGCCCTACAGCACCCTAAAGGGCAGGCCAAAGGACGGCTGGCGAGGGGCCCACGAGGCGAGGGCTTTATTTCAGCCCTTATGGGCTGGGTCCTTCCTGGGTCCGCCCACAGCACTGGCGGGAAGAGGCCCAGCTTTAGGAGCCTCAGGAGGGGCGCACCATCCGGAACCGGCAGGGGATATCACTGCGGAACACGCCCGACTCCAGGGCTTCCACGTGGCCACCCACGTAGGTCTCGGCATCCAGCACGTGGCCATCATCTGTCAGCTTGCTGAACTCTGGCTCCTGCTTGTTGGGGAAGACGATGTTGGCGTGGAAGGCCTGTACCATCAGCAAGGCCTCACACAGCGTCCCGGAGCCCTTCCGCAGCACCTACGGGGGAAACGCCAGGCTTTCAGCCAAACACCAAAATCCAACGGCTGCGTCCGCATCAGCTGCCTGGGACCACTCCGGCAGGCAGCGGGCCAGGAGAGGCACTGACCTCATCGGGCTCCATGGGGATAATGGTGCACAGGGCGAATATAAAGGGGTGGACGTACTTCATGTACAGGTAGTATGTGGCCACTGCGTCTGACACCGAGTAGGTGGCCAGCGTCTAAGGAGAGAATATCAGAGAGTAAGGTCAATGAGGCGCCCAGCAGGCCACCACCGCCAGCCGAAGGGCAACTCTGCGAGGCAGGGCACGTGCCTGGGGCTGCTCAGTGGCCATCCGGCACATGTCCTCGGGGTCCAGTTCCACGGGGTCATAGCCCAGCTTGGCTTTGGCAGCTGCTTTGAGGTTGTGGCTGCCCACGGGAAGGTAACTGTCCCTCTTCACCCACCTGGGAATGAGAAAGAGAGCAAAAGCCAGAGATGATTCTGAGACAAAGCCCAGGAACCTGTGAGAGGCTGCAAAGCTGGACACACCACAGGAAGATGCAGGGTCCTGATGGGTACCCAAAGATCTCCAAGGCGTCACGTGGTGCAGGCCCCTTGTGAAAAGCTTTCACCCGGATCCAGTCAATTTCACAGACAAACCCACAAACAAGGAGATGCCAGAGCCAGTCCTTCCAGCCCCACGGCCTTCCTCTCAGCCTCACAGAGAAACGCAAAGGTGGGCAGGCAGGAACCTGCGCCCTCTGGCCTTCTGGATCCCTCCACAGCCCCCTCTACAGCCAGGCTCTGCCCTGCTCTCCCCGCCCCTCACACCCTGTCGTCAAACTCTCCTCATCCTCTTGCACCATCCCTTTAGCACAGAAACACTCCAGGCCACCTCGCACCCATCTCCACCTCTTCCCCCATGACACACACTGTTGTCTCTCTAGGACCCACGTCTTCTTACTGGCAGCATCGAATCTCACCTTCCTTGGCCTCTCTGCCCTGCCCCGCTGGGGCCTCCATGGCGCTGCTGCCTCCACTGAGGGTGCCCGCTTCTCTTTTACTTCTCTTCTTGAGAATCTATCAACTATCACTTTTTTTTTTTTAACCACATCACAGTGCCCCACAGTCCCCAGGCCCTCCACGTGGGTAGGGCTCCCAGGCCTGCTTCTACTCGGAACCCGAGCTCTGTTCTATTCCCCCATAAGCCCACCCCAAGCCCTGAGAACCAGAGTTCGCCATGCCTCCTGCACCTGTCCCCAAATCTATAGATCCACAAGTCCTCGGCTCTCAAATATCTCTAGTCCAGCCCTCTTCACTCCTGTGCACGTTATGACCCGGCCTGCCCCTTCAATCCACGCGCCGTAACACCAGGGCTAAAGAGAAAACGCATCAATGGCTCCCCATGACCACCAAGATAAAACCCCCTCCCCGCCAGGCACAGAAAGCCGACGAGACCTCCTTCCACTCCAGCCTTGCCCCTCAGCACTCTGGGCCACCTTGCACACTTGTCCTCAGCCTGGACACCCCAGCCTGCCTGGACACCATGCACGAGCCTGACTACCACATCCCAACCTCGTGTGGGAAGCCAAGGCCCCTCCACGAGCTCCCATGGCACCGGGCCTCACTCTACCAGGTCTTTCTTTCTGGTCTGGTTTCCACACCCTGAGGACCAGTGCTCAGCATGTGTTTGCTGACTGAATGAAGGATGAACAAATGATGAAAGACACATCCCGGGACCTGGGCAGAGCCGGAAGCCACTGTTCTCACAGATGATGGGAGCTACTTCTTGTGGACAGGACCAGCGTGTGCGAGAAGGGAATCTTGGGCCTCACTCACAGGAAGCCCTCATGAGACACTGTGACCAGCCGCCAGGTGAGCTGTGGGGCCTACCTGAGACAGTCCATGTGGATGCACTGGGGTGCTTTGTACTCCCCCTGGCTGTCCTTCTGGAACCCAACCTCCTGGTACATGCTCAGTCCATGGACCGCTGCTCTGGCCTCCACAAACGGCCTAATGACGAGAGGATGGACAAGCACGTGGGGCAGTGAGTCTCTAATTCCTAAGAGACCAGGAAGACTGCCCCCAGGGAACGCCTCACGTGAGCTCCTCTCAATCACAGTGCGGAGCCCGCCCGTGCCACCCAGCGGTGCTCCTCCCCCCCCACCCCACGTTCTGACTCACCAGTCGAAAAAGTCCCCATTATAGGTGACCATGATGTTGGGTTTGGTCTCCTGGATGTGTTCAAACCATCTTTGGATTAGATGAACCTGAATTCAACAAATCTTAGCAGTCAGAGGGTTGCTTTTACTCTCCTTCAAGTGATTTCCAGGCAGCTCTCCAAAGCTGAGGAGCAGCAACCTCACGTGAGCCTGTTATTTCCAACCCAACAGGGCCTCCAGGTGAATGAGGACCAGCCACTGGGGACTGAGTCCAGCTGCTGCTATGATTAGAGGAATGCCGAGGCCTAAGAGGGTCACCAGGCCTGCCTCCCCTTCCCACTCTACCCCAAACGTCAGGCAGTTTCCCAAGTGACACCTCTACCTCATCAGGCGCATTGAAGACATAGAAGGGCCCTTCATATTCTGGCTTGGGGGTGAACTCGAAATCTTCTATATCTTCTGAGACGATCTCCCTGTTGGTGATGAGGTAGCCCTGGGAAGTTCAATAGCAGTCAGTATGAGTTAGAGACACAAAGCCAAAGACACACCTCTCACACGCAGCCCGGAGACTCTCGCTACAAAATCTCTGCAGCAGCTTGAAGCGCCCTGGCTTTCCCAAGAAGAGACACTCTACCTAATCCTCAGATTTGCCTGGAAGGCAGAGCGTGGCTGGATGTTAGAACAGGTTCTGTGGACTCCACTCACTCATTATTCACAAAAAAAGTACTAACCAAGGGTGGACACTGTTCTGGTTTGAGGACCAGCTATGGTCCTTGTTCACAGAGAGCTTACATCCCAGAAGGCACCACTCACCTGACCATCAATCATATAGGAAATCATCATAATCTGATCAGTCTCAGCATCGGGAAACTTGAGGGGCAATTTGGTCGTCTCAATGTCAAATGCTAAAACCACAGGGTCCTGAAGGGACAAAATGTAGCATTAAGTTGGCCACAAACCAAGCTGAGCTCTGGAGACCCTGTGGTCCTCTTGACACCCACCACCTCCACCTCTACTGCCAGTTACTAAAAGTAAGAGTCAAGCTGCTGCGGGGAAAGGTTCACGAGGAAGTGGGACTGGCATCTCGAAGATGAATGACCTATGTCCAGAATACCATGAGGATATGAAAACTTAAACGTATGAGAAAATGCTAGAGTAGCTGTTCACAGGAAAAGTCTAGAATTACAGAACACCTGAGTCTCAAAGCTCTTTAAAATGCATCACTCATTTTGTCCTCTATGACAACCCTGACAGGAGATGACACAGAACTGACAACTTCATTTTGGATGTGAGAAAACAGAGTACAGACTTTCCCAAGATCACAAAGCTGTACCCAAACCAGTTATGAATCCACTTTTCAACATATCACTTTACTAGTAACCACCCAAAATGGAAGTCAGAGCTTTCCCTCAAATGTTCCGATCCAGCCTAGCTCAAATACTGACGTCACGTGATGATGTCTGTGTGCAAAGTCAAATTATACTGTCAGGTCAGAAACTGATGAAAAAAACAACTACCCCATAATTCTTTTAAGAAGGTATCTGAGGAAAAAGAAGCAAACAAACCTTTGAATCAAATTCACCTTTCAGCGCAGAATTCACTCTCCAAAAACAACTGGAAAGTTTAAGATGGAAGAAATGCAAGTGGTACTTACGGGTCGTTCAACAAGGTCATCACGGCGGGCAATTTCCACTGGAAAGGCACTTCCTCGGTACCGGACGTTGTACCAGTGAGCCTGCAGGACGTGTGGTGCATTAACTAAAGACTTCTCCGTCTGTCCAAGGAAGTCAACTCTATGGATCTATCCTTCAGTATCACCTCCTGGCTATCAGGAACTGCCCACATGCAATAGCCCACTCACCACATGGATCTTCAGGTCAATGGAGAGGCGGATGTGGTAGGGCACATCGTACTCTCGCATGTCCACAATGTTGTCTAATTGGTCAGAAATCTTCTTAGAGGCTTCCTCTTCATCAGTAATCACACTGCCCCCTTGTAGAACACTGCAAAATAAAGACAGCAGCTTTTTCAACTATGCTCTGCTAGGGGCTGGAGGGGGGAAGACCAGTGTCCATACAATGAAAACACTAAAGTTTTACAAGGTGGCTGAGATGATCAGGACAGGCCCTTCGTAAGGAATGACCTTGGATGAACCCCACCCCACCAAGCAGCAGGCCACAGACACAAGGAAATTCAGTATACTTAGGAAATTCATTTTATAGGACGTAAGTTACACCCCATTTAAAAGAGCAAAGAAAGGAAACTGTTACTTGGGAGGCATGTCTACAGATGTGACCCACCCTCACTAAGCTTATTTCTTCATCAAGAAATCGAGGATGACAGTAACAGGCCCACCCTGCAAGAGCGTCATGAGCTACTAGCCACAAAGCTGTCGGCATGGTGAAGTGACAGGTAAACAGTCACTATTTCTGTATCATAATTATTCTTACCATATCGAAGAGGGAATCATTGTCACTAGAATATTCACTCCAATATTAGCCCACTAAGCTTCCAAATACCGAATGGACTATTAAGGGGGGAAAGAAAGGCAATGGGTTTTAGAGAAGGCAGGCCTCTGGGGACTCGGTCTCTGGTTACAACTTGCAATATTCTGAAAAGTAATTAATGGGCCACTGTGGGGGGGTAGTGTGCAGAAATGTTCAGGGTCCCAAACTGATCTACTTTTGTCAGAGGATACAATTAGTTCTTCTGAAGTCATCTTAACTTTTTGTGTGCCTTTTTTAAAAACTGAAGTAGAGCTGATTTACAATGCTGTGTTAATTTCTGCTGTACAGCAAAATGATTCAGTTATACATATATAAACATTCTTTTAAAAATTCTTTTCCATTATTGTTTACCACAGGGTATTAAACATGGTTCCCTATGCTATACAGTAGGCCTTATTGTTTATCCATTCTATATATAATAGCTTGCATCTGCTAACCCCAAACTCCCAATCCATCCCTCCCCCCCCACCTTCCCCTTGGCAACCACAAGTCTGTTCTGTATGTCCGTGAGTCTATTTTTGTTTCGTAGATAAGTTCATTTGTGTCGTATTTTAGATTCCACATTATAAGTGATACATAGTATTTTCTTTCCCTTTCTGACTTACTTCACTTAGTATGATAATCTCTAAGTCCATCCATGCTGCTGCAAATGGCATTATTCTATTCTTTTTTATGGCTGAGTAATATTCCACTGTATATATGTACCACATCTTCTTTATCCATTCATCTGTCGATGGACATTTAGGTTGTTTCCATGTCTTGGCCATTGTGAATAATGCAGCTATGAACATAGGGGTGCATGTATCTTTTGGAATTATGGTTTTGTCCGGATATATGACCAGGAGTGGGATGGCTGGGTCATATGGCACTCTATTTTTTTAGTTTTTTGAGGAAACTCCATACTGTTCTCCATAAAGACTGCACCAATTTACATTCCTACCAACAGTGTAGGAGGGTTCCCTTTTCTCCACACTCTCTCCAGCATTTGTTACTTGTAGTTTTTTTGTTTGTTTGTTTGTTTTTTGCGGTACGCAGGCCTCTCACTCTTGTGGCCTCTCCCGTTGCGGAGCACAGGCTCCGGACGCGCAGGCTCAGTGGCCATGGCTCACAGGCCCAGCCGCTCCGTGGCATGTGGGATCTTACCGGACCAGGGCACGAACCCGTGTCCCCTGCATCGGCAGGCGGACTCTCAACCACTGCACCACCAGGGAAGCCCTGTAGACTTTTTAATGATGGCCATTCTGACTGGTGTGAGGTGGTACCTCACTGTAGTTTTGATTTGCATTTCCCTAATAGAGATGTTGAGTATCTTTTCATGCGCCTGTTGGCCATCTGTATGTGGAAGTCATCATAACTTTTAATTAGCCAAGATTTCTTCTTAATCTCTTACCCTGTTTCTTATTACTTTTGCTGTCTAAATATTTAATGAACGGTGTTTATTGTCCTATATTTAAATTTCTCTGTATAATACCCAGGGATCTCTGGAGATGTGCTATGTAAATATAGGTATTTATTAAAAGTTGCAGACATCTTAACACTTACTAAAAACCATGAAAACAGACCGTGTTAAGATGGTGGGATTAGAAATCTAAAATGTCTACTGTTACAGCAACTAAATTTGGAGCCACAAATCTACCCTCTATGTTAGAAAAGAAGGACAGCTAAAATACAGCCTGGGAATCTACCATTTATTTAACACAAAGGGAACATATAAGAAAGTCTACCAGGGCTTCCCTGGTGGCGCAGTGGTTGAGAGTCCGCCTGCCGATGCAGGGGACATGGGTTCGTGCCCCGGTCCGGGAGGATCCCACATGCCGCAGAGCGGCTGGGCCCGTGAGCCATGGCCGCTGAGCCTGCACGCCCGGAGCCTGTGCTCCGCAACAGGAGAGGCCCGCGTACCGCAAAAAAAAAAAGAAAAAAAAAGAAAGAAAGTCTACCTAATTGCTCAAAACTATTTCCACATTGAATGGAGCCAATCATTAAGGTAATTTTATTGCTGAGTTTTCCCACCTCCTACCCATCTTGTAAACGTAGGAAAAATGGGAAACAGTCCTTGTGGACTGACTGGCTGCTCTGCTTATGTGAATGAAGCTTACCTGGTGAGCATAGCCGTATAGGCATCACTGGTGTGGCCCTGTTCCCGGTTTTTCTTCACAGCAGGGGAGATCTCCTTCCTCACTTTGACAAGGTCCTCCACGGTGTTGAAGGACAGCTTAATGTAATTTCGTTTCAAACCAACCAAGTGATTTGGCTACAGAGTGAAGAGATGGTGCTCATGAGTTCAAAGAGAAAAAAATACTACATTGGGGAGAGGAAATAAGGCAAGACGATTCAAAGGTAAATAAATGATTTGAAGAGTTGGCAACTCCAAAGCACCTTGTTCAACTCTGCATGTGGCACCAACTATGCCACTAGAGTTCTCTAAGAGGATACAGGGACAGTCACCAAAGCCCATCATCTATACTGTCTCACAGGTGTGGAACTTGTCCTCTTCCCATCTCACCCCATGGGCAGGGTGGACCCGGTCTCATTTACCCTGAAAGGGCTGGGTGATACTCACCAAGTCCAGATCCTCTTTAGGGACAGTCTCTACTTTAGCAATTTTACCCTGAAACTTCTTAGAGAGAAAAGACGAAACTTCTCGCTCACAACCCTAAATCAGGATCAGAATGAAAGGACTTCCCATTAGTAAAATCTATTTCCTTCCTTGCTTATTTCTCTTGAAGACTCTTTATTTCCAGTTTTAAATCCCCCCACAAAACGAGGCACAGGTCGTTTGACCTGATGCCATGAACCACAGACTTACCTTTCTGGTTGCAATGTAGAAATATGGCTTATAGGGCAAGGCCACCTGCAAGAGTCACACCCATTCAGGGGGGTGATGAGAAAGAAAAAAGGAAGAAAAATGAAGACAGGCTGTTTGCTGTTATACCCGTGATATAGCCTAGCCTAGATCCAATGCATCCTTGACCTTGACACATCTTAAGAGAGACAGTGCAACAGAAAATTAGGACATGCACATATCACAGGGGCAAGAGTCTAAGAGACACAATGCTGCTCATCTTTCAGTCTTTCTGAGCTAGCTTCTCTTAGGACATCTTAAGTGGTGACTAATGTGGCTCCAAGGAGTCCATGTCCCTAAAGGGCTTCAGGAAGCTGCACACCGCAAGCCTCCCAATCCCTCTCCTCACAGTTGCAGAGCTAAAAGGACACTTGCCATTTTGAGCCCAGCTATGCCTCATTACTGAGTGGTTGTTAGCTTCTTGGATGTCAAGGGCTTACCTTAAATCTGCTCCCATCATCTTGAATAAAGTAGTAATCCACTGCACTAACTAAGCGTTTATCTTCATCTAAAATCTCCGTCTACAAGAGAAGCAGTCAACATGGGCACAAAGTTATCCTCTACACAGCACAAGAGCCTTTTCCTCCTTCTCTGGGAAACTGAGCACTTTAAAAACAAAATCTTTCTCTACCCTTTTGCATAAACACTACTGGCCCCATTCACAAGAACCGTGTCATAACAGCCTCCAAATGGGAATTTCTCTGTTCCCCCCTCATCTTTGAAAGCTTTATTCTTATGGGTAACAGGGATGCCCCTTACCTCAGTCTTCCCAGTGGCCTCTTTATGACCCAAAGAAGTTAGAGAGGAAAGCAAGAGAGCTACGAACAATCCCCCTCTCTACCTGTATTGCCCAGACAACAGGTTCCCGCTAGGGGTCACCTACTCTTCAGACAAGGGCTATGCCACAAGGGGTGCAGCCACCCTCCTGAATGGAAGGAGGAAGATGGAGGAAAAGCACAGGTGCTTACAGGGTGCATGTTGATAAGCCAGCCTGTCTTCTCACCAGGCTCCTTGAGTCTTTCAAAACCAAACCGCAGATCCATCTTATCTGTCCACTGACTGCGCTCCAGGCGCTTGAGTGCCGAGACAGAAGTAGAGGGGCCATCGTCCCTGAGTGAAAGGAGAGAAATCCGGTCTCCGCTGATCATGACACTATCTACTCCCGCGGCCCTCAGTCTGCTTAGTGTAAGAATTTCGTTTATGACATGGTAGGAGCATCCCTGAAAAACCTCACATTTGGCAAAATAGCTCATTAAGATAACAGGTCTCAGGAAAAAGACGACTGGGGCAGAACCCTCAAAACTTGTTTACCTGTGTAACCAGAACACTAATAAAAACAACAATCTTGGCTGGACACTGCTGCCTCATGGGATATTAAAAATGCACAAAGTCCAGTACTGCAATCCTGAGCTTTTATCCCAGAGAAAAGTCGTGCTCATACAAAAGACTTGCATGTGAATGTTCATTGCAGCTTTGTTCATTACACACAAAAAGTCGAAACAACCCAGATATTCTTCAGCAGGTGAATATTTAACCCATGTTATATCCTTCCCATGGAATACAATTCATTGATTACAAACTTATTGATACATGCAATAACCTGGATGGGTCTCAAGGGAATTATGCTGAGTGAAAAAGCCAACTCCCCCAAATTGCGTATTTTATTCCACTTATATAGCATTCTTAAAATAACAGTTAGAGGTGGAGAACAGATTAGCAGCTGCCATGAATGCGGGAAGGGAGGTGGCTGTGGCTATAAGAAGGTAGCATGAGGGATCCTTGGGACAGAACTGTTCTGCGTCTTGATTGTGGTGGTGGTGGTCATGAATACACAAAGTGCACAAAACTAAATACACACACACATAAATAAGTGTACATGCATTGTTGTATCATGTCAATTTTCTGGTTGTGACATTGCACTCTAGTTACATCAGATGCTACCACTGGGGGAAATTGGGTTAAGGGATCTCTGGGTAATTTCTTACAACTGCATAAGAATCTACCAGTATCTCAAATAAAAAGTTGTTTCTTTGTTTATTTATTTTTTAAATGTTAGTTCCCAAATTTAGTTTGTTTCTTGGAAAATGTAATTAACAGTATCTACCACACAGGATTTTCACGAGCATTAGAGACAATGAACGTAAAAGCGCTTTGAAAAATGCCAAGCTGACAGCACAGTATTATGTATGAAAAAATGAATGACCAATGGAGTGGAGTCTAGTTCTACCAAAAAGGAGCAGTGATGATTAAATCACATGATGTGAGGATAGGATTTTTTGTAGCTGAGTGGGTGCTTGATATAGTATGTGTGATATTTACTAGAGATCAATAGAAACAGAGGGGAATATCTGTTTTTTGTCATCTACAAGGTAAAATTCTGTAATGTCAGAGTTATTTGAAATAACTTGAATGAACTAATTCATCTGTGTTTTCAAGTCCTGTAATTTGAGTTGGAAAAATATTGACTGAACACTTTTCAGGTACTACCCTGTGCAAGGCACATGTAAGTAAAGCACAGTACTCCTACACACACTGAGGTGGCTGCAGCACATCTGGGAAAGCGCATTTCACACTAGCAAAGTGCAACAAGGAGGTCTGCAGTGCCTGAGTGTATAGAGACAGCAGTGACCCAGGCTAGGCCGTTTTCTCTTTTACCTGGTTTATAAACATTGAAAGGTAGCTTTAATTTCTACACAGCAAAGTCATTAACCACGTTTTTACAGAGCTGTTTGTTTAAATGCACAACATGAGAGGAGAGGTCCTGGTTTATGACTGCTGAGCACAGGAGAAAAGTGTAGCCTGCCACCTGAGATGGGAGGGAGGCCCTGGTGCAGGCGCTCAGATGAAATTTTCTTCAAACAGAGCCAACAGTGCACATGTCTGTGCAACACTCCAGCCAAGAGCTCTTTCCTTCCCTACTGCGGATTCCAACCCCCTTGCCTAGAGAAAATTGCAAATGAACCAATATAATCTCCACATTTTACTGATATTCTCCTGTTTACCAACTACATATGAGCAAACTGGGGTTACAGAAACTCACCTGTTGTGGCAGAATAAAGTGTACCTTAAAAACACGATGTAACTTCTGGGACGCCTGAGTCTAGATGTCAGTAGAACCACATATGGATAAAGGTGGGGATATAATATTGTTCTGTGTGAGAGGAACTATCTCAACTGAGAAGGGAAATCACTTCTCAGCTCAGTACATCTGCTTCAAACTTCCCAAGCCTTTCTCTGGTTAGGATTTTGTAAATAACTCTTCATACAGATTTGATCATAAACCTTAAGTACTTGACGAAGACTTTCCACCAACAGAACTATCCAAAACTGTTGATTCCAGAGGTTGGGATGATCCCAAATTGTTCACAATCTTTAACTCCACAGGTGTGATCCCATCTAGATCGACCAGAGTAATTATGGCTTATCTATCTTCAAAACAGAACAATTATTTTATTAGCATTCCAACTTAAAACACAAATGCTAGGGCTTCCCTGGTGGAGCAGTGGTTAAGAATCGGCCTGCTAATGCAGGGGACACTGGTTCAAGCCCTGGTCCGGGAAGATCCCACGTGCCGTGGAGCAATTAAGCCTGTGCACCACAACTACTGAGCCCTCGTGCCACAACTACTGAAGCCTGTGTGCCTAAAGCCCGTGCTCCGCAACGAAGAGTAGCCCCTGCTCTCTGCAACTAGAAAAGCCCACGTGCAGCAACAAAGACCCAACGCGGCCCAAAAAAAAAAAAAAAAAAAAAAAGGCTAGTCTCTTCTTTAAACTGCAGTTCTGAGATTCTGGACCCTATATATTTTTGGCAGAAGGCCTATTTATTAGCTAAGCCAACTATATTCTGCACTCCTCAAAACTGTACAGCTAAGAATCGATATCCCTTGCCTTTTTGTCTTTTTTTAAATTTATTTTTGGTTGCATTGAGGCTTCATTGCTTTCTCTAGTTGTGGCAAGCAAGGGCTTCTCATTGCGGTGGCTTCTCTTGTGTGGAGCATGGGCTCTAGCTGCGCGGTCTTCAGTAGTTGTGGCACGAGGGCTCAGTAGTTGTGGCTCACGGGCTCTAGAGCACAGGCTCAGTAGTTGTGGTGCACAGGCTCAGTTGTTCCGCGACATGTGGGATCTTCCCGGACCAGGGCTCGAACCTGTGTCCCCTGCGTTGGCAGGCGGATTCTTAACCATTGCACCACCAGGGAAGTCCTGCCTTTTTATCTTAATGTAAATAAATGAGCTACTTTATAAACCAGCGAGCAGAGAAAAATATGTATGTGCAGTCCAAGAAAGGAAGCAGTCTAAGAAAGCTAAATATACAAAATAGAGACCAGATTAAAAAGAAAAAAAAAGATCTGAACTAAGCCTGTGCAGAATTCATGTCTTTAATTACTGTAACACATTTCACTAGTTATTAACTTATAAACAAAAGTGGTCAGAGAGGTGCTTAAGAAAAACTCCTTTGCCTGAAGGTAGTCCTTGGGTCTATCACCTCCACTTGAAGAACAGAATGACCTATTTCAAGATTAGGATCCTTACTTTTCACAAAAGATTACAGCCACCTGTTGTAGGCAGGATACTTGACAACCCTTCCCCCCCAGACGTCTATGTCCTAATGCAAGGAACCTGTGTTATCCTACATGACAAATGGGAGTCTGCAGGTGTGATTACGTTCAGGGGATCACCTGGGTGGGCCCACTGCAATCATAAAGGGTCCTTACGCGAGGGAGCCAGAAATCAGAGCGAGAGACTGGAGATCTGACAGTGTTGCTTTTGAAGGTGGAGAAAGAAGCCTCTACGAGCTACAAAGGGCAAGAGAACAGATTCTCCCCTCAAGCCTTCAGAACGAAAGAAGCCCTGCCCCATCTTGAGTTTTAGAACTTCTGACCTGAGAATACACTGGTACACTGTAAGCCACTAAGTGGTCGTCTGTTACAGCAGCAGTGGGAAACCAACACACCACCGCACGGTATGGCTTTAAAATCTCTGGATCCACCTTCAATCAAAACCGCAGAAAAACTGTATTCCAGGCCCTGCTAGAGAACACAGGTAACTTCAGTCTGAGGCCCAGATCTTTACCCAGTCAAGACTGAAGTGCTACTTACGGAGAACTGCTCCCGGGCGTGCGGCGCTCCGTACTAGTAATACGTTCCTCCAAATACCCTGGGTTCTATATTGGCATCAAGTGTTGGATTAAGTGGACTCGAAAACTGCTCACTTGGACCACACCGCCTCTCAAAACTTTTCTCAGGAGCCGCATAACTCACTTTTAACCCCGTGATAGTACAAAACCCGAACGACGGAGGCAACCGTAACAAAGACAACCACCGTTACTGACCGCTTACGACAGGACCGACACTGTCCGAGCGCTGCGCCCAAAGTCCACAGCGGCTCTTCCTATTCGGCAGCGGCGCCACACCGCGCTCAGGGCCGCCGGGCCCGCGCCAGGCAGCGGGCGGGACCGGGAGGCCGACGCTGCGCGCCTCCACCGCCGCGACTCGAGCACACAACGCGCCGACCACAGCGCGCGCCCAGAGCTTGGGTGCCGACCCGAGGTTAGGCTACACCGCCTCGGCGCGCTCCTGGCGTGGCCCCGGGCTTCTCCCCCGCGGAGAACGCACCCGCAGCGCAGCCCCGCACGAGCCCCGCTCCGGCGCGTCCCTCCCCACGGCCCTGTCCCAGAGACGCACAGTCCCCGCTGAGCCGCCGCCAGGCCGCTCGCCGAGGGCCCCGGACACGGCGCCGACAAGGTGGCACCACCGGGACGAGGGGCGGCGGCGGAGAGACGCCCGACTCTCAACCCGGAGCCCACGTCGGGCGGCCGTGGGGAGCGCCCCAGGCACTCTCGCCGCTGCTCGCGGAAGCCCCGCGCGCTGAGGAGGGGGCGCTCCCGCGCCGCCCGCCCCCCGCCCGGGAGGCCGGGCCCCCCCTCACCGGCTGGCCTCGCCGTCCGAGCCCGGCTCTGCGCGCCGCCGCCCGCTGTTCCTCAGAACCATAGCTTCGAGCTGGCGCCTACTCCTCCGCCGCAGCTTCCCCGTAAAAATTTGGCGCGCTCCCACCAACTCTCGCGAGAGACCGGAAGCACCCCATCGCCCAATCAGAAGGCTCGATGCGCCCCGCCCCGCCGAGCTCCAATCGCCGCCGGCGCCCGAGGCGGAGGTGGCCCGTTAGGGACTCGCGGAAAAGTGCGCGGAGGCTCACGCGGCGCACCGAGGGGTGTGTCTCGGGAGGCACTGCGGCTCGCGGCGGGGCGGGAAATGTCCGGCCGTCCCAGCCCCTTGCGCCGCACCCGGAGCCCAGTGGGGTCGGTGTCCCCCGCCCGCGCTGCGTCGGGAAGACGATGGCGCCGGCGGCGTCGAATCTGACGGCCGAGGCCGACCTTGGGGCCTTCCCGCGGCGGGCGCTCGCCCAGTACCTGCGCCTCCTGCGGCTCTACCCGGTGCTCACCAAGGCGACCACGAGGTCGGCGCGGAGCGGCGGCGGAGGGGACGGGCCTGGGCGAGGGGCGGCCCGGAGCTCGGACGGACCGGTGACGCAGCCCCATAGGTGCATCCAACGTGGGGGTTTGAGCGTGAAAGGCAAAATCTGGTGCGTCAAAATGACCCTCCAGAGGCCTTAAATTAACCAGAAAGCTCAGCACGTGCCGTACCGTATATTCGGTTCCGAACCGTGGGACTCTTAGACACCCTAAAATGTGGACCCAGGGACCAGACTAAAGGAGTGCACGAGCTGAAGGACCCTGCAGACCTCGGGGCCTCCAGCCCCTCTGCCCCGGAGGTGACGGCCGTCCGGGGTGAATGGGGCCCGGGGGAGAAGTCTGTCACCCGCCAGCCTGCGCGGCGTCCGCTGCTACCTTCTGGCTTGTTAGTACCTCCTCTTGTTTTGAGCACTAGAATGAACTAGAATGGGTTGAGGTGAACGCCTTTAGGAAGTGCGCGGGAAGCCTGGACGGGGTGGGAGGTGTTAAGGCTTGTTTTCTTTGGCAGCTTTGCATGTGGGAGAAAGCCGACACAGCGCTCTCGGTGCTCGGTTAGGTCGGCCCTTTGATTTGGAGTACTGAGCTTTTTGTGAGATATCCCCCCTTCATTACTTTCAATTAGTCGACTTTATAAGTTTGTCCCCTTTTATTAATTTAGCCGTTCATACTTGTGCACAGCTGCTTCCTGTGTGAGGAGCATTAGCGGTGATTAAGATAAGTAAGTTCCTACCCTGATGGAGCTTGTATTCTAGTAAAGAACTAGACAAAAAGCAGATAAATGTATAACGCAGATAAAGTGGTCAGGGCAGTTTTTATCTGAGGAGGTGACATTTAAACAGCGGGTGCAAAGGTTCTGAGGGAGGAGCTAGCTAGTAATGGTGGAGTGGAAGGTGGGTCTGTGTCCCTGGAGAACATGAACAGTGAGCAAGGGGGACGATGAGAAAGAAGTAGCCAAGGACCAGATCAAGAGGCTCCTTACTGTCCCTTCTAAGAATTTTGGATTTTATAGCTTAGAGAACTTCTCAGAACGCAGCTATAGACCAAGCCTTTGAGCAACTGGGCCTGTCTCCACCTTTTTATTTGAAAATTTTATTGTGACAGTTGTAGATTCACATACAGTTGTAAGAAATAATACAGGGAGATCCCTTGTGTACTTTTCCCAGTTTTCCTCACTGGCAACATTCTGTAAAACTGTAGTACAGTATCCCAACAAAGACACTGGCATGGATACAGCCATATTCAGGTCATATTCAGATTCCCCCAGCTTTTCTTGTACTCGTCCATGAGTGAGTGTGTGTTTAATTCCATGCAGTTTTATCACATGTATAGGTTTGTGTATCCACCACCATAGTCAAAATACAGAAAAGTTTCATCATAAGGATCCCTCCTGTTGCCCTTTTATAACCACACATGGTAACCTTTTGCAAAATTATAGGATAACATCACAATCAGGATATGACACTGATACCACCCACCAGATGGAAATCTTACTGTGCTCCTGTGTGTATATTAAATTCTGCCGTCTCCACCTTTTCATGTAGGGACCTCACATTTCGGCTGCTCTGATAAGGGTTCATCTCTACCCATCCCCAGCATGTTCTTAGAACCGCCATGCTAATTACGTGCAAGAACAGATGCCCTCCTGCACGTTTTCTGAATACCTCTCTGTCCACAGTGGCATTTTGTCAGCACTTGGGAACTTCCTGGCCCAGTTGATTGAGAAGAATTAGGAAAAAGAAAACTGCTCTCAAAAGCTAGATGTCAGAGGGCCTCTCAGATATGCCATTTACGGGTGAGTTCCATAAAGGGGCTGGTTTACCCAGTAGCAGGCTAAGTGCGACAAAGCTAGGATATCAAGACCTGGAATTATCTACCTCAGAAAAACAGTTTTTTAAGAAGCATCGAAGTCATCATGGGAGAAAGTCAGAATGGTGGATAACATTAGCTTCACTTATTTTATAGTTTCATTTGGTTTTTGTTTTGAATTGCATGGGTGAGGGTGGCCATTGTAATTGGGCTGAGAAACCTGAGAGCAGATAGGTCACCTGAACCTAAAATCAGACTTCAAGACCCAAAGACCCTGAAAGAGGAAAACAGACTCGAATATGGCCAGTTAGTTTCTGTTGTTATTTTCATAGCATAAACATCCAGAAAAGAAATACGTACGTATCCTGAAAATTGTCATTTCTGAACCACTTTTTGAATTGCAGAAGCACAGAGATTCGGAAGTTTTACCTATTAAATCCACCCTGAGTTCTCTGGCCAACAATAGTGTTTGTATAGATGGATTATTTGGAAGTCTTTTGCAACAAGAGTGATTTTTTTCAGTTCAGAATTCACAAATAACATTTTGTAAGCATGCTAACTCGAGTTATCTCAGCTTTTTCCATAACATATTTAAAGTCCTAATCCCCCCAGAGAGGGGGGAGTGTATCAGAATCACCTGGGAGGTCATCCAATCACAATTTTCCATCCTCAAGACTTCCGTTCTCTTCCTCCTGAGAAGCCCTGCCCTGGGCCACTTAACATTCTGTGAAAGGGTAGGGAAAGACAGGGGAGAACTGCTTGTTTAAAGACTTTTCACTGTCGAGCTGGGAGGCCCCTGGGCCCTTGCCCATCTTTTGATTCTGGATTCTATGGAGCCTCCGGCCTGTTTTCCCTGTAGACGTGGTGGCTGGGTTCAGTTCTCTCCTGAGTACTCTGTGCTCTTTGCAATGAATAATCCTGATACAGACAAGCCAGTGCACAGCACCAGGTTTCAGCCCTGATAATGATCCAAGAGCGACTGATGACAAGTTCTGACACCAGGGATGCTCCCATTATTTACCAAGCACCTTCTCTGAGCCAGGCCCTGTTCTAGGCACTGCAGACACAGCAGTGGACAGACAGACACGATCCTGTCTTGTGGCGTTTACCTTCTAGGGGTGAAGAGAGGGCACTATATAACTAAGCAAATGAGACCATGACAGTCAGTGATCAGTGCTCTGAAGAAAATGAAACAGGGCCTGGAGTAGAGAGTGGCTGGGATGGTGGTGGGTTCATTATTCAGGACAGTCGGAAGGAACTCTCCAAGCCAACATGTTGAGAAGGAGCCAGCCATGTGACAGCTGGGGTCAGGAACAAGCCTGGTCTGTCAGAGGCAAAAAAGAATGCTTGGAGAGGAGTCATAGAAAGCGTATTTTCTAGAAGGGCCACACAGACCTGTGTGGTCAGTGCTGAGGGACTCAGGGTTTAGGGTCTGGGGTTTGGGGGTGAAGCTGGCCCCAGGATGGGCGTGTCCAGCTCAGCCCCACCGCGGGCCTCAGGTTCTTTTTCACAGGGCCGCTGGGTCACTCCTTCTACCTCTTCGTGGGGACTGGATCCCTCCCGAGGCCCCCTCGGCAGGCGTCACGAGGCTGCTGCTGGGCCGCCTCCTCTTCGCACCCGCCTTCCTGTCATCGTTCTTCCTCATCGTGAACTCCCTGGAGGTTGGTCTCTGCCATAGCACTCATGCAGGCCAGCTCTTCTTTGGCACAGGGATGCTGTGGTTGGAATTCAGAGCGTCTGTGAACTTTACACTCAAACTTAAGTTTCACATTGTCCTCTGTGAACGTCAGAAGCAAAGCACAGTCGTATTAGCAGCATCTGTTGGCCTGCGGTGGCCGTCCCAGAGAGTGGGCTGTCACACGCCCATTGTCACAGTTATAGCCCAGAGTATCAGTGATGCTTATCACTCCTTACACCTGCTGGCAAGTGTCAGCACTGAATGTGTTAGTAAAGAAGCATATATACTGGTCTGTCATAAAATTTTTTCTGAATATTTTGATAGCTGTACTTCAGTATAATTGGTTTCTTTGTAGTCCCACATATTTTATTTTATACATTACAAAACATGATTCTGAGAAGTGGGTCCATGGGCTTCACCAGACTGCCAGAGAGATCCATGGCACAGAAGTTCCAGCCCCCTAGTGGCCTTGCAGAAGCCTGTGGTCACTCAGGGTCTGGACATCACAAGTGCTCTGAAGAGGCAACTTACCAGTGTAGACTTAACATCACAACGGAAGACCTGGGAGGTGTGTTTGCCCAACCTCACTCCACTAACTGGCTCCCTCACCATCCCCTCTCCACCTCCGTGCCCGAGACGTGTCATGTTCTGCCCTGAAAGTAATTCGTTCAACCAGTCACAGCAGGTGAATGCTTCTCACTTGGGTTTTATTTTGAAACCTCACCTCAAGTTCTTATTAGTAAGGAGAACACCCATGCTGTCTAAAGTGACCCTGGTGGGCAGTAGAAAAGATGTTTAAACTTCACTGTGATTGCTAATAAATCCCTGATAGTAAAAAGAAATATTTGGGAAGTCCTTGGGAAATCAGAGGTAGGAGAAAGTAGAGGGTGCCCATATTAGGAGTGAGGGTACCACAGCAGTTTCTCCCTTTTTTTTCCTTCCAAATAGGAAGGAGTATATTTCCATTAAACAAAAACATTTGCCTCTACGTATATGGCAAATGTTACCAAAGTGCATAAAGTACCCACCACATCATGAGACACGTGGGACCACACTATCCATACGGCACGCACACTACAGGTGCTTCTGCCTCCAGCATTCTGTGATGCAGACGTTGCGTTACAGGCTGCAGACCGTTCCACCCGCCGTATCCCTGTCCCTTTTGTGCAAGGATTCCTGCTTGGTTAATTCCTAGAATTGTTGTCCAAAAAAGGCTGTCGTTTTCTGTCCTCCCTGCAGTGGTGCAGAATAATAGCATCAGCAGACGTTTATTGAGCACTTGCCTTGTTCCAAGCTCTGCATCCAGTGCTTCAGGTCTTTGAGCCTCACATCAACCCCACCTGACGGTTGAGGAAGCTGAGGCCTTCAGTTATTTGCAGGGTAAACACTGGCCTGAGGTCGTGTAACGAGTCCGTGAGTCAGGATTCAGACACAGGTTTTGTGACTCTTGAGAGCTCCTAACCCTTGTGGCTTTTCCCTCTGTGTGAAGTTTGTTTCCCTACACTTTTTTTATTTTAATTAATTTATTTATTTACTTTTGGCTGCATTGGGTCTTCATTGCTGCGTGCAGGCTTTCTCTAGTTGCGGCGAGCGGGGCTACTCATCGTTGCGGTGCGCGGGCTTCTCATTGTGGTGGCTTCTCTTGTTGCGGAGCATGGGCTCTAGGCACGCGGGCTTCAGTAGTTGTGGCTCGCGTGCTCTAGAGCGCAGGCTCAGTAGTTGTGGTGCACAGGCTTAGTTGCTCCGCAGCATGTGGGATCTTCCCGGGCCAGGGCTCGAACCCGTGTCCCCTGCATTGGCAGGCGGATTCTTAACCACTGCGCCACCAGGGAAGTCCCAGGTGTTTGTCTTTTAACTTCATATAAAGTTAAATTGTTTGCATAAGTTATATAAATAAAGGGTGTTATGGTGGCTTTCTCCATACAGGAGTTTAAAAAATTCATGCATTCAAATCTGTCATTCTTTTCCTTTGTAGGCTTCCTTAAAGGAAGATAATGGAAATATTCTCCTATATTTTCTTCTTCTACTCTTGTGATTTTGTTTGTACATTTTGATAGGCCAAAAGATAATAGAAATATTCTCCTATACTTTCCTCTAGTATTATGTGTTTGTTTTTAATATAGTGAGATATATACTTCAGTCTTAGTTTTTTCCACTTAGATAGCAAACTGCCTCGTTACCATTTATTGAACAGTCCCCAGTATAGGAAAATGTTAACTTTATCATATTCTCATTCCCATGTGTACAGGCCATTATCTGGACTCTTTGTTCTTTTGCTGGATTCTATTCATTTCCACATTTCCATGATTTGGTTTGTTTTGGGCTGTTGCTGCTAGACTTTTTAATTGCCATAATTTTACAGCATTTTAAAAAATTTCTAGTAAGGTAAGCCTTCCTTTCTTATTCTTTTTCAAGATGGCTATTCTTATGCATTTATCCTTCCAGATGACAATTACAATCAGTTTACTGGGGTCCATTTTTTAAAAGCTCCTGACAACTTTTGATTGGAAATGCATCAGCTTTGGAGATTATTTTGGAAAGAATTGACAGCTGAGCCATCAGCAGAGCAGTTCTGGTGCCCAGACCAGCAGCGTGAATCACATCGTCAGCTCGGCTCTCAGGGGTCATGGGCGAAGGGCGTGCACAGTGTGAGCGCTGTTCTGATGATTTTCCTGCTGGATTGTTAGCTCCTTGCTGCACCGCTGCTCAAGCACACATGTGTGCTGTGTCCATATGAACGGAACAAACTGCAGTTTTAAAGAAATCACTGTGTCAGGCTTTGGGGCCCCGGTATTGCTCATGGTCTGCGTTTCCCCCTGCGTTCCCCACTCTCCAGGGGAAGGACGCGGCCACCTTCACTGCGAAGATGAAGAGAGGATTCTGGCCGGCGCTGCCGATGAACTGGCGAGTCTGGACTCGAGTGCAGTTTATTAACGTCAACTAAGTCCCTTTGCAAGTAAGGCCAGCCCGGCACCGCGGGGCCAGAGAGGGGCTTCGAGCTCCCCCAAAGCCCACCCCCGCCAGCCTTCTCTTTCTCGAGCCTCAGGGTCACCCCAAGTTCCGGATTCCTTCTGGGGCTTTCCTCTTCGCCCGGAATCGTTACCGGTCTGGATTCTGGCAGGCAAAGTGACATAGAAGGAGGGGCCTCCCAAGCGGCGTCCACGCTGCGCCCTTTCGTCCCGGGCAGCGCTCGGCTTTCTAGGGCTGGATTGCAGCCCACGCCCACAAAGCTGCGGGAGGGCAGCCTCACCTGCAGGGATGTCAGGGCCACACCGGGGTGGGGCAAGGGGCTCTGAGCCGAGGGTTGGAGCGTCTGGGTGGGGAACCTCTGCAAGCGGGACCGCAGGCCGCAGGCAGGCTGCAGTGAGGCCGCCCTCCGGTTTGCTGAAGGCCCTGCCAGTGTCCACTGCCTCCACACCCAGTACAGCCCATCTGTGTCTGGGTCCCAAGACCACTGCCGGGTGGACGGGCTCACAGCCTAAGTTTATGAGGGCCACGCAGCCAGGATGTACAGCTGGATCCTGGGAATCCATTGCTGGCACCCTGTGCTCCCTCCCTCCCTCCCCTGAGGACCACACAGAGCAAGCCCTCACCCACCCGCAAAACGCAGGCACGTGGCGTTTCTGCTCAGGGTTTAATGGGGGCTGGGCACATGGGCACCGCCCCCTGCACCAGAGTTCCCTACACCCCGGGAGGAAAGTCAGGAACCCCACATGAAATCCAAGTTCCCAGACACCAGCCGAGCACCAGCCTCTCAAACAGGCCTTTCCAGGGATTCCCAGGCCTCAGGCCTGCTGTGTTAACCCTTTTCTGCACACCATTTAAGTAACCTACCTGAAACTAGCTCATACAGGCTGATTTCCATCCTGTTTTAGGGAGAGGAGAGAAAGAGACCTGGGGCAAGAGCCCCCTTGGGAAAGAGGTACCTTGCAAGGGTGGGAAGAGGGAGGGGACGGGCTTGGTAATCACACACACACACACACACACACACACACACACACACCAAGGGGTAGCAGAAAACCAGAGGCAGCGATGGACAGCAATAGCTGATGCTGCAGGAAGTTAAATCAAAATAAAAATCGGAACGTTTCCATTGGCTTTAAAAATGGCCTTCCCAAGAGCAGCTTCAGTGGCTCGATGGGGCTGAAGCCAGGTGGCTGAGAACTGATGAGTGGGTGGGGAGGTAGAAGATAAACTACAAGTCTAAAAAAGTCTCTCGGACTTTTGGGAAGCGGAGGGGAAAATGGCAGTTAGCAGTGGGCCAGGGGAGGAGAAGGTTTTGCAGCTAGGAGAAGAGTGGCCACGCTGCATGCAGGTGGCACCCCAGGCTGCCCCAGTGCCGGGGGTGGGCGTGGGACTGCAGCGTAAGCAGAGAGGCACTTCAGGTGGAAGGCTCGCCTCCCCTGTGAGCACAGCAGAGAGAGGAGGTCACTGTTCACTGGGGACCCCGGCCACACCTTGTCTTCCCTCTGGGAGGGGGAGGGGTGGGGAGGCTTCGGGGGATGGGTATTTTGAGGGGAGTAAAGAAGTGGTCACCTTGGTGCTGCGGAGGATAGGAGAGGAAGCTGATTGGAGACAGGGGAACCAGGAGAGGCTGAAGACTCTTATGTGCAGGGGCCTGGGGCCTGAGGCAGGTGAGAAGGCAGGAGGATCTAGGTTTTTCCAGGGAGTGCATCTGAGGAACAAGAAGGGAAGGAAACCAGGGCTATGCACTGTGGTTCTAAGGCATATAGAAGATGAAGTAAAGACATGAGAAGACAGACCGGCTGAGGACGTGGAAGGGTCTACGGCAGGGAAAGTAGAGAGGCTGGAAAATGGAGTCCTTCTGACTAGTGTAGGGACAGTGCTGCAAGCCCGGGGTTAGAGACCTTCCTAAAAGGTGGTTGCCGGCGTGTGCTTAAGGGGCAGGGAGTTTATTCAACACATATGTATTGAGCACCTGCTGTATGCCCTGCTGCTCTAGACTCTGGGGCTACAGTGACTAATGAGATAGACCAGACTGCTACTTTCATGGAGCTTATGTGCCTGGGAGACCCAGTAATTGACTACAGGTGATTTCAGGTGGGAGTATGCCTGTCAGATCATAGAAGCAGGGTAATGGCATAGGATGGGTTAGGGTGAAGAGCAGGTCGTGGGGTTGTCAGGGAGGAGCCGGGTGAGGCCACCTGCATGGCTGGTCCTGGGGTGAGAGGCTGAGCCAGGAGCCGAAGTGCTCAGTGAAGGAGTATTTTCCCTGCTGTCCCGTAAACACCATCAGGCAGGGACTGTCCTCACCCCTCTCTGCTGGGCCCCTAGCACAGTGCCTTGTACGCAGTAAAGGCTCAGCAGGTACGGCAGTGGGTGCGTGGACTGACCCGCGACAGCTCTGTCCTGGGGGGTGGGTGCCTGATGAGCGTGCCCGGGGCCCTGCTCTTACTGCAGCCCGTGTTCTCTCCGGCAGTTCCAGGTGCTCTGTGCCGACTTGGCGGCTCTGTTCTGGCACACCTACTTGGCCTCTCTGCGGAAGTGAAGATGACCAGGAGAGGTCCTCAGACACACTGATGACGTGGGGGGAGGGGGGAGGAGGGTGCGGGTGAGAGAGCGGGAACAACCCAGCCTGCCTCTAGATCATGTGATTCAAGATGACCCTAAAATGATGGATGGAGAAACAGAAATCTCTGAATGTCAGAATCCGCTTTTAAAAAGGTGGTCCCTGTCCTCAGGTGGTGCTCCCCTAAGAAACTTAAAATACAGTAGAGATGATTTCACCTCTCACCTTGGATTGAATTAGGATCACAATAAACTATAACGTAGTTTTTTCAGTGGTGATTTTAATTTCTCAGAATAATTGCTGTTGCTTTGAAAGAAATGGGTGATCAGAGGGCTGCCCTCAGATTTTTTAAAACGTTTAAAAAATTGTGGTAACATATATCACAATACTACTGCTTGGCTACCTGGCCCCATAGGACACGGGCCCCTCTAGACCAGGACTTGCCCTGACCTGCTGAGAGGCCCTGTATGCCACCCTTTCAGCAGCGGGGTCTGCTTTCCTGTTGGTCATTTACATTAGCCCTCCCTCCCTTCTTTTTCATTCTTAGAACATTCCTTCCTGATTGCCTCCCATGCTTATTTCATGGATACAATACCTCTTGGGATCTTAATTATATATTTTTTGAATTATTTTCTGTCTCGCGTGCTGTTTCTATTTTCTCAGGGTTTTTTGCTTTTTGTTTTTCCCCTGTTTGATCTTTGTGTTACCCTATCAGGATTTCCTGAAATGTCTATTGATCCTTTTCTTTCTCTTTTTTTTCTTAAGATTTTTTCTTTGAAGTGGAGCATTTTTAAAATCTTTATTGAATATGTTACAATATTGCTTCTGTTTTATGTTTTGGTTTTTTGGCTGAGAGGCATCGCTCCCTGACCAGGGATCAAAACCACACCCCCTGCACTGGAAGATGAAGTTTTTGTTGTCGTCATTGTTGTGCCGGGTCTTAGTTGCAGCTTGCCGGCTCCTTAGTTGCGGCATGGGGGATCTAGTTCCCTGACCAGGGATCAAACCCGGGCCCCCTGCATTGGGAGTGCGGAGTCTTAACCACTGTGCCACCAGGGAAGTCGCTGAAAGTCAAAGTCTTAACCACTGGACCGCCAGGGAAGTCCATGTTGATCTTTTTTTTCTTTTTTTAAAATTAATTAATTTATTTATTTTTGACTGCGTTGGGTCTTCTTTGCGGTGCATGGGCTTCTCACTGCAGTGGCTTCTCTTGTTGCGGAGCACGGGCTCTAGGCGTGCAGTCTTCAGTAGTTGTGGCTAGTGGGCTCTAGAGCACAGGCTCAGTAGCTGTGGCGCATGGGCTTAGTTGCTCCACGGCATGTGGGATCTTCCTGGATCAGGGCTTGAACCCGTGTCCCCTGCATTGGCAGGCGGATTCTTAACCATTGTGCCACCAGGGAAGCCTGGGACCCAGTTTTGTTGGGGACCACCCATTTTCAATAACTGAGGTATTTTCTCCTGGGCTGGTCAGTTTACCCAGAGAGGAATCTTTTCATTTCTTGCCCAGGGTGGGGGGGTGGGGCAGGGAGAGTGGTGGCTGTAGGGGAGCATGGTATAAGCACAGTGGCCAACATTCTTGTGGCTAACTGGAGAAAAGGGGTTAGAGTCCTACTATTAGTATGTGAACTTCATATAATTTCATCTTTATTACTGCAGCCCAGTCTCACCTGTCAGGTGTTCTCAGATCCAGAGGCCTTCTGGTTCAGATCCTCTGTAATGAAAGTTCTCTAGTCTTCTGCCATGTTGGAGGTGAGGTAGTCACTTGAATACACTGGTGATGGAGGGGATGAAGAGTGCAACCTCTCAGGTTTTCAGTCAGTCCTGCTGTGTCCTCAGAGCTCAGAGGTGGGGCTAGTAACTGTAACTGGCCAGGCTCTGCCAGACTCACCGGAATAGATGAACTTGCTTCTTGGCTTCCCTCAGTGCAGGCAACAGATATTCCATCTCCTCAGATCAATAACAATCTGATTTCCAGCTTCCAAAATTTTGTCAGCTGATCTCTTGGCTTTGTTTCTTCTGTGGACTCAAGTATGTCCTTGTAGATTTGTCTTTTTAAATTTTTTTGCTATTATTTTAATAAGCGACCTTCTGGAAGAAGGAGACATAAATATATGGGTTCAAGACACCATGCTTAAGCAGAGGTCTGGGTATTTCTGTGGAATACATTTATTCTTCAAAATCCAGAGTGACTTTTAAAAATGTAAATCAGATCGTATCACTTCCCCATTTAAAAGTCTGTCAAGATGATCCAGCAATTCCACTTCTGTATATACACCCAAGAGAACAGAAGCAGGGACTTGAAGAGAGATTGCACACCCATGTTCACAGCAGCGTTATTCACAATAGTAGCTAAAACTGGGAAACAACCCAAATGTCCATTGATGGATGAATGCATAAACAAAATGTCGTCCATCCATACAATGGAATATTATTCATCCTTAAAAAAAGGAAGGACATTCTGACACGTGCTACGACTCAGATGAACCTTGAGGACATTAAGTGACATAATCCAGTCCGCAAAGGACAATACTGTCTGACCCTACTTCTTTGGGGTCCCTGGAGCAAATTCATAGAGACAGGAAGTAGGGTGGTGGGTGCCAGGGGCTGAGGGAAGGGGATGGGGAGTTAAGTGTTTAACGGGGACAGAATTTTAGTTTGGGAAGATGAGAAAGTTCTGGAGAGGGATGGTGGTGATACTTGCACAACAAAGAGAATGTCCTTAATGCCCCTGAGCTGTACACCTAAAAGACGGTTACGATGGTAAATTTTGCGTTATGTGTATTTTGCCACAGTAAAAACAAGGCAACCAGCAAACCCTGCGGGAGTTTCCCAGTTCACTTAAACCAGAACCCCAAGTCATCTGCGGAGCACGGGTTCCCCCTGGGCTCTTCCCGCATTTGACCCGGCCCAGCCGCCCGGCGCCGGCTTCGGTGCTCCCGTTGCGCCCCCGCCCAAGCGGCTCCCCGGGGGCGCCGCGTGAGCACTAGCTGCTCGAAGGCAGGAACGACTCCCGCCCCGGGCCCCCCGCAGCGGGTCGAGGGAAGGGTCTCAGAACCACCGCCCACCACCGGGCTCCGCCTTCGTTCCCGGAAGTCGCCCGCGGCAGGCAGGGCCATCCCGGCGACTCCCGCTTCTCCCGCGCAGCCGGGCGGCCGGAAGCGCGCGCCCGCCGAAGCCTGTCCCTTGCGGCGCGCCGTCCGCGCCCGAAAGCGCCTGCGCGGAGTCGACGCGGCCCCGCGTGGGACGGGCCGGCATGGCGTTCCGGCAGGCGCTGCAGCTGGCGGCCTGCGGCCTGGCCGGGGGCTCGGCCGCGGTGTTCTTCTCGGCGGTGGCAGTGGGGAAGACCCGCGCGGGCGGGGACGCGGAGCCGCGCGTGGTCGAGCCGCCGGCGTGGGCGGGGGCCGCGCGCCCCGGGCCCGGCGTCTGGGACCCCAACTGGGACAGGTGCGGGGCCGGCGGCGGGAGCCTTCCCGGGCCCCGGCCGTTCCGGCCGGTCGGTGTGGTCGGTTCCGCGGAGGGGCGGGCGGGGCAGGCTTGCGTGCGGGTTTCTTTTTCGGTTCTGGCCGCAAGGGTGGCTGTGGACGTGGGGCGTCCTTCGACTCCTCTTCTGAGCGCCAGTTTCCTCGTCTGCCCAGGGAGTCGATTTGAGGAAGGAGCACCGTGCTGCCAGGGACAGTGCCTGGCGCACAGGGAAGCCCAAAGTGGTCGTTTTCAGTCCTAGACGGAGGGCTTGGACCTTTGTAGGGCTCTTGTCCTTGTTTCCGTTTCCCAACTTCTGAATCCTCAGATTGGGTGACGGCACGTTGGTCCCATATTTGCGATACAGCTGAGACGGCGAGGTGGAGATGGGCCCTGGAAGGGGCCTCCGCGAGGCGGCCTCGCGGGGACAGGACCAGCAGCCATCTTGAGTAGGAACGTGAGGTCCAGGGGTCCCGGTCCCACCTGGCCGCGCGCTGTCAGTGTTCTTATTGAGCCCTTTGAGTGTGGCTCCTGTGATCAGGAAGCAATTTTTAGTCTTACTTAACGTTAATTAAATTTAAAAACCAGAGCAGTGCAGAACTTAACATACTGTATTGAAACGATAGTAGTTTTGGTATGCTGGAGTAAATAAAGTGAGTTACTGAAATTTCACCAGTTTTTTCCTGCTTTGTAAATGTGGCCACTTGGAAATTTTAAATTACGTATGTTGCCGGTGTTCTGTTTCTATTGGACAGCACTGCTCTGGGTTGTGGGATGGTTTACCCAGTCCCAGCTCTTCACTCCTTGACACTCTTGAGTGTGGGGCACAGATCCAATATTTATTGCTGGCCTAGTTGTATCGGGAACTTCATAGGTATTCTTTTTAACCTTTAATTTTTGAAAAGTAAACTTATCTTAGAATCGTCTTGTATTTACAGAAAAAGATGATAGAGTACCTGTATACTCCACACTTAATTCCCTCTGTTGTTAACACCTCACACTAATATGGGACACTTGTCACAATCGGTGAACCAGTATAGATACGATATTTTTAACTGACGTCCGTACTTTATTGAAATTTCCTCAGTTTTTACATGTTGTCCGTTGTGTCTTCCTGGATCCCACAGGACAGTCAGGCTTTGACGGTTTCTCAGACTTGACTTGTTTTGATGACTTTGACAGTTCTGAGCGGGCTGATCAGGGATTTTATAGAATGTTCCTCAATTGGGATAAGACTGGGGTCATATTCTCTTTTTCAGACATCAGTACAATCTTGTGAATTTCTTGGGCCTTTTTAAGGAAACAGAGTCACTCTGAGGTTAAAGGACTGACTTGAGGTAGAGCCGGACTCCAGCCTTGTATGAGGCCAACATGCTGTATTTGCTTGCCAAGTCTAGATTTATGGGGGCGTGAGGGGGGTGGTGTCCATGCTAGAAAGTTCCAGGGCCTCATCCAGTGAAATCTCCAGCCTCTTTCTGAGGAGCCAGGCTTCCTGCATCTGTGCCTGTAGGTCCCAGATGTCTTCTCTGGCTCAGCCCCAGCTCCCACGTGACCGCCAGTGTGGCATCTCGGCCTGGCCATGTTACAGGCACCCCAGGTTCCCCAGGTTCTCACGGCCCAAGCAGAACCCGTGAATTCACCATTATTCCCCTCAAAACTTATTCTTCCAGCACTGCCTCAGCTGAGTACATTCTTTTCCCAGCTCTGCCGGTCTCACAGGCATGTAATTTCTGTTAGCTTGAGGCCAATGAGCCATCAGAGTGCCTGTCTTCACCAGACTTGCTGGTGTCTCAGCATCTTTTCTGCTGCAGCTCCCTCCCAGCATTCCAGCAGGGCCATCCAGGGGCTTTCCGTGGTAACGGGAGCATTTTCCTCACTGTCCGATGTGATGCCCATTATCCCATGTGCTACTAACATTGAAAATGTGTTTAGTGTGATTGGGGAAATGGAGTTTTAATTGTATTTAATTTTCATGATTTTGAATTTAAGTAGCCACATGGTCAGTGGCTACTGTTGGGCAGCACAGCGTCCCCGTCAGTGAGGCCACCCTGTGGGCATTTCCCAGCTGCCCTTCCACAGACACTCCTTCCTCTTCTCCGCGTCCCTGGTCCCCTTGCTGTGACTGTCAGTCTCCTCACAAGGACGTGGGCAGCACAATAGCTTCGCCTGTCTTCTGTTCACATCCAGCCGCCCAGGGCGGGCCTGGCGCCAAGAGAAGGGGGGGCGCTGGCTCCTCCCTTGTGCCTCACCAACCCAGGAAGCCCCTCTGTCAGAAAGACTGGGGGTGACGTGTGAGCAGGGGCACAGGACACACCGTCTCGTATTTCTGCATCAGGAGAGAACCACTGTCCCTGGTCAACCTGCGGAAGAGGAACCTGGAGCCCGGAGAAGAAGAGCTGGCGTCCAGGCTGGACCACTACAAGGCCAAGGCCACACGGCACATCTTCCTCATCAGGCACTCCCAGTACCACGTGGACGCCTCCCTGGAGAAGGACCGCACGCTGACGCCCCTGGGTACGTGGCTGGGCCTCCTTGAAGGTGCCCTTGGGGCGCTGGGCCTCTTTGGACCTGTGTCAGGTGTTCTCGACCCAGATGCGAGCCTTGTCATTATTAGTAATAATCAGCCAAATCTGACACAGGCTTTGAAAACGTCCTCGTTAAGGTGGATCCTGCCCGCAGGCACGAGGCTCTCTGAGGCGGCCCCGCCCGGTGCTCCTGGCTTGACCTAGTTGCTGGAGAGCCTTCCTCATAAACGGTGGCGGGTCTCAGCTGCCCCGCGCCGCCGGGCGGGACCGCCTCGGTCTTTGTGCTCATGTTGTCTGTAGGAGAAATTCCTAGCAAGGAAACGCAGGGAGGTTGGAGATAGAGTTTACATTTTAAAAAATCTCTCTGTTGAATGAGATAGCACCCACTTGTGTGAAGGGGCTTGCTGGCCTGTCCTCAGGCCCGGGTGGAAGTAAAGCTGCATCTGTGGTATCGTGCATCCAGCTGAAACTGACTTTCCAAGGGCATTTCGACTGGATTCTAAGATACATTTGAGGAAAAGCATTTGTATTTGCACCCAGGCTGCAGCAGTGCTGAGGCCGTCTGTCCTCACGTGTTAACACCTGGTGGTGGTGATTGAGTGGCAGGTGGTCACTGGCGCACTGACACCCAATCTTTGGACAAAGTTGAGTAGGAATGGTGTGGGGGACCCAGAAATAGTAAACAGGACCCCACCCAAACTTCAGCCAGCCTCCACCATGGCCGTTGTCTTCAATGTTTCTTCTTTATGGGGCTGAAGGTGGCTGGTTTGTCTCATTGATTTTACCTGTTGAAAGCCTGGCCCCTTCCTTAGGCCTGAGCCCCGGGAGGGGCTGCCCGTCTTGCCCCCCAAACCTAGTGGTGCTTGGTAAGGACTGAAGTATTTGTGAAGTAAACAAACAGGGACTCCGGCGACGTGTAATTCTCCAGTGTATTCCGCCTTCAAGGTCGTGAGCAGGCTGAACTGACCGGTCTCCGACTTGCAAGCTTGGGGTTGAAGTTTAATAAAATCGTGCATTCCTCCATGACCCGTGCAACAGAAACCACGGATATCATCAGCAAGCACCTGCCAGGTGAGCCAGGCGCCCCCGGGCCGGCTGCTCCTGAAGGGGCCTGAGTCCTGTGTCTCTCCGCAGGCGTCTGCAAGGTCAGCACAGACCTGCTGAGGGAAGGCGCCCCCATCGAGCCTGACCCCCCCGTGTCTCACTGGAAGCCGGAGGCTGTGGTAAAAACTCCCCCCGGGTGGCCTTCCCCGGGAGCGGCCTCCACTCCGCCCCTGGGCTCCCGGCGGCGGGCCCGCGCACTGCCTCCATACGGACGATCCCTCCCTCTGCCCCCAGCAGTATTATGAGGACGGGGCGCGGATCGAGGCCGCCTTCCGGAACTACATCCACCGGGCGGACGCCAAGCAGCAGGAGGACAGCTACGAGATCTTCATCTGCCACGCCAACGTCATCCGCTACATCGTGTGCAGGTGAGGCCCCAACGGGGCGCCGCGGCCCCGCCTCCCCATCCCCCGCCGGCCTGTGCCCCACCCCATCACGGCCCCGCCTCCCGCCCCGCCCCCCGCCTGTGCCCCACCCCATCACGGCCCCGCCTCCCCCCGCCTTGCCCCACCCCATAACGGCCCCGCCTCCCCCTCCCCCGCCGGCCTGTGCCCCACCCCATCACGGCCCCGCCTCCCCCTCCCCCCCGCCGGCCTGTGCCCCACCCCATCACGGCCCCGCCTCCCCCCTCCCCCGCATGTGCCCCACCCCATCACGGCCCCCCTCCCCCCGCCTTGCCCCACCCCATCACGGCCCCGCCTCCCGCCCCGCCCCCCGCCTTGCCCCACCCCATCACGGCCCCGCCTCCCGCCCCGACCCCCCCGCCTGTGCCCCACCCCATAACGGCCCCGCCTCCCCCTCCCCCGCCGGCCTGTGCCCCACCCCATCACGGCCCCGCCTCCCGCCCCGCCCCCCGCCTGTGCCCCACCCCATCACGGCCCCGCCTCCCCCTCCCCCCCGCCGGCCTGTGCCCCACCCCATCACGGCCCCGCCTCCCGCCCCGCCCCCCGCATGTGCCCCACCCCATCACGGCCCCCCTCCCCCCGACTTGCCCCACCCCATCAGGCTCCGCCTCCCGCCCCGCCCCCCGCCTTGCCCCACCCCATCACGGCCCCGCCTCCCGCCCCGACCCCCGCCTGTGCCCCACCCCATCACGGCCCCGCCTCCCCCCTCCCCCGCCGGCCTGTGCCCCACCCCATCACGGCCCCGCCTCCCCCTCCCCCCCGCCGGCCTGTGCCCCACCCCATCACGGCCCCGCCTCCCGCCCCGCCCCCCGCATGTGCCCCACCCCATCACGGCCCCCCCTCCCCCCGACTTGCCCCACCCCATCACGGCCACGCCTCCCGCCCCGCCCCCCGCCTTGCCCCACCCCATCACGGCCCCGCCTCCCCCCTCCCCCGCCGGCCTGTGCCCCAAGCGCGGCTCCCCCACCTCTTGTCTGATGGTGCCCGCCAGGCCCAGCCGGTGGTCTGGTAGAACGGCTTTCTCACGACTGCATGTTTTTGCTGGGAACAGACCAGACTGAGGTGCCCCCCGTGGGCGGCCTTTCCCGGGCGATGCTGACGTGGTCGCTTGGTTTAGGCGCTGTGCGCTGCCATTCCCGCTGCGAAGTCCCACTTTGTAGGAGGCAACGCGAGCGCCCGTTTCCCTGAGGTCCCCCAACTGGTTTCAGCACCTGTCGATGGCTCCTGCCCCCGTGGTTGCGCGTGGTGTTTGCTTAGTGGTTTCATATGTCCCTTTGTTTGTTAATTGGAACGTATGTGACGAAGGACCCACGGATCTGTTTTGTGCGGGGTGATAACCCGTGAGCGCCTTAGTCCCTGGCAGCTTCAGCTGCTCCTACGGGGCTCCTGTGTCCGTGGGGCAACCAGGTCCCTTCGTCCTGGCACCAGAGGTCCAGGGCCCTCACAGTGATGCCTGCGCTGAGCCCCAGGCAGAGTCACGGAGGGCCCTGGACCTGGGAAGGCCAGCTGGGTGCTCGTGTGTTTGACCACATCCCACTTAGTGCAAGTGGGGACCCAGCCTCCCCTGGGGCCATTGAAGGTGCTCCGCAGGTGCTTCAGGAGCTGAGGGGGTCCCCCTTCTCACGAGGGCCCGTTCGCTTGCCCTCAGAAGCCGCCCGCGTGGCCCGAGGCGAGCAGCCCTGCGCCGGGGGAGCAGGCTGCGGCACCAGGTTCCCGGCCGGGTTGAGAGCTGCTGGGAGGAGGGGCTGGGCTTCGGGGGCAGCCCGAGCCCATGTGCAGCTCAGGGCGACTTCGGGGCTGTGTGAACACGCGTCCTGCCGTATCCCGGGACAGCACTGACCCCAGTGCTGAGGGCCGGCCGGAGACGTCAGGGCCGGGAGCGGCCTGTGCCCCCGGGACACGTGAGGGCGCTCTGCTCCCTAACTTAGGGCAGTTTTGAAAGCGGTGAGGGTGACGCTGAGCCTTGAAAAATCAGCGTGTAGGTAGTTAATCCTTCAAGTCGGCAAAACTCTCAACAGAGGGAGTGCCAGTTGATGGCGAGCCACAGGGATGCCACTTGTTCACCCCAGTGTCCTGGGGCATAAAGGGGTCCGGTGGCTCGGACGGAGGCCATAGTCCTGCTGGGCTCTTCAGCAAATACCAACTGTGCCTAAGAAGCGTTAAGAGCATGGAAGTGCTCCCGGGTTGTGGGTTGCCCCTGCCGCACCTTCCGGCTGCCCCCGTCCCCTTTTGGTGACACTGGAAGAACAAATTCAGTTGCACGCATTTGTTAACTAGTGTGTTTGTGACTCACGTGCAAGCCTTGAGTTGGGTTGGTCCCCCCGTCCCAGAGGGGCTGGGCTGTTACCTCCCCCTTGTTTGATTGATAGGTTGGCATCCACCCGACAGTTCCTTCCTCTGAGAAACCCCATTTGAAAATGGGAGGGACTTGCAGGTGTTGGCCCCAGCCCCAGGGAAGTCCCCTGAGGCCTTGTCATCTGGGGTGGGCCCCTTCCCAGCCTGTGCTCTCTCCTCCAGGGCGCTGCAGTTCCCTCCAGAAGGCTGGCTCCGCCTTTCCCTCAACAACGGCAGCATTACCCACCTGGTAGTCCGGCCAGATGGCCGAGTGGCTCTCAGGACCCTCGGGGACACGGGATTCATGCCTCCTGACAAGATCTCTCGCTCCTGAGGGCCACCTCGAGACCCCGCTCTCCTCCTCAGCCCCATGCCAGCCTGGTGTGGGTGCCACCGAGACTGCGGGCTCCTCCCCTGCCCCCCCACAGGCCGCGCCGCAGGGCCAGGGCTCCAGGGCTCCAGGGCGCAGCAGCCGGAGAGAAGGATCCACGAAGCAGTGCTGCAGCACTGAGCTTCTGGCCCAGGATGCAGAAGGGAAGCACTCAGGTCAGATCAGCTTCGTCTTTTGCAGTGTCTTTGCCTCACTCTCGTCCACCAGGATGAGCCTGTTTCAGGAACAGGAACGAGCAGGCCTGTTTCGGGCCTGTTTCAGGGACTGGACGAGGCCCCCAGATGCCGTCCCCACAGGGGCCGCGGCAGACGCCGCAGCGAGCTGTCCGTCAGCAGAGCCCGTCAGGCAGGAGGAGGTGGGCGCCAGCGCTTCTTCCATTCATAACTTATTCCGCTGCTTTTTACACTGTTTTCATTTCCTAGAGCTCTTTGTCACTTAAGTTTTCATCGATTGAAGATTTTCCTCATCTGGTTCTTGTTTTGAAAACCCATTTCTCACTCCCGAGTCACACAGCCCTGACACTGTTGGATCTGAACTCACGTGTGTTGCTAGGCCTTTCCGACACAGAGGAGGGGCACCTTGGCAGGTGAGGGAGGTGACTCGACCTGCTGCTCTCGTGGGAGGGGCTGGGCAGTGACGGACCAGGAGGGGCCCTGTTTCAGTAAAGTGTCTGGCTGACAGCTCAGTCCTTGTTTGCCTGTGGCGATTAATCTTTTATGCTTGTGGATTAAAATATTTAGATACAACACGTCCATCCCAAATCTCCGTTTATTTAGGAGGAAGTACGATGTCTATGAAGTGGTTATGAACATTTTTGCAATCAGTGCAACTAACTGGGATATTCAATCCATTTCTGTCAATTTTGGAAATACCTACAAAATGAAATTGTGTTTTACTGGTTTTTCAAAGTACTCATTGTGAGTGTTTTAAAGGAAGCAGGAAGCCTGTGCAGCATAACAGCCCCAAACTTGCTGAGACAGATTGAGCAGAAAGCTCCTTCCCCAGTATTTTGTGCGCCCCGGGCTGACAGTTTTGCAGGGTGTCTGCCCACCAGGGGCCTCAGTGAGAGGCCCTGGCCCACGACAGTGAGCTCGGTAAGTAAAAGCAGCAAGCACACACCATTCTGTCGAAATAGTTCAGACAAGTTATCCAGGGGCTGTGCTAACGCCTGAGACCAGAAAAGCCAGAGGCGGCACCACGTGTCTGGCCTCGGGCGCTGTGAGGCCCCGCGGCCGAGCCCTGGGCCCCTGGACCCTCGGGCTTGCGCGGCCACCCTTTACACTTGACCTTTGAGAAGCAAGGCAGCATTTTAGAAACGGGAAAGGAGCCCAGGAGCAGGACAGTGGTGTTTGTTTGGACGGGGTCAGTTAGTTACAGGGGCCCAGGGAGGTCGCACTGGAAACCGCCCCGAGGTAGGACAGATGACCGAGAACTTCTGAAACGTCGGGAACGTCATCCTAAGCGTGACCAAGGTGGAAAACCACCCCAAGAGCCCGTGTGACAGGAGGGATCCTGAGCTGACAGCAGTGGGAACGGTAGTGGTTTCCTACTGACCGCGTTGCTGTTTGTTCCAAAATATTTTCTTTCGAGACGGCTGAGGAAGGAGGCCGAGGGCACGTGTAAGAAGAAACCCCTCCCTGCGGGCCTTGCGCGCACACAGACCTGCATGGTTCCAGCACCCTGGGGGGGCAAACCCGGCTGGGGACGCCTGACGAGGCAGTCACCCCACGGCTGTTCCCTCTGAGCTGCAAATGCCTCTGGAAACATCCAAACACTATCCCAGAGGGTCCGGACCGTCTGGATCCAGGAGCGGGGAACCTTCCGGAGCCGCCTGCATGCAGCCCGTGGCACCTTAGCCGCTGCCCCCCGCTCAGAGGGTTCCTGTCACCTCTTCCCAACTGAAGAAACGGCACACTGTCAATGTCACAGAAAAAGGCTCCCCATTTCCCAGGGCAGTTATAAAATATTCGATAGTTGAACTGATGCCAAAGTTTTTCACAACCGTGTTGTTAGGAAGGAAAGGGCCCCAAACAGCAGATAAACCACTCTCAGATCCATGTTCTGTTTAACCAAAACACTGCTTCAAAGTTTGCTAAAAAGGACACTTTGCCTGGGCCCAGGCGAGAGAGGTCTTCCTGAAAGCTCAGAATGATGACCACATGGTTTTAAAAATAATTTATTTCATTAAGTAGTTTTAAAAAGACAACATCACCCCAGGACACATGACTATGCATTCAGTGGAACCGGGGCCAACTTATACAAACAAATGGAGAAACAGTCAAAGGCGGCCTAAACTTCAGAAAACAGGAGCAGAAGTCTGCAAAATACGGGCAAATCACTTTAGCTTCCATCTGAATATTTACAAAAATATATAGGACGGCACGGTCAAATTTTAGACAAAACAGATCATCACCATGACTACATCTGTGTTCTGATTTCTTTGAGAATAGAGATGTCTTAAAAATGCCATTTGGTTTTTAGAACAGAATGTATTTTTCTGTCTTACACTTAAGTCGTCTGCTACACAAGTGAAAACACCCTGTGTAACAACCTTTTGAATTTTAAAATCCAAATCTTGGTTCCAATATTCCTGACCTGCCTCTCGTTATCGTGTGAAAGAAATAAGTTTCTGTTTTTTTTTTTTAACATAAATTTAAATTCAGAATATTTACAACTAAAAAATCTCACGTCTACTTCCTATCACTGTATATTCTCAAAAAGTAAGTTCGGGAAAACCAAAAGTGATTTACAAAAGGCACTGAACTCCGCAGAAGCGTTAGAAGTTTTCACTTTGGATAAAACACTGGCAGTGTCCCCAGAACACCGCTGTGAGCAGTCGTCGGTGACACCCAGAGAAACAGCCCTCAGCTCGGCTGCAGCGTCCTGGCACAGAAAGCTCTGTGCGCACAGACCCTCCAGCAGGTACAGCCAAGGGGGAGGGACGACAAACTGCACTAAAGGAACGGAGCTGGGATCAGATACGTCCTCCAAAGTAAACCTTTCTTTTCTGTACCAAAACGCAATGCTCTTTCATAAAGCAAATCCAACTGAAATGTGTTCTAAAATATGGGGTACATTTCGAAACTAGGCAAAGCCTTTCAGATTATTTTATTACCACTGCACTGGCAGCTAAATAAGGTGCACTGTGAAGGTCAAGTGCTGGTGAAAAGGAAATCACCTTCCAGTGACTGCTGGTGAGGGAGCTGTGTGTGACTATTTGCATGGCTCCCAACGGCTAGATTTTTTCCAAGAGAAAAGCTAGTTTCATCCTCTGGTCACTCACTTAAATGACTCAACTTGTAAGTGTCGCTGCAAGTCTCCAACACGTTGAAGGCTCGTTCACTCCTGGATGCCCACCTCGCCACTGTCTAACCAGCGGGGCTGACCAGCAAAGCAGAGAGGCTTTTCTGTCACGAGCCAGGAAGTCAAAGACCCTCCCCAGGAAAGGAAGAGGCACAAAAGTCACCTGTGTTTTAGGAACAGAGCTGAAGTGAGTGCAGCTACTCTCGGGGGACGGGGGCCCGCGGGGCGCCCCGGCCTCTCTGGCGCCCTCCTGTGCCCCTGGGGCAGCTAACTGGAGCCTGTCGCCACCACACTGACGGTTTCCGGGAAATCTGCGTCTGAGTTTGCTTTCACCCACTTCTCTCCAAATATCAGAAAGCGACATTTTATACAGGACACCTGCATCTTCTAAAATTCTTTTACCCTCTAAATGAGGACTGATATTCTTTCTTTGGGTGAAACTTTAGCAATAAACACATTACCTTTCCTTGTTCCTTTTTTCCTTTTTTTTTTTTTTAAACCCAAAGAACAAGCTGACAGCCCCAGCAGCGCGCACGGGCCCTACAAGGCGGCGAGCTGGGCCAGGCGCGCCATCCGGTGGAGGTGGCCCCTGCGAGCGGGGCTGTAGCGCCCGGGACTGCCGCCGCTAGGAGGGCCACCGATGTCCAGCAGCTGAGACTTCACCTTCCCTTTCAGCGAGGGGCTGGGCCAGCTGAGGAAACCGAGAACGGGCGGTCAGCAGGGACGGCGGGGCGGGGTGGGGAGAGCGGAGGCCACAGACCCGGGGGACCGCTGGGGCTCCGGGAGGAGGTGCCTCCCACGTGACTGCGAGCTCACACTACTGCGTCCCGCACGAGGGGCGCGGGACCTGAACGGAACCCTGGCTGCCCGCCCCACCCCCCTCAGCTCCCAGCAGCACCCCTTCTGCTCCGCCACCCCCGGCCACAGGGCGGGGAGCTCCCCCGTGAACCTGGCGACACCGTCCGCCGGGCCGCGGGTACCTCTGTCTGTCCGCGGGCGAGTAGCGCAGCACGGCACTCCTCCACCTGTGCAGGGCCGGGTACTGGTGAGGGTCCACGTCCGCACACTCCAGGGCTGCCAGAACATCGCGATCCAGTTTTGACGGCTCTTCTCTAGAAGGTGCGAGAGAAGCAGAACAGCCGTGACCACACACGCACCCGGCGCCACCGCCCCCTTCAGAACCAGCAGAGCAACAGAGGCGTGTGTGAGGGCCCAGCACCCCCACCGCAGGCTCCGGCGGTCCGGCCGACATCCAGGCAGCGGGGGGACGCACTGCCCGCGGGAGGAGACCCCGGCCCCGGCCCTGCTGGGAAGATGCGCTCTGCGTACCCCCTCCAGGATGATGGAGCAGAAGGTGGGACGGGCCATCGGCCGGGCAACTGAGACCGACCCCAAGACGACCTCTCTTCCAAAAACAAACTAAACCCACAGGACAGCTCAGTGATTGTGGGAAGCACAGCGGCTGCAAGGACGAGTGAGCAAGGAGACCGCTGTCTCCCACCGGCCTGGAGGACACCCGAGGAGCCATATAGACTCGCGAGGGAGACAGAACCACAAGTGCCCGTCAGGCAGGCCAGGGTGGACGGAACCGTCCGGGAATCACACAGTGGCGCCCGTGCCCACTGCCCCTCGACATGTGTGTGTGCTTCCCGACTCATACCCAAAAAGGAAGAGGCTCTGGACGGACTCCTTCGAGGCAGGGACCCCCGAGGGCTCAGAACTGCCACCGTGACGGGCCTCTTGTGTGGGACTGTCGGGGTCCAGGCACATGTCAGCCATTCCAGCTGACATTCCGTGCTCTGTCCTTCCTTGGTCATTCCCGAGTTTGTCAGCAGCAAGAGGTCCTAACATGTCACTTTCTGCTGTGTTCACTCTTGATGTCAGGATCCTCTTATCTCTAGTTTTCACAGTTGGACGGGGTGTCTTGTTAGAAAAGCTACTTTGTAGATTCTGCAAATTCAGTTTATCAAACTCCACAGTCAAGCCGGAGACAGGTGACAGGAAGGCATCCTCCCCACTTGGGGCCTTTGGCCTCTTCCCACCCAGGGTCTTGCTGTCACTCGGGGGGCTGCAAAACCCATTTTTGCTGCTGCGGGGACTGGTCGGGGCTGAGGCTTCTATGAGGTCTGTCTTCTGCTCCAAGGGAAGGATGTCACACCCCGAGTCTCCAAAAGCAGCCACCGTGGGCTGGGCGTTGTTTCGGGCTGTGTTTTGCCGGTTTTTGATCTCTTCCAAGCTCATGTCGTCATCTTCATCTAGAAACGCCCTCACAGAGATGGAATTGCTGCACTTCCCGTGACGGCCTGTGAGGGAGAGACGGTATGGATGGGGGCTGTGGGGTGTCACCCTGCACAGCGCAAACCCTGCGATGAGTCACTCCTGCATTCCAAGCCTCCTCCCTCCTCAGATTCCACGACAGAAAACCACTTGCAACATGCCTTAGGAAAGGCAAGCAGGAGCCCGCAGACAGAATGCCAGGCTCCAGGCCCAGCTGTTCCCCCTCACAGGCAGGAAAAGGAGAAGGAAGCCGGCTGGTTGCCACGGATGCGGCCACAGGACGGGCTGCCAGTCCCGCCAGCCGTGGACACACTGCATGTTCTTACCGAGGGCTGAGGCGTCCTCCTGCAGACAGGCTGCATTTTCTCCCATGTCTTGCTGGGGCTTTTTGCCCACTTCCTGCTGGGTGAGATATTCTTCTAGTTTTTGCAGGCCCGCCTGGGAAGACAGATCAACAAAACAGCCCAGAAAGTCCCAGTATTCGACCCAGGGATACCCCAGCTCATGAGCCAGCTGCCTGTAAGAATAAAGCAAATTAACCAGTTGTGAGACCAGAAGAAAAACTCACAGAACTAACTAAACAGAAAAGGGCCATTTGACACTGGAAGTGCCAAAACGGCACCTGCAACCGTGGCTACAATTCCATCTTATCCTAAATTTGGGGCTGAATTAGTGCACTCCACTTCCTGAAGCAGCGCTCCCTCACTGGGTAAGACCCTGTTACAGAGCAAGCCAGGGTCACAGGGAGAAAGGAGGAGACGCCAGCCGAAGTGTACCGCTCACACCGACACTCACGAGCCATCAAAAAAAGGGCAAACGGTAAAACTCCACTAACAGAGGACATTTCGGTTCTCATGAAACCGTACAAAGTCGGAGGTGATTTGGGTTTGGGCCAGACGTGAACATTTAGAGGTCCTTTTCACTTTCAAGCCATAAACCTAAAGCTGGGCACATAGTTTGAGAAAAAGTTCTAAAATGATTCAATTAAGCTTTATTTGCTCACACTGTAAATTAGCTTCTGAACTGTGGAAAACACACTTTTCAGGGGCTTATTTCACTAGCAGCTTCTGGCCACGCCCCCCTCTTGTGTTTCATCTTCTCCATGGCTGTGCGGCACCTTCTCCCACACACTGTCATGCCCCTCGGCCACCCCACCCCCGGGAGGGACTGTTTTAACGGAGACTTTTGCTGCACAAGCTGCAGGGGGCACGTTCGCAAGGAATTAGACCTTAGTGAAAAGGCCTTAAAAGTCTCCAGTCAACGCTTTCTGGGAACTGCTGTTTTGAAAGCGCCAGTCAGCACACGAGGGCACAGCATGCGAGGTGACACCAGCACTCGGCCCTCTGTCACTTTGTGCCCTTTAAGTACCTTCCCACTCTCTCGATGCCTCTCTCCGGATCAGACTTCCTGACGCTGTGGAAGAAGCCCGCTTTCTCTCGAGGCGGGGTTTTCCAGAGTCGGCGAAAATCTTCTGCCTATAACAGAAGTGTGTTGAGCTGCGCTAGGCATCCATGTCACCAGGCAGCCCTCCCCCACCAACCCAGCGCGGGCAACATGCCCACCTGCCCTGGAGCTAAGGGGCCGTGGCTGCGTCCCGGTGAGGCCAGAAGGGACCCTGGCAAGGCCTGGGCTGGGCTGAGGATCAGAGCTGACCCAGGAGGCCCCGAGGGAGACACTGCAGAGCTGTCACCCCCAAGGGCCTTGAGTCGCCTTCCCATCACATGACAGGAAAATAAATATTTGTGCTTTCGGTATTTCATGCAGCTGAATCTAATCCTAACGTTTTTATAGTTTCAGGGAACTAACTATCGATAGTTACAACTTTCTTTTCTTTTTTTTTTTTTTTTTTTGCAGTACGTGGGGCTCTCACTGTTGCAGCCTCTCCCGTCGCGGAGCACAGGCTCCGGACGCGCAGGCTCAGCGGCCATGGCTCACGGGCCCAGCCACTCCGCGGCATGTGGGATCTTCCTGGACCGGGGCACGAACCCGCATCCCCTGCATCGGCAGGTGGACTCTCAACCACTGCACCACCAGGGAAGCCCACAACTTTCTTTTAAGAGGAAAGACTATATACAGGTCAGTGTATGAAGTACCTCAGTCTGGAAGGTGAACACCGGAGTCTGCAAATGGAAGTTTCCTAGTGACAGTACAAATCCAAGGACCCTGGAATGGACAGCCTAGCCACCTGGGCAATATGGTGTGCGAGGGGCCATGGGCACTTGGGGGAGGGGAGTCAGGTGACGCTGGTGTGAGGAGCGCTAGCCCAGGTAAACCTCGCTTCTCGGAAGCACGGCTCGTCACATATCTGCCCTGGCTAATGAAAACAGGGGCAGGCTTCCCTGGTGGCGCAGTGGTTAGGAATCCGCCTGCCAATGCATGGGACATGGGTTTGAGCCCTGGTGCGGGAAGATCCCACGTGCTGCGGAGCAACTAAGCCCGTGCATCACAACTACTGAACTTGCGCTCTAGAGCCCACGAGCCACAACTACTGAGCCCACATGCCGCAACTACTGAAGCCTGAGTGCCTAGAGCCTGTGCTCCACAGCAAGAGAAGCCACCGCTACCCACAACTAGAGAAAGCTCATGTGCAGCAACAAAGACCCAACACAGCCAAAAATAAAAATAATAAAATAAATTAAAAAATAAGTAACTAAATCTTAAAAAATAAATAAAGAAAGAACAGGGTCAAGACACTCGTTTCTCCAGGGAAGTTCTGAAGCCTCACTGACAACTCTCTGGGGTCCTGGTCTCCAGGACCAAGCACAAAGCAAAAGGCTGGAACAACCCAGCATGCTGGTGGGATGGCCAGGAGCTATTCCAGAAGCTTCCACAGATGCTCACCTTGGACGGACTCAGGGGCCCTGCAAAGGCTCGCAGGGTCAGAACGGGGTCTCTGGGGCCACCTCCACCGTGGCCGATGTGAGAGACCTCGCCCGGGTGGTCTGAAGACCACAGCTCCCCGATCACGGGAGAAGACGTGTCCTCTGCCCTCAGGAGGGGCACGTAGTAGTGACCTGGGAGAGGAAACACACCAGGGCTGGACCATCTGCGTGGACAGCCCCACACCCAGTGGATGTCAGGCACCTAGGAACCAGCCTGGGAAACAGCGCGGTTGCTACCCCACGGGCTCTGCACGCGAGTCAGCGATGCTAACGGTGAATAAAAAGGCCGCCACAGCTCCGGAGCCAAAGGACCCGGGCAAGAGGCCAGTCCACGCCGGACTCTTGCACATAACAAGCCCTGCGTTCTTCCTCTGCTGGGAAGTAAAAAGAAGGAGAAGAGGAGGTGGGGCAGCAAACACCTGCTCACCCCCAGGTTCTTACAAGGCAGGACCTGTGAACCAGAGCAGCGGAAGCCAAGCAGAGGAACATTACAAAGAAGACACGTTTGACCCCCTCCCTCCCCAGCTCCCTCTTCTGTTTCGTACGTTACAGTTTTGTATCATTGAACACCTGTCTCCAAACAGACCTAGAATCACAACCTGGAAAGAAGAAAGGCAGCGAAGCCACAGGGATGGGGCGGGGGGCAGGAAAGGCCCAGAGACATCGGGCGAGCGACAGTGGTGGCCGCCGGGCGCCACCACAGGCCTGGCCGACCCCTGCACTAAACGGAGACCAACGGGGAGTCGGGTAGGAATGGCAGCCGAGAGAGAAGTAAGGACGGGCAGACGGGGGAGGCCGAAGAGCCTCAAGCATCCGAGGCCAGGCCATCCAGCGCGCGGGGCCAACTCCTCAAACTGCCCGGAAACAAGGCAGAGGAAGGGCTGGGAAATGCCTCCCGCCCCTGGCTGCCTTCGCGCCCGTGCGGCCTGCGAGCCGGGAGCTTGGGTCCAGAGGCGCCAGGCCCCGAAAGCCGAGTGCGAAGCGCTGCCCCGCAGGCCACGGTCTGAAAGGCCCTCGGCTTGGAGTGTGGCGATCCGGGGCGGCGAGGCCGCAGGGGCGGGGGACCGGCTGGCCGAGGGGCTCCAGGCAGGCCCCTCCCGCCTCCCCGCCGCCCTGCAGGCTGTGCCCGAGGAAGAGGGCCGCGGAGGTCGAGGGGCAAGGCCGTGAGCAACAGACAAATGACAGACGAGTCGGTCTCCCAGGAGCGGGAGGTGCAGCACAGGGTAACTCGGAGGCTCCCAGCAGCCCCCGCTTCACTCCTGCACACAAGGCCCGGCCTAGACGCCGCCCAGGACTTCCCCCACCGTGGGCCGCACCTCGGGCGCCCACTCCCCACTTACCCTTTAAATAGTCTCTAATCCGCTCCTTCAGTTCCACAGATTTATTTTTGCTTCTTTCACAAATAACCTGTTTTAAAAAAACAGAGTACGTGAACGCTCTAAATCTGATTGATCACATCTTCTTATCATTAAAACGATTTCATAAAGGCAAGCTGTAAAGTCAGTGAGACAAGGGTCGTGTCCTAATGCTGAGCATCTCATAAAGCCCACGTTCGAAACGTGTGTGGAACAGCGCAACCCTCCTTCTCGTTCTGTAACGGCTCCGAGGGGCCAGGACAAAGAAGAACCAACTCCGAGATTACAGGCGAATTTTGTCTTCTTTCTTCATGCTGCTCTCCATTTCCTAATTTTCTGCAAGGAAAGGAAATCTTAAGGTGCACCATCAAGTCAGAGCAGAGATGCAGACACGCCCGCACCTTCGGTCTGGGCGCCTCCCTGGCCAGGAGCCTGTCTGCTATGGTTTGGCTGGGTTGATATACAACTCCCATCTAACACGAACACAAGTTTTATTCTTGCAACTACAGGAATCGATGTTCTCAGCCATTAGAGAACTGTGAACATTTTAGCGACAAACAATAAAAAAAAAAAAAAAAAGAACCAATAACCTTAAAATAAGAAGGAAGGAACCACAAAATTACCACCTCCTGCCAGCCTGTGACAGAAACAAACTACAACCGCACAGTGGACCCTTCAAGTAGTGCAAGTATTTTCTTTTAAATTCTGTAACTGATTGTGAGAGATGTCCAACGCTCTAAAAACGTGTTACCAAACAGCACTTTATATTGAGAAAATATACATACACATGCACACAAAAAGTTGAGTCAGATTTATGCAAAATAATGGTAATTTCTGAGTTGCGGAATTGTCCGGTAAATTTTATCCTTTTTACCTGTATTCTAAACTTTCTACAGAAGTGGGCACGACTTACATAATCCTAGCAACTACAGAGGAAGTGGCACTGCCAGAATCGGGCCTTACAGATTCTACTTCCAAAGGGCTGGCAGGTCCAGGCCAGCTCACAATTCCAATGCCTGGTACAAATTAACCATCTTCCAGTTCTTTTCAGGCCCACTCTCCTCTCCACCTCACTGCAAGGAGGCACCTCTGCCCTCTCTAAGGCACATGTGCCCAACTGCTGACAGATCATGACAAGGCCTGTTTCCTAAGGCTTGTGTGGGCCAGGTGAGAGTACCGGGGAGGGGCTCAGGACAGCACCTGGTGCACACTGAGCTCAACACATGTCAGCTACTTTCAGCAGCAGCATCCTCACCAGCACGTTACCCCACCACCATCACCATCTCCACCATCCATCAACCAGTCACCATCAGCCTCACCAGCGCCATCCTCACCACCACGGCTCTCACCAGCAGCAGCATGAGTGCCACCTCCTCTGCTCTCTCTGACCCTGGTCAGCTGAAGTACTCACAGAGGGAACGTGACAAAAGACGGTGAGCTGCTGAGAACAACCTGACCACCAGTTTCAGGAAAATAAAAGCAGCAAACAGGCAGTTCACTCCCTCCTGGCTTTACAGAGGCATCTTCTTCACAGAGTACATCTTACTCAACAATTAGGGTTCTAAGATGTGCCACAAGGCAAACACAGTCACACAGAGTTACCTGAGCGGTCACAATAGCTGTGATCGCAGACTGTAATTTTATGCATTTTCATTTCTAACACTATGTAGTAATAGCATTTTAATAGGTACTTACATCTTCAGGTGTTTTATCATATTTATTTCTTGGGTTTTTTACAATCAAAGGGTGTGAAGAGAGCACATTGACCACATCAGCGTTTCCAAACTTACAAGCAAAATGCAATGGTGTGTCGTAGCCCTGAGAGAGATGAAAAGGAAGAACACTTACTTCTTATACACACTCTTTTGCTTCCTAAGGTTGCTTTAAGGTAAAAATAGGTATTTAGTAAAACAAACAATCAAACAAAAACACTCAAAAATAAAAGACTGTAAAAAGACAGTGCTTTTATAACTGAAAAGCAACTGGCTTGCTGGCACACACCCACTTTACGCCAGGGCGTGAGCCCGGCACAACGTCCCAGTCCCTGCGTGTCTAGTGCCTGTGGGAAGCTTGCAACAGAGCTAGGGTGTAACACCTGCTCAGCAAACGGCAGCTCTAACGACTCAGGGCCCTGTACAGTGTCTTAAAATCAATGTTCAAAAAGCAAAATAAACAGATGAAGACAACCTCCAGAATGAAGCAAAGACCACGATCTGGTCTGTGCTCAGAACTTTCTCTAGTCGCTAATGTTGCAGCAAACGAAACTCTCCCCTCCTGACTTCACGAGGTTTTCCAGTGCTGACCTGCCCCTGGTGGCATCCTTCCCCAGGCTGCCCGCAGACCAGCAGGCCCCCGAGCTGTGGAGCCACCACCTCCGGCACCTTCACCTGGACAGCCTCAGGCTCAGAGGCAGCACATCCCAAACAGAACCCGCTCAAGTCCACCTGCGGCCACCGCACGTTCCAGCCCTCAGGTCCCTCCCTCCGGACGCCACGCTGCATTCGCCCAGAGCTTCTCCCCCAGCTCCAGCCCCCACTCCACTAGGCGACCCCGGGGGCCTTGTGCAAGCAAATACCCTCAGGCTGGCTCCGATCCCTGCTCCACACCTTCTAGGGGCATCTCGCTACCTCAACATCCTGTCGGCACCACCACTCCCTCTCCCACACAGTCAGCCGCCGGGGCTCCGCGGGCCACCCAGGCCCTGCCAGCACCCCCGGCCGGCCTTCCACAGCTGCAGACGGCACAGGAAGAACGAGCAGAGCTATGCTCCAGTCAGGCGCTTCCTGGTCCACGGTCTACCTGAGTCGCCTCCAGCCCTGCGGCCCAGGCTCCAGCATCGGCGCAGCTCCCGGCCAGCCCCACAGGGCCCGGGCCGCTGCACGTCAGGGCGGCCGCGTCCACTCGGCGTTCAGGGCATCAGACCACAACATGCCCCCCACACCCCTTTCCTCCTGGCCACCCCTCTCCCTCACCCACACAACGTCCTTCTCTAACCTGCTCCGAGCCCCGCCAACGTGACCCCAGCCTCTGCCCCATTCCCGCGCGGCCGGCGGGCTGTGGGCCCTCCCGCCACGCCTGGTGACCCCGCTTTTCCTCCACACCACACCCTCTGGGGAGCCCCCGGCCTTGCTACACAGTCCAGGCCCTTGAAGCGATTCCTACTCTTAGCGCCTATGGTCAGGGGATGTGACCTGTAACATCTAGTTTCAAGAATTTATTCAGTGGTCTCTGTGGATCCACAGGTGCGTATTTTCAACAAGCGCTGCAGGCATTAAGAGAAGACTGTATTTCCCGCAGGGCACATGTCCTTCATCGCGTGTAGGAGCTACACTTCCCGACTGAAGTGTCGTACAGCCTTACTGTGTTCACACTTAGTCTCGTACACTTGGATTTTGTTCCTTCTGCCCTATTTCACACTTACTATTGCTTTCATGTAACTACCGTTTTCTCTTTTATGCCCTTCTTTAATTTTGCTAGCATGGCCAAATTTATCTCCATTCCCCCTTTTCTTTCTTGCTAATTGAAAAGTTATTCTTGCTTGCAGTTCTAGGGTTCAATGTATCATATTCAGTATGTTACGAAATAATACAATAGGCTTTTTTTAATTCCCTCTCCTGCCCACCACGACTTCTCACACCCCTAGGTTTCTCTCAGAAACAATCCTTGGTTCTCAGCCATCTCTGGGTTTTCCCTCATATAAATATGTAAAAACTCTTCTGTTTCAAGAATCCTTACTTAAGCTTTGTGCACCATCTCCCCACTGGAACTTCCCTGGCTGTCCAGGGGTAAAGAATTCGCCTTCCAATGCAGGGCACGTGGGTTCGATCCCTGGTCGGGGAGCTAAGATGCCACGTGCCACGGGGCAACGAATCCCGCGTGCTGCAGCGACTGAGCCCACACGTCTTAGAGAGAGAAAAACCCAATGCCACAACTAGAGAGAAGCTCGGGCACCGCAACAAAAGATCCCGCATGCCGCAACTAAGACCTGACGCGGCCAAAATAAATAAATAAATGAAATAAAAATTTAAAGAAAGACATATCTAGGACACTAGACTACAAGGCACCAAAACCTTTCTACGTCCTTCTCCCTTTAACTTTGTGGCACTCGCCCACCCTCCTATCAGCCTGGGACTCTCTGAACAAAGGCCAGGAGGGACGTGTCCTGGGGACGGCTCCACCCCAGCTGGGACCCCGGCGCGCCAGCCAGCGGGGGTGCACTTCTCACGTGTGAGCGGGTCTGGGTCCAACCGTATCTTTCTGAGCTCTCTGACCTCAACAAACGCACATCTCCTCTGAGCTGACGCAGTGCAGGGACGCGGTAAATAAACACCCAAACACTGTTTCCACCCTGAGCCCGGCTACGAGGCGCACCACTCTGTCAGGGGTGTTGAGGTACAGGTCCACCACGTAGCAGATGCGTTTCTCCAGCATATGCGGCTCGTCGTCCGGGTACATGAGCCGCATAAACTCGGGGTTCTCCAGCGTCTCCAGGGTCAGCTGGCACAGGGCAGCCTGGTTCTCTTTGGCAGCAACATGCATGACGTTGTACCGACATCCTTCCTGGAACAAAACCACAGATTTTGGGCTTCACTTTCATCACCGCAGTCTTGATGCTAATGATGCTGGAAGCAGGCTTACCTGTACGATGGTCGGGTTGTCCCCCGAACCAATCAGATACCGGGGATTACTCCAGATAAGGTCGGAAAAGGTGTCTTCCTCTCCCTTCTCCACAGCTTTCCGAAGTTTGGCCGTGAGATCTTGTGTACGAGGACTTTTATAACTGTTTGCTCGCTCTTTGCTTGCTGTTTCTGAATCAGACAAGTACAACCCATCTGTTAAGAGACAGAATTTAAGAACATGTAAGTTCACATTTTCTCATCATCCACTATGCGCTTCGCTGAGGGCAAGAAAAATCTTTCCCACAGAGGCTGACGATCTCCTTGTAGTGAAAAGTAAGAAACAAGATGATCCACAGCAGACGGACGTGTGTCCCAGGCCGCGGCAGCGAGGGAAGGGCTCTGCGGAGAAGGCGGGGGAGGAGTGCGAGGGCACGCGGGCAGGACGCCACCCACACTCGCGAGGGGCCTTCCAAGAGCCAGGAGCACCCCCAGAAAGGCAGGGAGCCAGGAGGGACTTCTGCCGAATCACGACACCTGCGGAGGTAGGAAGGCTATCTTGAGGAACCTTCACCAAGTGTGAGGGGCCTCTAAGCGCCCCAAATCACTCTGGCCTCCGTGAGGTGGCACACGGACTCTCGATCCAAGGTCAACCGTCTGCAAGGAAAGGCGCATCCTCGGGAGCCCCAGCCAGCCTGGGGAGCAGAGCAGCCGTGAGCCCATGGAGCGGAGGGGACCAGACGAGGCTGGGATGCCGGGGTTCTGTACGATGCTGACAGCAAAGGCCCCTCACAAGACCCTGGTCCTGAGCTGGGAGTGGCGCTGGCCAGCTTTCTGGCTGGACGGTTCAGCCACCGCAGAATCGTCTGCAGCCAAGCAGGTGCCACAGTCCTAGAAGGAGGTGTAGCTTCACGGGGGGAAGTAGAAAGGTCTCAGCACCTAAAAAGGCCCTGAACCCAACAGGCCACAGGGACAAGAGTGTGACAAAGGGGACAGAACAGAAGGCGATGGAGGCCCTTTCGTGGCTTCTCCCACTGTCCCCTCAGCAGCTGCCCGACCCACCTGGCCCCTGCCACCTCCACCCAGACCAGCCTACCGACCCAGCCTCCTCCGGCTGCTCCACGGCCTGGGCCTCAGCTCTCTGTTCCCAGCAAACCAGGCTGCTCTCAAAGGTGGAGAGAACTAGTTACCAGGAAGGAGGGAACAAAATACCCAGGAGTGAATCTGACAGTAACGCCGGACAATTTACCTGTTAACCCACCACTGCTAAAGAGCGGCACTGTTTTCACAGGAGAAAGTGCTGAAGTTTTGCTTGGAGAAGGGAAATAATCACAAGTTCCTCTAGCAAATTTCTCTGCATCTTCTCTGCTTGTAAAAGCCTTAAATCGGGATCCTTTGATCATTTTGACAGCTTGCAAGGCTTCCTTCTTGTCTTCATAAACATGAATCCTTTCTGTGTGGGAAAAGCAGAGACGAGGAACTGCAGCCACCGTCACTTAGTTCACACTTGAAGCCCTGGGTTTGGTAACTAACGACTGTTAGCCAGTGGTCTGGTTTTTCTCTTATTAATATTTCAGAGTTTTAATCTTCAAGAAAAAAGGCTTTAGTCAGTGAAAAGAACACAATAACTTTGATCATATGTATGTACATGGATATAAATGATACATATTTTGTACCTGTATATGTAGTTTTTATATCCAAGGATACTATTCCATACCAAAAAATAAAATTTTTGGACCAATGATCTAAATAAAAATAATTTTAAAAAGTAAGTAAAAAACTATGACTAGGGACTTCCCTGGTGGTCCAGTGGTTAAGAATCTGCCTTCCAATGCAGAGGATGTGGGTTTGATCCCTGGTCAGGGAAGTAAGATCCCACAGGCCGTGGGGCAGCTAAGCCCATGCGCCACAACTACTGAGCCTGCGCTCTAGAGCCCGCGAGCCACAACTACTGAGCCTGTGAGCCACAACTACTGAGCCCGCGAGCCACAACTACTGAGTCCACATGCCTAGAGCCCGTGCTCCGCAACAAGAGAAGCTACCACAATGAGAAGCCCGCGCACTGCAATGAAGAGTAGCCCCCACTCACAGCAACTAGAGAAAGCCCGCGTGCAGCAACGAAGACCCAATGCAGCCAAAAATAAATACATGAATGAATAAATTTATTTTAAAAAAAAGGGAGGGAGATGGTTAATCAAAAAATGGAGCCAGCCCATAAATATTTGTAAGTGAAGTATGTCCCCATAGAATCCAATTTTCTTAATTTCTAAAACTTTCCATATAGATTTACAAAAAATTCAGGAACATTCTATATAAAAATGCTAAAAATGGTTAATTTGGAGTGATGAGACTATGGTGATTAAAGTCTTCTTTCTTCTCCTCTGTAGTCTGTGATTTTCAAAACCCCTCTCCCCCTGCTGTCCACGTACCACCTGTGTAAGAACCACAGCGCTGGTCACATTACCATTTCTCGCCGGGGTGTCCTCGTACGCTGGGCACACCCCATAGTATAGAGGCGGCTCTGCAGAGGCCCGCAGCATGGCTTTGTGGCTGCCGACCCCGGCCAAGGCACTGAAAGGCACTGAGCAGGTCTCAGACGTCACGGCATCTTCCTCCGGAGGATTCAAGCCCACACTATAACCAAAATCTCTGTCTTCAGAAAAGCTGACCCGCTCAGCCGGGCTCCCTACCGCAGACTTCACAACCCTTTGTGTGTCCTGGCCCAGGGCCGGGGCACCTGCAGTGGCGTGGTCTGGAGGGTGGGAAGGCAGTGTACTGTGCTCTAATAAAGCCCGAGCCAACTTTTTCTCAAAAATAAACCTTGTGGTTGATGTAATGGGTCCACATTTCAATCCAGCTTTGATAACTTCTTCTCTAAGGTCATCTGGATTCAGGAGTTTCAATCGAGCCAAGATGGTATCCATTGTCATTTCACCTAGGCCCAAGACAACAAAAATCAATCTGATGGCTGTAAAGTACATCTTCTCTTAAACGAATTCAGCAAAGTTGCAGGATGCAAGATTAATGCACAGAAATGTTACTTTTTTATACACTGATAATGAACTACCAGAAAGAAAAAGTAAAAAATAAATCCCGTTTAAAATCACATCAAAAAGAATAAAATGCCTAGGAATAAACTTAACCAAGGAGGTGAAGACCTGAATAGACAGTTCTCCAAAGAAGACATACAGATGGCCAACAGGCACATGCAAAGGTGCTCAACATCACTAATTATTAGAGAAATTCAAGTCAAAACCACAATGAGATATCACCTCACACTGGTCAGAACGGCCATCATTAAAAAGCCTACAAATGATAAATGCTGGAGAGGGTGTGGAGAAAAGGGAACCCTCTTGCACTGTTGGTGGGAATGTAAATTGGTGCAGCCACTATGGAGGATACTATGGAGGTTCCTCAAAAAACTAAAAATAGGGACTTCCCTGGTGGTCCAGTGGTTAAGAAGCCGCCTTCCAATGCAGGGGATGTGGGTTCAATCCCTGGTCAGGGAACTAAGATCCCACATGCCGCCAGGCAACTAAGCCCATGCACTCTAGAGCCCTCACGCCACAACTAGAGAGAAGCCTATGCACCGCAACGAAAGGTCCCGCATGCTGCAACAAAGATCCCAAGTGCTGCAACTAAGACCGATGCAGCCAAATTAAATAAATAAATAGATAGACAGAACTACCATATGATCCAGCAATTCCACTCTTAGAAAGAAAACAAAAACATTAATTTGAAAAACTATGTGCACCCCAATGTTCATAGCAGCATTATTTACAATAGCCAAGATATGGAAGCAACCTAAGTGTCCATCAACAGATCAATGGATAAAGATGTGGCGTGTACACACAATGGAATACTACTAAGCTATAAAAAAGAATGAAATCCTGCCATTGGCGGCAACATGGATGGACAAGGAGGGTATTATGCTAAGTGAAGTAAGTCAGACAGAGAAAGACAAATACTGTGTGTAATCACGAATGTGTGGAATCTAAAAAATAAAACAAACTAGTGAATACAACAAAAAAGAAACAGACTCACAGATTTAGGGACCTAGTGGTTACCAGTGGGGAGAGAAGAGAGGGGAGGGGCAAGATAGGGGTGCGGGATTAAGAGATGTCTATGTATAAACTAGACAAGGAATGAGGATAGATTGTACAGCACAGGAAATTATAGCCATTATCTTGTAATAACTTTTAATGGAGTACAATCTAAAAATACTGAATCACTATGCTGTAACCTGAACCTAATATGATATTGTAAATCAACTATACTTCAATTTTTAAAAAGTGGCAAAAACGCTCGCTTCAGGGAATTCCCTGGCAGTACAGTGGTTAGGACTCCATGTTTCCATTGCAGGGGGTTCAATCCCTAGTCGTGGAACTAAGATCCTGCAAGCCTCGTGGCACAGCCAAAAAAAAAAAAAAAAGCCGGCTTCAAAGTTTCATTTCAATCCACTATTTCCCCATATTCTCTGGAGTCTATGAACTTTCTATGAGAATTTTCATTAGGTTTTTGTTTCCGGATTTATAACAATCTAAACAAGATTAAGATAGGCAGTGTCTGGTTCATTCGGATAAGAATCTTACAGCCCAGTGTCATGACGTGATCTGATCACACCAACATTCTAGGGAGGTCAGCATGCTGGGCAAACGGGCACGCCCATCAGCTGTCACCTGCAGTGTGATTAGGAACAAATCCCCAGGAAAGCAACTGGATAACATGCGTCAAAACTCCAACTGCAGAAAGTTATCCTACGGATACATTTGCACTTTATTTCATAAGTCATGAGAAATTATGCAAAGATTTAAACAGAAGAGCATACAGATAGCTCCACAGTCATTTTGCTAATACTGAAAACAAACAGCTAATGTTTAACGTCTGGGGGGCTTCCCACATGCCTGGTTCTGTCCTAAGCACCCTGCCTGCACGAAATTATTTAAAATTCACGAAACTCCACATGGAGATTTTTCACCACTGCTCACTCCTGCTTTACAGATGGAGATCCTAAATCAGAGAAGCTAAGTAAACTTGTTCAAGTTATTCAGCCACCAAGCAAGTGGATGTGAACTGCAGCTGGAGCTTTAATCAATATATTTACAGAAAGAGCAGTTAAATCTATGGGGTAGAGGTTTAAGCATGGTCAGCCAGAATTGGGGAGAAGGTAAGAAATGACAGGGTACAGGCCACTGCTGCAGTTAATGGGGCTGGAGATGAGCGCTCAGACTAGAGAAAAAGGATGTCTCGACCACAGATTAGATGTTGGGGTCGGTGGCGGCGGGGTGGGGTGGGGTGTCTGAGGGATTGCAGTCAGCCTACGATAATACCTAGGTTTCCAGCCTGGATGCTTAGAAAGAGATTCTGCCCAAGGCAGAGAATATGAAAGAACAAACGGGGATTTAGGCGTTGAGCATTAGAAACACCCACTGCACATCAAGTGGGCATTCTGATTTTCAAGTCTGAGATTCAGAAGATAAGCTCAGAGTGAGAAAAACAGCTCCGGGAGTCATGAGCCCATAGGTGGTGGTTATAACCCAGGGATAACAAGGAACACACATGGCCGGTAAGCCAAGAATGGGATCTGAGTAACAATAGAGATTGAAAGACAGGTGAGAAAGAAGACAGACTTGAAGAGGCGATCAAGAAAGAACCGGATGTGTTAATACTGTGTATCAGTGAAGCTAGAGTAGAGGCTTTTAGGAGGTGTTTACAGATGAAATTATAGGATATCCCAGGATTGGCTTTAAATTACTCCAGGAGAGCAAAACAGAGGGGGCAGTGACAGAAAAAACAAGACTCACAAAATACTAATACCTAATACTTGCAGCTGGATGATGGAAATTTCTGCATATTTCTTTTTTAATAACTTTTTATGATACCACCCTACCCCCTCCAAGATTTCAAAAATGGCTATTACTTATTTTAAACAGTGAATGTATTGCACAGCGCCCTCTAGAGCTGCCAAAGAACATGAAGGGGGAGGCCAACTGACCACAGGATTCCACTCAGGGAGCACCCCTAAGGGTAGTCTCTGAATATTGGGCATAAGGGCAACAGAAGTGGTAAGGAACTGATATGAAAGGTACAGGACAGGCTGAAGCCACATGCAAGGCAAAGTCTGAGGGGTAGGGGCGACTAGGGCAGATGCTAGGAATAAACAGAGAGGAATCCACCCGATCCTGGTAATATTCTCTTCTGCATACCCTCCCTGTGTGTTTACTCAAAAGCTACCTTTTTTCCCAGTAAATTTATTTACTTATTTATTTATTTATTTATTTATGGCTGTGTTGGGTCTTCATTGCTGCAAGTGGGCTTTTCTCTAGTTGAAGCGAGCAGGGGCCACTCTTCGTTGCGGTGCGCGGGCTTCTCATTGTGGTGGCTTCTCTTGTTGCGGAGCATGGGCTCTAGGCACGCGGGCTTCAGTAGTTGTGGCTCGCGGGCTCTAGAGTGCAGGCTCAGTAGTTGTGGTGCATGGGCTTAGTTGCTCTGTGGCACCTGGGATATCCTTCCAAACCAGAGCTCGAACCCATGTCCCCTACATTGGCAGGCAGATTCTTAACCACTGCACCACCAGGGAAGTCCTAAAAGCTACCTTTTTAAGACAGGCTAGTCTGAAGGGGTTCTGTCCTTGTAATCAAGCAAGCCCTAAATGGAACAATTACATTACATTATATCACTAACTGGGTGAGCTTGGGCAAGTTACGTAACTCTAAGCCACAGTTTCCTCATCTATAAAAAAGACATAACAACAGCTCTACTTCTTAGCTTGTAATGAGAATTAGATAAAATAATGGATGTGTTTGACACTGACAAATTATCCATTAATGTCAGTTAGGGCTACGAAGTTATCAAGTAATACAGACTTATCAGCCTTGGAGAATACATAGCGTGCTAGAAAGTCAACTTGAATAAAGACAAACATGTACACTCTTTCTAACATTCTTTTTTTTTTTTTTAATTTTTGGCTGCGTTGGGTATTCGTTGCTGTGTGCGGGGCTTTCTCTAATTGCGGCTAGTGGGGGCTGCTCTTCCTTGTGGTGCGTGGGCTCTAGACACGCGGACTTCAGTAATTGTGGCACATGGGCTTAGTAGTTGTGGCTTGCAGGCTCAGTAGTTGTGGAGCACGGGCTTATTAGTTCCTCTGCGGCATGTGGGATCTTCCCGGACCAGGGCTCGAACCCGTGTCCCCGGCATTGGCAGGTGGATTCTTAACCGCTGCGCCACCAGGGACACCCTGTTACTAATATTCTTAATACAATAAACAAGTATCTGCTCACGTGTGAAAAAGAAACAAAGGATAAAGCAGAAAATAATGAGACTGCTTAGCTTCAGGGGAGGGTGTGAACCAGACAGTAAGGACAGAGGGCAGGGGGAGCAGCACTTCTGAATACGCCTTTACATGTTCTGACCTTTAGAAGCATGTTTAATTCACATACACAAAAAATACGTGGATAAACAAATAGACAGGGGGAGACCCCCAAGTGGAATGCAAACCAAAACAAATTCGCTCAAGGGTGTTACAAGTTCGTATCATAATGAGTGGGGGAGAAGGAACGTACTAACTGAAAGATAACAGCACGCGACCACATCCTCTAAGGGTAAAGACAGAGGAAGGACAGACAAACACTATACTCTAGCTGGCAGGTGGGTTTTCACAGTGGTATAGGTGAGCAATTCCGAAGCTATCTTATGTGTGCTCTAGGAACCAGCAAATAATTGTATATACTGTGGCTAATGAGAGCCAGTCTCCTCACTGAGAAGGGAGAAGCCTTCAGCAAACTTCTGTAAAGGGCTAGGGAGTAAATTTTGAGTCTTTGTGAGCCTAAGTCCCCCCAAACACTCAAGAGCCACAGAAGGAAAAATATGGCTGTGTTCCAAAAACAGGTGCGGGCAGGATCTGGCCCGTGGGCCACCGTTTGCTGACCCTGGGCTGGAATTAGAAGTGTCTGCCAGACATCCATCCACTGACTGATAGATAGAAGACAGAGATGTAAAGGTACAGGTATAGGAAACTGAGGTAGGACTGCAGACTGGATAATACTTCCTGGCTTTCCTACTTGTAGTGATTATGTAAGATACTAACGTTGGGGAACCTAAGTGGATTTCTTTAACTGTTTATTTTGTAATAATAATAAACACAAGAAGTTGAAAAACAGTACAGAGAGGTCCTGTGGACCCATCACGTGGCTTCCCTCAGTGGCACACCGTAAACACTGCAGTGCGTCATCCAAACCAGGCAGCTGACCCTGGCGCAGCATAGCGAACTAGACCGTGGCCTCACCAGGTTCTGCAGTCACTCTCCTCTTGTGGCTCTCCGTATGTAATCCCATGATCGTTTATCACATGTAGAGCTTCACATGGACATGACTGGTTCCTGAACTGTTCCATCACCACAAAGATCTCCCTCCTGCTGACCTTTTACTGTCATGTCCAACCTCCGCCACTGTCCCCTACCCTCGGCAACCACTGACTTGTCCTCTGTCGTTATAATACTTCCATTTCAAGAATGTTACATAAATGGAATTGTACACTACAGACTTTCTGAGACCGGCTTTTTTCACTCAGCGTAATGCCCTTGAGCTCCACCCAAGCTGCTGACGGATCAACAGTTCTGCCTCACTGCTGAGCAGCATTCCACAGCTCGGAGGTGCCAGTTTTACCATTCACCCCTCGAGACACAACCGGGCTGTTTCCAGTTCTTGGCAATTACAAATAAAGCTATAAACAATCGCATATGGGTTTTTGTGTGAAAATAAGTTTTCGTCCTTCTAGGATAATGTGCAGGAGTACAGTACAGGTTCAACTATTTGAGAAACTGGCAGTCTGACCTCAGAATGGCCGCACCTTTAAAATTTCTACCAGCAGCAAATGAGACCCAGTTTCTCAGCATTTCCACCAGCATTACCAAATGTCATCGGTATTTTTTATCTTAGCCATTCTCATAGGTGTGTGGTGATATCTCATTGTAAGTTCGATTTGTATTTCACTGCTGGCTGGTGATGTCGAACATCTTTTCACATGTGTTTATTTGCTCTGTATTAATGACTTAGAAATGAAAGCTAAAAATTAAAAAAGAATTTAATGAATAAGGCACTCGAAACTCTAATCTCGTAGCCCCAGACCCCACTGGCCTCACACGTCCTTTAGCTTTAGGGTCTGCAAGCCTTTCGACTCTGGCGTCCTGCGCTGGGTTCTCTGGCACGGTGTCGACAGTGTAACTGGACAACTGAGCATGCTGTTTCCTAAAAGTACCGCCTGAAACTTTCTTAAGGGGATGAGAGAAGGTAGGACAATCAGCATCTCAACAGGTTGGAAGGCAAGCTGGACCTCGCGTCAACAGGCCTACGTCCCCACCTGGCTTCTGCCTTGGACCTGTGTCATCTTTGCCGAGCAGGACCTTCCTGGAGCCTGTTTCCTCAGCTGTAAAAACTAAGTCACCCATAAGGACGGCTTTAGCCCTGAGAGTTCAAGGTGGGTCATCAACTATGCTTTCTGCTAATAAAATTTCATCTTCTTATCAGGGTACTTGAGGAGCTCTTGCTTATCCTCCAGGAAGAAACCAGACTTGCGGGTAAGAGGGTGAATGAAAACTGAACGAAGGCGCGTTCCGGATGCGCGCAGGGCGCACACGGTCTTCTCAGTCAAATCAGGGGGTCAAACAAGCAAAACTGCGCACAGACGCGGCACCCAGGCTCCCATCCTCTACTCTCTCCCACTGTCTGTGCGCGGAAGACTCGTGACTTTTACTCCAGGTCTTTTCCCAGAACCCCCGACTCAGGCCGGGGAGGAGAGCCCCGGGAGGCGGGAGGAGAGGGGTGCGGAAGCCCGGGGGGGCCCGGGCTGGGGAAGAGGGGGCTGAGGATCCAGGCCGGGGAGGGGCGCGGGCCCACCGGCGGACCGGCCTTACCTGGATCAGGGACTGGGCCCGCGGCCGCGCAGGGCGGCGGGTCGGGGGGCCCGCTCCGGCCCAGGCCCCGCGGCCGCCTGTCCAGCCGCCGCACCAGCCAGCGCACCGCGATCAACAGCACCGAGGCGCCCAGCAGCTCCCAGGCCAGCGCCGCCCACTCGGCCGCCGCCAGCCGCGGCCACAGCATCGCCGCCGTTCGTCCTGTCGCCGTTGCCGTCGCCGCAGCCGCCGCCGCCGCCCAGGTCCGCCCGCCCGAGGACCCCGCGTGCCGGGCTGCCTGCGCCACTGCCTGACGGCGCCGCGCCCGGGGACGGCCGGCGCGGGGCCGGGTCTGCACGCGCGAGACAGGGCGCTCGCCTCCGCGCCCGGCGGCCCGACGGAGGAGCGCGACCGCAGACCCTGCAGGCGCGGGGCCGGTGAGGACGCTGTCAGGCAGTCGCGCGGGCAGCCGGCACGCGGGGTCCTCGGGCGGGCGGACGGCCCCCCGGGGCGGGTCCAGCGGTCCCTGAGGCCCGGGGCGGGGTGTCCGGGGGAGGGGTCGTCCTGGGCCGTGCGGTCCGCGAGGATGCCGCGCTGGGGCTTCAACCCGCAGGCTGGCCGGGCCCAGGTTCCGGTCGCGGCGGGACCACAGATGAACAGCTCCGGTTTCCCTGGAAACAACCAGCTTTGTGTTGCGCTGGGTGGAAACTTGGCTGCTTCGGCAGGTAAAAGCGACCAAGATCCTACAGGCGAACGTCGGGTATGTTACTCTCACGGACACACTTTCAAACAGCAGAGGTTCTGACAGCTTGGGATTCTAGAGAACGAGTTTCTCCGCCGAAGCAAGCCGACTTTCCAGCCGCAGCGTGACTCCTGTTAACTTTGCAGCAGACTCGTCTCTGCGTCTGGCTTATCAGGCTCTGATTACTCTCTTAGCCGGAGTAGGTTACTTTCTCACCACCCTAGCCCTGTGGGCACCCACAGCTTCCCAGAAACGGATGCACAGCTGTACCTAAGGTGTCAGGCTCCACGCTGTGTGACCCTATTCACTGGACGTTCACGCAAAGGGACAGGCAGGGGAGTGGTCGCCGCGGGCGGGGGAGGGGCTGACTATAAAGTGGCTTAGGGAATTTTAAAGACTGCTGGAAGCTTTTGTCTTAATTGTGGTAGTGTCACACAACTACATATGCTTGTCAAAACTCTCAGGCATGTACAATAAAAAGGGTTAATTTTACTGTGTAATTTATACATTAACTTTTTAAATAGAAAAAAAACTAAAGAAATAAAATTGACATCCTTGGTTAAAAAAATTGGATGGTACTAACAGTCAATCGAGCACAACAGAAGAATCAGTGGATTTGAGGATGGTTGAAATGCAAATTACACCCAGAACGATACTACTTTACACCCACCAGGATGGTTAAAATTAGAAGACTGACAGTATCGAATTTTGGTGAGAATGTGGAGCAGCTTTATAATTCTCATACACTGCTGGTAGGAGTGTATAATGAGCCAACCACTTTGAAAACTATGAGGCAGTTTCTTGTAAAGTTAAACGTAGGCCTCCCTATGGTTCAGCAGTGCAGCCCTAGGTGTGAAAAAGAAAGTTCACAGAATGTTCATAGCAGCTTTATTCATAATAGCCAAACGAGAAACACCCAGATGTTTGGATAAACCCCATAAGAATGGATAAACAAATTTGGAATCGTCATATGATAATCCTATGGAGGTTTATTATTAGCAACAAGGTGGCTGAATCTGAAAACCATGCTAAGCAAAAGAACCCCACACAAAAGTGGTAAGGCAGAGCTTATGGTGATAGAAATCAGAACAGGGGTTGCCTGAGTGGGGTGGTGAGCTGGGAGGGACATGAGGGGACATTCACTGTGGAAGAGACGCTCTGCATCTTATTGTGTTGATAGTAATACAGGTACACATTGGTTGACATTTGCCAAAACTCACCAAAATATACACTTAAAATCGGTGCCTATTTTAGTGTAAATTCTGTCTACATTTAAAAAGGAAGAGGGGGGCTTCCCTGGTGGCGCAGTGGTTGAGAGTAAGCCTGCCGATGCAGGAGATACGGGTTCGTGCTCTGTTCTGGGAAGATCCCACATGCCGTGGAGTGGCTGGGCCCGTGAGCCATGGCCGCTGGGCCTGCGCGTCCGGAGCCTGTGCTTCGCAACGGGAGAGGCCACAACAGTGAGAGGCCCGCGTACCGCCAAAAAAAAAAAGGAAGAGGGGCTTCCCTGGTGGTCCAGTGGGTGGGACTCCGTGCTCCCAGTGCAGGGGGCCCGGGTTCAATCCCTGATCAGGGAACTAGATCCCACATGCATGCCGCAACTAAGAGCCCGCATGCGGCAACTAAAAAAAGATCCTGTGTGCCACAAGTGAGATCCAGCGCAACCTAAATAAATAAATAAAAAGGAAGAGCAAGCACCATGTTAGAATGAAATCTTACCATTTGTTGTTTTTAACTTCTAAGTACCTGAGAACAGACCTCAATCCCCAGCTGCTCCCCAGTCTTGACCTTTCTGTGAATCTGTGCCACTGTGCAGTGATGAGTGCCAGGCCCCGGGCAGACCGCCCCTGCCTGCTGGGTAACTGTAGGTGGATTCTTTCATCTCCCTGTGCTGCAGTTTTCTCAGGGGTAACATGGGATGATAACTGCCCCTGTCTCAGAGATGAGGATTCATATGTGCCAGGCTCTTGCTACAGAGCAAGGTGAGGACTTCATAAACGTTAGCTGTTATTACCACTTCTTTCATACTTCAAAAAACATAAAAGTTGTATATATATACATGCCTTTCAAGGGTAGCAGGGTCAGCCCCCATCATGAGGGATTTTGTTATAGTAATCATAAATCCCAGGAATTCAGAGCACAGGGGACTGATTTGAGAGATTGTGTATTGTGATAGAGGCTGTTGCCAGTAGCATCCATCCTCTTGATAACAGAAAGTCCCAGCTGGAGCTGGACACACTGCTACAAACACACATCCTGTGGCCTGGTGACTTAGTGGAGGCAACAGACGGTGTACACAGCTAGTGAGTGACACCCTTGAACGAGGGTGTGCGATGTGCCTTCCACCTGGGAAAATGCAGACAGTAACAAGTGGGACCTGGAGCAGCTGTCCGAGGCCACAGATGGGACTGGAGGTTAGAAGGCACTTGTGTCCTCGGCACCAGAAGCTGCCCTCATCAGTCCTGTTTTTCTGCTTCGGCTGTTACGTGAAAGAGAAACTTCTCATTTAAGCCATTGAATTTCGGGGTCTCATAGCCTTTACCAGCCTAACCAGTATCTTAATACCACAATTTTCTGTGGAATCCAGCTAACAATAGGTATGCTATTATGGCTGGATTCTCCTCACCACCATCTAATGCAGTCTACACTCCATTAAACAAGACTGGGATAAAAGCAGGGGTGGGGGGAAACACAATTCCACTATTAAGAAGCCAACCCTACAGATGGCCAAGAAGCACATGAAAGGATGCTCAACATCACTAATCATTAGAGAAATGCAAATCAAAACTACAATGAGGTGTCACCTCACACCAGTTAGAATGGGCATCATCAGAAAATCTACAAACACAAATGCCGGAGAGGGTGTGGAGAAAAGGGAACCCTCTTGCACTGTGGGTGGGAATATAAATTGGTGCAGCCACTATGGAGGTTCCTTAAAAAAGTAAAAACAGAATTACCCTATGAACCAGCAATCCCACTACTGGGCATATACCCAGAGAAAACCACAATTGAAAAAGACACATGCACCCCAATGTTCATTGCAGCTCTATTTACAATAGCCAGGTCATGGAAGCAACATAAATGCCCATCAACAGAGAAATGCATAAAGAAGACGTGGCACATATATGCAATGGAGTATTACTCAGCCATAAAAAGGAACGAAATTGGGTCATTTGCAGAGACGTGGATGGACCTAGAGACTGTCATACAGAGTGAAGTAAGTCAGAAAGAGAAAAATATTGTATATTAAAGTATATATGTGGAATCTAGAAAAATGGTATAGATGTATTTGCAAAGCAGAAATAGAGACACAGACGTAGAGAACAAGGGGAAAGGAGGGGTATGTGATGAACTGGGAGATTGGGATTGACACATATACACTATTGATACTATGTATAAAATAGATAACTAATGAGAACCTACTGTATAGCACAGGGAACCTGACTCAGTGCTCTGTGGTGACCTAAATGGGAAGGAAATCCAAAGAAGAGGGGATATATGTGCATATATAGCTGATTCACTTTGCTGTACAGCAGAAACTAACACAACATTGTAAAGCAACTCTACTCCAATAAAAATAATAATAAAAAAAGCAGCCAACCCTATACTGGCCACTATTCACCTGTGAGGTAGAAATGAGAGAATTTGAGATATAAACCCCTGCAGGTAGAAGTGGATTTCCACGAATGAAGAGGAATTAAGTTTAGGGGAACTGATGGTCTTTTGGGAAAGGAGCAGGTTTAACCTAATTGCTGATTGCAGTCGGTCTCCTAACTTCACTCCTGACCCCAGATCACGAGAGGGCCAGGGTCCGAGCCAGCCCCGGAGACTGAGGGGGGAGGTCTAGTTTCACATGTATTGTGAATAGCCTTCAATGAGAGGAGGAAAAATGTGTATGCTGTTACACATGGTGGGGGTCTGGTCAGGAAAGCAGCCCATCCCAGGTGATTCAAGAGGGGAAGTGCAGCCCTACGAGTGACGAGGGACGGCCACGGCAGGAAGCCACCGAGATCCTCGGAGCCCTGAGATGGCAAAGATGCAGCCACTGAGGAAGCTGCACTGGCAAGGGAGCCTGGACATTTCATCTGCAGATTAGCAAAGGGATTATTTTACACAAAGCTGTCAGGGGGGGCTTCCCTGGTGGCGCAGTGGTTGGGGGTCCGCCTGCCGAGGCAGGGGACATGGGTTCGTGCCCCGGTCCGGGAGGATCCCACGTGCCGCGGAGCGGCTGGGCCCGTGAGCCATGGTCGCTGAGCCTGCGCGTCCGGAGCCTGTGCTCCACAACGGGAGAGGCCACAACAGTACTGAGAAAAAAAAAAAAAAAAGCTGTCAGGATCTTACAGAATTTTAAGAGATCTTGAAGGGCATTTATTCCTAATTCATGAAAGTGCTCTGTGAGCAGTGTTTTGTTGTGGTACTATACGTAGCCACCATTTCTACACCAAATTAGCACGGAAGGAAACCCAGTTGGTGTTTGTTTACATGTCTTTCAGTTACTGAACTAGGCTAACTGAGGCTCATTGTCAATGAAATCCACCTGCTGAGTGTTCCCCATGCCCCTGATGCCCTGTAATCTAATAGGAGAAACAGGGACTCTCCAGAAATAACATTGCTGAAAAGAAACATGATGTAAAGTGGTATAAACTTATACCTATCTGTATGAACTTACACCTATCTGTAAGTGCACACAGGTTCAAGGGTCATTCGGGGTTGGGATCAGGGAAGGTTTTACGAAGCTGACCCAGGTCTGTTTCCTGCTCACTTGTCGCATCCCTAGGGGACAGTCTGCTGGGCCAGAGTCCCCTACCTGCGACGGCCCACACCCCTTCCCAGCTGCAATGACTGCACAGTGGGAGCGTCCCATGTGCCCCAGTGGGGTATTTACACCTGGGAATCACCAAACGCTGCGAATCAGGCTTCTTCCTCCTGCGGAGCTGCTCTTAGATAGCTCTAGGAACAGTGAGCGCCAGCCCCAGACTCAGACACGTGCTCAGTGAGCAGAGACAAGGCAGGGGCAGCTCAGGGCAAGCGAAGCGGGCAAGACGTCCGGGCAAGGCCAGGGCACTCCTGGCCTGTCGTAGGCACGCAGACTGGCCAGGAGAGGCCGAGTCACATCGCAGGAACAGGTCACCCCAGTCTCCAGAGGCTTGAGCGGACAGGTTCATCGCTTGCTCCCATCTGCCGGCCCTTGTGGGTCAGCTGCTGGCACTGTTCCTCAGGTAGGTGCTCACGCTGACCAGAGCACCGGCCGAGGACAAGGCTGTCGCCATGCGGGAGGGCTTCGCAGCAGCCGGTCAATGCCGTGCACCATCTCACCGGCTTGAGGAGCTGTGCCTGCCGCCCCATGGCGCACATCTACGTCCCGGGCGAGTGCTGGCGGGGCCTGCAGAGTCCACCCAATGCACGCGGACCAGCTAAGAAGGGAAGCCAGAGAGGCTGCTCCTGGCCAGATGGTAGCGGGCTGGGAGGCTGGGCCATGTGCCCGGCACTCGGGCCACTGGAAGGCTTGGGCAGCAGCGGGAGGACGACGACCCTGAAGGCTGGACAGCGTTAAGGGGCTGCCTCCACAGCTAAGTCAGGCTCCGGCTGATGCGGAGAAAGGCGGGGCATGGAACAGAGACAGGGAAGAAGCCGTGGGCCAGGCTGGGCCGGCGAGAGCGGTGCCGAGGGTGGGAAGCCCTGAGGGTTAGAGACCAGGGGACTGTATCACGATCAGAGTCGGTCAAAGGAAGGGACTCTTTTCTGGATGGAAATGAGGCGTTCCAGCTTTCAACACACCAAGGCTTAAGCACCGGGAAAATCGCTCCGAAATGTCCATCAGGTCTTTAGAAATGCACATGGAAAGCTCACAGACGAAACAAAGGCCCTGAGACCCCAGGAGCCGAGAATTACCCCCAAGTGGAGCCTCCTCCAGCAAGTGCCAGACCAGGCGAAGGAGGGCCGAGCGTGCAAACCTCGAGGTGCTTCCAGCCCAAGCCAGAAGCACGCTGTTCGGGAGGGGGTGCCCACTCCGCCTGGAGATGGGCTGGGGTGTGAGAGGGGGCCTGGCGCAGGAGCGCCGCCCTCCGCACCCCACCAAACAGGCAGACAAAGGGGTCAGCAGCCCAGTGTCACATCTCCTGTGTTTCCAGGAAAAAGTCATTGCCAAAGAATGCTTCTTACGAGAACCCGCAACACTCTTTGTGACGTGAAACCTAGCATGAAGGCGAGCAGAAGAATTCCAATAAATGCTGCTTCTAGGGCGGGCAGCTGCTGACTGCTAAGAATTCCTCCTCATTTAGGGAAAGGCTCGGAGACTCTCCCAACAGCTATCACGCTTGTCTACCACACTGGACGTCAGTGGCATAAAGAATCCTACTTCTGTCCCCACCTAGCCGGCTGCAGGACGGATGAGACCGCGTGACCGGGAGGGCTGAGACCAAGTCCTCGGGCCACACTCAGTGCGCACTGCTGCCCATACTTGCACCCCCTCTGAGCCGGGGAGCAGCTGCCCGGGAGTCTGCACCTGGACCACTCCGGTAGCACCCACTGCACTACCGTTAAGAGGGTGCAGCACGGAACAGCTATCCGACGGAGAGACAACTTAAAAATAAACCCATCAACTCGTTAGTTTAGCGCCTGCAAGTGTTTAGCAGCTTTACAGGAAAAGGAAAAAGTTCCGATACATATAATCACCCTCTTCATGATTACTGTAGGAAAGAAAATTTGCATCCTCAGTACTTCAGGAAGTTAAGGCCACAAAAGGAGGCGGTCAGAGCATCTTCATTTAGGTCTGGGTGGTACACGTAATACCTGACCCTTGGTTATAGAAGCTCACGAGGTGGAGACACAAGAAAACATGTGTCCAACCCACCACAAAATTGAATTCTGTGACCACTGGTTTACGGCTCCTTTTCTGTACGTTTTTTACCATGCTGGTTAAGTGATAACATTTAACTGAAGAATCTACATCCGGTCTGCTCTCGCTGATCAAAAATGAAGTATGGATGAAGAAGGCAGGTGAGACTGGGGAGCCACAAGGTTGCGACTCAGAGTCACAGTCCCACTGCTGCAGGCGAGGGACAGTCAGTGGAGGCTGGGGGCTGGACGACACCGGAAGCACGCGTGCAGTGCGTCCGCAACCTCAGGAGCGGTTCCCCGCGAAGGAGCGTTACTCCTGTGAACACTTCCCACCTCCGTACTTACTGGCGTGTGGTAACAAGTGAAGTGCGGGTGAAGAAGGAAGCAACACGGCGAGACGCTACGCTCCTGCTGTGGTCAACAGCAGCCACAAGGAGTTAGATTTCACGGCCATCTGAAACTCTGGCAGAACAATAAAATTCTCTTCAGTTATCTGAACAGAGTTGGTAACAACATGAGATAAAAGTTACTCCCAGTTATGACAAAATATATATATGAAAATGAAAGCACCCCAAGGAAATATAAAAATCTTTAACAAAAAATAGTTTATTGCACAAAATTCAAGGAATTCCCAAGCACACTTAAATTTATAAAAAATCAACATGCTTTTTAAGTTACAATTCATTGTGCACGGTGACACTTTTCCCCTGAATAGCCCCAACCTGAGGACTCCCTTTTAATGAGGAAACTTTTATTAAACATGAATAACTTAAAACCACCGAGTTTTCTAGATCCTCTGAAGCATTCCTGTCAAGGATCCTATTGTAACCTGAGACCACCATACACTGAGGGGCGCCCTGCGGGGAGTGAGTGAACTTGAGTGAGGCTCCGAGAAGACTCTCACAAGCCCCGCCCTGTGCACATCACAGCCCTTGGGGATGCTCCGGGACATTTCTCTTTCAGATCCGCTGGTCCCTTTCACTACTAGCAATCTTTACACGCGACATTTAATTTTTGTTAAAAAAATACTCAGAAAAGTAGGACTATATGTCACAGTGCCCTTGCAGGCCCATGGCTTTTGCAGTATCCCTATACCAAGAAAAGTCTTTAAACCGAGGAGGAGCTGAGTGAGAATTTTCCTAATGCAGCATTCCACAGGCTGTCTTCCTCGAGGCCCACCCTGGCACCTGGACCCCAGGCCAGAGTGTGAGCCAGTTTCACATCTCATCAAGGACACTGCCTGTTACAGCTTCCAAATAGTAGAACAAAGGCATGTAAATCTAAAAGATCCGTGGCATCTATCTGATGTGTACCGTGGAAAAATCAACAATAACCACGCACAGTAAGTTATTTTAGGAGCATAAGAAAATCAAGTCATAACATCACGAAGTGTCCAAGCTGACATGCTCTCCAGTGAGGACACGAGGATGAACAACATACACAAATACAGCACAACAGCAAACGTGTTTCTACACGTGCTCCAGAGTGGACTGCTGTTTTCCATGAGGAAGTTCCTAATTCCCACTTCTGCCCACAGCGGAAGAATATTTCCAACGCTGTTCCCTAAAGAATCAAGCTCTGGGAGACAGGAGCGCCAGTAAAGCCCCTCAGAGAAAAAACCCGCAGCAAACGAAGAGCAGGCGATTCAGTCCAACGTCCCCCTTCAGGGTGATCTGTTAAGGAAGCCCGGACACAAGGGCCCCTGGTCGGGAACTACAGGCCAGACGTGGCAGCACGAGGGGCACACACAGGACATGGGAGGGGGGCAGCCTGAGCGCTCAGGCCAGAGGCAGGCCGGGCGCGCACGGAACTAGAGGATGAAGCTGGCACAGGATGACAGCAGGAGCCCAGACGAGGCGCTGCTGCTGAGGGCGCGTGCACGCGCACACGTACACGCGCACGTACACATGCACACACGCGCGCACGCACGTACACACACGGAGGTGACTCGACAAAGGAAAAAGGGGTGGGGAACAGAGATTGGCTTTCTCTTGATGGATATACTCAGGATTCCTTTATCCTTTCCTAAGGAAGATACACTGATTTTCTGGAAGACCTCAGCAAGGAGAGCGAAAGCAGCTACAAAATGGGGCTAAGTGTGATTTCTTGGCTCTAGAATTAAAACAAAAGATATCACAGCCAAAATAAATAAGAACATAAATTACCATTTTTCTTTTCCAATGGTACAAAAACAATTTTGTCAAAAACGATTTCCAACTTAAAATGAAGAGTAGAATAAAGTTTTCAAGTATAATTTCCAAGATTAACCCTGTACAAATGATATACATATTTTAGATGTTCCAATACTTGCTGGGGAATTTTTTTAAACACTAAACATCTTTGTGATTAATGCTACTTTAATATTATCAATTAACCTTCTAACAGCATATTGTGAGAGAACACAAGCAGATTAAAAACACCACGCTGTCTTCTCCACAAGAGAGACCCAGGTGATGCAGTGACACGAGCATGTCTGGCCTGATCAGTAACACCGCACACTTCATCTTCAGACCAGCCGACCTGCACAGGGGGCCACACAGACCCGTTCTCTCTCTCTCTTCTCTAACTTGGAACAATGAACATTATTTTAGATCATCTTAGCAAACTAGGGGCAAGCTTACAAACCTCGAGTCTCACAGTCATTCTAGGCGGGACCTCGCACACTTGGGGTGTCTGATTTCAGGTAAACCTCGGGAGACCCTCTCATGCTGACCTGCCCCTTTCGCTGCTCTCCAGATGAGAGGGTCAAGGGCCTTCTCCCCCTTCTGAAGGCTGTCACCACACAGAGGCCAGCATATCTCTTGACGACCACACAGGCTCTGGTGGACGTTGCCACACAGGGCAAAGTGCTCCCTGGTCTGGAGCCCGCGGGAGCCCTGGCCCTGCCCCTCCTCCTTGCTCCCCCCCCCCCACCTCTTGAGGCCTCTCCCCATGCCGCACGCATCAGGTCAGCGTGTGCTGACCGTGGTGTCTATGTGGGCGTCCTGGTGGCCATCAGGCCTGCCCGGGGGTTGGCCAAGGTGAGCGAGGCCACGCAGGGCCAGGGGTCAAACAGGTGGGCGTTGTGCACTCATGGCAAGGAAAGACCCTCAAAATTAAGTGAAACTAAAATAACAAAGAACTTCTGCCTAAGAATATTTGGCTTTAGAAGGTAAATAAAATAATTACATTTCTTAAAACATAATTTTCTGACATTCCTAAATCCTACACATACGTTACTTCCTAACTGCAGATTTTCAAAAGGCAATCAATAAAAAGACAATTCGGGTCATTCTTAAATAATATGAGCATATACTTTTTAAAGATTAGATTATGATTTCCGGTATTTATATATACGTTCTACGGAGAGATGGCTATTGAAAACAAAACAAAATAAAATAAAAACCAAAGGTGCAAATGAGGTCTCACTCCTGCAGGGAGGAAAGCTCTTTCTGAATCAGACAGGAAAGTGAGAAGCCAGACGCAGCCACGCAACGCCTCCGCCAGCGGCCGTCCGAGAGCAGCGTCTACGGTCAGGCCTAAAATGCCTCCTTCCGCAGATAACCCTTCAGACACATGCAAAATGTCTCGCTGAGCCCTAGATTAGGTTTTTAAGATTTGGTCACTTCGTGGGAAAAGCTGGCTGCGACCTGCAAATGACTGTCATCAATTCTCGACTCTCGATTTGTTATTTTACTCCTTGTAACGGCCAATGCAAAACTTAACTTTCATCTCTTAGAAAGACAATAGAGCACACAGTCAAATAAATAACACAGAGGAGAGAGCATTCCTGCGGTCAGCTACAAACACTCGGGGTGGGGATGCTCGGCGGTCACCGCTCCAAAGTGCTCTCTCGTGGCCCCGCTCTGCCCGTGTTGCTCCGTGTCTCCTCTGGGGTTGGCGTGATCGCCCAGGCGGGAGGGGCTGGCGGGGTCCCCCTGCGTCCACGAGGACAACGACTGGTGCACAGTGACCGCATGAGCCTCCATCTGGCGCTGCAGGCTGTCCATCTCCTGCCTGGGGAGACAGGGGAGGCGCGCGGTCAGACGACAGCCAGGGGCGCTGTCCCCCCCAGAGACAGCTGGCCACCTCGGACCCGGCCCTGACGGCAGGTCGCTCACGCACACCCTCGGGGGCCCGTCGAGTCTCTCTCCTGGAACAGCACAAAAGAGACTCTGGGCATTTTCCTGTGTACCACACAGAGGCCGACAGGCCGATTGGGGAGAACGTGGGAAACACAGAGCCGAGGGTCTGTCCTGCAGGGCGTCCGCTCACAGGGCCAGAGCCACACCTGCCCTTGCCTCAGACACGGGCCTCCCACTGCCTGGCGTGCAGGGTCATTTAGCCCCGGGCAGCTCCCACCTTGGAGATGGAGGGAGAGGCACGGGACCAGCCCACCGCCAAGAAACACCACGGAGCCGCTCGCCAAGAAACACCACGGTGCGGTGCTGGCAACAGGGAAGATTCTTCCAACTGAGACCTGCAACTTATTTGTAAAGACTACGAGACGGAGCCCAGAGCAGAGTCATACTTGAGTTGCTGGAGGCAGCTGTTGAGGTTCTTGAGGGGCTCCTTGCTCACGGCAGGCGGGGGCCGCAGCAGCTCCTCCAAAAGCGAGGCCGGCACGGGGCAGTCAGGGATCTTCACCGGCGTCACAGGGCTGGAAGAGCTGGCTTCTCCCTTCGGCTCCTTTCTCTGTTTTTAAAAGCACACGATTAGGTGCTTCCCCGGTGACACAGTGGTTAAGAATCCGCCTGCCAATGCAGGGGACACGGGTTCGAGCCCTGGTCCGGGAAGATCCCACATGCCACGGAGCAACTAAGCCTGTGCACCACAACTACTGAGCCTGCGCTCTAGAGCCCGCAAGCCACAACTACCGAGCCCATGTACCACAACTACTGAAGCCCATGAGCCACATCTACTGAGCCTGCACGCCACAACTATTGAGCCTGCACTCTAGAGTCTGCGAGCCACAACTACTGAGCCCGCGTGCCACAACTACTGAAGCCAGCACACCTAGAGCCCGTGCTCCGCAACAAGAGAAACCACCGCAATGAGAAGCCCGCACGCTGCAACGAAGAGTAGCCCCAGCTCACCGGAAACTAGAGAAAGCCCGCGCAGCAACGAAGACCCAACATGGCCAAAATAAATACATAAAATAAAAAATGAATAAATTTATTAAAAAAGAAAAAAGGCACACAGTTAGCTCTCCCACTCAGAGGCTGACATCCCTGCCCCTTCCCCGAGGGTCCCCGCCATTACACGTGGTCTTCAAGGCGCCTCCCCAGCTCCCCTTGGGCCTCTGGGGAAGCACTTCCCACTCGTTCTAAATCGGCAGAGCTGGCAGCCACGGGGGTTCAAGAAATGTTGGCTGAATAGAAAACCTTCTTCCTAATGCATGAAGCAACACTACAATCCTGGCTCCTCAGGAGGCCGGAGCTGCCGAGAGCCCCCTAAATCAGAGCTCACGGTGGGAGCCTTCCAGAGAGACCATGGCCTTGACTCTGAGTTTCCCTAAGAAATTAAGTCAATTTTCCAACTCATAAGACTCCCCTTCCTAGGACTTCAGACTTTTTCCACAGATAAACAAACCGTGCTAAATAAACCTCTGAATCTACGTGACTTCTTTGCACCTGCAAAATATTTACATAGACTGAGCAGAAAAGCAGACGGTGGGTAAACAGATAACCTGAACAGAGCTCATGACGGCTGCTTCGGGCTCCCCGGGCCCCTGAGCTTGTTCTGGCAGCTGCTGTGTCCCAGCTGGTCTCGCCTAGAGGCCCAGGGGCTCTTGTTAACACAAGCAAACCATGCCCCCATTTGCTTTATAAAGCATAGTACAATAAAATGGCATCTAAATTCATAGAAAGAGGCAAACACTCTGTTGGAAAAAGCTCTAAATCAAAAAGATTTGGCCTGTGGTCCAAGGAGAACACCCCATCGTCATCTATCTTCACACGACCGTCACTCAGTGTTGGTTAATGTAACTCTGTGACTGGCTGACCGACTGGAAAGCCTGCCAGCCTCCCACCAGCACATCCCCGGAGCCCCACCAGCCGCCCGGTGGCCCAGTACCATCTTGGCTGCTCCCCGCCGCAGGTCCAGCTTGAGCTGCTGGTTTTGCTGGAGCAGCGTCTTCATGTTGCTCTTCAGTTCCGACACTTTAGCTTGAAGCATGAATTTATCTTTCTGGGTCAGGGACAGATCTTCCCGTACCATCTCCAGCTCAGATTTAACATTCTAAAGAAAGTGAAAAAGTCATAGATTTTTAAAACTGAAAGGTCTTGGGCTTCCCTGGTGGCGCAGTGGTTAAGAATCTGCCTGCCAAGAATCTGCCTGCCAATGCAGGGGACACGCGGTTCGAGCCCTGGTCCGGGAAGATCCCACATGCTGCAGAGCAACTAAGCCCGTGCACCACAACTACTAAGCCTGTACTCGGGAGCCCGCGAGCCACAACTACTGAAGCCCGTGAGTCTAGAGCCTGTGTTCTGCAACCCACCACAGTGAGAAGCCCGCGCACCGCAATGAAGAGTAGCCCCGGGCTTCCCTGGTGGCGCAGTGGTTGAGAGTCCGCCTGCCAATGCAGGGGACACGGGTTCGTGCCCCAGTCCGGGAAGATCCCACATGCCGCGGAGCGGCTGCACCCGTGAGCCATGGCCGCTGAGCCTGTGCGTCCAGAGCCTGTGCTCCGCAACAGGAGAGGCCACAACAGTGAGAGGCCCGTGTACCGCAAAAAAAAAAAAAGAGTAGCTCCACCTCGCCACAACTAGAGAAAGCCCACGCACAGCAACAAAGACCCAACGCAGCCAAAAATAAAAAAACTAAATAATTTTTTTAAAAAAAGTGGTAAATGTATAACTCACATTAGTTTAAAAAAAACAACTGAAAGGTCTTAAACACACTGCACAAATCTTAGTTTGTACGTCACAATTCCAAGGGGCTGGAACTCTCAGCCTTCATGAGTCGCTCCCCTCCCCCCACCACTCCTCTCCAAGGGTCTACACTGTGGAGAATCTGGTTACAGTCCTTTCCTCAACGTTCCCATCCACACTTCAGAGCCTCTGCCGAGGGGCCGGTAACATTCCCACGTCCACATCTGACAATGAACCCAACCCTTGTTTAACTCCAAGATCAGCTACTAGAATAAGCCTAACTGTTCCTAAGACAGAATACAAGTCAGTTCTGGTTATCTCAAGCTGTCCACCTACAAGCAGGAATCCCAGTCAGAGTCACGTTCCCGACCCTTTCCTCGCGCAGTCAAGACTGTGCCTAGATTTCTTCGTAGAGAAGCTTATCACAGATTGGCGAATGGAACTGTCTCATTTTTTGGACTTAATGAGATCCCGTTTCTGGGACACACCGCACAGCTCGGCCCAGGGTGGGGCCCTGGGGCTCTGGTCTCTGCTCAGCGTCCCTCAGCTGCCTGACCTGGGCTTCTCTCTGAAATGGGATAATGTCTGCAGAACGGTTTGCTGGGAGCATTCAAGCCATTGAGAACTGCTGCTGCGCACCAAGCACGCTGCCTGGCACAGTCCAGGGAGGAGCTGCTGCAGTGCTGCCAGGGCGCGTACACGCCCCGTACACGCCCCGTACACGCCCCGTACCTGCATTGACTGCTGTATCCCATCCAACTCCTGTTTACTCTGCCGCTCAGTCACGTCCAGCTGCTGCTTCAAGGACTGGATTTCTCTCTCTTTCTGATCCACCTCCCATTTGAGATTTTCCATCTAGAGAAGGGAAAAAGTCACACAACCAAAAGAATTTTAAAATGGCTTTCTTGCATTATAACATTGCTCTAACTATATCTCTGCGTATCATTTAATATCATACTTAGAAAAAATAAATATCCCTTTCCAAGAAGGCAGAGAATGAAGTGAATGTGTCAACCAGCAGAGTCTAGCTCTGTAAGTCCTGTTAACTGGAGATGTAAAGCCGCCCCGGCGGGTCACCTCTTGGTTTCCTATGGGCTCTTTGCTCAGCTGCTCATCCAGCTGCTTCTGTAGGAGCTGGAGCTGGGTCCGGGCCTCTGCCAGCTCTGCCTGGAACTGTGCTATTTCCTGGGAATGTTTCCCCTCCTGAATCCTAGCATAAAAAACAAGGAAGAGTGAAATTACAGCGTTCTTCCAATTACCTTCCCACTCAAAAATGTTGTCAGTTGAACGTTACATGTCCTGGGTGGACACGCATCATGACAAAAACTCCCATACTGCTCACCCTGGGCAGGGACTGTTCTAGGAGCTCTGCAATGCACTAGCTCAACGAATCCTCACAACCCCCGGGGAGGGACGCTTTGTGAGCCAGTTCACGGATTATGATGGGAGGGACCGATGCACGTGCAGTGCCCAACACATGTGCCTGCACGGGTGCGAGCCAAGGCCACCCCAATGGGAGCCGCGCACCACAACGAAGGGAAGCCCGAGGGGAGCTGGGGAGGCACCTCGAAGACCACGTGTGACGGCGGGGACCCTCAGGGAAGGGGCGGAGGCGTCAGCCTCTGAGTGGGAGAGCTAACTGTGTGCATTTTTTTAATAAATTTATTCATTGTTTATTTTTTAAAATTTATTTTTGTCTGCGCTGGGTCTTCTCTGAGAAGAGGGCTCTCTCTTCTCAGAGAAGAACCAGCAGGGCACCGAGTGGGAGCACACGGCGTCAAGGCCAAAGCTTCAGACGGAAGCTGCGGCATCCTGAGACAGCAATCGGATCTCTCTCTCCTTCTCGGATCTGCCTGCAGAGTACTCAGCGATCTGCCAGGACACCGGGGCCCTGGTGCGCTGAAGACACTAACTGGAGATGGAGGGGGTGGTGGCGCCCGGCCCCGCCCTCTCGCACTCACTGGAGCCCATCTGCCTCCGCCTGCAGCCTCTGCACCTCCCGCTCCTTGGCCTGCAGCTCCTTCTTCACCTCGCTCAGCTCTAAGGTGGCGGCCTTAAAATGGCGGCGGTTGTGCCCCGCTTCCCCCTGGGCGGCAGCAACCTGGGAAGAAGAACACGGCGTCACTGAGGACGGAGGCGCAGCCTCACAGGACGTGCCCGGGTTCGTGGAGGCCGCCGCCCAACCCCTTGCATCCTAGCTGCTCTTGCAGGCCTTCCTCCCAAAGCCTCCCAAGGTCCCCGTCAAGGATGAAAGTACTGAACACACGCTTGGCCCTCAAACACGCAACGTGGTAGCAGCACCTGCTGAGCCAGCAAATGTGCCCAACTTTCTTGGTCTGAGCAGTGGTTACAGTCTTCCTCAAGTATATCTGCATGTTTCTCGTTACATGCATTCACAATTCACGTATCTGGGAGGAACCCGCCTCTCTATCACATACCATCTAATAACTGTAAGAAAGCTATTGCTCGTCATCCATTAGGACGCAACTAGCTTTCTGCATAGTTAACAACAGTTTATCTCAAGGTTTCTGAGAAAACAAGCAAATTATCAGAATGTAACGAAATTTTCCATTTTCCTTTCCAACAGTTTAGTTTTCTTGCCTGATTGCACTAGCAAGCACTTCATTTCAAAGAAGTTTAGTAAAAATATTTATAGTATATTATAGATGAATATAGAAAGAACTCATACATGAATGGAAAAAAAACTCCAATAGAAGACATTAGCCGTGGTTGTCACTAGGTAGAGATTCAAGATGATCTGTACTTTAATCTCCGTGCACACTAAAAATTTTTACTACATGTACTATTTTTACAATCAAGACAATCAGACCAAACGCACTTAGAGGAATAAATAAGCATCATTTACAATTACTGCCCTTAAAAAAAGAAATCAAAGTGAAATATACATTATCCCTCCAGCACCTTTAGTTAAAAATCTCCTAGTTACGTCTTTAAGGTCAGAATAAAACTATTAAGTGATACCTGAGTACAGAGCAAAAGATAGGAAGGTGGGGATAGAAAAGTAGGGAGTGTTGCTGACTCAGTTTGGAACCACAAGACGTGCAGCAACTCCACGCAAGGATAAAATGTCAGCTGCAGGCGAGGCAAACGTGGGTCAAGAACAAGCCAATAATTGTTCACGTTAAAATATTCTTAACGTATCTTAAAACTAGTCCTACTTTAAAAGAATGTCTTACTGTCTCACCCAGGAAATAAAGAAGTATCTCCTTCTATCTCTAGTGTACTTTCGTGGAGAAATTTTTAAAGAATGTGGCAAAGCCCAGGTCACATGCACCTACACACGCATCAATGCGCCAATGACAAACATGTTCTGAGCATCTACTCTGTGCAGGCACTGGGGACATGAGGGTAAACAAGCCGCAGACCTCGTCCCAGGAAGCTGACAGTCTAACAGGGAAAGAGCTTTACAGAAACCACAGACGAGGCATCATGACAGTAAAAATTTTAAAGTGCACGGCCTGAGGCCCACTCTAGCTCGCAGGGTGGCCAGGGCAGGGCCCTCTGCGGGATGAGCCACCTGATGCACTGGTGAACACCTGAGCCAGGAAGACTGCTCCAAATGCAGAACATGGCCATGGGTCTCCAGAACCACCTATCTTGGTTGCATTTTTAACACAAATAAACGTATACTACTCTGCAGTTTGCTTTTTAACTCCACACTACGTGCAGGGCATCTTTCCCCAGCAAAATACGTAGCTACGGAGCTCTGTGCACATATCTTAGAGCCACACAACGGCACACACTCTTTCACTGATGAGCACAGGGAGGGGGCCCTCTCCAGCCTCGCTGTCGCCAACCCCATGATGATACCCTGTCCTTGGACACGTCAGTAAAGGTATTCACACGCTAAGTTCCTGGAAGGGAACTCTTGTCAAGGGTACTAATACTCAGTTTTCAGACATTTAAAAATTACATTCCAGAGGCTCTATGAGGCTGCGATCTGGAGCCAGTTGGAAGACACACACCTGCTCCTTGAGGCTGTGCACCGTCACCCTTTCCTTCTGTAGCGCGGCCTGCAAGGCCTGGACGAGCTGCTTCATCTGGCGGTCCTCCTCCTCTTTGCGCTGCAAAACTGCCTGCACCTACAGCACATTCCAAGAGTGGTAAGGAAAGAAGGACTTCAAACTTCCAAAGCCTGAAGAGCCCTGGGAACAAGCAGGGGCCACCCTGATCAGTGCCACTGGAGATGGAGATGGAGGGGGTGGTGGCGCCCGGGGAGTCTAGCGTCACGGGGGCTCAAGACATCATGACGTGTTGCCAACAAGGGTACAAGCCAGGAAAGGAGTGAGAATCCCCTCTCTGGAGAACGCCGTGTGCAAAACCGAAATCTCAGATCACGGGAGTATCATCAATCATATGATCATATTCAAGCATCTCGTTAGGAACCCGAAAGACGCATATAAACCCAGGGTTATCAACGCAATCGCCTCCGCAGCAAGGCTGCCAGGGGCAGGAGTGGTGGGAACTAAGGAGGCGCTCTAAAATCTGGTGAATTCAAGGCATAGGCTGGGATGGGCTGTTGAACACCATTTGAAGACTTCCCTGAAACGCCCAGAGGGGCTGCAGAGCGGAGGAGCTAACAACGGGGTCTGCAGGGAGAGCCCCGCTGGGATTTGAACCCCAGTGCTGAATCACAGGAGGCCCTCGGGTCAGAGTCCCTTACGCACAGCATGACTGCCTTGAGCTGGGAAAGGTCCCCTCTACCCTCTGGGAGTCACCCACCCACAAGGAACCTCATGGGCTGAGCCTAGTCCCTCCACAGCTCAGCTGCGGGGAGACACAGGCTCCCCGGATCCACCCCCGCCTCAGGGCTGGCAGAGGGGCTGCGACTCCAGCAGATTCTCTGGCCTTTACCCTGCAGGTGGCTGTGATGACCAAGTGCAGACCACACAGCCGAAGCCCTCGGAGGGCTGTCCCGCCTGCAGCAAGTCTCCTGCTGCAAAGGAATTTCCATACCTGCAGGTTCAGCTGGACCAGGTCTGCTTCCCTCTTGGCTAAAGCTGTCTCTAAGATGCCGTTGTGCTCCCTCAGGGCCGCGCTGGACTGTCCAAGGCCCATAAGCTTCCCTCTCTCATGCTCTAAGTCCAGAGCCAACTTCTTATTCGACTCCTCAAGGCACTTTATCTTCCTCCTGAAGCCTCTGGACTCTTGCAGCTGAAACAAACCAAAGTCACCGTGACATCAGGGAGTTGCCCATTCTGGCTCGTGGCGCGCTCGCACACCAGGAACTGAACAGCTAACACCACCCGCAAGAATGCACAGGCGAGCACTGCCCCGGACACGAGGGCCCTCGCCTCACAGCTGGGAAGGTTGCCGCGGCCACACCCCTTCTCTCGTGGACCCACAGCCGACAGCCCAGCCCTCCCCCCGGGGACCGTGGGCTTGCGGAGAAGCACACCCAGGGTCGGAGCCCAGGCGGGCCCGGACTGAGAGTGAGAGACAACTGTCAACTGTGCACGCAGCCCCGCAGCTCCCGACAGCCACCTTGGGACCCTGTGCAGAGACCTAGGTGACACCACCATGCTGCTCGTGTGGCAACACCCGAAGCCATGACCGTCTGGGACTGAGAGTTACGTGGAGTTCCTCTAAAGGGTCGAGCCCCTTTGAGTCGGGTGTCTCGTCTGCCACACCGGAGAGGTAGCGGGCGCAGCGGGCCCCGCTGCAGCGCGTGCAAGCGCGGCTCCGGCAGGGCGGCTGCTCAGAGACCCGGGCAAGCGGCCGACGGCCCCGGAAACGCAGGGCGGAGGCCGAGCGCCCCGGCCAGCGGTACCGCCCTGCACGTGGGGCCGTGCGGCGCCCGCCTACCTCGTCCTCCAGCTCCAGCACCCTCTCCCGCTGCTCCTCCAGCTGCTGGCTGGTCAGCGCGATGACCTCCTGCAGCTCCCCCTCCAGCATCCTCTTGCTGTGGCCCACAGCCTGCAGCTCCGCCTCCAGGGCCTGGACCCGCTCCTGAGGGCCGGGACGGAAGGTGGGTTTGGTCACGGGTCCCAGCACGTAGCCCGGCTCGGCACCGACCGCGCAAGGCTGCAACCACCCGCAACAGGTGATCGGCTCTCTGCAGCCTTCCTTCTCCCTTACAGGACGCAGTCAGCTACCGGGCAGCCACACAGTAATGACTCACAAACTCACTTTTTCACTTAATGCTTTGAAAACACAGAAAGATAAGAGCTACCAATTACCGTCTGTGGCAACTAAGCTGCACCAGGCACGATGTAACCAATGCCACACGCGTGCACACACACGTGCTCACACACACACACAAATGCACACGCACACACACTCTTCCTGCTGCTGCTGTGGGGCAGGCGCTGATCTAAGCACCTCACAGGTGTCTCTCCACAGAGCCGTCCTAATGAGGGAGTCTCTACCGTTTACCTCATTTCGGCCTCATTTTTTTTTTAATAAATTTATTTATTTTATTTATTTATTTATTTTTGGCCGAGTTGGGTCTTCGTTGCTGTGCATGGGCTTTCTCTAGTTGCAGCGAGCGGGCTTCTCATTGTGTTGGCTTTCCTTGTTGAGGAGCACGGGCTCTAGGCACGCGGGCTTCAGTAGTTGTGGCACGTGAGCTCAGCAGTTGTGGCTCACAGGCTCTAGAGCGCAGGCTCAGTAGTTGTGGCACACGGGGTTAGTTGCTCTGCGGCATGTGGGATCTTCCCGGACCAGGGCTCGAACCCGTGTCCCCTGCACTGGCAGGTGGATTCTCAACCACTGCGCCACCAAGGAAGCCCCATCGGCCTCATTTTTTTTTTTTTTTTTGCTTTTTAGTTTATACTGGAGTAGAGTTGATCAACAATGTTGTGTTAGTTTCAGGTGTACAGCAAAGTGATTCAGTTACATATACCTGTATCTATCCTTTTTCAAATTCTTTTCCCATTTAGGCTGTTACAGAATATTGAGCAGAGTTCCCTGTGCTGCACAGTAGGTCCTTGTTGGTTCTCCTCAGCCTCCGTTTTACTGAGGATCAGCAAGGTGAGTGAGCTGCCTGAGACCCCACCTCGCCAGGGCCGAAGCACAGGCTGAACCAGGATTTTGGCTCCCAGGCTGTGCTTCTGCCCAGCTGCCACCGGCTGTGCAGCAAGGGGGTGACAGACTGCATGGCAGTGACACCCACTGCTGGTACCATGTAAGTCAAAGAATTAAGCAAAGAGAGATTTTAAAGTAAAAAGGAAATTGCAACTGAGTAAGTTCTCCCCCTCCCAATGTAAAAAGTAAGCATGTGACAGGGAATACTGAATTTATGTATTTTACAAGAGACCACGCTATGCTACAGTGTCCTCCAACTTACGAATTCTTAAACTGAGAGGAGAGAGGAACAAAGATGAGAAAAAAATACGATTACTAAGCATAAGGGAAATGACTCAAATCGGTGGGTGATAAACAAAACACAGAATTTTATACCCACTAGCCAAAGTAAAAGGAGGTGGTCAGATCCAGATTGCACGGATCTGGGGACCAGGACACTCGTGACTGACAGAGTGACAGTGTGATGCCCAGAGGAGACCTGAGAGCCTCCACCACGTGCATACACCCCCTCCACACACACACACACACACACAAGCGTGCCCACCCTGCTGCCGGTCCCCCACCCTAAACAATAACCCAAAGCAAAAGGCTCTCTCTCGCCTCAGGACGCCATGGGGGGAAGAGCAGTTCCCGCGGCTCTCAGCCCTCACCGTGTGCAGGTCCCTCTTCCTCCTGGACCCGAGTGTTTCACAGGCACTTCCCTCCACTACGTCGCACATGCTGTCCACCTCAAGGGCCGTCTGTCGCAGAGCCATCAGCAACCCGCCCCCCCTTGGTGCTGGCCTCCGAGACGCCTCCCACCGCCTTCTGCACTTGGCTCCCATCACCTCAGCTACCGTCACAGCCTCTCCTGGCCTTGGGTCCTCCCGACAGGATGGTGGCCAGGTCTCAGCTCGCTCTCTGTCACACGGAAGCTCCACTCCAAACCCCCCGACCCCGGCTCCCAGCCCCTCCAGCCAGACCCCTACTTGGCCCCGTGCCCCCCAGACCCAGCACACAGGAGCAGCGCTCTGCTGAGATGCCCGCCGTCATGCAAGACCATTTCAGACGCCACCTGTCCAAAAGGCTGTCCTGGACCCCTCGACCCTCACCCCAAGCCCTCTCACACCCCACGCATGGCGCTCACAGAACCTCCTCCCCAGACATGAGGAGGGCCGGGGCCAGCAGGGCGAGCGCCCCGCACGCGTTCACAGGGGTCAAACGCAGCATCAGAGCCCCCGGTCACATTGCTACCGCGAGGTATTCTGAAAAAACGCTGCCCACACACCTCCTTTCTAGACCCTCCTAAGAGGGTTTCGGAGGTGCCTGTACACATCATGCCCCCGCAGCCCCCTGCACCGATTCTCCGCAACCGGTGGAGTAAGCGGGTTACCCACGTGCAGGGTGTGGTCGCTGCCGCCACCGGCCACCCGGGCTCTCAGCTGGCTCAGCTCGGCCTCGGCCGCCTCCTTGGCCGCGAGGGCCTCCTGCAGGCGGCGGCTGAGGATGCCCACGGCGTTCTCGTAGGCCTTGTGCTTGGTCTTCATCTCCTTCCGTGCGCTGCTCAGGTCTGAGCCCAGCTGCTTCATCTTCCACTTCTGTTCAGTGATGGCCCTGGGGCGCGGCAGACACAGAGGGAAGCCTCAGCTCACTCCCACCCACTTGCCACATCCCAGCTCCGCCCTCTCCAGCGCCACGCTGCCCAGAACCCAGCTCCCCAGGATGCGGTCGGTGGGTATCCCCTACAGAGCCCAGCACCGTGCTCTCGTCTGTCCTGCTCCCCTCCCGGAGCTGCTTAAACCGCCTTGCGGAGACACAGAAGACTCCTCTCCTACCAAATGGAAGCTTCCAGCGCTCTTCCCGACCAGCAGCAAGGAACCCAACACTCAGGCTCACAGTACATCAGCGGCTGACAGAGCAGAGCGGTGCGGGACACGCAATGGGGGTGAAAGGCCTGGCGCGGGCCGGGTAAGGACGGGCACAGGTGTCCACCCTGGGCAGTGCACTGGGGGTGCGAAGGGCGCTGCCACAGGCGCTTGACACGAAAAGTCAAATGAAAACAAAAACAAATGGGGAGTGTTTGTGAAAGGATGTGTTAGCACATCCACGTGTAACCGTCAGATCACGACGGAATCACTTTTCCAGCTTTAAACTTGGACTCTGACTTCCTAGGCCACCTGTTGTAGACCGGCAAGGGCTGGACAGACAGTGCTGGGGGGGCCCGCACGGCTCACAGCCACCGCCCGGCGTCCCGCTAGCACACGCCCCGCACCCGCGTACCTTGTGGCTTCTTGCTGCAGCTCTTCTATTTGTTTCTTGAGCACCTCGTTGGCCTCCGTGAGAGCAGCCACCTGCTCTTTATCGAACTGCAAAGACTTCAAATAAAGGGAGGACAAGACAAAATGAGGAGTGCCAAGCCTTCCACCTGAAGCCCAAATGTGGGACTGGTTTCCTCTCAAGGCCGCCTTGCAGGGCACGGGCTTTGAGGAAGACCCTGGCGAAGGACCCCGCGATAAGCGGCCATTGCACGGAGGCCGAGGGTCCTGCACCGCCCATGTCAAGGCTGCTGGTGGGACAGGCGGGAAGAGCTGCCAACGAGAACGCCTCAGGCGACGGCTCCCACCCGGTCCCCTCCCCAGCTTCTCCCAGCACCTCGGGGTAGCCTCACGCCCCCTCCTGGACTTGCCCGCTGCCCCGTCTCCCCCTGTGCAATGAGCACCGTCCCCCCAGGACCAGCTCGGCCCTGGCAGCCGCGAGCCCTGCGTCCCACAGCTGCAGGGGTCCCACCAGCCCCTGGCTCCCCACAGCCTCCGGGCCCTCTTGTCCTGCCTGCACTCTCACGGCTCTCAGCTGCGGCCTCCAGCCTACCTGCCTCCCTGGACCCTGCCCGGCCCTCCGTGGGGCTTCTGACACGTCACACGTTAAGATGCAGCCCTCAGTCTGACACCCTGCCATCGCTCTCCCCAGGTCTACCGCCTGCCTCAGAAACACTCCTCAGCTGCAGGCATCCGGCCTGAGGTCTCCCTCTCCCCGGCCCCATGCCAGACACCCTCAGCGGCACAGCCACCACTGTCTCTCACAGACTCCACCGGCCATGGGGGCCCTGGTGCGTGCACAGCAAATCCAGCCCCACCGCCCTTAAGGCCCGGAGCCCACAGCAGCTGCTGCAGGCGGCCCGGCCCACGTCCCCGTGCCCCCGCTGCCTCTCTCCAGCGCCCACTCAAACGCCCGCTCGGGCCATCTCAGGAACCCCCCCCCCCCCCACAGCTCTCCTCTGTCTGGATCTGAGCTCCACAGGCCCCGCCCCACCCACCGTACAGCCCCAGGTCCGTTCGGCTGAACCTTCACAAGTCAAAGGCGTCCCCAGACCTGTAAGTGCGTCTCCATCTCGTCGCGCTCCCTCTGCGTGGACTGGAGATGCCCTTCAAGATCCACCACCTGCTGACGGGCCTGTGACGCCTCCCTCTGCAGGTGCAAGCGCTGCACCTCCGCGGCCCTCTTCTCCCCCTGAAGTCTGACGGCCTCCTGCCGCTGCTCCTTCACCTCCGAGTCCAGCCTCCTCTTTGCGGCCTTCAGCTCGCCGATGAGCTGGTCTTTGGAGGTGGCGTCCCGGCGGTAGGCCTCCACCATCACCTGCCCAACAGGCCGGAAGCTGCAGCCCGCGGGGCGGGTCTTCCAAGGGGTCAAGCCGTTTAAACAAAAATGCTCACCACTTATCTATATAACTTTCTGGGGCTGAAGATATATATTTCACCAAATCCGTGATACCACTCACTGAGACACACACCTAAACAGGACTGGGTAATGGACAGGGGAGCCATGCCAGCCGCTGGGGGCCTGACTGCTTCACTTCCTCGGGGGAATGCGGCCACTCCTTCCCACTCCACTTGCCCTGCCTGGCTTCTGACAGGCACTCCGCTCGCATCTCAAGTGATAAAACCCACCACCGCTTACAACGCCCTCGGTTGCCCCTTCCTCAGACCCTTGGTGGTGCTCTGCACTCATTCCTCAGACAGCAGAACTGGCTTCACTAATGTGAAGTGCCTTATTTCAGTGCTGGATCGTGGTGCGACATTTTTCAAAGCAACGTTACGCAGGAGCCCCGGCCGCTGTGGAAGCAGCACGCACTCACTCTGATGTGCCAGCAGGGCATGTCCGCATGATCTGGATGCCAACCCCACCCTGAAAATGCACCTAACTTCAGAAGCATAGAAACGGGAGCTGTGAGGAGTGTATCTCAGAATCAGTGAAGTGCCTTACAAAAGCTGGAGTCTAGTTGTTACCTTCTTCTTGAATTGTTTTCTTCCAGTGAAGAGATTAAACGTACAGGATTTTCTTCATGCATTTGTTTCACAGAAAGCAAACTAACCCCACGTTCTCACCTTCTGTTGAAGAAACTGCTCCTTTGTCTTCTGTGCCTGCTTTTTCAGGGAGGCAGCTTCTTGCTGCAGGTGCTCCACCTGTGAGGGACATGTGTGCAGACATTACACGGATGGCTCCGGGAGGGCCCTGTGCCTGGGGGGGACACGTGTGCACAGACGTGCCTCCGTGCCTCCTGTCCTAGAAGGTTACAGACGGGTCAGCACCTGCAGAGAAATCGCACCTACTTCCTGGAGGGAAAACGTGCCGACTTCCTCTTGTCCTCGACGCTCATGGAGCTGGATTCGAAGACAAAACCACTCCCGACACTAACTCTACTTGCTCCACACCCTGCAGCTTTCTCGTTCCGTCTGTATTTGTTTACTGTTCACCCACATCATAGCATGGCAGCTCCCGGGTGTGGTGCGCTAGGTCACGTGCGCACACACCCGGACCCTCGGCCGTCTCCCACCCTCACCCACCGTCCTGCCGACACGTCCAGGGCGTTGCACTGGGTCAGGCAGTCAGGAAGGAAAGAACCAAAGCCCCACGCTGCTTCTCCCAGGTCTGAGCTCCTCCTCACAGGTGCACTGAAGCTGGTGTTTCTTGGCAGATTACTTTCAAAGCTCCAAACAACTCAGTTCCCAGTTCCCAGCCAGGTATCTACACACCCAGCCACTAACCTAGGACCGGAAGTACCCCATCAGCTGCTGTGGGCCCCTTCCCCAGCTGAGCCCTGGGCCCTCCCCTGGAAGCGTTCTTCCATGTTTCAAATAAAGAACAAAACAAAGGACCAAACAATCAGCGTTACTTCTTGTATATGTGATTTCCACTCGTAACAAAGTGACAGCAAACTGCATTACCTGGCTGGACTTGATGGCTAATTCCTGTGTCAACTGCTCTAAAGTCTCTGACGTGTCCTGGGCACCCTCTTCCAGGCATTTTGCCTCTCTATCAAACTCCTCCCTGCCGCTCTGGGCTGCCTGCACAGCCACCTCCAAGACGATCTTCTCGTTCTGCAGGAAACGGATGGCGTCGTCCCTTGCAGCGGCCTCCCCCTGCAGCTCATCCAGCCTGGCCTGCAGCTCGTCGTAGTGTAGCTGCAGGTCCCCGAGGGCCTGCTCCCTGCTCTGCAAAGTCTCCTGCGTCGAGGTGAACTGCTTCAACAGGTCCAGGTGCTCCTGCTGCAAAGCCTCAAGCTGCTGGTCTCGCTGATGCAAAGTCAGCTTCACCTAGGAAAGAAGGAACCATAGTCAATGTAACCGCGCTTGAACGAAAACACTGCGTGTCCCAAGAGTTTGTACTTCTTCCGTGCTTGGGTTTTAAACAGTCTGGATGATGCTCTGGAGGCAGCCTTCTGCGTAAAGCTGCGGCACAGAAGACTACAAGCTGAAGTGAACCCCCGCCGGGTCTGACGACGTGACGGACAGACCAGCGCCAACGAGCCCCGTGAGGCTGGCCACGGCCCCAGGGCAGCAACAAGAGCGCCCGAGGGGCTTGCCTGCTCCAGCTGCTGCTCCAGGGCCGCCGCCGAGGCCACCGTCGTCTGCAGCTGCTGCTTCTCATCTTCGAACTCCTCCAGCCTCCTCTGCAGGTCCTCCTCCACCATCGTCTTCGCCTCCTGAATCTGCACAAAGGCAGCTTCCTGGTCCAACATGTCAGCCTGGGCCCAGAAGACAGAGCATTTTTTAAAAAGCAGGATAACCTGTAGCTATAGCCTCGGCGGGCAAGCCCACCACCCTGGAGAGAAGCCATCGTCCCCGTCACCATCCTGTCCATGACCCATAGAGAGAGGGACCAAGGGGACGGGGGCAGAAAGCTGGTGCCCTCCCACTGCCAAGACAGGCCACCAGCCGATTCCTCCACCCATGGCTCCCCTGCTGACCCTCGGGCCTGGCTGAAGAGAGAAGCAAGCAGACAACCCAGTTTTAAGAACTGGGATAAAGTGGTGAATGAAACTGCCACAGCCGCCACCGCCGCCACCTGCGTGAAGACAGGCTGTTCGGGGTGTGATACACGGCACATTCTCTTTCACAAGATTACTTCCTTTTTTTTTTTTTTTTTTTAAAGATTATTTATTTATTTTTGGCTGCATCGGGTCTTAGTCGTGGCATGCAGGATCTTTCGTTGCGACACGCAGGCTCTCTAGTTGAGGCGTGCGAGCTCAGTAGCTGTGGTGCACAGGCTTAGTTGCCCCACGGCATGTGGGATCTTAGTTCCGTCACCAGGGATAGAACCCGGGTCCTCTGCACTGGAAGGCTGATTCTTTACCACTGGACCACCAGGGAAGTCCCACAAGATTACTTCCGGATGCCACTTGCTAAGACTAGAGACCAGGGGCCGTGGGGCAAATATGGCATTCCTTACGTCCTGACTATGTAGATAAGACGCAACATCTAGGAGTTTTCTTAGGGAAAAAACATTAGCTTATAACTTAGAATTTTTTTAGTTCTTTGACACTGAGCCCTTGAAGCATGTGTTTGACAAAACACGACTGTCTTTCATCATCCACGTCATCCGTGAGGACAAAGGAGCACGTGCAGATAAGCGGGGATATGGGAGACCACAGTCACAGGACACCAACCTTCTGTGTGACCGTGAGGTTCTCGGTACACAATGCCAGGATGCCGTGCACCCCTTTTCTTCTTTACTTTTCCCAACAAGCCTATTAAGTAGGTATTATTATCCATATTTAATGAAAAGGGAACAAAGCCCAGAGAGTTAAGATATTAAGTCCAGGGTCTCACAGCTGACAAAGAGCACAGGTCAAAGCCACTGCATCTCCCTACCCTGGGATAATCCACAGAGGCGGCTGGACACGGTCCTAACCAGTCCACGTGGCTGTTGGAGCGTGAAATGGTAACGCAGGCTGAGGCCGGAACTAGGCAGTTCAGAGGAAGGCCCAGGTTACCTCTGAGAGTGCAGAGATGAGGGAGGGGATAAGCATACAGGGAACACGAGGAACAGAATCCCGAAACCTTAAATCACTGCACGTGGTTCAAAGGAGTATTTTAAAAGATATGCATACGTACGCACGTATGTAGTACTCATGTTTACATATAGGTGTATGTATTGATATATTTCCCTAACCTTGATCAATGTCAAAAAAAAAAAAAAAACCCCAAACCCCCAAACCCCAAGACAACACTGACACCCTGCAGCCCCAGAAGCACGGCCCCACCTCGATGCCCTGGAGCTGGGCGGCAATGCGCTCCTTCTCCTTGATCGACCTCTGCTGGGTCTCCGTCAGCTGGTGGGACAGGGACACATTCTCAAGCTTCAGGTGCTCCAGGAGGCCCGCCTGGCTCATCTGTCCAATCTTCAAAGAAAAACACCACAAGTCGAAGGTTGCTAGATTCCAAGCACAAGCACAGCCCAGCCAGTCCCTGAGGCCACCAGGGTGAGGGTCTCTGTACAGCGCTGGCCCCTGGGAGGGCCGCTCCCCAGGACCACCGCCCCCGCAGGGCCTCCCTGCCCACCCTCCTGGCAGCCACCATGACACTCAGGCCATCTGTGTTCTGTGTACTTAAGAGGAGCCAGCCAGCAGCCCAGAAGTCAGCGCTCATCACCCCCATGACGGTGCGGTTTGTTGTAAGACCTACGTGACAGTTCCCACTGAAGGGGCATCCCTGAGTCCGGAGGTGAGGGGCCTCACCTGGGCGGCAGGGACAGCCAGGAATCTGCCCATCAGATAAACTGACCCACGGCCAGACACACCTTAGGCCCTGCCCTCTCAGTCCCCGACTGTCCTGGTCACGCACCAGGCTGACCCTGGCCACTCCCAGGAAGTGGCACTGGCATCCGCCCCGGTCTGACCCAGGCCATGCAGACCTGCGAGCACGTCCCTTCCAGAGCCGACGCGAACGCTCCTAGACCTACAGGTGCCCAATGCGACCAGAAGCTGTGAGCTTCAGGGTCTAAGATGGAAGCTGCCCAGAGCAAGGAAAGGCGTCATTCGCCGGGACTTCATCTCAAGGCAACAAAAGAATAAAGACTACCCTGCGTTCTTCTCCAACCTGAACGTTCCTGGGACGCTTCCACGTTACTGGAGAAAGAGGGTGAAAATGTACCACACGCGGTAATTAAGGAACGCTGACCTGGGTGTCAAAGGAATTTGAAAAAAGCAGTTATGGCTCTCAAACTGCCATTCCCTTGGACTCTTTCTCCACTTCTGTCTTCCAAATGCCATTTCTGACTTAGCTCAGGATATAAATCTGGATTCTTTAAATATTTCATGCCTCAAATAAATGCACGACAGCTTCAAAATTGCATTGACTTGCAATTATTTCCAAGCACATGGTAAGTAGAACAAACGCTTATTTATGCTAAGGACGTATTTAAGCCAGGTCCTCTAGCTTAAAAAATACACAACATAAGGACTTCCCTGGTGGCGCAGTGCTTAAGAATCCGCCTGCCAATGCAGGGGACACGGGTTCGAGCCCTGGTCCGGGAAGATCCCACACGCCGTGGGGCAACTAAGTCCGTGCACCACAACTACTGAGCCTGCGCTCGGGAGCCCGTGAGCCACAACTACTGAAGCCTGCGTGCCTAGAGCTCGTGCTCCGCAACAAGAGAAGCCACCGCAATGAGAAGCCCATGCACCGCAACAAACAGTAGCCCCAGATCACCGCAACTAGAGAAAGCCTGCATGCAGCAACGAAGACCCAACGTAGCCAAAAATAAATAAATTTATTTTAAAAATAGATACAACAAATTTTTTAAAAATTTTTTTTTTTTTTTTTTTTTTTTTGCGTTATGCGGGCCTCTCACTGTCGTGGCCTCTCTCGTTGCGGAGCACAGGCTCCGGACGTGCTGGCTCAGCGGCCATGGCTTATGGGCCTAGCCGCTCCGCGGCATGTGGGATCTTCCCGGACCGGGGCACGAACCCGTGTCCCCTGCATCGGCAGGTGGACTCTCAACCACTGCGCCACCAGGGAAGCCCTAAAATTCTATTTTGTATATTTGTAGACTTTAGATTTTTTTAAAAAGGAGCATTTGGTGGAGTTAGTACTTTACATCCTCTACTTGAGAAGTAAAGTTTCAATGTTTTGAATATTGTAACAGAAAAGGTACAATAGTTTACTTGGATAAAAAAAAAAGTGGGGAGATAAAATAAAACCCACAGCAAAATTCAAAAAGAAGACAGGCTGACCAAGGCACCATCAGCACCCTCACAATCGGTCCAATTAGTCCAAACACTGAGATTTGGAGCAAAGTGCATTTCAGCATCTTGCCTACTGCTCCCAAGAGCACGCCTCCGCCCCGGTCACCCTGCAGACCTGGACTCACACCTGTTCCCACTCACGCAGAATTAGAGGCTGACACTCTGGTACCCTAACAACACAGGAAGAAAGCGAGGATATGGGAAATGAGTGTTCTCTGGGAGGATCTGGTGACCAGGCAGCTGGAGAGCTCTGCCAGGAGGTGGCGTGTGCCGTACTCTGTGCACGTAAGAAACGCACCACAGGAGGCGGTGACGGCGCACGAGAGCCGGGGAGCAAGCGGCCCGAGACCCCCGCAGGTGTGGATTTGACAGCTGGGTTCCAACGACAAAAGGCGACCCCAGAGAGGGGACGGGATGTACGACTCAGAGCGAGGAACACAGGACGTCCCAGAGAGGGGGATTTTAGTATTTAAAATGCTCAAGCAGAAGCTGTGAAACTCCCTGTGTCAGAAGGTCACAGAAGGCGGTGACCCCTCCCCGCAGGGCCTCCCTGCCCATGTGGTGGGGTGTGGGCTAGATGGGTGCTCAGCAGATTTTCAAACAACCTATGGGTGAAGTCTAAACTCAGAAAAGTCGCTTCAATTTAGGGAAAAAGCAAGTGTTCCACACCAGATGTGCAGCATGAGCCGCTGGCCACGGCAGGGGCTGTACCTGGATGTGGGCCATCTCGCCCTGCAGCCGGACCCGGGCCTCCTGGGCCAGAGCAAGCTGCTGCTGGTACCACTGCCGGACACTCTGCAGGGACGCAATCTCGGCCTGGGACGCCTTCAGCTTGCTGGTCAGCGTAGTGCGCTCCAGCTGCACCTGCTGCAGTTGGCTCTGCAAGGCTGTCATCTGCTGCCGCAGGTCATGCACTGAAACAAGCAGGCAGAGACGCTCAGGGGAGCCCGGCCGCGCCAAAGGTCCCGTCAAGCCGGCTCCGCAGACAGCGGCGCATGCTGGGTCCCCTCCTCCTCGGCACGACGCCTTATATGCAACCTCAAGCGCCGAGCCACAGGTCCCGGGCATCCCGGTTAGGGTCTGGTCACTGCTCATCAACTGATCAACACACAGCCTTGTTTTACGTGTGCTTCTGCTGAAAGACACCTTGCTTCACTTTCTTTTGATTCATTAACGCTGAACTGACAGTCGACAGCGCTGTACCTCGTGCCTGTGCAAAGCTTGTCTATCACCCATGCTTTCTCCACAAAGCACATCATGGCCTTCCTGCACTTAGGAACACCACACAGTGTTTGGGGTTAATCGTAAAGAGCAAAACCACCCCAAAAAGCACAAAAATGCAAAAAACGTGGCACTAAATCGACCATTAAAGGACACTTGTGGTACAAGAGCTGAACCGAGAAGGCTGAGCCTTTTTGCACATCAGGTGACCGCAACCCTTCTCTGCTCTGCACCTATCTGCAAATGACCAGAAAGAGCTGTGAGTGCTGGTGGGGGTACAAATACATTTAGTGAATCGGAGAATTCACAATTAGCAAATCTACAAACAATGAGATCGACTGTGTGTCCACAACGTTGCCATGGGAGCTTTCTGACTCAAGACTTCGGCATGATGACGTCTGTGAGTCATCAACAAGCTCAGGAATGGTATACACACTAAACCCTGCTGGTCTGCTGATATCGTCAACACTGTTGAGGGCAGGGCAGGAAGGGGAGCAGACAGGAAATCACAGCAGAAACCCAAATCATAGTACAAACAAAACCAGTCAATTATTTAAAAAATAAATTACACCAAGTATTTAAGAAAACACTTATGATTCTAACGATAGTTTCCAAAAATTTAGAACAAAAAAACACGATAGGATCCATGACCCCTGATGTGAAATCCTTGGGGATAGATGTGCCTCAGAGTTCAGAGCAGTGGGGCTTTAGGATGGCAACAGGAGCATCTCCCCCGCATCCCCATATCCCCCAGACAGCAGACACACCGACAGCAAGGCGTGGGGAGGCTGGCACTGCGCTGGGTGCGGGTCAGTCTGCTGCCTGCCGAGCTCTGGTCTGGCCACGCCTTGCAACCCAGAGCAATACTGAACTTCTTGGATTTTATAATTTTCTTAAGGGATTGGGTACCATAAAATGCTCAGAGACTAAAGTCAGTTGGCTGTTTTATTTCTCAGCTGGTGCTTTCCCCCCCCAGGATCCGGATAAAGTTTTTGCCACAGCGGTTTGTCACTTTTCCTTTATTTCATCAGATCTGAAACCTCGTCTCACAAGTCTTACGGCCAAGACTCCACGTCGGCAGACACCGTGGTCCTTCACAGAAGCCCCGCCGCACCCCGCTCACATCGCTCAGACGCCCAGACCTTGGGGACAAGAACGTCATCTCTGCAGCCTGCACTGGAAGACCAGGGTCTGGGCTGACACGGCCTGGGCTCTGAGCGCCATTCTCCCACCCCCTCTCCCCCTCCTCCTGTCAGCACAGTGAGATGTCGTGAGCCCACAGACCACACTTCTTGGCGCCGACCGTGTGTGGAGCGTGGGCTCTGGGAATGGAGTACGCGCCCCCAGGATGAGCAGAAAGCACGAGGGAAAGACACACAGGTCCGCCGTGCCTGGCCCACCAGCAATGTTCCCTGACTCCACTGTTCCATCTGTCTATCGTTCCAGAGGGGGTTCCCACGGGGATCCAGCTAGACCCAAAACCTGAAATTATGGAAGGGAAAATAAAGATCTACTACTCAAGTGATGCTTTTAAATATTTTAAATGGCGCCTGCAATTCTGGAATAAGCAGGCAGATCTAGCCCCCAAACACCAATGGACTGAGAAGGCAGAAGAGTGGAAACGATTACTTCTGACAGTCAGGGGTCCACAGTCCATTTCTAAGACCTAAGCCGCCCCCCTGATGCGCATGCAAAAACGTGCAGAATTCCTCAAGCTGAACCAAAAACAACACTACTTTAGGCAAGTGGACACTTCATGTATAAATCAGAAGGGAGGATAACCCCCAGCACACTGATGTGACAAAGGTCAGTCCTCAGAGCAGACGAGACAACCCCTACCAGGGGCACAGCCCCTGGGAGCCTGCGCGTGACTAAGGGACAGACATGCAGACGCGGGATGCTCACCTGTGTTGTCCTTGCTGAGGATGCTCCTCTGCATCTCCTCCACTTTGGCCATGAGTCTCTGGTACTGCCCCTCTGCCAACCGCAGGTCACTGTTGGAGGAGGCCAGGCTAGCATTCTTGGCTTCCAGCATGTTCTGCAGAGCGCTCATTGCCTGCTCGAGGTCCCAGCAAGACTGCTTTAAGGTGTCCACCTCCGAACTGAGCGAGTCCTGCCTCTGCTGGCTGCTGTGGCTGTGCTCCAGCTGTGCCCGCAGCTTCGTGTGCAGGGCGGCCAGCTGCGCTTGCAGCTCGGCCTTTTCTTTAAGTGCCTGGAAAGACCCACACACAGCCACGCTGACATTCAGGAAAATAAGTCGCTTCCACCCTGCGTATTAAGAGGGCTGCCAAAACACAGCCAAAGAGACAGAGAAACATGTCCAACAGGTGAACTTTACAGGAAAGCACCATGTTTTCCAAAACATTCAGTCACCTCTAGCATTACAGTTATCCAAAAAGAAGGGGTTTCTCCAAACAGGCGCAAGAGGTAGGAGGGGTGAATACAGAGTCTGCCTGTTTTCCACACGGTGGCACCTGGGCAGGACAGCACGTGGGAAAAGCTCTGCAAGCACCCACTCACCCACAAGGACGCTGGAAAACATATTTGTCCAAAAAACAAAAAAGCGCACAAGCATGCACAAACACACAGTGTAAGAATACCCGGAGTGCTGAGGGATCTCTAAAAGATGAAGAGCAGCCAGATTCAGATCTGGGGAAAACAAAATCCACAGAACACGTCTGTGGGGAAAGGGTGCCATTACATAGGAGAGGCTCGGAGGGGCTGCGGCCAGGGCTGCCGGGCACGGAGCAGCCTGAGGCACAGTCTGTGCTACGTGGCAGGGCCGCGGGGACCACTGTCCGCGGCACCCAGCAGGGAGAGGAGAGGTGGGGCCTCGAGAAGCCCTAGGCCCCAGGGGCAGCTGAGAACAGACACTGAGCAAAGGGCACGACCCCTACCCACCCATCAGCACCTCCCACCCACCCTGAAGTCAGCCTATCAGGGTGTGTATAGCAATTTCAAAATGCAAAGAAGAGCAGACAGCTGCACGTCAACACGCAATAGCAGAAGACCAATGTCATGAAGACAAACAATAAATTCAACAAACGGAAGAATACCCAAAAAAAGTGAGTTAACTGAGCAAACGCAGTAAGATTTTGTAATAAGTATAATCAGCATATTCACAGAAATACCGAAAAGTTTTGCACCCGTAACAATCCACAAAGATCTGGCTTGGACACAGCTGAAGAGCAAATCAAATCCCAGGAGGATAAGGAGGTAAAGTAAAAGCCAGCTAAGGTGCTTCGATTGTTCAGGGCGTCAAACTCAGGGGAGGTGGACACGTACTTGCTGAGGTCACGTTCTACAGGAGGACAAAGTGAAAATCGTGTGCAACTAAAATTAACCCCGACACCTTGGTAATCACCTCTTCAGTTTAGAGTTTTATGTACAGAGTCTGTGTCCCAGGACCGTGTGAACCAAAGAGTCATCAGACGTGAGAAGCACATTCAGCAGAGTAAGCACTCTCGTGTGCACGGCTCCCCCGCCCGCACAGCGCAGGCTCCTGAGGGGAAGGGAGAGCCCCCTGCCTCGACCTCACACCCCCCAGTGCTGTGTGCTCTCCCCCGTCTCCGTGCCAAGCGCAGAGGACCAAAGGCAGCTGAACTGAGTTACTCTAATTGTTGATCGGAAAGCTGAAAATTAAGGGATGGAAAATGATTCTTTAGGCATATGCTAACCAGACAAAGCAAAATTCGTATCAGAAAAAGTAAAGTAGTACTAACGGGCAAAGATGACAATTTCACCAGGCCAGAAAAAGGTGAAATCCACCCCAAAGATTTAATTGTCATGGACTGTTAGGTCTCTGACAGCAGAGCTAGGAAGCCCCCCAGGCAGATCCTGATGGAGATACAAGGAGAAACCACACGGAGCGGAAAACCAGCACACCTCTTTCTGTGGCTGACAAATCAAGCACAAAAACGTACAGCTACAGAAGACGAGGCTGCTGCACTGCTGCTAAAGCTTATTCCTAAAGACACATGTAAAACTGTATGCACGAACAGGAGCTGCACATTCTTCTCAAAGACATGGCACATTGATACATCCATCAAATCTCCATTACCTGACTAGCCTCTAATGATAAAGCTTCCAGCTGTCCTTCGAGTCTCATTTTTTCTTTAAGAACCTGCAACATTTCATCATGAGTTTCAGCAACAGAGCTTTCCATGGACACGCTGGAGGATAAAGGCACAAAGGATCAGGCGGTGGGAAGATGACCGATCATTGTCTTTCCTTTACACCATCCATACTCTCCAAATTCCACACCCCTCTGCTCCTCTCCCCCAATTTAAAAAAAATTAGTAAGTAAAAAAGATTTAGGGGCTTCCCTGGTGGCGCAGTGGTTGAGAGTCTGCCTGTCGATGCAGGGGACACGGGTTCGTGCCCCGGTCCGGGAAGATCCCACATGCCACAGAGCGGCTGGGCCCGTGGGCCATGGCCGCTGAGCCTGTGCGTCCGGAGCCTGTGCTCCGCAACGGGGGAGGCCACAGCAGTGAGAGGCCCGCGTACCACAAAAAAAAAAAAAAAAAAAAAAAGATTTAGGTAGCGAGCCAAAGCTCTTAGGAATGCTACCGATACACTCTCGCCCACAGCACGGCCTTTTCAGCCACCACATGGCCAGAACGTCCTCATGGAGACATGAGCCCCCATCACATCTGTGCAGTTTTAGAGACAGGTCTACACAGATCCTGGAAGGCAGGATATCTTAACACTGCAGGTGATTACTCATTCGAGCCAATTCCACTTCTTACAAAGAGACAGAATGCATATAAATGAAGCATTAAAGACCAAGGGGGGACTCGGAGAGGAAGGCAGTGCCTCGCAGGCCCGGCTTCACCCACCTGCTGCAGATGCTGTCGGCCCGGCTCCGCGTCTCCCCGTTGACCTTCTGCCTCTGCTCTTGGCGCTCGGCGGCTGCGGCCTGGAGGACATCCGAGATGGAGGGGAGCTGGCCCAGGGCGCTGGCGGCGATCTCCTGGCTGCTGACCCCACAGGGGGCCTGGCGCACGCCCCCCGTGTTCACTGGAAGGCCGGCCGTCCCTCGGGCGGAGACGCTGCTATAGGAGGAGCTGTCACTCTCGGTCCCGTCAGCCTCGGACACATTGTCCCCCGTCAGGGACGCATCCTCCAGGCGGTCGTCGGCCTCGGGACACAAGCTGAGCTCAGACACCACTGACGTCCCACTGCCTCGGTTCTGCTCCAGGGAGGCCCTGGCAGAGTCCGGAGCTGGAACATTTCCACCAGAATTCCGAGCGTCTGAATCTTCAGTTCTGTAATCAGCCAGAGACCGAATTTTGCTTGATTTGAAACTTTTTTTCTCCTTAGGATGTGCCAGGAGCCCTAAGCTGCCCACCTTCGGCCCCCGAGGGACGCTGGTGCGCAGGAAGGAATATTCTTTGGTCATAGCCACGGCACTGGCCCTCGGTAAGGTTTCTGGGTTCAACATGAGTTCAGGATCAAGTGTGCTAAAAAGTCTCGTTTTAGTTACAGGTTGACTTGACTGAGAAGGAAAAGAAAGTACAAAAATTATGTTTAAAATTGACAAGCAGCATTCAGAAATTGCCATCCAGAAAGGCCACGCCGATTACTCAACGAGGGCTCCCTGACACGCAGCCGCGGCACGGGCCTCCCGTGCTCTGTGACTTGCTGCCTCCACGGGGCCTCGGGTGAGAGCCAAGCACATGCCTGACTCTGACCCGACGGCATTTCCAAACACCCGCCAGAGCACGTCCTTCCTCCTCACACCTGCTTCACACAATATTCCTGGCTATTCTCCCATGATAATTCTTTTACATAAGCCTTGAAATTTTTCTTCAAGTTAAGAAAAAAGTCCTGTTGAATTAGAACTACCTTAAATTTATAATTACTGAGGGGATAATGAGCCACTTCCCCCCATTTATTTATATCTGTTGCCTGACCTTCGACAGAGGAAGTTATGTAGTGTTTATCTAGAGTCTAAACCATTTTTGTTGTCATTTAAATTTAATACTTAGATATTTTGTTATTTTGTTGATATTATAAATATTATCTTTTCCCACTAATTTCATAACTGGTGATACTAGGACAACTTGATTTTTCATATTTGTATTTGAAACTGACAATTTCTAAACCCCAATTATTTTAATAATTTTATATTTTTATAAATTTATAATGACAGCAATTTTTCAGTTGATTCTCCAGCATTTTTCCAAGGTGTTACCAACACCTGCAAATAACATTTCTCCTATTTTTTCAATATTTATATCTCTTGCTTCTTTTTCTCATATCATCATGTTAGCCAGAACTTCCCAAGTGGCCTTGAATGAGGCTGGAGATGAGGGGAGACACCATTCCTTGGCGCTGAATCAACATGACTTTCTCTTACGATTAATATTCTATGTTACTCTACAAAGTTAGTGCAATCCCAAAGTGGCAAGGGACAAGGTGGGCGAGGAGCATCTCAAAACGATGCTGGGATACAAGAGGAAGGATAAATGAGCCAGAGCAGCAAGGAAGAGTTAGGGGCATGGTGCGTTGGACATGCCGGGCCTCCCAGATGGTAACACACACTATAAAGCTGCCATAATTAGATCCACTGAGAATGAGAAAAGAGTAGGTGGGCTGATGACACAGAACACAGCCCAGGAACTGGTCCAAGCATAGGTGGGGTCTATAGATATTTAAGAAGCACCACAATAAGGTAGCATTCCAACCAGTGGGGAAAAGACAGACTACAAAATAAGCAATTTGAGATAACTGGCCAGCTGTCCACAAAGAGGCTCACTCCCACCTCTCGCCTCCATCCAAAACATTGCAAGTGGATTAGATTTACACAGAAAAAAACACAACTTTTTAATACTTTTTATACTATCTCTTACTTTTAGCATAAGAAGAAAAGAGGTGAATTTACTTATATCCTTCAAACGGGGAGATCCTCTCAAATATGACATGAACCCCAAAAGAAGTAACAGCAAAAACTGAAAGTTCTGACTGTAAACATTCAAATCTGATGTGCAGGGAATTCCCTGACGGTCCAGTGGTTAAAACTGCACTTCCGGGACTTCCCTGGGGGTCCAGTGGTTAAGACTCCGCACTCCCAATGCAGGGAGACTGGGTTCAATCCCTGGTCAGGGAACTAGGTCCTGCATGCTGCAACTCAGAGCCCACATGCCACAACTAAAGAGCCTGCGTTTGGCAACTAAAGATCCCGCATGCCACAACGAAGAGCCTGCACTCAGCAATGAAGACCCCATGTGCCGCAACTAAGACCTGGCACAGCCAAATAAATAAATATATTTTTAATTGAATTAAAAAAAAAAAAAGACTGTGCTTCCACTGCAGTGGGCACGGGTTCGATCCCTGGTCAGGGAACTAAGATCCTGCAAGCTGCGCGACACAGCCAAAAACAAACAAAGAAAAAAACTGATGTGCAGCAAAAAGTATGCCAAAAGAAGTCACGGCGAACTAAGAAAAAATTGTTTGCAAAAATACTAGAAGGGGATAACTTCCTCATATACAGTACCAACATAACAAAAAGACAACCAACAGAAGAACAGACAAAGACCGACAAAGACACCCAAACAGCCAACACGCAAAGAGGCGCTGACTGTTAGGAAGTACTGGGTTTTTTCACTTATCAGAGGACAAACATTCAATTTTCATTATTTCTAATGCTACCAAGGATCTTACAGACTGCTAACCGGAATGTAAACCAGTCCATCCTACGTGGAGGGCAATATATATCAACTAACATAAAGCCTTTTACCCAATAATTTGACAGTTAAGGATTTACCCACAAAAGTATACCAAGACACAAAACATTCCCTGCAACACTGTTTGCAATTTCAAAAAATTAGAAACCACCTAAAGTCAATCACTGTGGGTTGGTTAATGCAATGCTGGTACATACACATGGTCACGAAGGATGAGGAGGGCCTCCACTGTGTTGATGGAGAAGGAGCTAAGGACAGGGGAGTGAGAAAGGTTGTGTGAAGAGCAGTGCAGAGAGGGGGCTCCCCCGCATAAAAATTATCACCACCTCTATGTGAAGGCACATGCGTGGAGATGCTCTCAAACAGGGGAGGACTTTCATCCATCAATGTCTACCATTTAAACATGAGGTTTGAACTACATTCCTAAATAAGTAACTTTCTACTCCTAGTTTGTTTTTGCTTGCCTGTTTTGCATTTTTTGAATCGAGAATTCTGAGTTTTATCAAATACCTTTTCAGCTACTGAGATGGTCATTAAGTCTTGCCACATGGAACGACCATTATGATGAGTTCTATCAACAGATTCTCCCATTTTGAACTAACCTGTACTCTTAAAGAAAACCTCACTCGGTTTATGCTACTCCATGAACCGACAGGCCATGCTGATGGGTCACAAGCACAGCAGTGGGGAGCACAGCTCTGTGCTCAGATAGGCAGGTTCAAATCCCAGCTCAGCCGGGGGCACTGGCAGTCACTTCAGCTCTGAGCTCCCCTGGGTCACGGGGAGGGCCCACCCAGATGCCGATCTGCATGAGGACGGCCCCTGCCAGGCTGCACTCTCCTCAGCCAGCCCTGCCCCAGGGTCTCCAGAGCAGGGGACAGGTGGGGGCCAAAGTAGCCGGCATCTTGCTGCCTGCCTTCCTTAGTGCGGCGTGGGGCGGGGAAGGCGGGGTGACCAAGCAAGTGGGCCTGTCAGGTTGCTCAGACCAGTGTGTGATGAGCCCAGCAGCTGGACAGAAGTTATCTTACTGAGGCTAAGGTTTTATACACATATATGCATACATATAATTTTTAAAGATGGGAAATGATGTGAAACTTCACACTGAACTCCTGACACATTAACTGCCTAACGTTGGATGACCCAGGCAGAGCTTGGACTTGTGGTGCAAACCCCTAGGAGGCAAGCTGTGGAAAAGCTCGGCACACAGACACTGTCTGGTCTGTATCTTGGCTCTGCTACTTTACCGCAAGTTCCTTACCTGTCCGAGCCTCACTATAAAGTCCGTGGGGAATTTAACACAGTGCCTAGCACACGTAATTACTATTGACTATTGACTATCATTGTAATGTTTTCTGGCAGGCCATCTGGACAGATCCCTAGAAGTCCCTGACCGGGTGGGAGCCTCTGTCAGTTCAGAGCCTGGTGCTGTCCCTTCCAGTCCATTTACATTGGCTTCAGAGCCCTGACGCTCGAAAAGCCAAGGTTCTCTCTTGGGAAAACAAATGGCCAACCTTGATGAGGACCTGTCACTACTAAATCAATCCCCAAAAGCGTTTTTTAAGTTTGTTTAGTTTTAAATTCCTTTAATTTGACATTTTTCAAGTCCACAGAAAAATTGGATGAAGAGTGAAATGAACCTTCATACCCCCCTTTCTTAGAGTCACTCGATGTGATTAAAAAGGCTGCTTTCATTGGTATCCTAACGAGAGTTTCATACCTGAACAAAACTGATTTTAGCAAAGCATATGGACATACTTACTATATGTGTGGGACGTGGCACATATTCTAACACTGTACAGCAAAGTTCAGTAGAAACTGTGCCACTTATACAGTAAACAAGCCAAACCCAGGACTGGCCGCTCAAGCACAGACAGCAGTTCTGCCCAAGTATTTGTTGGGCAGCCCAACAAAAAGGCAGCCTTAGAGGGAAGAAGGACCAGATGGGGTGGGAACCAAAGGGTGGGAACTACATGACAAAAATGATCCTTGCAGAGAAGCACAGAATCCCGCCCCCCCAAAGAGAGAAATAAACAGCAGATCCTGGAATTATGTCTGACCAATTGCTGTTTTTCACACGTGAGGTTTTCCACTAGCTCATCCGAGAGAAGGAGACTCACTCTTTCCTGCTGGCGCTTCGCCCTGTACTGTCTGAGCTGCTCTTCCAGCTGCTTCCGAGCCTGCAGTCGGACCTGCTGTTCCTTCTCCAGGGGCACTGGAGCCTCTGTTGAGCCTGAGGTGGGGAAATGGCCATTTAGAAACTCACAATGCACCAGGGCACAGAGGACCAATCAGAACGGCAGCCTGGCTGTTTTGTGTTTTATTACCGATATGATTTAGCTTTGAACGACACACGGCTGTCTAGTTTGAAAGAAGTGTTTGCAGATGGAGAGAAAACTGCGAGCCTTGGACACTGACCACAGAGAGGACCCACCTGGTGGCAGACACACTGGCCAAGCACAGGGGCCGTGCTCGTGCCACGAGTGTATCGCCCCCTATGGGCACCCGGCTGGTAAAACAGGACACGGGCGGGGCTTCCCTGGTGGTGCAGTGGTTGAGAATCTGCCTGCTAATGCAGGGAACAAGGGTTCGAGCCCTGGTCTGGGAGGATCCCACATGCCACGGAGCAGCTAGGCCCGTGAGCCACAACTACTGAGCCTGTGCGTCTGGAGCCTGTGCTCCGCAACAAGAGAGGCCGCGATAGTGAGAGGCCCGTGCAACGCGATGAAGAGTGGCCCCCGCTTGCCACAGCTAGAGGAAGCCCTCGCACAGAAACGAAGACCCAACACAGCAAAAATAAATAAAATTAATATATATTTAGCCTGAAATAAAAAAATAAAACAGGACACGGGCAACCTGTGCCTTTAGTAACAAAAGAACTGAACTTGAAATTGGTGCCAGTGTGAGTGTTCTGAGGTTCTCACCAAGCTCCAAGTCCGCTCCCTGACGGTACAGAGGAACGTGAGAAGCAACCCTGACGGGACGACAGCCGCTGAACTCGCCTTCTTCATGCAGTTATGTCTGGGCCCCTCACCTCAGTTTCCTGCCTGAGGCGACTCCAGTCCAGGGTCTCTGCTCAAGGACAGGAGGGGAACTACTCTGACAACTTTCTGGCTAATAGCAAAATTTTAAATATCTAAAATCCAAACCTTTCACTTCGGGTAAGAAAAGGGCCGAACAGCGAGTGAAAGGGAGGAGAGCCCCAGGTCTCCCCAGGGGGGTCAGACAGCAGGCTGACGGGAGCAGAGAAACGCCGTAACTGAGCCCCTTTATGGGCGGAAGCATCTTCAGCTGTGGATTCTAGGAGGTAAGTAGCTGCCGCCGAATTTCACTAGGGGTTCAGCAGTGTGTCACTAACCGTGCACTCATCACTCAAGAGGTCTCTCATGCTGTTCACAACGCTGAGTGGTCCAGACAGCAGAGGCCTGGGGACCGAAATCAGCAAGCGCAGCACCAGAGACATGGCCTCGGGGCTGGGCTGGGGGCAGGTGAGCCGGGTGGGTACCTCGGGCCAGAGCTAACATACTCCTCAGGTCAGGACCCAGGATTTCACACAACATCTTGGCTGACATGCTAACAGTTAGTTTACAGAGATGTTTAAAGTACGCTGTGGCCCTAACAAAATAATGCCTGTGAAGAACCCTCTAGTAACCAGGGAAGTGGGAGCTGCAAGTGAAACTATCAAGGCAGCATCACAGCACACCCATCAGACTGGTAGACTCAGAGGAAACAGCCTCTGTGTCCCCTCACAGGGCGTCAGCGCCCTGGCAACGTGACCACACATGATGGAGGTAAACACAGCTGTTGCTTCTGACCATGAATTCTGCTTCTAGGGTGGAGCCCATAGAAACGAAAGCACCAATGCTGCAAACATGCATGGGGAGATGCTCACTGCAGTACTGGTCACGTGGCTCTTACCGGCCACACGCGGGGCTCCTACCAGCCTTAAGAGAATAGATACGGAGTTGCATCAGCTGATCAGCTGATGTGGGGCAATATCCACGTGATAAAGCTAGGTGAGGAAAGCACACAATAATGTGAGGGACATTAACCCCATTTTAAAAAACAATGACCCCCCAAACCTTGCTGTTTCCAGATGCCTGTAAAGGACTATGTGAGAATGTGGCTGACCTGGACGGGAGGGGAGGGGAAGAGGTACTAAAGGGAGGATGAGGCTTAAAAACAGCACGTGTGAAATGATCCCATTAAGTAAAATCACACAAGCCTGTGTATGAAAACCTACATGTTAGAAAAAGGCCTGGAGGTTTCTAGGGCTCAGAGGCTGCCAGTTTGCAACTTGTTCACCCATGAATCCCCAGAGATTGCACAAAATGAACACTGATTAAAGTAACTCATAAAAGAAAGCCTTCAAAGTGTAACTGTCGGGCTTCCCTGGTGGCGCAGTGGTTGACAGTCCGCCTGCCAATGCAGGGGACACAGGTTCGTGCCCCGGTCCGGGAAGATCCCACATGCCGTGGCTGCGGAGCGGCTGGGCCCGTGAGCCATGGCCACTGAGCCTGTGCTGCACAACGGGAGAGGCCACAGCAGTGAGAGGCCCGCGTACCGCAAAAAAAAAAAAAAGTGTAACTGTCAAGATCAAAACCCCACTGGCTGCTTGCTCACCACCCAGGGTGACAAAAGACATGCATGCACAGGCCCTTTAAACTTGGGCCTCAAGCCCAAGTGACCATCAGGCCATGATGAAGTGTATCTTGTCTCTGAAATGGAGCTAACTGCTAAATGTACGACCCACCACAGTGATAAAACAGCAAATGGAAGGGGGGTGCAGGGCCTGTGCCTCTGAAGGATGGCGGGTGACAAGGGCCCAGGGGTGGGGGGAGGGGGAGAGCCCCGTGGGAAGATGCTTACACAGTTGCGTTTCTTGCATAGGAAGACTGAGTCTGAGGGACTGCAAAGCTTCTTTTCTAACACTGCCCTCAGCACTAGTCCCCTGAGACTTCCTTAGGTTGTCATGGAAATCAGCCACACCTGGAGAGGCTTCAGGACCCACTGACAGCGGAGGGTCTGGGAACTGTGGCGCCGGCCCATTCGGACAGGTGTCCCCTTGGCTTCCTCCTTCATCTGAAGCTCTGTCTACCTCGACACCGGCACCTGGAAAAGAGGGTGTGCTGGGCCATCATGGTTTTAACAACTCAAGCAGGACAAGAGGGGATCTAGATACGTGAGCAATCTCCACATGCCATGGATCTGTTTACTCTGAGAGGACAGCAGGATCGTCCCCTCCTGTGGGCGGTGAGGTGGGACAAGTCACTCGACCTCACAGAGCTTGACACGCTCACCTGCAGGACGCCCTCCTCACCCTCTGCGCTACGGCTATGGAATTTAAGTAGTAATGTTTCCTCTTCATGTAAACAAGACCAACAAGAAATCTCACGAAAGTCTGTTTTTTAAAAAATAGCAAAAAAACCCTACACATGCTTAAAACATAGTTGACGATGTTTCTACCACGCGTTGCTAACAGCAGTGCTAACCCGTGTCACAGCCTCACGTTTTCAACGGGCTGATTCCAAACGAGAAATCAAAGGCAGAGTCAGAATAGCTGCTGACAATGATTATGGCAAAGCTGAGCACAGAACCCAGAGTCCGTGCTCATGGCTGACAAACACCTGACGGATACAAAGCCAAGTTGACCAGTGGTGACTACACACGGCTACCAAGCTCACTCTCCTCCACTAACACTGTTACGAGTAGACTTGTTTATGCTCTAACTGAAACCTATTTCTGTGCCAAAAGGAAACTAGAAAGAAAGCACTCTCCCCATGACAGACCGGCCAGTTGGCAGACAAAGAGCCAGGGAGACGTGTGGTGGGGCTTCCAGGCAGGTGCCAGGGCCCCAGCACTGCAATGCCCCGGCCTCACACAGGGTCAGCATCACTTGGCTCTCATGACGTACCCAGTATGCATCCAGGAAGTTCCCTCTGTGCCCAAGCAAATTTAAAATGGGTTTCTGTCACTTGAAATGTGACTCCCAACTAACATAGCTACTTACTGTCATGTCTCTCTGAAAGGAAAACCAGAATATAAACGGGGCACCCCAGACACAAAGCAGAGCGGGGAGACCCACCACCACCCTGACACAACCATCTGTTGTTTTACACAAACAGCCCTTCAGTCTCCTGCTGGGGTCGGGGTCGGGGTCGGGGTCGGGGGAGGAATCCTGCATCTCAGATCCAAGTTAATCGGGTCAGTTCTGCTTTCTGACAGGCTTACTTACGGATCTAGGAGAGTCTCTAAACCTTCCTGTTTACATAACAAAGTCATTTTTTGAGCATCATATTGCACTTTAAAAGAAACCTAAAAGAAGGCCCAATAAATAGTAAGACTTGATTGTTTCCAAACACAAGCCTAATTATGGATAAACAAACAACGATGACGACACACACACGGCCAGCACCATTTCCCGGGTGCTTCCCAGGTGCTTGCATTTCACGTGGGCCCTCACGACCATCCCGAGATGCAGGTACCATTCATCTTTCCGTTTTCTCAAGAGGAGAGTGAGACTGAGATAAATCAAGGATCTTGCTTGAGGGCTCCTTGCTGTTAGTGGCAGACCTAGGAGCCGTCCCACTGTAGAGCTCTTGGTCTCGGGCCGAGCCACACTGGCCTCACCTGGCGTTTAAGGAGCAGTAACCAGCAAAGCCATTTCAGGTGCTTGAGCACTGTTTTACAAGAACAGGAATGCACTTTCTGCTAGTAAATCAGTAAATACACACGGTAACGATTTTCAAGCACACACCGACCAGGAAGGGGCATGGAATGGAGTGGGTAATGCACCCTGTACTTCCGATGCACAAATAACACATTAGATAACATGCAAATGTGATCCAATAATCCTCAGATCACTAGTGGACCATTTCTGGATCCCAGTTAGTAAAATTCTGGCAACCAACCAAAAAGGTAGAATGTTAGGCAGGGCACAATGATGTGTCAGTGAAGACCTACAGAAGCCTTAACGGTAACCATGCTGCTCTGTCCTGCTGGAGCAGAAAGCTCCACAAAGTTCCCGTTCTATTTAACATGCGTGGTGCTTGATTCAAGGTTGGCATCAACTAAAAAACAAAACAAAACAAAACCCTCATCTGATTACTAAAAACACACTTTGAATGAATTAAAAAGTTCATTACAGTCTTAGACACCACAGGCTTCCTCCAAAATGCACGCTGACCCACATTCTCCTGTTTGAAGGCAGAAAGTCAGCAGCACACAGAGTAACTGGTGACTTACACTGGGCTTCATCCCACTGGTCCAGTGATGTCAGGGAGCCAGTGGGCTCTGGGGGGGCCTCGGGGCGAGCTGAGATCCCACTGCCGGGTCTGTCCTCCAGCAGGCCTTCCTGTACGGCCACTGCACCGTCCATGGCTAGGGTGACACGGGCTGGGCTGACAGTCGGGGGCTGCAAGTGAACTGCGAGCGAGCTTGGTTTCTGCCATCAGCAACAGCCGAGAGCTCCTGGGATGGGCCGCACCAGGGCTGCCATTTTCGGAAGATTTAAAGTCTCACAAATGGCCTGAAATCAAACCAAGTAATATCATGATACCTGACAGGAGAAAAAAGAGAAAAAAGGTATTATGAAACTTCGTTTGCCAGACTTGAAGTAACAATTCCAAGACTAACATTTGGTTCCCAATTTGCATCTGTATAATAAACAAATATAGATTTATTCATTCAACAAATAATCCTTGAGCACCTACAACATCCTAGGCTTTGAGGATAAAATGCTGAACCAGCCCCACCTGGGCCCATCCCTACAGGGTGCCTGCACTGGCGCTGGCTAAAGACCGTCCCGCCAGGGTGAGAAGCTCCACAGTCGGCGCTAGAATCGGCAGAGGTGGCCACGGAGCTGGGGGTGGGCCTTGGGTGACTGACGAGCTGAGTCTGTATTTATTTAAATTTAACTAATTTGTGTGTAAATAGCCTCACGTGGCCAGTGGCTTCTGTACTGGACGCACAGGCCCAAGAGCTCCCAGGGATCAAAGGGCAAGCCCCTGCCCCAGGAGACCTGGCATGTCAGTGCCCAGGCCACAGCTCAGATCCAGAGGGCAACATGGAAGACGCGATGGCGTGGGACATGGTAAACTGGACACTGTTGGAGGAAAGCACAGGGGGCGAGGACAGAGGGAAGTAGCCGTCCCGGGATGGGGGCAGAGACAGCATGTCACAGCAGGTAACCAACGCATCCTTCATTTCTCGCAGGATCTGCTATCTTTCAGCCCATCCTGCCAGGCTGAGTTTAAGGTGGCAAAACTTTGCCCGAAGTCTGGCAACTGCTTATCACATTTGAAGTGTAATGAGGATACTATCGCGGGTTTCAGGACAAAAATTTACATGACTTTCCTCCCCAGCTTACAAATCCCATATAGACATTTCTGAAGAGCCTAAGCAGGAGCTGACTCTCACTGGACAGGCAGGTGCGCCTGCTTCTCCACAGTCCTCTGTCACCCTGTCACCCACAAACACATAGCCTGGGGCTGGCACAACCTGGTCTACCCCGTGGTGAGGCTCAGCGACGGGAACCCAGTGGTGTTTGGCCCACAGCTCCAATCATCCACACATTCCCCTCTGCAACCTGGCGCCCGACAGGCCAGCGATACCATGGATCAATAACAGTGCTGTTACGAATATAAAAAGGCTATGGCCAATTTTTTTTTTTTGTGGCTACGCCTCTCGGCTTGCAGGATCTTAGTTCCTGGGCCCTCGGCAGTGAAGGCGCAGTCCTAACCGCTGGACAAGCAGGGGATTCCCTATGTCTACTATTAAGTGTAGAGCTAGTTCTAAGGGTTTGTACTTGAGAGGACCACGGATAGAAATGTGTGAAAACATGGGTAACTGTTGCCAATGCCCTTCTCTCCTTGACTCCAGGCAAATCTCCATGGACCCTTCCATGTCTACCATCAGGCACTGCTCTCAAGTCCCTCCTGGGCCTCAGGTAAAGCACGTGGCCCACTCGCTTCTGCCATCACGATACCCCCTGCAAGCATATCACACCGCAGTGTGTGTGTGCCCATCTCTTCCATCACGCTGTAAGATCCTGGATGCAGAAATCACGACTCCAAGTCTGCCCCTACCCCCTGGAACATCCCCTGCACAGAGCAGTGCTCAGCACAGGCTACTGACTTAAATCTCTGCCTCACCAAGTTCCACCCCTTAACAACCAAGCTAGTGGTTCCAAAACAAAACGATGACAGTATTTGCATCCTTGGTCATCCACAATGCCTTGTCAAATACAGAATAAGTCTGTTTCTACTAAACGCAGTTGGGAGCCGCAGTTCTAGTGAGGGCAAAGAACACCCTGGGAGGTATAAACTGGGAGAGTTGCACGTGAATGGTCACAGGCAGGTAAGCAGTGACAGTGACCAGGAAGAGCGCGACAGCCAGCGGGACTGGACTTACCTACGGAAGACGGAACATGCCAACCAAAGGAGGGAGGGCACAGGGGCAGCCAAGGAGCCACAGAGAATGCGCCACCGAGGCAAGCGGTGACCACACCTGACCCTGACACTGTGCGGGAAAGAGGAACACTGGCCTAGATGTTCACGTCCACTGAGGAAGGCAGGCCAAAGACAAATGAATCAGGCCGTCTGAGCCCAGTGCCAACGCACACTCCGCTCACTGGCTTCCCTTTATTTGGATTTCTTACTAAACAAGAAGCCTTCTGATTCCCAAGGAGCCCTACCCCCTCCAGAGATGGATGGTGCAGCCGCCGAGAGTTCGAGACCCTGTGACTGTGACTTGTTCTGGTAACTTATGAAGGTGGCTCCTGTTCACATGCAGCTCTTCCTGAAGCCAGACAAGAGATGGAATTCACAGACCACCAGAAGCAGCCTCTGGTGAAGGGACACTTCTCCCTGTCCATAATACCCTGACATTCTCCGTGTATCCTCAGCCTCCTGTGAATTTTACTTAGCATGATTCAGTTGTCCAGGGCCTCATTATCTCAGACGGCTGACAAAAACAGGTCAAGGAGGGTCAGACAGCTGGGAGCACATCACAAGGAAGCTGTTAGTAGTAACATGCACACTCCATTTTGTGATTAAAAAGCAGAGATCAGCCTAATCACAGTACTGTTTTTGACCATGTGCATTCTGCTATTTCCCAGAGGGAAGAGATGAGGCAAACCGTCACTTAGAACTTCGCAAAGTGCGTGTAACTCTAGGTCCATCACTGTCTGACATCAAGAGACTTCAGATCAAGAAACTACCATCTCAGGCACCTATGTGACTTCCAGCTTCCCCCAGACAGAAGATTACATGGATTTGGTATATGCACATTAACAGCTCCATCTACCCCATCTTCTTTAATTCCTATCGGCAATTAGAAACAACAGAGCATGGGAATTCCCTGGTGGTCCAGTGGTTAGGACTCTGGACCACCAGCACATGCACTGCCGATGGCATGGGTTCGACCCCTGGTGGGGGAACTAAGATCCTGCAAGCCACGTGGGGCAGCCAAAAAGAAAAGAAAAACAACAGCATGGCCGAAGTGAAAACCCGGAAAGCCTAATGTTACCATATAGCAGTGTAATGTAAAGGACAGACTCAGGTATCAGACATCTTGGCTGCAGGTCCTGACTCCCCGACCCTCACCTGTGAGATCATGGGCAGATTTCTTAACCACTCTTAGCCGGCGATCTCATCAGTAAGATGATGAGAAAAAGAATAAAAAATCTGTGCCAGGATTAACTGCACACGTCCCATGAGCTCAATAAATAGCAGCTATTATTATTAGTGTTATTTTCCCTTCAATTGCTGCTTGTCAAAATCAATAGGTAAAAGCCAACTGAATATATTCTCATTCAAGAAAGTATACTGGGCTTCCCTGGTGGCGCAGTGGTTGAGAGTCCACCTGCCAATGCAGGGAACACGGGTTTGTGCCCTGGTCCGGGAAGATCCCACATGCCTCGGAGCGGCTGGGCCCGTGAGCCGTGGCCGCTGAGCCTGCGCGTCCGGAGCCTGTGCTCTGCAACGGGAGAGGCCACAGCAGTGAGAGGCCCGCTTACCGCAAAAAAAAAAAAAAAAAAGAAAAGAAAAAAAAAAGTATGCTGCTTTGATAAAGAAGATATGGTACACACACACACACGCCAGAATATTACTCAGTCATAAAAAAAAGAACAAAATTTTGCCACTTGCGACAACATGGATAGACCTGGAAGGCATTATGCTTAGTGAAATAAGTCAGACAGAGGAAGATAAATACTGTATGTTATCACTATGGAATCTAAAAAGAAAGCAAATGAACAAATATAACAAAACAGAAACAGACTCACAGATACAGAGAACAAACTAGTGGTTACCAGAGAGGTGAAGGGAAGGGGGAGGGGCAAAGTAGGTGAAGGGGATTAAGAGGTACAAACTACTAGGTATAAAATAAATAAGTTACAAGGATGCAATGTACAGCACAAAGAATATAACCAATATTTTATAATAACTTTGTATGGAGTCTAATTTATAAAAACATCAGGGCCTTCCCTGGCAGTCCAGTAATTAAGACTCTTTGCTCCCACTGCAGGGGGCATGGGTTCGATCCCTGGTTGGGGAATTAGGATCCCGCATGCTGCACGGCATGGCCAAAAAAACAAAAAACAAAAAAACCCCCATCAAATTACTATGTTATACTCCTGAAACTAACATAATATTGTAAGTTTAGTTAAATTTAAAAATTATACTGCTGCTTAAGGCAACTGGCTAAAAAAAAAAAAGGTTACTTTTGAATCTGAGTAATGTCAGATGACTTTTATTTCCTTTTCTTGCCATTCAAGGTCCACTGGAACTGAAGGCTATCACTCCAATAAAAAGTTATATTTGCAATATTTAAGGGACAATTTAAAATGTAAAAAAAAGAAAAATCCACGAGTCACCTGTAAATGGCTTACAACGTCCCAGTGTTTTTCAATCACACTGACAATCAAATCTAAGCCTCTCACCACGAACTAGGACGCTGCATACCATCTGACCCCTCCCTACATTGCATCCTTGTTCCCTATCATTTTCTTCCTTTTTCATTACATACTTGCCATACTTCTCTACCTCAAAACACCAAAGGTACTCCTCCCTCAGGGTCATCACACTTGCTCTTCATTCTGCCCGAAACACTCTTATCCCACAGTTTTGCTTGGCTAGTTTCTTGTCACAGAGGCCTTGGCTCAAAAGTCACCTCCGCCGATGGGGTCTCCTACAGGCCCACCCCAAGCACCGCCCAATACTCTCTCAGCAATGACCTCATTTATCCTCCGCATCCCTCCGCGACAGCGTGAGCTCAGTGAGGGCAGGGACCCTGACACGACTTCGGCTCTGGATCCCAGCACCTACAATGAACAGTGCCGCTCACACGACCGACACTCAACAAACAGTTGCTGAATGAAGGCCGAGCTGTTCACCTGCATCACCTGCAGACTTGTGACTACGCCTGACCCCACTGCCTCTGAAAGGTATCACTGCACCAGTGAAACGCCTCTAAGCACCCAAAATCGAGATGGAATCGAGGTGGACTGAGAGGCTGAGAGCACATGGGCTCTTTAAACCAGGCTTCACACTAACCACCCGACACCATGTCACACATGTCATCTTGACAGAAGTTCTGCAAAAGAACAAGACCAACAGCAGTTGTGGGCACCTCTGAACAGATCACTCCCCGGTACGGGTAGACAGCGCTCCGGAAGGGCTCGAACGTATGTATATTTATGAAGCCAGTTCCCTAACAGCTACACAGGCCGGCTTCCAGGCCCGGAGGCTACCAACGGTGAGGAGCCGGACTAGCGCGGGGCGTTGTCGCTCTAGGCGGAGCCGCAGCCGGCCCTCCGCGTCCGCCCCGGTCCCGCCGCCCTTCGCCCGGCCCCCACTCCGACCGCGCCGCGGTTCCCTAGCTCCCCGCGCCCTCCCCGGCCGGAGCCCCTGCCCAGGAGCCACCCCGCGACCCTCACCCCGGCGCTGAGGAAGCCGCGGCAAACGCCCCGCCCGGCCGCTCAGGCGGAGACGTGGCCCCGCGCGAGGCGGAGCGCGGCGCGGCGACGGAGTCCGGCCCCCCGGAAACAGCCAGTGCGCGCAGCCTCCGTTCCGGAACAGATAAGGTCCTCTTCTGCTAGCCAGCAGCCGCCCTCGGGCCGGGACTGCTCCAGCTGCAGTGTCGAGATCGAGCTCACTCACAATTGGCCCAAGGCGGATTTGAAAACGTGAGTTTGCGGCTCTTTCCCTTGTCAGAAACGCAGCTCCCGGACTTGCCGGACCAACTCCAACAGGAAGCCGGGCAATTGAGCTTCCGGCGGAAGTGGCGTGCCTAAGCTCTGGTCCCCGCCCCCGCCCCGCCCCAGCTGTCAGTGTATGGGCGTCCTGGCCCCGCCCCTACCGTGTTGGGGGCGTGGCTAGTAAGCACCCGGGGCGGGGGCTGGGTCCGTGTGGCTCGGAGGTGGCCGCTGGCCCCTGGCCTTGGCCCCTGAGCACAAACTTCTACCGCGCTAGTCCTTGTTTTTCAGGTACAAATGCAAAAGTGACTCCTGCCTTGGAGCCGTAGCAATGTTTATTTATATATGTGTGTGTATATATATACGTATTTTTTTTCAATCTTTAGAAAGAAAATTGTTGGCATAGGGCATGAGGTTTAGATGAAGATATTTTTCTTTCTTTTTCGTCTACTGGTATCAAATTGTTCCAGCACTGTTTATTGAAAAGTCTATTCTTCCTCCATTAACTTGCTTTTGTACATTTGTCAAGTCAGTTGGCTGCTTGTTGGCTGTTTCTGGGTTCTCTGCACCGTTCCGTTGATCACCATGCCTATCCCTCTGCCAACAGCACAGTCTTCACCGCGGTAGCTTTACAGCAAGCCATAATACCGGGTTAGATGATTCCTCCCACTTTACTCTTTTTCAGACTGTTCTAACTATTCTGGGGTCCATGTCCTTCCAGATAAATTTTAGAATAAACTTGTCTGTGTCCACAAATATCCTTTGTTGGATTTTGATAGGAATTGCATTAAAACTATAAATTAATTTGGGGAAAATTGGCATCTTTACTATGTTGAGTCTTTCAATCCGTGAACATGGTATGTCTCTCCATTTATTAAGATCTTTGATTTCTTTCATCAGCATTTTGTAATTTTCAGCATACAGATCCTGTACATGTTCTGTTAAAGTTTATACCTAAGTATTTCATTTTCTTTGGAATGACTATAAATGATATTGTGTTTTAAATTTTGGTTTCCACATGTTCACTGTCAGTATATGGAAATGTGATGGACTTCTGTGTGTTGATCTTGTATCCTGAGACCTTGCTGAACTCATTTATTAGTTCTAGGAGATTTTTGGTTGTAAATTCCTTGGAATTTTCTACATAGCTTATCATGTCATCTGCAAATGCAAATTTTAACTCAAAATGATCATGGACTTAAGTGTAAAAATGTGTGAAACTATAAAACTTTTACAGAAAAAAAGATAGAAAATTTTCAGGACTGAGGGCTTGGTGAAGAGTTCTTAGACATGACACCAAAAGCACAATCCACAAAAGAAAGAAATCAATAAATTGGCCTTAATCAAAGTTAAACATTTTCGTTTTGAGAAAGACTCTATTAAGAGGATGAAAAGACAAGCCACAGACTGCAAGAAGATATTTACAAACTACATGAAGGACTGGTACCTAAAATATTTTAAGAACTCTCAAAACATAAAATTAAAAAAAATACGATTAGAATATAAGCAAATATATGAAGACATGTTTCACCAAAAAGGATATATGGATGGCAAATAAGCTTGCTTGTGAAAGATGTTCAACATCACTAGCCATTACAGAAATGCAAATTAAGATCACCTTGATATATTACTTCACACCTATCAGAGCAGCCAAAATAAAATAGCGGCAATACCAAATGCTGGCAATGATGTGGAGAAACTAGATCTCTTATCTATGTTGCTGATGGGAATGTACAGTGGTACAGCCACTCTGGAATACAGCTTGGCAATTTCTCTAAAAAACATATACTTAATTATATGACCCAGCAACTGCACTCTTGGGTATTTATCTCAGAGAAATGAAACTTATGTCCACACAAAAGCCTGTGTGGACATAAGTTTCCACTCATGAAGAAAGTAAGAAAAGGCATCATGCAGGTAATTGTGGGACAGCAAGGAGAGCCACGGGTTTGGGTTTTTCTTTGTTGTTGTTTTTTTTTGCGGTATGCGGGCCTCTCACTGTTGTGGCCTCTCCCGTTGCGGAGCACAGGCTCCGGACGCGCAGGCTCAGCCGCCATGGGTCACGGGCCCAGCCGCTCCGCGGCATGTGGGAAGAGCATGTGGGATCTTCCCGGACCGGGGCACGAACCCGTGTCCCCTGCATCGGCAGGCAGACTCTCAATCACTGCGCCACCAGGGAAGCCCTGTTTTTTAACTTTATTTTTTAAAAAATTGAAGTGTAGTTAATTTGCAATGTTGTGTTAGTTTCTGGTGTACTGCAAAGTGATTCAGTTTTATATATATATATGTATATATATATATATATATATACACTCTTTTTCAGATTCTTTTCCCTTATAGGTTATTACAAGATATTGAATACAGTTCCCTGTGCTGTACAGTAGGTCCTTGTTGTTTACCTATTTTGTATATACTGGTGTGTATATGTTAATCCCAAACTTCAGTGTTTTCTTTGAGGAAGTCGTATTTGAGCTGACTTTGCGTGACGAGGAGGCCGGCGCGTGCCGGAGCTTTACAAGGGAAGGAATTGCACGTCCAGAGCAGTAAGGGTCCGAGATGAGGCGGGGTGGCAGCAAGCCGCACAGGGTCCATCAGAGTGGTGGGAAGCCACTGGCACCTTTCAAGCAGGGGTGACATCTGCCTGGTGTTTGAAGAGGTGGCTCAGGCAGTGTAGACGTGGGTTGCGGGCACCTTGAGACTGTGGCCCTGCTGGCCAGGGCAGAGGCTCAGCCCCGTCCCGCAACGGATCAACTAGCTGAGGCGTCGCCGGGGGCTCAGGTGAGAGAGAATTCTCCAGCCCCTCCTGCAAAGCCTCGGAAAACACTGGACCCTTCCTAAAGACTGAAAACCAAAGAAGACGGTGAGGGTGTGTCTTAGCTTCCTATGGCCACTATAACAAGCCACACCAAACAACACGGACTCACCCTCTCGCACTTCTGGAGGTCAGACGTCCAGAATCGTGGGGTTGCTCCTTCCCTACCTCTGGGAGGAGCTGTTTCCTTTGCCTCTTCCAGCTCCCATGGCCTATCTTGGCTTGCGGCTCTCCCTCTGCCTTCAAACCGTCACTCCAGCCTCTGGTTCTGTCACATCTTTTTTTGCCTGCCCTTCTTGCCTCCCTTGCAATTGCACTGAGGACCCACAGAACAATCCAGAGTTGTCTCACCTTAAGGTCCTTAACTTGCAAAGTCCCTTCTGCTAGATAAGGTAACACTCACAGGGTCCAGGGGTCAGGACATGGATGTCTTTGGAGACAGGGGCAGAGGGCATTATTCAGCCTGCCACGGGGTGTTAATAGTATATAGGGTGTGGGGTTTGCCTAAAGGAAACCCACCTGACTTTATAAAACCCTGTGGTGTTTGATGTCTGATGACAAAGTGTTATGGGCTGAACTGTGTCTGCCTCTGCCACCCTAAATTCACATGTTGAAGCCCTAACCCTGAGGACCTCAGAATGTGACTGTGTGCAGAAATAGGGACTCTAAGTGGGTGACTGAGGTAAAATGAGGCCATATGCGTGGGCCCCAACCCAATGTGACTGGTGTCCTTATAAGAGGAGGAGATCAGGGCACACACACACAGGGACTACCACATGGGGACACGGGGAGAAGACAGCCATCTACACGCCCAGGAGAGAGGCCTCAGGGGGAACCAGCCCTGCAACACCTATCTCCAGAACTGTGAGACCGGAAATGTCTGTTGTTTAAGCCTCCCCATCTGTGGTGCATGTTATGCAGGCCCCAGGGACCAGCACACAGAGCTGCTACTGAGAGCAGCACCGCCCACAGCAGCACGTACGGTTGGGTCAGCACTCAACATGGCTTCCCACACTCGTCCTGCCAGGCTGCTCCGTGTGGGTGGGGGAGAACCAGAGATGAGGACACAGGTCAGGATCACCATCTCCAGAAGGAAACACACAGAAAACAAAATGAGAGAACACACTAGGCTCAACAGAGAGGAGAAGAGCCTCAGGAGAGGGGTGCAAAGCAGGGTCTTTGTGAGCACCCGACTGCCAGCGGTCAGCAGACGCTTCAGCCAAGTTTACACCAGCGAAGCAAGCCAGGAAGCGTCCTGCTCTGAATTGTGAAGGGGAGATAAAACAGTAAGGAAACGTTTCCTTTCCAATGGTCGGCACCAGGAAGAAAGCCAGACAGCCTGATGCTAGAATGGCTGGTTGGGAGGCCCCTCCAGGGAGCGGGTCTGGGCCAAGCCCTGAGTGGGGAGGAGACATCGCCAGGCAGCCCGGGCGAGGGCCCAGGTTTGGGTCTAGCTGCGGAAGACCCTGGGGAGGTTTGCTGAGGGAGGGGAGGGGGCCACCCAGTGCTGGGCCTTTGTGGGCCGTGGTAGCACCATTCATTCCTACGTAACAAGCCAACCCAAACCGCAGTGGCTTCAAACAACTATTACTTCTCACGATTATACTGGTTGGGGGCAGTGGCATGCTGCCTTTAACAACCTTCTCTCCAGAAAACAACAAAATGACCCTGATTTGCAGCAATTACCCATTTCCATGGTGTAGATACTCCTAGTGGGGCCAGTTTCAAGCTACCAACAGTGAGGTCCACAGACCGATCAAAGGCAGCACCGCAGAGAACCTACAGGTACAGTCGTAGATGCCCTCGGGAGCAGAGGAAACAGCCAGATGCACACGTTTATCAAGAAGGGCTGAGTCCTGAGTGCTTATTACCTTTGTTTAATCATAACTTGAGAATTCCAAGTTTATACAATTTTCTGAAGGGCTGTGTTTCAGTTACCAGTGGGAGTCATTCCTGAGATGGTGACAGTTGTCCCCTGGGAGCTGGCCACGAGGTCCTTCTGCAGGTCAGGACTTTCAGCTGGCAGATCCGCGGGGCTGGGCCTCCCTCCAACTTCCAAGCTCCACTGGGGCCCAGGGCAGAGGCTGAGAGTGGGAAGGCACGCGCACAGCTCATCTCTGCTGCATTTGCTTTGCCAGCGTCCCGAGGGACAGGATGGAAAGAACGTCCATTTGCAACAGAGAAATGAACCAGCACGTGGCACACCCAAGGGAGCGCTGGACGGCTCGACTGGGGGGTCCTCAACACCCTCACAGTGCGTACTTCATGGCTTCCATCTCAGAGGGGCCGGGAAGGGGTGGGAATGAGGAGACAGAGCCAGAGGCCGAACTGGGTGGCAGCCCTGTGTGCTGAGGGCCTCGGACTTAATTCTGCAGGGAGCTACGAATGCCACTGCAGGCCGGCACTTCCAGGGGGAGTAACCGAGACCCAGCAGCACGGTTCCCGTCAGCATCAGGCCTGGGATGGGCTGAGCTCTAGCGGGCTGCCTGGCCCAGCAGTCAGTCTGCTTTTTTGCTGGTGACACTGGAGCCTGCCTTCCCCCAGCCCCACCTGCTTACGGGGTGCTGGAGGCTAGAAGGCGGTGAGAGGCTTGGGTCTGGCTGCTTATCAGCTTTGGGGTCAGGGACAGGCTTCTGTTCAAACTGGTGGGGAGGCCACCAGTTCACCTGTGTCAGCTTGGAGGAAAGCTGAGGTCTGGGAAGAGGCCACCACACACAGGAAGAGAAGGGTCTCGCATCCAGCCGCGCTGGAAGTCAGGCTCACTCTGGACTTTCAAACCCCATCCATCCCCCATTTTCTCTTCCTTCCTCCAGAGCACAGGTCAGCTGCTTGGTGCTGGGCTGCTGGTGCCCTCTGCAGCAGCAATCCTGATTCAGAACCTCAGCTTTCCTGGGCGTCTTCTCTGCTGGCTGCATGAAGACTGGTCTGGCTGCAGGGCCCCCACTGATAGAGGCCTGGCTCAGAATCCACTCTCTCTGTTTGGGCACTTCCCTGGGGCAAGATCCGCCGATGTCATGCTGGGGCTCTCAGATCTGGGCCTGTGATTCCAATCCTGTTAGCTATGAGGTATTTAAGATGACCTGCTGGGTCCTTGGTCACACCAGGAGCGCTGACAGAGGCTGGCCCGAAGAGGACTCCAGGTGGTTGCCTGGGAGCTTGAACCCACAGGACAGGAAGGGCAAGTGTGCAGCCCCTGGAGGATGCCCAGCAGATGGGAAGCGCAGGCAGGGCCAGCCCATCTGACAGGGGCACCAGGAGCCCAAGAGGGACACGAGTCTGGGGATGGGCTGAGCAAGGCTGTACAAGGACGCGGGCTGGGCCCAAGGAGCCGGCCACAAGCACACGGGAGTCATCGGGCACGAGCTGAGCCACCAGGACACGAGCACACAGCAGGCTCCAACCCGCTGTGGGCTGGATGCGGCAGGGGGTGGGGGTGTGTGTGTCACGGAACAGGAAGTAGAGAAAAGTCGCAGAAACACCGCACGGTGCGCCCTGTAAAACAGCTTGTCAGCAAGCCTGGAGAACCACCACCCCGGCCTGGGCTCCTGCCTCAGGTCAGAGCTGACAAGCTCCGTTCTGACCCCGGTGTGCTTGTCAGAAGTGGGGAATCCAAGTTCCACTGCAGTCGGGCCGGCACCGTGGACCAGCAGTCTGATGCGGTGCATGCCCTGCCCTTTGCTGACGGATCCGGCGTAGCCCACGTAAGGCTGCGTGTTTAAGCCTTGGCCAAGAAAGCTGCTACATCTGCTACGGGGCCTGCGTCTCTGTTCTTAGTTTGAGGGAGGGGTCAGGGTCAGAAGTGAAGGGGGTAATGAGTCAAGGTCCTAAGCGTGGAGGGCAGCTTCATGCCCACACGAGCCAGGCCGGGGCTTAGACACAAAGCCGTGCCTTCAACCTGGGACCAAGTCGGGGTTGGCGGATCCAGGGGAACCCGTGCCTTTTCCCAAATGCTCAGACCCAGGCCCTGACCCCAGGTCACACGCGCCTGCAGGGCCTGCGAGGCTAATCCAAGTAGAGCCCCCGGGTGGACTCTTTGTTAGTCAGCAGGTAACCAGTGACGCCTGTAGCCGGTCCCACCGTGACAGGAGGGAGCACATCACAACCAGCACACGAACGAACGTGCCGGGGAGAGAAACAGACACGGCTTGTTTATTAGAACGCAGGAAGGAGGCCTTCTTCCACGGAGCGCTGCTTCTCAGAGTCTGTATCAAGAGCAACACAAAGTTGAAAATCGTATTCCTGAGAAGAAGCAAAAAAGGTACAATTTTGCAAACAAACGTTAACGGGTGATTTCAACAACTGATAAAAAACTTTTTTTTTTTAAACAATAAAATTTCAAGTATTATTCCAGATGACACGGCAAACCCATAGCAGGCGGAAAGGGCAAGGACTTGTGGAAGCTCTCGGTGGGAAGAAGCTGCTACTGGCAGGCCGGGGCACCACCAGGGACGACCTGCACCCCAGGTCCCTGGGCCACCCCGGCCCCGGCCGCAGGGGAGGAGTGAAGAAGGCGGGACAGGTTGGCAGGGCTGCAGTTGTGCTGAGGAGCCCGGCGTGGCAGTGACCCAATCATGCCCTTGGAGCTGGGGTCCCTGGACGTCTGATGATTTTTCTTTTATAAACAGAAACATATGCTTATTCTTTCAAATATCATACTATCTCCCATTTTAGTCAACTTGTAAATTATAAGTTATATCATTTGTGCTACAGTTTGCGATATTTAAACCTTATTAGGAGATGAGCACCAAACCTATGAAAGTGCACAGGTCAGCCGCTGTGTGCGCCCCAGCTGGAAACTTTGTTCCCTTCCCTCAAACAGCACAGCATTTCTGACAAATTCCCCTTCTTCTCCCAGGGCACTTTTCTTGAAGAGAGACGTCTGCTTTGACCGTGGCTGTGCGAAAGGTACAGAGAGCAAACCTCGTGGTCGTCTTCAACAGGAGGGGACGGCCGACAGCTCCTGCTCTGGCCCAGGGCTCTGGGCGCCACTGGTAGGGGTTCTCGCCGAGAGGGTCTCACTCCACAAGAGAAAGGTCGCACCAGAGTGCCCGAAGCAGTGACCCCCGGCGTCCCCTGAGGGGCACTGTGAAATGCTCTTAAAGCGTCTGTATTCAGTATTTTCTGAGACACTGTCATTGACCGGCAATACTCCCAAGCCATTGTGCTGTCTCCCTGGATGTTTAGTTCTTGAACCTCGTCTGTTCACAGATGTGATTGAATTTCCTGCAGGGAGACAACGGTGAAATACACAAGAGGGCATCAGAGACACGTTCAACAAAGGAATTCTGAATTGCACCTGGGGGAGCTACAGGAGAAGCAACCCTGTGCTTGGGGGTTCGCAAGGGCTTGTCTCTCATACCATCAAAGAAACTAGCCCCAAACGCAGCCTCTTTTCTCCTTTTTTAAATTTTAAAATGTAAGTGGAACATTTAGGTAATTCCCAGAGACTCAAAGCATCCCCAAGGCACTGCGGGTGACCTGGCGGGGCTGACGCCACCTCCTCTCCAAGAAGACGACTGTATCTTTGCTGCCCTGACCCAAGTGTTTACTGAGAAAGGTTAGCCTGTTACTGCTGAAATCTCTTTTCTTAGAATAAAATCGTCTCTTCCACACAGTTAATGCTCGCATACAAAGCAAGCCTTTTATTCCGCCAAATCGCTCCCTCAGAGGCAGCCGCCTTTCCGGAGCCCTCATGATGACTCCTAAGCCAGGGGCGCTCTCTCAAGTACTTCCGCTTGAGCCTCAAGGGGCTGTTTGGGGTTACAGTTGCCCCACACAGCATCCATCCTCAGGACTCATTTATGTGATTGCTTCCCTTACGGTTTGAAAGCGTAGGCGAGCCTGCTCCCATGGGCCACCGTGCGTGGCAGCGTGCACGTCAACGTGAACAGCCTCTAAAGACCCCATGGGACACTCCCAGCTAGAGCCTGCGAGCCATCACGGCACCAAAGGTAGACCCAGGTGCACGGTGGCGTGGCTCGGGATGGGAGTTCTCAGTGACCTCAGCCACGGATTCGGAAAGTGCTAAACGTTGAACGTGCGGGCTGGGGATGGCCGCCTGTGCGCTGGACACATAGAGGTGGAACGGGAGGTGAACGTTTGTATGCCAATGTTTCATGAAATGAGATAACAGAAAAGCAGAGTGTCTAAGTGATAATTTTTTATTGATATATACTATTTGACTTTATAAAAGCATGACAACTAAATTAGTTTATAAGTAGAGAGCTGACTAGTTCACGCACATCCCTAAAAGCTGCGATATCAACTTGGCCAAAACGCTTAAAGAAGAGCACCTTCCTGTAGGGAAAGCGTGGGTTTGCCTCTCTGCAGGGGACTCCTTCAGCCCCGGCCCGGCCCCCGCCCCCGTGCCGCACTCACATTGCGTGGTGGGCCTTCACCTGAGTGCGGCAGTTGCGGCCCCAGTAGCAATCAGGACGGGACGTTACGGCCACTAGGGAGAGAAAAAAGTGAACACGTGTGACACACACACCACACTCACAGACTCAGCCTAGTGAATTTAAGCCAAGGCCAAAGAGACACTGCAGCTCAAACGCACAGCGCTTCGTCACACTTCACAGCTCGTTTCCTTGCACTGTTCTCCAGGAATGGAAAAAAAGGTTCAACTGAAAACCCAGGTTAGAAATGAGATGACTCCGGTTGCCCACAGGACGTTTTTTTGGCATCTTGTTTTAGCAACCTGCTTCAGAGACCCAGAGCCTGAGCAGGCACCAGGCAGGGACGGCCCTGAGACCCGCCCGTGTCCCTGGCCGACGCAGACGTCCGCTAAGAACACAGAGCAAAGGCCCACACAGGCTATCTAGCTATTGCAAAGAAGAGTAGGAGCCAATGCAAAGAGAACTGAGCTGTGGGCCAGGTGTGGGTAGGGGCAGGGGTCTCCTTACCCGGCAGCTCAGAAGCAGGGATGTTCTGCCGATACTGGTAGGTCAGCTCGCGGAAGCTCCGCAGGCCACAGCAGTAGCACAGCACGGTGTTCCCGGTGATTCTGTAATCTAGAAGGAACACAGCCTCTTACAAGCACGGCGGCAAAATAGACGCGGCCTTGCAAACTGCTGGGGGACCAGTGCATGATCCACAGACTGGCCAGAGACAAAGGGCTGGACGTTTGGAACACGAGAACAAAACCAACCTAGATACCAACTTACTTCCTTACGGCAAAATAATTCCACCTGGATTAAAAATTCAAATATTCAAAAAAATCTAGAAAAGTACTAAGAGGAATGAATGTTCTTCTCTTGAGCTATTTCCAACTACAACATGAAAACCGAACAGCACAGAGGAAAGGATTTGTAAATGTGACTGCCTACAGTTTAAATATCACAATGGAAACACGTACAACAAAAATGAAATACTAATGAAATAGCAGAGAACGTATTTTCAGCACAAATGACAATGTGTTGTACCCTTAATTAACAAAGATATCACACAAATCCATACCTCCCAAGTTCAAATAGCCTAACATAAATATGGACCAAGGACACAGACAAGCAAATGGCCCGTAAAACAAAAAGATCTTCAATTTCATTAATAATCAAATATGGCAGATAAAACAATGATACCTCACCATTTGCCTCTTTCATATTTACAAGGCCTCGAAGGCAAACACGCAGCTGATGGGCTCAGGGGATGCTGGCCCTCAGGCCCCAGGCACACCTCAACCGTGCCTCCAGCAGCCCTGTTTATTATCCTAAGGGTACAACTGTTAAACCTACAGGACTGCATGCTTGGCAGCTTCAGTATTGTTTCACACAGTGAAAAGCTGGAAACAACTGAGATATTCTTTGCTAACGAACTGGCTACATGAACGATGGTATCAGGATGCTAACTAACAATCACGGTATAGATCTTCAGTGACATAGGAAGGGTCCAAGATATACTGGTGAGTGAATAGCTTATTAAAAGCACATCTGATAGGATTTCATTCATACAAATTATACACACACATGGCTACGTGTACTTAGAAGGGTGATCGTGAAAGTATTATCACTGGGTATATTTTTAGGCGGTGGGATTTCTAATGATTTTCACTTTATCCTTCAGACTTCCTTGTACCACTTACATTTTCTTTGTGAACCACGTCATTCTTATAAAAATAGCCATTAAAAAGCATAAGGACTTAAGACACAACCACACAGAGCCGTCGCAGCAGAGAAAACCCAAGACATTCACTAGAATGTGTCCAAAAACAGCTTAGAAGGGTTCCCAGCAAACCTCTCAAGTCTTTCATAATAATTCATGTCTTAGGAAAAAAAAAAATCACTTGCTGATTTTTCTGCACCCTCCCTTAGTGACAAAAATTCACACTTCACAATGCACTGGGTATCCCTGGGAGAGGGGGCGAGCCTTCACTGAGTCACCCACGCACTGAGGGACAGGCACCAAGGACCGCGAGGGTTTGGGAACAACCAGCCCCAGGATGTCAACGCTGACAAGCGGTAGGGCCAACACCTCTCCAGCTGTGCCCCTTCCCTCCCCTGTGCGAGAAAAGGTTCCAGAATATGTCATGTCGACTCAAACCCAACATAAAAAAAGAAACCCAAGAGTAGCAGGACCTTTGTGTGTGTCTGCCAGGGTGGGTGGAGGTCGCAGGTGTGAGCGAGGGAAAGCCGACAAGCAGTACTGCCAGCATGCGGCCTGGCGGATGTGGCTGGTTCACCAGAGGCAGAGCTGCCCTGGAAAGCACCACTGTCGGTGCAGGAGAGCAGGCACAACGAGGCTTACCAGACAGCAGGAACGCTCCCCTCTGTAGAGCCCCAAGGCTCTCAGTCAACATGTTTTTCCACGTCAAACCCCTGGTGGCCAGATAATTCTGTAACAGGGAAACGGGCAAGAGAAGAAACACAAGCTTGGAGAAAGAAACACTAAAATGGCAAAAAGGATTGACATTTCATAAAAGGCCCTGGAAGGTGGGTAAAGCCAAGCACCTAAACGTGGTGGGCACTTGCAGAGGGCGAGCACTGCGTGCAGTTAGGGGGCCTGCTTCCAGGACCACAGCCCAGACGGCCCAGGTAGCCTCCCGGACCAGGAGGCCTGGGACAGACGTGGTATCACATCCACACACTACTGCACAAGATTTTTGTCCAAGGTGCTTCTTCTGAGTCTCAAAAGGCAGGCTAGCTTTACAACCTCGAGCGTAAGAGGTACCACACTCTCTCTGAAATTCTGCAAAGACATTCCTAGCACAGGAGCAGCGAGACACCTAACCTTGGCCAGAGTGGCCACAGTGCAGAACAGGCCCATGACCACATGACAAGGAAGCCAGGGTCTGGATCTGTGCTCTGCCCTCAAGACACGTGGAGCTGCTTGGCTCCTTCTGTGCAAACCTACAAGAAAGTGCCCTGTGGACATCTAGCCTGAGTACCGCCGTGCTGAGGTGCCTGCCATTCACCCTGCGGCCGATGCCGCACATGATCCAGGTGAAGGCAAGGCTCCTGGCAAGGGACTGATGTGCACGTTAAGCACTGAAGTTCTAAAAGCCGGCTGCCCCCTGCAATGTGGGAAGAGAGCGAGGGGCAGTCCTGGTTCCACCCGAGGGCCGGCCGCGCCCTGCCCCACTCCGCGCAGGCCGAGCAGGAGCTGGAACTGTGGGACACAATTCCTGTGGCTTCCTGTGTGGCGGGTGTGAAGGAACACCTATTTGGGGGGAATATAGGGACAAGCAGATACAGTGGCAGCACTAGTCAGAAGTGCAGAGTCATGAGGTCACTGGTGGGTCCTGGAAGGCCTCCCGCTGGCCTCGCCGCGCCTGTACCTTCAGGACGTCCGACTCGTAGTTGTTGTTGCTCAGCACCCCGTCCAGACACCGGTCGCCCAGGTTGAGTTCTGTCAGGACGGAGGGAAGCAGTGTTACCTGTTTCATACACACTTTACGAAAGCACCGTTCACCCAACAGTTAAGATAACCAAATTTCCTTCATTATGGAGTCTACAAAGAATAAAAAGTTCCATGACAAAATACAACTTCAAACAGAGAAAAAGTAAAAGGACTTCCATTCCACTCCCCCCAGAAACAGCCAGTCTGTGCAGCCCCTGGTCTGGGGTCGTGAAGTCCGGATACGATTTTTCAGTGGGGGTGGTCCTTGTGCATGACTCAGCGTCCCCCTCACTGACGCTCGCAAACCTACGCAGACCACCAGGGAAAGGGGCCAACTCATGGTGACCAACGTGGCCTCTCCCTCCTCGGGCACACGGCCAGCCCAGCACTGGCCTCAAGTGCACGAGAGAACAGGGGAAGGTGGCGGCGATCGACGGCAGGGCCGGCATTACCGCAGAACGGGGCCAGGCAGCCGAGGCAGCCGGTCCGGGCGCAGCCCCAGTACAGGTGGCAGAAGGGCTGCAGGCAGATGGCACCTGCGGACACAGAGCACAAGCACCGGTCACGCCATCCAGCGAGGAGAAGGTTCAAGGGACTGGTAAATAAATGACAAGCTCGATTTTCATAGTGATCCAAAGACTGTAAATTAAAGCACCATATAGTTAATCTGTTAGACTTTAAAGTGACACCTTGGACCCGGGTTCAATCCCTAGTCAGGGATCTGAGGTCCAGAAAGCCACACAGTGAACAGAATAGAATAGAATAGAATAGAATAAAATGACACATTGGAGAACTACTGTGGGGACACACGTCAGATACAAGATCCAGAAAGAGAGCACCCCATGTGTGTAAACTTAGTGTATGACGGGAGCGGGGTTATCAACTGGTGGGAAAAGATAGATTATTCAACGTGGTCCCGCAGAGACACCTGACGACGCAGGTGGAAACAGAGCTGCGCCCCTACTTCACACCACACAGAGAAGTCCACGACACTCTTGAAACCTGAGCTGGAAGGACACACAGGAGCGGCTCCAAGGTGGGGAGGGGCGCCGGGGAGACGGCGCACACCCACACCCTCACTCACACTGCTGGGGGGCGATGCGGGGGTCCCGCTCGCGCTCCGCCCTCCGGTCGGGCATGGGCTGGAAGCAGCAGGTGCATATGGCGTGGCTTCCTTGCAGGGCACACACGTAGTCCTGGGCTGTGGAACAGATAGGACGCTCAGGCTGGTGCCGCCAGCACACGGGCAGCAAGAGCGGCTCAGACCGCACCTAGAGGGGCAGCTGTAAGGTATGCACAAGGACACAGACCTACAAGAAAACCCGGACAGAACTCAGGCCTATTTTCCTACAGCCAAGTGACGGTCTACCGCTCAAACTAAGAAGTTTAAATAGATTGAAAAATGACCAAAGTTATCTCCTGGTTCAGTAGTTGTAGCAAGATTTCAAAGATCACATGAAGGTTTTTTACCATTTCCCATAAAGGAAGGGCAGCCCAGAGAACAGTAAAGCGATTTCTCTAGTCCCTGCTGGCTGACCCTGGACCAGGAGCTGTGTCCACGTGGCCCGGCCCCCCGTCACTCACGCACCACACGAGGCTCTGCCTGTGCACACTGCAGTACTGTCCCAGTGGGGCCTTCCACACGCTGCCCCAGCCACCCCTACCTGAGGGGCCTACAAGGAAGCCCCCAAGAGCCATGGCACAGCATCGTGGAAGATGGTTTTAAGAACGTGGCTCTGGGTCGCAATCCTTAGGTCAGTGGCCTCTTGACAGGCTCAGGCTGACGGTGGCAGAGAGGCCAGGCCCTACAACGCAGGACCACAAACCACAGTCCACGTGTCCACCTTCCCTTTCTTGATGGCACCTGGGGACCTGCCCACTGAAACGGGCATCGAACAGATAGCTCAGGGCGGCTCTGGTAACATCATGTCCTGTTGCTGGAAAGAGGCCAGTCCCTCACTGGAGGGGCCTGTGTGTGATGGTCCTTTTGGCTTTGGTGTGAGCACCACGGGGGATGCCGACTGCCCTGAGGTAGTGGGCTGGGCGGGGTGGGGGGTAAGTGTTAGAATCAGGACTGAATCCCCGGGTGTGTCCAGGAGGCGAGGCCCACAAATGAAGTTAATTATCTGGTTTCTTAGCTCCAAACAGGTTATGAGAAGCAACGAGCCATTCGAGCAGAGAGGAGCCAGCAGAAGTGCCACCCGCTTCCCGAATGGTTGGGACAGCACGGAAGGTGTGGCTGTCTCACCTGTCGTGATGCTGGCGGACGTCGATGGTGCATCCCCAGGGGCCTGCGGTGCCCCTGGCTCACTGCCGGGCCCTGGGCAGGGAAGGGGCCGCCCCGCCTGCCTGCGGTACTCGGGGCACTGTCTGCACACGATGTACGGCTGACTGCAAGGGAAGAAAACCCGGAGCTTGGAGGAAAGAGGAGACACCTGCTCTGGCCGTGTGTAAGGGTGGTGGCAACGACGGCCCAGCCCTGGTGACGGGACAAGACCCAGATCCCCGCTCACCGGCCTTGTCCTGCCTGCACCTCAGCTCTGCACCAGGTGCTGCACCCAGTGTGTGCAAAAGGGAAGGATGGCTCGGCGCACATCCTGCACAGCAGCAGTCGCCAGGCTCTCCTCCCCGCCACCTCCCAGCCCCCCTTCCCGCACGTTCCCAGAGCCCTCGGCCACTCCTGGGGTACTGAGATGTCTTCTCCCTGCCCCTCGCCCCACTGAGCCATCCCTGGGGGCAAAGCCACCCTGTCCCCACACTGGGCAGGACGCGCTCTCACAGGTTTGATGCCCGCCCAGTGCACACCCTTCCTTTTGTTAAAATCTGAGCAGAACACGCCAGGGCTGGATGCCGCTGTCAGCAGGGGCTTTCACCCAGCTGTATGCACTTCAGCTGAGCTTTCAAATCTGCAGACGGTAAAACAGAATCTGCAGGAAAGGCACGCACGGACTCTCCCCTCATCTCAGTCAGAGGACGCCTGCCCAAGCCTGCCACCAATGGGAAGGATAGGCGAGACCTGACTAGAAAATGCAGAAACACTGAAGACATTCAGCCTCATATGTAAGAAAAACATATAAATGGGAATAAGATACCTGTTTGTCCCATTACTCTGAGTGTCGCAGGGATCACTGCTGTCCCTCTGCATACCCTGTGGGGCACCAACACCAGGACTCTCTGACAGGCATTTCATGACAGATGCCAGAAGTCCAGCAAGGCGTCCCCTCAGTGAGACTCCTGACCTGAGCATACTACTTCCATGTAGTTATCTCCAAGAAATGACTGGACATGTGCACTGAACTGTAAATGCAGGCCATGCACTGCAGCTTTGTTTGGAATTCAAAATATTACAAAGAATAAATGGTAAAAAGATAAGTATGTATGACTACACATATGTATGGCCAGATGAATACGTAATAAAATGTTCACACAAACCAAAAGTGATTTTTGGTTTTCTTTTTGCTTGACCATTATGTGCTAAGTTTGGGGGAAAGAAACAAAGATAATAAACTGAGGAGGGGGGGAGCGGTTTTGTCTTTTTAAATTTTATGGCCTCAACACAAAAATTCATACCCTGGACTTCCAAGTCAGGAAACATCAACATTCTACAGCAGAGGGCTTCCCTGGTGGCGCAGTGGTTAAGAATCCGCCTGCCAATGCAGGGGACATGGGTTCGAGCCCTGGTCTGGGAAGATCCCACATGCCATGGAGCAACTAAGCCCGTGCGCCACAACTACTGAGCCTGTGCTCTAGAGCCCGCAAGCCACAACTACTGAGCCTGCGTGCCACAACTACTGAAGCCTGCGCTCTAGAGCCTGCAAGCCACAACTACTGAGGCCATGTGCCACAACTACTGAGCCTGCGCTCTACAGCCCTCAAGCCACAACTACTGAGCCCGTGCGCCACAACTACTGAGCCTGTGCTCTAGAGCCTGTGAGCCACAACTACTGAACCCGTGGGCCTAGAGCCTGGGCTCCGCAACAAGAGAAGCCACCTCAATGAGATACCCGCATACTGCAACGAAGAGTAGCCCCAGCTCGCCACAACTAGAGAATGCCTGGGTGCAGCAACGAAGACCCAACGCAGCCAAAAAATAAATAAAATAAATAAATTTATGAAAAAACCCCAACATTCTACAGCAGATAAAATAAGGTCTCCTAGGGCTTCCCTGGTGGCGCAGTGGTTGAGAGTCCGCCTGCCGATGCAGGGGACACGGGTTCGTGCCCCGGTCCGGGAAGATCCCACACGCCGCGGAGTGGCTGGGCCCGTGAGCCATGGCCACTGAGCCTGCGCGTCCGGAGCCTGTGCTCCGCAATGGGAGAGGCCATAGCAGTGAGAGGCCTGCGTACCGGAAAAAAAAAAAAAAAAGTCTCCTAGGATTGCACCCTCTGCCAGGTGACTGTGGCTTTTCTACAATAGCATCCTAACAGATGATACATACGGCAACTTACGGCGCAGGACGTATGATCACTAGACAAGCTACAGAGAGTGAGTGCGCTTCTGCAGAGTCTGTCCCAGCCTGTGAATCAAGGCACTTGATGATGACGCAGCAAACAAAAGGGTGTCACTTACTGTGGCGATCCTCTCACAGTAATTAAGCCAAAGCATTATGCTGTCCACCCTGAACTTACATAGTGCGGTATGTTAGTTATATCATAATAAACTATAAAAAATATACAGATAAGCAACAAAATAATAAATATTCCACATATACAAAAAAAAGGGGCTGTCGCAGGAGGCAGGGCTGTGAGCAAGCCTCACCACAGTCACCTGGGCCACAGCGTCCCACCTCAGCAGCGGCCCAGACCAGCAGGTCCTGGGGAGCGGTCAGACCCGCCCCGCCCGCCCTGCCCCCACGAGGCTCACCTGACATCCGAGGACTCGCTGTCCACGTCCGACAGCTCCAGCAGGTCCTCGGAGCTCCCCTCCTCGTCGGAGAAGGCCCTCCTGACCTTGGGCTGCAGCATGTCCTGCGTGATCCTGTTCCTGGCGGCCATGCTGCGCATGTCCTCCTCGCTGCGCCTCTTGTCTGGGTGCTGCAGCAGATACGCCTCCACCAGGTTGTTGAGGATGTGGTTTTTACAGATCCGCTCCACTGGACAGCGGCAGGTGGGGCACAGGGCAGAGCGCTCCATCCAGCCCGAGTAGCAGGCAGCGCAGAAGGTGTGCATACAGGGCTGCAGGCTGAGGGCACAGGATGGGCACTGGGTGTGAGAAGCAGGGACCCAGGGTCATGCTGCCTCTTTCCCCGAAGGAGGACGTGGCCCTGTTCAGACTGAGGTTCGGGTAAAAACAGAAGAATGGGCCAACTGCCCCCCGCCTCCCACCACCCGATCTTTCGACTCCGCAGGGCCTCAGGCCTGTGCTCTGGGGCGCTCCACCCACGCCGTGGTGGGGCCTGCGGCTGGCGGGGATGCACCTCGGCTCACGCAGGGGCACGCCGCCTGCGAAGCAGTCCCTGCGCAAAAACACGGCGTTCGGCTGCAACTGCTTCATCTGTGCGCTTGCCAGCTACAAGAGAGCGGGGCCACGCGGCAATCTGTGCTCCAGGAGGGCCAGGGACCACTGGGGGCCAGGACCACCAGGAACGGGAAGAGCGGAGACACTGGGTGTGGGTGGCAAAGACCCGCATTTAAGCCGAACTGCAGACAAATTCTTAAGTTCCCACAGAGAAGCAAGGAGAGATCTTTGTTCTGGCACCTTCGCTCCACCTTAACTACCGTGTTGCCTTAACCACGAGATGCTGGCCACTCGGTACAGCTCCCCTGCTCTAGCTGAGGTGGACCTGGCGCCACTGAGGTCAGAGCCACTGCACGCGTCTCGCGGGCTCCTGTGCGGTGTCAGTCACCGGGCCCGGCTTTCAGCTCGTCAGCCGCACAAGGAGAACGGCTACAGTAACGTCAGCGGGCCTGACGCAGAGGCCAGCCCCGTCTGCGGCCCCGCAGGCCCTGCGCGCGCACCTCACACAGTCGTGCAGCAGGTCCTGGGCCTGACGCAGAGGTCAGCCCCGTCTGCGGCCCCGCAGGCCCTGCGCGCCCACCTCACACAGTCGTGCAGCAGGTCCTGGGCCTGACGCAGAGGCCAGCCCCGTCTGCGGCCCCGCAGGCCCTGCGCGCGCACCTCACACAGTCGTGCAGCAGGTCCTGGGCCTGACGCAGAGGCCAGCCCCGTCTGCGGCCCCGCAGGCCCTGCGCGCGCACCTCACACAGTCGTGCAGCAGGTCCTGGGCCTGACGCAGAGGCCAGCCCCGTCTGCGGCTCCGCAGGCCCTGTGCGCGCACCTCACACAGTCGTGCAGCAGGTCCTGGCAGATGATGCACGTGAGAGTCTCCTCCATCTTGTCTGGCTTCACGGTCGCAGCTCTGACGTCGAGGGTACTGTAGGGGTCTCCGCCTGGGTCTGTGACCAGGGGCAGGTTCAGGGCAGGCTCCCCGTCTGCAAGGGAAAGGGACACGTTCTCAACATCATGACCATGGAGGAAGTGCACTCCATCTCTTGGTTTTACAGATGTCTTAACCTGTGGACAGGAGACCCAGTCCTCCCTGTATTTTTTTTTTAATCTTTAAATTTTACTTATTTATTTACTGGCCACGCTGCAGGGCATGTGAGATCTTAGTCCCCCGACCAGGGATCGAACCCGCGCCCCCTGCAATGGAAGCTCGGAGTTGTAACCACTGCACCACCAGGGAAGTCCCCTCACTGTATTTGTTTTTTTAACGTCTTTATTGGAGTATAATTGCTTTACAATGGTGTGTTAGTTTCTGCTTTATAACAAAGTGAATCAGCTACATGTATACATATAACCCCGTATCTCCTCCCTCCTGCTTCTCCCTCCCACCCTCCCTATTCCACCCCTCTAGGTGGTCACAAAGCACCGAGCTGAGCTCCCTGTGCTATGCGGCTGCTTCCCACTAGCTATTTTACGTTTGGTAGTGTATATACGTCCATGCCACTCTCTCACTTCGTTCCAGCTTACCCTTCCCCCTCCCCGTGTCCTCAAGTCCATTCTCTAAGTCTGCATCTTTATTCCTGTCCTGCCCCTAGGTTCTTCAGAACTTTTTTTTTTTTTTAAGATTCCATATATATGTGTTAGCATATGGTATTCATTTTTCCCTTTCTGACTTACTTCACTCTGTATGACAGACTCTAGGTCCATCCACCTCACTACAAATAACTCAATTTCGTTTCTTTTTATGGCTGAGAAATATTCCATTGTATATATGTGCCACATCTTCTTTATTCATCTGTCAGTGGACACTTAGGTTGCTTCCATGCCCTGGCTATTGTGAATAGAGCCGCAGTGAACACTGTGGTACATGACTCTTTTTGAATTACGGTTTTCTCAGGGTATATGCCCAGTAGAGGGATTGCTAGGTCGTATGGTAGTTCTATTTTTAGTTTTTTAAGGAACCTCCATACTGTTCTCCATAGTGGTTGTATCAATTTACATTCCCACCAACAGTGCAAGAGGGTTCCCTTTTCTCCACACCCTCTCGAGCATTTATTGTTTGTACATTTTTTGATGATGGCCATTCCCTCACTGTATTTTAAAGGGCATTTTTACAAAGGTTCAAAGTAAGTCTCATAATCCAGTATGTTTAAGTTTTGTTTTATAATAGTTAACAGCATAAAAAAGGCACTCAGGATACACGGGTGAGAGATAAAGGCCAGGTGTCAAATAGCATTTGTGTGTAAAGTCATTTTTGTTTAAACAAACAAAAAATGTGTCCCATATGCACACAGGAAAGTGCTGGAAAATACAGACCCTCAAATGTTACCAGGAGCTTAAATTTTTTTTTTTTCTGCCAGTGTGTTTTACTTTTTTTATAATCAGAGATTAAATTTATTTTTAATAAAAAAAATACTTACAATTTAAAAAGTCAAATATTTAAAAGAAAACCAAAGCAGCAGCCCTCTGCCCCAGCCTGTCCTCAGCTTCACCCTCCCTCCTTTGGGGAAACAACTTTCGTGTCTTCTGTTTCTTCTGGTCCGGACCTCTGTGTTTCTGAATTGTCATGCTACGTTTAGGCTGATGGATTTTAGACATCATCTCCTCGCATCCATTAAAGCAGAGAAGGACTCTGCCCCTCTGGGTCTCCTTCCCAATATTATTCTAACACAATTATTGGTTCAGTATATTGTATTTATATTATTATGCTTAAATATTCACTGCTCACACAGTATAATTTTCTTCCTTATACAATTTTTCATTTCTCATAGAGTTAAAAGTGGCTCCATTTTCATACTTATTTTTATGTACCTGTTGCTGACTCATCCCACACCTCCCCAGGCCAATCAACTCAATTTTCCACTCAATACATCAGATAATGCAGTTTCTTTCCGAGGCCCTCCCTCCTGTCACACTGTCCCAATCCAGGGGAAGCTCTCAGGCCTGCCTCACAGCTACTGTCCTCCCAACAACATTCCCAAAAGTTTTTACAATCTTTTTAACTTTGACTTTTAAAGTATAGATTTTTCTCAAAATCACCTTTAACGTGAAGGTTCAAGCTATCACTTAAAGATAATATACTCTTAAAAACTGGCTGCTGTATCAGGACAGAGCTGCAACCCCAGACTGTGGTCTCCAGACCAAGAGCATATCCTGACAGTAAACACAGTTCAATCCCGACGGTGCAGACAGGAAAGAAAAGGCCCAGATTGCCATCTGGAAGATGCTGAGGTACCACAGGTGTCAGCTGAAGACAGGGTCCTCCGACTTCTGCAGATGGTGGGGCCCCAACAGGCTCAGATGGGACGGTGCTGCCGGGGCGCCAAGGCTACACGCAACCACTGGACTCTGACCTGCTTTTACTCTCTTCTTAACGGGCTCCAAGTCCTCCTGGTCCTTGGGTTCCGACAGAGAAAAGGACGCCCCCTCTCTTGCTGGGACAGCCAAAGGGAAGATGGCGACTTCATCACTTGCCACAGATGGACCACACCCTTTTGGGGAGACGTCTGCACCTCTCGAGCCTGTGAGAGGGACAAACAAGAGACATCCTGATTCACCTGCCTCAGAAGAAGAGACAGCAGTTCAAAGCGTCACTGATTCAAACCAGGCGCAGGTAATCCAAGATGTCATTAAAAAACAAACAAACAAACAAACGGAAGAGTTCACTTTGTGTGATTTTTACAGTATATGAATTATAACCTGTGAAGAATACCACAGTATTGTAGTCCCTGGCCTTCAGCCTGTCTCTTGGGGATGGAACAAGACATTTACTCCTAGAGAAATCTTACTACTGACAGCCTGATGCCTGACACCACCTCTGAACTCCTCAGTGGCTTGTCTGTCTCCGTAACAATGCAGGGCAGGATTAGCGAACAAAGGGCAACGCAGCTACCACCCTGAGATCCCCATCTCACCAGAGCTGGAGGGAGGCCCTCGCGCTGCAGAGGTGGGCTCCATGGAAGAGGTAGAGGCCGTGGGGAAGAGGTCCGATGTGGACGTTGATGGCTGTGGTTCCTCAAAGCACACCTGAGTGGCGGGTGGCGATGGCAGGACCTGGGGATCCTGGGGGTCGTCGCCTCGCCCTGCACCTGAGGTATCTTTGGTCACGTGGAACACGTTTTCTTTATTAGCTTCTGTAAGCACAAAGAAGCAGAAGCATAACACAGTCGGGGCGCAGGGGGAGCCGCTGCGTCAGGAATACATTCCAGCGGATGAAGAGTCAACGCACGCACCCGCTCCTTTGCGAAAATCTTACTTACCGAAGGAGTCTTGCGTTACGCCTTGCTTTTCATGGAAGGATTCGTAGAGGTATGCCACGTCTGAAGGAAATTAACCGAACCGGAGTGGCGTTCGCCACACGTCAGGAGAGCTCATCTTTCTCTTCTGCTCCCTCCCATCACCTCACGGTCACTTTGCCCTTGTTGACTAGTTCGACTTATCAGCTAGTAACCACATCCGCCGGTTTAAGGGATTTTAAAGCAAGTGATCCAAAACATCTGAACCAAACTTAAAATAAATAAGCCTCAGAAAACCATCCGGCGTCAGGAGGCAGACTAAGGCAAGCAAAGCGGTGAGGAGGAGTGAGCCTGTGTCTTGTCATTTCAAACCACCAGGACCGGACACAAGGCCCTTCCCTGTGGCCGGGGGCTGGCTTTGACTGCTGAGGGCAGTCTAGGGGATACCCGCCCTCTTCTTCCTATTTCCGGGGTAACCTTCGAAGGACTCCCCTAACTCTCCCTGTCCTGCATCATTCTTCTCCCGCCAACACAGGTGCAGATGCTCAGAGCTGGAAAAGCCCTCACGGAATATCCCGTCTAACCTTTGCTGTCTCCCGTAAAGCCTCCCAAAGCAGAGCTGTCCGTGGCCTCCAGCCCCCATTCTAGGCCTTATTCTCCTCACTCAGGTGCCCTCCTCGCCGCCCCCCCGCACCCCGTCTCCCTGGCTACCATATCGAGCCTGTGGCTCATGGCCACAGTGGCATTTGTGAAGAATGGCTGGGGCTCAGCCCACGAGGTCAACACTCCCATTCTTCAACAGACACTACCCACACCAAGAATGTACATGAACGAAAAAGGGGACGCAGCTAGTACTAACATTCCTTCAGGAAATACCTGCTTCAACAGCCTCTTCCCACAATGCTTCCCCGCTGTGGCAGGGTCCCCTGCTGCACCACCCGTGAGTCCAGCCCAGGAACCCCCCCTCCCTTACTGTGTTCTGGCTCATTCTTCCTGTACACCAAGTAGATGACGTCCCCAGTCTGTAAAGGGCAAGTCTGCTTCTTAACAACCTTCAGCTTGTTAATTACTGTTCCGTTGGTGCTGTAGGGACAACAAAAATCCAATTTATCCTACTTAAAACAACTTGGAGTTAAAATTTTCCTTTTCTACAGCCAGTAGGAAAGCAGTTCAATACCACCACTTTGCAAATGACAGAACACTCATAGGAATGATGTAAATACTCGTGCCACCTTACAATTCTCTTGAGAAGAACCTTGCCTGTTGCCCCCTCACTCACAGCCCAATGGTGTGTCAAGTGTTTTAACGCCTCCGCTGTGCCAGCCCCACGTTCTCCTCCTGGTGGAGCCCTGGACGCCCACCAGCAGCACGTGCTCTGATTCCCAGCTTCTCTCTTCTCTCTCTCTTCTTCTCTCTCTCTTCTGCACCACGCTTTGTCGACAGGCCTAACCCTGCTCCGGCAGCCGCGGCCCAGCTCAGTTCACTCCTCACATGAGCACTGACCCTCCTACGACATGGGCTCTGGGCAAAAGCAAATCGACGCAGGGCTACCGAGCAGAAGACGGCACGGTCCCTGCTGCTGGGAAGTCACTCCAGTTAATCAGGGACCACAGTGCCTGATGGGAAGGCACGGCCAGGAGACACCAGGACCTCAGTCAGGCGGGACAGGAGGCACCTCCCTGAGGAGGGGTTCCCGCAGGCAAGGGGAAGAGCGCACCAGACAAAAGTCAAACTCGGCAACTGAGCAAGCCCTCCCCGCCCCTTTCCAATTTCAGGCGCTCAGTCCACACGGGCCCCAACTCCACGGCCCCACTCCTAAGGCCCCCAGTGCTGAAGAGGCGTCGTCACCTTTCCCTCTGAGCAGATTGCCACTACTTGAGATTTCTGTAAAGGGCCAGGCAGGAAATAGTTCAGGCTGCGCGGTCACGCTGTCTCCGTCCCAACTCCTGCAACCAACAGGTGGCAGGTCCCTGGAGGGCTGGGCTGCCTTCCCAGTAAAGCCCCACTTACAGAGACCAGCAGAGCTGCTGCAGCACTGCCGCGGCCTCTGCTGCCAGGCTCTCCCCACGACCTATCCTCAAGCTCTTTCTAACCCAGAAGTCTGATTTCACTTTTCCGCTTAAACCCCTCGGTGACTCTTCACTGCTCTGAGGCTAACGTCCAGTCTCTCCAGCATGGACGTCGGGGTCTTCCTGATTGCACCTCGGGGCCTCTGCACCTGCGGCTCCTCCCACCTGGAACACCCCCGCCCCTCCAGCCACCTCGGCCAAGGAAGGCAGCAGCCTCTAGAAGCTGGAAAGGACAGAGGATGGCTTCTCCCCTAGAGCCCCCAGAAGGAGCTGACGCCAATGAGACCTGAGATGGACTTTGACCACCCAGGCCTATAAGATCACAGATTTGTGCTGTTTTAGCCACTGAGCCTGTGGTAATCGTTACAGCAGCCTTGGGAAGCACATACTATCCTGTGGTCAGGGTGGGAGAGCCAGGGCCTGAGGCAGAAAGAAGACTCTGGAACCAGCACTGTTACTGTACATTGTGCTGAGAAATACAGGACTTGACCTGCTACCTATCGGAGGAGGAAAAGCAGCATCCGTTCTTCCTAATAAAACCAAATTCCTGGTCTTCTATCCCTCAAACTGCTACTTACCAAAGAATCTCACAGCACTTGACCTTCACAACAATAAAAAAAATCACCTTGTGGGAAAGGCGTGTTCTCAACACGCTGTTGGATGGCTGTCCGCCACTCACACCTTCCACCCAGCATTCCTTCCCATAAACTTACCCCAGGAAAATCATCAGACATGAATGGAAAGCGTTTTGGAGGAGAGTCACTGCAGTGTCATTTATAATAAGAAAAAGTCAAAATAATAACTTTCCATCAGTAAGGGAGCTGACAAGTTATTATATAATAATGAAAAAGATGAGATGGACCTAGACATACGGACATGATGAGCACTCTGCAAACATTCCAAGTAAAATAGATACACAGTATAACAGTATAATCTCATTAATACAAAATAAATATGTATGTATTGTGTGGGTGAGTGGAATTTTGGAAAGCTTTTCACTTTCATGTACTACTTATGTGGTATAATAATAAAAAAAAAAAAAGAAAGACTTCTTGATTTGGGGAAGTCTAACTTGAATAGGTTTGCAAGAACCCAAAATGTATCACTGCCTTTTAAGTCTTATTTCTGAGCTGTTTTTGCTTTAACCTGAATACATTTAAGAATGGTCACAGACACCAAAGTGTCACTAAGTAGCCCATCCTGGAAACCAGAAAATACATCTTCCAATACCCGGAGACCCTATCGGACTACTGAGCTATAGAAAGCAGGCCCTTGTCTCTTCTCTGCACTCACTGGCTTCAAGTCGGCTTCCTGAAGCTACAAGAGGAAAGAAGTTCAGAAAGAGCTTACCTGGTATCTTCCAGCGACACCTGACCAGATTTTTCATCCACTATAATTTTACAGTGATCTCCAGAGACCAGTTTATTGCCGGGGAATGAAAGGTCACAACCTAAAACAGTGAGGGGGGCGTGCTGGATACGACCGTGGGTACCGGGCATAATACCGCCCTTTGCTTAAACAAAGCACGCGGCTGGAAGTCAAGACCCACGTTGTACCCACTTACGGAGACACCACTTAATCAAGTACAAAGAAACTTTTAAAAAAGCATTTAAGTGTTAATCCAAAGTAAGGGACAGGGACTATGTCTTGAACCTTTCTGACTCCTCCTTGCCTAGAGGATATGCACCATCAACACCTCCAGCTACCCATCAGCTGCTTCTTGGGGACATGTTTACAATATGCATGCATATGCAGATAGCCTGGTAAGTACTACAGAACTTTAAAAAACTATGGGGCTTATTAAATAGCTTCAGTATCTTAGTCCTTAATATCTTCTGTGTAACCTAAGGTTTCATAAATCATCACAAAGTTAAAGCAATGACAGAGTCACAGAAAATATGAATGAGTAAATTATCATAGGCACATGTACGCGTTTAAGAAAATTTAAAACAGAAGGGGGATGCATCTATAGCTCAACACAATTTTTATACCCTCATCAAATCCAAGAGGAAAACCCTCACATGCTTTGTTCTCTCCTTAAATCAAAAGAATAAAAGTGGGCTTCCCTGGTGGCGCAGTGGTTGAGAGTCTGCCTGCCGTTGCAGGAGACATGGGTTCATGCCCTGGTCTGGGAAGGTCCCACATGCCGCGGAGCGGCTGGGCCCGTGAGCCATGGCCGCTGAGCCTGTGCGTCCGGAGCCTGTGCTCCGCAACGGGAGAGGCCACAACAGCGAGAGGCCCGCGTACGGAAAAAAAAAAAAAAAAAAAAAAAAGAATAAAAGCTTTCAGGAGTGTTTTAATACTGAGTCACTAATCTCCTTATAACAGGTTTGCACCATAGCTACTAAGGTTTATAGTACCTTTATTTTATTTTGGGCCGTGCCCCGCGGCTTGCAGTATCTTAGTTACCTGACCAGGGATTGAACCCGCGCCCTCGGCAGTGAAAGCACAAAGTCCTAACCACTGGACCGCCAGGTAATTCCCTACAGTATCTTTATTTTTTAAAAACCAAACGTGGGAAGCAGTACTGGTACCCGTCAACTGGTGGTGAATTAATAAACACACTGCAGAACATCACCCAGCAACAAAAAGGAACAAACTACTGATATATGTAACTGCCAAGGATGAACCTCAAAAGCACCAACCAAGGGAAGGCAGCCAGACCCAAAGACTGTGCTACAATACAGCGTGATTCCCCTTAGACGGCATTCTTAGATGGTCTCCTTGCAGCCCCAGACCCAGGCTGGTCACCAGGCTTTGTCACTGGAGTGGGGTTTTACTAGGCTTCTCCACACCTGAACATCTGCATTCCAACTGAGAACTGAAATACCTTTGCTAAAGTTCTACTGTTGGTATTTGCCCTGCTTGTCGTTCAGCTGGTTACTCTCTCCATGGTTGGTACACATCTCTGCCACTCCCTGAGAATGGGAAGCTCTTTGGGAAGGCGAGAACCCCTGCATCCTTCCACACACGTCAACTCAGCTCTCCCTTTTCCTCAAAATAAGGCCTTGTATGTAGCAGGCGTGCAATAGTTTTAAAATAAATCTAGTTCTACAACCTGAAACCCTATCCCCCAAAGTGACTGTATTTAGAAAGAAGGCCTGTAAATGATAAAAGTTAAATGACATCATTAGGGTGGGGCCTTAATCTGATAGGGCTGAGGCATTTATAAGAGGGAGACGCCAAAGATCTCTTGGTCCAGCAGGCCAGGACACAGCGAGAAGGCAGCTGCCTGCAATCCAGGAAGAGGGTTCTCACCAGGAAACAAACTGACTGTCACCGTGATCTTGGACTTCCTAGACTCCAGAACTGTGAGAAATATACTTCTGCTGTTTAAGCTTCGTGATCTGTGGTATTTTGTTATGGCAGCCCGGGCAAACTACGTTTTGCTGGAAAGGTTAATATATTCAAGGAAAGGACTTCCATTAAGAATCAACTCAACAACACATTTTTGCTCCTTGTATTAGCATGTAAAATGATACTACAGTGTTGTGTTATAACAACAATGGCTAACATTAAGTGCTAACTCTTAGCCAGGCTCCTTCTAAGCACTTCACTCACGATCTCCTTTAATCTTCACAGTGACCCCATGAAGTAGCTACAAAGGCACCGGAAGGTAAATTGGCCCAAAGCAGGTTATGCAGTGGTGGTGATGCTGGTGGCCTAGGGGGCGTGAGGGTGGTGGTCTCCAGGCTTCTGCTCTTCACCAAACTTCCATTCACACCAAATAAAGACAATACATCTTGAAAAGTTTCTAATGATATGTAAATATTTTTAAAGTTGTAAAAAAAAAAAAAATTAACTTGATATTGGGATTTAAGACTGCCTCCCCAAAAAACCCCAACCAAAAACAGGTACAGGTGCATGATGATGGGTAAAATGAAACCAAAGAACATTTGCTTTTAAACACTAATCTTTCTCATTATCTCTTGCTTAAAGTATAAAGTCAGTGTGACAACTTATTAATTTGCAGAAAAACGAAATATTTTTGTTGGCCTGATCAGTGCACTTCACTCCCAGTAGGAAAGCTACAAGGGAGGTTAAATCATCAGATGGCCGCTAGGAGTTTAGAGGCAGCAAGCGTGGGGGGCGGGGCAGGGCTCTTCCTCTCACTAGTTACAGGACTTTCTTCAAGGCCGTAGCTTCCCACGTTCATTACATCAACAAATATTTGAGCAGCTCTATTCTAGGAGCTGGGACTTGAGATCTTTTTTTTAAATGTAGCTGCCTACGGCTATAAATTTCCCTCTGAGCAAGGCTTACCTGCATCCTCTAAGTTTTGGTACATTAAATTTTTATTTATCTCAAAGTATTTTCTAATTTCCCTTTTGATTTCCTCTTAGACCCACTGGTGGGTTAAGAGTGTTATTTAATTTCCACATATCTGTGGATTTTCCGGTGTTCCTTCTGCTAACTTATTTCTAATTTCACTCCATTAAGGTCAGAGAAGATGCTTTGGGTAGTAATACCCTTGAGAAAACCGCATTCCAGGGGATAAATTATTGCACCTACTTCATAACGTTGCAGTGAAAATTAAATAACCTGCATGAAACACGCAGAAGTAACTGGGCCGATCAATACGTGAATAAACGGCAGCTGTTACACGACGGCCCATTCCACCGGAAAAACCGGGCAGCAGAACGCGCCGCGCCCAGGAGCCTCCCACAGCCCAGTGGGCCCGGTCTCGCCCAGCCCCCGCTCTCAGGTACCGGCTCCAGTCCCCCAGCACTCGAACCCCGTCGGCCGCCCCCATCCCGGGTCCCCGGTCCCCGCCCCCGTGCCCGGACCCGTCCCCGGCTCGCCCCCAGTCCGTCCCACGTCCCCCATGCCCGCTCCCCGCCCCGCACCTCTTCTCCGCCCGATGGTCCACTCCCGTTTCCTCAGGAGGACGTGCGGCTCGCCCTCCTCGGCGCCCAGGCGGAGAAGCCTCCCCCACGGCTGCTGCTGCGGCGGCTGGTCGCCTTCCCCCGGCCGCTCCATCGGCTTCACATCTGACGAGACCCGGAAACGTCGGGTGAGACCCGGCCCGCGAAGGCAGAGGCTGCGGCCCGCCGCTCCTCCTCGGCGCCCGCGCCACGCCGCCGCGGCCCGCGCCGCCAGCCCCCCACCCGGGTCCCGACGGCCGCCCGCGCCCGCCGCCCTCTTACCCCCAACCCCGCGCCGAACCCGGAACCGGCCGCGCGGCCGCCGCCGCCGCTGTCAACGGACATCTCGGATCCCTCAGCTGATCCGTGAGGCGGGGCCAGCGGCGTCCGGGCCCTGCGATTGGCTGGTGGTGGCAACCACCGAGCGCGGCGGCTAGAGCGGAACCTGGCGGACTGCCTTCGAGAGTGGACGCGTGGAGGCGAGCAGAGCGTGCGCACACTGGAGGCTGCGGGGCTGGACGCCCTCTTTGATGCTGGCCGGGACGATTTGGTGTTCCAGGATCTCGGAAGTAGCTGCGGTCAGCGCCATGTTAAGTCGGGGCAAAAGGGACGGAGTGATTTGGGCGTTGGGCCCCGAAGCAAATTCCCAAAGCGGTGTTGGAAGTGCAGAGGGCGTTTAGATATACAAAGGGACGGCCCGCCTTACAGATGACGAGGTAAACGCAAGTCGAAACTTTCGGGTGCCAATTTCCCCGCGATCGGAAAGTTGGTAGTGCCCTGGGAGAGCTCTGGAGAGCGCGAGCATCTCGGTTGCGGGTCTGCACCTCTTGGAGGGGGTGGTGCTGTCTTTCGTTTTTAAACGCGCGTTTCGGTGGCTCAGCGATTCCGCTTCCTGGGGTCTAGCGGCGTTGCGGTGTGTGTGCCCGGGGAGGATGCCCTGGGGTCGTCCGTGCCGGGCGCGTGGGAGTGCAGGTGCGGGTCGGCCAGATGCCGAGTCGCGGGGGGGCGCCGTGCGGCCCCGGGCTGCGCGGTTCAGAGCAACAAGGCCATGCCTGACCGACGGGGACCTCGAGATGGAAGTAGAAAGGACAGATGTGTTCGTGCGCTCATAAAAATAATGTGAAAGGACAGAAAATAGCAGTGGCTGCCTCGTGAGAGAGAGCAGAAGTCAAGGTAGTAAGGGAGACATCTTTCGCTCTGTACTCCTTTGTGTAACTTAAACATCATTTGTAGTATTTACCTTTTTTTCTTCAGATAAAAAAATGTAACCATTCTTTCTCTGAGACTGTTTTCCAGTATTGTTTCGTGGGGGACTGAGGTTACTGCACTTGCTCTCTGAACCAGGGCCTAGCCTGGCATCAGGAGTGTTTGGAGGGCCTGTGTTAGTCTACACAAGGCCGACCTGCTGCGGAACCAGGATGACATTGAGCCGAAGGAACAGCCCAGGCTTCTTGGGTGACAGGCTTCCAGACCTCGGGGACAGTGAGCTAACTCAGGCCAGAGGCCCATGTCAACTTAGTCTTAAAAAAGCGCATCTCTCCTGTCCGTCTCAGATTCAGGACACAGGAAAGGCCAGAATTTAAAATTCCTCTGAAGAAATTTGGTTTAGGGGGAAAAGAAGCGAATCACAGCACCCTAGCAGACTCTTTGGGTGTTGGGGGCAGTAGGTGCCTGGCTAATCAGGCCTTTCTGTTCAAATGGAAGCCCTGTTCTTGGGATCACAGCTGGTGTAGCCCCAGCAGCAAGGTAATCAAGGGACCTGCCAAACTCCATCATTTCCTGTTCTACTCACCTGAGTTGGGTTGTTTGGTTACTGTATTAATTTCCCATTACTGCTGTAACTAATTACTGCAAATTAGTGGCTTAAAACAACACAAATTTAACAGTTCTGGAGGTTAGAAGTCCAAAATGGGTCTCATTGGGCTAAAATCAAGGTATTGGCAGAATGGATTCCTTCTGAAGGCTCTCGGGGAGAATCCGTTTCCAGTCTTTTCCAGCATTCCTTGGCTTATGGCCTCTTCGTCCATCTTCAAAGCCAGCAGTGCCCCGCTGAGTCTTTCTTACCAGGCTGTATCTCTGTTACTGTCTAGTACCTCCATCTTTCGCTTATAAGGATCCTTGTGATTAAATTGTACCCACCTGGATAATCCAGAGTAATCTCCCTATTTAAAGGTTCATAATTTATTCACGTATGAAGAGTCACTTTTGCCATGTACGTTCCAGAGAATAGGAAGTGGACATAGTTGGAGGCCACTATTCTGTCTACCCCAGTTACCGATCTCTGCTGTTTCTAAATAGGGATCATCTCCATTTGCCTGATTCCTGGATAATGTTCAAGAAAAAGTGGTAGGGAGATATGTGAGGTTATACAGACTATTTTAAAAATTTAGGTATCCACCTTGACCATTCCTGGGCATGGTGCTTCCTTGTTTCACCCTCGAGCAACAACGGGCAAGCCTGAGTGTTATCCCTTGCAGGTGGCTATCCAGAAGGAATCATAAGGGATGAAAATAACATTTAATTCTGGTTCGTTCAGCTGAATTTTCTTGTTGCAGTGACACAGTCTTGAATCATGAGAATAATAATCGCTTGGCTGGGTACACTGCTTTCTGATTTCCCTTTCACTGGCCCACATAGGGCAAAGTGGGAGATACAGTGAGTCTCTGAAAATTTTGGAAAAATGCCTTTGTCCCAATCCACACCTTCATGTGAAAAGTCTGGGCATGAATTTGGGTTAATTGTTGAAAAGATAAAGTGGTAACTTCTGAATACGCTGATTGTGTAGCAGTGAAGAGAGAGCAACAATGTTGGTGATTTGGAGCAGGGTGACCCTTAGACCCTGGGAGGTACAGGGAGTTCATGGGGCAGCCAGTGCGCTTTTTGCCCCCTCATCCAGCACTGATTCAACAGCTGTAGCTGGCAATCTGACCTGCAGGCAAACTTGTCATGCCCACCCATATCCTATAAAAACAAAAACCTGACTCCCAGATTCCAGTCCAAGGTGTAAGGAGCTTCAAGTTATCTCTCCCAGCCTCACAACAAGAAAAAAGCTGAAGAAGCTGGAAATCAACAGCTCTTCTCAGATCTAACAGATAATTGACCCCAAAATTGTAGAGATAGAAAAATACAGGGAATCAAAACTTACCAGAGCAGAAGCCACTACTGGAGCCAGTACCAGGATATTAAAACTTACATGTTAATTGGAAAATGGCCAGAGGCTCAGTGTGGACAAGCTTGAAAGTTAAAAACTCCAGGGGGTGCCAGTCTTAGAGGGGTCCTCACACTTTTGTTAATTTTACTCCCAGCAACCAAACACCCCCTTGTGCTCCTGGTAGGGGCAGGAGAAAAGTAAAAATTTTGAATATACCCAGAGTATTCTGTTCTCCTTCACAAAAGTCTGCCCTCAAGGGAAACTATTCCACCAGAACCTAACCTACTGGGGTTTTATTGGAGCCTACTTGACAGAGGGGAAGGAGAGAACCCAACTCAGCCTCCTCCAGCCTGCCTGCCACACATGGGAAGGGCAATACCCAACTCCAGTCTTCTCTAGCCTTCCTGTCTCACCTGAGGTGGGGGAGCTTGGAATAGAACAATCTGAGAAGCACTGTAAAGGTCACAGCCCAGGAGTACAGACTAAATAAATACTGAGACCTAATCATAAGCGGATAGACTGCTTCCCCGGCCCCACACATTAACAATACACCAATAGGGACGTTGTATAATAAGAGGGGGTTACAGCTGCAAGAACTGCAGAGCTCAGGCCTTACTTAAGAAGTAGTCTCTTGGGCTTCCCTGGTGGTGCAGTGGTTGAGAGTCTGCCTGCCAATGCAGGGGATGCGGGTTTGTGCCCTGGTCTGGGAAGATCCCACATGCTGTGGAGTGGCTGGGCCCGTAAGCTGTGGCCGCTGGACCTGCGCGTCTGGAGCCTGTGCTCTGCAACGGGAGAGGCCACAACAGTGAGAGGCCTGCATACCACAAAAAAAAAGAAAAAAGAAAAAAAAGAAGTAGTCTCTAGGGAAACCCAAGGACAACAGGGGAGACAAAAACAAATACACCAAAGAGGAAATTTTAGTCTCTATCATCACCTACACCTATAGGAAACAATAAGCAACCTGCCTCCTAGCCAGATAAACATGAAACCTCACACTAAAAGCCTATTTACCTCAATTCCTTTTACCCAATGCATCATGTTCCACTTTCAACCAGAAGTCTACAAGGAAGACTAAAAGACAAAAACACAGTTTGAAGAGAGTAAGCGTCAGAATCGGACTCAGACACGGCAGAGATTTTGGAATTATAAGGGCCCTCATGGAAAAAGTGGACAACATGCAATAACAAATGGGTAATATAAACAGAGAAATGGAAATTCTAAGGAAGAATCAAAATGAAGTGCTGGAGAAAAACATTAACAGAAATCAAGAATGCCTTTGATGGGCTCATCAACAGACTGTACACATCCAAGGAGAGAATCAGTGAGCTTGAAAAACTATGCCAACACAAACTTCCAATGCAGAAATGCAAAGAGAAAAAAAGTTTTAAATGAAAGAGAATATCAAAGAACTTTGATGGACTAACATGTAAAGGAAATACCAACAGGAGGAAAGAGAGAAAAAAACAGAAAAAAATATTTGAAATAATAATGGCCGAGAATTTTCCAAAATAATGACACCAAACCACAGGAATCTCAAAGAACACCAAGCAGGATAAGTACCAAAAAAATTACAACTAGACGTGTCATATATGCAGAAGACAGAACAATAAGAGAAAATCCTGAGGTGAGTAAGAGGAAAAGAAACAAAAGCCAAAAACACCTCACCTATTGAGAATCAGCATAAGAATTACATCAGGTTTCTCTTCAAAAACCACACAAGGAAGAAGAGAGTGGAGTGAAATATTGAAAGTATTGAAAGAAAAAAAAAAAACCAAACACTGAACTAGAATTCCATACCCTGCAAGGTTATTCTTCAAAAGTGAAGGAGAAATAAAGACTTTTTCAGACAAACAAAAATTGAGAGAATTTGTTGCCAGTCATCCTGCCTTGCAAGAAATGTTAAAACAAGTTCTTTAGAGAGAAAGAAAAGGATAAAGGTTAGAAACTCTGATCTACATGAAGAGTTAGAGAAGGAATAAGTGAAGGTAAAACAAAAACCTTTATTTTTCTATTCTTCAAAGAGGTAACATTTTGTTCAAAGTAAGAGCAACAATGTAGTCAGTAATTATAGCTGTAATAAGAGCTAGGAAGAAGGAATTGGGAATATTCTGTTATAAGATTCTTGTGTTACCATGAAGCAGTACAGTGTTATTTGAAAATGAACTTGCATTAGTTGTAAATGTTTGTTGCAAACTCTAGGGCAACCATTACAAAAAAAATTTTTTAAGTATAATTGATATGCTAAGAGAGGAGAAAAATGGAATCTTATAAAATGCTCTATTAAAATAAAAAAGGCAGAAAAGAATATAAGTAAGGAAAAAATAAGGGCGATGCATAGAAAACAGTAACAAATATGTAACAGTAACAGTAACAAACATTCTACAAATATGGTAGATATTTACCTAACTATATCAATACTCACTTTGTTAATGGTCTAACTACATCAATTAAAAGACAGAGACTGTCCTTGTGAATTAAAAACAAAACAAAACAAACAAAAAACCATGAAGCAGTACAGAAAACCAGAAAAACCCAAGACCTAACTCTGTGTCAGCTACAAGAAACCTTTCAATATAAAGACACAGATATATTAATGGTAAATGAATGGAGAAAGTTATACTATGCTAACACTAATCAAAAGGAAGTGAGAGTAGTTACATAAATTTCAGACAAAGCAGACTTCAGAGCAAGGCAAATTATCAGAGATAATGAGAGGCATTACATGGTGCTAAAGGATTCAAACCTCCAAGAAGATATAGCAATCCTTAACGTATATACACTAACAACACAGCATCAACATCTGTGAGGGAAAAACTGATAGAACTGCAAGGACAAATAGATTAATCCAGTATTATATTTGGAGGTTTCAACACTGCATATCAGTAATGGGCAGATCCAGGAAGGGCATAGTTGAACTGAACAGCACCATCAATCAGCTGGACTTAATAGACATTTACAGACTACATCATCCCATCAGGGCAGAAATCACATTCTTCTCAAGTTTGTCTGGAACATTCACCAAGATATGCCACATTCTGGGCAATAAAACAGTCGAACACATCTAAAGGAAAGTAAATCATACAAAATATGTTCTCAGACCACAATGGAATTAAACTGGAAATTTTCCAACAGATAGTTGGAAAATCTCCAAACACTTGGAGATTAAACAACACAATTCTAAATAACAAGCAAAACAATTTCTAAATAACAAATGGGTCAAAGAAGAACTCTCTCAAGAGAAATTTTTAAATATTTCAAACTAAATGAAAGCGAAAGTACAACTTAAAAGAGGAGATATATATATATATACATATAGCTGATTCGCTTTGCTGTACAGCAGAAACTAACACAACATTGTAAAGCAACTATACCCCAATTAAATATATATTATATATATATATAAGTATGCTATTTCTCAGCTGCTGAACCTGATATAAAAATTAACAACAACAACAAATTTGTGAGATGCAGTGAAAGCAGTGCTTAGAATGAAATTTATAGTGTTGAATGAATATATTAGAAAAGAAAAAAGATCCAAAATCATTAAGATACCACCTTAGGCAACTAGAAAATGAAGAGCAAACAATAAATGCTGGAGAGGGTGTGGAGAAAAGGGAACCCTCCTGCACTGTTGGTGGGAATGTAAATTGATACAGCCACTATGGAGAACAGTATGGAGGTTCCTTAAAAAACTAAAAATAGAATTACCATATGACCCAGCAATCCCACTACTGGGCATATATGCTGAGAAAACCATAATTCAAAAAGGGTCATGTACCACAATGTTCACTGCAGCTCTATTTACAATAGCCAGGACACGGAAGCAACCTAAGTGTCCATCGACAGATAAATGGATAAAGAAGATGTGGTACATATATACAATGGAGTATTACTCAGCCATGAAAAGGAACAAAATTGCGTCATTTGTAGAGACCCAATGGTGGATGGACCTAGAGTCTGTCATACAGAGTGAAGTAAGTCAGAAAGAGAAAAACAAATATTGTATATTAACACATATATGTAGAATCTAGAAAAATGATACAGATGAACTTATTTCCAGGGAAGAAATAGGGACGTAGACATAGACAATGGACGTGTGGACACGGGGGAAGGGGAGGGTTGGACAAATTGGGAGATGAGGAATGACATATATACACTACCATGTGTAAAATAGATAGCTAGTGGGAACCTGCTGTATAGCACAGGGAGCTCAGTTGGTGACCTAGCTGGGTGGCGTGGGGGGGTGGGAGGGAGGCCCAAGAGGGAGGGGATATATGTGTAAATATAGTTGATTCACTTCGTTGTATAGCAGAAGCTAACACAACATTGTAAAGCAACTATACCCCAATAAAAAATTTTTTAATATTTTCATGGGTATATACATATGTAAAATTCAACAAATTGTAGGTTTAACCTAAGTTCAGTATCTGTGTATCACTTAAAGGTCAACACAGCAGTAGAAAAAAAACCTGACTCAAACTGTAAGAGCTTTTAACTTTCTTGACAAAAAAATAATAGCTTTCTAAAACAGAATTAAGCTTATGAATTTATAAGCCAACTTTACAATTGGGCGTAAAAATGAACCCATAATTTACATACTAATGAATCTGGTGTTTCATTAGTAAATTCGCAGACTGCTTGGCTTAAGGCCATTGGAAAATATCTAAATGCATTCAGCATGGATGGGAAACGCATGCTGTCTGAAAGGAAGCAGTGGCTCTTGCAGATGTGGGCCAAACACACACAAAGGCAGAGCCATCCTGTCACTAACTGGTCATTTCTACATAGGGCAACTGGATGCCGATACCTAGATTAGATTAGACTGGGCCGAGGAAACCATGCCTCAGGTGATTAATATCTGACAGTCTAAGAAATTAAAAAAAAACCCTGCAGAATGAAAACTAAGAGTTATTTTGAAGGCTATAAAGGGTGAAATTAAAATTCACTCATGTATAAGACTTACAAAGTGAGACGCTTGACTGAGAAAAAATACTTTTCCTTCTGAGGAAAAGTTTAATGAGAGAGAATCTGGAAGACGGAAAGAAATCAGAGACACCTCGAGGAAGGAGACATTTATCTTTGTCTACTCTTTGTCACTGAGACTAGGGTTCATAGCCAACTCCATGTTTACCCATAGGGTGGTTTCAGCGTGGCTATAATCTCACAAAGAATCATAGGCCATCAACACCAGATGTTGTATGTAGGTCCCACCACCCTGGTAAAATCAATGGTCGAGTTTACCTCTATGCATCATCCCCACCAAGTACTCTGCTTTTACAGAAGACACTCTCCATAAGTGGTCGTCAGGAAGTTGTGCTACCAGGAAGGCAGGACAGTGGACAAGATGCTGTTGTTCCCCACAGAGCCTGTGACTTTACGGGAGAGGCCAAGCCATGTGCACACAGCAACCGCAACTCAGGCAGTGGGAACAGAGGCCTCGGGGGCACCCAAGACAACAAAGACTCCTGGATGGTCCTGAGGCTGTGTGACCCCAGAGTGGGGAGGGTAAGAGTTGGCCTCAAGAATGGTCAACTGCACTTGAGGTCAGACATGGCCGTAAGCAAGGTAGGAAATGCCAGACAGGTAGGAAATACCTACTCTAGTGCTCAGAGCTGAGGCAGGAGAGCTCCCACTCTATGAGTAATGCACCCTCGCTCCAAGGAAGAGTTCCAGTTTTAAAGATTATCTAAAGATCGCCTCCTTATTCTGCAGAGGTGCTTATTGTATTAGTGTAGTCATCTGTTCTAGAAGGCCACTCCCGTCATAACTAGTGAACACGATATGCTATCCCTGATCAATTCAATGAAAACACACTTTTCAGAAGCCAATTTCCCAAATACACCAAGCTTTAACATTCACCAACACCACTGACTTACCAAAATCTTACTATTAATAATACATACAGGGCTTCCCTGGTGGCCCAGTGGCTGAGAGTCCGCCTGCTGATGCAGGGGACACGGGTTCGTGCCCCGGTCTGGGAAGATCCCACATGCCGCGGAGCGGCTGGGCCCGTGAGCCATGGCCGCTGAGCCTGCGCGTCCAGAGCCTGTGCTCCGCGACGGGAGAGGCCCACATACCGCAAAAAAACAAACAAACAAAAAAAAAAACAACATACAGGGCTTCCCTGGTGGCGCAGTGGTTGAGAGTCCACCTGCCGATGCAGGGGACACAGGTTCGTGCCCCGGTCTGGGAAGATCCCACATGCCGTGGAGCGGCTGGGCCCGTGAGCCATGGCCGCTGAGCCTGCACATCCGGAGCCCGTGCTCCACAACGGGAGAGGCCACAACAGTGAGAGGCCCGTGTACCACAAAAAAAATAAAATAAAATAAAAAAATAATACATACATACATTTTGGGACTTCCCTGGTGGTCCAGTGGTTAAGATTACACGCTTCCCAATGCAGGGGGCCTGGGTTGGATCCCTGGTCAGGGAACTAGATCCTGCATGCCGCAACTAAAGATCCCACATGCCGCAACGAAGATCTCGCATGCCACAACGAAGACTCAGTGCAGCCAAGTAAATAAATATTTTTTTAAAAAAAACATACATTTTAAGGCAATTCATATTTGGATGGGATGGTTTTTAACATTATTTGAGGATAGCTAGGAAGTTTTAGTTGAAGAGATTCTGTTTAATTTTAATGGAACCATTAAAAAGATTGTTACCTGTTTACTGTCAGGGTGGTTTAGTATTCTAATGAATATAATATTTACTTACAAATGTATACTTTGTCATTTGTATCCCAAATCTAATTATAAATTGAGGTGGAAAGTGAGATAAAATCACAAAAGTAACCCAAATCAGGAAAACATTGATCTGTGAAAATAGAATCAGGAAACTCCTGGGAAAATACTGCTGTAACAGAGAGGAAAGTGTCCCCATTCCAGAGAAATTCCTGTGAATGTCCAAGAGTTAAGGAAAACAAGAAACTCTGAGTGACCAGAGACATTGAGGGAGAATCCAGAGACTACAAAATCAGGATTTTGATAAACACAGGATTCAGATAAATTCCAGATACCGTGGCAACATAGACTCCTTAAGTCTTAAAGGGAAGCCACAGGTAAATGGTATTTCACTGAGTTCAATAATTACTGATGTATATTCCACTTCTACTAGTGATTCTTAACTATTCTTTTTATAAAAGCCGTTTTGGGAATGTACACATGCCACTTCCCACCTCGAACCTCCTCTACCCCAGCCCTACCCAGTCTCTGAGAAAAGCCCAGCCATCCTACAAGAAGCACAAAAGCTTTTCTTTAAGTGACAATAGGTGATGAAATATAGGTGAGAAAAATTTAGAAATAAGTAAATCAATTCCTGTAAGAAAAAATGTACAAATTGTGTCAAATGCCCTCTAGAAATGAAAATCTGCCAATTTGCTATACCATGAATTGAGAGACAATATATTAAAAAAATTTGTAGGTGAGAATAATAATAAATAAAATTTAAATATACATCAGTGAAAATTTTTAATTTGGTGGCATATGTTCCTACATGTCAATTGCAAGCTGAGGAAGAAAATGGGGCAAAAATCACAAAATAACAGGGAAAACAAAGCCAAGAAGACAAATGACCCATCTGTTAGATCAGGCAGAGGAAGGAAGCTTCGCAGGAACGGACTTGGCCTGACACAGGAATTTCCATCATAGGTGGCTAGAAGTACAAAAGACCCTGGAAACTCCGAGGGGCCAGGGAAGTGGCGGAAGGATTCCTATCTTTAAGGAAGTGGGCAACAGACTCTGCTGGGGCCGGGGGGAGGGGCCATGCAGGCCGGCACCCGCCCCAGTCCGAGCCCTGCTGCACAGACCCTCGCGGTGCGGCGTCAGCGCGGGGTAGGGCTGCCGCCCTGAGCCCGGGACAACGGCGAACCCCCGCTGCGGGGCCCAAGTGCCAGCCCGAAGCCGCCCCTGGGGCGCCCACACGGCGGACCCTGCAGATCCTCCGCCTTCCGCGCCGCCAGCTCTCCACCCCTTGGGACCCGGGACGGGGACTGAGCCAAAGCGCCGCAGTGGAGCCGCCTCCGCAGCGGGAACCGCCCCAGCCAACCTCAGCACCTAGGCCAACGGCAATTGTTCGCCTCCCGTTGCTGGGCAGGATGCTGTCTCCCGGCAACACAGAGGCGCGGAATTGGCCAACAGACGGACAAGGATTTTAGCCAATGGCGTCTTGCGCCAGTGGGCCGTGGGCGCCCTGGCCAATGGAAAACGTGAGCGGTCAGTTACTAAGCTGAAACCGGTCTCTACGCAGCGCGCCTGCGGAGGATGGAACCCAGAAGGCACTAGCTGAGCGTTGATAAAGGGAAAGAAAATATTCTCTGTGAGCCGGATTTAAAAGTTTTGCTTGCCTTCCTAAACCCACTAGGCTTTCAGTGTTGTTCAGCCTCGCTCATGTACTGCTGTCGATCTGGCAGCCGCTCTGCCCCAGGCCACCCCCATCCAGACCCGGGTTTGTCCCCGAAGAGCCCCGAGGACCGGGATGCCAAGGGATCACTGCACAGAGAAGGCAGGAGCAGCGACCTCCCAGGAACACTGAAATCAGTGCTCTTATTTATTTCTGCTTTAATTTTACTTTTAATTATGTTCTTGGGAAAGAAGTGCTGCATTCCCACGGGCTGGAATTTAAGTGGGTGGTCGGTAAGCTCAGTGACAGAAACCTGGCTGGCTGTGATGAGATTCCTTGGGCTCACAAGATGGGGACAGGGGTGTCAGAGAGGTGAGCTCTATTAGCCAGTGATGGGTCTGGTTTGAAATAGTGGAAAGATAAAAGGAAGAGTAACTCATCTGAGTATACATTTTGGACAGCTGCGATTTGGGAACTTTTTATATATTCAATAATAAAACAAAATAAACAAGGTTGGGCTTAAAACATTTAAAATTGAATACAAAGATAAGGGCATGGACTTCACTGTGTTTCAAATGAACACTACAGTCACACAGGAGAAATAAAAAGAACCAGGCCAAGTAGATTGAAATATCAATACGATACTTTCGTTATATGTGCTTAGGCCAAAGACAGAAATAACTGCAAAGAATTCTGAAAGCTACTAGTAGGTTGTTTTTTGCAGTAGTATGGTGTAGAATTCTAGAATTATTTTTGTATTATGTAACTGAATACATGATTAAATAACTGAGCAGTGATTAGTATTATTGGGACCCACAGTTTTCCCCACTGGAGAAAGGAGATACAGACACTGAGGAGGGAAGGGGAGAGCAGTTGCAAGAGGTTAGATTAGCATTAGTTATAGCAGGGCTTTATAATGGTCACATATACGAGGTTATGTGTGTCTGTTTCCTAGCTCCGTCCATTAAAACAGCCTAGCTCTAACGATACCTCAGTAGCAACGAGCACACCAGCCTCCATATTGAGATTGATGAATCCCATTCGCCCCGATAGGAACCAGCCTCCCTTGGAGAGGGGTTGGCTGAAGCAGGGAACACACAAGACTGACGTGAGGGCAGGGTCAGCGCGGCACAGCTGCCGGACACGGTGGCCACACCCCTCAGAGATGTTTTTCTGTGGTCTTTGCTCTGCGGTCCTCAACCAGTCACTCCCTCTCCGGGCCCTACGTCCTCCCTAAGAGAACAAAGGGTTGTATCCTGGCAGCCTGGGGTCTCTTTTGCCCCCGTTGCTCCCATACCTACCTGTGACCCTGTGGTCTTTCTCCAGCACCAGTCTGAACAGTGGAAGTGGGGTGTAAACAAGCTGTGAAGCCACAAAGCTGAGTCCCCACCCTCGCTCTGAGACGTCTAAATGGCCCTTCTGCTCTCGTTTCACGGGAGCTGCAGCCTGAGGGTCTCAGCACTGCGCTGGGGCTGGGCAAGAAGGGGAAGCCTCTCCAGACTTGGCGCACGGCTCGCAGACCGGCCGGGTGGGAGAGATGGCACGGGGTGGGGTCCGCAGCCTCTCACTGCTCCAGTGGGGCCCGCAAGGCGTTGCACGCGGGCCCCCGGCGTGTGTGCTAGAGGGACTGGCGGTGGCAGCCTCGTGGGCTAGTGCTGGCCTCCAGTTCTTCACATGTGGCGACCACAGCCTGCAGGTCTCACTGTGAGGGCTCGTCTTCCGACTTCTAACCCACTGCAGGTTGGGGGCCACGCCCACCCTGAGCCCGAGCTGAGTCGCTGTGAACGCCCAGACCACGCACTGGAGGCCCTGCTCCGCGACAGCAGAGGCAAAGGGACCGGTGACCCCTGCCTCCCAGCCCCCCAAGCCTGTGCGAGCAGACAGCAGGGACTCCACTCCCTTCCTCATTCGCCGGAGTGCAGCTGGGGCTGGTGGCGGGCGCCAGCAGGGGCAGCCATCTCGTGACCCCTGTGCTGAGCTGCTTCCCCGAGGGAGAAGCAGTGCAGGCAGTGCCACAGCCACTGCCTCCTATGGCTTGCCCGTGGCCTTCAGCCTCTGCCTCAGCACAGCTGGAGGCTGAGTGGCAAGCCCGAGAGCATCCCTGGCAGGAGGACACTTGCCCCGGGGGGCCAAGGAGGCCTCAGCAGCAGGGCCCCCTGCCCGGCCAGAGGTCCCCTGACAGCCCACCGCAGTCCCGTGGATGAGGAGGCGGTTCTGACCCTCTCAAGGGACCAGCAGCCACCCCGACCCCCGCCCTGGTGCTGGCTGTCGTGTAGCCCTACAGCCTCGGGCTTGGGTAGCTGTCGGCCCTGCAGCCGGGGTTCCTCCTGCCCGTTCAGTGTCAGCCCTCACTGGGGCTTCAACACAGACTCGTTTCTTAAGAATGTTTAAAACGTGAGCACACAGAGCAAGGTTTGGACGGTAAACTGTTGTGGATATATGATTAGATGCATATAGACGTACTGTTTTACGTAGACATACTAGAGGCCCCCAGGAAAGTCAGGTTCAGGGTACCAGCTCCTGCATTTCAGTGGCAGCTTTTCTCCTTCTCCCACGCTTCAATGAAAAGTAGGGGCAGGAAGTGAGGTGCGGACCTGCATCCCATCCGCTGCCATTGTCGTGCTGTCCGCTCTTAAATCTGGTACTGGGGAGAAGCAGGAGGGGAGGAAACACCTGTCAGAAAATCCTGGAGGGACTTCCCTGGTGGCGCAGTGGTTAAGAATCCACCTGCCAATGTGGGAGACACGGGTTCAAGCCCTGGTCCAGGAGGATCCCACATGCCGCGGAGCAACTAAGCCCGTGAGCCACAACTACTGAGCCCGTGTGCCACAACTACTGAGCCTGCGCTCTAGAGCCCGTGAGCCACAACTACTGAGCCTGCAAACCACAACTGCTGAGCCCGTGTGCCACAACTACTGAAGCCTGTGCGCCCTAGAACCTGTGCTCCACAACAAGAGAAGCCACCACAATGAGAAGCCCGTGCACCACAACGAAGAGTAGCCCCCGCTCCCCGCAACTAGAGAAAGTCCGCGTGCAGCAACAAAGACCCAATGCAGCCAAAAATAAATAAATTTAAAAAAAAAAAGGAAGAAAGAAAATCCTGGAGCCACAGGGAGCTCGACTGGGGGATGAGGAGACCCTGGGTTGGTGGTATGTGGGATCTTCAGCTGAGGTAGGGTCAGTGTCCAGGCAGCCAGGGAGCCCTGGCTTCAGGCCCCTCCCCGTTGTCTCCTGCTTTCTGACCCTGACCCTTCCCTCCATAAGAACAGATGTCACTGCTTAAATGTCAGTCCCACGGGGCTCGGGGCTGGGAAGTGCCGAGCCTCCCTCATGGCCAGATGCCAACTTGGAGAGGCCAAGGGCAGGAAAGACTGGCGTCGGCGCCCGAGAGCTTGCTCACGTCACATTGGAGAACATCCGGGAGGATGGGAGACGGATACAAAATGGAAATTTCAAACATGAAAAGCATTTTATACGAAATGTTCACAGCACGGAAAAAGCAGTTTAACTCAGAACAAAGTGACTTTGGCTCTGACTCTGACAATGAGTGAGCAAAGCACGTGTGACACCTCGCCCACTTGTGCCCACCTGCGCCCCAGGTTGTTCTCACCTGAGTGCCCTGGGCTTGTGCTCTGGGGAAAATATTCCCTCTGGGTTTACACTTCGTCTTCAGAAAGCCACCTCTCATCTTCCGGAACTTTTTTGGAACTGAGGGTTTTTCTCACCCTCCGGAGGTCCGACATTCTTTGTTTCCCAGAATTTCTTCTCTATCTCTTTAATGTTACTTAACAAGAAGGATAACATGAAAGAGGGATTAGCAATCACTAAACCCTGGAGATGATCCCTCTAGCAGTAAACTGGTACATGGTTCTAACCGGTTCTATTATTAGTGCTGTTAAATATGAATTACTAAAATTTAAAACAATATTATATCAAAAGCTGATTTTAGAATAATTCTATTACAGCTCAAACTGTAGAGAACCAGGCAAATGGAACAAAAGTATAAATGTATTTCTTGCTTTCTGTTGACTTACATTGCCGTTTCAAGGGAAAATGGGTGTATTCACATGCCTTGCCATATAGAGGAAGAAAACATATTTTAAATTCTAATTCAGAGGCTGTTGTCCTGCAGCTCTTCACATACTATAGAACAATATCTCCTCTTTGGCAAGTAAGGTAAAGAGGCTAATTTGTGACTGGATATTTGTGGCCAACAAAGTCAGGCGATACATCACTGCACAGGGGTGGGAGATGGGGGTGGGAGGTGGGCATCTGCTGTTGCCCCGAAGGGACCGAACCCAGCCAAGAGCGAGGTCAAATCAATGACCTTGACACACCTGCACAGTCGTACTGCTCCTGACCAATTCATCATCCAACTTTATAAAACTGTTATACGATCACCAGCTTATCAACTGCATAGCAGAATTTCTTTGTCCCATTTTTGTTATAAGAATTAAGGGAACGGTCATAAAGGGTCTAACTGGATAAGCACATGTGCAGAGACATTTTTCCAAAATAATTAACACTGCACAGTTCTGTGAAAGGAAAAGTGTACACTAAAATGTAACACACTATTTAAAACTTGAAAATCAATAGTATTAACACTTGTCAGCATTTTCTAAGATGCAAGCCACGTTTTAGATTTAAAACGTTTGGTAGATACTAACCAAACTTTAGTATTTAGTAGCTAAAATAATCAAGTATTTTTTAACCAGGGACAAATATATTTTTGGTATGCAATTAATTATGTGAATTACTTGAAATTTGAAAATGAGGACTTAAATATTGAAAAATTCTTCATAAATATAGGGTACATAAAATGTATTTTTATTTTGTGGAAATGAAAGGATATTAAAACATACCTTGAAAGCATCCATCCTTTTTCAAATGTGCACTCATTTACTTCATCATAAAAAATTGAATATTGTAGACTAATATGGCCTAACATAGCATAAAATTGTCTGTGATTTCTAGATGTGCCCACTGTGTCCAGCAGAGCAAACCCAGCCAGAACGGCTGATTTCAGAAGGCTGTGAATGTCTTGATGCCCCATTTTTGTTCTAAATTCTCTATACTTACATGCAATTTGAGTGTGTCATTTATTATATATAAATTTTTACTTTAGCTGCTAATATCAACTATTCACATGCAGTCTAGTGCATATAAAATATAATGACCAAGGGACTTCCCTGGTGGTGCAGTGGTTAAGAATCTGCCCGCCAATGCAGGGGACATGGGTTCGAGCCCTGGGCCAGGAAGGTCCCATATGCCGTGGAGCAACTAAGCCCATGTGCCACAACTACTGAGCCTGCGCTCTAGAGCCTGTGAGCCACAACTACTGAGCCCACGTGCCACAACTACTGAAGCCCGTGCTCCTAGAGCCTGTGCTCCGCAACAAGCGAAGCCACTGCAATGAGAAGCCCGCACACTGCAACAAACAGCAGCCCTTGCTCACCACGACTAGAGAAAGCCCATCACAGCAACGAAGACCCAACGCAGCCAAAAATAAAATAAATATATAAATGAAAAAATATATATAATGACCAAACAAAATGTTGTGAAATTCAGTGAATAGCTCTGAAATATTTTCATGCACTTAATTATAAACATGATAACTACCTGTGGGTTATTAAAAGATGCCTTCCTAGTCTCTCTTTCCAAAGGACACAGATTAAAACAATTACCAAAAACTGGTGAATGATTTTACTCTCTAGAAATCTGTAAATGTAAGACTCTTTCCATTCTTATTGTGAGGACTGATTTTTAAAGCTATCTTACTGATAGCTTTCAGGAGTCTAGTGCTACATTATGATTTCTAACAAATGCAGAAGTATCATATGACAAACAACTTTGAATGTTCCTACTGTATACATGAAAATACTAATGTGGCTGTGAATTACAATGAAACAACCTATGAATCATTTTTTTATAATTTGGGCATCCAACAGAATGTAAAAAATTTATTATTCCCATATAATTTTAATTATTAGTAATATTCATGGTGAAATATTTTAATTCTTTATGTGTAATAGTACACTATTGATCTTTATTTTATTTATGTATAACATATATAATTTATTTATTTATATATGTGTACGTATATATCTTAAAGAACGTAACGTATATGTATATATATCAGACACAAACACGCTGCGTGAAATATTTAGGTGAATTATGTTTTTTTGTTTGTTTTTTTGGCCACACCACATGGCTTGTGGGATCCTAGTTCCCTGACCAGGGGTCAAACCTGGGCCCTGGCAGTGAAAGCGTGGAGTCCTAACCACTGGACCACCAGGGAATTCCCTAGATGAATTAAAACAAGGAAAACTGTGAAACAAAAAATAGCTTTCAAAATAGAATCAAATATTTAGCCATAACCCACATTTTATATTAACATTTTAACTGAAGAATTTCTCATGTGTTTTTACGATATTTAATTAAGCTTATTTCTGTCCAGGCAAAGTAACTGTAAACCTTCTTCAGAAGAGCAATCTCTCAAATTAACATCGTACATTGCACTGACACTAGGATACAACTTGTAGGTCATGGCATGACAGGAAAGGTTTTTTTGGAAAACAAAGATTAAAGCTAGTGTATTTTCCAAGTAGTCATAAAGCTATAAACCATATTTATCAGTTCATTTTGTCCCATGTATTAATTTCTGTTGATCTGGATGAAGTCATCAGGTTTTCCACTAGAGTTTTGTCATCAGGTTGTCCATTAGAGTTTTGTCATTAAAGCAGTTTATTTGAACTGCTACCCAGTTCAGTGGTATTATCTAGAGGCTATCAGAAACTTATATTTGTTTAAAAAAAATCTGTTTTATGAGTCTTCTTGAAGATCTTCATTTTGTAAAAGCATCAGTGTAAAATAATGATTGTCTTTAAAGGACAAAACTTAAAATAGCATGGTTAAAGATTTGAGTACAATGCAATTGGCAAGAAACTTGGATATTTCTGTGACATATAACATTGTAGGATAATAACTAGACTTATGACTGATAACATTATATCAGGGCATATCAGATGTTAGGAATTCCATATAAAATTTGGGATATCTATATTAATGGCATTTATCCATATACTGTAACCTAAGGTTCATCTCCAGTCTCTTGACAATGCTTCTCAAGTATTTTAACATAACAAATAAATTTAATGAGTTTAGCATTTCTCTCTGAGATGTTTCAGGGTTCCTTCAAAGCATCCCAGAGTCAGTTGGAGGCTAAAAGTTAGATTTTGATATCTGGGAAATTTGTTAAAAATATCAAAAAGGTTTTAAAACACAACAGAATCATAGGTCTCTATGAAGCAATACTTATTCATTTAAGCAAAATCACAAAAAGATTTAAAAAACAAATACAGGTCACTTAAGGGGACAGAAACTCACACAATCTGTTATCAAAAAGGAGCACTCTAAGAAACTTCGTTCAAATTCCAGTCTTGCACTGGCTTCCTTAACAACAAAATCCACTTACTTAACTTCATTCTAAATTTAATTAATCCTGATCATGCATAAAACCTTTTTTTTTCCCCCTTCAGGGTTCCTTTCCACAATCTTTCATCACTTTCTGTTTCCATATTAGTTCATCCCTTATTTTCCCATCCAAAACCAACCAGCTCTAAGACATACTTTCTTTTTTTTCCCCAATAAAGTGTAATTCCATTCCTCGTACCCTCTTTACTGAAAACATGCATTCTACTTTCCTACTGTATACTGAAATGCTTCCTACTGAAGAGGGATGTAGAGGGGTTTAGGGTCCCTCCTCTTGCTGACTGTCATGTCAGGTCTCTGTCCACTTGTCCTGGGGGGTTGATCCAAAGGTCCCATGTAGAATGAAGTCATTTCTTGAGTGTTGGTGAGCTGATATCCTTGGCTGAGGACCGTCTGAAATTTCATTGCCTGAAGGCAAGAGGAGGCAAATTTAGTTAGGAAGTTTAGTAGGCAAGGCCAGAACAGGAGCAAAAGGAAGATGGAAGCATGGGGCCCCAGAAAAGGAAGGAGCCAGGACAGCCAAGACCATGTTTGTTTCGTTTGTTTGTTTTGGGTTTTTTTTTAGTGAAACTCTTGGGAGGCTCTATCCTTGAGGCTGGTTTTGTGATTGGAACAAGTGTTGGTAAACAGCCTCGGGGATCTGGACAGAAGGGCACTTGTGTACAACATAGTCTAAGTTGGCTGAGGTTAAAGCCTATCCCCAAGGTGTTGTCAGATAGGCGGATCCACTTCCCCTAACAGATTTGTCAAGGCATAGCCAACAGTAACTGGAATATGTAGAACTGGTTGCCACAAGGAAGTGCTGTGCCTGCTTGAGAACCCCCTGGTAGGGGTTTATATCAGTGAACTCGGGACTGGCAGGAACTGAGAAGCAAGGCAAAAGTTAAAAATGACAATTTGGGGCCTATTCTTGAGGAAGACAGAGAAGTCAAATTACAAATATGAGAAGTCCTATTGTCAGGCAGCAGCCCAGTACTGGAGCCCAGCTATGTTGTGTTAAGAGGGTTTTAAGAGGAGCTACTTACCTGTTTGTTTTTTAAAGAGGAGCCTCACGTTCTCTAGGGGCTTACAGGTGTAGTTGTCTGGAGGATCCTTGGAGGGCTTCTCCTCAGCAGTTGCAACCCGTGGCTTGACCCTGGTGTGATGGATCCAGCTAGCAATGCCAGGTACCTTGACAGGGGGTTTTTTGTCTCCGGGCAGTTTGTCTTCCAGTGTCCTGGTTTCCCGCAGCGATGACAGTTGCCAGGGGAGTTGGGGTGGTGCTGAGGGGGAAGCCTCCTGGGGGCAACCGGGAGTTGGCTGCTGGACCTGTAATGCTGCCACTAGTTGGGCCTGTCTCTTAGCCCTGCGTTTTTCTTTCTCTTTTCCCTCTCCTCCTCTCTCTCCTGGTTGTAGAAGACAGAGGAGGCAGCCCTAAGGAGTTCTGAGACAGGAGTGCTAGGTCCTAGGGCCACCGTTTGTATTTTCCTCCTTATGTCTGGGGCAGCTTGAGTGTTGCAACGGTCATTTAAAACCAGTTTCCCTGCCTCTGAGTCTGGGTCTAAGTGTTTTATAGACTTCCCTCAGCCACTCACAGAAGGCAGTGGGATTTCCCTGTCATCCTTGCCCATAATGAACAGGTTTTAGTTTACATTGTTTCTTTCCCTCAACCAGGCAGAAGAGGGAGTGGTCCCTGGCTGCCAGCCCTACTGAAGTATTATAGTCCCAATTGGGTTCCGTCTGGGGAACGGCCAGCCACAGTTCCCCTGGGAAACTGTTGGGGGTTTGTCACGTGGTAGCCGTCTCCCAGCTGAGCGGTGGCTTCGTATATGGTTGTTCTTTCTGACTGAGAGAGTGTCCGGGCAAGGATGATATAAACATCCCTCCAAGTTAACTCAAAGGTCATAGTTAGATGCCTAAACTTAATCTAGATTTTTTTCAGGGTCATCTGAAAACTTTCCTAGATCTTGTTTTATCTGACTGAGACCCTGCATAGAAAAAGGAACTTTGATCCTTATGGGAAATTCGGAGGGCCCTATTACCTCCTGAAGTGGGCAAAGTTTTGAGTTATGGGGCCCCGGGTAAGGGGCCAAAGCTTCGGCGCGGGGTGGGGGTGGGGGCGTCCAGCGTTGGGTACAGTGGGGAAGAGGCCGTTTGTGTAAGAGGCTCCTTCTTTTCCCCAGAAGAGGGCTCCAATGGGCAAGGCTTATTGTCGACTAAGGCTTAGTATCACCAGGAGAGGGGGAGGGAGGTTTGGTAAGCAAATTAAGCATTGCCAAGTCAGCAGAGTCTACCCAGCAAGTCCTGTAAAGTTCGGGGTTTTCCCTCAAGGCAAAGAAGACTTGGACATAAGGGACCTCGCTCCACTTTCGACAAAAAAGGTCACGCTGGAGAATGGTATTGGAGTTTAAACTCCCATATTCAGGCCAAATTTCTCCCCCTCCTAGCTTGTACTGTGGACGTGCCATGTTGCAAAAGAAAATTAATTGCTCCTTCCCCAAGGTTTGGGGATCAAACTTAGCCCAATTCTTTAGGATACATCCTAAGGGTGAATCTTGAGGATGGATGGTCAGTTGCCCATCTGATGAGGCTGTTCAGAACTCAAGGGTCTCCAGTTTCTGGAGGGACCAGGCAGAGAGAAAAGAAAGTGTTTTAATTTTACCCACAGATGTAAATTACCATATTGTAAACCATAAGTAGCTTGAGCAGAAGGGCTTCTCTATATCTTGGCAGCAATCTGAGTCACGGCACCAAAACGTTATAGGCAGAACAGCAATTCCTCAGGGCTTGTCCTCCCAAAGGAAAGCATTCAATCAAGAGACATATAGAAGCTTTAAGCAGCACGTGTTTTATTAAGCAAAGTGAAAGTACACTCCGGAGAGAGAGAAGGGGAGCAGGCCGCCTGGGAACCAGAAGCAGCCTCTATTAGTTTTAATTACATATTTAAATTAGAATCCTCAGCTCTTAAAAACCTGAAATTCTAGTGAAAACTAAGAAATAAGCAATTATGAACTTTTACATTAGGATTCTGTAGATTGGCGAACATAAATGTCAGTGATAATTTCGAAAAACATTTGTTTTCTTATAGACAACATCTCAGTGTGGCACCAAACATATTCATTAATAGTCCTAAATACCTTTAGTTTCTCTGTTTATTAACTGATGTCTTAGTATCTTATTTTTTGTGTGAATGACCTAGCTATTCAATAAACTTCCATCACTTAACTTTTTTTTTTTTTTAATTTATTTTTGGCTGTGTTGGGTCTTTGTTGCTGCACGCGGGCTTTCTCTAATTGCGGCGAGCGGGGGCTTCTCTTCGTTGCAGTGAGTGGGCTTCTCATTGTGGTGGCCTCTCTTTGTTGCAGAGCATGGGCTCTAGGAGCACGGGCTCAGTGTAAATGTTTTTTTCTTCAGCCCTTTAAATATATATATTTATATATATATTTAAACTGGGGTAAATAGAGTGGACTTGTTTGGCTTTTAATGTTGAGGACCAGTAGGGATGCCTTTTGGCCCATTTAACCTTGGGTACTGTAATATCAAAACATTGTTTTTTAATCACATAAATGTCTGTTTTATTTATCCCATTTTAAATAACCATCTAAAGATTTCTTTATTCATTTGAGAGAAGTCCTTTTTAAAATTTCTATCTTGCTGGAAAAAGTATCTAGACTTTTCTTACAGGGTTTTTTTCCTGGTAACATTAATTATTCTAATGTTTTTATTAGCATTTGTAAGACCCACTGAGGGGAAGCAAAGACCACAAATAAGGCTTCCCAAACCGGTTTTTCTTGGTTTTAAACTAAAGATGTTCTTTGTTTATTATTTGTTTTATTTATTTTGGCATGTGGACTCTTAGTCCCTCAGGGCTCACCAATGGGAGTGGCTGCAGTCTGATGCTGCCGGATGGCAGGTATTCTTTGCTCCTTCCTGAGCTCCCTCAGGGCTTACCAGCTCACCTTTGGAGGGCTGCAACTACTATTGACTATGACATCATTTATTTACTGATATGGCAGGCAATATTTTATTTCTCAAGTAAAACTAATGTTAATAAAGTGGCTCGTAGGAAAGGGAGTCTTGTAAGTTTAGTGGAGTGCTCTTCTCAGATCTTGGAGTCGGGTAAACTTTAAGCAGTTGGAAAAAGCATTTTCCCTCAATATAAATGATGATATCAGTTTTAAAACCAGAACACTGGGCCTTGAGCCAGTACTAAAATTGCTGAACCTTAGATTCACACAATAAACCAGGATTCCAAAAGGGGGTAGGAAGGGTCCCAGGTAGTAGGTAGCTCCCCCTGGACTTTAGCAGAATCAAATACAAGTTGTCTCTGGAAGAAAATGTTCCCCAATTCATTCAGTCAGGAGTCCTCCAGCTTAAAATTAAACACATATTATTGACAGTTCACAAACAAAGATCACCAAACCCACATGAAAACGAAGCCATTATGAGGGAAAAGATCACCCAAATGATAAGCAACAGATTACGGCCCAAAATACATCAGATATTAGAATGATCAGATACAGACTATAAAAGGATTAGATGAAATGTTTAAATAAATAAATTAGGGAATCACAAAAGTAAATAAGCAAAAAGAGACTATAAAAATGACCAGGCAGGGCTTCCCTGGTGTTGCAGTGGTTGAGAGTCTGCCTGCTGATGCAGGGGACACGGGTTCGTGCCCCAGTCTGGGAAGATCCCACATGCCGCGGAGCGGCTGGGCCCGTGAGCCATGGCCGCTGAGCCTGCGCGTCCAGAGCCTGTGCTCCACAACGGAAGAGGCCACAGCAGTGAGAGGCCTGCGTACCGCAAAAAAAACAAAAAACAACTCCCCAAAGAATGTACAGAGAATGCAGCATAGAGGCTGGGAATATGAACTAGCAGGTATTGGGCAGAGAGACAAAGTGAGACAGTGCAATATTCACCTCAAAAGGAATTCCCAAAGAAAAAACAGAGACTGGGAAAGAGGAAATATTCCAAGGTAAAACAACTGAGAAGTGAAAGACGTGAATTTCAGGAATCATAACATTTCAACAAAAGGATAAAGGCATGATATCCCACAGGAAGTTAAAGAGAAAGATATATTACCCATAAAGTAATGACAATTAAACCGACAGATTTCTTAACAGCAATATTAGAAGCCATAAGACGGTAAAAGTTTCTTTAAAGCACTGAGAGAAAATGACTGTCAACCAAGAATTTTATACCTATCCAAAGAGTCATCTAAGATTGGAGACAGAATTAACACGTAGAAAGATACAAAAGGCCCTTGCTCCCATGAACCTGGACACTAATTATACTTTTCTATAGGGCCAGCGGAGACATATGGATACAAGGAAGTTTTGAGGAATTCAGTTTCAGAGAGTAGCAAGCTCTCTATAGGTTATCAGAGAACTGTGGCAGATTCTATACTTGGGGACAGGTGTCTGTTCTGGATATGGTCAGTCAGAGGAGAAGGTGCCATAAGCCAGAGGGACTTAACAGGAATGAGAAGAAATTAACCAAGTTTAGACATGGGTGAGGACTGATGGGAAAAGCTGGAATCTGGAAGAGTCCCTAACAGGAATAAATTGTTTAGCCCAACAGTTTTTCATGGCATTCTTCTGGAATTTTGCCAAGAAAGTGCAGAGGTAAAAGAGTGGTGTTTCAGGGGTCCCCAAGGCCACCCGCACACTCGGTAATTCACAGGGGGACTCACAAGACTTGGCACAGTTGTACTCATGGCTAAGATGGATTATAGCAACACAGCAGGGACACACAGCAGATCAGTGAGGAAAGAGAAAGAGGCAGGTGCTGGAGGAGTCTGTGTGCACGGTACCTGTGCTCTCTCCCTCCTATGAGGGGCCACACAGAGCACACTCCACCCCAGCAAAGAGAATGCAGCAACTTTTGTTTGATGTTTCTGCCCAGGAAAGACCAGTAGAGACTCAGCATGCAAGATGTGTCATGGAGGCTGGTCACACAGCAGCTTCCAAAAGGAAAGCAGGCGTCCACCATACACCATGCTGTTTATACAGTACAGGCAGACCTCGTTTTATTGTGCTTTGCTTTACAGCCCCTCACGGATACTGTGTTTTTCACAAATTGAAGCTCTGTGGCAACCCTGTATCGTGCAAGTCTACTGGTGCCATTTTTCCAACAGCATTTGCTCACATTGGGTCTCTGTGTCACGTTTTGGTAATTCTCGCAATGTTTCAAACTTTTTCATTATTATTATATTTGTTATGGTGATCTTTGATCAGTGATCTTTGATGTGATTATTGCAAAATATTACGATTTGTTGAAGGCTCAGATGATGGTTGGCATTTTTTGGCAATAAAGGATTTTTAAATTAAAGTATGTACATTGTTTTTTGAGACATAATGCCACTGCACACTTAATAGACTACAGTAGAGAGTAAACATAACTTTCATACGCACTGGAAACCAAAAAATTCGTGTTTTGGTCTCGCTTCACTGCAATGCTTGCCTTAGTGAGGTGGTCTGGAACCTCGGAGAAGGCCTCTGTGGGCCCACTGGCACCCCTTTATCAGTCAGGGAGCCTGTCACGGCAGTGCAGCGAACTCTCCACAAGCTGACTTGCCAGAGGCCTGCCTTGCAAACACCCTTTCAAAGACAGCAGTCTCAGGCCTACTATGTTAACCTTTTTGTTTTTTTCAACAGGTGGAAAGAGAAAATTTGCACAGTCCTACATATTTTTGCAATGTTTGGATTCCAAGAGTCTTCCAGAGTTGAACACACAGGTGAACCAAAATTAACTGAAACTGCAGTCCAACTCCCTCTCAGTTCAAATACTAAAAAGATCAAAAGGCAGTGTAAGTGGGAGCAGTGGGCGGGCTAATCATAGGTGGGCCTAAGCTAACTTAAACTCACTGTAATTCAGCTCAGCTCTAGAGAAAACCTGAATGATAAACCTCCACTCTAATTTCGAAAGGAAAAAGTTCGTATGCTCTGGAAAATGAACAAAACAAAAAATGGCACATTAGGGACTTCCCTGGTGGCACGGTGGTTAAGAATCCACCTGCCAATGCAGGGGACACGGGTTTGAGCCCTGGCCAGGGAAGATCCCACATGCCGCGGAGCAACTAAGCCCCTGTGCCATAACCACTGAGCCTGTGCTCTAGAGTCCGTGAGCCACAACTACTGAGCCCGTGTGCCAGAACTACTGAAGCCCGTGTGCTTAGAGCCCGTGCTCCACAACAAGAGAAGTCACTGCAATCAGAAGCCCGCACACTGCAACGAAGAGTAGCCCCTGCTCACTGCAACTAGAGAAAGTCCGCACACAGCAACGAAGACCCAAGGCAGCCAAAAATAATTAATTAATTAATTAAAAAATGGCACATTAGTTTCCACATAATTTTAAAAATGTGCCATTTTCAAAAAAAAAAATTAGACTGTGGTTGCACAAGTAGATGATTGCAGAACCCTCTAAACTTACTAAAAAATATTAAATTGTTCACTTTAAATGGGTGAATTGTATGAAACCACAATTGAGGAATAAATAAATAAGTTACTCACCTGGGACTTGGTCATTTTTTGCTACTCTTGGGAAAGGGCCAGCAAATCTAGGTTCTGCCCTATCATGTGAATCTTCTGGACTCTGTCATAATGCTCAAGTTAGAGGGCTCTGGTCAGGACTCTTCACCAAGGATGAATCCCTGGTCCTGGGCGTCCTCCATCTCACATAAGCCGATTAGTTCATGGAAACTGGAATCTGTTGAATCAGTAGCAAATTAAATTCTCTTTAGTTGAGGCATACTCTTTGGCATCTAAATCTCCCTATCTTGCTGGAAACTGACCTTCATTTAAAGCCCAGACTGGGTTTTCTATAGACTCTAAACAGAGCTAACAAGGACTGGAGTATGCAGAGGGTACCCCACAGCATTAATAGCAGTGCCTTTTTTTTTTTAATTTTTGGCTGTGTTGGGTCTTCGTTGCTGAGAGCAGGCTTTCTCTAGTTGCGTCGAGCGGGGGCTACTCTTCGTTGTGGTGTGCGGGCTTCTCATTGTGGTGGCTTCTCTTGTTGCAGAGCATGGGCTCTAGGTGCATTGGCTTCAGTAGTTGTGGCATGTGGGCTCAGTAGTTGTGGTGCACGGGCTTAGTTGCTCCACGGCCTGTGGGATCTTCCTGGACCAGGGCTCGAACCCGTGTCCCCTGCACTGGCAGGCGGATTCTTAACCACTGCACCACCAGGGAAGTCCCAGTAGCAGTGTTTAACCCAAGAGCTCTGCAAAAACTCCAAAAAGCCCTGTGAATTCCATGATCATCTGTGAGACTTAACAGGTCCTCTACAAATATCTCAAGACCCCTTGGTACAAAACATTTAATTAGGTGCTTGGGAGTGAATGTGTTTCAGGCAAAGAACATGAGATATGGAATAAAACAAATAAGGTTCAGTCTGAGCTTTGTCTCTTGCTGGCCATGTGACTTTAAGCAAGTCACTTCACTTCACTAAGCCTGGTGTGTTTTGTTTTGTTTTAAATGGTGATGGAAACACAGTCCACGTGGGATGCTTATAAGAATTAAAGGTAATATGGACACGAAAGTGCCCACTAAGGACCCTTAAGATAAGAAGTGGAAAACAGAATGATTATGAGAAGGGTTTCTGGAGCTTGAATGTGTACATCAGAATCTTGTCTTTGCCTTGGAGTCCCCATCAACTCTTCAGCTCGAAGGGGCCCACATTCCCTTCTTTCTGTGCTGGAGAGGATTCGGGCCCTCTGGCCTGGCCTGTCCTTACGTGGGAGCAAGAGAAGAAGCACGGTCCAAACACAGGACTGCACGTGGGTGGAGGGAGGGGTGAGGGCAAGTGTGCATGCTCTCTGAAAGGCTGCCTCTGAATTCCAGAACCCTTGTCTCACACAAGCTTCCACAGCACAGCACTCTGGAAGGTTGGAAGAATGTGATTTTCTTCACAATGGCGGGTGGCCTGGAAAATTGGGCATTTTCCATCATTCTCTCTGAAAGTAAGTAAGTGAGGAAGAGAGACGAAGAATGTGTGTGTGTGTGTAACATATAGCAAATGGGAAAGGAGAACATCAATTTCACTTTTAAAATCATGAATAAAAGAGGAAGTTGAATCCAACAATTCATTAAGTGAATAGTTTGCATCAGTTTCTCCTCAAAATACAACAGAGTTCATTTTAACCTCATAATGTTCTTGGGTGTTCTAAATTAGTTAATACGTGTAAAAAGCTTAGAACTGAGACTGGCACTCAAACATTTTATAAATGCTAGTTAGTGCTCTTATTATTGCATAATATGATTATAGAGAAATCAGAAAATACATGTAAGCTAAATAAAGAAGCAATTACCCATAATCCCGCTACTTCAAGGTAAGTAGTTTCTCAAAGGGTGGTAGAAACAAAAACGTGATCTTATAGTCTTTCTAACTTTGTGAACTGGCTTTAATGCTATATAGTGAAAACATATTTTTATATACATATTTTTTTTCAGTCCAATAAATATACTCATAGACCTGTTGTTTTGGCCTATCAGAGGCCACCCAATCAGTCTCAGCCACTAACCCCCAAATGATACCTAACCCCTCACCCTGAGCCCCTGCCATGCATTACCTCCCCAGGTCCCCCGGCCATCAACTCCCAGAAGGTCTCCCTAAACATGAGCTGCCGAGGCCCTTCAATGATTCACGTCCACAGGCTCCCCCCACCCCTTTCTCTCCATAGTCCATTCACTAGCCCCCAGACCAACCAACACGCGATATCCAGGTGTCCTATGTCTCCAATCACTGATTCGAGGCCACCCAATCATTACCCTCAAAGACCCCTCGCTCAATCCCACACCCTGGGCAAACACTCGTAAGGCCCTCATCACTTACTCCACCAAGGCCGCCCCCAACCAGCCCTGTGACTCCCACTCAGACCCACGTGGCCCATCCTGGCCAAATCAAAATCATCCACCCCCACAGGCTTCTTCATGTTTTTGTAAAAATTATTTGTTTATTTATTTGTTTGTTATTATTTTTTAAAATTTTATTTATTTATTAATTTATTTTTGGCTGTGTTGGGTCTTCTTTTCTGTGCGAGGGCTTTCTCTAGTTGCGGCAAGCGGGGGCCACTCTTAATCGCAGTGCGCGGGCCTCTCATTATTGCGGCCTCTCTTGTTGCGGAGCACAGGCTCCAGACGCGCAGGCTCAGTAGTTGTGGCTCACGGGCCCAGTTGCTCCACGGAATGTGGGATCCTCCCAGACCAGGGCTCGAACCCGTGTCCCCTGCACTAGCAGGCAGACCCTCAACCACTGCGCCACCTGGGAAGTCCTATTATTATTATTATTATTACTTGGCTGCATCAGGTCTTAGTTGCAGCACGCGGGATCTTCTTTGAGGCACGCGGGATCTTTCATTGTGGCGCTCGGGCTTCTCTCCAGGTGTGGCGCGTGCCAGTTTTCTCTCTCTAGTTGTGGCGTGTGGGCTTAGTTGCCCCGCGGCATGTGGGATCTTAGTTCCTCGACCAGGGATAAGATAAGCTTCCTCCACGAGCCTATAATTTTCACACACCGCACTCCCCGCCCCAGCACTGACCCCCACAGGGCCCCCAACCCACTCGTCCCTACGGCACAGTAATCTACTGAGAAAAATTCTCCCCCCCAACAATGAGATCCGGTCTCCCCATTCACAGAGCTCTCACAAACCCCAGCCATCCCCAAACCATACCGAACCCCAATCATTCACCCCACAAACATTAAAGGTCATGGTTCCTCCAAACAGCAAGTTCGTCGCCCTCTGCCGACCCCAGCAGGCACCCAGTTTCTGCTCTCCACACAGGCCGCCGTCACCGACCTCCAGAAGGCACCCCAGGTCCAGGTGCCGCATCACTGACGCCTTCGGACCGACTCAGGTAACCTTCAAGCACCAGTACTGCGCACCCCACATCATTTACCACTACAGCCGTCCAGTCACTGTCTGCGGACCCACGGATCCCCACACACCGGCCCTCGCACGTCCGCAATCACTTAAAACCCCTTCCCCACGCCAGCTCGTCCCAATCACCCACCCCCGCAGCCCCGGTACTCGCCTCCCCAAGCCCGCACGGCGCCCGACGCAGCTGTCACGCTCCAGGCCCGCAACCTGCGGATCCGAATCACCCAGTCTCCGCAGTCCTCAGCCATTCACCCCAAGAACCCCCGGATCCGACCCTCACTGGCCGCCTCACTCGGCCGCACGGCTGTGCGGGCCCCCCGCAAACGCGGACGCCGCCCCCCACACCTGACCTCTCCCCCGGGGCGCGACGCTGACGCCGCAGGGCCGCGCAAGTGTCCGCTCAGAACTACATATCCCATAGCGCTGCTCGCTCTAGAACTACATTCCACAGAGGGCTCCGCGGCGCATCTGGCCGGGAGCTCCCACCGCCTCCTCTGCGCGGGTGGGCGGGCTGCGATGATGGATGTCTGGACCTGGCGTCAGCCCGTCTGACCCCCCCTGGCGTCAGACGCCGGGGGTCTTGAGGCGGAGCTGACCTGAAGCACAGAGAGTGACGGTGGTGGGGGGAAACTAAGAGGAAACAGCCTCCTAAGTGTATTGTTGCAAGAATTTTAGATCACATAGTGCAAAGTGGAGTATCCCACTACTTTAACAGGAAAACGTGGAAATAAATGAATTAGGCAGTAAAGACGTTGGGAAGAAACAAAGTAGACGTCTGGGAAGCAGAAGAAATAAATGTGTGAAAGAAAGATATTGCCTGCCATAACAGTAAACAAAGGATGTTGCTGCCATCAAGCCATCATATTGCAGCTGCCCCCATGGTGAGCCCTGAGGGAACTCAGGCTAGAAACAGGATGCCCCCCATCTAGCAGTCACCTGCTACAGCCACCCCGCTGCAGCCACCCCCCACCCCTGACAGTGCACCCTGAGGGGACTCAGGATGGGAAAACACAGGACACTGGCCGCAGAGAGCTGAGGTGCACATCAAAGGAATGACTTCAGTGACCTCAGACTCTTGCATCTTCCCATACACAGAAAAGCACTAAATCCCTTAACTTGAAGTATCTGGTTTTCTTTAATCAACAGTAATCTTTTGATGTTCCATCTACCTGGTCTTTGTTGCAAAAACTCCTATGTATCCTGGCGCCCCCCACCTCACCTCTTCAGAGCAGTCTCTCACAGTTATCTGACATGCTGTGTCTTGGGCTTGAAGTCCTCAGAATGTCCACCAAATAAAACATAACTCTCAACTTTTAGGTTGTGCATTTTTTTCAGTCGATGATGCAGCACATAAATCAGTCCTTACGTATCACATAAATCTAGTTCTTTGAAAATTTAGCAGCAACATGGATGGACCTAGAGATTATCATTCTAAGTGAAGTAGTCAGACAGAGAAAGACAAACATCATATATCACTCATATGTGGAATCTAAAAAATGATACAAATAAACTTATTTACAAAACAGAAACAGACTCACAGACATAGAAAACAAACTTATGGTTACCAAAGGGGAAAGATGGGGGGGATAAATTAGGAGTTGAAGGGCTTGTTAAAATTCCCCTGAGCCCACCCCCTGGAGAGTCTGAAATAGTGGGAAGCCTGAAATCTACATTGTCAAAAGCACCCCACTGGCTTCCCTGGTGGCGCAGTGGTTGAGAGTCCGCCTGCCGATGCAGGGGACACGGGTTCGTGCCCCGGTCCGGGAAGATCCCACATGCCGCGGAGCGGCTGGGCCCGTGAGCCATGGCCGCTGAGCCTGCGCATCCGGAGCCTGTACTTCGCAATGGGAGAAGCCACAACAGTGAGAGGCCCGCGTACCGCAAAAAGAAAAAAAAAAAAAATTAACAAAAGAAAGAAAACATTGTTATCAGCTATTCATTAGCCCCAGTACATCAGTCCCACTCCCTTTAGCCATTCCTCCCAGCCCAAGGAGAGACGGCTCTAATTCATCCTGTGTCTTTCTACTCAGAGCATCTATAGCTTTACTACACAGACTACATGTAGTGATGTTGTCTTAATCCATTTGGGCTGCTATAACAAAATGCCGTGGACTGGGTGGCTTGTAAACAACAGAAGTATATTCCTCACAGTTCTGGAGGTTGGGAAGTCCAAGATCAAGGCACCAGCAGATTCAGTGACTCCTTAGGGCCCCAGTGCTGGCTCACAGACGGCCATCTTTTCTCTGTGCCCTCACATGGCAGAAAGGGCAAGGGAGATCCCTGGGGCCTCTTTGTAAGGGCACCAATCGCATTCACGAGGGCTCCCCCTCATGACCTGATGGCCTTCCAAAGGCCCCCACCTCCAAACACCATCACACTGAGGAGTAGGTTTCAACTTATGAATTTCAAGGGGACACCTCAGTCAGTCTACAGCAGATACTTTGTTTTATTTATTTTTTGTTTTATTTTTAATTCATATGAATGATAGGTAAGATGTAACACTGTTTTAACTCATTTTTTTTAAAACTCAAAGTTAGGTTTTACCTATATGGATGAACATAGATACGGCTCATTCATTTAAACTATGGTATACTGTTCAATTTATGAATACATCATAATTTATGCTGATTGTTAGATATTTGGTGCTTTTTTTTTTGTTTTTAGTTTTGAGTTTTGTTTGGTTTTACTATTCCTAGCCTAATCAGCCTAGAGACTTTATCCCTCACCAGGTGCACATCTGTAGTTCAACAACGTTCAATTTATTGACTCATTGCAATGAGGGAAGGTAAACGCCTGAGAAAGCATATGGGTCATCAGTCCAAAGGAAGAGATCAATAATTAAAGTATTTAGGTGAAAGGTAAATTTGGGTGAACTTTACATGAAGCAGTGTTTTGATAGCACAACAAGGCTGTGTGCAAAGGGAACAATATCAGGTCCAGAATGCCAAGTGGGTCCAGGGTCTGGTTTCCTAAGAAACTACAAAGATAAGATGACTGTGGAAGGCTGTGTCCGGACACTCCTTACCTGAAGCTCTGCCCCTGGGTTGGAAAAGAGGTTGCTTCTCTGAGTCAAAGTCATTTAGATCCCCCAGGCAAGAGTGAGATATTTCATTTTTACTGATACACTTTCAAAGGGCACAGTTTACGATGGTTTATGATTTTAGAGATAAAGTTTTCTCGGTGAGGAAGAAAGCAGCAATCACTCTAAGAGGGCTTCTTGATGAAAATTTACAGCTTGTCCTAGGGAGAAACATTGCTTCCTGTTAACTTTGCAGGTGCCTTAATTTATGTCTGTCCAGCCTAATGAGGGGCAGTGTTTACTTCCTTTTTTTTTTTTTGGCGGTACGCGGGCCTCTCACTGCTGTGGTCTCTCCCGTTGCGGAGCACAGGCTCCAGCCACGCAGGCTCAGCGGCCATGGCTCACGGGCCCAGCCGCTCTGCGGCATGTGGTATCTTCCTGGACCGGGGCACGAACCAGTGTCCCCTGCATCGGCAGGCGGACTCCCAACCACTGGGCCACCAGGGAAGCCCAGTGTTTACTTTCTTGATCCAAAGTAATTTTTACTTTTGCAACTGATTCAGCATTACTTCAAGGAACAATCTTACACATATTTCCTTGTCCTCCTGTGGACGTGTATCCACCAGTAATGGATGAGGGCTCCCATTACTCCCCTGTTCACATGTTCTGTGAAGAGCTTTTGCCTATTTAGCTTTCTGACTTTTGCTTATAGATTTACAGGAGGTCTTTATTTAATGTATTCTGGATACTAATTCCCTGTAATTATTGTTAAGCTCCTTCTGACGTGATGCTAGTCTTTCTATTTTGCTTATGGTGATTTTTTTGTTGTACAGCAAATTTGAATTTTAATATATTTAAATTTGTTAATCACTTTTTATTGTGAACAATACTTTTTCTGACTTGCACGGGAAATTCTTCTCAAGAGTGTTGAATAGAAGCAGTGCTACCAGGCAGATTTGATTTTTTCCTGACTGGAAAGGCTGTATCTTAGAATGGTATGTATTGCAAGCTTTTAGTACAAATACCTTTTCAGGTTAAGGAAGTTCCTTTCTACTCCTACTTTGAAAAATAATTTGCTTTCCTTTTCATTTTTTAACATTGAATATCAAAAGTTTTAGGATGTTATTTTCTGCATCTATTAAGAGGGTCATACAGTTCTTGTCTATTTTATAATTTGTTGATTTGGTGAATTATGTTAAAAGATTTCCTAATGTCCAGTTGCCTATGTAGTACTGGGATAAACCCAAATGATCAAATGTAAGTCCATAAAAATATGTCTATTGTGTACATATAAAAACACATATTTATAGATACATGTATATTGCCTGATTCACTTTTGTTCTCTTTTTTTTTTTTTGCGGTACGCGGGCCTCTCGCTGTTGTGGCCTCTCCTGTTGCAGAGTACAGGCTCCGGATGCGCAGGCTTAGCGGCCATGGCTCACGGGCCCAGCCACTCCGCGGCATGTGGGATCTTCCCGGGCCGGGGCACGAACCCGTGTCCCCTGCATCAGCAGGCAGACTCTCAACCACTGCGCCACCAGGGAAGCCCCACTTTTGTTCACATTTAATTGAGGATTTAAAAATCTATATCCATGAGTAAGACCAACTTGTAAAATTCTTTTTTTTATGGCCCATGTTCAGTTTTGGTTTTTTTAAAATTAATAGACCATTTTTTTTAGAGCAGTGTCAGTTTCACATAAAAATGGATTGTAAAGTACAGAGAGTTCTCTTATACTCCATTCCCCCATCTGCAGACAGTTTTCCCTATATTTACATCTTATATTACTGGGGTATATTTGTTACAATTGATGCACTAATATCGATACATTATGATTATTATTAAAGTCCATAGTTTACACCAGGTTTCATTTTTTGTGTTCTACATTCCCCGAGTTTTGACAAAGTTGTATCCACCATTACAGTCTCATGATTAGTTTTACTGCCCTAAAAATCTCCCATGCTCCACCTATTTGCACCTCTCTCCATAACTAGAACTGCCCCCCCAAATCTCAGCAACCACTGATCTTTTTACTGTCTCCACAGTTTCACCTTTTCTAGAGTGTCATATAGTTGAAATCATATGGTAGCCTTTTCACATTGGCTCCGTTCACTTAGCAATGTGCTTTCAAGATTCCTCCATGTCATTTTACAGCTCATTTTAAAATTTCTGAATAATATTCCATTATATAGATGCACACAGTTTGTTTATATATTTACCAGTTGAAGGACATCTCGATTGCTTCCAAGTTTCAGTACTCATGAAGAAAGCTGCTATAAATATTCATGTGTAGGTTTTCATGTGGATATGAACTATTCATGAAATTTCATTTGGACATATTTATTTGGATAAATACCAAGGGGCACGACTTCTAGATTACATGGTAAGAGCATGTTTAATTTTGTTAAAAGACATGCCAAACTGTCTTCCAAAGTGGCTGCACCATTTTGCATCCCCACCAGCACTGATGAGAGTTCCTGTTGCTCCTCATCCTCGTCAGCATTTGGTGTTCTCAGTGTTTTGGATTTTAGCCATTCTATATGTACCTGGTGGTATCTCATTGTTGTTTTCATTTGCACTTCCTTAGTGACGTATGATACTGAGCAGCTTTTCATATACTTATTTCCCATCTCTATATCATCTTTGGTGATGTGTCTGTTCAGGTCTCTTGCCCATTTTTAAACTGGGTTGAGTATTAGAGAAACAGAGAAACAGAACCAATAAGATATATCTAGATTTATCTCTGTGTACATATTTTTGTTTGTTATTGGGTCACTTGATGAAATTTGAACATGGACAATAGATTAACAGAATTGTATCACTATTAAAATTTGATAACTGTAAGGGGGTTATGTAAGAAAATATCCTTTTCTTAGGAAATACACATTGAAGTATTTAAGGGTAAAGGTACATTTATGCAATTCTCAAATAACATCACACACGCATACACATATGGGAGAGAGACAGAGAATACATAACACAATAATGCAAAAGCGGGGGTGAATTGTTTACAATAGGTGAATCTGGGTAAAGGATATTCAGATGCTCTATGTACTGTTCTCACTCCTACAACTTTTCTGTAAGTTTGAAATTATTTCCAAACAAAATGGGTTTTTTTCCCCAAAAAAGAAAAAAGTTGGTCAAAACAAATGCATATCATTGAGAAAAACCAGAACACTGGGCACAAAATCAAAATCTAATGGGCTTGCAGGAAGAAAAAGGTCACATACAAGTAATTAGGAATCAGAAAAGCTTCCTGCTGGAAGCAAGATCATGGAGCAATGCATTCAAACTCATAAGAAAATGTGCTTACAGAATCACAGTGTATCAATGCTGAATATTGCCCTGACCACAGTGACAAGGTACTACTTTGGAAGCACGAGGACGTGGGAAGAGTGTGCACTTGTGGAAGCCAACCCCTCACCCCGACAACAAACCTACGGCTGGTGCCTCATCACAGAAGCAGGATGGACAGCGGAGGTAAAGCACGTTGTCCCATAACTGACATGGTGATCTCCTCTGTAAACCAAGTGCATGATGTGTCTTTGTCAGTAGGGCTGCTGTAACAAAATGCCATAGAATGAGTGCTTAGACAAGATAACTGATCTTCTCACTGTTCTGGAGGCTCGGAGTCTCAGATCAGGGTTCCAGCCAGGGTGGTTGGGTGCTGGTCGGCAGATGGCTGCCTTCTCACTGTGTCCTCACGGGGCAGAGAGAGAGCTCAAGCCCTCCGGTGCCTCTTCTTAGAAGGGCACAAATCCCATCATGAGGGCCCCACCTTCTTGATTTCATACCACCTTACCTCCAAAGGCCCTGCCTCAAATACCATCGCTTTGGGGCTTAGGGCTTCAACACATGAATTTGGGTGGTGGGGGCCATAGACATTCAGTGCATAACAGCATGTGTATGTTTGATGAACATAAAAACTTAAAGCTGCGGTGATAGTTCTTGTCTTGTTTAAATTTTTTAACTAAAGGGATTTTAAATAGGTTAGGTTTCTTCACTGAGTTTGACATCTGATGAGCACCAAACGCCAGATTGGGAGCAGATTTAGGGAGCTCCTTTCTATCCCAAGCATTTTTTTTTCCTAAAGAAAGAATTGGAATTGAATTTTATCACATACTTCTTCTATTTCTTATCTTTAAATCTATTCATCTGCATGTGTTAATTAGTAGTAATAGATTTTTCCAAAGTTAACTGTTTCAATCCTAGTGTGAACTTACTTGTCACTGTTGTTTTTAATATATCGCTAGACTCAGTTTGCTAAAGTTATTTTGAATTTCTTTATTGATGTTCAAAGTGAGTTTGATCTCTTCTCTATATTTTCTGAAAAAAGTATTTGATCTAAATTTTCATATTTTATAGTTTCCTCTAATAATTTTTCAAAACTCTTTTTTCATTAGATGCTGTTTACTTTTTATTTTTCTCAACCTTTTTGAGAGATTCATCATTTAATTGGCATTTTCAAAGAATCTGTTAATAATTTTGTTGATAATCTCTATTATATGTTTATTTTTTCTATATCAGTGATTTTTCTCTCTGTTCTTCTCATTTAGCTAATTTAATTAATGTGCTGTTTTAAAATATTTCAAAGCCTGTGGGCAAAATCTTCAACACCCACTACTAGTAGCTTCAGCCTTCCCTTCCACCACTAGTTCCTGTCTCTCCGTTTCTTCCGGAGCCTGAATCAGCACCTTACTGTCCCCGTGTGGCCTCACCTACTAGCCCCAGGACTCCAGCTTCTGTTCAACCCTCTCCTTGGCCCTGGCTGCTCCTTTTAGGGTAAGTGTGAATGAATTCAGTTGTTCTAATTGCGCCTTTTCATTGAGCACTTTTGTTTTCCAGTGATTAAGAACAAGGAGAATTATTTAATTGTTAACAAAATGATTGTTTTTCAAATTATAACAAGATGTGATCATGGTTCATCATGTAGAAAATAGACACATACAAAAAAGAAAGTAATTGCCTTTAATCACACTCCTCTGGGACAAGCAGTTGAAATCATATTACATCCACTGCACTGGTACAGTTGGCTAACCACACTTCAAATGATAGGAAAACCACTAGGTATTTTCTAAGTAAAGATTTATTGAAATATACTTTATATAAACTAAAAGTCACTCTTTTTATATCAACGTGTGTACATTTTGACAAATGCGTAATTGCATACCTACCACCATAATAAAACTCACTAGCTTTTAATATTATTTGAAACTTCTAATTACATTTACCAAAGCTTTGAAAAATGCACCCACATAACAGCCTATGGGGATGAACCAAATGACTGCTGTTTATTGTCCTAAAGCAGGAGGGTTAAAAGGGAGGAAACGAGTTAACAGGCGTGGAGGACCCCAAAGGAAAGGCTGTGGCCGGGACCAGGCTTACATCCCCACTGCAGATAAACACACCAGATGGGAAACTAGGAGAGAAAAAAGCTGCCCCAGGTGTGAGAGTCTGATGTGGAGCCTCAGTCAGAGATCACTAAGGGCTGAGAAGGGAGGGAGAGATTCCCAGGGAATGGCCCTAAGGTGGGACTTGAAAGATGGGAAAGGTTTAAATTAGAAGAGAGTAGATTTGCAAGTAGGGGCGCTGGGGACTGACTGAGCAGGAGATTAATACCAACAGTAACCTGGCTGGGAAAAGCCTATGCCAGCTGTGGCTGAGTAGACAGCAGAGCGGCAGTCTGGATGGTCTTACTCCATTCAGGCTGCTGTAACACCAAGACTGCATGGCTTATAAACAGCAGGAGTTAGTGCTGACAGTCCTGGAGGCTGGAAGTCGAAGACCAGAGTGCCAGCGTGGTCGGGTTCTGCTGAGAGCCCCCCCCACCCCCCCGCCGGTCACTGACTTCTCGTGTACCCTCACCTGGGGGAAGAGATGAGCTAGCTTTCTCGGGTCTTTTATGAGGGCACTGGTTCCAATCAGGAGGGCTCCACCCTCATGACCTAAACACCTCCAAAGCCCCAGCTCCTAATGCCTTCACTTTGGGGTTTAGGATTTCAACATATGAATTTGGGGAAAACACAAATATTCAGATCATAGTAGAAAGCAAGTTACATTAAGCTACTAAAAGTTGGGAATGAAGACCAGGTATGATTCTAGAGGCGCAACTGAAAGGTCCATGTGGGGGACACGGCAGAGCACAGGCGGGCACTGGGATGCAAGGTTCACGTCCTGGCTCCCCAGTGACATCTGTTACCACCTCTGTTTCCCACCTACATAACAGCAAGATTAAACTGGATGGCCCTAAGAGGCCCTTCTGACTCACATTCAGGACTAGGGGAAACGGGCAGTAGCAATAAGGCTCATTAATACGGTATTTATTGGGCCCTCACTGTATACAAGGCTTTCCACTTCCTATTGCATTCAGCCCTCCTAACAATCATAGCATGTACTATTATGACCATCCTCATGTGTTAGGAAACCGAGGAGCTGAGAAGGCATGTCTGAGGTTATATGTTGAGTGACGTGGCCAGGACCTGAGCCCAGGCAGACCCGCCATCTGAACCACCACCCTCTGTTAGCCCTGTTCCTTAGGTGACAGCAACTGTACACGAGTGAATTATTAGAGGGAGTGGGAGAGGGAATGCACATGAAATTAAACATGATGTACTGGAACAAGAACAGGACTTGGTTCCAGACTATACATCAGGGAACAAGAATAAGGAAAAGGCTGAGATTTCTAGAATGGGAGGCTGGAGGAATGTTGTTACCAGTGACAGAAGGATTTGCAGCTTGGGAAAGGCAGAGAACGTGTATTTCAGAATTATAAGAGGCCTATGTATTCAAAAAATTTAAAACAGAATTACCACATGATCCCGTAATTCCACTTCTGGGAATAACTAAATAATTAAAAGCAGGGTCTCAAAGAGACGTTTGTACACCCATGTTCACAGTGACATCATTCACAACAGCTAAAATGTGGAAAACAGCCCAAGTGTCCATCAATGGATGAAAGGATAAGCAAAATGTGATGTATATATACAATGGAATGTTATTCAGCCTTAAAAGGAAGGAAATTCTGACACCCGCTACAACATGGATAAACCTTGAGGACATTATGCTCAGTGAAATAAGCCAGTCACATAAGGACAGATACTGTAGGATCCCACTTGTATGAGGTACAGACAGAAAGTAGAAAGCTGGTAACCAGAGGCTGGTGGAGGGGCTTCGGGGAGTTTAATGGGTACAGAATTTTAGTGTTGCAAGATGAAAAGAGCTATTGAGATGGACGATGGTAATATATTCACAATATCATGAATATATTTAACACACTGGAGTGTACACTTAAGATAGATAGGGTGGTATATTTTATGTTATATGCATGTTAGCACAGTGTTTAAAAATGAATAAAAAGAGGCCTATGCATTATTTATTTCTTACTTTGATCTTATGAAGAACCTTGCAAATAGCTAAGGCAGGTGTAATACCTACTTTAGTCAAAACTCTTTTGATTGCAAGAGACAGAATGCAACTAAAGTAGAAGATTAGGAGACAGAGAATTTGAGAGTGTAGATACCTCAGGGACGAGTGGGTCCAGACCTCAGATGACATCACTGGGACCTTCCTAGTCATGTCTCTGCTTCATTTTAAGTCTAGAACCCTCCACCCCGGCTGAAGATCGGGTTCTCCAGGTAGGGAGGATGCACAGAGCAGCTCCACCCTCCAAGGGAGGCCACCACTCGGCACCCGTTTATAGGGTCTTGGTAAATACAACTTCTTGACTCACATGCCCAAAACCTGGGCCGTCACTGGCCGACAGGACAGAATATGGCCGCGGCCAGGCAGGCCAGAGCAGTGCATTTGCAGTGAGGAGGGGGGGCCAGGATTCCGGCCCCCAGCACAGGATGAATGGACTGGCCAGACACCGCAAGACCACATAACCCCATTTTAGTTGTACAGATTGGAAACTGCAGCTCAAAAAAGTTATTTGTCAAAACCTATGCAATAGTAAAATGGCTAATAATGCAAATGAGGCACGCCTTGCCTTTTGTGATCCTAATTCTTTCGGACCCCCCGTCTTTCCAGCTTTAGTTTGTGACAGATGCCGGTAAGGATTTTGAGATATCTAAAGAAATTAGCCGCTTTATAGTGATGAGAGCGGCATAATTAACAGCAGTGTAACAAAGAGCACTTCATTTCTAGGGAGCTAGAGGGGTTCAAACCCAGCCCTGCCACCTGGTGGGACCCTGGTACCAAAGTAGCTTAGCGTGAGCGTGGAGCTAAACACTAAGCAAGCAAACAGTAAGAGAAACACGGGAAGTGCCAGGCACAGAGCTCACCTGCCACGAGCACTGCACTGACCACGCCCGGGGACTTCTCATTCCTTCCATCGGGAAGCCTCTCAACAAGGCGAACTCGTGAGACTTAACACCCACACTCAGGCATGAGTCAAAGACGGGACCTGATTGACGCTAGTGGGCCATCGAGGCGGGACAGGAGCCGAGGACTGTTGTCTCTCACAGGGACAGCCCGGACGTGGGGTGTGGGATCGAGGCCTGGCTGTGTCCGCTCTGGCAGCACTGCCCCTGTGTTTCGTGGGGACGTGGATTTGGTGTCTGATGGAGTTTCCAACATGAATTGTCTACGGCCCTGCCCAGACCCTCCTCTTCAGAAGGCGCAGGGCAGGTGTGGGTAAACCGTCTTAGACTCTGTGTCTCATCTCTATTTTTCTTGAAAGTTACGCTCTTGGTACAGCTATGAGTATCCTACTCTTTTAAACCTCAGAGGATTAGGGGTTAATCCCCTTCCCCCAGCTTTTTGTGAGTCTGAGCTTGATGTGTTTTTTAATGAATGATTTTAACGACTCTAGTGTTTTGAGAACTTCAAATTACAAATGTCACCTGTGTTTCTCTCATTTCACCAGTGACTGCTTCATAGCTACATTCTCTTTGCTGGGCACCTTTAACGATTTAGGTATTGTTAAATACCTAAATATAATGACTTAGGTATTGTTAAATACCTAAATAAAATGATTTAGGTATTTAGGTATTAAATAAATTTGGTGTTCCTGGTTTATTTCATCTTAGCATTCTGAAAATAAGAGTCTCAATGACAAGATGTCAAGACTACCCAGATGAATTGTGTAATAACTGTGAAACAAGCTGTAAAGAGCCCACAAAGAAAATACAGAATACATGGTATCACTAAATCTGCAGAGCTGGCCCCAGAACAAATCCACTACTAAGGTGAGTTGATGTGGCGATGGGGTGTGTGGTGTTGGGAAGGATCTGTGCTCTGTGGAAGAAAAGCTTACTTTAACTTAGTTAAATTTCATTCTTTTGAGCTGATCATGACATGTTACATTGCCTGCTTCTAAGTTGCAGACAGACATCAGGAGACAAATGAAATTTTCTAAGATAATCAGAGTGAGGATGGCTTTTCCCTTCACCATGTGGCAAATAAGGGGCCAGGGGAGAATTCCGATGGTGGAAGCCACTTTACATCATAAACAGAACACAGAGAAACTATTACAGGTAACTCACAATGCTCTTTTCCAATTATGCCCAAACCTCAAAAGATTTATTTCATTCACTATCTATTTCCATAAAGACAGGACCAGAGTGATATACAAGTTTATTAACACAATCTGCATTGTGAACAGTACCTCCTGGAGTTATATGAAATGGAAAACCTGCAGGAAGAGCTTCTTCAAAATGCAGATTGAAATGCAAATCCAACTGTTAGAGAAAATACCACTGTGTAGCCTGACGGCAATTATTTCCCTTCAAATGAGGTTTGCATGTCAGCAGGAAAGACTGGGGGAGAGAGGATGTCTGATAAATGACAGGGGAGTGTGCTCCACACCGGGCCTCTCTAACAGTCTACTTCCACCTAATTTATTAGGCTTCATGAGGTTATACCTGAAGCACCTCTGTTTTAATCTTAGAAAAGCTGATATTCAATTTGGCATGGTGTTTGTGATGGGAACTGGTGTGGAGACTTTGAAGAGCTTCTCTGGGGTGATTCAGACTCCTGAGATGGGAAATCTTGTCTACGGGTGACAGATTACGTGAATTATAATAAAAACAGCAGAATATTGAATAAGAGTATTTTAATTGCGCAGCACAAGTTTTTAAACTGAGAGTACACGGAAGTACAGTACATCATTCCTTTCTTTCTTCACTCAGTAATGGGATACCTTTTTCTTGTCTGTACACATTTAACATAAATAACAACGCTTTCTTGTAAGGCGTTCAGCTAACCCAGAGGCAGCATAAAGACCTCATAAACATTTCGATTTCTATCAGTGAAGAAAGTCTAGTAATAACCGCAAGACCACTGGCATATGGAGCAGATGGTAATGCTCTCCAGAGCCATTTACGTTTGCAGCAAAACAAAACAAAAAACACAAAGAACTCTGTTATAATTTCTACTGAATTATTAAAACACAAAGAGAAAACACTGATGTTGGGTGTGAAAAATCTTTTTTTTTTTTTTTTTTTTTTGCGGTACGCGGGCCTCTCACTGTTGTGGCCTCTCCCATTGCGGAGCAATGGCTCCGGACGCGCAGGCTCAGCGGCCATGGCTCACGGGCGCAGCCGCTCCGCGGCATGTGGGATCTTCCCGGACCGGGGCACGAACCTGTGTCCCCTGCATCGGCAGGCAGACTCTCAACCACTGCGCCACCAGGGAAGCCCAGAGTGTGAGAAATCTTGACAGATGTCAGTCTATGCCCCGTGGACCAGTAACTGATACTCAAAATTTGGTCAAACGTTCATTATTTAACACATCACAGAAAACAAATGTTACACTCAAATTATTAACTCAGGAACATTTAATAAAGGGACTATTTACAGATTTGTGTTCACAATTAAGAAAACCAACCAGGAGGGATGGTGAAGCCCCCAGAAGCAGTTAACACCCTTACATCTGACGAGCAGGGAGCTGCAGCCATCTGGGTGTCTGTAGACCAGCAGGAGGGAGGGGGGGCTGACACATACCTCCCTGTGTGAACCTGAGCAGAAACCCTAGGAAGCAGTTGTGCACTTCCTCTGGGCATGCAGAGCAGAAAAAGGAGAATGGGTGTGGTGACGTGCACAGATCCATAACACAGACAGCTTCCATCGTGCAGTTGCTACAAACACAAGTCATCCCGAGCCCCTGTCTCAGACGACACGGTCTGTTCAACTATTTTTTACAGATTCACACTTAAGTGCTATCGTAGTCATACACTTTACTTCTAAATAGATCATAACCCCAAGTATGTTGTCATTACTTTGGTTTTAAGCAGTCCATTAACTTTTTGAAAGATTTTTAAATGAGAAAAAAAATCTTTCATATTCACCCACACATTCACCATTTCCAGAGTGTTCTTTTCTTGCTGACCCCAAACTTTCTTCAGTGTTTCCTTACGGCAGGAACTCTCTCTGATTTTGTTTCTTTGAAGTCTTTTTTGCTTTCACTTTTGGAAGATGTTTTTGACAGGCAACCGAACTCCAGGTTGCAGGGGTTTCTTTTATATCTTTCATAATTTAATGATGTCACTCTGCTGTCCTGTCTTTTAGTTTGCATAGTTTCTGACCAGAAGTATGTTGTTATTCTTTGTTCTGTGAACGTGTTGTGTCTTTTTCTCCAGACATTTTACAATCGTTCTCTTTAACACCGGTTTTCATCAATTTGACGATGATGTCCATTGGCATCTTTATGTTTCTTACGTGTTGGGTCCTTTGAGCTTATTGAATATGTCGAGTTATACTTTTCATCATATGTGGATATTTTTCAGCCATCGTTTATCCAAATCCTTTTTCTCCCTCCTCTATTTCTGGACCTCCCATTCCATGTATGTTACACCACAGTAACTAATTCCCTGTTCTCCTTTCCCCCCAGTCTTTTTCTCTCTGTGTGTAACATTCACCTGGATAATTTTTATACTTACTGTTCAAATTCATTGATTGTTTTCCTTCTTCTATGTCTAATATGTTCTTAATTCCATCCAGTTTTTTTTTTTAATTTACAGATGTTGTTTTCATCCTGAGAAGTTCCATTTGAGCTTTTAAAAATATATCTTCCACTCATGTGTCGTCAAATTCATGTTTTCCTCTACTTTATACTTACAATAGCTATTTGAACATCCTTGTCTACTAATTCCAATCACTTCAGTCTTTTCTCTTTCTACTGCCTGATTTTCCTTCTGGTTACAAGTCATATGTTCCTGCCCCTTGGTATGCCAGGTAAGTGTTTGGACGTCAGTCACTGTGGGTAGAGTAGCTTTTAATCTAGGGTTAGTTACCCTCCCCACCAAGACAATATTGTTCTGGGAACTCTCTTGATGCCCACGTGCTTTCGTATGGCTGGTGGGAATGTGAACTGTCCCTGCCTGCGCTGAGCTCCAGGGCTCGCCCAGCTCACTGCTCCCCAGTGCCACTCTCATGGTCTCAGCTTCCTTCCACACACGTGTGAGTCAGCACTAAAGCCCACAGACTCAAGGGGGGACTCATTGCGGATTTCTGCAGGCCCTCTCTGGGAAGCTCCTTCCTATCCAGCACTTTTCCCTGCAAATTCTAGCCACCAGGGCTCCCCAGACGCCAACTCGGCAACTCTCTTCAGTCCAGCAGGACCACGTTAATTCCCCTCCCTGAACTGCAGCCTGGATGCTGCCCCCAGGGTCTAGGCTGGGCAGTCGTGGGGCTCTCCTCACCTTGTCCACCTCCTGCCAGGGATCACAAACCTGTGTTTGACATATGTCTAAAAAACCACTATTTCATAAATGGTACGGTTTCTAGCTGCTTAAGGCAGGAGAGTTTATCTGGTTCTTCCTATAGCACCATAGCAGAAAGCAGAAGTTTTCACACATAAAACACAGCTACCACTCTAAAATGCCTATTTTCTTATAATAATTTATATACAATGTACACATCTTCCTTTTAGAATTATTTTAATAGGATCATGCTTATCAAATTCTTCAAATTATTAGAACTACTCCTCTGCATGAGATCTCTAATATATAATACTCAGTATTTCCTTTGTGTATGTATTCTCTAGTGTACTCTGAGTTACCCTTTCCCAGTGAAATCTTTCACTTACTTGTTATAACAATTGAGTTTTTCTCCTGTTTAAGTCTTCTAAGTATTTAACAGGCTGTCACTTTTGACTGAAAGGTCTGTACTTATCACAGTACTGATAAGACTTCCACACTGAGGAACCATCAATATGTAATAAGTTTTGTTTTCTGGGAGAAGGCTTTCCTATATTGCCTACTTAAAAAAAGTTCTCTTTCTGAATTCTGTATGGTGCGACAGTCACTGCAGTGACAGGGTTTCTCTCCTGTACGTGTCCTTGGAGTGTGAGGGGCCTGACACCTGATGGCAGACTCCCCATACTCACCGCACTCGCCCTGTGTCTACAGCATATGACTTCTCTGATGTATCAGGAGCTGTGCCTTCCTGTGGAAGGTCGTCCCACATTCACTGCATCTATAGCATTTATCTCCTGTATGGATCCTCTGATGCCTCATAAGGTGCGACTTTCTAGTGAAAGATTTCCCACATTCCCCACATTTATAGGGTCTCTCTCCTGTATGAATCCTCTGATGTATAATGAGCTGCGCCTTCTCAAAGAAAGCTTTTGTACAATCACTGCATCCATAGGTCTTCTCTCCTGTATGATTTCTCTGATGCTTAATGAGCTGTACTTTCTGAACAAATGCCTTCCCACACTCACTGCATTCATAGGGTTTCTCCCCTGTATGAATTCTCTGATGCCTAAGAAGCTGTGGCTTCCAGGCAAAAGCTTTCCTACACTCACTACATTCGAAGGGTTTCTCTCCAGTGTGGGTTCTCTGATGGTGAATGAGGCTTGACTTCTCACTGAAGGCTTTCCCACACTCGCTGCACTCATAGGGTTTCTCCCCTGTGTGTGTCCTCTGATGAGATACCAGGCTGGACTTTTGGGTGAAGGCCTTCCCACAGGCACCGCATTCATAAGGTTTCTCTCCGGTGTGAGTTCTCTGATGTGTCAGGAGCTGTGACTTCCCAAAGAAGGTTTTTCCACATTCAACACATCCATAGGGTTTTTCTCCTAAATGAGCTTTCTGATGTCTAATTAGTTCTGACTTCTTAAAGAAGGCTTCTTCACAGTTCCTGCACTGATAGTTCTTCTCTCCTGTGTGAGTCATTTGATGTTTGACAAGTTGCGGTTTTCTGATGAAGGCTTCACCACATTCACTGCATTCATAGGGCTTCTCTCCTGTGTGGATCCTATGATGCCTAATGAGGAGTGAGTTCCTGCTGAAGGCTTTTTTACACTCACTACATGCATACGGTTTCTTCCCTGTATGAACCCTCTGATGAGTAATAAGCTGTGACTTCCAAAAGAAGGCTTTTCCGCAATCACTACATTTGTAGGGCTTCTCCCCTGTGTGTGTCCTCTGATGTGTAATGAGCCTTATTTTCTGGGAGAAGGCCTTCCCACAGTCATTGCAGCCATAGGGCTTCTCTACTGTGTGGGTTCTCTGATGCCTTTGAAGCTGTGACTTCCTACTAAAGGACTTCCCACAGTCACTGCAGCCATAGGGCTTCTCTCCCGTATGAGTTCTCTGATGTAAAACGAGCAGTGACTTCCTGCTGAAAGCTTTTTGACATTCACCACACCCATATGGCTTTTCTCCTGAATGAGTCCTTTGATGAATAGTGAGTAATGACTTCTGGGAGAAGGCTTTCCCACAGTCATGGCATCCGTAGGGCTTCTCTCCTGTATGAGTTCTCTGATGTATAATGAGCTGTGACTTTTTGTTAAAAACCTTACCACATTCCATGCATAAACAGACTCCTGTATGTGCTATTTGGTTTGTAATGAGCCCTGGCTCTTTACTGCTGACTTTTCTACATTTACTGCAATCAGAGTATTTTATTCCACCACAGGTTTTGTCAGGCTTGATACAGAATAGTAATTTCTTATCAAGCTCATCAAGTTTTTTTCTTTCACAGTTACTTTTTGGAATAAGAAAATCAAAAGGATGTTTCAAACTTTTTTCACCTGTGCCACATTTATGGGATCTCATTCCTAAATGATCAAAGTTAATGCCTGAATGAAACATTTTCCCAAAGACGTCATATTCATGGCCTCTCTCCATACTTTTAAGCTTGTCTTGATTATCCTGGTGCCACATTTTGAGATTATTATCTAGCCAGACTTCTTCTAAAAAGGAAAAAATGAACCATACTGTGTAAATTTCCCCAATGATTATGCTTATTGAATAAATCTTCTGAAATGGAGCCTAAGATCCCAGTCCATAAAAAAAAAAAAAATTCTCCCAAATACAATGTCTACTTATTAGGCATTGAGAATTTTAATAGAAATGAAAACAGATTTTGAAATTACAAATGTTTATAAACACAAGTTTCAAATAAGGAAAGATGAAATATACTCAAGTGATCATGATGAGGTAAAAGAGACAAGCAATTTCTGGGGGTGGTTAAGCACTCACTCCACAATAACCTACTGATCATCTACTGTGTGCCCAGACGCTGTGAGTAGCAGAAATCAGGGAGGAAGGCAGGTAAGTACCCCCATCAGAGAAGGCTGAGAATCACAGTACACAGAAGAGCAAGATTAGTACACAGTGCTGAACGTCAGGCAGGAAGAAACACTGAATATGATGCACAGCAAATGCAGGATATCAACTTCATGTCTGAAAGGTGAGGTACGTCAGTTTGCTGTACTATTGGTACATTAAAAAAACATTCTCATTCAAGATCCTCACCCGAATCACTGATATCAGTAATTTTACCATCATGAGAGTTACTTTTTGGAATTATCCAAGAGTTCTCCAGAGCTCAACATCAACACTTGTATTTAGGTTTTTGACATTTTAGTTGAATCGATCATCTATATATTGCATCTGTATATGATGGAAATTATTCTAAACCACAAGTATTCTTTGCATAACATTAGGACAGATTTTTTTTTTTTTTACCCTGTAAGTACAATTATTTGTGATCTCCACAATATGACCATTTATTTATGTTTAGTTCACGATATTCTTTACTAGGAATTGTGAGGTAATACTCCCAAGATGAAAGATATGGCAAGATCTCAGATGTAAGGCTATCACTCCTTTTCTGCAGGATAATATTTTTTTGGGGAAAAAAAGCCACATCTAACTCTCAGACATACCAGAATTTCAGAGGAAGAACCAACTAGAGCCCGATACGGAGGAGAACAAAGGATTCAACGATCCGAGCTTCAGTGAGTGTGGATGATAATGCTATTCGTGGGTATTTTAAAGACTAGAGAGAGAAGTTAGGGGGTTAAAAACAAAGTCGTCTGTAGACACAGAAGTGTGAGATCCACCTGAATAGTTTACAAAAAATTGTTTCAGGAAATGTTAAAGAAAAATTACAAATTTTAATTCAAGTCAAATCAGGAAATAAGATTAAGATATATATTCAAATTAATAAGTTAAATGATATAAAACAATATTGAAGTTAAACTGTACCAAAAAATCTTTAAGAAATTTTTAAAAAGTCTTGTCACTTTGGCAAACACGTGGACCGGGTTTCACTGGTGCCACCTCAGGTGCGGGTACACATGTGTTTCCCCGTCTCTGTTTCCATTACACTCCTATCCTTTCTGCCTTAATTTCACCCTATTTTCAATTGATATTCCCACTTCTAGGCTTGCTCCCTCCCAACTCTAGTCTCCACACAGCAACACGTAATATTTAGAAAATGTACTCAGGCCTTTTAACCCTTTGCTTAGAAACCTTTGATAAACCCAGACGTTTATCACGGCTTCCGCACCCCCGTGTGCCGGCTCCTTCCAGCCCCCACTCCCTCTCATAACACTGGGCTCCTCCCCATCCCAAACCCCAAAGGCCTTTTCCTGCTGTAGGCCCTTTGCATGTGCTCTCCCTGCCCAGCTTCCAGCATTCCTGGCTGACATTATTTTAAGGGCACACTAACAAACACCCTGTTTATTCCCTTCATAGCATGTATCAAATAGGTAATCACCTTGTTTCTGTCTCTCGCACTAGAATGTAAACCCTGAGGGCAGGGAACAGGTTTGTATTTTTCACTGAGGTACCCCCACTACATAGCGCATAACCAGCCCTCAATACATGTAGGATAAATACTCCTCACTTGTCATAAAAATTCTAAAGCAATTCCTTTCTATACAGTTAATCTTGAGAATTAACTTTGCATTTTGACACAAATGCTTCATGTTCAAACACTGAATTAGTTTTATATTTTCTTCTAAATTAAAATTCTCTGGTCCTGCAAGGTTATTTCATGACTCATATTTTATCTCAACTCCTCTCATTCCACAAAATAGCAGTGGTTCTAAATTAATGGGGGAACATAAAGTCTATCTTGACAGCTTTTCTAAACTACACATACCCAGTCCTAATAATCCGCGTGAATGGCGCCTAGACATCTGTAATTTGAAGTATTTCCTAAGGTACGCTGAAACACTTACTTAGACGAAAACCTTTGTACTAAAGAAATATTTGATAAATAAGAAAGCTCCTGCCATACCTGGCCTCACAACAACCAATTAATGAAGTATTTAGTAATTACACAGCATGAATTCCATACAGAACAGAGAAGAGTAAGTTACTCACCATCTATGTAGGAAAAAACCTTAAGACCTAATTGGTTAAGGAATTACAGATAATGTGTGATCACACCCGAGTTTCTACAATACTGCTCAGTGGGTAGAGATTTCAGAAAAGGCTGGGAGTCAGGGAACACTCCCTGGAGGTGGAAAAAGAGCTTAAAGTGAAGAAGGGGAGGGTGTCTAAATGGGAAAGTGTAGGACAACCAAAGGCCCACATGCAGAGAAACAAACGTGAAAGACACGAGGAAAGAACTACTTTGAGTGGCGTCAACCAGGACCTCTGGGCACAGGAAAAACTGCAGAGATAAGATGCTGCCACACCGTGAGGGTCTTCAACACAAATGGCGTTAAAGTATCACAGAGCAGGTCTTAAACCCAGCAGACTATTTGAAGGGATAAATGAGAAGCTTTATAAGCTGAATACCAAAGGCACCAGAAAGAAGCCCTGGACACTGACCCTGAAGCTCTTATCTGCAGGGAGGCCAGAAGAGTGCTTAAGGCGTTAGACTTTTCTCCTGTATCCATGGACTCACCTTCTGCTCTATGTGGGTTTGAAATAGAAATCTGACCAATTAGGCAGAGAAAAGAAAATTAATAAAGGAAACTCAAAGGCAATCAGTGTCACCTCAAACAGGAAAAAACTATGAATTCTTAAAGAGGAGGAAGGAAGCCCACATGTACAGGTGGGACTGGGGAAGCTAGCAAAAGGGGCGTATCCAAGAAGGCAGGTCCTAAATGACTGTGCTGCCGGGTACGGAAGACGGGGCACACTTCATCACCAGCTCCGTCAAAGGGGATGCATCCTGACACGGAGACCAGGATGGAGAGCACATGAAAAGTCAGGAAGGACTTGTGTCACTAGTCCTGAGTCAACTCTAAGGACGGAGGAACTTTAAACACGGTTTTACAGATAACATTGCAAAAGTACCAGCCTGTCATCAAAACCCGAGACCTAACTTTCACTACCTGCCATATACCTGATTATTTCTCACCTGGAAAGTTCTGACTTAGGATTTCTTCACCTAATATCCACGGCTCTTCTTGCTCCAGTTTGAAAATCACCTCAGGTTTGATCATTTGATAACCTGTCAATTGGAAACACAGAGAGTCCCAACTGCTTGGGCTGAGGGACTCTTAAATATAAAGAAGATTTCACTACAGAGGCTAAAAAACAAAACAAGCAAATAAAAACCTTTCAACTGGGTGTAGCAATCAAAAAATCCTTTGACATCTGAAACTTAAATCCGAAATCCGTAATATCTTAGGGGCCCCACAGTTGCTGGGTGCGCCCTGTGTCACACAAGAATGTTCTTACCCAAGAAGACTAGGTTGCTGTAGTTCTCCAGCGTCACATCCCTGTACAAGGTCTTCTGGGTAGGATCAAGCAGCTGCCACTCCTCCAACGTGAAGTCCACAGCCACATCCTCAAACGATACCTAAAAGAGCATAGTGCCTGTTAAATCGGAAGCCATTCTCTTTGTTGAACACAGGCTTTCTTCTCTACAGTGACAGGTGGCCTCCGAGTTGGCCCCATGGTCTCCAACTCCTGGGGTTCATGCTTTCGTTTAATCCCCACCATCCTGACTATGGGCTGGACTTACTGACTCACTTCCACTGAATGGAACAGGGTAGAAGTGCTGGATCAGGTGTAAGAGAATGTGACCTCCACGTTGCGAACCCTCTCCTGCTCTCCCTGGGCCACATGGCGAGGCAGCCCTGTGCCCAAGCCCACGTGGCAAAGACCTGAGGCCTGCCAACACCCACGTGAGTGAGCTTGGAGGGGGTCACCTCCCTACCACCCCGTGAGATGACCACAGCCCTTCTCAACATCCTGATGACAGGGCCGCATGAGACCTTCCACCAGAACCAAATGGGTGAGCAGCTGTCAGACCCCTAACTCACAGAAACTGAGATACATGTTTGTGTTTTCAGCCACTGAGATTTGGGGTAATTTGTTACATAGCAATGGGTAAGTAATATAATATCCTAGTCGTGCATTATACTTTGAGAGGAAAACAAAAATGTTATTAAAATATTCATCATTATGAATTCATTCACCTATCCACCCATCTACCCATAGAATAAGAAGTTGGAATAGGCTGTCTTTAAATAAGCAGTGTTCCTCAAAGAAGGTGCCACTGGTATCTGGGCAAAGGACAAGACACCACAGAGACCGATACTGTCCCAGGCTGGGCCCACGTACGTGTGCTGCCGTGTCGTCAGAAGGTGCCGAAACAGCGCAGAAAGCTGTCCTGCCTTCCAGACGCTGGACGAGACCCAAAACACTGCCCAGGGACAGGCTCCCGTGCCAGCGGGCCACGATGCTCTCAACACGTGGACCTCACTGGTCCTCTGGTCCCAACCAGAGGGTTTCACTGGACACTGACACTTTCTTGGGGTCTGGTCTGGCCATCCTCATGGGCTCCCCAGGCACGGGTCACACTCTCCAGGCCTTACCTGACCACATTTACTTCCTGTTCGAATTCACTCCATCTGATAATAGTCCTGTATTTGCAGAGGGGCTGAGTGAGCGTTTTAATGGACAGTTTGAGGACAGGCTTAAGGGGTTGACAGGAAGGCTCATGGCGACCCCAGCCTGGAGCACAGAGCTCAGAAGGGAGCGGCCCTTTGCACGGTGCCGGGGCTCGGCCAGGCTGCCCCCAGTCACAGCCCTCCTCTCACAGTCACTGACCCGTCATGTTCTGCGGAAGACCCCGTGGGAGCCTCCACCCCTACGACCCCGTCCTGAAGACTCAGTGACTGCCAGATCCTGTACATCCACTTTCAAATCTTTTAAAAACTCAGGAGTTTCTGCTAAGCAATTCTTAAATGCACTCTATCTCTCTGGTTAAATTATGTAAAAATATCTGTCCCTCTGTATAGGGACAACGTGTCTTTCCAGACAAAGGGTCTGGATGAAAACGGAGATGATTTCTTTTAAAGTTTTGATTACTAAATGGGACACACTGATGATGACCAGAGAGACAGGAAAATAAAGCCCAGCACCAGGGGAGGCACAGGGGAGGGAGAAAGACATTAACGACCTTTGTGTTCTAGACCTACTCCTGAAAACTTTCCTTCCTCCTGGAAAAAAAACAAGAAACAAAAGAAAATGACTCGCTGTGCTTCTCTCCGCGCCCGTGACTGCTCTGCGTGTAGACCGACGCCTGCCTGCTCGACGGGGCTGCCGGCCAGCAGCACAGGGCGCCTCAGCCCCCGTGCTTCCCACGCAACAGCCCGATGCCGTCTGCACCCCATGAGGTGGCAGGGCCCGGACAAACCAAATGGCCTGGAACTCAGCGCCCCAGGCAGCCCCTCGGAAACCAAGGACTGAAGTAAATTAATCAGACTGGGCAACGGAAAGCCACGCTGGGGCCGTTAGCCTAACTGCCTGATGAAAGCACGTGCCGCCTGGAGGCTCTGGGACTGTGCTTCTGGTGTGCACGCCCAGCCGTGTGACCCCGGTGTCTCAGCCCTGGCAGGCGTTCAGGCCAGCCTCCGCCTGCTGCCAGAGCTGTGCTATGCGGACCACTGCCTTGTGCCAGGTCACAAAGGTTCACACGGCCACTTGAGAAGCCTCCTGATGGGCTGACACATGCCTTCCTGATTGGGAAACGGCTGAGACCACATGCAGGCTGAGAGGCTGCCCCGGATGAACTCCCTGGTTCCTGTCTCGGCCCCTCTAGGTCCGACCTGTTCAGGTCCATGATGGGGTTGCCTGTTTCTCACTCAGGTCCTGAAACATCAAGCGGATGGGCTGAGGAGTCTGGCTCCTGGTTAAAAACCTACATGTGAACCTTCAGGTCCAAACACAGGCAGGCCCAAAGGGTTACCCCGCAGGGCTCCTGGGGGACACTGTCCCTACCCCTGCCCCCAGAACTGGGGCGCAGCCTGCGTGCCATGGCCTCCAAGGGGCCGGTGAGGATCTCGTGTGCCCTGCGTCTCTGCCTGAGGCCTTTGGCAGAAGCCTTTCTCAGGTGCCTCTCTAAGACCCCCTTGTGAGAGGGGGGACCTGAAGACACTGTCTGCACTCTGACCCGGTACCCTGTACTTTCCACTCCCTCCCCCTCTTCCCCTCCTCCTGGCCCCCAAGTCCACAAATCTGCCGGAGCCTCTTGTTCGGGGCTCCTTGGGCAGCGAACACCTGTGTTGACACACCTGGCACGTGGCCAGGGCGCTGTTCACTCCTCAGGAAAAGGTGATGGGGAGTCGGCGCCTTCTGCGGCGTCCGGCTCTCACTCGTGCCATCACTCTTGGCTACTGTCACCCCGGCTGCGCCGTCACCAGCTGCTCTGACGCCTGGCAGCTCAGCCCTCTCAGCTCTGCTGAGCTCCTGGCACAGAACACAGCAGCGAAGGGGAAAAGCTACAGTGCTGCGCGCTGCTGTAAACAACAGGATTTTTAAAAGAAAGAAAGGAACAGAGGAAGGGAAAGAGGGAGGAGGTCAGCTAGGTGGATGGGAATTGTTTTCAAGGTGAAGGGAGGGATTACCCTGGTGGCGCAGTGGCTAAGAATCTGCCTGCCAATGCAGGGGACACGGGTTTGAGCCCTGGTCTGGGAAGATCCCACATGCTGCGGAGCAGCTAAGCCCTTACACCACAACTACTGAGCCTGTGCTCTAGAGCCCGTGAGCCGCAACTACTGAGCCCGTGTGCCACAACTACTGAAGCCCGCGTGCCTAGAGCCCGTGTTCTGCAAAAAGAGAAGCCCATGCACCGCAACCAAGAGTAGACCCCGCTCACTGCAACTAGAGAAAGCCCACACGCAGCAACGAAGACCCAATGCAGCCAAAAAATTAATTAATTTAAAAAAAAAAAAAAGAAGAAGAAAAGTGAAGGGACACTGCAGTCGTATCTTGAGTCAATAAAGTCGGGGCGGTGGGGGGAGGGATGAATTAGGAGGTTGGGACTAGCAGGTGCAAACTATTATATCTCGAATGGATAAACAACAAGGCCCTACTGTAGAGCACAGGGAACTATATCTAATCTCCTGGGATAAACCGTAATGGAAAAGAATATGAAAAACAATGTATGTATATTTATATATATAACTGAACCACTTTGCTGTACAGCAGAAACTAACACAACATTGTAAATCAACTATACATCAAAAAAAGGTCAGGAAAAGGAACTGAAGGCAGATACCCTCCTGTGCAGCAGAAGCAAAAACAGTTCTACCTAAAATGTATCGAAATTCCAACTGAGGGAATATATATGGGGCCATTTGAAGGTTTTGTAGCAATCAGTTGTGCCGGATGATTCAGGTTTCTTCCCTAAACCCAGAGCTCAGGTGGGACACGGACCCAGGCCTGCTGCCCATTGCTGTGCTCTTTACACCCGCGCCCACCGAGGACCTGCGAGGAGCAGCCTCAGAAATGTGTTCATCCATTACAGGATGTCATCTCCCACGTCATCTACATCAACAGCTAGTAAAACGCTTTCTTTACAGAAAACCATCAGGAGATGTTTGCTCCCACCGAGCAAATGGTCTGCTTTTTGACAGAGGAAACCATGCAACTCTTCCTGTTTCTCTTTCTGTGGCGGCTTCTGGGAACATGTGAGGAAGCTTGCGGCTCAACTCCAACAGTGCAGGGCCTTAATTCTCTTATATCTGTGCCCCAATTTGAAGACTTTTGTATGATTCTGTGATCCACCTTGTACTTCTTTTGACATCTTCCTTCCCAAGGTTAGATTTTCTCTGGTTACAATTTAAATGTATTTAGCCCTTTCCTGTTAGTTGTAGAGATGCCTGTGAGCCTCATCACACCCACAGATAAAACCGCTAGAGGACAAATAACTCACCTGTGACTTGACCATTCTCCCCCGGTCCTGGGAAATCTGCTCTGCTCTGTCCTGATGCTCTGGAAAAAGGCCTCTGGTCAAAGGTCTGTGGACTGGGAATGCACCCCGAGTCCTGAGGCCTCTTCTTTCTTATTTCACATGAGTTTTCGTGCTCCTGAGGGCCATGGCCTGGAGGTGCAGTGGGAATTTTATTTTAGATGATGTAATTCATTTGGGGACCTCAATCTTGGTTCTCTATAGCTGGGAACTCAGACAGGCTATGTGCTAGCACTAAGAAACAGGATAGAAAGTGAGCTACTGGCATGTGTCAGCCGAGCCGACCGCAGCCAGGCCAGGCCTGCACCACACACCTGGGAATGCCCGACGGGAGCCACCTGCCTCACTGGTTCAACCAAAGACCCCAGGGGAGCCCCACCACCTCAAAGCACTCTGCAGAGACGGCAACAAAGTCTGGAAATACAGTCTTGGCTCACTCACCCTGCAGCACCTTTTCCCGGGGGCACTTAGATGAAACCACTGGCACAGGTACTACAGAATAAAACGCCACTCACTTCTAGGCAGGACAGGGAACGGGCAATGGGCTGGGGTGCTGGCTCTCTACTCCAAAATCAGCCCTGGAGCAAAAGGAAAGCATAGATCAGAGGAACTAAAAGAAATGGCCAAAAGAAGAGGAGAGACCTCGGGGGAGATGGAGGCCGCGGTGAAGCTGACGCTCGGGTGTGGGTTTCTGGCTGAGCCGGCCGCGCTACAGCCCAGAGCAGACGCAGTGAGAAGAGAGGCCTAAGGAAATCTTTTCAGTTCTTTCTTTCTCAGCTCACATTGGCGCAAATACTGCCTTCCCTTCCCTCGGAAATCAGCAGAACAGCCTAGGCCACGGTAGAAGGCAGCTCAAAATCCCTGCTGAGTTTAGGAATCACAGAAACGGCAAGGGCCCAGGCACTTGTCTCCCACCGCCCCATGGACCCCAAGGAAACTGCTCCACACCTGCTTCTTCCTAAGGGTCTCTGATCCCTGATCGGAGGAACTGCTCAGACAAGTGGTGGGTACGGGGCTATCCAGTGGCTGTAAGGTCCACACTGCTGGCCCTGGGGCCCCTTCCCTTCCCTTTACTTCGAAGGCCTGGCCTCAGCCCTTCCCTAATGCAATTATCAGAGTAGGAAAGCAGATAACACCTCTAGGGGGATACAGCTCAGAGCCTGTGAGGGCAAATACAAATTAAAAAGAAAAAGACTCCCCAGAACCTTATTCAAAGAGTATTTACTGTAGAAAATTACAAAGTCTTTCTCTGCCCCTTTGGGATGTAGGTTAATCTTTCCTAAAACTAAGTTTAACAACTCAAGAATGCCTTTCTTAAGGACATGGGAGCCGTCTCCGAAATCATCCAGGAAGGTACACCCCTCTCTCTGGGTCTCTGGGAGGACAGGAGCCTAACCAGCCTGACTTTGGCACCTGGCTCCAAATTGTAAAATTACCCCCCATCATAAAGGTACGACAAGTGTATTTTTCCTTTGGATGAAGGCAAGTAGCCAACACAGTAGCCACCCCCACTACCAGGCAAGGTTAGGATGGACTACATGTGACAAACGATCACTTATCTTGAGACCGTGTGTATAACGGCTTGTACCTGCCCAGCTACAGAAAAGGGCACGATCTCTTCCTGTCTCTCGCAATGTCTTTAGCAGACTGCCTGAGGTGGGCATCAAATTCTGGTTCAATTTTTATTCAATAATAAAACTATTCTAAGGGACTTCCCTGGTGGTCCAGTGGTTAAGACTCCATGCTTTCACTGCAGGGGGCACGGGTTCGATCCCTGGTCAGGGAACTAAGAACCTGCATGCCACGCGTGCAGCCAAAAAAAATTTTTTTTAATTAAAAAAAAATTAAGAAACAACCACCACCTATTCTTTCTCTTCTACTTTTGTGGAAAAGTCTTCTGGATTGGCAGAGACTGGTTGAAATTATTTCCCCAATGAGCCAAATAACCAAATAAATGAGTACAACCACTACTTTAAAAACTTTTTAAAAGATCACAAACTGTATTACAGAGATCACCTGAGGCAGAATTATCAGAACAGACGGACCAATAGTTAAGATCAGCACAGTCACAAAAAACATGACGCCTTCATGCACACAAATACTTACACTTTCAATGTCTCCACCGCTGTGGAGTGAACCAGGCACTTACACCAGCCGGATACCGGATCAGGGTCAAGGACTCCACGGGCTCACAGCAGGGTCACGCAGGGATGTGACTTCCTTCATGAGGGTACACCTGAAAGGAAATATCCAAAAATACAGTTACTGGTAAGCCTGGGGGCCCGAGGGACAAACTCCACCTCCCACCCGAGATGCCTAGCGCTGCGGTCCACACCTGTGGCAACTTGTTCTCCCGGCTTGGTCCCCACAGGTGGACAGGCTGAGAGGAAGGCCGACATGGTGGATGGCCAGTGGGCACCCTTCTGCGAAGTAAGCTGAGCAAGGAGAGAACGTAATAGCTACAGGAGATCTAGAGCAGGAGCCCCTTGTTCTAACAAAGAACGGGGGAGAGGAGGGAGGTATCCTCAGGGTCCCAGTGGAACAAAGAGAGATGGGCGGACTCATCCTCCACAAATGCGGGAAGCAAGTTGCGCCCTGGCGTTAGCAGACTGCCAGGCTTTGCTCCCGGGCGCCTAACGAGAATGGGGAGAACACTGCCCCCTTTGAGGCCCTTCCTGCCCACCCCTAGAGCTGGGCTGAGGGCTGGAATCAGACCACCCGCTCGGGAGCCCCACACCCTCAGCCAGCAAGGGAAAGAGGAAAGGAAACCCAGGAATGCTACTCAACGCCAGGTGGACCACGGACCAGCTCCTGGCACCGTCTCTCGAGGGCCTTAAACATCTCCCTCTTCGTCCTTTAACGAATCGAGGGAGGACACAGGCCAGGGAGGGAGGGCAGGTCCCAATGCTCCCCAGGTGCTGAGGATCCTTTGGAGAGTCAAGAACCAGCCCATCTGGACAGACAGGCTGGATTTTGAAGTTTGACGTGAAACAGTGGCAGAGGGCAGAGCGAGGGCGTCCAGGGCAGGAAGAACTCCACAAGTGGGAATGGAGAAGGATGGCATGCGTTCTGCCCACGCGTGGGGGGCAGCAGACACAAAGGTCAGATTCCCTGAGTGAGACCGGACTCTCCTGAGACCAGGGTGAAGAGTGTGGTGCATGAGAACAGGTGTCTCACGAAAAACGTCCTGGGAGAGCAGAGAGCGACACCCAAAGGAGAAGCGCCTCTTCCCGAGATGCACAGGGAGCTCCCTGGAGCTCCTGGGCACGGGCAGGTCCCGATGGTCTAGGAGGCCCAGTGAAAAGAGAGCCCAGAGTCACTGCTTTCCAAACCTGAGGCCCCCTGAGACACAGGCCCACCTGCCCTGGAAGCTTCTATCTTGTCTGGACCCCTTTTGGGTTGATGCACAGGAGACCTTCTGTAGCTTCTCCTCTGGAAAAGGGGACGTGCCAACTGTACTAACACCCCGAACAGTCACCCTGGTTCCTCCCCCAGGACCCCAACATACTCCTGCACTGTGCTCTCACATCCACGTCAGATCCCACTCACACACTAATGCAGACCTAGACACACACTCACAGTCTCGTTTACGGGCCAGGAAAGCAGCAATTTGCTGAAGGCTTCTTACTACCAGGCCCTGTTCCGGGCACGTGGGAGAGACCACTAAACAGGACAGACAGTCCCTGCCCTCTAGGATGGGAAACAGACACACAAGTAAGTAAAATAATTTCAGACTGTGAGAGCGCGCAGAAGAAACTTCAGATGCGCCAGAGGAGTGGGTGGGTGGAGGGCACTCCTTGCAGATGACTTTGAGCCGAGCTCTGAGGAGGCGGGGCCGGCCCCGGAAGGCTACAGGCCAGCCACGCCCGGCAACGAGCATCAACACAAAGGGCTGGAGCAAGGGGGGGGACTCCTAGCCGGTGGGGTCTCTGAGTACTTTTCAACAAGGCAATATTCAAGTAAAAGGAGCCATCACTGACCAACACAGCCGTGTACACGCCGGGTGAGAGGGGCCAAAGAACAAAGGACAACACGGTTACTGAACAGAAGTCACCACGTTGTCTTGCCTGAGCCAACGAAGGACTCACCCAAACCCCAAAACACCGCCCTTAAAGGCCCCGCAATCACCAACACCCAAAGCCCCTCAAATGCGGTTCCAAAGACCGCCTCAATCACACTGACTGACCCCCCCGAGAACCTGCAGCCCCCAGATCACTGGACACACGAGTCTCCAGGACACACAACCATTGACTCCATAAAGCCCATGTGCCCAATGCCCCCCCAGGGGATCTGGGCCATCAATTACACACACTGTGAGTCCCCATCGGCTCCTCTAGCAAGGCCCCCCCCATCACCAACCACCAGTGACAAAACCAATCCACAGAAGTGTGTGAATCAAAGAACCCCAAAGTCTCTCCACAGCCAACCCACGATCAGACACCCACAGAACCCCTGACTCCCGGTCACGGTGGGCTCTCCGTCACTCAGCCCCGCGCACCAGCCACAGGCCGCCTTACGGACCACCTGGTTGATTACGACCCCAGAGCCATCTGACCTCCACAGGCTTCTCAATGCCAAGGCCAAGAAGCCCCATCACTGGCTCCTCCAAACCCCACTCGATAACCTCCACGGTCTATCCACTGACTAGACACTGAGTCAGTGGAACCCCAAATGCTGAGTCCCAAAGGACCCCCAGAGAACTCCAACCCCTCCCTCTCGCGATGCCCTCCCACTCACCTTCACAGAGCCCGCCACCACCCGCCCCCTAAACCAGGCCCTCATCACACGGGGCTGCCAGCCACTCACCTCCAGATACCCACTCTCCAGTCCACGCCATGCTCACCCACCACTCAGACGCCCCCAGAGCTCATCACCCTGCGAGGGCCCCCAGCTCCTCACAAACACCCCCGGCCCCTCCAACGGTGCCAATTACCACCCCCACTTCCCCCTCACAGCCCCCAACAGGCCACTCGTCAACCTGTGTGCAGACCCCTGCCACTGACACGCGGTCTCCGACCTGATGCCTCAGCCACAAGATCCCCAAACACGGGCCGCCCCGGTCACTGCCCTCCACCGAAAAAGCTACCACCGAACTGTCAAGTCAAACCAAACATAGACGTAGCAAAGAAATGTTTTACTCCGAGGATTTATTCTTGGGTGGGGGGGGAGGGATGCTGGAAGAGGAAGGACGCTACGGCCCTAAGACGCACAGCATCTCTGCAGAGTGTGGGGAAGCTGGATCAAAGGGCGGGGGACCAGACAGCAGACGAGAGGACATCTCACCGGAGGTCGGCCAGTTCTGGGCGCAGCGGCGGGCTACAAGCTGCTCAAGCCTACCGCCCAGAGTTCAGGGAACTGCAGGAAGGAGAGAAGCTGAACCAAATTTGGTTTCTAAGCGCTCTGATCAGTGAGAACAAACAGTTCAGCTAATCATTGATGAGGCAAAAGATGAGAGGGGCTGCGTCATATTTACCTACGGCCTTGTCACAGGTAAACAAGGGCATCATGTGGGAAGGGGGTTCTTTGCAGCCAGCTGTTTCCCGGAACCCGAGCGGGGGGGGGGGGGTCTTCCCAGGAGCACACGGCTCAGGTACAGTCCAACACTGCAGCAACCAGCAGCCCCTCCTGCCGACGAATTCCTCAGTGCAACCACTCTGGGCCCTCTACATGCCCCCCACGCGCCCACAGAGGCTCGTCGTTCATCCCTTCGCGCCCAGTCGCCAAGCCAAAAGCACGCAAATCGTGGATGGCTAGAACCTTAACTATTGCTGCACACAGACCCGAACCCACATCCCCAGGGCACACGGCGGCCCCGCACAGCCCTCCACTCACTCCCGAGGGGAGCCTCCGGGCTCCCTCACCCCCAGGGCCTGCTGCCTCCAGCCCCCGAGGCTAAGGTCCCCCCAAAGGCCCCTCCCAGAGGCCCCCACCATCCACTTAATTCCCTCCGCCGGCTTCACAACCACTCACCCCTCCCTGGCCCCGAATTACCGATTTTCACAGACATTCCACTACCTCGCCAGCCAAGTGTCCCCAGCTTCATCAGCCCCACCGTCTCCCCGCACAGCTTCTCCTCTCCCACCACCACGGGAGGCCCTGCCCTGCCCCCCAAATCTCCCTCCTGCTTCCCACATCACTGCCGCCCACACCCGCCCCTCCAGACCCCTGTCCCCCAGGCGTTTCCCCACCGTCGCCCTCCCTCCCGCCTCCCCGCTGCCCGGCCGCCCCGCGGCCCCCGCGGCCCCTCCCCTCTGCCGCCCCACGCCCCTCCCCCACAGCGCCCCCCGACCTGGACCGGAATCGGCGCCTGCGCGGCAGGGCCGTCCTCTCGCGCCTTCCCCGCACCCGGCTTCGGGAGCCGGTTCGTGCGCACGCCGGCTTAGCCCCGAGCCGGTCCGCGCCGGGGTCACCGCGGCCCCGGTCGGACGCTGAGGCCACCGCCAGCCCGCAGCCCCGCCGTCCCGTCCCCGCCCCCCACACCCTTACCCCTTTGGCCCACGGCGCCGAGGCGGACACGGCCGGGCCGCGGGAGTGTCCGCGCAGAACTACATTTCCCGGAGCCCCGTTCGCTTTAGAACTACATTTCCCAGAGGGCTCCGCGGCACGCCTCACTGATGGACAGGGGTGAGGTTTCCTGGTGCCAACCTCTTTGCGGCTGCCTGGGGCTCCCGGTTCAGATGGTGGGATGTAGCCTGCGCTCCCCCCCACCCCTCAATGTGCTCCAGTTTTGATCATAGAGAAAAGTAATTTATAAAATCAAAGTAGTAATATAGGTACGTTTTATCCAGTCCAACAGTACTAACAAAAAGAATGAAAATAAATGAAATGAGGGATTTGGGGAGAAATAAAATGTAATTATGGGAAGAGAAGTAAATTAAAGAATATAAAAGCAGAATATAAAAGGAATTAAAATAGAAAAAACTAAACTTGATAAATCCAATTTTTAAAATAAAATATAAAATCATACTAGAGATTTTTATCAAAAAGTGAGAAGAAACAGCAAAAACAATTGGTAATGAAAAAAGAAAATGAGCCAAAAAGAACAAATTAAAATATTTGTGAAGGAATATTTTGCTCAATTATATGTAATCTAGGAACTATCTTAATAAATTTAGAACTTAATGAAGTACGTGATTTAAAGGAATAGTTAGGTAATTAACTTAAGAAAATAATATCTTTTTAGACCTAGAGTGATGGTTAAAAATGTTTTAGTGGGCTTCCTTGGTGGCACAGTGGTTAAGAATCCACCTGCCAATGCAGGGGACACAGGTTCGAGCCCTGGTCCAGGAGGATCCCACATGCTACGGAGCAACTAAGCCCGTGTGCCACAACTACTGAGTCTGCGCTGTAGAGCCTGCGAACCACAACTACTGAAGCCCGCGGGCCTAGAGCCTATGCTCTGCAAGAAGAGAAGCCACCACAATGAGAAGCCCGTGCACCGCAACGAAGAGTAGCCCCTGCTTGCCGCAACTAGAGAAAGCCCGTGCGCAGCAACGAAGACCCAATGCAGCCAAAAATAAAATAAAATAAATTTTTAAAAAAAGTTCTTAGCTACAGACTCATACGTTTTCCTTGGTGAATCCTCCACATTATCAAGGAGTATAATCTTACCAAACAATTTCTAGAAAAATCTAGACCGAACCCTTTTCTTAACACAAAGATAGCAAAATAGTTATACCATAACCAAAAGTAAATTTAAAAAAACAAACTGTAAAGCAGTTTCAGTTATATTCATGTGAAAAATTTAAAAAAATAGTAAATAGAATCAAGCAATACATTTAAAAACATATATCATAAACAAGTAGAAGTCATTGCAGGACTTTTCACCATATCAGTAGATTAAAGGGGGAAACATGCATCATCATCTAATTAAATACTGAAAAATCTTTAAATAAATTCAACCTAGAATGTCCATTAAAAAACAAAAGCACACAGGGCTTCCCTGGTAGCGCAGTGGTTGAGAGTCCGCCTGCCGATACAGGGGACACGAGTTCGTGCCCCAGTCCAGGAAGATCCCACATGTCACGGAGAATGTCCTAGAATGTCCATTAAAAATAAAAAAGCACACAGAAGTGTTAAGATACTACTACCACAACATGTGAAAATAAATGTCTCATAAATGGATAATGGTATAAGAAGTATTATCATTAGAAATCATAAAACTATCACCAATATTGTTTTCTTAAACTGAGAATATTTTAAAAATACACGAAAGTATAGAGAATGAGATCATAAACAGTCAAATGATCAGATATTCATATTTGGTAATATGAATATTACCAAATATTTGGTAATATTTGATTCAGATCCTTCTTTAATCAAAAAAAAAAATTAAAACACTGTATATTCAGTTGCTGTTCTCTGAGCCTTTAGTCTCTTTCTTCCTATTACCATTCCTCTTGGGGCAATCATTGCAATGAGTGTGCTGTGTAGCCTGCCATTCCATGTATACTTTTACTACACGCAGACTGTGTTTATCATATGTCATACATTTTATGTCTTAACTTTACATGAACGGTATTGTTAACAAACTCAACATTAAATCTCCAGGTTGTTGATCCTGGTCTCAAGTAAAGACTTCTCATTCTTTTTTTGTTTTGTTTTGTTTTTTAATATTTATTTGTTTATTTGGCTGTGCCGGTTTCTTAGTTGTGGCATGCGGGATCTAGTTCCCTGACCAGGGATGGAACCTGGGCCCCCTGCATTGGGAGCGTGGAGTCTTAACCACTGGACCACCAGGGAAGTCCCAAGACTTGTCATTCTTAAATAACTGGGAAACAGTACCAGCTGGAGGCCTCACACTGAAGGGTGTTAGGAAATTTTCAGAAGCAGATGACTGCATGAAGTGGACAACTTCTGCTCAAGATCAACAGAACAAGATGACCTGAGCACTTAGGTATGTACTTCATCCCCTTTGTCAGTGAAAGTTTAGAGTGTTTACTGCTGCTAGTTACATCTTTTTTTTTTTTAAGTATTTTTATTTTTATTAAGGTATGTGCTTTTTTTTTTTTTGCGGTTCGCAGGCCTCTCACCGCTGTGGCCTCTCCAGCTGCAGAGCACAGGCCCCGGACGCGCAGGCTCCGGACGCGCAGGTTCAACGCCCATGGCTCACGGGCCCAGCTGCTCCGCGGCATGTGGGATCCTCCCGGACCGGGGCACGAACCCGCGTCCCCTGCATCGGCAGGCGGACTCCCAACCACTGCGCCAGCAGGGAAGCCCCTCTAGTTACATCTTAACTATGATACCCTGTAGAGTCTCGATCTTGACGACCTTGACATTGTTCTTTGCGCCTCCATCACTCTTTGTAATGAGCCCAACACCTGGTTACAATTTGTTGATGATATGGTGAAAATTATTAATTTTGTATTCATTTTTCACCTAGCTTCCTTTGGTGCTAATTTATTGTGATAAATCAGTTGATTTCCTAAGTAAGTTGGATCAACTACGTAGTGCCTTTTTAAGTGGCAAAGAAGGTTTGGTTTTGTGTTTTAAGTAAGCAATTTAGTTAGCACTCCTACAACTGGTTCTTTTTTTTTTAATGTGCTAATCTTTTTTTTTTTTTGAAGATGTTGGGGGTAGGAATTTATTAATTTACTTATTGATTATGGCTGTGTTGGGTCTTCATTTCTGTGCGAGGGCTTTCTCTAGTTGTGGCAAGCGGGGGCCCCTCTTCATCGCGGTGCGTGGGCCTCTCACTATCGCGGCCTCTCTTGTTGCGGAGCACAGGCTCCAGGCGCGCAGGCTCAGTAGTTGTGGCTCACAGGCCCAGTTGCTCCTCGGCATGTGGGATCTTCCCAGACCAGGGCTCGAACCCGCGTCCCCTGCATTAGCAGGCAGATTCTCAACCACTGTGCCACCAGGGAAGCCCCAACTGGTTCTTTTTTACAAATTTATTTATTTTATTTATTTTTGGCTGTGTTGGGTCTTCGTTGCTGTGCGCAGGCTTTCTCTAGTTGTGGCGAGCGGGGGCTACTCTTCGTTGCGGTGTGTGGACTTCTCATCATGGTGGAGCAGGGGCTGTAGGCACACGGGCTTTTATTGCGGAGCATGGGCTGTAGGCACACGGGCTCAGTAGTTGTGGCTCCCAGGCTCTAGAGCACAGGTTTCAGTAGCTTTGGTGCATGGGCTCAGTAGTTGTGGCACACGGGCTTAGTTGCTCCGTGGCACGTGGGATCTTCCTGGACCAGGGCTCGAACCCGTGTCCCCTGCACTGGCAGGCATATTCTTAACCACTGTGCCACCAGGGAAGTCCCCCTAGTTCTTTTTAAAAGCGGACTTTGTAACAATAGACTGATTTTTCTGCAAAATCTTATCTCAGAGGCTTACTGCCTTGTGTGTTGTCATGGGTGCTCTGGTGTGCGACCCAGAACCTCCTTAAGGACTGAGACACTGATCCCTCCAGCTACCAATTGTGGTGCCTTCTAAGAGGCCACAAATGAGTCCCTCTCAAGAAATTGCCCTCAGCTGAAGGAGCTGCCTCACCCAAGATTAGCCTCCTCCTTGGGGACAGCCTGTATCCAACAACTGGTCAATATAGGGGTACAAAGTCCCCACCCCTTTGCCTCAATTTTGGATATATCTGAAGGGCCCGCTTCAGAGGCCTTTGCAGGGTTAGCTGAGGCCTCCTTTGTAAATGGATCTCTGTTCAAATTTCCCTTCCTTCCAGTCCTGCTTCCCTCATTCCCTTACAAACCACCTGCTCATAAACCTCCATTACAAAGTCTGCTTCCTGCAAAACTCAAGCTGCTACCTGTGTACACTTCTTGTTCCAGTTAGTTTATAAGCGTTTGTTAGAGAAATACATTTGTCTCATCTTTTGCTGAGTCCCTTAGTATTAAAGTCCTAGGCTTATATAGTAGATTTCCCACACACACAAAATAAAAGCACAGAAGGAGAATGGAAGATCAGGGAAGCTGAGACTGAGAAGAAATTATTATGAAAAAGACAATTTTAAAAATGGAGAAATAATTTTTCTAGGCACCTTCCATATAAATAAACCAATCAATTCAATATCTAAAGAGAAACTACTGTTTCCAAAACGGGGAGCAAAATAAATAGGAGCACTTTCTTACCCGAAGCTTAGAATTTAAGTAGAGAAAAAAATAAAGATATACAAGGAGGAAACAAAGAATGATATGTGATATGAAAGCCATAGGAGTAATTTACATGGTTCAAATTACAAGTCCTACTACAGTTCATAAATATAGTGGGATCAAAATTCACTGGAATAGATAAGAATGAATTTGGAGGCTTTGCAATATGACCTGAGCAAATTGAAAATGTGTATAGTGCTTCCTCATGCTGCGACTGTCCCATGGAACAGGGTGAATTCATGTATCAGGAGAGTCAGTAATTCTAGAACTAGAGGACCTGAGAAAATCTATTTTTGCCTTCCCTACATCCATTCCCTTTCTTCTGATAATTCATCTCAGTGTTTCTTTGGGAAACAACCTTTCTCCTATGCTTAGTCTATGTGGGTTCAGTAAAGCTTCAGACAATGAAGTATTGGTTTTATACAATGAGAAAGGGCTGGACCATCAGTCATTGTGACTCTTGTTCAGGGATGGGCATCTGACCCTATGAGAGTCCATCCCCGCATATTTTCCCGAACGATTATGAAAGAAGGGTGAGTTTTACTTTGATATTACATGAGAAAAGGCCAACTGGGAAGAATAGAGAAAGGGAGAAAGTAGTGTAATGGCGAATGAAGCTGTGAGTCCAGCCATTCCTGAAGCCCACTGCTTGTCCCCTTCAGTTATAAAACTAATACATTTTCTCTATTAGTTTAAACTAGTTTGAGCTATATTTCTGGCATTTGTATCCAAACGACTCTTAATACAAATTTACTACATTAATTAGCCATGGTGTTTCTGATCTCAGGGAGACAGCAGTGAGTGGTGGCTTGAAGCAGGATCTTAGTTCCCTCCCCAGGAATTGAACCTGAGTAGCTGGGGTGAAAACCAGGAATTCTAACCACTAGACAACCAGAAGCTAGAGGCTAGAAGCAGAGCTGCCCTGGCTCCTGTCCCTTTGAAAACAAAAGTTTTTCAAGGAGACAAAAACTTGAAAACAGGCACAAAGTTTATTATTAGAGACACAGCACAACATATGGGAGAGCACACAGAGAAGCAGTTTATTTATTTAAGGCAGAAGCAAGGCAGAAATACGCACCAGGAAAAGAGTGCATGCATCCTCCTTAATGAGCAGCACGCCAGAGAGGTGATTTAAATCATTGAGGGCAGTGCTTCTGAGTCTTTGTTTTTCTCTGGCCAATAATCTTGCTTTGTTTCCAACATCTGACCTGGCCCAGGGCCCTCCCCATGTGCGCGCATTTTTAGCCAAGATGGATTCCACCGTGGAGGTCTCTGGGAGATAGACAGCACCTATTATGGGATAGCAGCCCCTCCCTTTCTGACCCCTGAGGAGCCTTTCTGTGCATGTGCAGTTGGGGAGGTCTCCTTGACCTCAGGAGTGGTAGATGTGGTCATTTATCTCTTTACTCCAACAGAGCTCAGCTCCTGCCATTAACTTTTTCCTTGAAGTGTCAGGGGGAGACAAACCCCAATTTACTCAGCTTGACAAATTCCAGCTGCTCAGCCCCAGAGCCCATCCACCTCCCACCTCATTTCCAGCATCAGTTCCCATGCCAATTAAAAAAAAAAAAAAAAAAAAACCTAAGCTAAATCACTGAAAAATATAGAAACAAAAAGGTATGTATTTATTCATTGTTGCAGCTCTACTTCCTCCTTGCATGCAGTTGCCCCGATTACTGTCCCTAATCTTCTATGAAGAGAATGGTTTTCTTTGTGTTGTATTCTGTCATATCCTACACACTGAAATGTCCTCGTTGGTCTCCTCTTGTCTATACACTGTCATTAATTATTCTTACAGATGTCTATTTCTCTCACTCACTTTTCCAAGACCTCCTTCCGTTCCTTCATACCCAATAGCAATCCTAGACCCTCTTCCCTAAAAATAGTTCTGCATTGTTTTAAGGCAGTAGCAGCTTTACACGATAACAAAAGTTTCATAATTATGAATAAGGAGACTTGGATTAACAGGAGACTAAGGTCTAATATGGAAAGATCTGGAAAGACAGTAAGATTAGGGATTATCCATTTAAATTTACTTAAATGACATAAAATGGCAAACCAAATGGTAGGACAGCCTAAGAAAGATCTTAAGTGCTGAGTTTCCTTCAATCAGAGAATGGGGCATAGAATGTGTTTGGGACTTGTTACAAATACAATTTGCTTGGGAATTTTATGAAACCATAACAGTGACTGAGGAGGTCTGGGTTCAAATAGAAAGGGAGGATTAAATGGGAGGTAAGTGGAATAAAGGAAAGAGCTCAGGATTTGAATTTCTAGTGATTTAGACTTCTTGATATGTTGCATTTTCATTTTAATTTGGTTCAAAGTATTTTCTAATTTTCCTATGATTTCTTCTTTGAGTTAGGGGTTGCTTAAAAATGTTTTTTTTTTAATTTCCAAAAACCTGGGGATTTCCTACAGTTTTTCTGGGGTTGATTTCTAATTTAGTTCCACTGTTGTCAGAAAACATAATTTTTATGAGTTCAATCCTTTCAAATTTATTAAGCCTTTTTTGTGGTCCAACATAGGATCTATCTTGCAGAATGATCCATGCACATGTAAAAATGTAAAATTTTTGCATATTTAACCATCTTTAGAGACAATGTTCTATATTTGTCAGTTACTTTGAGTGGATTCATAGTATTATTTCAGTCTTTTCTGTTCCTGCTAATTTTGGATAGTTTCTTGCTTTTATCTTTAATAGTTCCTCTCCTTTGCCTTCTTTAGATTTACTTTGTTCTTTAGCTTTTTGAGAATTCAACTCACTTATTGTTTTCTTTTTATTGTTATAATTATTTAAGATTATGAAATTACCTGTCATCACTGCTTTAAGTTTCTCCCACAAATTCTTGTACCGTGTTGTATACGGTTTTTTCTGTATTTCCCTCGCCATTTGTTGAATAGAAAGCTTTTTTTAAAAAAAGATTTTCAGGCAGAAAGACCTTTTGAAATTATGCTATTAATTTATAGTTAAATATTGCCTGCCATATCAGTAAACAAAGGATGTTGCAGCCATCAAGCCATCACATTACAGCTGCCCTGATGGTGAGCCTTGAGGAAACTCAGGATGAGAAAACACAGGATCCTGGCCCCAGATAGCTGAGGTGCATATCAAAAGAACGATTTCAGTGAGTCCAGACTTTGCATCTTCCCATACATAAAAAAAGCACTGGAGAGGGCAGAAGCAAGAAGAACTATAATCCTGCAGCCCATGGAACAAAAACCACATTCACAGAAAGATAGACAAGATGAAAAGGCAGAGGGCTATGTACCAAATGAAGGAACAAGATAAAACCCCAGAAAAACAACTAAATGAAGTAGAGATAGGCAACCTTCCAGAAAAAGAATTCAGAATAATGATAGTGAAGATGATCCAGGACCTTGGAAAAAGAATGGAGGCAAACATTGAGAAGATGCAAGAAATGTTTTACAAAGACCTTGAAGAATTAAAGAACAAACAAACAGAAAAAAACGATAAAATAACTGAAATGAAAAATACACTAGAAGAATCAATAGCAGAATAACCGAGACAGAAGAACGGATAAGTGACCTGGAAGACAGAATGGTGGAATTCACTGCCATGGAACAGAATAAAGAAAAAAGAATGAAAAGAAATGAAGACAGCCTAAGAGGCCTCTGTGACAACATTAAACGCAATAACATTTGCATTATAGGGGTCCGAGAAGAAGAAGAGAAAGGACCCGAGAAAATATTTGAAGAGTTTATAGTTGAAAAATTCCCTAACATGGGAAAGGAAATAGCCACCCAATTCCAGGAAGAGCAGAGAGTCCCAGGCAGGATAAACCCAAAGATAAACACACCAAGACACATAGTAATCAAATTGACAAAAATTAAAGGCAAAGAAAAATTATTAAAAGCAACAAGGGAAAAATGACAACATACAAGGGAACTACCATAAGGTTAACAGCTGATTTCTCAGCAGAAACTCTACAAGCCAGAAGGGAGTGGCATGACATATTTAAAGTGATGAAAGGGAATAACCTACAACCAAGATTACTCTACCCAGGAAGGATTTCATTCAGATTCGACGGAGAAATCAAAAGCTTTATAGACAAGCAAAAGCTAAGAGAATTCAGCGCCAGCAAACCAGCTCTACAACAAATGCTAAAGGAACTTCTCTAAGTGGGAAACACAAGAGAAGAAAAGGACCTAAAAAACAAACCCAAAACAATTGAGAAAATGGTAATAGGAACATACATATCAATAACTACCTTAAACATGAATGGATTAAATGTTCCAACCAAAAGACACAGGCTCACTGAATGGATACAAAAACAAGACCCATATACATGCTGTCTACAAGAGACCCACTTCAGACCTAGGGACACATACAGACTGAAAGTGAGGGGATGGAAAAAGATATTCCATGCAAAAGGAAATCAAAAGAAAGCTGGAGAAGCAATACTCATATCAGATAAAATAGACTTTAAAATAAAGAATGTTACAAGAGACAAGGAAGGACATTACATAATGATCAAGGGATCAATCCAAGAAGAAGATATAACAATTATAAATATATATGCACCCAACATAGGAACACCTCAATACATAAGGCAACTGCTAACAGTTATAAAAGAGGAAATCGACAGTAACACAATAATAGTGGAGGACTTTAACACCACACTTATACCAATGGACGGATCATCCAAACAGAAAATTAATAAGGAAAAACAAGCTTGAAATGACACAATCGACCAGATAGATTTAATTGATATTTATAGGACATTCCATCCAAAAACAGCAGATTACACTTCCTTCTCAAGTGTGCATGGAACATTCTCCAGGACAGATCACATCTTGGGTCACAAATCAAGCCTCAGTAAATTTAAGAAAATTGAAATCATATCAAGCATCTTTTCTGACCACAACGCTATGAGATTAGAAATCAATTACAGGGCAAAAAAGATAAAAAACACAAACACATGGAGGCTAAACAATATGTTACTAACTAACCAAGAGATCACTGAAGAAATCAAAGAGGAAATAAAAAAATACCTAGAGACAAATGACAATGAAAACATGACGATCTAAAACCTACAGGATACAGCAAAAGCAGTTCTAAGAGGGAAGTTTATAGCATTACAATCCTACCTCAAGAAACAACAAACATCTCAAATAAACAATCTAATCTTACACCTAAAGGAACTAGAGAAAGAAGAACAAACAAAACCCGAAGTTAGCAGAAGGAAAGAAGTCATAAAGATCAGAGAATAAATAAACGAAATAGAAACAAAGAAAACAATAGCAAAGATCAATAAAACCAAAAGCTGGTTCTTTGAGAAGATAAAAAAATTGATAAACAATTAGCCAGACTCATCAAGAAAAAGAGGGAGAGAAGACTCAAATCAATAAAATTAGAAATGAAAAAGGAGAAGTTACAACAGACACCACAGAAATACAAAGCATCCTAAGAGACTACTACAAGCGACTTTATGCCAATAAAATGGAGAACCTGCAAGAAACCGACGAATTCTTAGAAAGGTATAACCCTCCAAGACTGAACCAGGAAGAAATAGAAAATATGAACAGACCAATCACAAATAATGAAATTGAAACAGTGATTAAAAACCTGCCAACAAACAAAAGTCCAGGACCCGATGGCTTCACAGGTGAATTCTATCAAACATTTAGAGAAGAGCCAACACCCATCCTTCTCAAACACTTCCAAAAAATTGCAGAGGAAGGAACACTCCCAATCTCATTCTACGAGGCCACCATCACCCTGATACCAAAACCAGACAAAGATACTACAAAAAGAGAAAATTACAGACCAATATCACTAATGAATATAGATGCAAAAATCTTCAACAAAATACTAGCAAACAGAATCCAACAACACATTAAAAGGATCATACACCATGATGAAGTGGGATTTATCCCAGGGGTGCAAAGATTCTTCAATATTCACAAATCAATCAATGCAATACACCATATTAACAAATTGAAGAATAAAAACCATATGATCATCTCAAGAGATGCAGAAAAAGCTTCTGACAAAATTCAACACCTATTTATGATAAAAACTCTCCAGAAAGTGGGCATAGAGAGAACCTACCTCAACATAATAAAGGCCATATACAACAAACCGACAGCAAACATCATTATCAATGGTGAAAAACTGAAAGCATTTCCTCTAAGATCAGGAACAAGACAAGGATGTTCACTCTCACCACTATTATTCAACATAGTTTTGAAGCCCTATCCATGGCAATCAGAGAAGAAAAGAAATAAAAGGAATACAAATTGGAAAAGAAGAAGTAAAACTGTCACTGTTTACAGATGACATGATACTATACAGAGAGAATCCTAAAGATGCCACCAGAAAACTACTAGAGCTAATCAATGAATTTGGTAAAGCTGCAGGATACAAAATTAATGCATAGAAATCTCTTGTATTCCTACACACTGACAACAAAAGATCAGAAATAGAAATTAAGGAAACAATCCCATTCACCACTGCAACAAAAAGAATAAAATACCTAGGAATACACCTACCTAAGGAGGTAAAAGACCTGTACTCAGAAAACTGTATGTCACGGATGAAAGAAATCAAAGATGACACAAACAGATGGAGAGGTATACCATGTTCTTGGACTGAAAGAATCAATATTGTGAAAATGACTATACTACCCAAAGCAATCTACAGGTTCAATGCAATCCCTATCAAATTACCAATGGTATTTTTTACAGAACTAGGACAAAAACAATCTTAAAATTTGTATGGAGACAGAAAAGGCCCCGAATAGCCGAAGAGGTCTTGAGGGAAAAAAAACGGAGCTGGAGGAATCAGACTCCCTGGCTTCAGACTATACTACAAAGCTACAGTAATCAAGACAATATGGTACTGGCACAAAAACAGAAATATAGATCAATGGAACAGGAGAGAAAGCCCAGAGATAAACCCACACACCTACGGTCAACTAATCTATGACAGAAGAGGCAAGGATATACAATGGAGAAAAGACAGTCTCTTCAATAAGCGGTGCTGGGAAAACTGGAAGCTACATGTAAAAGAATGAAATTAGAACACTCCCTAACACCATACACAAAAATAAACTCAAAATGGATTAGAGACCTAAATGTAAGACTGGACACTATAAAACTCTTAGAGGAAAATATAGGAAAAACACTCTTTGACACAATTCACAGCAAGATCTTTTTTGATCCATGCTCTAGAGTAATGGAAATAAAAACAAAAATAAACAAATGGGACCTAATGAAACTTAAAAGCTTTTGCACAGCAAAGGAAACTATAGAGAAGATGAAAAGATAACCCTCAGAATAGGAGAAAATATCTGCAAATGAATCAACAAAGGATTAATCTCCAAAATACATAAACAGCTCATGCAGCTCAATATTAACAAAACAAACAACCCAATCCAAAAATGGGCAGAAGACCTAAATAGACATTTCTCCAAAGAAGCCATACAGATGGCCAAGAGGCACATGAAAAGCTGCTCAACATCACTAATTATTAGAGAAATGAAAATCAAAACTACAATGAGGTATCACCTCACACCAGTTAGAATGGGCATCATCAGAAAATGTACAAAAAACAAATGCTGGAGAGGGTGTGGAGAAAAGGGAACCATCTTGCACTGTTGGTGGGAATGTAAATTGATACAACCACTACGGAGAACAGTATGGAGGTTCCTTAAAAAACTGAAAATCTAATTACCATATGACCCAGCAATCCCACTACTGGGCATACACCCAGAGAAAACCATAATTCAAAAAGACACATGCACCCCAATGTTCATTGCAGCACTATTCACAATAGCCGGGTCATGGAAGCAACCTAAATGACCATCGACAGACAAATGGATTAAGAAGATGTGGTACATATATACAATGGAATATTACTCAGCCATAAAAAGGAACGAAATTGGGTCATTTGTAGAGACGTGGATGGATCTAGAGACTGTCATACAGAGTGAAGTAAGTCAGAAAGCGATAAACAAATATCGTATATTAACGCATATATGTGGAACCTAGAAAAATGGTACCGACGAACCGGTTTTAGGGCAGAAATTGAGACACAGATGTAGCAAACAAACGTATGGACACCAAGAGGGGAAAGTGGTCGTTGTGGTGGTGGTATGATGAATTGGGAGATTGTGATTGACATGTATACACTAATATGTATAAAATGGATGACTAATAAGAACCTGCTGTATAAAAAATAAAGTAAAATTCAAAAATTCAAAAATAAAATAAAAAAATCTCTTCCTTATGGTAAGTTACCAAAACAAATAAATAAATAAATCTCTTCCTTATGGTAAAAGTAACAACAACAACAAGAAAAAGCCCTTAATTCCTTAACTTGAGATGTGTGGTTTTCTTTAATCAACAGTAATCTTTTGATGTTCCGACTACCTGCTCTTTGTTGCAAAAACTCCTATAATATCCTGGCTTCCCCATTTGCCTCTTTGGAGCAGCCCCTCAGAGCTAAGATGCTGTGTCCCAAGCTTAAGTCCTCAGTTTTGGCCATAAAATAAAACATAAGTCTCAACGTTTAGGTTGTGCGTTTTTTTTCAGTCGGCTATTGTTTGCTCTGTCTCGGACGGAGAGTTAGCATGTTCATGTCTCCCATTAGTGATGTACTTCTATTTCTCTTTTCATCTACCGATATTCACAACTGTTTTATAACCCTGTGCACTGCAGCTTGCAGCCTCACACGGTGTTCTTCTCCGCTGTGCCCTCCGGTCGGAACTCTACCCGGTGTGGCGTCCAGACCCGAGCGCCAGCCCCTGCACGGAGAGGGACTCTGCCCGGGCAGGCGCTGGCAGGGAGGAACACCGGGCGCTAGCAAAGCCAGCCAGCCCGCCTTTCCCGTCAGCCTCCGCCGCTCTCCCCAGGCCCTCCGCCTCCTCCGCAGAGTGTTCTGGGAGATGTCGTTTTCTGCCGGCCGCTCCTGGTCGCGTGACGTACTTCCGCGTGCGCCGCACCCCCGCCTCAGCGGAGTACGCGCCTAGCGGGCTGCAGCCTGCGGCGCGACTGTGCACAGAGGCGGGCTGGGGACGTACTGTTTCCTTGGCCGCGGAGCTGGCGGAGACGCGAAGGTACCCTGGCCCGGAACGTCCTGTGCGCACCAGGCTCTTGGCCGCCTGAACCCCCACGGTCGATCCGGGCGTGGAGGCGGCCAGCCCGCCCTCGGTCCCTCCCGCCTCACGGCTGCGGAACGGTACAAACTCATCGCCCCGGTTCCCTCCGCCTGGTCCCGGAGCCCGCGTCCCTGCGAGGGACTCAGCCCCGACGGGCAGGTGCCTGGTGCCCGCGAACCCTCCCTCCGTGGGGCGCGAAGCCCCTGCTGGGTGGGCGGGGTGGGAGCAGCCGGGAGACCCTGCACGAAACAGCGCGGGATGGCCAGCAGGTCCCGGACAGCTTCGTGTTGGGTGAGTCGGGACTTTCTCCCTTGCGCAAGCTGACTGGGCCGTGAGCGTAGCCGTTTTCATCCCGTGACGGCCACACCAGGGCCTGAACTCGCGTGTTCGCCGCCGCCCGCCTGGGTCTCCAGGAACGTTCCTCGTCTTCGGGCATTTTGTGTCCGGTGCCCTGTCCTTCGGCAGGTACCCTGTTTTATGGTCTACAGCGGCCCCTGAATTCTGAGGGCAGCGAGGGTCCTCGTGAAGGAAGTGATCCTCTGTCGTTTCAGGTTTCTCACACACAAGTACGGAGTTGTCTTCGTGTCCAGCCCTTTCGGGCCCCATCAGGGAAATTAACCTCCTCTTTGTTCATTCACTTGTTGAGATGCTCATACACCGAGTGTCTTTGTGTGCTGACGCTGAGACTGGCGCTGGCAGTGCGAAGGAATTACGTACGTTTCTTGCTTTCGAGAAGCTGCGGTCTCTTGTGGAGGGTGGTCGCTGGGCAGGGTGGCGGGCGGGTTCGAGGGCTCAGAGCCGGAAGGATCCGCGTCGCGAGGGGAGAGGGCCAGTGGACCGAGCCGTTGGCGCGCTGCTCGTGTTTCCGGCCTTGAGAACACTGTTGGAAGATGTATCCAGGGGCCGAGCGGGCTTGTAGGTGTTCGAAGCGCAGTGCCTGTCGTCGGGTCTGTAGGCTTGGGTAGGGGTTTTCAACTAACATGTGCAGATTAAAGGCGCCTGTGTTCGGGGGAGCGCAGGGTACGACGAGGAGAGCCCTAGGAGGGACCAGTAGAGGACTCGGGCAACCAGGACGGCGGTGCCGAAGGGCTGGGGTGCAAGGGAGGTGACAGAACATTTGGAGAGTGGTTTCTTCCGCTGCAAATTTGGGAAAAGAGAGCTTCCTAGAAGCCATGATACGAAATGCCTCAGAAGTATTTCATGAGGCCGAAAGGTGCCGCCTGGACTTCCGAATGTGTGGGTCTTAAGCAGTTTTTCCAGAGCAGAGAGAATGTCGGGGGTGGTGCAGGTGGTCAGTTCCTGAGAGGCGAAGGGATTGCATGCGACTGTGGGCAGCAGGATGTAGAGAAGCGATTAGTAATAGTATAGACACTTTTTTAGGTGATCAAGTGTGACAGGAAGAGTTTGAGTGTCAGGGGAGAAGGGATTTCACCGAGGCGGCCGGAGGGGTACAGTTAACCTCAAAATCAATGAACTTTTTGCTTTTAAACAATAACTATACAGAGAGTACAACGAGAGAAAACGTATTTGCAATAGCAATTGGAAAAGATAAAATAAGTGACCATAAGGGTACAGGACCTGAAAAAAGAAGACTTCACAACTGTTGAATAATATTAATAGGCACCACTCTTGGCCTAGCCACTTTGTGTGTGTGACGTCATTAGCACCTCACGGCCCTGTAAGGCAAGTATGTCCCCATTTTACAGCTGAGGAAACTGGGGAGCCTGCCAGGTCCCAAACTAGTAAGGGAAACAAGGACACGAGGGTGGCAGAGCTGAGATTCAGACCCATGCAGAGTGTCTTCAGAGCCTGTGCTCTTATTGCCTCTTAAGACCTAAAAGACTTGAACAAATGGAGACAGTCTTTCCTTGTTTTTGAGTGCACGTGTTTAGCAAGCCTTTATTGACTATTATGCCAGGTAATTTTCTAGGGCATGCAGGGGTGAACAAGACTGACAGGGCCCATGACCCCGTGAAGGGTATGGGAGATGGTAAGACATACCAGGGGAACATCATGAAGAAAGTTGTGAATGCTCATGCACTGAGAGGCTGGGTGGCTACTTCAGACTGGCATCCTTGTCTTGAGGCAGCATTTAAGCAGAATCTGAATGACAGCTGGATGATCATGGGAGGATGGGGGCACAGAACAGGAAGCAGCTAAGTCAGTGGCCTTAAGGTGAGAACCAGCAGGTGCCCTGTCTAGTGGAAAGAAGGCGTGCGGCAGGAATGGGGAGGGAGCGTGCGAGAGCAAGGCCAGATTGTGTAGGGCCCTTTCAGTAGGCAAAGGATCATCTGGAAAGCCCTAAAGTTTATTACATTTTATGTTTTATTTTGAAATAATTTCAAAACTAGAGAAGTTACAAGAATAGTATAAAATAATCTGTATTGTATTAAAAAAAAAAACACCCTTCACTCAGATTCCCCAGATTAGCTCTGTCATTCTCTCTTTACTTGTGTGTGTGTGTGTGTGTGTGTGTGTGTGTATACATGAATTGGTATAAAGGGAACAGCCACAGAGACTGAAGTTCAATGTTACTTTCTACCAGAGCCTCTTTCCCCTCTCCTCTGTTGTGCAGTTGGGGAGTGACTGATCACCTCATCTAAACAGACATTGAGCTGGTTTGGGGCTGGGGTGCTGCTTTAGTTCGACTCGGTTCACCTGTATTTTCAGCGGGGTGTGCCGATCGCAGGCTCCTCCCTCGCAGTACTTTGTGTCCTAAGTGCCTTGAGACTATGGGAGAGTCAGTCTGCCATTCCCGCCCAGTTCCTGTACTGACCGCACTCAGCAAATGCCCTAGGGGGACAGCCTGCTGTCCAGGGGGACATCGAAGGCTCCACTGGTTTCTCTTTCTCCTGGTGTCGTCCTCTGTCTCAGCTGACCCCATCCCACCTGTTCTCAGGCTCGACAAATGCCCTTGGCGAAGTAAACAGCCAGCCAGCTCTTAGCTCACCTGGAAAGAGCTCTCCTCTCTCTGAAATTTGGTTCATTTAGTCCTCCTTGCTTCCGTGGGTCTCTGATGTTCATGAGGATTGTAACTTACCATTAATTTTTTAGTTGTAGCAGCGGTAGTCCAAACGTATGATTTTATTTATTGTGAATAAGTGTTAGAAAAGAAATATCTTCTTAGCATTTTGATTGAGAATTCATTGAATTTATAAATTAATTTGTTGAAAATGAATATCTTTATACCACATTGAGTCTACTTATCATAAATGTTACTCGATTACTCAGGCCTCTGTTTTTTTTTTCTTTTTTTAAAAAATATAAAAATGTTTGAAATTTAGTTGATATACAATATTATGGTAGCTTCAGGTGTACTACATAGTGATTTGACATTTACATACATTATGAAATGATCACTGCCCCAAGGCTGGTAATCGTCCCAGTACAAAGTTATTACAGTATTATTGACCATATTCCTTATGCTGCATCCCTGTGGCTAATTTATTTTATAAATGAAGGTTTGTACCTCTTAATCCCCTTTACCTATTTCACTCACCCCTCTACCTCTGGCAACCACCTTTTTGCTCTCTGTGTCTATGAGTCTGTTTTTGTTTTGTTTATTTGTTCATTTAATTTTTTAGATTCCACATATAAGTGAGGTCATATGGTATTTGTATTTCTGTCTGATTTATTTCACTTAGCATAATACTCTCTAGTTCCATCCATGTTGTCACAGATGGCAAGATTTTGGGTTTTCCTTAATGGCTGAGTAATGTTCGCGTGTATGTGTGTGTGTGTGTGTTTGTGTGTGTGTAGCACATATTCTGTATCCATTCATCTATCACTGGACACTTACGTTGCTTCCATATCTGGGCTATTGTGTTTTCTTTGCCTCTGCATTTATGTATTTTATCACATGTGTATTTTTCGTTAAGTTTTTCTCTATTTTTAAGCTTTATTCCTGAGTACTTTCTAGATTTGTTGTGGTTCTTATTACATTTTCAAGTTGGTTACTGTTGATGTATGAAAGAGCTGTTACATGTTGATTTTTTAACTGCCACCCTGCCGATGTTTCTTATCGGTTCTCATGTTATGCCAGCTGTTTCTGTTAGGTTTTTTAGTCAGAAAATCAGATGTTTGTAAATAATGACAGTAGTTTCTTCTTGCTTAGTGTTTATCGCTGGCATTTTGCTTTGTTCCTGCTGTGCTGGGTCCTCTGGGACAGTGCTGACTAGCAGAGTTGATGTGAGCGTCCGTGTCTTGTTCCTGATTTAGTTTCACACAAAGTATGATTTTTTTAATAGGCTTAGGGAAATTACTTTTACCTGTAACAAACTGAATTCCGATTTTTAAAAGCGTTAAATTTCCTCATAGTACTTTATTTCATCTATTGAGATGATTGTCCTCCATTAATGTACTAATGTTACTTATTTCTTTGATACGGTTGTGTTTTTTTTTTAAAGTTTGGACTGTCCTTTAAATTTCTGGATAAACTTCATTCATAGTTTGCTATGTATATATGTACAGGATTTGTTTTACTCTATTAGTGTCTTTATCTAGGTATTTTTAATAAATGAGATTGGACTACAGTTTGTGCTGTCCTTGCCTGCTCTGTAGGGTTATACAGGTTTTGTGTGATGGGTTTCCTATCATTTCCTGGCTCTACATCAGATTAGATATGGGAGAAATTTTCTGTTCCTTGGATGCTGATAGAACTTACTTTTCAAGATAGTGTGGGACTGTTGTGTTTATGGAGAGGGTATACCTTTGATTGCTGTTTCAGTTTATTTTATGACCATGGGCTAGTCAGTCTGGTCTTCCTAATTCTTTCTAGGCAAATTTTGGTTACTTTTATTTTCCTAGGAAATTTTCCATTTCTTCTAAGTTTTCAAATTTACTGGAAGAAATTTGTAAATACAGTCAGTTCTGCTATCATGTTTGCTTTAAGGATGTAAATTTGTTTCAACATGATTGATATCTTAGGGAACAATGTGAGCTTCCTGACTGATTTCAGGCAAGCCTCTTTTCACCACTTTATACTAACCTACGGCCCTTCTGACACCCAAACGTCAGGCGTTTTTCAAGGTACAGTGCCATATTTATGGTAGTATTTATGTATTTCTCAAATCAAACATGTATAAAACTGCTACTGTTTTTATTAAGGTTCCTGATTTTCTTTTTTCATGTGTGCTACAAAGGTGTCACACGCCAACCCTGCTCTTCCCATAAGCCGGAGACTTTGCATAGTGGTGATTTTTTTTTTTTTTGGTAACATCACATTATAGCAGAACTGCTTGTCTATAGTGATCGTTTATGAATTTTAAAATCTCTTTTCTATCTTAGAGTTATGCACCCTGTCTTGGTCATTCCCTCTTTTCTTTCTTTTCTTTTTTAAAAATTTATTTATTTTCTTTATTTTTTTGGCTGCTTCGGGTCTTAGCTGCGGCATCTTTCATTGTGGGGCAGGCTCTTCCTTGTGGCACGCGGGCTTCTCTTTTTTTTTTTAAATTTTATTTATTTATTCATTTTTGGCTGCGTTGGGTCTTCACTGCTGCACAAGGGCTTTTCTCTAGTTGCGGGGAGCAGGGACTACTCTTCATTGCAGTGCGTGGGCTTCTCATTGCGGTGGCTTCTCTTGTTGCAGAGCACAGGCTCTAGGCACACGGGCTTCAGTAGTTGTGGCACACGGGCTCAGTAGTTGTGGCTTACGGGCTCTAGAGCGCAGGCTCAGCAGGTGTGGCACACGGGCTTAGTTGCTCCGTGGCATGTGGGATCTTCCCCGACCAGGGCTCGAACCCATGTCCCCTGCATTGGCAGGCGGATTCTTAACCACTGTGCCAGCAGGGAAGCCCCCGGGCTTCTCTCTAGTTGTGGTGCGAGGGCTTCAGGGCACGCGGGCTCTGTAGTTGTGGAGCTCGGGCTTAATTGTCCCACAGCATGTGGGATCTTAGTTCCCCAATCAAGGGTCGAACCCGCTTCCCCTGTATTGGAAGGCGGATTCTTTACCACTGGACCACCAGGGAAGTCTCCTCATTTCTTGATTATGCTTGCCCAATTAAATTTTTTTGTAGTATTTCCTTTGTATTTTGTTTTTATTCTTATCAAGCTTAAAAATAGCAAAAGGCTTAAAATAAAATACACTCTCTGCTCTACCCCTTTCTTCTTCCATCCTGTCCCTTTGGTCTGCGTTTGCTCTTGTGGCATCTGCCTCAGGCCTTGCTTCCTGTTTCTCCTCCCCCTGCATGAATGCCCTGGGCTTGATGTCACGGCTTCATTTTTCTCCATCACGACCTCAGACGCGCCCTGTCAGCTGTCTCTCCCCGGCCCTGGCAGTCATCTTGGCAAGAGCCAAGTATTTGGATGTAAGTTAACTTCCAGGCGTTGGAAAGTCCAGGCTACACTCCAACCCCTTTTCTTCCCCGACTCAGGCTGTGGGAGATGGGAGGCTCTTCTCTTTATTCCCACTTCACTTTTTGTCCCTGTGGGAGTTCCTCGTGGGTTGGGATGGGAAGCTCCTGTCATCTGGCGGTCAGTCCCCAGCACAACGGGGATCGCTTGGAGCCTGTGACAGGGCTCTACCCTGTATTTCCACTGGCCTCTGAGGCTCCCCCAGAGTTGCACTCACTGTGTCTTCCCCGGGGTCCCCCTCGCTGCAGGCAGCGTTCTTGGGGAGGAGCCTGTTAGGGCGTCAGTCGGGGCTCCTCTAGCTGCTGCTTCCTTGTCTTCAGCCCCCATCCCTCCCTTTCTCGTCCTGCAGGCTTCCCAACCTGTAGAGGGCAGTGTCTTCCGTTTGCTCGGCCAGATCCTTGCCTTCTCCTCGACGTCCTTCTCTCTCTCTCTGCGCTGTCGTCTCCACCGGGGCGTCTCTGCCTCTGGCTTCACTGGATGCCTGGGACCCAACCACGGCTCCTTACCCCAGCGCTCTTACTCCAGCCCCAGGGACCTTCATCTTTCACTGGAACTAGGACCCCTCCCCTCTCTGTGGCAGTCAGAATGTTCTCAGGTGGGGGTCAGAGCGCGCCACCCTGTCCAAGGCCTTCCGGGGGCTTCTCCTCCTGTGGAATGAAATCCAAGTCCTTACCACGTCCTTGAGCCCTGCAGGCCTGTGCCTTTGTTTTCATGCTGCGTGGAAGGCTCTTCCCGAAGAAATCTCAGAGCTCGTTCTCACACTGCTTGTGTTTCTGCCCAAATGTCGCTTCAGCAGGGGGCTCCTGATGACCCATCTGAGATAGCGCCTGTGTCTTCCTCCCCGCCTCTCTGCCATGAAGCTGCTGGAGGCCTGTCAGAGCACTGTCACCACCTGCGTGCTAGGTGGCTGTGTGTTTACTGGCATCTCCCCTGCAGGAATGGAAACCCACTGAGGACAGGGACTGTGTCCACGGTTGGTGCCTAATAAGTACTTATTGAATGATCCCCTGAGGGTCTGTGGCTTGCTGCTATCTTTTGGTCCTGTGAGAGGAATTTATTGTGAGCACACTGGGTAGTTCTCAGAGGCATCAAGCACCAGTCATGCAGGCCGCACGGCTGACACTGCCGCAGGGCCGCCTGGTAGGACCCGTGCGCCTCGGGGAGCAGACGCCCCCGCACTGGCTTGTGTCCTGCGGCTCCGCGACCTGGGCTTTAGGTTCACAGTCTGTGCTGGGTGTCCCCTGGTTGACTCAGTTGTGGACCCCTATTTTCTTGGAAGAAGCCTGGGAAGTCACCTATTTGGCACATTTTCTTTTCTTTCTTTCTTTTTTAAAAAAAATTGTTTATTTTTGGCTGCGTTGGGTCTTCATTGCGGTGCACAGGCTTTTCATTGTGGTGGCTTCTCTCGTTGCAGAGCACGGGCTCTAGGAGCGCAGCTTCAGTAGTTGTGGCATGTGGGCTCAGTAGTTGCAGCACACGGGCCCTAGAGTGCACAGGCTTCAGTAGTTGTGGCATGCGGGCTCAGTAGTTGTGGCTCGTGGGCTCTAGAGTGCAGGTTTGGTTGTTGTGGCGCACGGGCTTAGCTGCTCCGCAGCATGTGGGATCTTCCCGGACCAGGGCTCGAACCTGTGTCCCCTGCATTGGCAGGCAGATTCCTAACCACTGCGCCACCAGGGAAGTCCCTGGAATGTTTTCTTCATGTGCTCGCTCCCACTGAGACTCAGGTGGGCTGAGCAGCCGGCCAGACGGCAGGCACTTCCGGAGGGTCAGACCTTGTGTGTCTGGTGCCTGTAGTTAGAGTTGTGCTCACCACCCCGTGCAAGGTCTCCCTGAATAGGTTCTTATCAGACTGGAAACACCTTATTTTTTCTGCATGCATAGCTGTTCATTTCCCTCTACAAGACTAAAAGCTTCTGAAGGCCAGAGTGGGCTTCACTCATCCTGAAGTCTTCAGGACCCAAAAGAGTATCTAGCACACGGAGGCTCACTTATTATTATTATTTTTTAATTCTCTCTCAAAGCAAGTGGTGGGCTCAGGATGCAGTCTGTGGAGGGACATTCTCCTTTCCTGGGTCCTCTACATCTTTTCCATGTCTCCCAGTATAATTGCAGCCTGTGGAATGGTGTGTGTATTGTTACAGGGATTGTCGTCATTCAAGGATATATCTATGGAGTTCACCTGGGAAGAATGGCAGTTACTGGATTCTGCGCAGAAGCACCTGTACCGGGATGTGACTCTGGAAAACTATAGTAACCTGGTGTCTGTGGGTAAGTACAGCTTCTCTTTTCGGCTCAGGTTGTGAGTCATAAGTTGCTACCACTTTTTCTTTTGTTGTTCTATCCCGGGGTCTCTGAAGTAATTAATGATTATGGACTTGAGCTCTGGAGGTCATATGTTCTTAGTCCCTATTCTGTCTTCACCCCCTCATTGTAATCTTCCCGCAAGTGCAAACGAGCTGCTTCCTTTCTGAGCTCGTAGCTTCCTTTTCTAGTCCCCAGCAGTTTGGCCCACATCCTTTGTGATTTTCCCTAAACAGGGTATCATGGTACCAAACCTGATTTAGTCTTCAAGTTGGAGCAAGGAGAAGAGCCATGGATAATAAACGCGGAAGTTTCCCGTCAGAGCTGTCCAGGTGGGTGAGCAGAAACCATGGAGAGGGGAGGTCTGGAGTGAACCGGGGCTGGCACTGAGGGAGTGTTGTGTGTGCAAACTGTTCTTTGAAGTCCTTGAACCACCGGGTGGACTTGGGATGAGCCCGCGAGTCCTCAGGTAAGGACGGGGCCCTCGGTTTCCTCCCGTGGCTCCGAGAGGTTGCTTTCTGGGTTAGTTTCCTTCCTTCTGGCACCTTTTTTCTCTGCCTTCCTTCCCGTAGTCATGGGCCTTGTTTTCTCTCTTGCCTCTGCAGTTAAGTCCCTTGACTTTACCCATAGTTTTTCATTTCATTCTCTCCCCTTGACTGTTTTAGGAGATTTCATTGCTTCCTTCTCTCTTCTCACACCAGTCACTTGGAAATTACAACTGTTACTTTCTTGGGCACTTTTCTTTTTCTTTTTTTGGCCACACTGCACAGCACGTGGGATCTTGGATCCCCGACCAGGGATGGAACCCATGCTCCCTGCAGTGTACATGCAGATTCTTAACCACTGGACCACCAGGGAAGTCCCTTGGGCTCTTTTCTTAAAAGAATTCTGAAACCTAGCCTAGTCTCACCTGTATCTTAGGTGGTTTTTATCACCCTGCTTTTATTTCCCTGACCCCGCTTACTCTTCCCTTTTGAGTTGTCCAAGTTTGGGCTTCTCTTCTATATTGTAACTGTGGAAAGGCTCTTCTGTCCTGAAAATCAAAGCTTTTTTCCTCCCAGTGTTGTAACAGCAGAATCACCATCCTCCTTCTCCTTTCCTTGTGTGCTCTGGTCCCAGCTTTATATGCTTGCAGGAGAGTGCCCCTGGGCTTTCCCACTCTGCATTCTCAGTGGCAGAAATGGGAAGGCACTTCTGAAATTGCTCTTCTTCCTCCGGTTTCCCACCACTTTGGGGAGAAAAGTGTTTAGCAAGCAGTCCTGAGAAAGCAGGACATCTACTGAGGCCCCCAGCACAGCAGTTGTGTACGGGGGTGACTGAGGCTGTGTGTCTGATGGGTGCTGACACACAGACAGTGTGTACGGGGCCTTGCCTAATCTGGTTCCTGCCTTCACTCTGTTCACTCAGGGGGTCTCAGCTGTCCTGGCCTTTGTTCTGTTTCTTAACCATGCCACGCAGGTTCCCTCCTCAGGAGCTTTGTACTTGCTGTTCCTTCTGTTTGGAATGCTTTTGTCTGGACGGCTGCTGTCTAGACTGCACCCTGCTGCTGTTCCTTTCCTTTAACCCTTGTCTTGCTATCACTGTCATCTTCACAGTGTTTGGGCCTCACAGATGGACTTTCCCATTCTCTCTGCATCTCCTCTCCAACCTTAAATGTCTTCTGCTCCAGGGCTGTTTTGGCATCCCTTTTAATTAACACGTGTTCCCTAGAAGACGTTATCCCTAACGTCATTTAATACCTTGTATGTGCTGTTGATGCCTACTTTTTACTGAGCACTGAACTGAGGTCTAACTGCCTACCTGCTTCTCCATTTGGATACTTAACTATGATCTCAAATGTAATAAGATCCAAAACAGAGTCCTTTGTTTTTCCTCCGAACATGTCTCTCTCTCAGTGTTTTCAGTCTCAAAGAGCAGCACCACCTGCTTCTCAAGTCTCAAATGTAGGAGTTACTAAGTCCTCCCCTCCTCTGGGTTCTCACATCCAGTCCATTAGTACCTTTCTTAGTTCTCTCTCCAAGTATGTCCACGTTGCTCAGCTCCAGAAGGACAGCCAGCCCCACCCTGTCATCCTGGACTGCTGCAGTGGCTCTTCATTTGTCTCTCTGCCCTTTTCCTATTCATTTTTACATAACGGCCACTGATCTTTTAAAAGCACAAGATAAATCGAGATCCCCTCTAATTAAAGTCCTTTGGGTGAAAACTCTTTCCTGGGGCCTTGCCTAATCTGGTTCCTGCCTTCACTCTATTCACTCAGGGGGTCTCAGCTGTCCTGACCTTTGTTCTGTTCCTTAACCATGCCACACAGGTTCCTTCCCCAGGAGCTTTGCACTTGCTCTTCCTTCTGTTTGGAATGCTTTTGCCTTACTTTCCTTATGGCTCACTCAGTCTCTCTTTTAATGTCTCATTGTACCTACCTACATGTCATGCCTAGCTATTCTGTATCCTGTGAATTAACTTTATGAGTAAACTCCTGCAATAATAAAATTGGCATAAATAGTTGGCATTGGCTTCTAAGTGCAGGCTAAATTTTTTAAACTTCTATTTTTAAAAAAACATTTTTGATCACTGCTAATCGGCTACCCATTTCTGTAAAGGGACTTATTTTGGTTTGATTCACTTCCCCTTGCCCCCATGCTTGGTTATGTGATGTGTGTGCACTTGGCCAGTATTTCTTTTAAACCAGTGTGTCAGAGGCCTGGACCAAAAGAAAAACACTCATTACAACACTCTAAAGCCCTTTAGTTCTGTATTCGGTTTGTGTTATGATTTTAAATATATGGTGTTTTTTGTTTTTTTTTCTAGAAGGTTGGAAAGAATGGTACCAGAAAAATCAAGATGAACTCGAAAGTGTTGAGAGAAGCTATGCTTGTAATGCATTTGGAAAGCTTCATCTGAGCAAAAGCCACATTTCTTCAAGACAAAGTCTCCTTAAATATAATACACATGGAAAAAGCTTGACACAAAACTTAGCTTCAGCCAGAAGCTATCTAAGACAGAATCCTGATCAGTTTCATGGGTGTGATGAATCATATTTTCTTAAGCATCAAAGAACTCATAGTATAGAAAAAAACTGTGTATGTAACGAATGTGGGAAAGCTTTTCGTTGTAAATCACAGCTCATTGTACATCTCAGAATTCATACAGGAGAGAGACCATACGAATGCACTAAATGTGAGAGAGCCTTCAGTGCCAAGTCAAACCTCAATGCTCATCAGAGAGTCCACACAGGAGAGAAGCCCTACTCCTGTATCGAGTGTGGGAAAGTCTTCTCATTCAGGTCACAGCTCATTGTCCATCAGGAAATTCACTCAGGAGGGAAACCTTATGGTTGCAGCGAATGTGGGAAAGCCTACAGCTGGAAATCACAGCTGATTTTACACCAGAGAAGCCATACAGGAGTGAAACCCTATGAATGCAGTGAATGTGGCAAAGCCTTTAGTCTGAAGTCCCCATTCATTGTGCACCAGAGAACTCACACAGGAGTGAAACCCCATAAATGCAGTGACTGTGGGAAAGCCTTCAGGAGTAAGTCGTATCTCCTCGTTCACATCAGGATGCACACGGGAGAGAAGCCCTATCAGTGCAGGGATTGCGGGAAGGCCTTCAGCATGAAGACACAACTTGTTGTGCACCAGGGAATTCACACAGGAAATAATCCTTATCAGTGCAGTGAATGTGGGAAGGCCTTCGGTAGGAAGGAACAGCTCACTGCGCATCTGAGAGCTCACGCGGGAGAGAAGCCCTATGGGTGCAGTGAGTGTGGGAAAGCCTTCAGCAGCAAGTCATACCTCGTTATACACCGGAGAGCACACACAGGAGAGAGACCCTATGAGTGTAGCTTCTGTGAGAGAGCCTTTTGTGGGAAATCACAGCTAATTATACATCAGAGAACTCATTCAACAGAGAAGCCCTATGAATGCAGCGAATGTGAGAAAGCCTATCCTAGGAAGGCGTCACTTCAGATACACCAGAAGACTCATTCAGGAGAAAAACCCCACAAATGCAGTGAATGCGGGAAAGCCTTCACTCAAAAGTCATCTCTCAGTGAACATCAGAGAGTTCATACAGGAGAGAAGCCATGGAAGTGCTCTGAATGTGGGAAATCCTTCTGCTGGAATTCAGGGCTTCGTATACATCGAAAAACTCACAAGTGAGAAATCAGAGCGGAGTAGATGTTAGAAGCGTTCTCACAGAAGCTGATCCACAGGAGACTTCAGAGGATAATAGAGGCAGGAAGTCCTAAAAATACTCTTTTATCAAATTAGTCATACGAGAGAGAGGCCAATCATATTTGGAATGAATGTGCAAAAGCTTTCAGAAGTAAGTCATACAAATCTTTATATACAAGAGAATAGTTGCAGGAGTACGGAGCAGTAACTGTATCAGAAGTGGTAGCCTGATTATGAAGATTTAACATGGGGAATTCATATTGAGAAACGCTTGTAACTTTAATAAATCAGGAAAGCACTTCCCGTGGAAGCTGTGTTACATGGGGAGTCGCATTCCAGATGTGGTGCTGAAGAAAGTCTTGGTAGAGAGTAAAGTTGTTTTTTATTTTAATATGTAACTAGAGTAATAGCAGGAAAATGGCAAGGAACATACTCTGAAGGTTAAGGGGTATGGAGTGTGGCTTTCCTGAGTAACACTGAATAGTGTTTTAAAATTTTTTGGTATTTTATTTTAAAATGTAACTTGTTATATTTGATAGTTTGTGGAATAACACCCTCTAATATTCTCCACATTAAATGCTAAGGATCAGTGTTGTCTCTTTATTTCTTAGCAATATAACTAAAATAATATAGTTTTTAATAAATGAAAGGATTCAGTTCTCATTCCAAATGAATTTACTTATCCAGCAAGTGGGTCTGGCAGTTGTTAACAGGGGTGCTTCCTAAGAGCACTCACCATAATGAACATTGATTATATTTACCAGTTCAATGTCTGTTCCACATTGATCGGTAAGAGCGGCTTAGATCTCTCTGGAGAAATACCCCTCCTGTGTGTGTGCACCCTTGCGGTGGGTCTTTCAGGGTGTCCTTTCCACTAGCCACAGGTGAGCACTCTGCCGTTGTTGGGAAATGGGAGCCTCTTTTCCAGGAGTTTGCATCTTGATTTCAGTCTCCCATGAACCAGCAGGGAAATATTGGAACCCATTCTTGTCCCAGAATTCTACTGAGACCATCAGTTAGTTCTTGCTGTTTTGATTTCTCAGAATAACTTTGGATAATGCCCCTTTTGAACCTGGTTTTCTGTGTGCTTCCTCATCTTTTCAATAAATATTGTTTTCTGCTGAAGTTAAGCAGAATGAGTTCCTATTTCTTGTCACTGAAGGGCTTTAACTGGTAAGTCATTGTTCTGGAGTAGCTGTAGGTAGTAAACTGTTGAAGAACAGCTGGGTGTGTGGTTTAGGTTTTTTCCTGAGACAAGAAGAAAGTCTTTCAGATTCCTGTGTATATTCCAAGATGGATACTTTTTAGTACATAGTATGAAATAGCGTTATTGCTTGTGTACACCAAGAACCTTGTGGCCCCTGTTGGTAAGATTCTGGGAATACTGAGGAACTATTGTCCTAGAAGAGTTTTAAATTAATGAGGAAATCTGGGGCAGGAGATGAGATGGCTCATTCTGGTTACATTGGCTCTTAAACACAACAAGGACAGACTTGAAGGCCTGGAATCTCATCTCAAGGCAGAGTACTGAACTCAGCCACGCTTTGACATTGCTGAAATAATTGCTTACTCAGAGCTGTAGCGTGGAGATGGTGGAAACCAAATACACAGTTGGCTTGCTGAATTAGAGTCATCTACCTTAAGTGCACACTATCCCTTATGTAAACGTGCATTAGAAAAGTTGTCTCTTGATAATTGATAATTGGAGTAGCGATATCTGAGAAGTATCCGAGGACTCAGCCTAGCAAACTCGTGATATACTTTGCACTGTATGCTCTTCACTCGGGGATATGGCCTAGATGTTGGCAAACTACAGACTGCAGGCCAAATACAGATTGCAGCCCATATTTGTATGGATGGCAAGTAGGAAGCTTTTACATGTTTAAATGATTAAAAAGATCCAAACTTTTATGAAATGAGAAAATTATTTGAAATTCAAATATCAGTGTCCATCCATCAAGTTTCCTTGGACCACAGGCAGACACAATCTGACTGTATGTTGCTGTCCGGCTGCTTTTGCACTGCAGTGGCAGAGTTGAATGGTTGAGGCAGACACGGTATTACCCACAGAACCCACTAACTCCTGATGTAGAGGCCCTTCCCTTCAGTGAAAAAGTGAACCATACCTTGTAGGAGGCAGCTTATTCTTGCAGTACCCCATGCCTCGCTGTTACCAGCTCTGTGTCCAAATTTCCTGTTCTTGTAAGGATACCAGTCATATTGGCTTAGTTCTCACCCTGTGATCTAATTTAAACTTGATTATCTCTGTAAAGACCCTGTCTCTAATTAACTTCACATTCTGAGATACTAGGGGTTAGGAATCCAGCGTCTTTTTTGACAGGATGCAATTCAACCCATAACAGTCTGCCTTCCTGCCCCTCCCCACCCCACCAAATTCATATGCTTTTCACATGCAAAATACATTCACCCCTGCCCAACATCCCCCCAAATCTTAGTCCACTCCAACATCAACTCTAAGTCCATAATCTCATCTAAATCAGGTATGGGTGAGACTTGGGATATGATTTATCCTGGGGCAATGTTCCTCTTCATCTGTGAATCTGTGACACCAGATAAGTTATCTGCTTCCAAAATACAATAATCAGATAGGCATGGGATAGACATTCCCATTCCAAAAGGAAGAAATCATCAGGAAAAAGGGTGTTATGAGTCCCAACCAAGTCCAAAAACTAGCAGGGTGAATTCCATTAGATGTTAAGGCTTGAGAATAACCCTCTTTGGCTAAATACTCTGTCCTCTGAGCCCACTGGGGTGGTGGCCCTGCCCCTTCAACCCTGGATGGTGGGCCAGCCCTCTGGAATTAAAAAGGCTTCACCTTCTGGAACCAAGGAAGTGGCCCCGCCCTCAGGGTCATTCTTCCCTTTGCTTTAAGGATAACCTATGTTCACAGCTAGATGGTTCTATCAGCCTGTTTCCAGCCTGTTTCCTGCCTGTAGAATCTCAGAAGTTTGACAAAGTTCCTTCCTTTCAACCTTGCTCTGTTCCCTTCAGTCCAAGTTGGTAGCATTTCTGCTGAGATGATTAATTGGATTCACAAGCCATACACCCATAATCTCTTGAACAAGCAGCGTCTGGCCACATGCTTGGTGTTCTCTCCTGAGCTTGCTTTCTCGTTTTTTGTGATATGAGTAAGCTGAGAGTCTTCCAGATCTTCATGATCTAGTTCCTTTATGTTTAACAATACATTCTCAGAAGAAGTTAAGTCATGCCTTCAACACTTTGCTTAGTAATCTCTTCAGCTAAATATCCAAGTTCATCACTCACAAGTTCTGCCTTCCATTAAACACTAGAACACAAGTCAGCCAAGTTCTCTGCCGCTTTTCTCTGATTTCCAATAACACGTCCCTCATTTTTGTCTGACACCTCACCAGTATTACCTTACATTCGTATTTCTACCAACAGTGTCCTCAAGGCAATCTGGGCTTTTTCTATCAAGTACCTCAAAACTCTTCCATCCTCTACCAATTCCAAAGCCACTTCCACATTTTTAGGTATTTGCTAAAGCAGCACCCTGTTTTCCAGCCAAAATCTTCATTTGTTTGCAAGGGCTGCTGTAACAGAGTACTACAAAATGAGTGGTTTAAGTAACAGAAATTTATTTTTTATATTTTTCATAGTTCTGGAGGCTACAAGTCTGAAGTCAAGGTGCCAGCAGGGTTGATTCCTCCTGAGGGCTGTGAGGGGAGAATCTGTTCCAGGCTTCTCTCTTCAACTTCTACGTCTCCATCTTCTCCCATTGTGTCTTCACATCATTTTTCTCCTTATGTGTGTCTATTTTGTGTCCAAATTTCTCCTTTTTATAAGGATACCAGTCCTATTGGTTCAGGGCCCACGCTAAAGACCTCATTTGAACATAGTTATCTCTGTAAAGGCCCTGTCTCTAAATAAGGTCAGATTTTGAGGTGGGGGTTTAGGTTTCCAACATCTCTTTTCGGGGGGAAACAATTCAACCCATGACATTCAGCAAGGAAACAGGCAATTTGAACAACACTCTAAACCAGCTGGACCTAGCAGACATGTGGAGTGCTCTACTCCACTGCAGCAGACTCCCCAAGCACACATGGAACTTTGTGCCACACAGAGCACATGCTAGGCCACAGAACAAGCCCCGAAGGACACTGCAAGCAGCTCTAACACACTGGCCAAAACTGGGACCAAATAAATAATGATAACAGGTTACAACCCAAAGAATAAAATAACAATCCATATATCCATAATGATATATAGATATATAAATGTATAAACAACTAGGGAAGAGGGGAAAACTCTTAAACAGTTGAATATCAATAAATACGAAAGGAAATGACCATTTGGTAGCCAGCACAGTAATACTTGTTTTAGGCAAGAATCATTAGTGAATGCTAAAACTGGGTGAGTGACAGTTTTTTGGGTTTTTTTTTTTTGAGTGACAGCTTTATGAGAGATTATTTTATTAGTTTCAAAACATCTGCCCACAAGATACTTATTAATTACAGTTGGAAAAAGAGAAATCTGGCATTTACCACCTTAATTAAGCAATCAAAACTAATATTGCCACTACTGGTACAAACAAATATCAGGGAACTGTTGCTGTAATTCTCTGAGAAGGACACAACGTCATTTCTGTAGTATTCCTGCCCCAAATGCATAACCTGAATCTAAATTGTGAGGAAATATCTAGCAAACACAAGTTACGGCCATTTACCATGAAAATGGCATGCACTTTAAAAAACGTTGAGGTTGTAGAAGAAAAAGGCTGAAAGGCTGCTCCAGTGAAAAAAGAGCTAAAGAGACAGGGCATTGCACACCGAACCCAAATTTTGTTTCTTAGACATTATCTGGGCAATTGATGAAATTTGTATAAGTTTTGTGTATTAGGTAATAGTATGACATTTATGTTAATTTCCTCAATTTGATAATTTTATGGTCACTAGATAATAGAATGACCTTGTTGGAGATACTGAAGCACTGGGGAGTATAGAGGACTCACATCTGCAACTCATGCTCGTACCTTTCACGAAAAATATGTTATTTTATAGAGAAAGCAGACGTGGTAAAGCAATAAAATTGGGGAAGTATAAGTAAACGGTATTTAAGAATTCTTTACAATTCTTTTTTTTTTTTTTTTTTTTTGCGGTATGCGGGCCTCTCACTGTTGTGGCCTCTCCCGTTGCGGAGCACAGGCTCCGGATGCGCAGGCTCAGCGGCCATGGCTCAAGGGCCCAGCCACTCCGCGGCATGTGGGATCTTCCCGGACCGGGGCACGAACCCGCGTCCCCTGCATCGGCAGGCGGACTCTCAATCACTGCGCCACCAGGGAAGCCCTACAATTATTTTTTTTAAACTTAATTTTATTTTATACAGCAGGTTCTTACTAGTTATCTATTTTATACACATCAGTGTATACATGTCAATCCCAATCACCCAATTCATCACACCACCACCACTCTCCCCCCACCACTTTCCTCCCTTGGTGTCCATACATTTGTTCTCTCCATCTATGTCTCTATTTCTGCCTTGCAAACTGGTTCATCTGTACCATTTTTCTAGATTCTACATACATGCGTTAGTATAAGATATTAGTTTTTCTCTTTCTGACTTACTTCACTCTGTATGACAGTCTCTCGGTCCATCCACGTCTCCACAAATGACCATTTTCGTTCCTTTTTATGGCTGAGTAATATTCCATTGTATATATGTACCACATCTTCTTAATCCATTTGTCTGTCGATGGTCATTTAGGTTGCTTCCATGACCCGGCTATCATAAATAGTGCTGCAATGAACATTGGGGTGCATGTGTCTTTTTGAATTATGGTTTTCTCTGGGTGTATGCCCAGTAGTGGGATTGCTGGGTCATATGGTAATTAGATTTTCAGTTTTTTAAGGAACCTCCATACTGTTCTCCATAGTGGCTGTATCAATTTACATTCCCACCAACAGTGCAAGATGGTTCCCTTTTCTCCACACCCTCTCCAGCATTTGTTTTTTGTACATTTTCTGATGATGCCCATTCTAACTGGTGTGAGGTGATACCTCATTGTAGTTTTGATTTTCATTTCTCTAATAATTAGTGATGTTGAGCAGCTTTTCATGTGCCTCTTGGCCATCTGTATGTCTTCTTTGGAGAAATGTCTATTTAGGTCTTCTGCCTATTTTTGGATTGGGTTGTTTGTTTTGTTAATATTGAGCTGCATGAGCTGTTTATGTATTTTGGAGATTAATCCTTTGTCTGTTGATTCATTTGCAGATATTTTCTCCCATTCTGAGGGTTATCTTTTCGTCTTGTTTATAGTTTCCTTTGCTGTGCAAAAGCGTTTAAGTTTCATTAGGTCCCATTTGTTTATTTTTGTTTTTATTTCCATTACTCTAGAGGGTGGGTCAAAAAAGATCTTGCTGTGAATTGTGTCAAAGAGTGTTTTTCCTATATTTTCCTCTAAGAGTTTTATAGTGTCCAGTCTTACATTTAGGTCTCTAATCCATTTTGAGTTTATTTTTGTGTATGGTGTTAGGGAGTGTTCTAATTTCATTCTTTTACATGTAGCTTCCAGTTTTCCCAGCACCGCTTATTGAAGAGACTGTCTTTTCTCCATTGTATATCCTTGCCTCCTTTGTCATAGATTAGTTGACCATAGGTGCGTGGGTTTATCTCTGGGCTTTCTCTCCTGTTCCATTGATCTATATTTCTGTTTTTGTGCCAGTACCATATTGTCTTGATTACTGTAGCTTTGTAGTATAGTCTGAAGCCAGGGAGTCTGATTCCTCCAGCTCCGTTTTTTTTCCCTCAAGACCTCTTCGGCTATTCGGGGTCTTTTCTGTCTCCATACAAATTTTAAGATTGTTTTTCCTAGTTCTGTAAAAAATACCATTGGTAATTTGATAGGGATTGCATTGAATCTGTAGATTGCTTTGGGTAGTATAGTCATTTTCACAATATTGATTCTTTCAGTCCAAGAACATGGTATACCTCTCCATCTGTTTGTGTCATCTTTGATTTCTTTCATCCGTGACATACAGTTTTCTGAGTACAGGTCTTTTACCTCCTTAGGTAGGTGTATTCCTAGGTATTTTATTCTTTTTGTTGCAGTGGTGAATGGGATTGTCTCCTTAATTTCTCTTTCTGATCTTTTGTTGTTAGTGTATAGGAATGCAAGAGATTTCTGTGCATTAATTTTGTATCCTGCAACTTTACCAAATTCATTGATTAGCTCTAGTAGTTTTCTCATGGCACCTTTAGGATTCTCTATGTAGAGTATCATGTCATCTGCAGATAGTGACAGTTTTACTTCTTCTTTTCCAATTTGTGTTCCTTTTATTTCCTTTTCTTCTCTGACTGCCATGGCTAGGACTTCCAAAACTATGTTGAATAATAGTGGTGAGAGTGGACATCCTTGTCTTATTCCTGATCTTAGAGGAAAAGCTTTCAGTTTTTCACCAATGAGAATGATGTTTGCTGTCGGTTTGTCCTATATGACCTTTATTATGTTGTGGTAGGTTCCTTCTGTGCCCACTTTCTAGAGAGTTTTTATTCATAAATCAGTGTTGAATTTTGTCAAAAGCTTTTTCTGCATCTCTTGAGATGATCATATGGTTTTTCTTCTTCAGTTTGTTAATATAGTGTACCACATTGATTGATTTGCATAATTTGAAGAATCCTTGCTTCCCTGGGATAAATCCCGCTTGATCATGGTGCATGATCCTTTTAATGTGTTGTTGGATCCTGTTTGCTAGTATTTTTTTTTTTTTTTTTTTGCAGTATGCGGGCCTCTCACTGTTGTGGCCTCTCCTGTTGCAGAGCACAGGCTCCGTACACACAGGCTCAGTGGCCATGGCTCACGGGCCCAGCTGCTCCGTGGCATGTGGGATCCTCCCGGACCTGGGCACGGACCCACGTCCCCTGCATTGGCAGGCGGACTCTCAATCACTGCGCCACCAGGGAAGCCCCTCCCTGTTTGCTAATATTTTGTTGAGGATTTTTGCATCTATATTCATCAGTGATATTGGTCTGTAATTTTCTGTTTTTGTAGTATCTTTGTCTGGTTTTGGTATCAGGGTGATGGTGGCCTCGTAGAATGAGGTTGGGAGTGTTCCTTCCTCTGCAAATTTTTGGAAGAGTTTGAGAACGATGGGTGTTGGCTCTTCTGTAAATGTTTAATAGAATTCACCTGTGAAGCCATCTGGTCCTGGACTTCTGTTTGTTTGCAGATTTTTTTTTTTTTTTTTTGGCGTTACGCGGGCCCCTCACTGCTGTGGCCCCTCCTGTTGCGGAACACACGCTCCAGACGCGCAGGCTCAGCGGCCATGGCTCACGGGCCCAGCCGCTTTGCGGCATGTGGGATCTTTCCGGACCGGGGCATGAGCCCGTGTCCCCTGCATCGGCAGGCAGACTCTCAACCACTGCGCCACCAGGGAAGCCCTGTTTGCAGATTTTTAATCACAGCTTCAATCTCATTATTTGTGATTGGTCTGTTCATATTTTCTATTTCTTCCTGATTCAGTCTTGGAGGGTTATACCTTTCTAAGAATTTGTCCGTTTCTTGCTGGTTGTCCATTTTATTGGCATAGAGTTGCTTGTAGTAGTCTCTTATGATGCTTTGTACTTTTGCAGTGTCCATTGTAACTTCTCCTTTTTCAGTTCTAATTTTATTGATTTGAGTCCTCTCCCTCTTTTTCTTGATCAGTCTGGCTAAAGGTTTATCAATTTTGTTCATCTTCTGAAAGAACCAGTTTTTAGTTTTATTGATCTTTGCTATTGTTTTCTTTGTTTCTTTTTCATTTATTTCTGCTCTGATTTTTCTGATTTCTTTCCTTCTACTAATCTGTGTTTCCTTTGTTCTTCTTTCTGTAGTTCCTTTAGGTGTAAGGTTAGATTGTTTGAGATTTTTCTTGTTTCTTGAGGTAGGATTGTATTGCTATAAACTTCCCTCTTAGAACTGCTTATGCTGCATTCCATAGGTTTTGGATCGTCATGTTTTCATTGTCATTTGTCTGTCTCTTGCTGTTTTTTGATTTCCTTCTTGATTTCTTCAGTGATCTCTTGGTTATTTAATAACGTATTATTTAGTCTCCATTTGTTTGTGTTTTTTTATTTTTTTCCCTGTAATTTATTTCTAGTCTCATAGCGTTGTTGTCAGAAAAGATACTTGATATGATTTCAATTTTCTTAAATTTACTGAGGCTTGATTTGTGACCCAAGATGTGATCTATCCTGGAGAATGTTCCATGTGCATTTGAGAAGAAAGCATACTCCGCTGTTTTCAGATGGAATGTCCTATAAATGTCAATTAAATGTATCTGATCTATTGTGTCATTTAAAGCTTGTGTTTCCTTATTAATTTTGTGTCTGGATTATCTGTCCATTGATGTAAGTGAGGTGTTGAAAGTCCCCCACTCTTATTGAGATACCGTTGCTTACATCTTTTATAGCTGTTAGCATTTGCCTTATGTATTGAGGTGCTCCTATGTTGGATGCATATATATTTATAATTGTTATATCTTCTTCTTGGATTGATCCCTTGATCATTATGTAGTGTCCGTCCTTGTCTCTTATAACATTATTTTTTTTTTTTTTGCGGTACGCGGGCCTCTCACTGTTGTGGCCTCTCCCATTGTGGAGCACAGGCTCCGGACACGCAGGCTCTGGACGTGCAGGCTCAGTGGCCATGGCTCACGGGCCCAGCCGCTCCATGGCATGTGGGATTTTCCCGGACCGGGGCACAAACCCGCATCCCCTGCATCGGCAGGTGGACTCTCAACAACTGCGCCACCAGGGAAGCCCCTCTTATAACATTATTTCAAAGTCTGTTTTATCTGATAGGAGTATTGCGACTCCAGCTTTCTTTTGATTTCCATTTGCGTGGAATATCTTTTTCCATCCTCTCACTTTCTGGCTGTATGTGTCCCTAGGTCTGAAGTGGGTTTCTTGTAGACAGCATATATATGGGTCTTGTTTTTGTATCCATTCAGCAAACCTGTGTCTCTTGGTTGGAGCATTTAATCTAGTCACATTTAAGGTAATTATTGATATATATGTTCCTATTACCATTTTCTTACTTGTTTTGGGTTTGTTTTTGTAGGTCCTTTTCTTCTCTTGTGTTTCCCACTTAGAGAAGTTCCTTTAGCATTTGTTGTAGAGCTGGTTTGGTGGTGCTGAATTCTCTTACCTTTTGCTTGTCTGTAAAGCTTTTGATTTCTCCGTCGAACCTGAATGAGATCCTTGCCAGGTAGAGTAATCTTGGTTGTGAGTTCTTCCCTTTCATCAATTTAAATATATCATGCCACTCCCTTCTGGCTTGTAGAGTTTCTGCTGAGAAATCAGCTGTTAACCTTATGGGAGCTCCGTTGTATGTTGTCATTTTCCCCTTATTGCTTTAAATAAATTTTCTTTGACTTTAATTTTTGTCAGTTTGATTACTGTCTGTCTTGGCGTGTTTCTCCTTGGGTTTCTCCTGCCTGGGACTCTCTGCACTTCCTGGACTTGGGTGGCTATTTCCTTTCCCATGTTAGGGAGTTTTTCAACTATAATCTCTTCATATATTTTCTTGGGTCCTTTCTCTCTCTATTCTCCTTCTGGGACCCCTATAATGTGAATGTTGGTGTGTTTATGTTGTCCCAGTAGTCTCTTAGGCTGTCTTCATTTCTTTTCATTCTTTTTTCTTTATTTTGTTCCATGGCAGTGAATTCCACCATTCTGTCTTCCAGGTCACTTATCCGTTCTTCTGCCTCAGTTATTCTACTACTGATTCCTTCTAGTGTATTTTTCATTTCAGTTATTGTATTGTTCATCTCTGTTTGTTTGTTTTTTAATTCTTCTAGGTGTTTGTTCTTTAATTCTTCTAGGTCTTTGTTAAACATTTCTTGCATCTTCTTGATGTTTGCCTCCATTCTTTTTCCGAGGTCCTGGATCATCTTCACTATCATTATTCTGATTTCTTTTTCTGGAAGGTTGCGTGTCTCCACTTCATTTAATTGTCTTTCTGGGGTTTTATCTTGTTCCTTCATCTGGTACATAGTCCTCTGCCTTTTCATTTTGTCTGTCTTTCTGTGAATGTGGTTTTTGTTCCACAGGCTGCAGGATTGTAGTTCTTCTTGCTTCTGCTGTCTGCCCTCTGGTGGATGAGGCTATCTACGAGGCTTGATCAAGCTCCCTGTGTTTCTCTGGTAGGCAGAGCTCAGTAAAACTTTAATCTGCTTGTCTGCTGTTGGGTGGGGCTGAGTTCCCTCCCTGTTGGTTGTTTGGCCTGAGGCGACCCAGCACTGGAGCCTACCCGGCTCTTTGGTGGAGCTATTGGCCAACTCTGGGAGGGCTCACCACCAAGGAGTACTTCCCAGGACTTCTGCTGCCAGTGCGCTTTTCCTCACGCTCAGACATAGCCACCACCCACCTCTGCAGGAGACCCTCCAACACTAGCAGGTAGGTCTGGTTCAGTCTCTATGGGGTCACTGCTCCTTCCCCTGGGTCCTGATGCACACACTACTTTGTGTGTGCCCTCCAAGAGTGGAGTCTCTGTTTCCCCCACTCCTGCCGAAGTCCTGCAAGCAAATCCCGCTAACCTTCAAAGTCTGTTTCTCTGGGAATTCCTCCTCCCGTTGCCGGACCCCCAGGTTGGGAAGCCTGATGTGGGGCTCAGAACCTTCACTCCAGTGGGTGGGCTTCTATGGTATAAGTGTTCTCCAGTTTGTGAGTCACCCACCCAGCGGTTATGGGATTTGATTTTATTGTGATTGCACCCCTCCTCCTGTCTCATTGTGGCTTCTCCTTTGTCTTTGGATGTGGGGTATCTTTTTTGGTGAGTTCCAGTGTCTTCCTGTCGATGATTGTTCAGCAGTTATTTGTGATTCTGGTGCTCTTGCAAGAGGGGGTGAGTGCACGTCCATCTACTTGAACCAATCAGGCATTCTTTACAATTCTTTAAATTCTGTGGCATTTTTTCAACTTTTCAGCAGCATGAAATCTTTTATAAATAATATAGTTAGGACGAAAAAATGAATTTAGCAAGGTCACTGGATGTCAGGTCAGTATATCCAAGTCAGTTCTACTTCTACACACCAGAACAACTTTATAATATAGGATTTAATAAAATCAATTCATTTTCAAAGGTATCAAATTATACAATAAATTTTCTGTGTGTTGGAACTGTTCTGTATCTTGACTGTAGTCATCGATATATAAACATACACAGGTGAAAAAATCAAATAGAACTTGATACATATACACATACAACTGTGTGTAAGTAAAACTGGGGAAATCTTAGTAAGTCTTGTGGATTGTATCAATGTCAGTACTCTGGCTGTGATATTATACTGTAGTTATGCAAAATGTTAACGCTGGGGGTAAACTGGGGAAAGTGTATTAGGGATCGCTTTGTATTTTATTTTATACTGGAGGTGAACTTGCAATTATCTTGATAAAATTTTTAATTAAAACAAAATAAATCTAATAAGGATGTAAAAGTAGAATGAATAAACTATTATATACAATCAATAGAATACTATGCCATAACTATGAAATAAACTACAATTGAATAAACAACATGTTTACATCCTAGATACATAGTATTGAGTAAAAAAAAAGTCATTCTCAGAAGACTGTATATAATATAATACTATAGTTAAAGGCCAATAAAGTGAAATGGATTATATATTATTTAGACACACATGTGTAGGTGATAAGATGATGAAATGAAAAAGCAAGATAATGATAAGCAAAATATTTAGGATAGTGTCTACCTCTGTGGAGAAAGCAGTGAGTTGGAAAGGAGGAACAGCAGACAGAGGCTGCAAGTGATTTGTAATTTTCTGTTTCTCAGACTGGGTGATAGATTCATGGACATTCATGAGAAAGTACTTGTAACTAATATTAGATAAAAAAGGGGACATAAACACAGATAATTTAGATTTTTTAAATTATGTGAGAATACTAAGAATAACCATGTGCCACTAAATATGAAAATTTAGATTAAAATTTTCAATTTTCTTGTAAATTATACATTACCAAAATTGACCAAGCAGGAAAAAGTGAGACTGAATAAATCAATTACAAATAAAGAACTGAACTGTAGTCAAAATCCCCTCAATGAAAGAAAAAAAAAAACCCTCAATGAAATGTAACAAGCCTAGATTGTTGAACAGTAAAATTTTACCAAACAGTGAAGGACTTGATCATCATGTTATACAGCAGTGCTAGAAAAATGTTAAAGGATAGATTACTCTCAAATTCATTTACAATCCTGTATAACCTTCACACCGAAATTGGATAGACACAGTAGAAAAAAAGTAGAGGTCAATCTAATAGATGAAAAACTGAATAAAATGGAATCCAGGTTTCTTCCCCCACACATTTGTATATGTCTGTATTAGGTGGAACTATATGAAATCACCAACAATGGACCTGTTATTGACACATGTGGCAGATTTTGTTTTCCAAAGTTGACTGTGACAACATGTCCCAGCTGGCATCCTCTTCTACAATGTGACTGACACTCCCCCCACCGAGAGTCCTGTTGGCTGGTTACTTGTTTGTAGCTAAAAGAATGTGGAGAAAGTGCTTCTGCTTTCCTTGCTTGAACACGTGTTCTTGAAGCTTTGGCGGCCCTGTGAGCAGCCTGTCAGGCTGTGGTGCTCAGAGAGAAACCGCAGAGAGTGCCGGTGGAGAAACCATGTAGAGAGGCTCTGAGGCTCCATGGAGAAAAAGAGGTGCCCATCCAGCCCCACATCTTTCAGTGCCACCCTTTCCAGCTCCAGCCACCAAGGGACAGCAATTGCACGAGGAGCCCTGAACCATAAACCAGCAGCCAAACCCTCCAGGGACTCCTGATCAACAGAAGCCGTGAGAGATGTAACATCTTTGTTGTTACGTATGCTATAGTTTGGGGACATGCTTTAGGCAGCAGTACTGACTGGAATAGAAATTTGGTCTTGGAAGTTGGGTGCTACTGCAACAAAACCTTAAAACATCTGCCACTGGTTTGGGCACTGGGTGGTGAGCAGAATCTGGAAGACTTTTGAGGAAAATGTTAGTGAAAGCCTGAAGGGCCCTTAGGAGGGGTGTTAGCAGAGCCTGAAGGTCATCAAGGAAGTTGTTGATGGGGGCTTGAAGGGACATAAGGAGAGTGTTATGGGAACATGGGGAAAAGGAGACTTTGTTATGAGTGGCAGAAAGTATCTCAATACTGTCGCCTAATGGACATGGAAAATAGATACGCACCCAATCGTAGCCCAGCAGGAGCCTGTGGGACCTTCCCAGAACAGGACAGCACCCCGACCAGTGCCCTGCCTGCCTCTTGTCTGTGCAAAGCCTTTAGCCTCCTAGGCCTTCCCCAAGTTCCAGAGAACAAATGCAACCAGAGAAGTGAGAAAATGCAGAAAGGAGGGAAAACAGTCAAGCAAGACAAAATAATAATACTTTAGCTGTTCAAGTCAAAGGTCTTTAGTTCCTCCTCAAGGGCTGTAGATACTATGCTGAGCCGCGTCCTTGAGCTGTTCTGCAGATACTGAGACCCCCACCACGTGGGAGAAGTTAACTGTCTGCTGCCCACAAGCACGTAGACCCCAGACCGGCTGGAACCTGAAGGTTGATGATGCCGACTCCCGATTACCTCACCACCAACCGATCAGAAGAAGGTCCACGAGCTGATCACACCCCACAGCCCCCCTCCCTCATCCCGTCTTTAAAAACCTTTCCCTGAAAGCCATCAGGGGTTGGTGTCTTTCAAGCACTAGCCAACCTTGCTCCTTTCTTGGCCCCATGTTGGGCGCCTGCAGTCTGCGCTGCCCTTTCCTTCACCACAACCGGTGTCAGTAGATTGGCTTTGCTGTGTGGGGCAAGTGGACCCAAGTTTGGTTCGGTAACATAATGACCTCAAATGGTAGAGCTAAGAGTTTTCTTTCTTTTTTTTTAATTAATTAATTAATTTATTTTTGGCTGCGTTGGGTCTTTGTTGCTGTGCACGGGCTTTCTCTAGTTGTGGCGAGTGGGGGCTACCCTTCGTTGTGGTGCATGGGCTCCTCTTTGCAGTGGCTTCTCTAGTTGCAGAGCACAGGCTCTAGGCGCGCAGGCTTCAGTAGTTGTGGCACGCGGGCTTATTAGTTGTGGTGCATGGGCTTCGTTGCTCAGCGGCATGTGGGATCTTCCCGGACCAGGGCTCAAACCCGTGTCCCCTGCATTAGCAGGTGGATTATAAACCGCTGCGCCACCGGGGAAGTCCCGAGCTAAGAGTTTTCTACGCACAGTGTTACTGTGCTACCTGGCTTATTCTCACTGCTTATAATAAAATGAGAGAGGAGAGAGAGGAGCTAAAAAATGAACCAGTCCATGAGGAAATGACAGTGGCCCAGTACAGTCTTTTCAGCCAGTTAAAGTGTTCTCAAAGTGAGAAAGGTCCTCAGGGACTGTAAAATCCTTAGGCAAGGTTTCAGAAAGACCTAAGGGGGTGCCTCGTGTACCCCTTCAGAGAAAAGAGAAACCTTCTAAGTACCTTATGGGAAAGCCTCTGTGAACGCTCTCATAAAAAACAGAGCTTCTGTTAGTGTTAACACAGAACCTTCACAGAGAGCCCAAGGCAGACAAAGTCTTATCTCTAAGAGATATTTTGAAGATGTGGCTTTTGCCAAATTGATATATTAAAAAGCCCACAAAAAATTTCCCCCCATTTCCTATGTATCCTCCCAACAACTCATATGTACATCCACGAAACTCCTCCACCAAAATACTCTCAAAACAGAAATTTGGGAGCTTCATCTTTAAGAATTGAGGTAAATCAACAAGCTCTCAATGAGGCAAGCTGTGGAGTCAGCTGGTGAATTGTAAGGTCCCAGTTGCAGATCTGGGGAGAATCATTTTGAGGAAAGTCTCATTACAGCCTCAATTCCCAAGAATATTTTCCATTACTTGAGGTTGCAAGCATGCTAACTAAAGAGATAACATGAGTGTCTAATAAAGAAAAATGGTGAAATTGGGACATGTTTGAGTAGAAAGGAAAATACAGGACAAAATTACAATAGAAGCGTGGCTGATTGTAGGGTTCCCAGCAAGAAGTGGGAAAAGTGAAGGCTACTTGTAAACTGAAAGATAGTATAAACACATACATACACACCACAAAGTTTAAAACCAGCCATAATTGGAGAGGATGTGGAGAAAAGGGAACCCTCTTGCACTGTTGGTGGGAATGTAAATTGATACAGCCACTATGGAGAACAGTATGGAGGTTCCTTAAAAAACTAAAAATAGAATTACCATATAATCCAGCAATCCCACTACTGGGCATATACCCAGAGCAAACCATAATTCAAAAAGACACATGCACCCCAATGTTCATTGCAGCACTATTTACAATAGCCAGATCATGGAAGCAACCTAAATGCCCATTGACAGACGAATGGATAAAGAAGTTGTGGTACATATATACAATGGAATAGTACTCAGCCATAAAAAGGAACGAAATTGAGTCTTGTGTTGAGACATGGATGGATCTAGAGACTGTCATACAGAGTGAAGTAAGTCAGAAAGCGATAAACAAATATCATATATTAACGCATGTATGTGGAACCTAGAAAAATGGTACAGATGAACTGGTTTGCAGGGCAGAAGTTGAGACATAGATGTAGAGAACAAACATATGGACACCAAGGGGGGAAAGGGACAGGGGGTGGGGTGGTGGTGTGATGAATTGGGTGATTGGGATTGACATGTATACACTGATGTGTATAAAATTGATGACTAATAAGAACCTGCTGTATAAAAAAATAAATAAAATTCAAAAAAAGAATATATGTATGAATATGTACATATAGAGAACAGTCACTTTGCTGTACAGCAGAAATTAACAGGACATTGTAAATCACTATACTTCAATAAAATAAACTTTTTATAAAGATCTCAATGAAACTAGGAGATCAGGGAGGGGGGCAGGTGCAGAGCAGAGCCTATAAAAGACACGAAATACAATCTTGACATTTTGCAGGGATTTCACATCCCTGTCACCACAGTTGGACAGAGGGTATCCAGGCAGCAAAGGAGGTGGCTACGGGGCTGAGGTTCAAGGGTCAGGGCTCTGAGCTCTCCAATAACTCCTCCTTTAATCCCCCCATCTATTCTGTAACACTGCAGTGAGCAGGTCTTACAAAAAATAAATAAATAAAATATACTTTGTTAAAAAAAAAACCCCCAAACAAAAAAAACCCAGCCATATTATCTTGAAAAGACAAACCCTGGACAAAATAAAAAGAGCTCTTTGGGCTCCCAACGTTGTCTGGGCAGGAAGGAGGCTGAGAAGGACACTCTGGCAAACGTGGATGTTTAGGATAAGGAAGCGTGGCTCGGCAGAACCAAGCCCCAAGGTGCCGCTGAGAGGTACAGAGAGCTCCACGCGAGCAGGACCGGACCCTAATCAGTTAACTGGTAACACGTACCCAGCAGGATTTGGAATTTCTGTGGACCAGCGGCTGCTGTGTGAGGACTCATGTTGTCCCCAGTTTGGAATAGGAATATCTATAGAAGTCTTCCTCTGTCTGCCCCACTATCATATTTCAGGTGTGTAAGACGAAGACTGAGAATAGCACGTAAAGAGCGGTACCCAGGGGAGCAGTCCTGAAGACCCTCACCTGCCACAGGGCCTGATTTCGAGAATGAGATCCTGGACTTCAACCTGACACCGCGATGGAATGAGACGTTTGGGGTCTTGGGGCAGGAGATGGTTATGGTTTGCGGAAGTCAATGGTCAAAGCCAGAGGGCAGTCTGTGGTAAGTTTTGTTTCCCTAAGATGGCTACAAGAACACCTCGTACACAGCATCCTCTTCTACAAGGGGCAATGTGATTTTGCCACTCCTCCCACAGGGAGGAGAGGTCTACGCACCCTGCCCCTTGAATCCAGATGGGCTGGTGACTCGTTCATAGTCAACAGATTGCAGCAGAAATTAAGCTGTGTGGCTTCCAAGCCCAGGTCATGAAAGGAAATGCAGCTTCACACCTTGTTCTCAGAAGCTCTCCCTGATGAAGATTTCAGCAGCCGGGTAAGCAGTCCAACTGCCCTGAGGCTGCTGTGCTGTGATGAGGTTCAAACAGCTCACACGAAAAGACCAGTGAAGAGGCCTGAGGCTACGGCAAGAGCAGGAGCCGCCTACACCACCCGGATGTTCCAGCTCCGGCCATCACCTGACTGCAACCACATGAGAGACCCCCAAGACAAAACTGCCTAGCTGAGCGTGTCTTGAATTTCTGACCCAGGAAACTCTGCGATATAATAAGCCACTAAATTGTCATCTATTATGTAGAAGAGGAACTGGACCAGCCCACAAAAGGACAATTTCATATTGTTCAACCTTATAAGTAAATAAATAATATGTTCAAGATAATACTAGACTTTATTAATGTATGCATCATATTAATCTTAATGTAGAAATAGGTTAATAAAGAAACATAACTACCTATATAGCTAAAGAAAAATATTCAGTACATTTCAGCAATTCTTAATAATCAAGTCCTTAACAAACTCAAAATGGAAACTAACTTCCTTTTAAGATAATAAAGGATAGCTACCAACCCCTACAGGAAACATCATACCTAAAGTAAAACTTTAGAAACATTATAAAATCAGGAACAACTGAGTTGACCCCCCTACTTACCATACTCTTAAGCATAGAACTGGCACCCTAATCAATGCACTAAAAGACAAAAAACGAAAATTAAGAGTTATACGGACTGGAAAGAAAGGAAGAATTGTGGTTATTAGACGCAAAATCTGAAAGGGGATTTTAGCACTGTTGCTAGGTACAAATAAATTCTCTTCCTGTACACCATCTCTCTTAGTCTGATCTGGCTCCTGTGACAAAATGCCACAGACGTGGTGCATTAAATAGCAGAAATTTATTTTCTCACAGTTTTGGAGGCTACATATCCAAGATCAAGGTGCCGGCAGGGTCGGTTTGGGGTGATACCTCTCTTCCTGGCTTGTAAATAGCCGCCACCTTCTCACTGTGTCCTCACATGGGTTTCCTTGGTGTGTGTGCCAGTGAGGCAAGAGATAGATGGACCCTGAGCTACGCATTTACAACTGGCCTCCCGTTTACATTTCATGGGGCAGGAAAACGTGGCCTTCAGGCCGGACACTTACAACTAGTCTCCTGTTTGCGGTTCCTGAGATAGGAGATAGGTGGGCTCCAGGTTAGACATTTAAAATCAGCCTCCTGTTTGCTCTCTGAAATGGAAGTAACAACAGAAACCGGGTAAATAGCCAGGCTTCGTCTCCTGTGGACGCCTTAAGATAACAGTCGTGGCAGGAACAGAGAGGGGCTAACCCTTGTTTGAGTAATAGATCAAGAGGTCATACATTTCCCATCCTTGGGACAAGGGAGACACTGCACATGCACAGAAAGCCTCCGTGGGTGTCAAAAGGAGGGGGCACCACCCCATAATAGGTGATGTTAAGGCCGTCCCATAGGCCTCTGGGCTAGAATCCATGTTGGAAAGAAGCTGCGCACACATGCTGGGGAGGGTCCTAGGGCAGGGCAGGTGTGGAGAAAGAAACCAGATAATTGGCCAGAGGTGAACAGAGACCCGGAAGACCTGCCTTATATAAGTGACTTTACCGCCTCTTTACTGGGCTCCTCCTTGTTAGGGGGGACGCCCACACCCTTGCTCTCCGGGTGTGCGTCTCTGCCCTACTTCTGTCTTAACTGAACAAGCTGTTTCTCTGTGTGCTCTCCCACTTGTTGTGCTGTGTCTCTAATAATAAACTTTGCACCTGTTTTTACAGTTTTGCCTCCATGAGAAACGCGTCTTTCACTGGGGCCAAGAGCCAGGGGGTGTGGTGGCTGGGATTCCTGTTATATTTTTTTAAAGTAAATTTATATTTATTTATTTATCTATCTATTTATGGCTGCGCCAGTTCTCTGTTGCTGCGTGTGGGCTTTCTCTAGTTGCGGCGAGCGCGGGTTACTCTTTGTTGCGGTGCACGGGCTTCTCATTGTGGTGGGTTCTCTTGTTGCGGAGCACGGGCTCTAGAGCTCAGGCTTCAGTTGTGGCACACGGGCTCAGTAGTTGTGGCTCACGGGCTCTAGAGCGCAGGTTCAATAGTTGTGGCGCACGGGCTTAGTTACTCTGTGGCATGTGGGATCTTCCCAGACCAGGGCTCAAACCCGCGCCCCCCACACCGGCAGGTGGATTCCCAACCCCTGCACCACCAGGGAAGTCCAGGATTCCTGGTTTTCATCCAGGCTATCCAGGTTCAATTACTGGCCAGGAAATTAAGATCTCGCTTCACACCACCACTCACTGCTGCCTCTCTGAGATTACCAGGAGAGCCAGCTCCCTGGTGTTTCTTCTTATAAGGACATTAACCCTATGGGATCGGGGTTATGACCTTATGACCTCGCTTAACCTTAATTTCCTTAGAAGCCCCATCTCCAAATACAGCAACATTGGGGGTTACGATTTCAACAAATGAATTTTGGAGGGACACAAACATTCAGTTCATAGCACAATTAATAGGCAATAAGAAATTATACTGGGGGAAAAAACTTGTCTTCATAACATCACTGGGAATGATAAGCTACTTAGGAATACGTCTGATACAATGTTGAATTTAAAATTAGAACTATCTAGGAATAAATCTTTTAAAAATATTTATTTATTTATTTACTTTTGCTGCACCTGGTCTTAGATGTGGCATGCGGGATCTTTAGTTGTGGCATGTGGGATTTAGTTACCTGACCAGGGATTGAACCCCAGCCCCCTGTATTGGGAAGGCAGAGTCTTATCCACTGGACCAACAAGGAAGTCCTTCTAGGAATAAATCTTAAAAAAACTATATAAACTGAGAATTTATTAATAAAATAATAAAATTTAAATTTTATAAAAGTTCATAAAAAAACTGAAAATTGAAAGATATAGTATCTTAATGGAGTAGAGTCAATATTGTAAAATATTAATTCTTATAAAATATATATTTAATATAATTTAAATCAAAACAAAATAATTTTTTCTTGAAATGTGATAAACAAATTCTAATATTTACATGAACGTTTACAGGTCTCAGATATACACGACAATAATGAACATGCATAACAATCAGTGGAGCTTTCCCTCCTAGATACAAGAGGACAAGAGGTTTTTATTAAGCTAGAATAGTAAGACAATGTGATATTCACATAGAACTTCTCAGACAAGCAAAAACTGAAAGAGTTCATCAATACTAAAACGACCCAACAAGAGCTGTTAAAGTTTCTTCTCTAAGTGGAAAAGAAAAGGCTAAAACAAGAAGTAAGAATTTTATAGGCAAAGTAAAATTCCACTGGTAAAGGTAAATGTATAGTAAAGGCTGAGGATCAACCACTTAAATAAGTTAGTAGGAAGCTTAAAAGACAAAAATTGTAAAATCAACTGTAAGTACAGTAAACTGTTAAGGGATAGATATGAAGATGTAACATATGACATCAAAAACACAAAATGTGGGGGAAGGGAGTAAAAAAATGTAGATCTTTTAGAATGTGTTGAACTTAAATGACTATCATTTTAAAACAAGTGGATATCATTATAGGTAACATATATGAACTCCATGGTAGCCACAAATCAGAAACCTACAAAAGATAGCAAAAACTAGAGAGAAAGGAACACAAGCATACTACAAAATAAAATCATCAAACCACAAGGAAAGAAACTAAAAGAAAAAAATAGAAAAGAATTTGAAAAACCAGAAAACAAATAACAAAATGGGAATAAGTACAGACCTATCAATAATCACTTTATTTTTTACTGTGTGTTTATATTTTTGTTTCATTATGTTTTGTTTTTATTGAGATACAGTTGATTTACAATATTACTTTAGTTTCAGGTGTAAAACATAGTGACTAAAATTTTTTGTAGATTATACTCCACTTAAAATTATTATAAAATATTGGCTGTATTCCCTGTGCTGTACAATATATCCTTGTAGCTTATTTATTTTATACATAATGGTCTGCACCTCTTAACTCTCTCCCCCATCTTGCCTCTCTCCCCACCCTCCCACCACTGGTAACCACTAGTTTGCTCTCTGTATCTGTGAGTCTCTTTCTGTTTTGTTATATTCATTCATATTTTAGCTTCCATGGATAAGTAATAACATACAGTATTTGTCTTTCTCTTTCTGACTTATTTCACTAGGCATGATAATACCTTGTATTTCCATCCATGTTGTTGAAAATGGCAAGATTTCATTCTATTTTTTATGGCTGAGTAATATTCCAGTATATATATCACATCTTCTTCATCCTTTTATCTACTGATGGGCACTTAACGTTGCTTCCATATCTTGGCTATTGTAAATAGTGCTGCTATGAACATTGGGGTGCATGTATCTTTTCGAATTAGTGTTTTCATTTTCATCAGATATATACCAAGGAGTGGAATTGCTGGATCATATGGTACTTTTCTTTTTAGTTTTTAGAGGAACCTCCATACAGTTTTCCATGCTGGCTGTACCAACTTACATTCTGACCAACTGTGTACAAGGGTCCCCTTTTCTCCACATCTTCACCTATATTTGTTATTTGTGGTCTTTTTGATGATAGCCATTCTGACAGGTGTGAGGTGATATCTCATTGTTGGTTTTGATTTGCATTTCACTGATGATTAGCGATGTTGAACTTCTTTTCATGTGTCTATTGGCCACCTGCATATCCTCTTTGGAAACATGTCTATTCAGGTCTTCTGCCCATTTTTTAATTGAGTTTTTTTTTTTTACGTTGGGTTTTACAAGCTGTTTATATATTTTGGATATTAACTGCTTATCATATCATTTGTAAATATTTTCTCCCAGTCAGTAGATTGTCTTTTCGTTTGATTGATGGCTTTCTTTGCTGTTCAAAAGCTTTTAAGTTTAATTAGATCTCATTTGATTATTTTTGTTTTTGTTTCCTTTGCCTTAGGAGACAGATCCAAAAGAATATGCTACGATTTACGCAAAAGAGTGTTCTGCCTATGTTTTCTTCTAGGAGTTTTATGGTTTCTGGTCTCACATTTAGGTCTTTAATCCATTTTGAATTTATTTTTGCATATGGCATGAGAAAATATTCTACTTTCTTTTATATATAGCTGTCCATTTTTCCCAGCACCACTTATGGAAAAGACAGTCTTTTCCCCATTGTATATTCTTGCCTCTTTTGTCATAGATTATTTGACCATAAGTGTGTGGGTTTATTTCTGGGCTTTGTATCCTATTCCATTGATCTATATGTCTATTTTTGTCCCAGTACCATACTGGTGTTTTTGTTTTTATTTTTTGAGGGGCAGTGGGAGCTATGCTGAGTGGCCTTGACCAGGGATTGAACTGGGCCCTCAGCAGTGAAAGTGTGGAGTCCTAACCAGTTGACTACTAGGGAATACCCTACCATATTGTGTTTTTTTTTTAATTAAAATTTTTTATTTATTTATTTATTTTTGCTGCATTGGGTTTTTGTTTCTGCACACGGGCTTTCTTTAGTTGTGGTAAGTGGGGGCTACTCTTTGTTGTGATGTGTGGGCTTCTCATTGCAGTGGTTTCCCTTGTTGTGGAGCACAGGCTCTAGGCACGCGGGCTTCAGGAGTTGTGGCACATGGGCTCAGTAGTTGTGGCTTGTGGACTCTAGAGCGCAGGCTCAGTAGTTGTGGTGCACGGGCTTAGTTGCTCTGCAGCATGTGGGATCTTCCTGGACCAGGGCTTGAACCCATATCCCCTGCATTGGCAGGCGGATTCTTAACCACTGCACCACCAGGGAAGACCTACCATATTGTTTTGATTACTGTAGCTTTGTAGTATGGTCTGAAGTCAGGGAGCGTGATTCCTCTAGCTCCATTCTTCTTTCTCAAGATTGTTTTGTCTATTTGGGTTCTTCTGTGTTTCCATATACATTTTAGGATTATTTGTTCTAGTTCTGTGGAAAATGTCAAGGATATCTTGATAGGGATTGCATTAAATCTGCACTGTGTAATGTTAACAGTATTAATTCTTCCAATCCATGAACACAGGATATCTTTTCATTTTTTTGCATCCTCTTCAATTTCCTTCATCAGTCTTTTATAGTTTTCAGCGTATAGGTCTTTCACATCCTTGGTAAAGTTTATTCTTAGGTATTTTACTCTCTCTTTTTTTTTTTTTTTTTTGCGGTACGTGGGCCTCTCACTGTTGTGGCCTCTCCCGTTGCGGAGCACAGGCTCCGGATGCACAGGCTCAGTGGCCATGGCTCACGGGCCCAGCCACTACGCGGCATGTGGGATATTCCCAGACCAGGGCATGAACCTGTGTCCCCTGCATCGGCAGGCGGACTCTCAAGCACTGCACCACCAGGGAAGCCCTACTCTTTTTGATATAATTTTATTTTATTTATTTATTTTTTTGGGCTGAGTCAGGTCTTAGTTGTGGCATGCGGGATCTCCGTTGAGGCATGTGGGAACTTTCGTTGGGGCGCGCAGTCTTCTCTCTAGCTCTGGCGTAGGTTTTCTCTTCTCTGGTTGTGGCATGCAGGCTCCAGGACACATGGGCTCTGTAGTTTGTGGCACATGGCCCCTCTAGTTGAAGCGCATGAGCTCTGTAGTTGTGGTGTGCAGGTGTAGCTGCCCCGCAGCATGTGGGCACCTAGTTCCCTGACCAGGGATCGAACCTGCATTCCCTGCATTGGAAGGTGGTTTCTTTACCACTGGGCTACCATGGAAGTCTCTTGATATAACTTTATTTTATTTTAAAATCTATCTATTTATTTTTTTATTTATTTTTGGCTGCATTGGGTCTTTGTTGCTGCACGTGGGCTTTCTCTAGTTGCGGCGAGCAGGGGCTACTCTTTGTTGCAGTGCGCAGGCTTCTCATTGCAGTGGATTCTATTGTTGCAGAGCACGGGCTCTAAGTGCGCTGGCTTCAGTAGTTGTGGCACGTGGGCTCAGAAGTTGTGGCTCTTGGGCTCTAGAGCACAGGCTCAGTAGTTGTGGCGCACAGGCTTAGTTGCTCTGCAGCATGTGGGATCTTCCCAGACCAGGGCTCGAACCTGTGCCCCCTACATTGGCAGGCGGATTCTTAACCACTGTGCCACCAGGGAAGCCCCTTTGATATAATTTTAAACAGGACTGTTTTCTTGCTTTTCTTTCTAATAGTTAATTATTAGTGCATATAAAAGCATCAGATTTTCTGTATATTAATCTTGTCCTGCCACTCTTCTGAATTCATTTATTAGTTCTAATAGTTTTCTTTTTTTTCCCGCAAAATGGCAAGGGAGGTGGGGGAGGCTAGAAATAGGTGAGGGAGATTAAGAGGTACAAACTTCCAGTTACAAGATAAATCAGTCATGGTTATGAAATATACAGTGTGTGGAATATAATCAATAATTATATACTGTCCTGTATGGTGACAGATGGTAGCTAAACTTATTGTGGTGATCATTTTGAAATGTATAGAAATATAGAATTGAGACAGGCTGGCACCTGGGATCTGGGACCCTTTGCTGCAGTGCTGGCACCTGGACAAACATTTCCTTGAGCAACAGATACAAAGAAACTATAAGGAACTAAAAATAACTGCATGCATGCACAATTGGGGCAAATTATGAATAAGACACTAAAAGGCTAAAAACCACCTGATGCTTCTGAGGTGCGGTGAGCAAAAGCAGGGTGCTGTGCATGATCCCTGCACCAAGGGGGTGGGCAGACGACCTATGCCACTCCTCTGGCCCGACCCACTGATTTGCCCCTACCCTCACCCCATTTAGGGGACCAGCTTGCCCCACCTCAGAAAGCAAGCAAGGGCACCTGTTTCTTGTTTTGCAGAGTCCCAGTAAAGCCTTGTTTGTGAGTTGTTCTTGTTTGTGAGTCCCAGTAAAGCCTTGCCCGAATTCCTCCTCTGGCCAATTACCAATTTCTGTTTATTAAAGTGTCCAAGGACTGAAGTCAGTAACAGAATCACTGTGTTGTGTAACAGAAACTAACTTATAACTTCCAGTTATAAGACAAATAGATACTAGGGATGGAATGTGTGACGCAGTAAACAGAATCAGCACAGCTGTGTGTTGTGAATACTGCTCCAAGTCGCTAAGAGAGTAAAGCCTAAGTGATCCCATCACAACGAGAACAAATTTCTTCTATTTCGTTAAATTTGTATCTATATGAGATGATGGATATTCACTGAATTTATTGTGGTCATCATTCCATGGGTTAAGTAAGTCAAATCATTATGCTGTACACCTTAAATTTATACTGTGCTGTATGTCCATTATACCTCAATAAAACTGGAGGAGAAAAAGAAGAGGAGATTAAGACGCAGACACGCACAGAGGGAGGACCATGTGAAGACACAGGGAGAAGACGGCCACCTGCAAGCCAAGGAGAGAGACCTTCGAAGAAATCAAACCTGCCAACACCATGAAATCAGACTTCTAGTCTCCAGAATTGTGACAAAATACGTTTCTGGTGTTTACCCCACCCAGTCTGTGATATTTTGTTATGGCAGCTCTAGAAATTGAATGCACTTGGGATGAGGAAATTGGCTTCCCATGTGGAAAGAAAATGAAATTACAGGGACTTCCCTGGTGGTCCAGTGGCTAAGACTCTGAGCTCCCAATGCAGCGGGCCCGGGTTCAATCCCTGGTCAGGGAACTAGATCCCAGATGCCGCAACTAAGGGTTTGTATGCTGCAACTAAAGATCCTGCATGCTGCAATGAAGATCCCACACGCGGCAGTGAAGATCCCATGAGCCACAACTAAGACCTGGTGCAACCAAATAAATAAATATTTTTTAAAAAATGAAATTATATCAATATCTGCACTACATGCACACAGAAAACTTCAGACAGATTCCAACTTAAATATGAAAGCAAAATGCTGAAACTATTAGAAGAAAATACGTGGAAATCTTTTGTGATACCAGGATGTAGAAAGATTTCTTAACAAGACACATAAGTAAACCACAAATGAAACCATAAAGGAAAAGCTAGATAAAATTTATGTCAAAAATAAAGCCCATGGGATCAACAATTTTATAAACAAAGTTCAAAGACCAGGAATAGACAGAAAAAAATTAAAATATATATTGCATACTGAGGATTAGTAAACAATATACATTCATCTCCATGAATAGATAACACAATAGAAAAATGGCAAAGATAATTGACAATTTATGGAATAAAACCCCCAAACGGTGTAAAAATGTGTTTACTTCAGCAGTGATCATTGACACACATCCTTGTATCATAGGGAAGAACAAATCTGACTCCATATTTGATCTGTTTCTTTTACTTTAAGCTTTGTATTCTATTGCTTTTGCCGTAATACAAGTTAAGAATGCAGCCTATAGCCTGAAATTTACAGGATAACCTATTCTCAAGGTTCTGAGAATTAAGAGTATAACATTGCTATACTTATTAAGAGTGTAACACTGTTCCATTCATATAGAGATAAGAAGTTGCAGAACAGAGAATAACATTTGTCTTGTTGGGGGTTTAAAGGAACATTGTGACTGGACCTAGGTGGACAGCTGCAAGAACAAAGGATTCGGGCACCAAGAAGTTCGCAGCAACCAACCACACTCCTCCCCTTTTAGTATAAAAGAAGCCTGAATTCTAACTCGGGGAAGATGGTTCTTTGGGACACTAGTCCACCATCTTCTCCATCTGCTGACCTTCCAAATAAAGTTGCTATTCATTGCCCCAGCAAATCACCTCTGGATTTACTGGCCTGTCGTGTGGTGACTGGCATGAGCTTGGACTCGGTAACACTTGTGTTCTGCATTTTAAGTATTAGTCCATTTTATTTGTGTGTTTTTGTTTTTATTTTGGCTGTGCTGCATGGCCCTGGGATCTTAGTACCCCGACCAGAATCGAACACGTGCCCCTGCAGTGGGAGTGTGGAGTCCTAACCGCTGGACCGCCAGGGAAGTCCCAGCGTTAGTCCAGTTTTAAAAATCTTAATCCTTGGTATTAGTACCTTGTTCCTAACTCCTCCTTATATTCCACACTTAAGCAGCATACTGCCTTCATGGCTGAAGTCTGTATCTTTCATAAGGCTAAATTAGGAAACAACCTTTTCTGATTTATTTTTTAAAGTCTAGAATGTATTTTTTCAGTTAAAATTTTTTTTCATTTTATTGAGGTAATTCTATTTCCCCTTATTTATTTATATTAACGTATATCCTGATCACCCTCATATTTCTAGAATAGAATCCACTTGGTTTCTATTCTACAAAAATATTTCTATTTCTACAAAATATTGCCAAATAGTCGACAAAAATTATCTGTTGATAATTTCTCAGTATTTTTGCATGACCAGCAATAATCAAGTTTTTTCTGCGCTTCCTTTTCAAATTATACATCTGTCCATTTTGGTGCCTTTATGCTATTACATAAATAGAAAATTTCCCTTCTAATTCCTCTGTAACTATTTAAATACGAGTTCTCTGATCACTGGATGTTTGAAAGAATTCACTGGAAACTCAGCGAACGATGATTTTCGGCGGAGAATCTCTGACATTGTCTTCATTTCCATTCACGTTTGGGTTTTTTTGTTTCTTGGGTCGAATTTGACACATCTACCCTTTAAGAATCATTTGTGTCACAGAGAATTTCGAATTTATTAACACAAAGCGGATTCTCATTCAATCTCCTATGTATTTGTGATTGTTCCTCTTTTTTCATCCTACCCTTCACTCTCTTTTTAAAAAAATTAGAGTGACTTATAATAACGCCCCCCACAGCCCTTGAATTATAAATTAACGTCCCTTTTTTTCTGCTTTACTATCTGCTTTTTTTTGTTTTCTTCAATTGAATTCTTAAGCCAATTCTCTATCACATCTGTCTACATACCTACCTATCTCTTATCAATCTGCCTGATTTGGATTCCCGGTCTTTTAAAAATCCTAATTCTTTACGTTTCCCCCGAACGCACGTTCCCACAGCTCGCTCTGGCGGCGGCCGCCCGGGTCTCTAGGCGACCAGCGCTCCTACGACGCCGCACGCCGCGTGCCGCGGAGCCTCCTGGGAAGTGTAGTTCGGAGGCTCTTCTCCGTCGCGCCGCGCAGCGCACGCAGCAGGTTTGGCCCTTCTCTTTGTCCACCGCCACGTGAGAGGCCAGTGGGCGCGTGTCCGCGTGCTCGTGCGTGCGCGCGGTCCCCCAGTCCAGCTCCGAGCCGTTGGGATCCCGCGGGTCCGCCCGGGTCGCGCAAAAGCTGGGGGCGGGGCGGTCACGTGGGTCCCGGTCCCGCGCGTCCGTGGTTCCGAGACCTTTTTTGCAGGTTCCGGGGCTGGATTCCTGTGGGGCGGGCGGCTGGGGCTGAGGGAGCCCGCGGGGGAGGGGCTGGGGGTCGTGCCAGGGTCGCCAGTGGGCGTCAGCGCTTGGGCCGGGGTCTCCGCGGCTGGGTTGCGGTGGGCACCGGTGGCCCCCGGGGTCGGGGGGAGGCCCTTCGTCCGCCGCGGCTGGTGCTCGTCGCGCCGGGGCCTCTCCTGCCAGGCCGGCTTGGAAAGGCGGTGCCTCCCCACGCGCGTCCCTGCGCGTCCCCGGCCGCGAGCCCTGGGCGGGCGCGGTCGGAGCGTCGGGACCCACGGCGGGTCGGGGAGCGTCCGGAGAGTGTCCGCGGCGTGACCCGGTTGCAGGGCCTGTGTCGCCCCTGCACCCTGGCTCGACCCAGCTCGCCTCTGCCTTTATCAGGAGGGTTTTTCCGAGGCTCCTCCACTAACGAGAACCCCCAAACAACTTCGACAGTAGCTGGCGGGGTGGGCACCGCGTTGGCTCAAGGCCTTGTCTCTGACCTGGACCCACGTCTGCCCCTTGGAACAACAGCCCACTCACGATTTCTGGGTCTCAGGCTTTTCATCTGAAAATGAGGGAATGGAAAGAAGTGACCTTTTCTGCCCTAGTCCGGTGGATTTTGCTGTCAACAAAACGTACATTAGTTTATTTTATTTATTATTTACTGTTTACTTTGTTTCAACCACGTGGTGCTGGACTGAAACTGCTTTGTTTGCCTGTTTTCTTGGGTTAAGGACTTTAAAATATATTCACTGTAGTTAATTTAGAGTATCTTGATAAACAGATTCAAATGAAAGTCATTCATGATCCCATCAACAGGAAACAGTCACTGCTAACATTTTGTGCATTTATTTTAGTCAAGAAACGTGTGTATGTTTTGAATACACCTTACGTGTTCCCTTTAAAAAAAAAAAACCAAAATTGGGAATATACTGCAAATCCTGCTTAAAGCCCTTAGAGTATATCACAGATATGTTAAGTTGAAATATTTTGTCCCAGGTGGGGAGTTTAAACTTACCAGGGGAGTTTTTTTCAACTTGCCCCTGAGAACTTATATTTCTCTTGTTATTCTCCTTAGTCTGCCCTGGTGCCGTCATACAGGGGACTGTGTCATGCATGTACTGGGACTATAAACAGGGACTCCCAAGGCCTTTGCCCACCCCTCCCAATACAGTTGTTGAGGGCCTGTGATCACAGGCTCTGGAGTGGGCTGCATGGGACCACTTCCTGTGTATGTCATCTGTTTTTGGCATGTTATTGAACTTCTGTGCCTTATTGCTTCTTCTGTGATGAGAACTGAATGCATCAAAAAAGACAGTACGGTGTGTAGAACATCTGGCACATAGTAGGTGTAAGTTAACGTTATTTTTTTCATTATTCTTTCCCTTTCCTTTGCAATTCCACAGAATTTGATGCTGAGTGGGAGCTACAGGATGATGATGAAGGTGCCCCTTCCTCCTGCAGGTAAATGTGAGTGCGTGGCAGGAAACTGCCGAGGTAAAGTCACACCCGTGAAGTTAAAAGAGGCCAAATTGTACAACGAAGGGCGGGCATAGGCTTCCATTTGCTGAAGGGACACATAAGAGTCAAGTGTAAGAGCATTCAGGGAGAACTTCTCCCTCCAGGGCCAACTTGCAAAAACATTTGTTTAAATTAAAGGAAAATAAGGTCCAATCTGTACTGTGCTGAGCAAGTAACATATCAGAAATATTTTAAAACTACCACACTGATGGCGTGTCACACTCCGTCCACCTCACATTCTCCTCAACTCTGTTCTCCGCAAAATCTGCCTCATTTTGACATAAGTGTCTCTACTCTTGATAAGTTTTTGCTGAAATCCAGCTAAACTTTACCAAATAGTTTTTGACAAAACTACAAAGGAAATTTAAAAATCACACTTTGAATTTGGCTGTCTGCTTAAGGAAATAGTTTGAATGTAAATGTAGTTTTATTTGTCAGAATGCCGGAGTTTTTATTACGTGAGATGACGTGAAAGCATAATGCAAAGGAAATGACATATTCACTGTAGGTATATTTTCCTTGTCTGGGGTGTGTGTGTGTGTGTGTGTGTGTGTGTGTTTATGTTATGATTGATTTTTCTTGAACCACTCAGAGTTTATTATGTTTTTTAATGGTTAAATTTATTGACTTTTTAAATAAAATTGTATGGCTTTTGCCTTTGTATCATGTGTTGGGGAGACATTTCCCCCAAAATTATACAAATATTCACTTGTGTTTTCTTTAGGTACTATCATGGTTTCCATTATTTTAAATTCTGATCCATCTGGAAGTACAGTTGACCCTTGAACAATACGGGTTTGAACTGCATGGGTCCACTTATATGCAGATTTTTTTCAATAAATACTACAGTACTATACGATCAGAGGTTGGTTGAATCTGCAGATATGGAACCTCTGATACAGAGGGCCAGCTATAAAATTAATTATATGAGGATTTTCGAATGAGCTGGCGGGTCGGTGCCCCTAACCCCCAAGTTGTTAAGGGTCAACTGTAGTTTGTTGTAATGTATGAGATAGATAACTAGCTTTATTTTCTCTCAAGTGTTAATCACTTCTGTTCATTAAGTAATCCAGTTTTACTTTGCGCGTGAAATGCCACATTTATTGCATGTAAATCCTGACATATTTGGACCATTATGCTTTATTTATCTATATATCTTTTCTGGAGGCAGTGTGAAATACTTTTTTGATAATATAATTTTATAATATACGTTAATATTACATGGGCCTGTTTACACTCATTATTTTGTATTTCCAAAAGTGTCCAAAGCTGTTCCTGAACCTTTTTTTTTCCAGGTGAACTTTAGAATTGCTTGTTAAAGAAAAGCTTTTTGAAATTGTGATTGGAGTTGACTAAAGATATAAATCATTCGGGGCTGACTTCTTTTTACTGTATGAAATCTTTCTGTCCCAGGACAGGACCAAATTTTGCGTGTACGAAGTCTCTTCTTACAGTCCTCATTGGTGTTCTTAGTTTGTTTCCTATGAACCTTACATATTTCTTGTCAAGTATATTTCTGCATGTTTTATGTATTTTTTTCTGTTATGCGTAGATTTGACTTTCTACCTTTTTATTTGTTTAAATAAGAAAGTTGTTGATATTAACAGAACTATGTCTGTTGATCTAGAAAGATGCTTTGCATAGCGGGAAGAAAACAAAAACAGTTTTTAAATGTGACCATATACCTCTTAAGAGTGGTTATGTGTGGTCATAGGTTATAGTTGTTTCTTATTTAGCTTACATACATTTCTAAGTTTTGCCATCATGTTTTACTTTTGTAATAATAATTATGGCTTATATTTGTTTAGTGCTGATGTGCACCAGCTCCAGCTCTAAGATGAGTATATTTTCACAATTTAAGATATATAAAGGAATCATTTCTTATGTAACCGGGAGGAACTTCAATATATGTTTCTGAGTTGGCACCGAAGGTTGAATCACAGGAAGACATGAAAGGGAAGAGCTTGGTGTTTTAAGTGCTGCTTTTTAGTCGTAGGGATGAGCAGGCTGTTCTTCATTTGTATTTCTGTGGAACTAAGGGGACCGAATGTCTGCATGGAAATAAGAGCTAATTCCAGGATATATGGTGTGTGTGTGTGTGTGTGTGTGTATACATATGTGTACATGAATACACACAAATGACATTATTTTGGTACTAAATACCTTGAAAAAGAGGTAGCAAGAAAGAGAAATAACATTCCATTTCTGATATTTAATAATTGTGCAATTATGGGCACATTCTAAGTCTCAGTTTTCTTTCTATAAGATGGAGATTTTGTTAAATGCCTTTTGGGTTGTCTGTGAGGGTTAAATTGTAAAGTGCTTAGTATTTTGTCTTATATATAGAAAGCACTCAGATGTTAGCTATTATTATTACAAGGAACTAGTCACTTTGCTTTTAATATCTTATTTATTCCTCAGAATCCCTGTGGCATTACATAATGATTAAAGAATAATCCTCCAGAAGTATGTAACCTCTGTGCATCAAACAACATAGCTTTATCATACAATCAACAGAATTGCACGGAAAAACTGACCAACCTGTAATCATATTGGGAGAGTTTAACACACTTCCTTCAGAAAATGATAGGATTGGCAGACATAAATTAGGAAAGTTATAGAAAATTTTAATAGGAAGCTAAGGCTCAGAAAAATGAGCCTTAGTTTCCTATTCGTTTTTCCCCAAAGTCACAAAGCCAGCAAAGGGAAAGGGTTGATTGAAACTCAGATCTGTTATAATACAAATCACATAAGCTTTCCAAAATTCCATCTGCCTAACACAGAGCTGTCATGTCCTTCACAGCACCTGTTCCGCACTGTCCTCAGTGCACACTGACTGGATCTCAGAATTACTTACTGCTGGTCCTTCTTTATTTGTGTGCAGAGACTTCTGCTGTTCTTTTACGTTACATTCTGTTTCTGTCCCTGGTAGTCCTGTTTCAGTTATATAGGAAACACACTCTGGCCTTAGATGATCATGAATTCCTAGTTCCTAGCAAGAGAGGAAAGGATTTTTGGTGCAGCGTGAATATACCAGTTGAAGTTCTTTTGTCCCCAAGTCCACAGATCCTGGTTCCACACAAATAAGCCTGCTCGTGTGAGATAAGAAACGCGTTCCCAGAAGCAGAAAGTCATTCCTAGTGTAAAAGACCTCACACCAGAGCTTCGGGGCAGAAGCAGAGGCTGCAGGACAGAACAAATCTCAGACTTGCTACTCATCTTGCAGCAGAAATGACCATGTTACAGGTGAGTTCATGTTTATTCCTCATTATTTTTCCAGGGAATTAGAAGAGGTGTGTAAGACTGCTAGTGAAAAAGGAAAGAATAAATGGTTAAGAAATCAGGGGAAAATACCCTCAGAATGGAAGATCCAAGTTGGGACAAAATTGAAGCAGCGATATGTTAACTATAGGGCCTCGAGAAATTCTTTTTTTTTTTTTTTGCGGTACGCGGGCCTCTCACTGTTGTGGCCTCTCCTGTTGCGGAGCACAGGCTCCGGATGCGCAGGCTCAGCGGCCATGGCTCACGGGCCCAGCCGCTCCACAGCATGTGGGATCTTCCCGGACCGGGGCACGAACCCGTGTCCCCTGCATCGGCAGGCAGACTCTCAACCACTGTGCCACCAGGAAAGCCCGAGAAATTCTTAAAGTTTCAATTTTTATAAGCCTTACTGTCCTACATAATTATTGAATTTGAGCTGTAAACTTGGTTCTCAAATTTTTGACAGGTGTAATGAGTACGTTTATATGAATTGCATTATCCAAAGGAAAAAGCAAACTGATTTTTCATAGAAAGTAAATGTTTCTTGGTCATTCCTTGGTGAAGCCTTTGAATAAATGATATAGTGGGTAATGTCCTTAGGAGAAAGATTGTAATAAATACATGGTATTATAGCCATTTTTCATAGTTTTCCACAGAGTGTGACCCACAGGGAAAATGCCAAAGCAGAATTTAGTCCCCGTAATTATTTAAATTATTTACCTCTTTAGTTGTGAAGCAGAATTCACATGGAGAAAAGTTCATAAAATATAAAAGTACAGCTTAATGTATTATTAAATGAATACCCATGAAGTCACCATTTCACTTCAAGAAATAGAGCATTCCCAGCCTAAATGAGGCCCTTCCTGTGCCCCCCTCCCAATCACAACTTCTCCCTCCTGACAGACGGAGCCAGGACTCCATCCTTTGTAACGATTTCCTTGCTTTTCTGTATAATTTTACTCCTAAGTGTTTATCCTTAAACACTGCCATTTGATTTTGTCTGCTGTTGTGTATACTCGTTTGTGTTTTGCTTCTGTCACTTAGCAATTGCAGCCTTCTCTCCAATTAAGGTAGCTTCTCAATATCACCAAATCCAGCCATTATCAAATATCCAGTTGTCTCATAAATTGTCCTCTGTTTGAATCAGAATCTAAGTAAAGTTCATACAGTGCAGTTGATTGATCTGCCTCTGAATCTTGGCTCTGCCTATTTTTTTCTGTCCAAACTATCTGTTGAGGAAGCCAGGCCGTTTATCTGTAGTTTCCCACGGTCTGAAGGCTTTGACTAAGTGGCGTGGTGGATAATGTCCTCGTTTGACTGATTAAACCCCCCAGTGTTGTTGGTGTGTTCTGCCATCTGTGTTTCCTGTGAACTGGTAGAGTCAGAGCTGCGCTTTCCAGTCCCGAAGCCACCGGCCACATATGACTGTTTGAACTTAAGTTAATTCAATTAAATCCCTTTGTCACAGTTGCCACGTTTCAAGTGCTCCGCAGCCACAGACTGGACAGCCACGAATTAGGTGGCACAGGTAAAGAAAATTTCCATCACCACAGGAAGTTCCACTTTGAGGCTTGATCAGATTTAAGTGTGACTTTTTGGCAAGAGTGCTTCAGAGATTGTGGTGGTACTTCTTTCAGGAGGTGCATAAAGCCCACTTGTCTCTCTTTGTCTTGCTGATGGCTTTATTCTCCTTATTTTTTTTGGTTGTGTTGGGTCTTAGTTGTGGCACACGGGCTCTTTGTTGAGGCATGTGGGATCTTTTTGTTAGGGCGCTCGGTCTGATCGGGTTTCTGTCTGGTTGTGCTGGGAAGGCTCCAGGGTGCGTGGGCTCTGTAGTTTGCAACATGAGGGCTCTCTCATTGAGGCGCATGAGCTCAGTAGTTGTGGCGCACGGGCTTAGTTGCTCCGTGGCACGTGGGATCTTGGTTCCTCGACCAGGGATCGAACCCGCGTCCACTGCATTGGAAGGCAGTTCTTTACCACTGGACCACCAGGGAAGTCCCTTGTTGATGGCTTTAAATGATCGTTGCCCAGATGGATTATTTCATTAGGGGCTGCAAAATGGTAACACCCTCCTTGTAACATTTCTTTGTTAACTAGAATGCAGCTTTCTAGCATGACAAGATATATCAAGGGTCAGTTTATACATTTTCTGCCCCAGAATTGCAATTAGTATCTTAAAATTTAGTCATTAGTTCTAAAAGTGTTTGTTGCCAAAACATGGAAATATACTAGATTTTTGCATATTGACTTGGTATTCAGGAACTTTGTAAGCCCATTTACTAATTCTAATAATTTTTCTTTAGATTTGGTTAGATTTTCCATGTTTATAAAAATATCAGCAATACTTTCTTTTAGTAAAAAGAAATTCCACTGACTTCCTAGTTTGATGAGACTTTCTGTAACAAATAATTGTTGATTATTTTTCAATTTTTGGTGTGTTCATTTGTTCTTTGTTTCATCTGTTTGTTCTTTTTCAAACTTTTATATTCTTATGAAATCTAGTCCTTCTTTTTGAAAACTGTAAACGTGCTTTTTAATCTAACTGTTGGATTTTTCTGTTATCTGTAGGTCTTGTTATATACATTCTTTCATTTACAGATATGCTTTCTCTGCATCTATCGAGGTGATATTATGTTTTTTCTTAATCTGTTAAAGTAGTAAATATCCGTGACTTTAAAAAAAAATGTTAAATCAACCTTGAATTTTTGGGATAAACTCCAGCTTGGTCTTGATATATTTTCTTCTTTATGTTTTGCTTAATATAGCAGTTTGGTAACATTTTAGGATTTTCACATCAGTGTTCATGTGTAAGTAGGCCTTTGCTTTTCCCTTCTTGCAATACCCTTATTGGATTTTGTTATCAAGGTCATGTTAGTATCAAAAGGTTTATCAAAAGTTGCTTCCATATTCTATAAGAGTTTAGTAAAATTGGAATTATTTCTGCATTAAATGTTTTCAGAATTAACTGGTAAAGCCATTTTTTTATGAGAAGATGTAAACTCAGGGAACCAGCGTTTTCCACATGACCAATGCATGAATTATAAAATCATTAGTGGGTAAATGATCCATTTAAGGAGGAAGATAAAACAATATATTTTAATGTAACAGTGTGAGAAGTTCATTGATATAGTTGAAGATTCTACATTGTAGCTTATCTCTGTGAGACCAGTTGATTAGTTTTGATGTTTATGAAAGAAGAATATCCACAATTAACTAATTCTAATTGTTGTAAGGTCTTTTGGATTTTCTTTATGCAGTCATACCATCTATGACAGTTTTACATCTTCCTTTCAATATTTATACTCTTTCCTTGCATTATATTGTACTGACCTCCTGGCCAGTACTGTACCTGCAGTACCTTGTGGACTAGAGGTGGCATTGGGAACACCCTTGCCTCGCCCTAGGCCTGCACTGTCCACTACATAGCACATCACAGCTGCTCACCTCTGACACCAGTCACCTGGAGTTAGTGCAGACTCTGCAGGGTGAGGGCACCATCCCCAACAAGAGTGCTTTCACTTCAGTTGCCAGCTGTAAGTTTTGGGGTCCCCAGGTCACCTGCACTTCTGACCAATAGGCTGCAAATTTGGGGGGTTCCTGTGACCCCCTCAGGTTCACTGCAATTGTTCACAGAACTTAGGAAAGTGCTATACTTAAAACTGCATTTTTTTTTTTTTTTTTGCTGTACACGGGCCTCTCACTGTTGTGGCCTCTCCCGTTGCAGAGCACAGGCTCTGGACGCGCAGTCTCAGTGGCCATGGCTCACGGGCCCAGCCCCTCCGCGGCATGTGGGATCTTCCCGGACTGGGGCACGAACCCGTGTCCCCTGCATCGGCAGGCGGACTCTCAACCACCGCACCACCAGGGAAGCCCCTGCAGTTTTATTATAAAGGACACAAGTTGGGATCAGCCAAATGAAGAGACACACAGGGTGAGGTCTGGCAGGGTCCCAAACATGGAGCTTCTGCGCCCTCTCCCCATGGAATCAGGGCACATCGCCCTCTTGGCCCATGTCTGTTTACCACCTAAGAAGCTAACATGAGGCAGCAGTATCCGGAGTTTTTACTGGGTATTCATTGTGTAGGTGTGATTGATAAAATCACAGCCATGTGACTGAACTCAGCCTCCAGCCTGAGTTCCAATTTGTTTATTTTTGCTTTTATTTGCATTACTTTAGGAGGCAGATCCAAAAAAATATTGCTGCGATTTATGTCAAAGAGTGTTCTGCCTGTGTTTTCCTGTAGGAATGTTATAGTATCTGGTCTCACATTTAGGTCTTTAATACATTTTGAGTTTATTTTTGTATATGGTTAGAGAACCTAATTTCATTCCTTTACATGTAATTGTCCAGTTTTCTTAGCACCACTTATTGAAGAGACTGTCTTTTCTCCATTGTATATTCTTGCCTCCTTTTTTGTAGATTAATTGACCATAAGTGTGTGGGTATATTTCTGGACTTTCTATCTTGTTCCATTGATCTATATGTCTCTTTCTGTGCCAGTACCATACTTTTTTGATTACTGTGGCTTTGTAGTATAGTCTGAAGTCAGGGAGCATGATTTGTCCAGCTCTGTTAAAGATTCTTTACTGGCTATTTGGGGTCTTTTGTGTTTCCATACAAATTTTAATACTAATTTGTTTTAGTTCTGTGAAAAATGCCACTGTTAATTTGATAGGGGTTGCACTGAAGCTGTAGATTGTCTTGGGTAGTATGGTCATTTTAACAATATTGACTTCTCCAATGCAAGAACATGGTATATATTTCCATCTGTTAATGTCACCTTCAATTTCTTTCATCAGCATCTTATAGTTTTCAGATTACAGGTCTTTGACCTCCTTAGGTAGGTTTATTTCTAGGTATTTTATTATTTGTGATGCGATGGTAAATGGGATTGTTTCCTTAATTTCTCTTTCTGATATTTTGTTGTTAGCATATAGAAATGCAAGAGATTTCTTTGTACTAATTTTGTATCCTGCAACTTTACTGCATTCACTGATGAGTTCTAGTAGTTTTCTGGAGGCATCTTTAGGACTTTCTATGTATAGTATCATGTCTTCTACAAACAGTGACAGATTTACTTCTTTTCCAGTTTGGATTTCTTTTATTTCTTTTTCTTCTCTGATTGCCGTGGCTAAGACTTCCAAAACTATGTTGACTAAAAGTGGTGAGAGTGGGCATCCTTGTCTTTTTCCTGATCTTAGAGGGGATACTTTCATCTTTTCACCATAGAGTATGATGTTAGCTGTGATTTTGTCATATATGGCCTTTATTATGTTGAGGTATGTTCCCCCTATGCCCACTTTTTGGAGAGTTTTTATCAAAGTGAATGTTGAACTTTATCAAACGTTTTTTCTATGTCTGTTGAGATGATCATGTCGTTTTTATTCTTCCATTTGTCAATGTGGTGTATCACATTGATTTGTGGATATTGAAAAATTCTTGTATCCCTGGGATAAAACCCCCTTGATCATGTTGTATGATCCTTTTACTGTTTTGTTGGATTTGGTTTGCTAGTATTTTGTTGAGGATTTTTGTGTCTATGTTCATCAGTGATATCGGCCTGTAATTCTCTTTTTCTGGTGACATCTTTGTCTGGTTTGGGTATCTGGGTGATCATGGTCTCATAGAATGAGTTTGGAAGTGTTCCTTCCTCTGAAGTTTTTTGGAATAGTTTCAGAAGAATGGGTATTAACTCTTCTCTAATGTTTGATAGAATTCACCTGTGAAGCCATCTGGTCCTGGACTTCTATTTATTGAGAGTTTTTAAATTACTGATTCAATTTCATTACTGGTAGTTGGTTCATATTTTCTATTTCTTCCTCGTTCAGTCTTGGGAGATTGTACCTTTCTAAGAATTTGTCCATTTCTTCTATGTTGTCCATTTTATTGGTATATAGTGGCATGTAGTATATACCTACATGCCTATGATCCTTTGTATTTCTATGGTGTTGGTTGTAACTTCTTTTTCATTTCTCATTTTATTGATTTGGGCGCTCTCCCGTTTTTTCCTGATGAATAATTTTATCTTTTCAAAGAACCAATTTTTAGTTTCGTTGATCTTTTCTATGTTTTTTTAGTCTCTGTTTTATTTCTGCTCTAATCTGTATGATTTCTTCCCTTCTACTAACTTTGGGTTTTGTTTTTCTTCCTCTAGTTACTTCAGGTGTAAGATTGGGTTGTTTATTTGAGATTTTTCTTGTTGCCTGAAGTAAGCTTGTATCATTATAAACTTCCCTCTTAGAACTGCTTTTGCTGCATCCCACAGGTTTTGGGTTGTCGTGTTTTTATTTTCATTTGTCTTTATGTATTTTTTCATTTCCTCTTTGAATTGTTCAGTAATCCGTTGATTGTTTAGTGACATGTTGTTTAGCCTCTACGTGCTTGTTTTTTTTGCCGTTTTTTTCTTGTAGTTGATTTCTAGCCTCAACAACATTGTGGTTGGAAAAGATGCTTGATATGACTTCAGTTTTCTTAAATTTACCCAGCTTGTTTTGTGGTCTAGCATGTAGTCTGGAGAATGTTCCATGTGCTTTTGAAAAGATTGTATATTCTGCTGCTTTTGAACGGAATGCTCTGTATATATCAATTAAATCCATTTGGTCTAATGTGTTCTTTAGGGCCAGTGTTTCCTTATTGATTTTTTTAGTCTAGATGATCTGTCCATTGATGTAAGTGGGCTGTTAAAGTCCCCTACTATTGTTGTGCTACTGTCGATTTCTTCTTTTATGTCTGTTAATATTTGCATTATATATTGAGGTGTTCCTACGTTAGGTGCATATGTATTTACAATTGTTATATCTTCTTTTTGGATTGGTCCCTTGATCATGATGTAGTGTCCTTTTTTGTCTCTTGTAACAGTCTTTATTTTAAAGTCTATTTTGTCTGATATAAGTATTACTACTCTGGCTTTCTTTTGATTTCCATTTGTGTGGAATACCTTTTTTCATCCCCTCACTTTAAGTCTGTGTGTGTCCCTAGATCTGAAGTGGGTCTCTTGTAGACAGTATGTATATGGGTCTTGTTTTTTTTTTTATCCATGCAGCCACTCTGTGCCTTTTGATTGGAGCATTTAGTCCATTTACACTTAAGGTAGTTATCAATATGTTTGCTCTTATTGCCATTTTGTTAATTGTTTTGGATTTGTTTTTGTAGGTCTTTTTTTCCCCTTCTTTTGTTCTCGTCTCCTGTGATTTGATGACTGTCTTTAGTGTTATGCTTGGATTCCTTTTTCTTTTTTGTGTGTGTATCTATTATAGATTTTTTGGTTTGCAGTTACCATGAGGTTTTTGTATATCAGACTGTATATATGATTGTTTTAAGTTGCTGATCTTTTAATTTCAAATGCATTTAAAAACCCCTGCATTTGGGGGCTTCCCTGGTGGTGCAGTGGTTGAGAGTCTGCCTGCCGATGCAGGGGACACGGGTTCGTGCCCCGGTCTGGGAGGATCCCACATGCCACGGAGCGGCTGGGCCCGTGAGCGATAGCCGCTGAGACTGCGTGTCCGGAGCCTGTGCTCCACAATGGGATAGGCCACAACAGTGAGAGGCCCATGTACCACAAAAAAAAACCCACCCTGCATTTGTATTCTCCTCCCCTCATGATTACTGTTGTTGATATCATATTTTACATCTAATTGTTTTATGTATCCCTTAACTGCTTGTTGTGGATATAAATGATTTTACTACTTTTGTATTTTAACCTTCCTACTAGCTTTGTGTGTAGATGATTTCCTCCCTTTACTGTGTGTTTGCCTTTACTGGTGAGCTTTTTTGTTTGACAATTTTCTTGCTTCTAGTTGTAACCACTTCTTTTTCACCTAAAAATGTTCCTTTTACATTTGTTGTAAAGCTGGTTTGGTGGGGCTGAATTCTTTTAGCTTTTGTTTGTGAAGCTTTTGATTTGTCCGTCAAATCTGAACAAGAGTGTTGCTGGGTAGAGTATTCTTGTTTGTAGGTTTTTCCCTTTCATCACTTTAAATATATCATGCCATATATGGCCTGCTGAAAAATCTGGTCTGCTGAAAAATCAGCTCATAGTCTTATGGGAGTTCCCTTGTATGTTATTTTTTGCTTTTCCCTTAATGCTTTTAATATTCTCTCTTCATCTTTATTTTTTGTCAGTTTGATTACAGTGTGTCTTGGTGTGTCCCTTTTTGGGTTTATCCTTTATGGGACTCTCTGCACTTCTTGGCTTAGGTGACTGTTTCTTTTCCCAGGTTAGGGACATTTTCAGCTGTTATCTTTTCAAATATTTTCTCAGGTCCTCTCTCTCTTCTCCTCTGGGATCATGTACAAGTTTTTGTATGAGCATGTATCTATTTGTCTTGGGTACATACCTAAGAGTGTAATTGCTGGGTTGTATGGTAAAATTATATTTAACTTTTAAAGAAGTTGCCACAGTTCCAGTGTCTGAACGTTTTATATTTCTCCCAGTATGAAGTTCTAGTTTCTCCACAACTTTTTGAACACTTGTTATTGTGTCTTTTTGATTATAGTCATTCTAGTGAACATGAAGTCGTGTCTCATTGTGGTTTTAATATGCATTTCCTTAATAAGTAATGATGTTGGTCATCATTTCATGTGCATATTAGCCATTTCTGTATCTTCTGTATTAAAATGTATTCAAATATTCTGCCTGTTTTTTAATTGGGTTACTTATCTTTTATTATTGAGTTTTTAAAATAAGCTCTTGGGTCAAGTTCTTTATCAGAAATAGGATCTACAAATAATTTTTTTCAGTCTGTGGCTTGTCATTTCATTTTTCAATTACATTGGTTGAAGTGCAAAGTTTTAAATTTTATTTTGCCACTTCAATAGGAATGTAGAAACCTCACCACTGTCTAGGCCCCTCACCCTCTTTCCTTTATATCGTAACTGTGTTACACAGTTACACCTGTATACACTGAAAACTCCATCAGAAAACATTACGATTTTTGTTGTCAACCATGAAACATTTAAAGAACTGAAAAGGAGAATAGTGTATTTTATTTGCCCATATATTTTCCATTTCTGTTCTTTCTTCTCGATTTTTTTAAGTTGCCTTCTGCTATCATGTCCATCTGAAGATTTTCCATTAGTAAATCTTTTAGAGCAAGTCTGCTACCCTTGAATTCTCTTAGTTTTTCTTCATAAGAAAGTATTATCACACTATTCCTTTTTCTTAATATAAATTTATTTATTTTACTTTATTTATTTTTGGCTGCATTGGGTCTTCGTTGCTGCACACAGGCTTTCTCTAGTTGTGGTAAGTGGGGGCTTCTCTTCATTGCGGAGCGCAGGCTTCTCATTGCGGTGGCTTCTCTTGTGGAACACGGGCTCTAGGTGCTCGGGCTTCAGTAGTTGAGGCACACGGGCTCAGTAGTTGTGGCACACGGGCTCAGTAGTTGTGGCTTGCAGGCTCTAGAGCTCAGGCTCAGTAGTTGTGGCGCATGGGCTTAGTTGCTACGCGGCATGTGGGATCTTCCTGGACCAGGGACTGAACCCACATCCCTTGCATTGGCAGGTGGATTCTTAACCCCTGCACCACCAGGGAAGTCCCTGTCATACTATTCCTGATGAATATTTAAGCTGGCTACAGAATTGTGGCTTAGCAGGTCTTTCCTTTCAGCACTTTCTTCTGGCCTCTTTGCTATTTAATAAGACATTTGCAGTCATTTGAATCACTGTTCCCTATAAGTGATGTGATTTTGTCTTCATCTTGTAGCAGTTTGGTTGTGATGTGATTGGTCATGGATTTCTTTGTTTATCCAGTTGGGGGGTTCACTGAGCTTGTTGAATTTGCAGGCTTATATCTTTTGCCAAATTTGGGGGAGGATTTAGCCTCATTTAGCCCATTTCTTGAAACTTTTTTTCCACCATGCTCTTTCTTTTCTCTTTCTGGGACTCCCATGACATGCATTTGCTTTGTCTTGCAGTGACCTGAGCTCTGTCCATTCTCAAGTTTTTCTCTCTTGGTTGTTCAAAATGGATACTTTATATGGACTATCTTTCAGATTCCCTTGCTACTCTCAAAGTCTGTGGTGTGCTGTTTCTTATTTTCTGATGGTATTCTGGATTTTTAAAAGAGTGTTTGTGCTTTCTTGTCGTCTTAGGAGACTTTGGGACAGAAATCCATCTTGATCTAAAATCCAGATACCTTTCTAAAAGTTAAATTTGGTTGTATCACTTCCATCCTGTAAAAGCTCTAGTGGCTAACTGTCAACAGCAAGAAGGTGGTGTGGTCACCACGTCTGCCCTGCCTCCACTGTGGCCTGCAGTCCAGTTACTACCCCACGCCCTGTGACCTTGTCTGACTGAACTGTTTGTATCACCTCAGCCCCAGCAGTGCGGGGCCCCATATTGGAGTTGCTGTCTCTCAGAATGCTTTTGCATCCCCTCTTCTGTAGAAAGCACTACTAATTTCCTAAAACTCCTTTCAAGCTTCACCTCTTCAATAGAGGCTGATGTGACCACAAGTGGAGTGCCATGCTCCCTGCTCCTGACCCATGTCATGCCCTCCCTGTCTTTCTGTCTCAGCTCTTAAAGCAGTTTCTTTTATTTATAGGTGTACATGTTTGCAGCTGTCTACAAACTGAGCAGTTTCTTAGGATACTATTTTATTATCTGTCTTTCACTGCCATCTCTTCTGGTGTCAGATTTGAGGTTCAGTAAATATTTTGTTGGTGGTTTGGAAGATTTAAAGTCGTGTATTTCAGTTCTCATGTAAGTGGAAGGATGAAAGAATGCATAATGACATTTTATCTTACAAAATAAGAGTGCAAAAGTAGGGACCCAGTAGACATTCTGTAACTTGCCTTGGTGAGAATGATGTGCTCAAGCTCTGGTACTTCTTTCCCACATCACCTAGTGAAAGCTGCTTCTGATTCACTGGGATTGTGCTCTTACAGGGGTCGTTCTCATTTGAAGATTTATCTGTGGACTTCACCCAGAAGGAATGGCAACTACTGGCCCCCTGTCAGAAGGACTTATACAAGGATGTCATGTTGGAGAACTATAGCAGCCTTGTGTCACTAGGTAAGAGAAGCTGCCTAGGAATTCCCTGGCGGTCCAGCAGTTAGGACTCTGTGCTTCGACTGCAGGGGGCAAAAGTTTGATCCCTGTTTGGGGAACTAAGATCCTGCAAGCCATGAGTGTGGCCAAAAAAAGGAAAAAAAAAAAAAAAAAAAAAAAGGAAACTTGCCCAGAGGACCTCATTATTGTGTCTAGTACCTGCTTGTTCTTTTTTAGTTGCTGAGAGCTCTGGGACCTCCAAATTTTTTAATGATTTTGGACCTAAATTTAGGAGATCAAAGTTCTTGGACTGTGACTCCAGGGAAAGTATTTGGATCTCACCTTCCAATAATGAAGTCTTAATTTCATTGTGCAGCCTCTGAAGTTAATAGTAACAGTGGTAGTTGTAACTCCTGAAGCGTGTAATTAACTGTATTTCACATATCGTGCATATATTGGCTCACTTAATCATAAGAGCAATCCTATGTGGCAGGTGTGTTACTTTCCTTGTTTTCTTTCTTTAATGAGGAAATTGAGGCAAAGGAGGTTAAGTAACTTTCGCAAGGACTGACAGCTAGTAAATGAAAGAGCCCGGATTTGAACCCAGGCAAACCAGCTACAGAGTTTCTGAATGGTGTATGGTTTTGGACTTGAATTATAGAAGTCAAAGATTCTTAGACCTTATTAGCCACTGGGAAGACCATTACCTTTCCTCTGAGAATTACTTACTCTGTTGGTATTCAGATGGGTGGCTTCACTGGGTCAACTAATGCCAACCCTTGCTCATTCTTCAGAGGCCCCAGAGGTCAAGCAGTGGGGGCCAAGGCCTTTGTCATTTCCCCTGAACAGGGTATGAAGTTATGAAACCTGGTGTCATCCTCAAGTTGGAGCACGGAGAAGAGCCGTGGACAGGAGATGGAGAAATTCCAGGTTCAGACTCTTCAGGTGAGTGTTTGAGGACCAGACCGAGGGGAGAAGGTGGAAGTTCAGTCTCAGCTGGGTACGGGTCGGTATCTTTGAAACGTGCCTTAGAGAGCTCTTCTCAAAATCTCCAACCTTTGATGGCGATTCAGAACAGTTGATGTGAGCTACTCAGGTAAAGCACATTTACATGTGGCTTCTTTGCTCATAGCTTGAAGTGAAATATTTCCAGCTGGTCTGGGCCATGATGTTATTCCCTGTCTGTCACATCTGGGACTTTGACTTCTCGTTAGGTGTTCTGTCCCCTGATGTGGTTAAGCCTCTTTTGTCCTCCCTCCTTCTGTGATCAGAGACACCTGTGCTTGTCCATCAGGGCTTTATTTTCCCTCACTTTGGGCATCTCTGGCATGAAGCGCTCTCTGTTCAGTCTCATTGTCAGAAAATGGATTTTCGTTCCTCCCAAACCATTGGTCCATTTCTTCCCTTTTTTTTTTAAAGGAATGTAGCACGATCATTTTTTTTTTTTTAATTTTTTAACAAATTTATTTATTTGTTTATTTTTGGCTGCGTTGGGTCTTCATTGCTGCACGTGGGCTTTCTCTAGTTGCGGAGAGCGAGGGCTTCTCTTCGTTGCAGTGCACAGGCTTCTCATTGTGGTGGCTTCTCTTGTTACGGAGCATGGGCTCTAGGTGCGCAGGCTTCAGTAGTTGTGACATGTGGGCTCAGTAGTTGTGGCTTGAAGGCTCAGGAGTTGTGGTGCACAGACTTAGTTGCTTAGTTGATCCCATGGCATGTGGGATCTTCCCAGACCAGGGCTCAAACCCGTGTCCCGTGCACTGGCAGACAGATTCTTAACCACTGTGCCACCAGGGAAGTCCCATCTTCCCTTTTTAAATTAGGCTCCGGTGTGCTTTTTCTGGGGCTTAGACACCATGGAGTACCTGGAATTATCTCTTCCTAACATGTTTTCTTATTATTTAAGTTTTTTGCCCTTTGGAAAACATCTTTTTAAAGACTTCTCTATTCCCACTTAAAACTGGGCCTAATCTTGAACTTCCCAAATTGCTAGATAGATCCAGGTTCTCATCTCCTTTTGCAAGTTGTCTTATGTGGCACCACCAAGCATCCAGCAGTGCTCTGATCAGCTGGACCTCCCTCCTCTTTCCCTGCTGTGATATTGACTTACTCCAAGGTCCCTCAAAAACAGACCCTGAGATACTTATCTGAGTGCAAGAACTTAGTGGGGCTGTGACCCCACAGTGTTAGTGGGAGAAGAGGAAGTGAGATGGGGCGGGGGAGGAATGCACAAAGGGTGTGCTGCTGGGAACCCTCTGAAGGACCAGGAAGCTGGTATCACTGTAACCCTCCTGTCTCTCAGTGACTGAGCACTGCTGCAGGGAACATTAGGGCTCCAGAGTGTTTAGCATGCCTGCACACGGCCCAGACATGCACTTGCAGCCCACGGAAGGTCTTGGTGGAGAGATGTGGGCACCTGGCGCGGGCCCCACAGCCCGAGCTGCATTGTCCTCTGAGTGTAGCTGAGGGAGTAGGTGAGGCTGAGGACCCACGGAGCAAGCCCATGTGGCCTGTTCAGCTGTTTCCTCCTTCCCCCCAAGTTGGTGGTTGACTCTATTCAATCTACTGTCTGCTTTCTGTTCTTGTTTACAGGATTTAAATTTTTTTCAGTACCTAGAGGATAGACATTGTATTCAGACTGGGAAACTAAGCTTTAAAAGGCATTCATTCCCTCAGATAGCATTTCTAGGTTTTATTCAGTAAGCACAACTATAGAAGGGTTCACAGGGTTTTTTTTTTCCTAGAACAAGTCTTGCAAGTAAATGGTCACATCACTTGGCACAAGGATAACGAAGAGAAGCTTAAAAATATGAAACAAGATCAAGAATGTGATGCACTTGGAAAAAATTTCAATCTGAGCATGAACTTTGTTCCTTTAAGGAAATCAAACAGTGAAGGTGATATAGGTGGATTAATTTTAAAACATCATATAGATTTACTTATTCCAAAAGCAGATTATGGAAAAACAGAACCAGCTGACTTAAATGTATTTGATAAATTGTTTCTCCATACCAAGACTGAGGAAACTGATACTTGGTTAAAATATTATGAATGTGATAAGTATGATAAAGCTAGCTGTAAGAAGTCACAGATTATCATATATCACAGAACCCGTTTAGGGGAGAAACTCTATGAATGCAGTGAATGTAGGAAACGCTTCAGTAAGAAATCAAGTCTCATTAAACATCAGAGCAGACACGTAAGAGAAATAGCCTATGGCTGTGGTAAATGTGGCAGAACCTTTCCCCAGAAGTCACAGTTCATTACACATCACAGAACGCACACAGGAGAGAAACCTTACAGTTGTAGCCAGTGTGGGAAAGCCTTCTCCCAGAAGTCACAGCTGACATCCCATCAGAGGACACATACAGGAGAGAAACCGTATGAATGTGGTGAGTGTGGGAAAGCCTTCTCCCGGAAGTCACACCTCATATCACACTGGAGGACACACACAGGAGAGAAGCCCTATGGATGCACTGAATGTGGGAGAGCCTTTAGTGAAAAGTCAAATCTCATCAATCATCAGAGGACTCACACAGGAGAGAAACCTTTTGAATGCAGAGAATGTGGGAAAGCCTTCAGCAGGAAATCACAGCTCATCACACATCACAGGACCCACACAGGAACAAAACCCTATGGATGTAGCGATTGTAGAAAAGCCTTCTTTGAGAAATCAGAGCTCATTAGGCATCAGACAATTCATACTGGAGAGAAACCCTATGAATGCAGTGAGTGTCAGAAAGCCTTCAGAGAGAGGTCCAGTCTCATTAACCATCAGAGAACACATACAGGAGAGAAGCCTCATGGGTGTGTCCAGTGTGGAAAAGCCTTCTCCCAGAAGTCACACCTCTTATCACATCAGATGACACACACTGGAGAGAAACCCTTTGTATGCACTAAATGTGGGAAGGCCTTCAGTAGGAAATCCCAGCTTGTCAGACATCAGAGAACTCACACAGGTGAAAAACCCTATGAATGCAATGAATGTGGGAAGGCTTTCAGCGAAAAATTAAGCCTCACTAATCATCAGAGAATTCATACAGGAGAGAAACCCTATGTGTGCAGTGAGTGTGGGAAAGCCTTTTGTCAGAAGTCACATCTCATTTCACATCAGAGGACTCACACAGGAGAGAAACCCTATGAATGCAGTGAGTGTGGGAGAGCCTTTGGCGAGAAGTCAAGTCTGGCAACTCATCAGAGAACACACACAGGAGAAAAACCTTATGAATGCAGGGATTGTGAAAAAGCCTTCTCCCAGAAGTCACAGCTCAACACTCACCAGAGAATTCACACGGGAGAGAAACCTTATGGATGCAGTCTTTGTCAGAAAGCCTTCTTTGAGAAATCAGAACTAATTAGACATCAGAGAACTCATACAGGAGAAAAACCTTATGAGTGCAGTGAATGTAGGAAAGCCTTCAGGGAGAAGTCAAGCCTCATCAATCATCAAAGGACACATACAGGAGAGAAGCCCTTTGAGTGCAGCGACTGTGGCAAAGCCTTCTCTCGGAAGTCGCACCTCATACCACATCAGAGAACCCACACAGGAGAGAAGCCCTATGGTTGCAGTGAATGTAGGAAGGCCTTCTCTCAGAAGTCACAGCTTGTTAATCATCAGAGAATTCATACCGGAGAGAAACCTTATCAATGTAGTGAATGTGGGAAAGCCTTCTCCCAAAAGTCACAGCTCATTAATCATCGGAGAACTCATACAGTAAAGAAGTCCTAGGAATGGCATTAACACTAGTCTTTGACAGAGATCTTAACTGCATTGTACTTCAGAGGATGCAGTTATGGTAAATCTTCCAGGTAATAGTCGCATCATGTTACATGTCTGAGTCCCCGTTTAGGGTAAGGACTCTAAGTGAGGTTCAGCAGATTAACGTGTTTATTATTACATGTTAAAATGCATAGAGGAGAATGACCCTATGAAATGCAGTGGATTTTAAAAACCTTTCAAACCATACTCAAACCTTACACAGCAGAGAACTAACAGCAAAGAAGAATGCTGTGAATATCAGGAAGGCTTCCAGAGATCAGATCTCATTAGCTGTCAGAAACATTCCCACTGGGCATGAATCCTAGTCCAGTGAGTTAAGGAAAACTTCATGAACACAGCAAGTGAGGTAATATTTTCATCAAGAAATGAAGCTCATTGTACACAAAAAGATGCCCTCAGGAATGAAAATCGATGAAAATACTAAATATGGGACAATCTTCAGCAAGTAAACCCACCATATTGTATTCTGTGGGTAAACCTAACAATTTAAAAACATTAGGAATATGTGCCCCTAGAAATAATGCTATAATGGAAAGCCATGCATTCTTTATAGACATGGGTACCAAAAATACCCAATTCTAAATGATATTTAGGCAGAAGTATGTTTTTAAAAATATGTGACTAAATTGAGTCACTGGAATATCTAAATGAGAAATTTCTCAGTGGTATGTAATTGTGGCTTATTTTCCTGTGTCACATAACGTGTTTTGTATTTAGGAATTGTGTATGGTAATGTAATTGGGAGCATGAGATGCACATGCCTTGTAGTGCTTCTGATGTCTTTTAAGACACACCACATATCACTGGTTTTTCTATTTTAATGTTACTATAAAAATGGTAACTCATACATGTCTTGTTGTTCAGTAAGTAGCATGGGTAGTATCACCACATTTCCTTTTCCTTATGATTTGTTGGTTTATACAAGGGTCTATTGTTGTTACTGACCTTTCTCTTTAGTAACAAAAGCCAACATTATATAAAGTCTTTTGCATCCCCAGAGCCTGAGAAGCAGTTTATACAAAAACCTGGTTAACAAGTATTCAAGGGCAGAACTGCAGAACAGCACAAGTGACTCGTGAGCAGAGGAGAGGAGGTGTGTGGACTCTGCGCTCACCCTAAACGGTGGGACCCTCTCCTCACAGAGTGCAGTGCCCCCTGGTATTGTAAGTGCCATGTCACCCAAGTACAACTTGCATTTTAACTTACTGTGATGAAATAGCATGGATACTGTGTGCTGCTATTATGTTTTTTGTGTTCTGTAAAATATCTTGTAAAAAAATTAGATGCAGAAACCAGTTATTTGAGAATTTTGTGGTGAGAAGTATATCTTTGACATATTCAAGGAAGCCTATTTTGCCTTCCTGCAGATTTCTGTGATTAGTGGACAAGTATTAGGAAACAGGTTTTTTATTATTTCATCATTTGAAATATTTGTGTTTCACCGGCCTTTCACCTGTTACATCATGCACACGGGAAAGTTACCATTGCTATAAGTGTGGTTCCTTTTGAAAATGCATGAAATATTCCTGAGCTTACTTAGAATTTTGTAGTAATCTCTCTGTAACGTTGCTTGACAAAGTCAACTGTATTTTTTGTGTGATGGTGAAATTCAGAAAAGTCCAGGATTGGCCTTGTTTCCAAACTTGTAAAAATCAGACCGTCTCTCATGCATAAGTTGTTTTATCAGTGTGGTGTATGGTACCTTTGATTCTAGCGTATTTTTCCCTCTAATTACCAATTTTACATCATGGTTGGAAAATCGGGACTTTTAATAAATGATAATAATTTTGTGAACCATTGTTCCAGAATTTCAACAGCCAGATTATCCTTTTTTTCCACATAGTAATTTTTAAAAGTCCCATTTCCCAAATTTTTATTCATACTCAAATTTATGGACTTCCTACTTTTCTCCCTAATACCTGAAGGTCATTTTACCAGGTGGGGGAACAAGTAGTTACACTGTGGTGTCTTACTTTGTGTTTTTTTCCATTTTTTCCTTTCCATCTATCCTGGGTCTCTTTCCTCAGCCTAGAGGTTGATTCGTTAGGTCTTGGATTGAGCTCAGGAGTCTGTTGTCTAAAAACTTTCTAATTTTGCTCACTCCTATTCTAGATTATTCTGTTAACTACTAAATACTTAAGCTTAGAACTTCCTTTACGAGTTGATGGAACTTCAGCACTAGCCTCTTGATTGAATCCCAAGAGCAAATGTGTTTTCTAAGGGTCTGTTGTTAGTCATCAGGAGGGCTGATGCTGGCAGCAGAGGTTTTGTTTATCAAAGTACCTGAGGTGGAGACTCAGGTGTGTTGTGTAGAATTCACTGGGAAGCTCTCTCTTCTGAAGTCACAAGAGGGCTCTGATTCTGAAATTGGAGATTCTTAGTGTCGTGTTTTAAAATTACCTTGGTAAACCACAAAAAAATGTGTCTCCACGTTTCCTGTCATTGAGTCCTACCACAAACTCCACATCAAGAGGAAAGCCACTTTTAAAGTTAGACTGGATTTACTTGCAGTTTCATGAAGCACAATAAATTACAGTGAGATTGAATACGTGAGGGGGAGCATCTCCTTTCCTTTCCTCTTTCACCACCCAGTTCCCTCCACTGGCCTGGGGATGATCCTGCAGAGCACAATTTCTGTTGTATCCCTTTTACTAAGTAGTGGATCTTCTGGAGGTCCCGTCTGTGAATTTTGAGACCTGTCTCAGGACTGCCTTGTGTTCAGCCTTTCTTTGTGGGCTTTGATATCTTCTGACAGTTATCTGTATGGGTCCATGTGTTCCTGATATTTTGGTTTCAAGAACAGCACTTGTAGAGCCTCGAAATAAAATGAACCTAAAGAATACCAGATTTACCTACCAATATCTGTATTACATAGCAGAATATACATTCATAGACATTTGGATTCTACACTTGAGACCTCAGTCATTTGGTCATTTATTCCAGCAATATGTGCCCAGGATGTCAATTTCAATGAGTTTGTTAGTCTACAAACATGGTACCAACAAGCTTTCAGATGTTGAGCACCTAGTCCTGGCCTACATGCTGATAAACTAACTCAACCATGACCCTTGCAGCTGTATGCATATTTTTTGCCCGTTTACTTTCATCCTTTTTTAGTCCGTTTTTCGCAATTATACATAGTAGTTATTTTAAGATGCAATTCTGATTTTATACTCCTGTGCTGAAGTGTCATGTGGCTAATTGTGGACTGAAGGTGTAATATCCTGTGGTACATGAGGACTTTTACCCATCATTTCTGAATACTTTATCTTTCCTCTTACACAGTAGTTTTTTGGCTTTCTTGAACTACTCACAGTTCCTTGAGATTTCTACAATCTCATCGTATGCTTTTTGCAAATCTGCTGCCAGTGAAATGCCCTTGTTACTTGTTAACGCCTATTCAGCATATGTGAACCTGTACATATATTTGTCACTGGTCATATTATCATTGCATGTTTTATCTTTTCCATTAGAAAGCTTCTGGAGAGCTGGGACTATCTTGTTTGTCTGTATAATTTTAGCAACTGAAGCTTTAGTACATAAATGTGGGTGGTGTCAGTGGCTGTGTTTTCTACCACATGGGGAAGTGTAGTCTGCAATGAGAGAGAAGAGTGAAGTCACCATGGAAGCAAAGTCATGAGCACCCTGGCTGCGCCCCAGGATCTGGTTCTTGTCTTGATGTCCGGGTTCATCTCTGCCCTTTTTCCTGCCTTGGTTGTTGGATTGTTCTGTGAGATATCCCAAACATCCTTCTAATAAATCCCCATGTTTTCTTCAGCTGGTTCAAGTTGTGTTTGTTACAACCCAACTAACAGCGAGGTCAGGCCGTGTTGTAAGTTGGGGCTTCTGGAAGCAGATACTGAGATGAAGTTTGGGGTGCAAGATGTTTATTGAGGATCAACATGAAGTGATGGGAGAATAAAAAGGAAAGGATTGGTCAGAGAAAGAAGTGACACTGCACTGCAGGTTGTGGAGACCTTGGCCAGGCCAGCGGGGGCGCTGAAGCAAGCATCACTTGTAAGAGCATCTCACATTTGGCCAGGATGCTCAGGCCCTTACAGCCCTGAGTGGTCAGTCAGCAGAGGCAGGCTGCCCTGGGAAGGGAGTGACCTCAGGTGAAGCGGCTCTTTTCCCCCTGGGGCCAACTCTGGATGCACTGGCGAGGGGGGAGGCGTCCCTGCCGCTGGGCAGAAGGTCGTTCCCTGAAGAGGGACCTGGGTGGTGTATCTCCATGACTGCACAGAGCATCCCTTCCCAGTGCTGGGCGTGTCTAAAGAGAGACGAACAAAAGGGAGATCAGGACAAACTACAGCTCTCCTGTTGCAGTTGTTTCCTCTCATCTGTTACCCATTCCAGATTCTCACACAGCTACAACCTATGCTGGCCTCAGCATGAGCCAGGTCCTCGAGAATTTGAGGGGCATCTGAGGCCTGGTCACCGTGCCCTTCTCAGATCCCAGCTGCTGAGTTTCTCCAGGCACCGTCACAAGTGGGCAAGGAAGCCCCAAGAAGCCCTTCGGTGGGTCACCCGAGTCCACTCAGACTCCTCTTGGCCCAGCTGTAGCAGCAGCCTGTTCTCCCCATGGTGTGTCAGACACCCCTGCAGAGACCATGGCTTCACTCACCTGATGGTCCCTGGGTACAGGCACACAGTCCCCAGGTTGGTCATGGGCTTCTTATAATTAAGTGGAAGATGCTCTGTCCCTGTGAAAAGTGTGTCCCTTTTGGGGTTCAAGACCTCTAACTCTGCAGAGCCCGGAGTGGACAGTACTGGAAGCACAAAGGCCCCTGGAGGGTCGTTGGTAGCGGTGGTAGGTGAGGCCTACCCTCACTTCAGCACCCAGACCCATGGGTTCTTCTACTTTGAGGACACAGCACCATATAAAGGGCTTTTGTCCAGTTCATAGGCTGCACTTTGAATGGTGGCACCCTGTCCTGACAGAATATTGCTTCTGAGCTGGGGCTTCAGCTGTGCTTTCACTAGGCTGTTCCAAAGCTCTCTTGCACAAGCAGCTACAGGTGCACCCAGTGGGTCCTTTTGTGCTGGGCATAGTCTTGCACACCCTTTGGCTGCAAAGTGGGTCCTCTGGTCTGATGCAGCGTATGTGGGATCCCATACTGGCTGATCAGACATTTCATAAGCCTCTGGATAGTGGTGCTGGCTGAGGCCCTGTGGGCAGGAAAGAAAACACATACCTGGAATATGTGTTTCTCCTATGAGAAACACACCAGCCTTTTGAGGGTCAACATAGTCAAGTGCCAGTTGGTCTCCGCAAGGAATGGTGCTGTACTGGGGCTCAGTCTTGGTCTCTTATTTTAGACACTCTGTAGTGCCCAAATCAGCCATGGTGAGAGAGGCTCTGTGCTGTTGGACGGGGTGGACATTCTTGGCAATTAGAGTAACCCTTGCATTGGATCCCTGGCCTTTGGTTAAGGGCCACCATGGTGGGGAAGGCCAGATGGATGGCTCTGAAACTTACTCCCCAGATAAGATAGTAAATAAAAACAATACTGGGACTTCCCTGGTGGCGCAGTGGTTAAGAATCCTCCTGCCGACACAGGGGATACGGGTTTGAACCCTGGTCCAGGAAGATCCCACATGCCGTAGAGCAACTAAGCCTGTGCTCCACAACTACTGAGCCTGCGCTGTAAAGCCCGCAAGCCACAACTACTGAGCCTGTGCTCTAGAGCCCGCAAGCCACAAGTACTGAGCACGCGTGCCACAACTACTGAAGCCCACGTGCCTAGAGCCCGTGCTCCACAACAAGATAAGCCACCACAATGAGAAGCCCGCGTACCGCAACGAAGAGTAGCCCCCACTCACAGCAACTAGAGAAAGCCCACATGCAGCAACGAAGACCTAACTCAGCCAAAATAAATAAATTTATTTAAAAAAACAACAACACTACTGCCTTCCAGGTAGGGGCTGAGAGAGAGGGTGGCAGAGATTAGTGCTGTTCTTAAAGACCTGAAGGGTGCCTGGGGGGGTGTCCCTATCATGTCCCTGTTTGGTTCGGTAGCATAGCCCGGGTAGAAGCCCGATGTATCCTAGAGAATGGCTATAGGCTAAACACTAGGCTAGACCATAGCCAAGTCGTGGTCCAACGTGCACACATGGCCTTGTTTCTATAGCAGATTTACGTGCCCTTGGGTACATGGCATGCAGCCTTTGATTTGACAAGAGCACTCTTTTTATCCTGCTCAGGAAAAAGGATCAGAAAATGTTTGCATTACCATGGAGCAGACAGCATTACACATTCACAGTTTTATCCCAGGGCTGTCATAATATAGTCTGAAGAGATCCAGACTATCTGGACATGCATAGAACATCAGCGTGCTCCACTGAGGCAGTGAAATCACTCCAGTCAAGCAGGATGCACATGAGGTGGCCAGCAGCCTGGGGACCTGGTGCACCACACGCATCCCAGAGACTGGGCGACACCCTGTGAACGGTTAGCAACTTACCACAAAGGTAGCATAGGACTCACTTTGCTGCACACTACTTTGTAGATTATTCAGGAAGTTTGGGGAGGCTGGTTTTCTAGTCATTTACACATTTATTGACATCAAGTTTAGGTATTTTCTTACTAATTTTGGAATCTCTGTATCTAGTTATGTTGATTTTTCTTTTTGAAAAATTCCTCTCTTTTTTTTTTTTTTTGGCTGCTTTGGGTCTTTGTTGCTGCACACAGATTTTCTCTAGCTGCAGTGAGCAGGGGCTACTGTTCATTATGGTGCGTGAAGTTCTCACTGCGGTGGCTTCTTTTGTTGCGGAGCACGGGCTCTAGGCGTGTGGGCTTCAGTAGTTGCGGCACGTGGGCTCAGTAGTTGTGGCTCATGGGCTCTAGAGCACAGGCTCAGTAGTTGTGGCGCACGGGCTTAGTTGCTCTGTGGCATGTGGAACCTTCCTGGACCAGAGATTGAACCTGTGTCCCCTACACTGGCAGGTGGATTCTCAACCACTGCGCCACCAGGGAAGTTCTGAATTTTTCATTAATAATATTTGTGAATTCCCTTTTATTCTTGTTCCATCTTGGCAGAAGTTTATTTATTAGCTTTTACAGTGAACAAGATTTTGATTTCGTTGATCTGTCAGTACCTTTGTTTCTGTTCAGTTAATTAGCTGAAAGCTGGACATGGCAGAGGCCAATCCTAAGGCAGCAGAAATTCCTTGGCATAAGTATTTAAAGAAATATGATTGTTGATCTAGATTTATCATGAGTAATTCACTCACCAATTCCTCCAATTTTGACCCCCAAGTGGGACCAGAAGACACTTCTTTTACCCGGACACTGAGACACTACGGGGAGATGGGAGTTCCAGCATCTTATAACAATGTGCTTGTTTTCCAAACTGCCCCCCATACCAGACCTAACCACGGATCTGCTTGCTTTAACGTTATGCCAGGTCTAGAATTTTTGATAAATTGAATCTTATAAAAGAAAATGTGCTTATCGGCTAAAGGTGAAGAGGGAAGATGCTGCCGCTGAAGTGAGACCGCTGCTATCAGAGGGGAGTGTAGGATTCTGCGAGGGAGCAGTCCTGGTAGCAGAATTTAGTTTTGAGAAGCCAGGTGGGCATGGTTACTGTGTCACCAAACATAAGTCCATGTACCCGACAGCACAGTGAGGCCAAACAATAACAAAACGTCAGAATTTGGAGCAGAGGAAGGTTTATTGCAGGGCCAAGCAAGGCGACGGGTGGCTCATGCCTTAAAAACCCTGAACTCCTGGAAAGCTTTCCCCAAAGCCCTTTTACAGGAAAGGTGAGGGAGGGGCCTGGGTAGCTGTTGCAGACTTCTTGGTGTCAGATCCTTTGTTCTTGAGGTCAGGTCACCGTCAGGTCATGATGTTCCTGTAAACTTCTAACAAAACAGAAGCTAGCTAGTCTCTGTTCTGTTTCTAAGCCTCCTGGCGGCTTTTAACACTTAACAAATCCCATGAGCAAAGCAACATCATTACCCCTCGTTTATTTGTTCAAAGTCCCAAGGCTTGACTTTCGCCCCCAAGGTCCAGATCCTGCCTGTGAGCAGAGGGTCCCTGCACGGGCTGGTCACCCTGCCCTGGCGTGCTCGTCCAGCACCCGGTCTGGGCCCTCCCGCCAGTACCCAGGCCCGGCTGAAGAGGCAGATCTCAGCTGGTGGCGCCCTCAGGGCCAGGTCCCCAGACCCTGCCCAGCCATCATCACCGAGGGAGCCAGGCTCCCAGGACCAAGCTGGCCCTCAGCTCACCCACCAGCCCCAAGGCTGGAGGACCGGAGAGCCCTGGGGAGAAGGCTGCGATCCACCTCTCACCGCACTCTCTGACCCAGGACCCCTGCGCGTCTGACTGTTGGCCCAGTGGGACCTCGAACCGCCAGGCTGACGGTCCCGAGCTAAGGGTCTCTCCGTTACGGTCATTCGCTAATGGCTGCTCCCCCGCCCCGCCCCTCTTATAACTGCAGTGGGTTCAGGCTATGATGGTAGTCAGAATTGCTGGACCTATAGAGACCTTTGGAAGTGGTTAACTGATCATGGGATCTTAAGGTCCAAAATAAAGGGACAGCTTATGAAGGTCTTATCTTTGTAATAAAAAGTATAGAAGCTGGATATCCTTGAGGATAGACCCTGTCATTGGGTCACAAGTACATACGGTAAAACTTAGGAACCGTCCACAGGCCGTTTTACTGACTGTTCCTGTGGAAGCAGATAGATGTTAACACTGGCGGACTTACCCGTGATCACCACCCCATTATTACACTATCTTTGCTTAAAATGGGTCGTTGGATCTGCACAAGATGAGTCACCCTGTCCCGTTTTCTTTCTCTGCCTCTTCTCGGCATCAGTGTGAAACACAAAAGCCCACATGCTTGATGTCCACGAGCAAAGTGCCAAGCTCAACCACATGGCCTTTCCCTCATATTTCCTTGTCCCTGCTGTCCCAGTTTTGTTCCTGTCGGGATTGTAACAACCAGCCAAGTCAGTTACTTCTGCCAAGCAATTGGTCCATATCCATGTTCCCAGCCACCCCTCCTCCTCCATGAAGCAGGGTTCCAAGAGTCCTGCTCACAGCTTTGACCACTGGGAAGTTTTCCCTTAAAACTGTCCTTTAGGGTCTTCACAGAATGGGGGCTGCACATCAGTGGTCCCTTCAGATGGTGCTGATGCATCTGTGAGCCAGGCCTGAGTTGTCTCCTCCTCGGCCAGTGGCCATAGGGAGCCCCCCACGAGTGACATAGGGGTCTGGACTCCCCATTTAAACATTTTACTTTTGGACTTTCCAGGGCCCGGTCCCAAATAAATCATTTTCACAATACGATGAATTGCAGCAGCAGTCAACGAACCCGATAATCCACCTGAGGATGGCCGTCACTGGTCAATGACTGCACAGCGGTGAGGCTTGGTCTCTATTAGAGCGTGTGGCATGCCGGAATCTGTTTCTCCAATGCAAAGTCGTTCTCTGCCACAGAAGTCATGGCCTTGCTACTGAATCCGAGGGCTTTGTAGCTCTATTGGAGACTGAAGAAGACTCCTCACAGCATCCCATCTGCCTCGGGTCCTAACACAGCAAGAGCTACGGCATCATGTGGCTTCATCTGGAGGATGAAGCCCTGGGCCTTGCTGCCGAGCTCTTGCTCTGGGCTCTGCTCAAAACTGGAAGCATTCCAAGATACCCACAAATTATTCACATAGAATTTCCAAGTGTGTCCCCAACTGCCTTCCACATTCAAAGTGTTGTACATTTTTGTGGTGTGGGGTGTGAGTTTTAGTACCTCATCCCTTACTTTAGAGGGCTGTCCCAGCATTGCTGGCTCACTAAACTTCTAAAAACGTCACTGATATCAGGCTCCTAAGTCTTTGGGGGGTTTACCTCCCACCTTTTGGGGCATGTGTGCATTATCAGGGCATCTTGGGTACTTGCTGCCTCTTATGAAACACGATAGACCTGTCCTCCACAGGGCGCAGGCTGTGATCAATTGCTGCTTTCTACGGGGTTAGACCTGCTATTTTAAAGATTGTCCCTTTAACAAATTTTGGTGTATCCATCTTCATTCTTTCTTCAGAACCACATTTTTAAAATAAATTTTATTGATAAAGTGTACCTATTTTAATGTAGAGTTCAAGTTCCATGCTTTTTTGTTCTTTTTTGGCTGCATCATGCGGCATGCAGGATCTTAGTTCCCCGACCAGGGATCAAACCCGGGCCCCTTGCAGTGGGAGTGCAGAGTTCTAACCACTTGACCGCCAGGGAAGTCCCAAGTTCCATGCATTTTGATAAATATCTGTGCCTGTATAACCACCACTCCCACCAAGATGTAGAACATTTCCATCACTCAAAACGTTCCCTCATGCCTCTTCCCAGTCAGATCTCACTCCCACCGCTGACCCCAACCATTGATCTCTCACCCAACGCTGTAGATTACTTCTGTCTTTTCTAGAATTTCATATGAATGGAACTATACAATAAGTAAGCCTTTGTGTCAGCCTGATGTTTTTGAAATTCGTGCATGGTGCTGTGTGGATTGGTAGTCTGTTTTTTAATTGCTGAGTAGTCTTCTGTATGGTGATGCCAGTTTGTCCATCCATTCACCTATTGATGGACATTTGGATTGTCTCATGTTTTTAGAAGAAACAATTAAGCTGAGAATGGCCAGACATAAAAGACTCCAGTACAAAGTGTTGGCAATGATGTGAGGAACCAGAACGCTCATACATCGCTGGTGGGAACGTAAAACAATGTACAACCGCTGTGGAAAACAGTTGAGCAGTTTCTTAAAAAGTTTAATGTGTACTGATCACAGGATTCAGCAGTATATGCCCAAGGAAAATGAAAACATGCGTCCATAAAAACTTGTACACCGTGCTCATAAGGTTTGGTTTGTCTCTTGCTTCTGATCCCTGCTGCTGAAACTATGGCCATAGAACAGGAAAAAGTTAGTCAATAAAAGGAGAAACCTGAGGGGGATATATTTATATTCTTATTCTTAAAAAATATGTTCAAAAGTTAGCTTCATGTGACAGAGTCTGGGAGCCCGTCTGAACAGAAGACTTCTGGTTTGTCCCTATGTGATCTCTGGGCCACTGAAGAAATTTGATTTAAAAATTAAGAGCAGTATGTTTTATTCAATACATGTTTTGGGGACCTACAACCAAACATTTTGGACAAAACAATAACACTGCATCCCTACATCACACTAAAAAATAGAAATTCCAAAAGGGATAATTTTATAATTGCAATATAAGAAACAATAAAAGCATCATATACAATTATATGAATACTTTTAATATCATGGATGAAAAAGATTCTTCATATATTGAGATCAGCTATAAAGCATAGATTTCACCTCATAAATTTAATGTTATAGACTATAAAATTGTCTTGTTACTTGTCTATAGTTTTATTTTTAACATTTAAGTCTTTTATCTATTTGACTAACCTATGATAAATTGATACAATGCAAGAATGCACATTTACAAAGATACTTACTGAATATATTCAGTTTTGCAAAAAATATTTTATGAGCCTATACATACCATGTGCTACCTATCATGTACCACAGTTCTAGGCAATGAGGTAAAGGTCCAAATAGGTTTCTGCTCTCAGGAGCTTATATTCTAATGAGGGGAGATAGACAATAATCATTAAAAATTTTTTAAAAGAAGAAGATATCTAGTAAAGATAAATACTATGATAAAAACAAAACAGGGCAATATGATGTAGAATAAGTTGAGTGTGAGAGAAGCTGCAATTGGATGGAGTAGTTCTGAAAGGACTTTGTGAGAAGATAATTTGAGTGGAGACCCTACAGAGTGCTGTAGGCAGAGGAAAGAGTAATCAGTGAGAATTTTTAGTACGTTTGTGAAAGAGAAGGAAAAACAGCAAAAAAATATATAGTATAATCACATCTAAATAGGTGTGTGTACTGTTTTTGTACATGAACATACGTTGGGACTTTTTACAATTTTTGTTCCCTGTTTCTCATACCTCTTCCATTTTCTTGCTTTTCTGTGGGTTACTTGAACATTTTTTAGAATTCTATTTTTAATCATTCAAAGTATTTTTGAGTGTGTTTCTATGTATTTGTGTGTGTGTGTGTGTGTGGTTTCACTAGGTATTACAATATACACACCCTACTTAACACAGTCTACGGGTATTGACATTTTACCATTTTGACTGACGTGCAGAAACCTTACCTCCATTTAAGTCCCTTTACCCTCCCCATGCATTAATATAACTGTCTTAAGTTCCACATCAGATGGTATTATAATTTTTTGTTTCAACCATCAAATGTGATTTTGAAAACTCATGAGAAGGACAGTCCATTATGTTTACCCTTATCTCCACTGTTGTTTTTTCTTTTGTTACCAGTTCCTTTATAATTGTAGAACCTCTTTAGCCAATCTTTTACAGTTAGGCCTTCTGGTGACAAATTCCTAGCTTTCCTTCATCTGAAAGTCTTCATCATCTGGAAGTCTTTATTTTCCCTTCATTTCTGAAGAGCATTTTTGCTAGATAGAGAATTAGGGGTTTACAGTTTTGTTTTTTTCTTCAGCATTTGAAAAATGTTGTGCCATCTCTTTCTGGCCACCATGGTTTCAGATGAGAAATCCACCGTCATTCAGTTGTCCCCTTATATGGAATGCATTGTTTCTGTCTTCAGATTGAATAGTCACAACTGAATTTCTAGTGAATTTGCATAGGGAATTAGGCAAGATGATTCTAAAATTTACCCAGAGAGGCAGACTGGTAACACTAACCTAGAAAAATTAGAAAAAAGAAAAAGAGGGTACATGCCCTCCCAGAAAGCTATAGTAATTGAAACCATATGATATGTACAGGAATAGAAGAACAGATCAGTGGAACAAAACAGAGGAAAGAGACCCAGATATAAGGGGATTTAGTATTAGAAGAGTATAGGGTGTATTTTAAAATTTGGTATCTGGATACCCTTTCTAAATGAGAGAAATTCAAAAGTCAGGAGGGGAAAGACTGATAGATTTGACTGCATAAAAATTTCAAATTACTGCATGTACACACACACACACACAACCCCAAAGGGAATATACAAGTAATGACTTTTGAGAATATGCTGTATCTGAAACATACATATGAAAGTTATAAAATCCCACCACACTAAGAACTCCTACAAATCAATAATAAAAACACAGGGATCCTAATGGAAAAATAGGCAAAGGACATGAACAGGTATTTCACACAAGATAAATAAGACCTAGTCAATAAACAGAGTTGTTTCGTATCGCAAAAAGTACATTAAAGCAAGATATTTTCACTCACCATGCAACAATATTAAATTTTGATGCTGTCCATTTGTCGTTCATTGAGCCCTCTGTGGCAAGCAATGTGCTAGCTATGGGTGTATCTCACAGTGCTTATAAGCTAGTGAGGAAGATAATTACTAACAAATAATCATAAATACACATAAATAGTTACAAATACAATTGCAAATTATTGTAAATGATAAAGAGAATAAGTATAGGATTCAAGGAGAGTTTACAGTCAAAGGAACTGTATTCAGAGATCACACTGGGATCAGAGAACACTTCTCTGAGTAAGAGTTGCTTGAGCTGAAATATGAAGGATAAACTGAAATGTACTAATTATGTTATTGTATGAAGGGATAGATAACCTTTTCAGGGTTAGAGAAAATAACATGCTCAAAGGTCCTGCGATGTATGGTATATAGGGAAAGAAGGTTAGCACAGTCAGAGAGGAGGGAAATACCATAAGAAGAGCTTGAAAAGACAGGGGTAAGATCATGCTGAGTACTGAGGAACATGTTAGGGACTTTTGCCTTTACTTCAGAGCAATCAAAAGCCATCGAATTATATTAAGCAGAGGAATATATTTGGAATTGCTTTTATAAACATGAGGCTGACTTCTGTATAAAGATAAGATTTGGAGGAAATTGATGTGAAGTTATAGCAAGATTGCAGGTGAGAAATAATAGTTTGGACAAGATTAGTAGTTAAGATTAAACACGGACACGCCGATCTCAACATGTCCCAAATGAATCCATTTCTTCTATCCTAAACTTGTCTTATCCTGTGTTTTATCGTCATAGTGAAATACGATGATTAACCAAAATATCTGGGCAAGTTGTATAAGTGGAAGTTGAAGTCATGAGAGTGGATAACAGTGGTAGAAGCGGTTTTAAAGAATGTACTTCTGGAAGCATTTCACCCAAGCAAGAAACCTAGTTCCTCCATGTATCCAATTCATTACCAGGTCCTTTACATTCTTCTTTTAAATTGTTTCCTGAATCAGTCTTCCGTAGCCCCAGCTCCCGGGCCCCAGGATACAGAAGCACTGCCTTCAGTGGCCTTCCTGGCTCAAGTCCTTCTTCCTGTTGTTTCACCCTTACCACTCTGCACCACACTGCACATGAGACGTCACAGCCTCTTTAAAACTCTTCATTGTCTTGTCACTTCACAGCATGAACATTCCTTCACAAGGATGCTTACTTTTTCAGTCTCTTCTCTTTTCAAGCCACCTCTCCTTTGACCTCTTTTCACCAGGCCAGTGAATTTCTTTCTTCCTTTTTCCTCTTCCAGCTTTTATACTGGACTGTAACCAAGCAGGACCCCATGGGGCCTTCCCAGGACAGACTCTCCCCGCCCCGCCTCATTCTCCACCTGCCTCTTATTTGTAGAAAAACTTTAGCCTCCTAGGCCTTCCCCAAGTTCCAAAGAACAAATTTAATCAGAGAAGTGAGAAAATGCAGAAAGAAAGGAAAATAGTAAAGCAAGACAAAATAATAATAGTTAAGCCATTAAACAAAGTCAAGGAACTTTAGTTCCTCCTCAAGCGCTGTAGATACTATTCTGAGCCGTGTCCTTTGAGCTGTTTTGCAGCTCTGAAACCCCTACCAGCTGGGAGAAGTAAACTGTAGGCTGCCCACCGTAGACCGCAGAACAGCTGGAACCAGGTTAATGATGTTGACTCCTGATGACCTCCCCACCAACCAATCAGAAGAAGGTCCAAGAGCCGATCACACACCCCACAACCCCTCTCCCTCATTCCGTCTTTAAAAACCTTTCCCTGAAAGCCTTCTGGGAGTTCAGGCCTTTTAAGCACTAGTTCCCTGGACTCCTTGGCGCCTGCAGTAAACGCTGCACTTTCCTTCCTCACAACCCAGTGTCAGTAGATCGGCTTTATTGCGGGCAGGTGAGTGGACCCAAGGTTTGTTTGATAACATACCATTTTCCTTTGTTGTCTCTAATCTTTTTTTCATAAACTCATAAACTGTTGGCTCCACTTAGAACAATGTTCCATGATTCAGCGGGCCCAGTCTCTCTCCTAACCCTCCCATTTCAATACAAAGCTTGCACCCGGCCTCCCATCCCCTGGGCTTGGAGCTCTGTAGGTGCTTAGTCCCTAGACCTCCCCCGTGCTCGGGACCGAGCCACCAGCGCAGGGAGAAGGAAGCCCCCAGGAATCGCGGGCTCCCACGGCAGGGCTGCAAGGGGAGCCCGGCTGCCTCCTCTGCTCACGCGGACAGGTCGCCAGTCCGGCCTCAGCGTGCGGGCGGTCGCCGTCCAGGCCGCCATGGCTGGGCAGCCCCGCGGGACTCCAGGCTCTGAGAGTAGTGACCCCTCGGGGCTGCGGGTGCTGCTACTGCCGTGGCCAGGGCTGGAGGTCCTGGATGGAACGGCTGGGGCCACAGTCGGTTCTGGGAGTTGTAGTCCGAGCGTGGAGGGCTAGGCCTCAGGCTGAGGCCGCAGTGGACCCTGGGAAGTGTAGTTGTCTGAGACCCCCCCCCCCCCCCCACCCCGTTCTCCCTGTCACGGGCGCGGGGTGTCCTGGGAGTTGTAGGGGGTGGGGCGGGCACTCTGCCCGCGACGCGCCGAGGCCGCGGTGGGTCCTGGGAAGGAGAGCTGTCTGAGGCCCGCGGCCTGGTCGCGGTCGGTCTCTGAGGCTCCGGAAGGCGCAGTTTGCGGGACGCTGGTGCGGGGTACCCGTCGCAGAGCCGAGAGCCTTGCTTGCGCGGGCCGAGGTAGGGGAGGGGCCCGCCCTGCCCGAGCCTGTCCCCGCCGGGGCCTGGGGGGCCGGGGGCGGTGGCCCTGCCCCGAGCTCGGGAAGCCTTGGTTGCCCGGCCAGCAGCGCGGAGGAGACGCCCCAGCTGCGGCTCCGTTAAAGGCAGCGGCGCTGGGGGCGCGGGTCGGGCCCAGGCTCGGAGCCCCCGCCGCGGCGGGGAGGGAGCTGTCGCGGGCGTCCCTGACCCTCGTGACGAGGGCGGTGGATGCGGAGCCCGGGCGCCGGCCCGTGCGTCAGCTCGTCGCTCTCCCCGCCAGCTCCGCCTTCCACGCTCGGTTCTCCGCGGGCCCTGCCGTGAGCCATGTCTCAGGTGAGCTGGTGTTTCCTTTCTTCCTCAGCGCGGATGTGTTTTCCGGACTGGGCACACAGTATTTCCTCCCCCTGCCGCCCTTCTGGCGCCTAAGAGGACGTGGGAGGGCAGGCGGGGCGGGCGGCCGGGTCTTAGAGCGGGCTGTCCTGCGCCTCCTTTCCCCGGAATTGGAACGTGGAGGGCTTCACTCTCTGCCCCTCGCCCCCGCTGTCGTTCATTCGCTGACTCCTGCTTCCGTTGGCCGTCTCCTTTCACGCCTGCATCAGTGGTCTCAGTGCGTGATCCTGGATCAGCTCTGTCGGCATCACCTGGTAACTTGCTGGACTTGGGTATTCGCGAGCCCCACCCCAGCCTTGTGAACCCGAACCTGTGCGTGTGCGGGTTGGCAGTCTGCACGTTAACAGTCCCTCCACGTGATTCTCCTGCACGGCGCTTTCTGGGTCCTGGGGATCAGCGGGGAGCAAAACAAAATCTCCGAACTCACCGAGTTCATTTTTTAGGCAAGACGTGAAGTTTCTCTAGCAAGGAACACTGATTATTGTTGTTTTGGTGGAGGCTAAATGCGTGGCTGGCAATTGTGCTTCACAGAGGTCGGGGATAAGAAGGCCAGCTCTTCCAGATTAGTCCATCTGGTTTTAGTGTCACTTCTCTGTCCTACTTTCTGTCATAATTGTCTCCAAAGCCAGAGACTCTTCAACTTTTGCTGGGAGTCCAGTTTCCTTCCGTTCTGGAGAGCCTACTGTTTACATTAGGAAACAGCTTCCTTTATTAGTCAATAATCTATAACAGATTATAGGCACTTAAAAATTTTTTTAAACTGTAAAATATAACTGTCATACCTCTGGGGCTGTTACTAGTTTGGGACTTTTAAAAATCCCTGTTCATGCCTAACAGCTATGTGGGTCACTCAAGTGCTGCAAAACCAGGCTGCAAACAGGGACTTATTACTCATCCTGACCCCAAGGGAAGAAGCTGCAGCTTCCACCCTGGGAGGCCCTTGTACTGTAGCCTTCAGCGTCTTGTTCGGCGACATTGCTAAGTATCACAGCTATTTCTTCAGAAACGGGGTTAGGTGTGGTAAACTTGAATGTGTACCCCTTAATCGGGAGCTGCTGCTCTCTGCTACAGCCAGTTGTGCCTGCGAAGAAATTCTTGCCAGATCATATTAAAATAGGCTGGTATTAAGGAAAATATACTCTCCCTATTACACATAAAGGGATTGTCTTCATTATTCATAAAGCGTGGTGAGATCTTAAGAATTTTTGCAACCAAAGCCAGAAATTCATGTTGTTCACATGTATAGTCCTTTATCTTCCACAAAATTGTAAATTATCTCAGGACAAAGCATGTATATTTTTTCGTCTTTTCTCCAATTATATAGTAAAACAAAAGAGCTAATCTCTTCCTTATACTCTTAATAATTACTCAGAATCCTGAAAACTGTCATTGCTCTACTTGTATACATTGTCCACCATCCACAGTGGGACCCATTTCACTCCTTGATCAGGGCCTTTGGGAGCATGGGTGCTGGTTGTGCAGATGTCTGTGTGTCATTTCAGGGGTCAGTGACATTCAGAGATGTGGCCGTAGACTTCTCCCGGGAGGAGTGGGAATGGCTCCAGCCTGCTCAAAGAGATTTGTACAGACATGTAATGTTGGAAAACTATGGCCACCTGGTCTCACTGGGTAGGTATTTCTTCTCATCTCCCCTCAGTCAGAATTTGACCTTTAGGATGGCTGTTGCGAATCTTGATTACCTGGCTGAACATTCCCAAGGGAGGTAAGTTTTTTTTTTTTTTTTTTTAGCTTTTCTTTTTATTTTGGCTGCACTGCATGGCATGGGAGCTTCCCCGACAAGGGGATCAAACCTGAGCCCCCTGCAGTGGAAGTGCAGAGTCTTAACCACTGGACAGCCAGGGAAGTCCTTTATTAGCTTTTAAGAGGGGGATTAGAACTTCACCTAATCTTTAGAAATCTTTCATACTTACATCTGGCATTTCTAATAACGCCCCCTCTTTCGTAAGGACTCAGGGACTAATTGTGAATTTATTTCATTTCCGCAAGCAGGTCTTAACATTTCTAAGCCACATGTGGTTTCCTTACTGGAGCAAGGGAAAGAGCCGTGGCTGGGGAAAGATGCAAGCAGAGGTCTGTTTTCAGGTGAGTGAGTTAGAGGCTGGTGGGGAAGTTTTTAAAATAACAACCCACCCAGTCAATGAAAAAGCAGTACTTTGTTATATGCTGGATGGAAAGTTTTCCTTTAAAGGTACTAGAGATACAGGGACTGTAAAGTCTTGCCCACAGCAAGGGGACCACTCACACCCACTTACCTGTCTGCCTTCAGTTCTCATCCTTTCTTCACTTTCTCACAGATAGATGTGTCCCTTCTTTTCATTATTAGCTCTGTCTGGGCTCTGAATTTTATTTCTCTTTGGTTTCTCTTCCCTTTCTTTTTAAAAATTGACTTATATGTTTCCATTGTCTAAGTTAAAAGGTATATATATTTTTCTTTATACTGCTGTTCTAACCCTCTTGAAAAAGTGATTCATTACACTTTGGTTAATTGATGGGCTTATTCCTTCAGTCATGTGTTATTTTAACAATTTTTTAAAAAGATTTATTTATTTATTTTTGGCTGTGTTGGGTCTTAGTTTCGGCATGCGGGATCTTCGCTGAGGCATGTGGGATCTTTCGTTGCAGCACCTGGGCTCTTCATTGTGGTGCGTGGGTTCCAGAGTGTGTGGGCTCTGTAGTTTGCGGCAGGTGGGCTCTAGTTGAGGTGCGTGAGCTCAGTAGCTGTGGCGCGCAGACTTAGTTGCCCCACGGCATGTGGGATCTTAGTTCCCTGACCAGGGATCGAACCTCCCATCCCCTGCATTGTAAGGCGGATTCTTTACCACTGGATCACCAGGGAAGTCCCTATTTTAATGATATTTATTGAAGTTTTAATATTGTTAAGACTTTCTCTTAGGTGGTATGCCTCAGAGAGTAGAAGGCATGGCATAGTGAGATAAATTGGGTCTGTAAATAACTTTGTTAGAGGTCCTCAAGTTCGCAGTTCAACGATGAGAAGAAAGGAATTTCCAGTTGGTGTTATAGACCTGGGTAATTTGGATAGGGATAGTAGTAATAGAAATATAAAAGACAGGAAAAGGGTCAGTTTAAAACAAAACGTGGTGGTGGGCTTCCCTGGTGGCGCAGTGGTTGAGAGTCCGCCTGCTGATGCAGGGGATACGGGTTCGTGCCCCGGTCTGGGAAGATCCCACATGCCGCGGAGCGTCTGGGCCCGTGAGCCATGGCCGCTGAGCCTGCGCGTCCGGAGCCTGTGCTCCGCAACGGGAGAGGCCACAACAGTGAGAGGCCCGCGTACCGCAAAAAAAAAAACAAAACAAAACGTGGTGAATTAGTTTGAGATATGCATAGTGTGAGTAGAGAATGGTATTTCCAAGTGAAGAGGTGCAACAAACCATTGGAATATATCTTAGAAAAAAATTCCAGATAGGGATGTAGATGTGGGAATCTTATATTAAGAAAGAAAAACAGAAGCAATGAGGTTGATTGAGAAGGGCTCTGAAAGCTTTCTTCACCTTAGGTTGAAATAAAATTGCTGGTGAAGCTCTTTAAAAATAAATACGGCCATGCACCGCGCTTGAAGATTCTGACATAGAAGATCTTTGGAGCCTCAATTATATGTGTTTATGACAATTTCCATAAGTTCTATAGTTGATTCTGAAGCAAACCTCTAATGGAAGTATACTGGCCTTTAGGGAGTGGTCCTCTCGAGATAACAGGGAAATACTTATGTTTATGGAGAAGCAGCTAATGGTAGGACTAGTGAGGGAACAGAGGATGCCTTGAAAACCAAGCTGTGGATGTGAGAGCGAGACCTTCAGGAGGAAGGACGGGAAAGAGCCCTGTGTGAGCTGAAGTCACGAGGTGGGACAAGTGCCCAGAGACTTCCTCGTGAAAGGATGAGTTGAAGAAAAATGTTCTTTTCTAAATGTTTTGAAAGTAATAAAACCCATAAAACTATGTACAAGGGAAGTGAGGTAAAGGGGAAACATGGAAAAATTGCCTCTAATTCTACTACTTTAATACAGCTCTTAGAATTTTTGTGTTTCTTCCAGTACCTTTTTGGAAAAGGGAAATAGCTCACAGACAATGCATAAAACATAAATGTGCAGCTTAAATTATTATAAGGCACCTATGTAACCACCACTCAGGTCAGTCGACACAGCACTGCCAGGTCCCTAAGAGCTCTTCGGGTGCTTGTCCCAGTCACCCACCCCCCCACCTCGCCCCCTGCAAAGGTAATCTTTAATGGTAGTAACTTCCTTGGTTTTCTTTATCAACTGTTGGTGTCTCTAGTCACTAGTTTAGGTTTGTATGTTTATGAACTTTATATAGAGGGGATCATAATATATATATTATATTGTAATTTGCTTCTGTCAAAATTATTTTTAATATTCATGCATTTTGCATACTCATCTAGTAGTTTGTATCCATTCTGTTATTGATGGCTTCTTGGGTTGTTTGCAGTTTAGGGCTATTGCAAGCAATGTTGCTCTTGTCCTTGGGTCCTGGTACCTCCTGGCACGGGGTTCCTGTGGTTTATGTCTAGGACTGGAATTGCTGAGTCAGAGGATAATGTATCTCTTTCACACATTAGATGATGCCAGAATGTTTTCCAAAGTGCTTTTACTGACTTACACTTCCACAGACACAGTAAGCGGGTTCCTCTTGCTGCTCCCCATGTTTACCAAATGCCCTGTACTGCCAGGCATCATGCTCTTCACCCATCAGGAGAGTGTGCAGTGGTAGCTTATTCTGGTTTAAACGTGCATTTCTCCAGTTACTAATGAGGTTGAGCACCTTTTCATATGTTTATTGAGTATTTAGATACCCTCATTTATGAAGTGCTTCTTGAAGGTTTTTGCTCATTTATCTATTGGATTCTCCATCTTTTTCTTGTTTTGTAGGAGTTGTATATTTTGGATACAAATCATTGTAATTATATTCACTACAAATACCTCCTCTTACCTGTGGCCGGCTTTTCTCCTTAAAACCTCTTTTAATGAACAGACTCTTAATTCTAGTATAGTCAGATTTGTCAGTCTTTTCCTTTATGATTAGTATTCTTTTTTTTTGGCCGTGCTGTGCCGTGCAGCATGCGGTATCTTGGTTCCCTGATCAGGGATCAGACCCTTGCCCACTGCAGTGGAAGTGCGGAATCTTAACCACTGGACCACCAGGGAAGTCCCAATATATATATATATTTTTTTGATCTGTTTAAGAAATCTTTCCCTACCATGAGGTCATGATGACATTTTCCTAGATTTTCTCTTTAAAAAGTCACTTTGCATTCACATTTAGATCCATGGTCCACTTTGGATTTATTTTTGTGTGTCATGTGACTTAGTGGTCAGTTTTGGTCTCTTCTGCATGGACATCCAGATCTCGAGGCACCATTTATTGACATGTCTGTCCTTTCCTTCACTGGTTTGTCATAAGTTAAGTGTCAGTTTTTGCGTATGTTTCTGGGTTCTCTAGTTTTTGTTTTTCTATTTTTCTATCTTTGCATAAATCTATACAGTCTTAGTTATGGGTTTAATAATGGATAACATTTTACTGTATTTGCCTCACCTCATCCCTTTTTTTGCTGAATAATGTAATTTACAGATACCTTGATATTTCACTACACAGTACTTCACTATCATGTATAAAGTATAGGGATATTTTCTACATCACTGAAATATTTTCACATCAAAATGTTTTGCTTAATTTCATTTTAATGCACTGTCCATATATAAATACTCCATAAATGTGTTTTATAATTGGATTGTCTTTCCCCTGTGGGGTGATGAAATTCTTGTTTCTCTGTATGTCCTATAACTTTGACTTGTAACTTTTTTTTTTAAATATGAAGACTTTGGGTCTTATTTAAATCCTGTTGAGATGTTAACTTTAAGCAGGCTGTCGATATGCGTAAGTTGAAGCCACAGTTCTAACCTGTCTTCTGTGCATGTGGTTCCAATGACAGTCCAGTTTTCAAAGACTTCTCAGCTCTCTCTTATTTGTCCCCATATACACCTCCTAGTGGTGTTGGGCACTGGGTTCCCCTTAGGCAGCGGGTTCCCCTTTGTTTCAGTTCTCACAGCTTTAGGTGTGCTGTTTAGGGTCAGATCCATGCATGCACAGCTCAGGGAGGAGCCCAGAATTTCATACACAACTTTATGGGATCATCTTCTTGTGCTCCCTTTTTCACCATGTCCCCTTTCCTTTTTGGCTCCCAGGGCCCCCTCTTTCAGGTATTTTGGATAGAAAGGCAGGCCTGTAGGTTCCCCTCTGCACTTCCTGCAAGTTTGTCTGCCTCTGCAGCCATGCAGCGAGGGGATGGAGAGAAAAAGAAAAAAAAGGGGGAGTATTACCTCTCTGCTCTTGGGACCATTGATCTTTCTGCTGAGGGAGGAGGGTTACCCTGCCTTAGAGGTTTAATTGCCTGTATGGCCACAGCTGCTGCAACATGCTTTGGGTTTGGGCAGAAGAGAATCGGAAATGAACAAACAATAAGATTTCTCTAACCAGTATGGACTCCCCTTTCCCATTCCTAAGAACAGAAATAGAGGCTTCTCATGGAGCTCTTTCTCCTCACACCTGCTGCCCAATTCCTGCTTTCAGGCTGCATTTGAGTTTAGGCCTGGAGAGACTGGAGGGGGGAAAAAAACCCAAGAAACTCATCACCAGTTCAGTGTTACTTTGTGTTCTGGCTTCCTTCTGCAAGCAGCTTGCTACCGTTTACTTTTTTTTAAATAGATTTTTAAAATTTTTAAATTTTATTTATTGTTGGCTGCATTGAGTCTTCACTGCTGTGCACGGGCTTTCTCTAGTTGTGGCGAGAGGGGACTACTCTTCAATGCGGTGCACGGGCTTCTCATTGCAGTGGCTTCTCTTGTTGCGGAGCACGGGCTCTAGGCACGCAGGCTCAGTAGTTTGGGCACCCGGGCTCAGTAGTTGTTGCACATGGGCCCTAGAGTGCGCTGGCTTCAGTAGTTGCAGTGCGTGGGCTCAGTAGTTGTGGTGCATGGGCTTAGTTGCTCCGCGGCATGTGGGATCTTCCTGGACCAGGGCTCAAACTTGTGTCCCTGCATTGGCAGGCAGATTCTTAACCACTGCGCCACCAGGGAAGTTCCCCGTTTACTTTTTAGAGTTCTCAGCTAGCTGCTTTATGCATTCTGTTCATGGTTTTCACTTGTATTCAGTGGGAGAGCCAGGTTGGAGTGTACTTACTCCATCTTTACAGGACTGGAGCCATTCATATTTTATAACTGAAACAAAACCCCGAAGTTACAGCATGTATAAAGATCATACTAATAAAATGAGAGTATGAGGTTCAGTCTAGATTGAGCAAAAGTATAAAGTGTAAGGAGGAAAATGGTGGGAATTAAGGATGGTTAGGGAAAGCACTGGTCAGATCATGCAGGTGTTTTATAGGTCCTATTAATAAACTTAGAGTTCATCCGTAGGCTAATAAGGAGTCATCAAAAGATTTTAGGCAGGCAGGCGAGCATTTTAGTAAGGTAATTCTAGCTGCAGTTTGGAAAACAGATTTATTGGAAGCGAGACTAGGAAACAGCACAGCCATTTAAGAGTTGTTGCCATAACCTAGGCTAGATGTAATCATCACCTGAACCTTGGAGGTGTCCAGGGAATGGAAGAAGGTATACAGACGGTAACAATGTAAGGAAGTGGACTCAGAAAGACCTGGTGATTGACTAGATAAGACATTAAGAAGATTGAGGAATTGTGGTTGACAGCACTCTTTTTGCTGGTATTATTAGCTCCTTAAAAAAAAAAGAAGGATGAACAAGTTTGAAGGGGAGGGAAAGATTATATCAATTTGTGACTTACTGAGTTTTGGGTCTCTGGGATAGTCGAGTATATAAATTCAATAAGCAATTGAGTATCATATTCTGGTGCTTAAGAGAGATATCACAGTGCTTCTCAAAGTTTAGTCCTTTGGATCATTTTAAAATACATAACCCCAGGCCCCACTCCAGAAATTCTAAGTTATTAGGTTTGGGGTGGAACTCAAGAATTTACGTTTTAACAAGCTCCCAGGTGATGCTGAGCTAAAGTAGGATTTAGGAGTTATCCACACAGCTTCTTAAGATTTTGAATTTTTTTTGTAAAATCCCTGCACACCTGTTGTTGAATTTATTCTTAAGCAACTTTCTTCAGTTTCTTTTCTAAGAAGTTATATTGTTTTTCTATAGGGATGCTAGTGAATTTGTATATTTATATCTCTCAGTCTTTACTGTAGCAATTAAAATACTCTAAACCTTCCCTGCAAATACTGTAGTGATTTTTTTAAATTAATAAACTTTATTTTCTTTCAAGCAGTTTTGGGTTCACAGCAAAATTGAATGGAAAGTACAGAGGGTTCCTATATATCCCCCTGCCCAGTCTTCCCCACTGTCAACATCCCACACCACAGTGGTACATTTTTCACAACTGATGAACCTACCTTGACACATCATTATCACCCAAAGTCCATAGTTGACCTTAAGTTTCATTCTTAGTGTCATACATTCTATGGGTTTTGACAAATGTGCAATGACATGTATCCATATCTTAGTATGATACAGGATAGTTTTACTGCCCTAAAAATTCTCTGTGCTCTGCCTATTCATCCCCCTCTCCCCACTAACCCCTGGTAACTACTGATCTTTTTACTGTTTCCATAGTTTTTCCTTTTCCAGAATGTCATATAGTTGAATTCATAGGATATTTACCTTTTTCAGATCGGCTTCTTTCACTTCATATTATGCATTTGAGGCTCATTCCTTTATATCTTTTCATGGCTTGATAACTTTTTTCTTTTTTTTAGTGCTGAGTAATAGCCCATGGTCTGGATGTACCACAGTTTACTTTTCCATTCTCCTACTGAAGGACATCTTGTTGCTTCTAAGTTTTGGCAGTTATAAATAAAGCTGCTATAAACTTCCACGTTCAGGTTTTTGTGTGGATGTAAGTTTTAATTCACTTGGGTAAATATCAAGGAATGTGATTGCTGAATTGTATGGTAAGAGGATGTTCAGTTTTATAAGAAACTGACACACTGTCTTCCAAAGTGGCTGCACCATTCTGCGTCCCCACCAGCAGTGATGAGAGTTCCTGTTGCTCCACATCCTCACCAGCATGTGTTGTTGTCGGTGAATTGGAGTTTGGCCATTTTGATAGGTGTGAAGTGGTGTCTTATTTTAATTTACAGTTTCCTAATGACATGATGTTGAATGTCTTTTCATATTCTTACTTGGATCTGTAAATCTTCTTTGGTGAGGTTTCTGTTCATGTCTTTTGCCTGTTTTTAAATTGAATTGTTCATTTTCTTATTGTTGAGTTTTAACAGTTCTTTGTATATTTTGGGTAATAACTTGTCAGATGTGTATTTTGCAACTATTTTCTCTCAGTCTTCTCATCCTGTCTTCTCATTCTCTTGACATTGGCTTTTTTTTTAAAAATTAATTAATGAATTATATTTATTTTTGGTTGTGTTGGGTCTTTGTTGCTGCGCGTGGGCTTTCTCTAGTTGTGGCGAGCAGGGGCTACTCTTCATTGCGGTATGTGGGCCTCTCGCTGCGGCAGCGTCTCCTGTTGCGGAGCATGGGCTCCAGGCACTCAGGTTTCAGTAGTTGTGGCGCACAGGCTTAGTTGCTCCACGGCATGTGGGATCTTCCCTGACCAGGGCTTGAACCCGTGTGCCCTGCATTGGCAGGCGGATTCTCAACTACTGCGCCACCAGGGAAGCCCTTGACATTGGCTTTTGCAGAGCAGAGGTTTTTAATTTTAATGAAGTCCAGCTTATCAATTATTTCTTTCATGGATTGTGCCTTTGGTGTTATACCCAAAAAGTCATCGCTCCCTAACATCATCTAGCTTCTCTCCTTTGTTATCTTCTAGGAGTTTTATAGTTTTGTGTTTTACATTTTTGTCTGTGATCCATTTTGAGTTAATTTTTGTTAAGAGTGTAAATCTGTATCTAGATTCACTTTTACACACGTGGATATCTAGTTGTTCCAGTACCATTTGTTGAGAAGACTGTATTTGCTCCCTTGTGATGTCCTTGCTCCTTTGTCAAAGATGAGTTGACTATAATTATGCAGGTCTGTTCTGAGCTCTGTACTCTGTTCCACTGATCTACTTGTCCAGTCTTTCACCAGTGCTGCACTGTCTTGATTACTGTAGTGCTACAGAAGTCTTGAAGTCAAGTCCTCTGACTGTTCTTCTCCTTCAGTGCTGTGTTAGGTATTCTAGGTCATTTGCTGTTTTGTATAAACTTTAGAATCAGTTTGTTGGAGATCTGTGAAATAACTTGCTGGGATTTTGATTGGGATTTTGTTGAATCTATATACCAAGTTGGAAATAATTTTAAACTTCCAGAAAAGTTGTAAGAATAGTGCAAAAATACCCATATGCCCTTTACTCACATTCACCCATGGCTAATATTTTGCCCTGTTTGTTTTGTCATTTGGTATATGATTTTTTTTTCCTGAAACATTTGGGAATAAATTGTATACATCATAGTCTTTAACTCCACATATTTCCTAAGAATAAAGATATGTATTTTAAACTTTTGTATTATTATAAAACTCTGTTCTCCCAAAATGATAAAATCCTTTACTAAAATTTAGCCTGGAGAAAATCCTGTGTTTATCTGTCAAAAGCATCTGATGGAAAGACACTGTTATCCCTAAATTGAGCTTCACATGTCTGTTTAGAAGGTAGAGGTAGAGTGAGGATGCTAGAAGATACTCAGAGAAACCTTTTTATTCATTCATTCAGAATAAGTTACTGTAAGATGTTCCAAAGGCACTAAGTGAACACAATCTCATTTCTTTGTGGGACCTGAGGAACGCTTGTAGTCTATTAGCATCATTATGAAATTGTCATTTTCAAGTCATTCTGGCAGCAAATAAAGTTTACCTGGAGGTGAGGAAGATTAACCACCTATCCTTTACAATCACTTATTTTTCTGATAGTTCTGTTTTTCCCTCACCTTCAGTTTCTTATTTTTAGTCTTCTCCTTATTCACCTACAGCTCTCCTCTGTTTGATGTCTTCTGAATTTCTGGATCTACTGCTCAGATTTCAGAGTCATATATGATAACTGTAAAAGCAATGCAATGCTAAGATTTTTTTTTTCAATGTAATTCTCATTAAAAAATGGAGGAGTGGCTTTTATTTTACTCAACACAGAAAATAAGAAACATTTGCTTTGTTTTTTCAGCTTCAGAGTCAAATGGTGAGATCAAAGAGTTTTCTCCAAAAAATGTCATATACGAAGATGATTCATCCCAGTATTTGATAAGATCTTCAGATCTTTCATTTGAAAGATTTCTAAGCCAAGGCCTTGAGTATTCCAATTTTAAAGAAGGCTGGAAGTGTGAGGGTGATACTGAGATGCTGCAGGGAAATCAGGGATATATCGGGCAAGTGACAGTTTCCCATCAAGAAGCCCTGTCTCAACATATGAATGTTAGTACTGTGGAGAGACCCTATGGATGCCATGAATGTGGAAAAACTTTCAGTCGGCGCTTTTCCCTTGTGTTACATCAGAGAACTCATACTGGAGAGAAACCATATGTATGTAAGGAATGTGGGAAAACCTTTAGCCAGATCTCAAACCTCGTAAAACATCAGATGATACATACAGGAAAGAAACCCCATGAGTGTAAAGACTGTAATAAAACATTCAGTTACCTTTCATTCCTCATTGAACATCAGAGAACACATACTGGGGAGAAACCCTATGAATGTACCGAATGTGGAAAGGCCTTTAGCCGTGCCTCAAACCTCACTCGACATCAGAGAATTCACATAGGAAAGAAACAGTATGTATGTAGGAGATGTGGGAAGGCCTTTAGCAGTGGCTCTGAACTCATTCGCCATCAGATTACACACACTGGAGAGAAACCTTATGAATGCATTGAGTGTGGGAAGGCATTTCGCCGTTCTTCACACCTTACCCGGCACCAGAGTGTCCATACCTCCAAAACCCCCTATGAATGTAACGAATGCAGTAAAGCCTTCCGTTGCCACTCATTCCTTATTAAACATCAGAGAATTCATGCTGGAGAAAAGCTCTATGAATGTGATGAATGTGGTAAAGTTTTCACGTGGCATGCATCCCTTGCACAACATACGAAAATTCATACTGGAGAAAAGCCCTATGCATGTACTGAATGTGAAAAAACCTTTAGTCGGAGCTTTTCCCTCATTCTACATCAGATAACTCATACTGGGGAGAAGCCCTATGTATGTAAGGTATGCAATAAATCCTTCAGCTGGAGCTCAAACCTTACTAAACATCAGAGAACACACACACTAGAGAACCCCTATGAATATGAAAATTCATTTAACTACCACTCATTCCTTGCTGAACACCAGGGAATTCACACTGTAGAGAAAACCTAAGAATGTATGGATTAAAAAAAAAAAGCAGCTAATGCCTTACTTTGACTTCAGAGAACTCTTGGAAAGAAGCCTTATGTGAATGTGCTTATTGTGATGAAATGTGGTCTCTGCTTTATTCAGTATTCTGGAGAAAAACCCAAGGAATGTATGGGAAAGCCATTAATAGCTGTTCATTCTTTTTGTAATACCAGAAGATGAAATCAAACAATACTAAGAAGACTCTTCATCTGGTAGGATTCCCTTAATCTACATTTGTAAATTCCTACCAGGAAAGGATACATGTCCAATAAATGTGAGAAAACTTTTAGAGATTAGGTCTCATTCTGCATCTGTCAGCTCAGGACAGGACAGAACACATGGGTAAGGGTGTACTTTTTCCTGGACATCAGAAAATTCATAATGAAGGAAAGTCATACAAACAATGATTTGGGAATGCCTTCATGTACCATGCAATATTTATTAAATTCTTAAATACTCTTCTAAGGAGAAAAAGCAACCCTATAAATGAACTTAACATAGGGTGACTTTCTGCAGTATTTCAAACCTACAGAATTATCCTGGGGAAGAACTACCATTGTAATGAGCGTGGCAAAGTCGTAAGAGTTCTGAGAAGTTATACTGGAGAATATCGGTGTGGGAGGATTTTTTACAGGGGGATGTTTGTTTGGGTTTTGTTTTTTTGTTTCAAAGCAAATTCAGAAAAGCTACGAATAAATCTTGATTCATAGTAAATTAATGTAGTATTGGCTGAATTTTTTTCTTACAGCATGTGTGATTCTGAATATGCAACTATCACAATATTGACATCAAAAATGAGGAGTAGCATGCTTTTTTAAAAACATACAGACATTATAGAAACATCTTTAGATATATTACGGTTTTAATTTTGAGACAGAGTTTGGACTTAAGGTTATGCTAACTCATGTTTACCCTTGAATCTGACTAGATGTCTTAGTCTGAAATAAATATAAATAAGGTACATCACAGGAAAATGTCAAGGTTGTTTACCTCTTTTGTTCCATTTTCAGTAAGAACATTTCTTCTGTAAGCACATATTTGTCCAAATAAATCAGATTGTTTTCATCTCCACATACACCTGCCCAAACTTTATTTTCCCATTGTAAAGGTTATCTTACCTTTAAAGCATCTGATTGCCTCCTTTCAAGAACTTCTCTTGTGTTTAGTACATGAAATATGTAATTTAGAACTTGAATGAGTGCCTCATTTAAGCATATTTTTTCACGCATATATAATTGTTCTTTTACAAGGTGAGAGGCTGGCATATTTCTTTTCCATTCAATGTAACAACAAAACACAGCTGTTGCCTAATATTTACTTTTCTAGAGCAATTCAAAGCCTCAAACTATCAGAACAACTCAACTCCACTGTATAAGTCCCCTCTTTCCTATAGTGGTGGCCAGTATTAATAATTTCCCTCACACCCTGTGGCAGTCTTTGGTGAACAAGAATGTATTTGTCATCTCAGAGGTGTGTAACATTCAGAGGTGTAGCCATAGACTTCTCCCAGGAGGAATGGGATTGATTAGACCCTGCCCCCAGTTTTTTATATAGGAATGTAATGATGGAGAACTATGGGACTCTGGCCTAAGGAGTTTACCAATCCTCCAAATTCAGAATCTGAATTTAGGTATCTGCCTTCTCCATAGGAAGTATCAGGGGGTGGGCTGTAAGTTGCCTGGCTGAATTTGTACTCCATGTTCTTGAGGGAATGTTTTAAAATTGGCCCAAGTAGGAAATGGCATGCATTCTTCTGTTTTTGTTCTTCTTGTAATAGCGTCTCTTCCCTAGGGTCTAGGAAAACCATAATATTTTGAATTATCTATTTTCTCCTAGTAAGCAGGATTTTTATTTCAAAAGCAAATGTGACCTCCTTAATGGAGCAAGGGAGAGTGAAGAATGATGGAGAAAAAAGTGGGAAGAGGCCTATGATCAGGTGAGTGAGGGGCACTCAGGAAAGGGAGTGCCTTTGCAGGTAGCTCACCAAATACATTGCTTGAATCATTTTTATCAAAAATAAGAAATTTCCCCTAAAATTTACTTCATGCAACATCATTCTGAACTATGTAACTCACCCAAATATTCCTCTTGTTCATTTGTGGTAAAATATTTCACAAAATAACTATGCTATTTTTAATTTAATTAAAATACAGATAATGTATTAAATACACTAAATCAAAATACAGTTAATTCCTAGGCTATACAGTAAAAGATATGTCAAAACACTGTTGCCACTGAAAAAACAAAGTGAATAGTTTGTGGATATTTTCATTTATACAGTATGCTTTCTTTGTCATAGCAAGTCAGTGCTGGCAAGGTTCATAGTTGCTTTCAGTCAATTTCAGCACACAAGTCTGTGTTATATCTTTCCGTATTTAACATTTATAAGCTGTGGCACTTTTCAGAGGTAGCAGAAGACCAAAAGAAAAGCTTCCTGTTTTTCAATATGAAATTCAGTAGCAATAGCCAATATGAAATTCAGTAGCAATAGCCAGCCAGACACATTAAGGTATAAAAGCAAACAGTGGGAATAAAGCATATGATGTACTTTAAATTACTTGTATAATACATTATTTCAGTTCCAATTGGTTTGACAAAGAGATAATGGTGATACATAGTGTGACCATCTCAATACATGTGAAGGGCTAAACATCCAATTTGAACATTTTGATCTAGGAGTTTATAATATAATAAACTTATAATAAACTTATAAGGAGTTTGTATTACAGACACACAATTGTCTTAGGTTTGCCTATTCAAGTTGTGAAAACTTTGTGTGAAACACAGGAAGGAAACCATGATAGCTCTGAAACAGTTATAATATTTTTATTACTCTGTTGTCATGATTATCTAATTATCCATACTAAAACAGAGAAGGGAGAAGGGAAAAGACATAGACATTTAGGACAAACTCAAAAGTTCTAATGTGTGTAGTTAGTCTTTTAAGAAGAGGATGACAGAAGAAATATTTGAGGAGTTAGTGAAGAACCTTGCAAAGAGATGCAAGATATCAGCCCTCAGGTTCAGGAAGCTCAGCAAGTTCCAAGCAGGGTAAAGTGGGACATCACCACAACTATGCACATTGTAACAAAAGATAAAGCCTGGTTATCAGAAGCTGGTACAGAGTAGGGGAGAGACTACTTTCACAGCAGCAACAAGAAGACTGCAAGTTTCCATCTCAAATGAAACGATGGAAGAAGATAATGAAACAACACTTTTAAAGTGCTAACAAGGAAAAAAACAAAAAATTCGACCAATCTAGATTTCTATACCAAGCTAAAAGTCCTTTAGAGATAAAGCAGAAATAAAGATGTTTCAGATAAACAAAAATGGAGGGAACTTGTGTAGCATGACTGTGCTAAAAGAAACATTAAAAATGAGTTCTTCAGGCAGTATGAACTGGTCCTAGATGGAAACCTTGCAGTGCAGAAGGCAGTAAAGAACACAAGGGGTAAATATAAGTCAAGTATTGGGAAACTAAGGCCCATGGGCTATATCAGGGCCTGTAAGCTAAGAAAGGTTTTCACATTTTAAATGGCTGTTAAAAAGATGACTCTGCAAGAAATATAAATGAATATTGTCAACACAATTATAATATCAGCTGGAGTTTAAAATATACATGAAACTAAAGAAGCATGACAGTAACACTTGATTGGAGGGGATGAATGGAGTTCAGTGTAAGATCCTAGTAGCATCAGTGAAAGTACTCATTTCGTTCTCTCGATCTAGGGGCCGACTAAATAGGTGTATTCTGTTTGGGGAAATTCATTAAGCTGTACTCATTTCTCTATGTATTATGCTTCAGTAAAGTTTTTACAAGTTTCCCAAAAGATTATTACACTTCAACATTAAAACAAGAAGTTACTATAAATGCAGAAGTATAAGGAGATGGAGCAACAGGTACATTCAGTACTAGTGATGTAAATATTAGTTGTTGCAAGAACAATCAGAATTCTATATTTTCTTAGAAAGCAACAACCGGTGCTTCAGGGGACTTAAAATAAGATACCCACATAGAGTTCAGGCTGGGTCAAGTTTTGTTACTGAGAAATGACGCCAAAGAATTTTCTATTGAATATTATACAATGCGTCTCAGGATAGGAAACTGTTAAATCCTTCTGAAGAGATGGAAGAAATTTCAAAGCAGAGAGGCAGCAAACCTTGCAGATTGGGTGTGAATGACTTGGAAGAAAGAGGTAACACTTTCAAAAAGTCTGCCTTTAAAGACTGGGAGAGAGAAAAGGTAGTAAAGAAAAGGGTAAACAAATTAGTTACCTGATATTCTAAAAAATTTTTTAAGAAATGAATTTTAAGAAAAGTATTTTTTTTAAGTTTTAAGAAATTCAGCATCACCAATACTCTCAATATCACAGAGAACAATATTATGTAGAAAAATGGAAATTGATCAGAAAATAGAAATTTCAGATTCAATGTGAAACTTTGCTGATGGGTGAAAAATATAATTTTATCTGTTTGCTATGCCTTAAATTACAGGTGAGTTTATGTCGTGACATTTATTAATCTGTGAATTTCCTGTTCATGTTAAGTAAATATCTCATTTTATTTGTTGTCTTAAAAGAACTCTGTCTGCTAAGGAAATGACAGTTTTCTGTAATCCAAATTTCATACATGAACTGCTACAGTAGCCTCCTAAACTGGTCTCCCAAGATTTTTCTATACAATAGTCAGTGTAATTTTCAAAAAATAATCTCTTATGAAAGATTCTTAAAGAGCTTCTGATGGCTCTTCAAATAAAATATAAACTCATGCCGGAGCTGGTAAGGTGTTTTCTAAATCCGACCTACTCTCTAGCCTGGTTTCATATATGCTTCTCTTTACCACCTTGCCTGCCCATGTTCCAGCCACTGGTCTAGGACTTTTTTTTTAAACAAACATGTCAAGATCTCAATGAGGACTTTTGTTCTTGCTGTTGTACTTACAAAGCTCTGTGTCCCTACACTTCTCCAATCCTCTGTGGATGACTCCTTTCCTTCAGATTTCAGCTTGAATGTCACCTTCTCATGGAGGCCCTCCCTGACTGCCTTATCGAACATATGTTCCTCTAATCATAGCACCTTATTTGTTTCCCTCATATTTTGAATTTTGCCTAGAGGTCAATTTAGATGAAGTCTAAAAAGAGCCCAGGCCCTTTAGCAACATTTTCAAAAAGTGCCTTTAAAAAGCTGTAGATAGAAAAGTTGGCTTAAAAAGTGTAAAAAAAAATTATCTGATTTTTAAAAATGGCTAGAATCTACATATCCAACAATAGCCTGAGCAAATCTATATACAATTTTGAAGATATTAAAATCATGCTTTTGAAAATTATTTAAGTAGTTCATGATGGAATTGTTTACTATTTAAAAAAATAGACAACTTAGCTCTATTTACTATGTAAACTAGAAAATTTAGCAAAAAGTAAAAAAATTACGACTCAGAAATGACCACTGATAACGTTTTGGTATATAATCTTCCAGGATATTTCAATGCACACACATACACACATATTTACAATATATATTTTAATAAAAACATGGTTATACTCTGATATTTTATAATTGTATTTAAAAATCACAGTACAGTAAGTCCCCTACATACAAATGAGTTCCATTCTGAGAGCGCGTTCGTAAGTCCAATTTGTTCGTTAAGTCCAACAAAGTTAGCCTAGGTACCCAACTAACAAAATTGTCTATATAGTACTGTACTGTAATACTTTTCACACAAATACGTAAAAAACAAACACAAAAAGTAGAAGTTTTTAATATTATAGTACAGTACCTTGAAAAATACAGTAGTACAAGCTACATCACCGCTGCTTTTATGCTTGCTTCCGGACATCCTGGGCTTGAAGTAAAGACACTGTTACTGTATTCTATACAGTACTGTAAAGTACACAAAAGCACAACCCCTTGTAGAGGATGCATGCACGTGACAATGTACACTAGACACATGAACGTGATTGGACATGCGAACGTAGGTTTGCATCTTTGAAGGTTCGTATGTAGGGGACTTACTGTATATTAGATACATCCCCATTTGTCAATAAATACATAATAACATTTTAATGACCATATTACATTCCATTTTATGGTCATACATAATTTTTAAAAACCAATTAGCTGTTATTGGGAATTTAGGAATTTTAGTTTTTCACTAGAGTATGAAACTCAGATGACTATTGTTACTTATACATGTTTGAATGAAGGGTTCTTTTATAAAAGCTAAGAAAAAATTGCTAGGTTAAAGGTTTAGAATATTCTCGCTTTGGACACATACTGCTTACCTGTCCCCCAGAAAGGTTGTGTGAATTTATGTTTCCATCAGTAGCCTAAAGAACATGGCACCCTCACCAGTAGTGGGTCATTTCACTCCTTTTAATGTAATACACACTGTAGCAGCATATGAACAGTGGCCAAACAAGGTATATGAACTTGAGGGTGGTAGAGGCAGGGCAGGGTATATGAATAATTAAACCTCACTTCTCTTAATAGTCTTAGTATCTGCGTGCCTGTCAATTGTTAGAATATCTTGCTATGCTGAGTGTGACTCCAGCGCTTGGAAAAAAAATTTGATTTTATGCAATTTTTGCCTTATACAATCACTTGAAACCCAATTCTTATTTTAAGTTCAGCCTCCACTGAAATACTAAGTAAACAAATAAAAGGCACAAAAGTTTGGGGAAAACCATACATGTTTAAATAAGTACCTATTATGGGACAAGTACTAGGAATAAAACAATGAACAATTTAGAGTTCCTACCTTACCAAAGCTTAAAGTTTAGAGGGCAAGACACATAATTAACCAGGCAATACTGTGAAGGTGTGAAAAGCATGTTAAAGCAGATGTAGGATACAATACCTAAAGGATGAACAGGCCAAGTTAAGGTCCAGAGAGAGTGAGGAGATGGAGCAGCAAGGGCTGTGGCCTGAAAAGACAGGTAAGAGTTTAGCATGAAGGGTCTTGTAGAACATTTAAGGTAAAAGGAGGGAAGTCCGCTTGAGGATTTAAAAGTGAGATGTAATATAACCAGATTAGTACTTGAGACGAATCACCCTGGGAGCAGTATGGAGAACAGATGAAAGGAAAGCAAAATATATTAACAATATTGCTCATGCAGTGCTCGTTGTTATTATGAAACATCTGGAGGGGAAAATGGATTAAATGTACATTATAGTCCATCCACATAATCAAATACTAAACTATTTCAATGAAAGAATGAAACAGAACGACATATACTGACATAGAAAGATATGATTAAAAAAAGATGGAGGGCTTCCCTGGTGGCGCAGTGGTGGGGAGTCCGCCTGCCGATGCAGGGGACACGGGTTCGTGCCCCGGTCCGGGAAGATCCCACGTGCCGTGGAGCGGCTGGGTCCGTGGGCCATGGCCGCTGAGCCTGCGCGTCTGGAGCCTGTGCTCCGCAACGGGAGAGGCCACAACAGTAAGAGGCCCACGTACCGCAAAAAAAAAAAAAAAAAGATGGAATGAAAGTTATGACTCAATTTCTGTACAAAGAAATCTATATTTGTATGTACATGGAATGTACAGAAAGTGCACTTATCCACAATATTAAATTTCTAAGGCAGGAGGATCTGTGAAGGAGGAGGACTTTCTCTTGTGTAGGGCTGATGTTGTTTACATTTTTTCTCATATGCATGTATTACTTTTATAATAAAAAAACACCAAGAGTAATAAATAATAAAAAATAATAGAAGGATACTGGGCTAGCTGCACAGCAAACATACTGGAACAAAGTAAGGTCTGAGTCAGAGAAACCCATCACAAGGCTGCTGCAGTAAAATCCAGGTGAGACACCGGGTGAGACTGCTTGAGCCCACAGCTGCTGGTGTGCCAAGTCACTGGTGAGCCAAAACTAGTGCATAAATGCCAGCGCCCAACCAAGCAGAGCACGCCCCCTTCCTGAATGCCACTCAAGATGATCTCCTCGCGCAAACGCCACACGCATTTGGGATTCTTCTCTAACTGCTGCCTGCTACTGCTGTACCCTGGAGGGCCGTAAACACCTAATGAACAATGGGAATATTTGGTGCCATAGCATGACTGCATGTGCTCCTCTCCAAGCTACGTGTGAATCTTACTAGACTAGGAATCTATCATCTTAGAACCTGCTGGGATTTAATCTAGGCTCCCTCTAAATTTTGTTTTCACTGGTCACAGCCTAGTGTCAGCCCACCCTCAGCTCTGATCTTATGTTCTCTGTCAGTACTGCCATCATAACAATGTTCTGTATTCCTCATGTCCCAGCCACAAACCCCAAATTCCTACCCTTGTGGAAACTGTTTCCATGGTGCCCTCTGAGATTTCCCTGAGTGACAAACTCCTTTATGTCCTCAACAACTTCCCTAAAAATTCCCATCATTTCTTTGCACTAACTTAAACTTGGCTACCCCTGGAAAAAAACCTACTCGACAACAGTCACATCAAAGAAGGGCTGTCTATTCGCATGCACTCCATATCTATAGGTTGACATGTAGGATCAATGTCCCCCTTGCTCACCAATATTACTTCTAACCAATTGCAGCCTCTTGTAAAAAGAAACAAAGACTTTCTTTGAGGCTCATACCAGCTAGTTTCGACTTTCCAACTCTCTTCTTCGTTGCTATCTTCTATTCAACTAGACTCTCCTTCTTATTCACTTAGACTTTGCTATTTGCTTTGCTGTCTTCACAGGAGGCCCTACCAGTAACCTGGGGGGACTTTCACATGCATAGAATCTTCTCCAGTAAAACCTCTGACCAGTCTTTCATCCATCTTACTCTTGGCAGATAATCTTAGCATGAAACCTACAGTCTCATGTCTATATTCTGTTGGCCAAGAACAGGGGGGATGACTAATCTTGGCCATGGAGGCTGCCTGGGATAAAGAGTTTTGTAACTGGACACACTGCTACTCTAAGCAAAACTGAGATACTATTAGTAAAGGAGAAGTAGGGAACATGTATTAGGTTAGCAACTAGCAGTATCTGCCACACTGGGCTAGAAAGTTGCTCTTAAGAAACCAAACAGGGACTTCCCTAGTGGCGCAGCGGTTAAGAATCCGCCTGCCAATGCAGGGGACATGGGTTCGAGCCCTGGTCCAGGAAGATCCCACATGCCGTGGAGCAACTAAGCCCGTGCACCACAACTACTGAGCCTGCACTCTAGAGCCTGTGAGCCACAACTACTGAAGCCTGCACACCTAGAGCCTGTGCTCCGCAACAAGAGAAGCCACTGCAATGAGAAGACCACACACTGCAACGAAGAGTGGCCCCTGCTTGCCGCAACTAGAGAAAGCCCGCGCGCAGCAACAAAAGACCCAACGCAGCCAAAAATAAATAAATAAATAATTTATATTTAAAAAAAAAGAGAAAACAAACAAGCAGTGTTGTATAGCTCAGATACTCTTAGCTCAAGTAACTTAGATATAAGTAAATAAAGAGGTAATTAAAACCAACCCACACAGTCCTCCTTTCCTTCTGAGAGAATGGTGGAAGTATCCCTTCTTGCAGCAAACATCAGTCCTTCTATTTGTGCTCCAGATACCTCCATCCCCTTCTCAGGAACTTTATGGTACTGACTGTCCCTCTTCTTATGCCTGCACATTTAATCTCTCCATACTGGATACATCACATTAGGATCTAAACATTTTCTAGTTTTTCATTATTTAAAACATATTTTCCCTTGACCAAATCTCTCTCCAGCTACTTCTCCATCTTTCTCCTACTATTCAAGCTTGTCTATATTTACTCTTTACTTCCTCATCCTTTATTATGAAACTCATCCTAACCTACCACCAATCCTCAACATACCATTATCTCCACCTAAGGTCAACAATAACCTTCACGTTGCCATACGTTTGCTTTTGCAGACTTCATCTAATTTGACCTCATAGTAGCATTTAAAACAACCGATTTTACCTTCCTTCTTCAAACACTAGTTTGTCTTGGTTTAGTAAAACTCCATTTTTACTTACTTTAAATATAGGAGGTCTCCATGGTCAGTGGTAGACATTTTCTTTTCACACCATCCATTTTCCCTATACAATCTGACTCACCTCCACACAACCCAGTACAGTCTATCTCCTGATGTTGCTAAAATTATATCTCTGTCCTAGACACCTCTACAGGTTCAGAACTACACATCAGCCCGTTCATCTAGATATCTCACAACTCTATAAACAGGACTAAAACTGTGACTATTGCCTTTTTCTTCCATCATAGTTTCTTCCTTCCATATTTTGTTTCTTAATAAATTAGAGCTAATCTCATCAGTATCTCTAAAACCAAGTAGCAAAATCTCAAGGGCTTCATTCAGCATTTAAAATTGGTAACTTCCCCTCTACTTGAAGACTCTTTGGTTTTCTCATGCTGAAATGTTGGGATTTTCCTCCTGCTTCTCTGACACCTGCTTTCAATGACCTCAGCTCCATCCTCTCTAGCCTAAGCACAAAAGTTCTATCAATATTCCTCTTCCATTCCTCTCTTTTCTATGTTCTTATCCAAATTTGTACACCCAACGTAAAATATTTAAGTCTACATATCTTGTGATCTTTTTCTTTTTTAAAACGAGGTTACTGTATTGACTGTATTTACATACTGTTTTTAAAAAATCAATAAGCTTATTTTTCTCACATAAAAAGATGCACAGATATAAGCAGTGCAGTGCTGGTACAGTTATTTGAAGATATCTTTGGGAAACCAGGATCTCTTTGACACCATCCTTGTCATCCTCATGGTCACAAGATGGCTCATTCAGCTCCATGAATGCAAAATCCAAAGGGAGAAGACTGGGGAAGGCAGAAAGACAAAGTGCAAAAGGCAAAGAGAAAACACTAGATAGGTCTGTCCCCAGTGATACTATCCACTCCCTACAGGGAGGGATGAACTGGATGTTCGATTGGCTACTAACAATACCTGTCACACCAGACCAGAAAGCAACTCTCAAGAAAATAACAATAAAGTAGTATCATATTGTCCACATACTTTGAAGATAATGCAATTAACTTAGAAATCCATAAGGTAACTGAAAACATATTTAAAATAACTCTAAACAGCTATGGATCTGAAAGTCATAAAGTCATAATAAATATTAGACAACAGAGTTAAAACAAAATAAATTATCATACACCAAATGTGTTATATAACTAAAGGGGCGTTTATAGGACTATTTATAGCCTTAAATGCTTATTTTAGAGAACAAAGACTGAAATAATGAGCTTGGAATCCACCTTAAGACACTGAAAAAGGCAACTCCATATTCTTAATAGTTACAAGGTTTCTCTCCCAGTATGAATTCTCTTGTGTATAGTAAGTGAAGAATTCTGACTGAAGGTTTTTCCACATTGAATACAGCCATAGGGTTTCTCTCCAGTGTGAGTTCTCACATGTCTCCTAAGGGAAGAGGAAACACTGAAGGTTTTCCTGCATTCCTTACATTCATAGGGTTTCTCCCCAGTATGAGTTCTCACATGCATTCTAAGAGATGAGAGACCACTAAAAACCTTCCCACAGTCAGTGCATTCATAAAGGTTCTCTCCAGTGTGTGTTTTCTTGTGAACTTTAAGGTGAGAGCTTGTGTTGAAGGCTTTTCCACAGTCATTGCATTCATAGAGTTTCTCCCCACTGTGTATTCTCTTGTGCACTATAAGGTAAGAACTTGTGCCAAAGGATTTTCCACAATGATTACACTCATAAGGTTTCTCTCCAGTGTGAGTTCTCACATGAACCTTAAGAGATGTTTTTTGACTGAAAGCTTTTCCACATTGATTACATTCATAGGGTTTCTCACCAGTGTGAGTTCTTATATGTCTCCTTAGGGTTGAGGAATCATTGAAGACTTTCCTACATTCTTTACATTCATATTGTTTCTCACCCATGTGACTTCTCTTGTGCAAAATAAGATTAGAAATCCTTTTGAAGGCTTTTCCATGCTGATTATGTTCATGATTCTCTTCAGTAGGAGTTTGTTCCTGTTGCTTAAGGGATGAATGATGACAAAAGGTTTTGTTTTTATTACACTCATAGGAATTCTCCCCCATATGACAATTGTTGCATATAGGAAGCATATTATTATGTTTAAAGTGTATGCCATGTTCGGAGCATGTGTACTCTTTTTGTGCTGTTTGAGTTCTTTCAAGATGCCACAGAGCTCTGTCATAGTCATGACTTTCACAGACTCTCTCACTTACAGAGTTTTTTTCATAACTGTTTAGGATTGAATTATGCTTCCAACACTCAATATCTAAGTAACACTTATGGCAATGTTTACTGATGGAAACTCTCTTTGAAAAAACAAGTTTTGATCTGAGTTTAGAGTCCTCCTCTAATTCATGATAGTCATACAATCCCTCCTGAGATGATGCCTTCTTTTGAGTAAATGTCACTTGCCTCAAAATCCCCTTTGGGATCTTGTGCTGTTTTCTGATTTTATGGCATTCCCAGTCTGCTCTTAATGCGGGAGACCGATCATCCGTTGTGAATCTTATCATTTTCTTGCCACTAGATGATTTTCCCCAAAAAATATTCTGGTTAGAAGTTGATTCTTTGGTTTTCAGTTGAATCTCCCAGTCTAGACAGGTGCCTTGGGGAATTCTCCTTTTCACAGTTCTTATGTCTTCTTGACCCGACAGGGAGATCACAGGCTTGCATAACTGATATTCCACCAAGGTGAGATTCATATAGTTTTCCAACATTACGTCTCTGTACATACTTCTCTGAGCAGAGTCCAGCATCACCCACTCCTCCTGGGTGAACTCCACAGTCACATCCTCAAAGGACACTGGTCCCTGTAACCAGGTTGCTGGGAATCCAGGCACTATCCTTGCCCCCTCAGTACTTCTCACATAGAAACAGGCAGAGTCCTGTGTAGGCAGAGCCCATATTGGGCATAGGTCAATGGCTGCCATCTTGAGAGCCTGAATGTGACATCCGCCTGCACAATAGGGCTGAGAGAGCTGGATACTTCTTTTCTTGTTTTTCTGATTCAATCAAGTCAGGGTTGCATTTCACTGGGTGTCCTTCCTGTAGCCAAAGAGGCAGGTTCAGGTAAAAGAAGAAAGGTGAAAATAGGGTCCCATTGGAGGCAAGGTTAAAAAAAAATTGTAGACCCTCTCTTGTACCTTCCAGCAAGGTCTCACCTGCTTAAAATATTTATTGGGATTTGTACTGACACGCAATATAGTCATCCTTGGCCCTCTACTGTTATCTTGGTTATTCATACTGGCTTCTCCTGTAGACTACTACTCAGCTCTGGGTAGAAAAAGCATGCATTATTTTAAAATACTAAAGTCAAAGAACCAGTTTAAAAAGGCATAGTTGTTTGAATTTCATGCATACTCTGCTACTTTTTAGTTTAGTTTTTAGAATAAAGAATTTTTTTCTGCTAATTACAACTGTTTTAGGTAAATTTATTTGTTGTATATGTAACTTGGTATTTACCCAAATAACCTCACATATAATTAATAGGACTGATGATTTGGCTGCTACCCTACTTAGAAATTTTATTGGAGTTGTTAAAAGTAAATATGTGACTTTGAAACAAACGTTCATTTGATTACCTGCAATTTAAACTCTATCCTCAAAGTCTGTATTCCTTATGATGATTCATTCTATCTAAAACTTGAATGGGATCAACAAAGAGGCATGAGCTATGTTCTAAGCTTTGAGACTGAGGCCTTTACAATTTTAGATGGTATAATACTTTCCTGAATAATTTTCATAATGGCCTTAATATAAATATCAAAACAATTGACACAGTGTGAAACAAAAGAGGTATGCTTGGAGACTTTAAGGACCACAACAAATCACGCAATAATGTATTACGCTAATATTTTTACAGATCTCAATTTTTTAAGATTAGTTGATACCTTCAAATATAAGACTTCTATCTCAGTATTATACTTCAGTAGAGTTCAGGTTTAATGGACAAAATTAGAGAAATGGCATTTTTATTTAGACAAAGATCTTCAACAGGTAGATTTTATGCCCCAATCCAGAAATGTATATAAGCCTGTCACTTTAGTGTAAATCAGATGGAAATATTTGTCTGATTTGTCCACTGCATGTATTCTGAATACCTAGAACACTCCCCAGCACATGGCAGACACCCAAAAAATGTTTGTTGAATAAACTGAATGAATCTATGGCAATTAAGGTTTTGTGGAAGAAGTATTTTTTTCACATCTATACTCTACTTATAGAAAACAAAACCCCACAAAATCAGAAAGTTAGGCTTCCTCTTCAAAAAAGAACATTAGTTTGCCTTCTGGTTAAAATTGTTAAGCTGAGAATTGTACTCTGGGTTCATTTCTTCATTCCCCATAGTTTTCTTTCTTTCTTAGTTACAGAACTAATAAAAAAACTAAACAACTTTACCAAACAACAGGAAAAAATATCTGAATAAACGGAGAGATTCACCATTTTAATACCATTCAGTATTAAAAGATTTCAATTTTTCTCAAACTAGAATTGCATTGGGATTTTCATTAAATTCATTCCTTCATGTTCAATAGGAATTTCTTGAAACATGACAAGTTGTTTTATAAGTTTTATAGAAAAGTTAAGACATGAATAACAAGGCAGTTATTAAAGTAATGCTTTGCTCTACTATATTACTTCAAAATGCATTATAAATCTCTATTAACTTAAACAGAATGATAATAGGGCAAAAAGAGAAAATAAAACAGAATAACTTCAGGTGCTTCCCTGGTGGCACAGTGGTTAAGACTCCACACTCCCAGTGCAGGGGGCCTTGATTCGATCCCTGGTCAGGGAGCCAGATCCCACATGCATGCCGCAACTAAGAGTTCACATGCCACAACTAAAGAGCCCGCATGCCACAGCAAAGGAGTCAGCAAGCCACAACTAAGACCCAGTGCAAACAAACAAAAAAACCAGAATAACTTCAGAAACAGATTCATGTGTAGCTAGACATTTAGTGCATGATAAAGGCAGAACTATTAATCAGCGGGGGAAAGGATAAACTAGTCATTAAATGGCATCAGGACAAATGACTGTTAGGGAAAAGCATAAATCCTACTTCACACACTCACATTCCCAGGTGGATGAAAGACATAAATATGTACCTGATAGGAATTCTAGAAGAGGAAGATAGAGAGAATACAAAAAAAAAAAAAAATTAGAGAAAATGGTTGTTTTTATCCAAAGCTGAAAGATAGAAGTCCTTGATCTGCAAGTGTATACACCACATGCCACACTGAATAAATGTTTTAAATCCACCAGATACACGAGCAAAAGCTGCAGAATACCAGGGATAATGAGTAAATATTTAAAGTTACTGGAAAGAAAAGGCAAATTACCTACAAAGGAATACCAATTATACTGACTACAGACTTCTAAGCTACAACGATACAGGCCAGAAGACCACACAGTAATATATTCAAAGTACTAAAGGAAAACAATATAAACCCAGAATTCAATAGTGTGCTAAAGAGTGAGAGCAATAAAAAGACACTGACATATTTCAAAGTAACAATAGCATCCTCAAAAGATGGTCATAATAAGAGAAATGCAAACTGAAACACTGAGACATAATCTAAGGCACACCTTAAATTAAAAGAGACCTAAACTTGCATAAGCCTTATTTGGACCATGATTTAAAGAAATTGTTTTAAAAAAATAGCTTTGTTGAAATAATAGAAAAATTTGAACACTAGCTATATATTTGATATTAAGGAATTAATCCTAATTTTGTAGGTGTGATAATGAGATCCTGGTTATGACTTTTAAAGGAGTACTTATCATTCAGAAATAAATTCTGAAATATTTACAAATAATGAATCGTGTCCTAGATTTACTTCAACATACAGTGACAGGTACAAATGTGGTCATTATACTATTCTGATTTTCTATGTTTTGAAACTTTCATAATATAAATTTTAAAATCACCAGAGAGATATTTCATTTGTAAAACATGATGTTTTAGGATGTTACAGTTTTTTAAATCACAAAATGAGAGTTCTTAGGAAATTTTAGAAAATTTTAAAAATTATTTATTTTTTTGGCTGTGTTGGGTCTCTGTTGCTGCGTGCAGGCTTTCTCTAGTTGCGGTGAGCGGGGGCTACTCTTCGTTGCAGTGCGCGGGCTTCTATTACAGTGGCTTTTCTTGTTGTGGAGCATGGGCTCTAGGTGCGTGGGCTCCAGTCGTTGTGACACACGGGCTTAGTTGCTCCACGGTACGTGGGATTTTCCCGGACTAGGGATCGAACCCATGCCCCCTGCATTGGCAGGAGGATTCTTAACTACTGTGCCACCAGGGAAGTCCCAGAAATTTAAAATTTTAATAACAAAAACCAAAAAAGGTTGAAGGTTTAAGGATAAAGAACTTTTCCAGAAAGCTGACCCTCCCTCCCAAAAAAAAGATAAGCAATGAGACAAAAAGGATAAGAAAACTATATGAACAATTTCAAAGGTTCAACACCAGATTATTCAGAGCTCAAGAAAGAAAAGAGAAAATGGGAAGAAGACAGAATCAAACACAGAGAAAATTCTTACAAATAACACTATCCAGGGACTGATCCATCAAATGGGTAATTTCTTAAAAAGACTGGGAATAAACATAACATCATGAAAAATTTGAATACCAAAGATAAACTGATGAATGTAAAGGTTTCAATGATGATAAACAGGTTACATACAAAAGAACAATGGAATAGGATTTCTCAGCAGTAACACTGCTCCATTTTCTACCTAGCTCTGCCAGCTTTCAAAGTTCTGAGGGAAAATAATTTCCTATCCAGGAAATTATACTAGTCCACAGTACCATGCAAATATGAGGACAAAGTAAAATAATTTCTAGTCATACACAACCTTAATATACACCCCTTTTCGGAAAGATAATAAGGTTATCATCCATTAAAAAGGGAAAATAGAAGTTTCCAGGAAACAGGAGGTCCAACACAGAGATGAGATGAGGGAATTGGTGAGGATAAAGGGAAGTCCCAGCATGCCAGTGTGCTGCAGCCTAGAGAATAACTGATCAGTCTACACTGCAGCATGATGGAGGGCTCCTGGGGATGTGTGTTCAGGAAAAGAGAAAAATGATTAGATTGTGTGACAGGTTTGATCTTGAGGAAAATGGAATTGAGAGACATTTTACATAGGTTTAGGGAAAACAAAGCAAATAAATAAAAAGGCAATTATTCAAAACAGGAAAAGTAAAATGTATACAAGAAAGGAACTTATTACAGCTCAGCAATAGAGAATACTTACATAGTCATCACAATGGAAACACTGAACATGAATTTAGCCAAAATTTTTGAGAGGAACTACATTACAATACTTGCAACATAATCACATTGATTTAAGGATGTAGGAAGGCAGGCAGGTATAATAGTCAAGATTCTTACTTAACACCTAAGAAACTAAAAAACGTCTCAAATTGATTAACTGCTTAAAAATTTTAAACTGGTTGCCACCATGAAATTAATAAACAGAAACATGAATTAAATAGAGTTGGGAGACCCGAATGGGGAGCTCTCACGTCCTGTGATCATAGAAGAGCCCAACAGGAAGAAGACAGACTCCTCTTCTTTCCTGGCAAGGACTCAGCCAATGAAAAGCCACAGACTGATTGTTTACTATCATCCTCCCAACTTCCTTTTTCCTCTCTATAAAAGCGCTCTTCTTCCCTTGCTGTGCGGGATTTCCATGGTAGCTGACCTTGAATTGCAATTCTCTGCTGATCCCCAAAAAGCCATTTTTGCTGGAGAAATACATGGCAATCTATTTCAGGTCAACACTACGGAGAAGAAACACTCCTGTTTTTATTATGAGGCTTTTAATATCTAAGACTTTTAAAAATGTATGTACACATTTTTCAAAAAGTAAATAAGTTACAGAGAAAGTAAATAAAGCAATCAAATCAAGTAGAAAAATAGCAAAAAGGAAAGGAAAATTTAAAAATAGAGAGCAGGGCTTCTCTGGTGGCGCAGTGGTTGACAGTTCGCCTGCCGATGCAGGGGACACGGGTTCGTGCCCCGGACCGGTAAGATCCCACATGCGGCGGAGCGGCTGGGCCCGTGAGCCATGGCCGCTGAGCCTGCGCGTCCGGAGCCTGTGCTCCGCAACGGGATAGGCCACAACAGTGAGAGGCCCGCGTACCGCAAACAAACAAAAAAAAAAAAAAAAAGAGAGCAAATGTTACTCTAATTGAAAACCAAAAACAAGGAACATAAGACAAAACCAAAACACAGCACAGATTACCAAAACAACCCAAATCTGCTTCTTTGAAAAGATTAATGCAGATGTATATCTTGCAGAGCCAATCAAGAAAAAAGATGGCCCTAATAAATATTAAACTCAAAAAAGAAAAGAATAGCTACAATTAGAGCAGTGATTTTAAAATATCACTAACAAACAGCAATTTAAAGAATTACCAGAAGGGAATTCCCTGGTGGTCCAGTGGTTAAGATTCTGCGCTTCCACTGCAGGGGGCATGGGTTCAATCCCTGGTCGGGGAACTAAGTTCCCACATGCTGCACAGCGAGGCCAAAAAAAGCAAAAACAAAAACAAAACACCAAAAAAAAAATCACTAAAAAAGAATAGTATGAACAACTTTATGTCAACAAACTTGAAAACTTGGATGAGATGAACAATTTTCTAGAAAAACATGGGCCCCAAATTGACTCAATTAAGAACTACAAACTGAAATTAATCACTACCATTTAAAATGGAATCAGAAGTCAAATATCCACCCCAAAAGATTTTGAGCCCAAAACTTTCAAGGGAAAAATTATTTTACCAGGTAGAAGAAAAACAGTTATGCTTCCCGAAGCATAGACTTGTAAAATCTTGCAAGGATAGTACAAAGAAAGATTAAGGTGCAATCTTAAGTCTGAACACTGAAAAAGTCCTAAGTAAAATATTAGTAAATTGAGTATGGCAGCGTATTAAAGTAATAATACAATGTCATATTCAAGCAAGGTTTAACCAGGAACACAGGATGGTTAAAAAGCAGAAAAACTATTACTGTTATTATAATGTCATGCTATAATGAACACTCTTGTATCCATCACTCTATTTTGAGGCAGATCTGGGAATGATGTATTAAGGTTAGCCTTAGAGAAATGATGTCTCGTTACTGTGATGCAGTCCATTAACAGATTAAGGGGTGCAGACCAAGAATGTCGCCTGCCATATCAGTAAAGGATGTTGTGGCCTTCAAGCCACCAGCCACTGCAGCCACTCCGGACTGTGCACCCTGAGGGGATTCAGGATGCAGAAAAGCAGAATATGGCCCTAGATAGTTAAGATGTGTATCAAAGGAATGATTTCAATGGGCCCAGACTCTTGCATCTTCCCACACATAGAAAAGTGCTAAACTCATTAATCTGAGATGCCTGGTTCTCTTTAATGAACAGTCATCTCTTGATGTTCTGACCACCTGGTCTTTGCTGCAAAAACTCCTGTATATCCTGGCTCCCCCATTATGGTTTCAGAGCTGTCCCTCAGAGCTATTCAGAAAGTCCACTGAATAAAACACAATTCTCAACTTTCAGGTTGTGTATTTTTTTTCAGTCGACAGTTTTGGCAAACAACGAAGGGACCCAGAGCTGACTTCGCTCCTTCGCATGAACTCTACAATGAACCAGAGCCTTGGTAGAGGCCTCCTGCATCCGTCTGCCTCCTCAGAGAGTTCAGATGAATTTGGGTGAGTCTCTCCTGGTTCTTGGATCTCCCAACTATTGGTTGATGATCCTGTGTTTTATTTGGTGGTGTATAACAGGTGCTTGGCTCCCCAGGTGACAGATTCTGGGAAAAAGAACCCCCTCACAACAGTTGAAAGACACTGAGCGGTCTGGGCTGAGTGGTTAGGTAGGAGGCTGACCTGGCATTCTTCATCAAATGGCTATCTTAACAAGAATTTGTCGGGATAAAAGTGAAAATATTACATGAGAGCTTTCAGCACTGAAGAAGGGAATCTCATGGCTGGCAACGGCTTTTTCTTAGGCAACTGAGAAACTTGCAGGAGTGGTAAAGGCAAGTCCTCATACCATGCAGCCATCCCTATAAGGAAGCCCACTCAATTTAACTTAAAAAAAACTTGCTCTGCTTGGGACACAAATAAGAACTGGCCACTCTGTGATCCAAGCACCCACGATGGTCTTATACTACCAGAGGGAGAACCTAGACACATAAGACGAGCTGAAAAGACTCTAGGGTAAAAACCTAAAGAAGTCAAGCTCACAAGCAGCACACTGGGCCACCATGCAATTTCACTAGTAAATTTTATCCCCAACGAATTCAACTTTAAAATCGGAAATAGATTCTCTCAGATAAACTAGGGGCATCAGAAAGCCAACCTCCGACCAACACCCCAGCCAGATACATGTACGTATAGAGCTCATACTTGCAAGGATCTACTTAATTGGGAATTAAAGGAAATCTCACCCTGAAAATGACTAAGATGGGGCTCTTTTACTGCATACACAGTTAAGTTAGAGAAAGCTAGCTTGATAAAACATCTTTTCAGAATTCTGATCTTAAAGAAACAAAAGCCCTTCTAGGGGGAACTTGCATTTCTCTTCCTGTGCCTTTGAAATGTAAATGTTCTACCTGATCTCCTTGGGTATTTTGTGTGTGTGTGTGTGTGTGTGTGTGTGTGTGTGTGTGTGTGTGTGTGTGTGTGTGGTTTGAGAACTTGGTCTCTGCCATCCAAAAGGTACACATATTGTGTACATTTGGACGCAATCGAAGAGACTGGGATTCTGAGCAGTCATTTGTCTGACTATACCAATTCGCAGGGGCTTTTTGCCACCTTAACCTTCATTGTGTCAGCCTGTACAACGAAGGCCTTTACTTTCTTAAACTATTTTTGGGAGTAAACTTTCTGGGTCTTGTTTAGGTGGCATCCTTTGCACTGTCTTGTGGGGAAGCCTCTTGCATCTTATTGGTTTGAGTCACTATTATGATATATCTCATTAATGGCCAGATGATGGATCCTTCAAATGGGAGAAACTTCTAAATTGGTAAATTTTTAGAGAGCATTCATTATAAACAGCTGTTTTGTTGGTACCTATGGGGGGGAAAACACATTAAACAGTGGAAAAAAATATATATAATGGTTAATCTAAGAACTCCTTTAATTTAAAACAAACAAAAAACTGGCTTGGGAAGTCTTATTTGTGGTCTATGTTTCCCCTCAATGGGTCTTACAGATGTTAATAAAAACATTAGAATAATTAACGTTAATTAGGTTAACAGGGAAATTAAAAAAAAAAACTGAAGGGAAAGTCTAGAGATTTTTTCCCAACCAGGTGGAAATTTTAAAGTGACTCATCCCCAAAAGATAAAGAAATCTCTAGATGGTTATTAAGAAATGGGATAAATAAAACAGATGTTAATAGGATTAAAACAAAAGGTTTTGGTACAATACTACCTAAGGTTGGATGGGCCAAAGGGACCCATACAAGTCCACCCTATTTACCCGAGTTAAAATATATATGTTTAAAGGGCTAAGCCATCCCTGGTGGCGCAGTGGTTAAGAATCTGCCTGACAGTGCAGGAGACATGGGTTTGAACCCTGGTCCAGGAAGATCCCACATGCCATGGAGCAACTAAGCCCATGTGCCACAACTACTGAGCTTGTGCTCTAGAACCTGGAAGCCACAACTACTGAGCCCGTGTGCCACAACTACTGAAGCCTGTGTGCCTAGAGCCCATGCTCTGCAACAAGAGAAGCCACCGCAGTGAGAAGCCCGTGCACCTCAACGAAGAGTAGCCCCCGCTCGCCGCGACTAGAGAAAAGCCTGTGCACAGCAACGAAGACCCAATGCAGCCAAAAACAAATAAATTAATTTTAAAAATTTTGTTTAAAAAAATAAAATAAAGGGGTGGAAGAAAATTACACTGAGATAGCTGACCAACAATTACTTGGGGCAACAGTTAGGCCAATTAATCAAGTTGAAAGATTGACAAAAGGGCCTGAGTCCCTTGGTTCAACCCCTCACTGGGGATCCCAGAGCATTTTATACAAAATAGATAAAATGGTTGAGGGATAAATGAAAGGAAAGTTTCTAGGACTCCTTATAAGACCAAGACTTGTTGATAGGAGTCCTTTAATGTTGGTAACCAATGAGTAATGCTTCCCCTGCTTGGTATTGGTATTATAAGACAAAGCATGTAGATGTGCCCCTCAGGAAATATTAATTAAACATACAAAAGGAGGGCTTCCCTAGTGGCGCAGTGGTTAAGAATCCACCTGCCAATGCAGGGGACACAGCTTCGAGCTCTGGTCCAGGAAGATCCCAAATGCCGCGGAGCAACTAAGCCTGTGCGCCACAACTACTGAGCTCATGTGCCACAATTATTGAAGCCCATGCGCCTAGAGCCCGTGCTCCGCAGCAAGAGAAGCCACCATGATAAGAAGCCCGCGCACCGCAACGAAGAGTAGCCCCCACTCACCGCAACTGGAGAAAGCCCGCACACAGCAATGAAGACCCAACGTAGCCAAAAATAAATAAAATTAAATCTTAAAAAAAAAACAACATACAAAAGGAAACCAATAGAGCCGTACAATATAAAGTAAAATCTGGGAACAGTATTCAGGGGCTAATGAAACTAATAACCGAGATTTTGCTCTGGGTCTAATCTGTGCAATCAGAAAAAGGGCCTTTGTTGAATGCCTTATACAAGCCTTTGAAGATATGATAAACTGAACCCTAAACTTCTGGTACATAGAACTCTTAATTTTCAGTTTAGTTGGAAATCTTCTCACTGATATTAAAAAGCAAATTAAAGAAAATATAGTTGGGCAAATCAATCTTTTAATATCATTTAACTGACAAACCAGTTTTTTTGAGAATTAAAAGCAGCTGTCTTTGTCTTGCAAATCTCTACAAATCAGAAATGTAAATACAGCCCACAGTGACCTGAGACTGAGCCCAATTAGCTCACTCAGGTAAAACCTGAAACAAGTGAACAAACAAAACAGAAGAATGGCCTTTTTAAACTCAAACCACTGGAAAGGCTCCCTCACCCAAAATCTAATTCATAGCCTACTTAAGGAGAAATAGAAAATTTTTTTAAAAAATAAATTTATTTATTTATTTATTTTTGGCTGCATTGGGTCTTCATTGCTGCACGCAGGCTTTCTCTAGTTGCGGCGAGCAGGGGCTACTGTTCGTTGCGGTCCGCGGGCTTCTCATTGCGGTGGCTTCTCTTGTTGTGGAGCATGGGCTCTACGCATGCAGCCTTCAGTAGTTGTGGCGTATGGGCTCAGTAGCTGCGGTGTGTGGGCTCTAGGGCACACGGGCTTCAGTAGTTGTGGCACACGGGCTCAGTGGTTGTGGTGCACGAGCTTAGTTGCTCTGCGGTATGTGGGATCTTCCCGGATCAGGGATCGAACCTGTGTCCCCTTCATTGGCAGGCAGATTCTTAACCACTACGCCACGAGGGAAGTCCCAGACATGTCGTATTTTTATTGTACTTGCTTTACCGAAGGTCAGTGTGTTCACGTTATTTCTGTTGCAGTTTGTAGGCAAAAAATTAACTTGGTATGATGATATTTTCATAACTTATAAAATAAAGGTAAATGAGATAAGAGTTTTCAGGTGAACTCTTTAGGAATAATTATGTGTTGGGTACATCTATCTAAAATAGGTTCTCCAGGGACTTCCCTGGCAGTCCAGTGGTTAAGACTTCACCTTCCAATGCAGGGGGTGTGGGTTCGATCCCTGGTCCGGGAGCTAAGATCCCACATGCCTCATGGCCAAAAAACCAAAACATAAATCAGAAGCAATACTGTAACAAATTCAATAAAGATTTTTAAAATGGTCCACATCAAAAAAAAATTCTTTAAAAAAAAATAGATTCTCTAGATTTTTGGTAACTTGAGTTTTGCTAAGTTAAGTTAAATGATGGGAATTCATTGAACATCCAGGTCATTTCAAATAAGATAAAATACTGGAACATTAATTGCTAAACAGGTCTAAATTTATCTCCTTTTGTCCCCTTACAAGAGGGAAACTAAAGATGTGTGGGTTTATTAGACACACGTCTTGCACCACAATGAAGAAAGAAGTCAGAAGGTGTATGTTACTAGGGGTTATGGAATATTCCTAAGTTTGCCAACCAGGAAATGCTGGTATGACAAACAGTTCACAACTACTTGCTGCTTGTCAGTTTTCACTAGAGATTAAGGTTTTAAGGGTTAAAACTGTAATATGTAATTAAAGCTACTAAAAATATTAAGGGAAATATTTTAATGTGCAAGGAAGGTAGGATGCATGTTTTCAGTAAAAGAAGGTATGCAGAATAGAAGTGAATTTGTTGGGAAAATAAGGGTGATTTTTGTCCTAGAGCTGGCTATTTCCAGATTAAAAATAAGGGACAAACTAATATGGATACAGAAAGTTTTGTAAGTTTGTAGAAAGGGAGCCCTGAAAAAGTAGTTTTGTACATGGTTAGGATTGGATTAAATTTAATTAGGTAAATGGATTTTGTTATTAAAAGTTGGCTGGTGCAAGATTTGATTTGGTTCCTCTCTGTTAAGAGAACAAAGTTTTCTTGGAATAGTGCTTTTGGTAACACATTGCGTGAATTTCTTTGCCTTTAAGTGATCTTTATTTGTTTTTGAAATCTTTTGTCACTTTGGTTAAGTGAATAAGTATTGTTTCACAGTGTCCTATGATCCTATTTGACCAAGTGCTTTGAAACCTTTTTGATATTTTTGACAAACTTCCCAAATATCAAATTCTAACTAAAGTTCTTTTGACCTTCAGCCAACTCTGGGATGCTTCAAAGGAGCCCTGAGACATCTCAGAGACGAATATTAAACTAATTAGTCTTATTTGGTGTGTTAAATTACTTGAGAAACATTGTCAAGTGTTTGGAGATAAACCTTAGGTTATATTGTATGGATAAATGTCATTAATATAGATATTCCAAAATTTATACGGAATTCCTAAAAAATGTGATCTGTCCTTGTATAATGTTATCAGTCATAATTCTAGTTATTATCTTAAAATGTTGTATGTCACAGAAATATCCAAGTTTCCTGTCAACTGCCTTGGAATCAGATCTTTGACCATGTCATTGTAAGTCTTTTGTCATTTATAGACAATCATTATTTTACACTGATGCTTTTATAAAATGAAGATCTTCAAGAAGATTCATAAAAAGGATTTTTGACAAATACAAGTATAACTTTTAAATCATAACACTGAAATGGGTAAGAAATTACAAAACTCTAATGGAAAACCTGATGACTTCATCCAGAATAACAGGAATTAATTACATGGGACTGAATGACTGATAACTATGATTCATAATTTTATGACATTTTAATGAAATATACTGGCTTTTAATCTTCGTTTTCCAGAAAAAACTTTCCTCCTATGCTATGCCCTACAAGTTGATCAGTACGCCTTTGTAAACAAAGATGAAACATTTATCTTTTTCTTTCTACCTGATCCTTCCAGATTTTGGCTTCTCCAGCTGGCTGCACTGTGGACTTGATGGCCTACTGTGACCAGATTACAACTAGTTATACTAATCATTATTTTAATTTGCTCTCTCTCGTTTTCAAATTATTTATGCCTTGTGTCTCTCTTCGCTACACTATAACTTTATTAATGTTACCAGCTGTCATATTCTGTCTGTTTTCTAAGATTGTTGGCTCTTGAATTACCCAATGTGTTAGCAGGCCTCCAACAAAATTAATGATGTCCCAAGAAGTTAACCATATACTTAACTCTACATAGAATAATTGTAATAGTACAACTCTAAATACGGTTAGAAGCAACAAGGGAAAACATCTACTGGATCATATAAACTAGTAAGACAAGCGATCCAGAGAATTTTAGATTCTCAACAGGGCCTAATCCAACAAACAAACAAAAAACAAACACAAAAAACCCAGCGCATCGTATGGCCTGTCAACAGAAACTTTGCCTGATCTAGGAATGAGCCTTCCTAGTGCCATGGGACAAAACTGGTCATGGGCGCTTCCCTGGTGGTCCAGTGGTTAAGACTCCGCGCTTCCACTGCATAGGGCAAGGGTTCAATCCCTGGTTGGGGAACTAAGATCCCGTATGCTGCAGCGCAGCCAAAAAAAACCCCAAAACCAAAAACTTGTAATGAAATGCCTCCCAAATATTAGCCAAATTTATGACCAAGAGGAGGCACGGTGGAAGAAGAATGTTACCTGCCACATCAGCAAACAAAGGATGTTTGCAGCCTTCAAGTCATCAGCCACCGCAGCCTTCCTGACTACACCCTGAGGGGATTCAGGGTGGAGACAGGCAGGATACTGGCCCAGGAGAGTTAAGATCCTTATCAAAGGAATGACTTCAATGAGCCCAGACTCTTGCATCTTCCCACACACAGAAAAGTGCTAAGGTCATTAAATTGAGGTGTTTGGTTCTCTTTAATTGACAGAAATCTTCCGAGGTTCTGATTACCTGGCTTCTGTTACAAGCCTCCTGTATACCCTGCTCCCCCTTTACCTCTGGGGAGCGGTCCCTCAGAGCTCTGGGAGAGGCTGAGCCCGGGCTACGGCCTCAGAAAGTACGCACAACGTAATGGAATCGTCAACTTCTGGGTTGTGCTTTTTTTTTTTCAATTGACCGGGGTTAAGACAGATGCAAGAACAGGTCCTGGGTAAAGTAAGACGTACAAGCAGGACATCCCTCCTCCTCTCACTCACGGGGTAGAGTCAGATTCCCTACCTGCGCCTGGCCTGCTCACCCCCCGGCGCCCGCTCCGCCCCAGGGAACCCACGCCCCAGGAACACAGCCTCCCGCCCCCGCCCCCGCCCGCTAACCCCCATTCCCGGCTGGGGAGAACTCCGAGGAGGACCCACCGCTCGGGTGCACGCTCCCCTCGCCCTCCCCCCTCCCGCGTCTCCTCAACGTCCGCGCGCCTGCGCGCTCACCTGTCCTCGGGGTGCCTGCCTCTCGCGTGGGAACGACCGGGCTGCAGCGGGAAGGGAGGAGAGAGCGCGCGGAGCAGGCGGTGGCGCCGAGGGCCCTCAGCTGGGAGGCGAAGAGCAAAGCCGCGCGCTCCCCAGGCCCGCGGAGCCAGGGCCGGGACTCCACTTCCCAGGAGCCTCCGCGCCGGAGCGATTCTGGGCTTTGCGTCCGGCTGCGCTTCTCGGCGGGTCGTGAGTGGACGTGGAGCGCGTGCGCGTGCGCGAGGGTCCGGGGCGCGGCGTGGGCTGTGGGGGCCGGTTGGGCGCAGGAGGCCGGGCGGGGACCGAGCTGCCGCCGCCCGCCCTGCGGACCCGCGCGGGACGCGGAGGCCCGGATGTGGGCGCGCTCGCCGAGCCGCTGCCTTTGTGACGGTGCCGCCCCGCCGGCGACGCTCCCGGTGCTGCGCCTGCAGGTGCCGATCGCAGGTACACGCGAGAGGGCTGGATGTGGTTTCTTCCTAGCGGGAGGCGGCGCCGCCGTTTCGTCGTCTCCTCGCCGAGGCGGACGGTTTTCACCAACAAATGGTTTTTCTTCCCTGTGGTGTCCCGGCCTGAGTGATCCCCGCTGCCACTTGGATTCGCTCGCCTTCGCGTTGGTGGGATGGGACACTGACGTCCGTACGCGCCGGGCGGTGGTGGGGAGTTTGAACCACATATTCTCAGCGATGCAAAATAAGATTTCTTCTGTTCCTGTTTTTTTTTCCCTTCCCAACTGGGGCCAGATGTTTAAAACTTTGCATATGGCCTTTCCAGCATCTGCTAAACGTGATCATGCTCTTTTTCGTTAGAGTAGGAAATTTCTTTACAGTAAATGTCCTAACGTTCCTAAAAGACATCCAACGTGGTTATACTGGTTTTAAAAAATATATACTTCTGGATTCTATTCGTGGATATTATAGAAGTTATATGCTGCAGACATTGATGAAGTGGGTATACTTTTAAGAAGTTTGGTGGCAAAAAGGGCTGGATCGATTTCTACTTCTGGCTCCAGTCTAAAAATATGCATTAAAAAAACTTTTTACTTATTGAGACTTATTTTGGCAGTTATTTTCCTCAGAATTCCCTGTGTTATCAGTATTTTCAGTGTTTAAGGTCCAGCAGGTTCGGCATCTCTAGCTCCTGGCTTCCTGATCATCAGTTGTTGGGTTTTCTTTTTTAATCAAATAGATTAATTGAGGGTGTGTGTGTGTTTAACCAGTTTTACTTTTCAGAGATAGCTCATAATTATTATATTTTTATTTTCTTTTGACAGTTAAACGAATCAAATTTGTACATAAACACCTGGTATGAATGTGAAAGATGAGGTTGACATCAAAATTACCTAGATCCCACCCAAAGTATATGGAGAAGGTGAAGAATTTAAGTTCTACCTTTACTTCATATACAGAATATACTGTTAAAGAAAAAAATAAGAAGTAAAAGGGAAGACAGGTTGTCATCCACAGTGCTAGCTAAAACATATTAGTCACCTTACCAGTGTTGACTAAAGTTAACCTGGGACATAAGTAGCACAACCCCTTCCTGCCCCTTTTTAAACTACCTCAACGCTGCAGTAATTTTCTTCGGTGACCTAACTAATCTCCTCTTCTCTTGTTTCATTAAAATTGTCCCTCTGTCTTGCAAAGCCTCCTGGACAGTGGATGGCACACATTCCTGCCCTTCTTGAAAATTGTTCATTTGTTCTTTCATTCCCTCTCTCAACACATATTTCTTGAGCTCTTAGCATGTGCCAGTCACAGGGCCAGTATTTGATATATATATCATAAGTTAAATGAGTAAGTCTGCTTATCAGTATTTTATATAAACATCGCAAACTTTTATTTAGGACAAGATATAAATAGTATTTACATAGATACAAGGTGTACCTTCTGGAAAAGAGATGACAAAGCATCTTATTAATTAACTGCATCGCCAGCATGTACAAGAGATTTAGTTAATAGCAATGAGTTTAGTAAAGGGATGGAAAGAGCATATATATTAACAGATTGCTTAACTGTCCTCAGTAACAAATTTGCAAATACCTTTGTAGAAGAAAGTCTGTTCACAACAGGAAGAAGATACCTAGTAATTTTAACTAGAAATGTATCTGAATAATAAGAGAAAACTTTAAAATAATCCTAGTCATAAATAAGAATAAAGGATGAGTAGGAATGAGAGCAGTTCTGTTTATGGATTAAATGCACTTGTCAAGAAAATATTATTGGGATTGTTTTTTTAAAGAACCCCATGCAATTTGTTCTTTCTTTTATGTCTCCATCTTCTTAAAAATGTTATGAAAGTGACTCTTTCCTTTTCCTTTTAATTAGATGAGAAAATGTTTCTGTTAAAGGAAAAATACTCCTAGAAATAATGAGTTCCCTTGGTTTTCATCACATAATTCAAGCACTGAAAGCTTAGTAGCATATAATTTAAAAAACATTTTAGTTTAAAAAAATTTTTGTTTTAAGGAAAAAGAAGTTTCATAGTGTGATATCTCCGTTTTGCTTACAGTAGACTTTCACTTGTAGTTTTCCTTATAGCGTGACTCAGATCAGCCAGGGTCTTAAATCTTCTGGCTCTGAAGCAAGGTCAGGACTGGTGTGTCACCGGCTGTATATGCATCTCTGGCTTAGAACCGACACCAGGAGCATAATTTTTTCCTCTTTCCACACAATACCTTTCTGCTGTCTCATCCTTACCTTTTCTGGTCAATATTTTATTATGAAAAAGTTTGAACATACAGCTAAGCTGAAAGAAGTTTACAGTGAATACTTGTAACCTCCCCTCCTAGACTCTACCATTAACATTTTACTATACTAATTTGAACATATATCTGTCTGCCCCTTTCTTCATCAGTCCCTCTTTTTTGGGATGCATTTCAAAGTAAATTGCAGCCATCAGTATGCTTTCCTGAAATACTTCTGAATGCATGTGCATTGTTAACCAGAATTTAATGTTTGTTTCGCTTATGCTTTTGATGTGAAATTTACATAAAATGAAATGCACAACCTGAGAGTGTCCGTTTGTTGAGTTTTCACAGATGCACAATCTTTGCGGAGTATGGCTTTGCTGTCTCTGCTGCTGGGTCCTTTTGCTGACGATCCCTTGTCCTTCACAGATGCCAAATACCAGTGAACTTATTCAGAACCTTAAGAGATCTGTTCTCTTTTATTAAGAATTACACACTCCATATGCCCAAGCGAAACGCTATCCCCGAGAAGGTCTCCCGGTCCCTGGGCGCTGGTCCTCAAGCACTGGGTCTTCTAGTCTCCATTGCCTGCCCTGAGGGCAGATATCTGTACAAACCACAGGTTATCGCCAAGTGTTTGACAAGTGCCGGAGTGAACAAATACAAAGCACTGTGCTGGCCTCTTTCCAGGTTTTAGAGTGAGGTTATCCCAGTTCTCAAGTGGTTCTTCATCTTACAGGGAGGTGGACAAATGAGCCGGGCGTTGAAGTGCTAGGAGCATGGGCAAAAGGTCCCAGGGATTTTCTCTGGGACGATGGGAAGGCTTTTGGAAAAGGTGGCATGTGAATGAGGCTTAGAGAACATGGGGCAAGTGCAGTAGGATTGAAGGTTGAAAGGTTGTCAGGGCCCAGAATGTGGATGGTTGTGATCAGAGCTGTGCATGGAACCTCTGTGCCTCAGATGGTAACTTCCATAGCCTTCTTGCTGGTGCTGGAAGCTTCTTTCAGGGCATCTCCGCCCTGGTGGTTGGCAGAATAGCAGCTCTCAAAAAGCATCTGAGTCCTAACTGCCAGAAGCTGTGGCTGTATCAGCTTATTGGCAACAGGAACCGTGTAGATGTGATTCAGCTGAGCACCTTGGAACGGGGAGCCTGCCCTGGGTTATGTGGGTGGGACAGGGGGGCAGAGGATGAGGGTCGGAGGACTTGTGACATCGGAGGCGGCAGGGCACAGGGGGCAGTGACCTTGCTGCTGCGGGCTTCCTGCCTGCAAGTCTGGTCCGTCCCTCCGAGCTGTTGAGCCCACCCCTGCCCTGCTTCACGCCCACAGACACGCCCAGGTCCCCATTTGATCCTACCACCTCTTCTAGCTCTGCCCTTTCACTGCTCTTCTCGCCTCCAAACTTTTCAGCCCTATTGTGGAATTTGTCTGCTGTTCCCGCTTTAGTGAACCTTCATCTAGCCAGTCAGGGCACTAGAATCCCTAATTCATCTGAACTCTGTTAATCCTCCCTTCCTTGAAATTCTCCCTTCTGGCTTCTGATATACATCTCTACAGCTCTTCTACAGATCTGTCTGTAGATCTTCTCATTCTCTGGTGGATCTTTCTCTGCTTCCTTTTTGGGCTTCCTTTTCTCCTCTGTTTTCTTCCTAGATACTAATTTATCCCACAATTTTTTTCCCTTTTGGATCCCCATGATTTTTTAAAATTAATTAATTTATTTTTGGCTGCGCCAGGTCTCTTGCTGCACACGGGCTTTCTCTAGTTGCGGCGAGCAGGTGCTGCTCTTCGTTGTGGTGTGCGGGCTTCTCATTGTGGTGGCTTCTCTTGTTGTGGAGCACGGGCTCTTGGCGCGCGGGCTTCAGGAGCTGTGGCACGTGGGCTTCAGTAGTTGTGGCTCGCGGGCTCTAGAGCACAGGCTCAGTAGTTGTGGTGCACGGGCTTAGTTGCTCCGCGGCATGTGGGATCTTCCTGGACCAGGGCTCGAACCCATGTCCCCTGCATTGGCAGGCGGATTCTTAACCACTGCGCCACCAGGGAAGTCCCTATCCCACAATTTTCTGGTCCTACAGTTTATTTTACTCTCCATGGTATCTTTGGTTGATTTTATACACTGCCATGGTGTCATCTGATAATGCTGTTACCCAGCTTTACCAGATGTTCTGTCTCCTGGTGAGCTTTATAGGAATCATGTCGCAGGGATGTATAATCTCCCTTAGACCCCATCTGTCTCCTTCACCTGCATCAGAGTAGATGAATACATCACCCCCAAATCTGTGACTAAAGATGCACCCCCACTCCCCGTCAAGAAGTTGTTCTGTTTGAGAATATAGCTGTGCAGCTTGAGTAGATCCAGGTAGAACAGAAATGTGGATGGTGGCTGATACAGCTGGATAACCCTCACATCTAAACGTGTCCTTCTCCCTCTCCCTTCTCTGGCTCATGCACCGTGTGCACAGCCAATCCTACCCCCAGACATTATTGTCCATTCTGTCACCCAGAAACCTGGGGTCACCTTGAACCCTTAACCCGTATTCCCATCCACATCTAATCAATTCCATTGCTGCACTCCTTTGTGCTCCTGTATCCTGGATCACAGTTTCCCTTCTGCCTGGTTTCTTTGCAGGTGTTTCATCCCCCGCTAGTCCATCACACAACTACCTCAAAGGCAGACACATCTGTTGTCATTGCCCAGCTGACAGCATGTAGGCAAGAGTCTGTGTTTCTGAGGATGGCACTTTGGGCCTCTGTGACCTCGACCTGGCCTGTTTCTGACTGCTCCCTGCCCTGCACCACATTCGACGGCCACACTGAGCTTCTCCCCCTACGTCACTGTCGAAGGCCCTGCTTTTGTTCATGGTTCCCCACCCTCACTTATCTGCCTGAACTCAGACGCGCTGTGGACTCAGCCTTAGACCCCCAGCTCGTGCTCTGGACTCAGCCTTGAGACCCCCAGCTCGTGCTGGCTGCTGTCTGTGCTCCATGGAGGTTGGTTTCTTCAGCTTGCCTTAGCTGCTGAGGGCAGGGATAAATTCTTCGCTCACGTTTTATCCCCTGGGCGTGGGACACAGCCGGGATCATAGTAAAGTGTTCAGGAATGATTTAGAAAAATGACAGAAGATCACAATAGTTATCAGCTTACCTGCTGTTTCCCTAAATACAAATGAAAACTCATCCCGGTGTCCCTCCCCTGGCAATATCTGTTGTTACGTTAGAGAAGTCAGTTTTGTTCAGTTGCATAAGAATATCCTTTGTAAATCTGGTGTCTGATGGAAGGATCTGATTACCCCCAAGAAATGGTAGAAACTGAGAATTAAATAGACTCCATGACAGCTGGGGTCAGTGGCTGCCAACCGTGGTGCATGTCGCACGTCAGAAGCACCTGCAGTGCTCCCTCCCCAGGGAGTTAAATGAGAAGCTCTTGGTGGGGGAGGGTGGCGTGGGACCCAGGTATTAATAACTTATTAATATAGGGGAAAGGCCAGTGTGCAATCAGGGCTATAAACTGCCAGTTTAGATAAAGTTTTAAGTAAATTATCTAGAAGTGGGCGTTAAGGGAAATTAGGGTGACATAAGACTATTTGCTTTAAATCATAAAACAGGAGAGTCACTGGAATGAACCTTAGATGTCCATATAAACTGGAGGCTGTATATAGTTTGTTTTTTGTTCTTTTTAAATAAGATCCTATTGAAAGTTTATCAGTGACCAGAAATTTCCTGCCTCTTTCCGTGACCTGATCTGTTACCAGGTGTCGTTTGATTAATGGTGTCTTCTTATTATTGACTTGTAATTGACTTCTTTGTGACTCCACACATTTCTCCTAATTCTGCCCTCTGGAACAGCTCAGAATAAATATTATCCCTGTGGACTTCCCTGGTGGTGCAGTGGTTAGGAATCTGCCTGCCAATGCAGGGAATACGAGCTCGATCCTTGGTCTGGGAATATCCCACATGCTGCAGAGCAACTAAGCCTGTGCACCACAAGTACCGAGCCTGAGCTCTAGAGCCCGCGAGCCACAACTACTGAGCCCACAAACCACAACTACTGAGCCTGTGCTCTAGAGCCCACGACCCACAACTACTGAGCCCGTGTGCCACAACTACTGAAGCCCGCGCGCCTAGAGCCCGTGCTCCGCAACAAGAGAAGCCACCGCAGTGAGAAGCCTGTGCACCGCAACGAAGAGTAGCCCCTGCTCGCCACAACTAGAGAAAGCCCACACACAGCAACAAAGACCCAACGTAGCCAAAAAAAGAAAACATAAAATGTTTAAAAATATGTATATTATCCCTGTTCCACAGGACCTGTAAATGTGTGAAGACCATTCTCTTGCTTCACCCAAGTAATTTCTTATGCAGGCTGGACGTCCGTGGTTATTTCAGCCTTTACTCACCTGAGCTCAGTGAGGGAGGGGCCTATCTGAACAGCCGCTGCTCTGGGCTCAGCCCCTGGAATAGTACTTGGCATGTGGTTCGTGAGCCCTTGGTTAACATCTGGATCAAGAAGGTGTGAACAAGGAACACACACGTTCATCCCACCTTTCCATCCTGCTGACTGGATTCTGACTCCTGGAAATGAGCCTGTGCTCCTCTGATGATACCCCACAGAGAACACGTGTCTGCTTCTGTGTCTTAACTCCCACAGCTGGCGTGTTCAGCTAAAATTACTCAAGTTTCTGGGGAAGGGTTAAAAGAAGTAAGGATGGACCTGTGCCTGGCATCAGAGACCTCACCCCAAGCAGACATGACCTTGGGCAGGTAGCTGTGCTCTCTGGCTGTACTTTTGTTCAGTTCATGTTGCTTCCTGTCCTAGGGACTGTGGGAGCACAGAGGTGAAAGAACACTAAACCTTCCTGGAGAAGTTAGGGAATGACACAGGAAAGGGTGATGTTTGATCTTGCAGGATGGGTAGGATTTTACCAAGCAGCACGAAAGGGCAGAGCCTTCCTGGCCTAGGACTAGGGCGTGTGAAGAGGTTGGGCAGTTCAGGTGGTACAGCATGGATGGGTGGGGGGGGGGTTGTAGTTTGATGGGACATTTAGGGCTAGTGAGGGAGAAAAGGGCCCGCCACAGAGAACCCTAAATCCATGCTGAGGACTTGGTCCATTTTCCTGTGAGTACTGGGAGATCCGCAGAGAATTCTAGTCAAGAAGTGCAGCTTACGTGTTTTACAGAGATGATGCTGATGTGGACACTCGTCGGAGTGAGAAAGTCCGGAGGCAGAGAAGCCAAGCCCGAGCCAAGGCCATGGGATCTGGAGGGGTGGGGGCTAGAGAAACGTCTAGGAGGGGATTTACAGGCTGTAGTAACTGATTGGATGTTAAGAGGACAGGGTCTAGAAAGATACTTGCGTTACTTGTCCCTAGATGTCGTGTATGTTTTTAATTAACAAGCAGATAATCCTTACCGTGTGTCAGGCACTGTTTTCTGTGTTTTACAAATATGGACTCATTTAATTCTCGTAATAACCTATGGTAGGCACTATTTAGTCCCCACTGTACAGATGAAGAGACCGAGATACTGAAAGGTTAAGAAGCCACCTGTGAGCAGTGGAGCGGGGTCTGAACCTAGGCAGTCTGGCTGCAGAAGCCATGCTGTTAACCACAGTTGGGAATATTCACTTGAGGTTGGGGAAGACGTAGGGGCAGAGGACAGAGTGATCTGTTCATTCCAGCCCAGCACTGAGCCTGTCGTGAGCCAACAATGGGATGGACCATGGGGTAAAACGAGTAGGTGTGCTCTGTGCCCTGGAAGTGCCCAGGGGGCCATTGAAACGGTGGAGACTGGGAAAGACAGAGAAGCAACAAAGGGTGACCTACATTTAAGCTAATCATAATTTTAAATTTTTATTAGTATTTTTAATTTTAAAAAATGGATGTATAGTTGATTTACAGTGTTGTGTTAATTACTGCTGAACAGGGAATTCCCTGCTGGTCCAGTGGTTAGGACTCTGTGCTTTCATTGCTGAAGATGTGGGTTCAGTCCCTGGTCGGGGAACTAAGATCCTGCAAGCCGTGCGACGTGGCTAAAAGAAAAAAAAAGTTACTGCTGTACAGCAAAGTGATTCAGTTATGTGTGTGTACATTCTCTTTTTTCATATTCTTTTCCATTATGGTTTATCATAGGCTATTGAGTATAATTCCCTGTGCTCTACGGTAGGACCTTGTTGTCTGTCCATTCTATATATAACAGTTTGCATCTGCTGACCCCAGACTCCCAATCCTCCCCTCCCCCTCGGCCACTGAAAGTCTGTTTTCTATGTCTGTGGGTCTTTTTCTGTTTCATAGCTAAGTTCATTTGTGTCATATTTTAGATTCCACACGTAAGTGTTATCGTATGGTATTTGTCTTTCTTTTTCTGACTTACTTCACTTAGTATGATAATCTCTAGTTGCACCTAATCATAATTTTTTAAGTCATTAGAGAAGACTAAGAAGTACCAAGCTGTATAGAGGAAAACTAGGTGAGGGGCTACCAAAGTCAGTAAAGAGGTTCAAGAACAATTGAGAGGTCAGCGGTGCCTCTATAACAGGTGTCATTGGTGAAAACCAGTTTAGCACTGGTGAGGGGGTCAGAAACCGTAGTGCTTTTATTCATGTACAATAAGTATGGGTAGAATTGAAATGGAAATCCTTAAGATCTCCAGAAGACAAAGGGGGCAAACAGTGTAAAAGAAAGCAAATACAAAAGAGCCATCAACATAAACATATGGAAAATATTCAGACCTAGTATTCAAAAGGTGGAAATTAAAGATACAATCTAAATTTAAAACAAGTTAAAAGTGCAGTGTTTATAGACGTCTACTTCTGTCCAAGATGGAGTAACAGGGAGGGGATTTACCTATCCTCTTGCCCAAACAAACAGCAACAACAACAAAAAGACAAAAGACATGAAACAATCGTTTAAAGACATTCGATATCAGACCACAAAGGACAGTTATCCCTGAGAGATGGAAAACCAAGCAGGTTAGCCCTCTGACTGCCCCGGTTTATTGCCTTGAGTGGGTTTCCAGGTTACAGCAGAGGTAGGGGAAGCTGAGAGGGGCTGAGCAGACCCTGAGTCCAGAATGCAGAGCTGAGGCTGGGGAGGGCAGGGCAGCAGCCTTCACAGAGTGCAGAGGGTGCCCTTGAGTGATCACACAAGGCACACATGGGGGAGGAAGCTGCAGGGAACAGCATGTGGCGTTCACATGGGGGTTATGGCCATTACTGCTGGCCAGGCTGGAAAGCTCTTCTGATTCCTGGAGCATTGGGAGTGGAGCTCTATGAAGCACTGAAAGGAAAAATACCTGTCTGCTTAGGATCCTATATTTGGCAAAAGTATATTTCAACAACAAAGGCAAGACAACCTCCAGAATGGGAGAAAATATTTGGAAGTTATTTTATCTGATAAGGGTTTACTATCCAGAATAGATAAGGAACTACAGTTCAACAACTAAAAGACAACTGACCCGGGCTTCCCTGGTGGCGCAGTGATTGAGAGTCCGCCTGCCGATGCAGGGGACACGGGTTCGAGCCCCGGTCCGCGAAGATCCCACATGCCGCGGAGCGGCTGGGCCCGTGAGCCATGGCCGCTGAGCCTGCGCGTCCGGAGCCTGTGCTCCGCAACGGGAGAGGCCACAACAGTGAGAGGCCCGCGTACCGCAAAAAAAAAAAAAAAAAAAGACAATGACCCAATTTAAAAATAGGTAAAGTACTTGAACATACATTTCTCCAAAGAAGATACACAAATGGCCAGTAAGCATATGAAAATAATGCAAATCAAAAGCACAGTGAGATACCACTTTACCCCTACTAAGATGGCTATATAATTTAAAAGATGGCACAAGTGTTGGCAAGCATGGGGGGAAGTTGGAACCCTTGTACATTACTTGTGTGAAAGTAAAATGATGCAGCCACTATGGAAAACAGTTTGGTGGGTCCTCAAAAAGCTAAACATAAAATTACCGTATGAGCCAGCAATTCCATTCCTAGGTATACCCGTCAGCAGATGAGTGGATAAACAAAATGTGGTGGGTCCATACAGCGATTATTATTCAGCCATTAGAGTGAACTACTGATACAGGCTACAGCATGCATGAACCTTGAAAACATGATGCTGAGTGAAATAAGCCTGACACGAAAGGGCAAATATCGTATGATTCCCTTTTAACCAATAAGGGAAAAGAATCTGAAAAAGAATATATATATATACATATATATATATGTATATATATGTAAAACTGAGTCACTTTGCTGTACACCTGGAACTACCACAACATTGTAAATCAGCCATACTTCAGTAATAAAAGGGATTTTTAAAAAATAAGAGGATTTGATGTAGTATTAGAACCATTCAGTTCCAAATGAAATTTAGCATGGAACTCTAGAGGTTGCAGGGTGTGGGAGAGGCAGTCTTCGGAGCTCTTTTCTTCCTACTCTTGGGGATTTCGGGCACTATAGGTGTATTTCTGGAACAGTCAGGTGTCGTCTGGTTGTGTGGATATATAGGTACAGCAGTTGGTCTGAGGGAATCTAGACTTGCGATTAATGAGAACCAGGTCACAGCACCTCTCCTCAAGTTTCTGCCTTTTCTGCAGCTTCACCTGCTTGGGATCTCCTGTTACTCAGGAAGCGTCAGGAACGAGGAGGGCATGGAGGCCGAGTTGCTAACTGCCCGGTCCCACGTAAGTTGGGCTGCCTTCATTCTTTTTTGTTTTCCGACTGAGAATCCCTTTTTAGTTAAGGGTTCTTAAGGGGTCCGTATCTCAGACACTTCCTCCAATAGACTAGCACTGTTTGTTTGCTTTATTTATAGCTGTAGTTTTATTTCCTTTCATATCAAAGAAACACAACTTGAACAGAAATGTGTGAAATATTGAGGACTCTGATGAGATGCTCTTTCGTCTACAATGAGGAATGACTGAGCACACAGCAAGCTTTCTCCCTTCAAGATGATGACAGAACTGGGATGTTGGTGCCTTTCTGAGGGATTCTCTGGTCCCTGGTGGTCTTGGGTGTGGGGCTGGTGTGTTAATTCCTCCCTGGGGACTGCCTGTGGAGGAGCTTGGGGACAAGTTAGGTAATTATCCAGGAGTAACTGCAACCAAGACAGGAAGAGCCCCGGGAGAGGGTGGGTCCTCTGGGGACAGAGAGATGGGTGGGGGACCCTCCTTCAGCCTCACTCAGCTTCGCCCCTAGGTGATACCTCATACTTTACTTCTACGTGTATTCAAAACCCCACCAGAAAGCATAGTCTTTGCTTTTGGCTGTCCTACATATTTTGAAGGATTTACGAGAAGAAAAGTAGTCTATTGTATTTACCCAGATATTTACCCTTTTTCTTTCTCATTCATCATTCCTGAGATTTAAAGTTTCTCTCTTGTATCATTTCCCTTCTGCCTGAAGAATTACCTTTAGCATACTTTTAGAGCAGGTCTGCTGGTAACAAATCCTGTTTGTTTAACTTTCTTTGAGAATGTATTTTTCATCGTTCCTGAAAGATATTTTCACCTAATAATTGAAATTCTGGCATGACAGTTCTTTTCTTTCGGCATTAAAAAATCCCCACTATTCCACTGTCGTTTTCCCTTCACCGTCTTTGACGAGAAACACTCAGTTATTCAAATGGGTTTTTTTCTGTGTGTCATCTATAGATCCTTTTGATGTGTCTAATAAAGGCCTTGCTTCTGTATCTATTGTTTTATTACTATTAAAATATAATCTCTTCTCTATTTTTTAAATGCCTACCAATATTTAGGAAAAATGTTTTGGAAATTTATTTTAGGTCATAAAACATGGCTATGTTGGTCTCTTAAGCGTAAAGTTGCACTTGAGCTCAAGACTGTTTTTCCCTTCTTCTCCTGCCTTGTATTAGGTTCTAATTATTTTACATAAGTGTAGATTAACTGATTCTCCTTGCTTTAGCTGTTTACAACATACTTGATTTAAATGAAAGTGTTTCTGACAGTTTCTAAACTGAAAGCATAACATGGAACAGGTTTCTAGACAGTACGTACTTAATACCATTCCTTTTAGGACTTGTCCAGAATTCAACGTAAATACTACTCACTCCTAGAATGAGTTCTATTCTATCCTGTTTCCCTACCCAAGTGCTATCTGCCTAATCTCTCTTTCTATCAATATTCGGGAAAGGGAGGGCAGAGATATACATCAGGCTCAAATTTGCTTTGTGTTGTAGACACTGGTGACCTTCAAGGACATACTTGTGAACTTCACGAGGGAGGAGTGGAAGCTGCTGGACCCTGCTCAGCAGCTCATGTACAAAGATGTGATGTTGGAGAACTACAGAAACCTGGTGTCCTTGGGTGAGATGGACCTCTGTTTGGGGGTTTTGGGTTCCTCATTGATCAAAAGGTATGGAGAGCCTGAAGCATACATTGGAGTGTGAGCTTGGGGCCAGGGACCTAATTTCTTTGGGGCGTGGAACAAGGTTTTCGTACTCCTTCTGCTTTTATGAAAAAAAAAATTGTTTTGGTTTGTTGAATTTTAAGAAATGTGTATTTTGCTGCCTCTGTAGCCCTACCTTGTCTACTCTTCAGAGCCCCCCAGGACTATTGAAGGGGTCCGGGGTTGGGGGTGAACTGGGATGCTTCTTTGTGTCCAGCCCAGAGCTCCCAACCCTCGCCCAGTACTTTATCTTTCACTGGGAACAGGGCATCAGCTTCCCAAGCCAGAGGTGATCCTGCAGTTGGAGAAGGGGGAGGAGCCATGGCTGTTGGAGAGAGGGATTCACCAAGAGACCTATCCAGGTGAGAACCAGACCACCCGTTTGGGGCAGGAGTCCCTGGCGAGAGTGGTCACTAGTTCTCTGCATTTCAAATGTGAGGACTGGGTTTATTTAGCTTCGGTTTCCCCACTGCTAGTCTGCTTTCTAGTCTTGTCACACTTCCATTTGCATTCATTAAAATTATCTTTCTGATGTTTCCATCTCTGGGCTATTGTATAAAGAAGATGTGGCACATATATACAATGGAATATTACTCAGCCATAAAAAGAAACGAAATTGAGCTATTTGTAATGAGGTAGATAGACCTAGAGTCTGTCATACAGAGTGAAGTAAGTCAGAAAGAAAAAGACAAATACCGTATGCTAACACATATATAAGGAATTTAAGAAGAAAAAAAAATGTCATGAAGAACCTAGGGGTAAGACAGGAATAAAGACACAGACCTACTGGAGAACGGACTTGAGGATATGGGGAGGGGGAAGGGTAAGCTGTGACAGGGCGAGAGAGAGTCATGGATATATACACACTAACAAACGTAAGGTAGATAGCTAGTGGGAAGCAGCCGCATGGCACAGGGATATCGGCTCGGTGCTTTGTGACCGCCTGGAGGGGTGGGATAGGGAGGGTGGGAGGGTGGGAGACGCAAGAGGGAAGAGATATGGGAACATATGTATATGTATAACTGATTCACTTTGTTATAAAGCAGAAACTAACACACCATTGTAAAGCAATTATACCCCAATAAAGATGTTAAAAAAAAAATTATCTTTCTGTTTCAGTGCTTGGTTCCAGCCCTGTTCATTTTGCTTTCCTGATTATTACTACTAACTCAAGCATCTGTGTCCTCTTATCTTTCATAGAATTATTCTATTACCTTTGCCTGTCTTTTCCCTGTCCTGTGTCCCTTCCCACAGCCTTTGATCTGCTGCTCTGTGTAAGCTCTGCCATGGGACCCCATCGCCTGCCCCTGCTCTGAGTTTGTTTTTTGCTGGTTAGCAAATTGCAGCAGAGGCGTCACCAATCCCTGTTGACTTAACCCTCCTTCCTTTCCAGAATTGCTGCTCTCAAAAACACCTGTTTTCTCATAATCTAGCTCTTTATTTAATTTTTTTTCATTTTAATCTTAATATCTGTAAAATGCAGACCACTGTGTGGATTTCTAGCATCAGTCCTTTCCCCAGCTCCCCTGTGTAGAGAAGATCAGCCTTCTGGGTTAAGAAATGAAGGCAGTGCTTCATCTTCCTCCTGTTCTGTTCTCTCTGAGCGATGCTGTCTCTGACCCCTGTCTCTAAGCTCAGTGCTCTGATGTCTTTCTCCTTAGCCCAGCCATCTGGGGGGTTGCTGTCTGGACCTTGCTGCTGATGGCCAACTCCATGTGCTAGTGACCCACGTTGGCTCCTGGGGACACATGGCCTCCCAGGCCCGGTGCAGTCTAGGCACCTCGTAATCCTCTGGCACTCACGTCCACTCATGTCAGGCATTTCCCTGAACCTCAGGCTGTGAGTGTGATGTGAATGAAGTCGTTAGCGTCTCAGTCGTCCTCTATGTTTCACCTCCAGTCCTTTTTTGTGAAACCTTTTGGCTTATTAAGTACAGGTTCCTTCTTTTTCTGAGCTGCCACTTTGTTTCTACTTTTAAATGTCATAAATTTTGTTTTTGACTTTTTTTACATTGGGCCTCGTAGGTGACTGTAGCCAGTATCTGTCTCAGGGCAGGTCCCTCAGACACTGGGAAGTACTTGATCAGTCAGCTGCTTTGGGGCCATGGCAGGAAAGACTGTTCTCTGTTTCCTTTCATTTCCCTATTTCTTCCTGTCCTTATTTTTTCCATTCATGTGTTCAGTTTAGCAGGCTTTCCTGGATGTCTGTTGACAAGTATCCAAAAATAACTGACTATAACCAGCAGTTTAAATTTTTAATGGGAAATTTGTTGTCAAAAGAAATACTGAAATTCCATGTATGTGCTTAATCGACTGGAATTTAAGGGAATCTACAAGCTCTGGGAACTTCATTATCAAAATGAAAAGTATAATGGGTGATGGCTTTAAAAACTCAGTTGATGAATTGATTAATGGATGCTGCAGATTTTGAAGATAACGCACCTGAGTTATCTTCCACGTTACAGAACACATGGAAGATTTTTAGGACTTTAATGCATCCGTGTTTTCTGTCGCTTTCTCCAGACTTGTCTTTCCATACCCAGCCCTACCCCTCATCACACATGTTCATTCTAGAATTTTCCAGTTGGCATTAGTAGTTTGAAAAACTTCTCCATGGGATTCTGATGCACTGGGTGGAGGAGAGGGAAAAGATGGTATATGTCCTGTCAAAACTCATCAAGGTAGAGGTGTGTGTATATGTAATGGAGTATTATTTATCCTTAAAAAGGAAGGAAATACTGCAGTTTGCTACAACGTAGATGAACTTTGAGGACATTATGCTGGGTGAAATAAGCTAGTCTCAGAAGGACAAATAGTGTATGATTCCACGTATGTAAGGTACTTGAAGTAGCCAAAATTATAAAGACACAAAGTATAATGGTGATTGCTGGGAGCTGGGTTGAGAGGAGATTGGGTCCTTATTGTTTAATAGGTATGGAGTTTCAGTTTTATAAGATGAAAATGGATGGTGGTGATGGCTGTACAACAATGTGAATATAATTAATACTTGAATTGTGCACTTAAAAATGGTTAAGATGGTGCATTTTACATTATATGTATTGTTTTAATCACAATTTTTTAAAAAAGAAATCAGGGTGGGGAAGAAACTAGCAACTAACAGAGCTGGGAATGAAAATGAGGACTGGGAAAGGGGTTTGGGTTGTACAAAGGAGGCAGTTAGGAGCCTGGCACAGGGATTGTTTACCAGGGATTATTTCCTGTGGCAGCCAAAACAAAGTTCCACAAACTGGGTGGCTTAAATCAACACATTTATTGTCTCACAGTTCTAGAGGTCAGAAGTCTCTAGAACTGTGTGGGCAGGCCGTGTGCCCTCTGGGGCTCCAGGGGAGGGTCCTTCCCGCCTCTTCCAGCTCTGGTGCCCCAGGTGCCCCTTGGCTTGTAGACACATCACCTCACCCAGCCTCCATCTTCACATGGCCGCCTCCCCTGTGTGTCTGCCTCTGTATCTTCTCTCCTTTTCTTGTAAGGACACCAGTCAGACTGGATTAGGGCCCTCCTACACCAGTACTACTGCATCTTAACTAATTACATCTGCAATGGTCCTATTTCCAAATAAGGTCATAACCTGTGATATTGGGGGTTAAGACTTCAGCATATCTCCTCTGGGGAACACAATTCACCCCATACACCAAGTAAGAGAAGAGTATTGCCCCACTTATGTAGGAAGAGGTGGTATTGGGTAAATAGTGGATCTTTTTCTAGACTTCAGAACCAAACATTTTAGCTGAAAGGCATTGAGAAACAAACGCAGGCTCTGAACGAGGGAAAATAATTTGCAGTAATACACATGCATATAAACAGAAGGGCGAAAAGTCCAGGAGAATGTGAGTTAGGGTTCAGGTTCTGAGTTAGTGTCCTGCATTAGTCCTGTCAGTTTTAATTAAGTCTTGGTGTCTCAGAGCAAAGGAATCAAAGTAGAAGATGGGGATGATGATACCAGTGAGCATTACAAACCGTACTGCTTCGGTGATGAGCTCCCACCTTATATGATACTTAGGATAACCTTATAGGTCCTTAAATGACAGAGAAGCAATATGATTTTTGAAAACTTTAGCAACTTGTCTAAATTCACCACTAGTAGTAGCAAAGTGTAGGTTAGAACCTGTATCTGGGTCCCTTCTGTGCAGTCACCCTGCCAGCCGACCCCATGGCCTTTCTGAGAGGTTTGCTCTGTCAGTCACATGTAATCATTCTGTACTGCTTTGGTGGCATAGATAGAAGACATTTCCTGCCACATGGCTGCTTTCATGGTTTAGGAATGTGAAGAGTTCATGTCAGGGAAGGGCCTGGCAGCAAGGAGACACGTCAGGTTCTTGTATCATTAATAGTCGGGTTAGATCGTGGCAGTGCAGCGCTTTCTGGGTTTCCTTAATTGCCACCCCAGCACTGAATATCCTGATCCCATGTGTCATAGCCAGTCCTGTGGCTTCTCTTACCCTCTTTGCTCCTTTTATGTGCATATTATAGCCCGGCCCATTTCCTGTTAATGGGCCTTCCTTCCCTTTCTCACTCTCTGTCAAGGTTACAAAACCATATTTAAAAGCAACTCTGCATGACTTACATACTTTTTTCTACATATATCCTACCATTCTGACCTTAATACTTTTTTTAGTAATGTAAAGCTTTTCCATTTCTTTCAGATTTGGAGACTGCAGTTGAAGTTAAATCATCAGCTTCCAGTAAGAGCATTTCTAAAGATAAACACTCCTGTGATGTTAAAATGAAAAGAATGGCAAAGAGTGATCTCTGGTATTTGTCACTGGAAGAAGTCTGGACACGTGAAGGTCAGTTGGACAGGCCCCAGGACAGCCAGGAGAGACATCTGAGGCAAGTGGCATTCACCCAAAAGAAAGCACTTCCTCAGGAGAGAGTCTGTGAAAATGGGAAATACAGGGGAAACTGTCTTCTTCCTGCTCAGCTAGTACTGCGAGAGTATTTCCATAAACATGACTCACATCCTAAAAGTTTGAAACATGATTTGGTTTTCAGTGGTCATCAGGAAAGTTATGCAAGCAACAGTAATGACTCTGGTCAAACCTTCTGTCAAAACATTCACCTTCTTCAATTTGCAAGAACTCAAGCAGGAGAAAAATCATACAGATGCCCTGATAACAACTCTCTTACTCATGGTACATCCCTTGGTATATCAAAGGGTACACATAGAGAGAAACCCTATGAATGTAAGGAATGTGGAAAATTCTTCAGCTGGCGCTCTAATCTTACCAGGCACCGGCTTATTCATACTGGAGAAAAACCCTATGAATGTAAAGAATGTGGAAAATCTTTCAGCCGGAGTTCTCACCTTATTGGACATCAAAAGACTCATACTGGTGAGGAACCCTATGAATGTAAAGAATGTGGGAAGTCCTTCAGCTGGTTCTCTCACCTTGTTACCCATCAGAGGACTCACACAGGAGACAAACTGTACACGTGTAATCAGTGTGGAAAGTCTTTTGTTCACAGCTCCAGGCTTATTCGGCACCAGAGAACTCATACTGGAGAGAAACCTTATGAGTGTGCCGAATGTGGGAAGTCTTTCAGACAGAGCACGCATCTCATTCTGCACCAGAGAACCCATGTTAGGGTGCGGCCCTACGAATGCAGTGACTGCGGGAAATCTTACAGCCAGAGGTCTCACCTTGTCGTCCATCATAGAACTCACACTGGGCTGAAGCCCTTTGAGTGCAAAGATTGCGGAAAATGCTTTAGTCGAAGCTCTCACCTTTTCTCACATCAGAGAACCCATACTGGGGAGAAACCATATGCATGCCATGACTGTGGAAAATCCTTCAGCCAGAGTTCTGCCCTCATTGTGCACCAGAGAATTCATACTGGAGAGAAACCATATGAATGCTGTCAGTGTGGGAAAGCCTTCATTCGGAAGAATGACCTTATTAAGCACCAGAGGGTTCATGTTGGAGAAGAGACCTATAAATGTAATCAGTGTGGGATCATCTTCAGCCAGAACTCTCCACGTATAGTATATCAAATAGCTCACACCGGAGAGCAGTTCCTAACATGTAATCAGTGTGGGACAGCACTTGTTAATAGCCCTAATCTTATTAGATACCAGACAAATCGTATTAGAGAAAATGCATATTAATGTAATAAATATGGGATTCTTCACAAAGAGCGATAACTTTATTTAGCATTGGAGAACTCCTTCTGGAGAGGAGCTGCTTTCAGTCTTGTTACTACCCTTTTGTGCACTAGAGAATTGGTCCTGGAGGGGGAAAAACACACAAATTTCACTTTAGTATATCAGATTGTCTTCTTTTCTCAAATTCCCACAAAAGTAGTTGGACTGGGAGCATTCTTCCCCCAGCATTAAATGCTAAAATCTGAGAAGGAATGATTAAGTAAGTGAGTTATTGATAGATGATCCAGCTTTGTTTCCTTCAAAAAAATAAATGAGAGTGCTACCTCAAAAAGGCAAATAAATGAGAGTTGCTGCTGAGGGGAATAAAAAATGGTTATAGTTATTGTAACAAACAATGGAAAATGATATTCCAGTGAATTAAGATGCCATTTTTTACTTGATTGTCCCTCTCTCCTGGGACACTTTGTAGTGTTTAGTCTGTTTTATGTGTCTGATATAAACCACATTTTGGCTAGCAGCAGGGAAAATCTTATCATGTGAGGCAGAGAAGGAAGAACACATTTACTACTATTAGTATCCAGTTTAAATATATTTGCATGTGGGTAACAATTGAAAATGTATCTATGGATAAATGAACAGAATTGACTTGTTAGATAAGGGAATTATGAGTGAGTTTTATAGTCTGTTAGGTGTCACTGTAATAATTATTTGAAGATGCTTTTAAATATTAAAAAAGGATATCCAGTTTCTCCTATTCTACCATGAAGGAAGCTTGAGAACCTCCTGCTAGCAAACTTTCCCATTAATTCTAAGTTATTTGGGGTCATAGAGTTGCGCTCCTTGGGACAGGCTGCTAAAGACTCTTGGGAGGTTAAACACAATGATCCTCTGGATGTTGGGACCTAAAGGAGCATTGGATACTTGAACACGCCAGGGAGAGGCTCCATTTGAGCGGGAGCAGGTACCCGGGCAGTACTTGGAGCAAGTATGCTCCTAAAATAGACACAGCACTGCTTGTATCTTTATGAAGAAAACAGTGGTTAAGAGTATGCGTCTGAGCTGGGCTCCCCAAGTTGAACTCCCACCTCTGTCCTTCCCTTGCTGGGTGAACTTGGGCATGCTGCCTAGCTGCTCTGTACCTAACTAACAGATGTCCTCCTCTGCAAATTAGGGATAACATTACTTACCTCATGGGATCGTGGTGAGGAGCAATCAAGTAAACATATAAAGAGCTTAGAACATGCCTCATGTGTATGAAGTGCTTTATTACATTAGGTGTGATTGTTAACATTACATTATTGCCCCACCCTGGTGTCTGTCATTCACTTTAAACTGCTTGATTGCCAGTAAGAACTGATGGAGCTCTCACTTCCCTTCCAGTCACACATGTCTTCCCTTTTACCTGCATCAGAACTTACCAACCAAGGAAATCACTGACCCATAGTGGGTATATGGATGCATTTCTGAGGATCAGTAAACAGCTTTTAATATTGCATTCAAAAGCATTCTCTTTGTACGGAGGTTTTCCCTTTAAGAGAGAGGAACCTAATCTTCAGATTCTCTGGTAAGTCCATGACCCAAAAAAGATTTAGAAAGAGAATCTGTTTTAATCCTCTGTTTCATTCTGTAAATGGATCTTGTGGGTGTAGGAACTGACCATTATTTGCCACTTTCCAGCAAACAATGTGTATATGTTAGATGCTCACTGACTGTTGAATGATATAAAGATTGTTGAGAATAACAGGACGACGACCTTGCTGTCTCTCCCAGGACTAATCTAGAAATGCTTGTTAGACTCGAGAGACCTGAGAACTGCAGGAGCAAGAGGCCACAGCTCACTCTCTGGCACAGTTGGGATGAAGGCCTCATGTTTTGAGAACCTCTTGGCGCCTCAGTTATGGCTGAGTAACTCCTCAGTGATTACACACCATTCATGTATGTAACGTACTCCTACCAGAAGTGGTTTTCATTACAAGCAGTGGTTCTCTCTGGGCATAAAAGACGAGCCCCGTAGCTGGGCCTCTTAGAATTTCCGATAACGTATGGCTCAGTTTTCCTGAACTGTGTAGTGGAGATACTGCTGGTACCTATGTCCGAGGATAGTTGTGTGGATTAAGTGAGATACTGTGTAAAGTACTTGAAACAGTGCCTGGCACATAGGAAGTACTGTATGTCTTAGCTATTAATAATAATAATATTACTATTATTAACACTCTAAGGAATGTATGTCTGCGGATGATCACTGAAACAGTACTTACAATACTGCAAAGTTTGTAATATTAAAAATGTATAATAGAAAAATTTTTATTTATAGACATTAAGGTTACACAAACAGAAAGCTTGGTAACATAAAAAATGTCCTTGTGATGTACAAAAAATGCATGATAAATAATTGTCAATACCAAGTAAGCTCAGATATGTAAAAATAAATGAATTTCAAAAAACGGAAATGAATCTTGCTCAAAACTCTAAGGAGATTTGTCAAAAGATTAATAGCAATTAACCTACGTATTGGGAGAATTGGTGTTTGCTTTTCTTTTTTTTTTTTTTTTTTGTACTTTTCAAAGTCTCTTCAGAGAATATATATTACTTTTAGGATCAGGAAAACAATCTTTTCAGTGATGGAATATTTTCTCTTCAAAAGTTCTTGTCTACAAATAAGCTACTGGAACTTTAATAAGGGAATTTGGCAAGGTTGCAGGATACAAGATCAATATACAAAAATTGATATGTACAAGCAGTGAACAATTTGTAAATGAAATCAGAAATACAATCTCACAATGATACAAAAATATGAAATACTTAGATATGTTTAATGAATTGAACAAGATCTGTACAGTGAAGGTATAAAACATTGCTGAAAGAAATTCAAGAACACATAATAGAGAGCATGTAATAAATATTATAAGTGAAGAAATACACCATGGTCAAGGATGGACAAACTCAATATAGTAGGAGCGCAATTCTCCACAAACTAATCTTTAAGTTCAGGGGCATTTGTGTGGAAACTGACAAGCTAATCAGGAAGTTATATGGAAATGCAAATGACCTAGAATCACCAAAGAAATTTTTTTAAAAGGATAAGGTTGTAGGGCCTACAATACCTAATTTCAAAGTTTACTATAGAACTATACTAATAAAATGATGGCATGAGGGTGGATATAGATCAATAAAACAGGACAGAGAGTTCAGAGTTTGACCTACACATATATTGTCAATTAAATTTTGACATGAGAGCCAAAATAACTCAATGTGGGAAAGACATTCTTTTAAATGAAGGGTGGTGTGACAACTGGATATTTGTATGGAAAAAACCCTCCCCTTATCTCACATCACATCCAGAAATAACTCAAAATGCATTGCAAACCTAAATGCAAAAGCTAGAATTTTTCAATACCTGGAAGAAAACATAGGAGAAAATGTTTATGTGTATAAGAAAAGATAGAACAAAATGCATGAATCATAAAAGAAAAATGATAAATTGGACTTAATAAAAATTTTAAAACTTCTGCTCTTTTGAAAAGAACATGAAAAGGCAATCCATAGGCTGGTATATTAACAATATGTATATCTGACAAGGGCTTGTATCCAGAATACAAAGGATGCTCATAACTAACTCATAAATTATACAGTAAGAAGGTGAACAAAAAAATGTGCAAAATGATTTGCCAGATGCTTCACAAAAGAATGTGTATAGATGGCCAGTAAACCCTTGTAAAAATGCTCGACAGCATTAGTCATTAGGGAAATGCAAGTCAAAACCAGGAGGATATAGGACTTCACATCTAGTAGCATGACTAAGATAAAAAAGATAAGGCTAGTTATTGAGGATTGGAGAGATTGGAACACTCACACGTTGCTGGTGGGATTATAGAATAGTACAGCCACTTTGGAGGACAGTTTGGCATGTCTTCAAAAGGCTAAACATACAGTTACCACGTGACCCATCAATTCCATTCCTAGGTAAATAACCAAGAGAAGTGAAAATATGTCCATGTAAAAATGTGTGCCTGAATGTTAAGCATTGTGATCGTCTAAAACCAGAACAAACACAAATACAGTAAACTCAACAGATGTCATGTATAATAATTCACAGCATGTGAGTAGATAAAACACATTGTAGTCTAGCCCTACAAGGCTAAATGTTTAAATCTTAAAAGCATTCTAAGAATTCAGACACAAAGGAGTACATACTATATGACTCCCATGTATAAAGTTCTAGAAAGCGTAATAGATAAAGGAGAGAGGTCGGGGGTCACCTGTGGCCCGGGTGGGAGAGCAATTGACTGCAAACAGGACCACAAGGGGACCACTGGGAGTGACCTGTGTCTTGGTTGTGGTAGTGGTTCCATGACTGTCTTCATTTGTTAAACTCATTGAACTGGACACTTTAGCTGGATCCAGGTTGTTGTGTGTAAACTTTAACCTCAATAAAGTTGTTTTTAAAAAAATCGGAAAACAAAGGATTTCTGGGAAACAAGAAAATCTGCAGCTTGAAGCGAACGCTAATAACGAATGTATGGTGGTTTTTATTTTTGTAACACATCTTCATCATAGACAGCTTGATATGAGATAGCCAATCTGCGAAGCCCCTTAATGCATTAGCTTTTTCTCTGTCTATAGTCCTATGAGGAGCATAATATTATTCCCCTATAGTTAAGGGCACTAGAGTTTGGAAATTTTAAGTAATTTGCCCCAAATCATGTAGCCAGTAAATGGTAGAGCTTCATTTGAAAAACAGCCAGCAGGGACTTCCCTGGTGGCGCAGTGGCTAAGAATCCACCTGCCGATGCAGGGAACACAGGTTCGAGCCCTGGTCCAGGAAGATCCCACATGCCGGGGAGCAACTAAGCCCATGCGCCACAACTACTGAGCCTGCGCTCTAGAGCCCACGAGCCACAACTACTGAGCCTGTGCTCCAGAGCCCGCATGCCACAACTACTGAGCCCATGTGCCACAACTACTGAAGTCCACGTGCCTAGAGCCCGTGCTCTGCAACAAGAGAAGCCACTGCAATGAGAAGCCCGTGCACTGCAACAAAGAGTAGACCCCGCTCACCACAACTAGTGAAAGCCCGCGTGCAGCAACAAAGACCCAATGCAGCCAAGCAACAAAAAAAGAAAGAAAAACAACCGGCAGATCTTAAAATAGAAAGATTATCCTGGATTGTTTTGTGGGCCTAATGTCATCACACGAGTCCTTAAAGGTGGAAGAGGGAGACAGAAAAGGAGACCAGAGCGATGCAGCGCGAGGAGGACTCAGCCCTCTGTTGCTGGTTCTGAAGGTGGAAGACGGGGGCCTGAGCCAAGAAATGCTCGTGGCCTCTAAAGTCTGGAAAAGGCAAGGAGAGGGTTTTCCCCAGCAGCCTCCAGAAGGGCATGCAGCCCTGCCAACGCCTTGCTTTAGCCCGGGAAGACCTGTGTCGGACCTTCGACCTTCAGAACTGTAAGATAATAAATGTGTGTGGTTTTAAGCCACCAAGTTTGTTTTGTTACAGCAGCACAGAAAACTAACACGACATGAGAACTTAGCCGATAACACGGATTGGTTAACAAATCAGTGGGCAAAGGGTGCTAACTCTACATTTCAACCTAAAACCTGTAGAGCCTTCCTTTCCACGTTTAATATTTAAACTATTTTTTAAAAATAAATTTATTTTTATTTTTGGCTGCGTTGGGTCTTTGTTGGTGTATGCGGGCTTTCTGTAGCTGCGGGGAGCTGGGGCTATTCTCTGTTGTGGTGTGCAGACTTCTCATTGCGGTGGCTTCTCTTGTGGAGCATGGGCTCTAGGTGCTCAGGCTTCAGTAGTTGTGGCACACGGGTTCAGTAGTTGTGGCTCACGGGCTTAGTTGCTCCACCGTGTGTGGGATCTTCCTAGACCAGGGCTCGAACCCATGTCCCCTGCATTGGCAGGAGGATTCTTAACCACTGCGCCACCAGGGAAGTCCCATATTTAATCTATTTAGAATTTATTTTAAATATATTGTGAGACAGCAGTTTTTTTTCTATTCTTGTATAGCTATCTCATTGTTCCTGCACAATTTTTATTTATTTATTTATTTATTTTTGGCTTGCACAATTTATTGAAAAGTTTGTCTCTTCCACAATATTTTCCTCCAATATTTTATTATGAAAATTTTCAAACATACAGAAAAGTTGAAAGAGTTTTACAGCGAGTACCGATATTCCAAACTCAAGATGTTGCCTACTGTGTTGAACTTGCTCTGATGGTGCAAAAGCCATAGGGGTACCACTATGGGCACTCCCCATGCATCCAGGAATTGGCATCAAAGACATTTATTAGTCGTCATTATGTTCTTCATCATCACATGCACAGTTAAAAAAAGAAGAGAAAAGGACCAATTTTGCTTCTGGATGTCCTTGATGGAGCAGTGAAAACTAATTTTATTAAATCTTAACTCTTGAGTCCATATCTTTTTAGTATGTATGCAACAAATATTCTGTGCTGCATCCTGAAGTTCCATATCTGTCTCCAGAAAATGCACTTCTGTGATTATGTGAGTTGGGAGCTGAACTTTGTGTGAAAGTAGGACTGAAATGTGAGGCAGACGTGGGTGAGGCAGACACATTCTCAACTGCCAACCAAGTAAGCTGTCACACAAGGGGAACTAGTGCCAGCCAGCATTGTCTGCCAATACAAAGCTAGAGTTTTCAAGTGCAAACAGAATTCTGGAAATCTTGTATCTGCCACTGTGAACTTCACAGATTCCCAGTACTTAAGATCAATAATGATATTGATGAATACGAGCTTTCATGTTGTATAAGGAGAGGTGTCAGTGTTTGGAAGATCTGCATTAGTCCGTGAACCAATATTTTCCAAATGACCAATGCATGTTGTTACAAAATCATGCTTGATAAAACTATGCATTCAAAGTGCAAGACAGACCAATGGGTTTTAATATAATAGAGTAGAAAAAGCTCACCTCTCTGGTTTCAGATCATACACTGAAACTGACCTATTCCTTGTTCAGCTTTTACTACAAAGAATATGCAGTTATCTAAGTATATTAAAATACCCTGTCCTTTTCCAACTATTGATACATACCTATGTGAGGCCAGATTTTTTTATATATTGATACTTACGCATAAGAAACACATGCAACAGAGTGAATGCAGAAGCACATATGAGACTGCAGCCGTTTTATATTAAGCCAGACATTTAAAGGATTCCCCCACCCCCATCCCCAAAGGAAGACAATGCCACTCCTAATTTTCCTGGAAAATAAATGTCACTTATACAACGGAACGAATCTTTGCGTTATTAAGGTATAAATTATGACTTTTACCATTTGGAACAGCAGGAACCTTAGAACACTTTTAACTGAATTTATACGCCTCCAGCCTTTGCGCTATTGCTGTCAATTATTTTAATCCTCTGTATCACTGAAAGTCTGCGCGCCCGCGCCCAGAGGTGGGGCGGGAAGGGCCTGCGCTTCGCGGCCGCAGCGCCCCCTCCCGGCGGCCCTCGGCTGGAGCCGCCCCGAGCAGGAGGAACGCCCGCAGAGGCTTCCGGGAGTTGTAGTTCGTCCTGCCCTCGGGCTGCCCTGACGCATTTCCTGTGCGTCCCTAGCGGCCGCCGTCGGCTCGGCACCAGCCGGGAGAGTCGTGGTGGGTGGTTTATGCCCTACCCGTCGTGGGGACCTGAGCTGGAGCGTGCCGACCTCGTCTGCCCGAGGGCCGTCGCCGAAGCACCCGGAGCGGGCGCCGCACAGTCGAGAGCGAGGACCAAGCGGCTCTGGCTGCGGATCCGGGAGGTCGGCTGCGGAGCCGGTCTCCCCCGCATCTCCCGCAGGGCTTGGGGGAGCCGCGCGCGCCGAGTCCCTCCCGTGTCAGGGCGGCGGGACCGTGCGGACTAGTCTGGCCTCCCCCGCGCCTGCCCTGAGCCGATCGCGTGTGTGTAGGTGGGGGCGGAGCTGGGGAACCCCGCCGCTGCGTGAGGGAAGGAGGCCTGGCCGTGGGAAGGGAGGGGCGGGTCCTCGGGGGGGGCAGGAGGGTCCCGCGTGGGCGTGGGAGTGGCGGGGAGACTGGTTCCCTCACGGTTCTCTTCTCGCGCAGCCGTCGGGTCCTGCCACCCCCCGCAGGGCGCACAAAACTGGCCGTGAGGATGGCCACCAGGGTCCGGACGGCTGCCGTCTGGGTGAGTCGGGGGGGTTTTCTCTCGTTTATGAAAAGCCCTGAACACCGACGTGTTCTCATCCATCTTTTCCAGGGTCGGAGCTTGCGTGGGGCTTCCAAGCCACTGCGCCTCCTTTAAGATGACGTTGAGCCGTCCAGAAGTGCTTCTTGTCGTCAGACTGTTACTTTACTCCTTCTTTCAGTCTCTTTTCTGCCAATTCTGTACCTTGAGCCTTGAGTTAAACGAGGGGTCATCGTGCATTTTCCAATTTCTTCGACACATTTTCTTAGTTTTTTCTTTCCGTGTCTAAGATTTTGGGGCCTCACTTGGGAAGTTATACATTTGTCCCTTCGGTTATTCAACAGTTTTGTTTATTGTCTTTTGTTGAGCACCCTGGGGCAGGTGCTAAAAGTGCGAAGGTAGGTCGTTCCTGCTTTGGAAGAGCCATGGTCTGGTGGGAATTGTGGGCAAGAAAATGTATGAGCACAATGGCACGTTAGGGGTCCTCCGAGAGTCGGCCGTGGAAGTGTATGGAGACACACAGCACAGGGCCAGTTTTGGAAGTAAGGACACCCCAAGAAATGCTTCAGGGATTAATAAGGGAGTCTTAAACTGAGATTTGAGAGGTGAATGAGGTGAACAAGGGACTGAAGGTCAGCCTAGGAAAAGGAAGCAACGTGCAAATTTGAGAGGCTTAAAGTGATGTAGTATATTGGTGACCTTGGAACACTTTACAGTTGCTGAAATGTAGAGTTTATGGTTTTGTAGGTGACGGTGGTGGTGGAGTGTGTATTAAGAAATGAGGCCAGAGCCATAGGCAGAGATTGGATCGTAGAGGGCTTTAAGGATCACATGAAAAACTTGGATTTGGGGACTTCCCTGGTGGTCCAGTGGTTAGGACTCGGTGCTTTCACTGCCATGGCCCCGGGTTCAATCCCTGGTCGGGGAACTAAAATCCCGCAAGCTGCACGGCACGGCCAAAAAAAAAAAAACACTTGGATTTTATCCTCTAGGGAGAATAAAGGGTCAGAAGCAACTGGACTTGGTAACTAGTTGGGTGCTGGTGGTGAGCAAGCCAGCAGAGCCAGGCATAAGTGCTGGAGGTCTGCCCTGTGGGCCTGGGTTGGGAGTGGTACCATTCCCTGAGTTAGGGAAGACCGTCAGAGTTGTTACGGAGGGCTGGGTGGACATTTCCTTTAGATACGGTGGGACCCTGCGGGTGCTGGTGGGCACGTGGGTAGGCATCTGTCTCGAGAGAATGGTCTGGACAGGTATCACTGAGTGGGTATAGCCAGATTAGCTCAAGGAGCACATGTGCCCTGGGAAGAGCACCGAGGGCAGTGCTCGGGGGTGGGCAAGGGAAGGTGGCAGAGGAGGGGCTGGAGGTTGGGCAGCCCCATAGGAATGAGAGAAATGGAGAGACTTGTGTGTCAGAGTCAAAGAGAAAGGAACCTCAAAAATGGTTGCCATGTGAGATGCCCCAGGGAGGTCAAGTACTGTTGCGTCACAGAAGTCCAAATCAGGCTTGGTGGTGATGGTAGTGGTGGGTTTCGCTGTGATGTTTCCAGAGCAGAGTGTGAGTGGGTGTTTGCTGGGCAGGAGAGGAAGGAGTGGGGTGGAGGTAGCAGCAGTCCGTCGGAGAGATGGGAGTGAGGCAGGAAGACAGCCATGTGGGCTGAGTCAGTGTGCCCTGTGGTTGCGGGAAGAGAGTGGTAGCCTGAGGAGAATCCAGGAAGATTCCTTGGTACAAAATCAGTCTAAAAGTCAGTGTGTTTCCTGTTTATAAATTGTATCTGTTTAGAAGTTATAATGAGGGAAATTAGCCTATTTACAAATGGCAGTAAAACAGGTGAAAGTACTAAAAACCTGGGTAATGCAGAGGACTTGTATAAGGAAAACTTTACACCTTCAGTAATACTAGTTAACATTTCTACAGTGTCTCCTCTTCCTAGCCATGGGTCTCAGCACTTTACAGATACAAACTGATCCTCACAGCAGCCTCATAGGAAGGTAGGACTCTTAGCCCTATTTAAAGACAAGGAAAGGTGACAAAGAGAGGCAGGCAGTCTGCCAGGATCATTCAGCAGAAGACAGAATTCAAACCCAGGGGCTCACGCTCCCTGCTCTGCGTTCTTTTATTTATTTATTTATAATTTATTTTTGGCTGCGTTGGGTCTTTGTTGCTGCACATGGGCTTTCTCTAGTTGTGGTGGGGGGGGCTACTCTTCGTGGCGGTGCACGGGCTCTAGGCGTGTGGGCTTCAATAGTTGTGGCACGTGGGCTCAGTACTTGTGGCACACGGGCTCAGTAGTTGTGGATTGAGGGCTCTAGAGCGCAGGCTCAGTAGTTGTGGCACACGGGCTTAGTTGCTCCGCGGCACGTGGGATCTTCCTGGCCCAGGGCTGGAACCCGTGTCCCCTGCATTGGGAGGCAGATTCTTAACCACTGCGCCACCAGGGAAGCCCTCCCTGCTCTGAGTTCTTAACAGGACAACATGTACCGTCCCGGGCGGAAGAGTGAACTGATAGATACAAATCCCAGGCTTTGGTCTTTGAAGTGTTCATCATGTTTCCAGTCTCCAGGTATTTATTGAGCACCCACTCTGTGCCAGGCCCCCTTCCAGGTCCAGGCATGTGGTGGTGAATGAGACTGACAGGATCCATGCTTTGGGGAGTTTGCGCTCTGGTGGAGGAAGGCAGATGCCATGTAAATGATGGAGAAACTACTTACAAGTGAACAGGAAACGTCGTTGTCGTGTTGTACATGGAATTAACATTGGTTGATGTGAAAGGTTGGGTGTTTGGGGAAGGTCCCATGGAGGAGGTGACACTTGCAGGTGTGAGTTACCAGAGTAGCCAGCCTTGGGAAGAGCAGGTGCATGAACATGCAGGGTGGGAACAGCCATCGCCAAGGCCCCGAGGTGGGGGAGGGTCCGTGCCTTTGTAGCAGGGAAGGAAGGCCTGTGTGGCCCGGGTTGGCGGGGAGGGGAGGGGAGCAGACAGACATGGAGGGGGCCAGAGGCCCGATCAGGCTGGGAAGCTGTTGTGTTAGGAAAGGACGTTGGGCTTTTCAGAGTCCCTCTGGCTGCTCAGTGGAGAATGGTCGACTGCAGGGGTGCAGACGAGAGGCGGAGGAGGTGTTGCCTGGAGCAGTGGAAATGGAGAGACTAGACAGAATTGGGGGTGTTTGAAACGTGAGTCCTCTTTTCTGACAACAAGCTTATGCTTTTCACCTAGTCCATTGTCACTTTTTAGAGTGGTTTATCTTGTGTAAGTAGTCCTGTATTTCTTACCATTCCAGCCCAGTGTGAATGCTCAGCGCTCACTGTGCATGGGGTTCTGTGCTGCATCTGGTGCAGGCATTCATCAGTACCTCTTCTTGGGACCAGGTTACACTGCTGGTTTGTGTAGAGCCAGGATTTGAACCTGGGTGGGATGGCCCTACACCCATTTCCCTGGCCAGTGTACTCTACTGCCTCAGGGTATAGCCTGAGAATTTCTCAAGAGACAGAGATTCTAGCCTCCTGCGCCCTAAGAGTAGTTATTGTTTACCCACAACGGGTCACTGAACAGCTGCTCCTTGGACTCAGGAGTAGTTAAGTCCCTTGCCGTGCCCTGGTCGCAGTGGGTGTGTGTAGCCCAGTCCCTGGGGAATGAGAGATGTGGATGACCCCACTCAGGAATGCGCTGAAAGCGGAAAGGATATCATATGCAAGACATTTTAAAACTGTGCAACACAGGGGTCTCTTTCCTGTGGCCGGTGACATCCTCGACCCATGTTCTGGGTGTCCCCTCCTGGGTATCCAGGGAGATACCTAGTAATTAGAAGGCTGTAGACGAGTGTGAATTCAGAGCAGAGGGAGGTGGTCCTCGGCGGTGACGTACGTTGCACTGAGGCCTGTGAGCCCCTAAGTCTCTGTTTCTTTCCTCGGAGGATGCTGGGCACTTACTGGCAGGTTTTCTTTTTTCAGTTTGGCTACTTTCTGCTGTTGACACTTCCCTACCTTAAATGTGTCATTACAAATTCACTTCAGGGAGTCTCCATTCCTAGGGGCTTGGAAAGATTTTCTGTGTCCTCCTCTCCTGTAGGAGTTGACTTGTTTTATTTATTTATTTATAATTAATTAATTTATTTATGGCTGTGTTGGGTCTTCGTTTCTGTGTGTGGGCTTTCTAGTTGTGGCAAGCGGGGGCCACTCTTCATCGCGGTGCGCGGGCCTCTCACTGTCGCGGCCTCTCTTGTTGCGGAGCACAGATGCGCAGGCTCAGTAGTTGTGGCTCACGGGCCCAGTTGCTCCGCAGCATGTGGGATCTTCCCAGACCAGGGCTCGAACCCGTGTCCCCTGCATTGGCAGGCAGATTCTCAACCACTGCGCCACCAGGGAAGCCCTAGTTGACTTATTTTAAACCAGGGAACCTTGTTTCCCTTTTTCTCCAGCGTTGGGCAGGGCCTCTGCTCCCATGGACCACTGCCAAACACCGTCACCACGGTCACCACCACGACATGCTAATAACATAGTTTGCAGTGCAGTGAGTTGGGGCTTCAAGACTGATGCAAGGGGGTGTGGGAGAGAGAAGGGAATTCTGCCTGACGGGGCCTTTCTGAGGAAGGTTGGCCCCTGCTCACGTGCATACCAGGCTGGGTGTCTTCAGCTGCGCCCAGACTGACCCTCTTGGCGAATTAAAGGTTAAAATGATAATTCCCGGTTTTTTTTTAAATATAAATTTTTATTTATTTTATTTATTTATTTTTGGCTGTGTTGGGTCTTCGTTGCTGTGCGCGGGCTTTCTCTAGTTGTGGCGAGCGGGGGCTACTCTTCGTTGAGGTGGGCGGGCTTCTCACTGCGGTGGCTTCTCGTTGCAGAGCATGGGCTCTAGGCATGCGGGCTTCAGTAGTTGTGGCTCGTGGGCTCAGTAGTTGTGGCGCACGGGCTTAGTTGCTCCGCGGCATGTGGGATACTCCCAGACCAGGGATTGAACCCGTGTCCCCTGCACTGGCAGGCAGATTCTTAACCACGGCACTACCAAGGAAGCCTCGATAATTTCCTGTTAAAATGTGGCAGTGTTCATGAATTAGTCTTTCAAAACTAACAACCCTCACGCACCCTTGTTTATATATTCCAGGTACCGGTTAGGCACGGAGGATACACGGGTCAAAGGCAGCCCTGGGAATTGAGAGAGGGGACAGAGGGCAGGCCAGGTGGCCACGGGATTCGCGCTGGGGCAGAGGGAAGCCCAGGAAGTGACCTTGGCAGCTGCTCTCAAAGGACCTGTGGAATTAGCCGTGTGAAGGCGAGGGAGAAGGAGGCTGCGGGCAGAGGGAGCCCCTGTGTGCTGCCAGCAGTGGGCCGGGAGTGGCCGGCCGCCATCAGGCCTCTGGAGCTGGCTCAGCACTCAGCTGTAGGGTCTGGGTGGGGGGGGGGGTGTCAGGTAACGTGGCGGCCTGTCACCCGCTTGGCTGACTTGGAGCAGGCTGCTCACCCCTTCCAGACAAGCTGAAAACTACATTGTCCTTGTGACTCGAGCCTTTGATGATTGTGGAGTCACCTTATGTCCAGGAATCCTTTTTTTGTCTTAAAGTCTGTTTTGTATTCTTATAGCTGTAGGAGCCTCCTTTTGGTTAATTGCTTGTCGTATATTTTTCTTTAGCTTTTGACTTTTTTGTATCTTTATCTTTTAGATGTGTCTTTTTTAAATAGCATCATTTTTTTAAATCAGTCTGTCAATCTTTGTACTTAACTCAGACACTTGGTCTGTTATGACTGACGTAATTACTGTTATATTTGAGTTTAAATCTACCATCTTACTGTGTTTTTCTATACTGTGTTTGCTGTACCTGATCTGTTTTTTTTCTCCTCTCTTGGCTTTTTTTGGACTGATAATTTTTATTCTTTTTCTTTCTGTAAAAGATGTTTGGGCATTATACACATTATTTATGCTGTAAAGTTTTTTTAATTTCACTTATTTTGACATAATTTTAGATCTTAAAAAAGTTGCAGGAATAATACAAAAGTTCTTCTATACCTTCATCCAGATTCCTCAAATAGTAATATTTTGCTGCACTTGCTTTATCATTTTCTCTCTCACTCTCTGTTCCCAGCTCCTCTCCTCTTTCTCTCTCCTCGTACATACACATTTTTTTTTCTTAACTGAAACCAATTTGCAGACATGATGTTCCTTTACCCCTAAATACTGCAGTACATCTCACAAACAAGAACAGTTTTTTACATAACCACTGAATCAGGAAATTGACATCAATACAATGCTGTTATTTCATTTACAGGTCTTATTGTGATTTTGCCAATTGTTCGTTTATAGAAAGTTTGGAAATACCGTCCTTTATGGGAGAAGAGTAACTTGAATCATGTGTTGCGATGGGCTGTGCTGGCTCTTTCATCTAACCCGGAACAGTTCCTCAGTCTTCTTTGTCATGACGTGGTGTTTTTGGAGCCCAGGGCGTTCTGTGGAATATTCCTCAGTTTCGGGTTGTTTGCTCCTCCTCCTGATTCATTTCAGAAGTGCTGCATTCTTCCCTGCGTCACATCCGGGGCACTCGTGACTGCTGATGTGAACTTGCCTCACTTGGTGAAGGTGGTATCTGTGTTCTCTCCCCTGTAGTCACTCTCTCTTCCCTTTGTAAGTCAGTATCTGTTGGGAGATACTGAGATGAAATAAATACCTTTTAGTCCTCAAACTTTCACCCACTCATTTAGCCTGCATGGGTGATTCTTGTGTGCGTTTTTATTATGCTAGTTGACAAATGAGTTTTATCTAATTTCATTATTCTTTCTACGTTCATTAGATACCTGCCTGCTGTTGGAAAGCTGTGCCCCACCCCCATTTTTAAATGCGCTCTGTTGTTTCCTTTTAGACTCTAGTGCAGCTTATGATAGACCTTCTCACTCTGTGTGTCACTGCTCTCCTCTCTTGCCCATCTGTCTCTCCATACTACTTTCTAGATAATTTCTTCCGGTTTGTCCTTTCGTTTACTAATTCTTCCTAACCTGCTGTTAAAGAGACTTCAGTTGATGTGTTTTTATCATTCCTATAAATTCTTTCTAGTTCTTTTTCAAATATGCTTGCTAAGTTATTTGTCCAACTCCTTGCCAAGTCATAAGGCTTGTCTTTCTCTCCTTGAATATAATATTTGATTTATAATGAGTGTCCATCAATTGCACTGTCTGTTGGCTACAAGGTTTTCTTTCTGTTGTTTGTTGATTTTCATTGGTTCTTATTCATGTTGTCTTGTTTTCTGAAAGCTTTATTTTCTTGTGTGGTGGTCACTGTTCTTGAAAAATTCTTCAAAGGAAAAATTTAAGACGTAGGATAAAGGTAACTTACTCCAAAATACTCTGAAGTATTTTGAAGCAGATTCAGTTCTCATGTTATTTCATCCGTACTTCACTAGGCATTAAAAACATACATTTTCTAATATAATTATAATACCACTATTACACCTAACAGAATAATTCCTTGGTATCATGGAATTATTCCATGTTCAGATTTCATTTTCCTTTTTAACATTGGCAAGTTAAAATCAAAATCCAAACAAGGTACACACTTCTTACTGTTACATACTTTAAGTCTCTTTTAATCCAGAGTAACCCATCCTTCTTTCTTTTTTTCCCCCATTGACTTTTTAAAGATGTGGAGCCATTTGTCCTTTAGAATGTCCTTCATTTTAGATTTATCTCTGTTTCCTTGTGATCACATTTAACATGTTACCTGTCACCAGTATTTCTGGTAAACTGAAATTTATCTTTAGAGACTTTAGATTCATTTATTAATGTTTTTGGCAAGAATACTTGATAGTGCTTTGTCTTGTCACCTCAGGAGGCACGTATGTCTCATTGACTCACTCTAGGTGATGCAAAGATCGATTGGTGGGGTCAGGGGTGGCAGTGTGGTATTGTTGTGAAGTTTCCCATGAGTCCTTCTAATGGTTTCATCAGTTATGACCTTCCCCTCGGCCAGTTATTTCACAGCATCTACAAAGTGGTGACTTTCTAACTCTATCATTCTTTCCATTTTTGTAGCAGGAATTCTCTGAAAGAATTTACAGAATCCTTCTCTAAAAAAGAACATTTCTTCATCAACAGAACCATTTGGTTACCCAGAGACACAGTTTGTTTAGGGATGGCAGGTCCATGCTTAACTCTTTCCCTTTAATTGCCAGTTTTCACTAAGGAGATGATGCCCTAGTTACATCCATTGGTGACAGCAGTGAGTTTTTCATTTGATTTTTTTTCTTTTTGCTAATTTGAGTATGATTAAAAAACTCGTAAATCTTAATACTGTTTACAGTTAGTTTCAATCAGTTGCAGTCAGTATTCTTTTAGAGGGTTTCATTGTCTCAGCCTTAGCCAAAGGGAGTCTTTCAGCTTGGCTCTGAGGCTTTTTGGAAAGACTCTGTTAGTCTTAGCTGGTTTCCTGGCTTCCTTGCTTTGGGGTCCAAGAAGATAGTCTCTGCTCATTTGAGTATTTCCCATCCCAGATCTGGAATCAACCTTTTCTCCAGGAGCCTGTATCTTTTCGTAGGGAGTGTGCTCAGGGACCACAGTTGATACTGGAATGTCATTACTTCTGGGCTGTTTCAGCAGGCAGACCTAGGGATCTTTGGAAAGGAAAAAAATTATGATTCATGTTGATATTTCCAATTCAAATTACAGAGTTTAAAAGATTTATTTTTTTGAAATTACTCTTTTTTGGGTGGAAGTAACCCAGTTGTTCACTAAGAGATGAATGGATAAACAAAATGGGGTGTGGGTGTGTATGTGTATATTCAGTCTTAAAAAGAAATGAATTCTGACACATGCTACAACATGGGTGAACCTTGAGGACATTATTTTCAGTGAAATAAGCCAGTCACAAAAGGACAAATACTGTAAGATTCTACTTACGTGAGGTTCTGTTACTGAACCAGGTTTGTTCACCCAACACGCAGCAAGCCAAATGCTGAGACGCTGCAGTTTGTAGCAGAGAAAGAGTTTATTCACGAGACAGCCAAGTGAGGAGATGGGAGAACAAATGTCAGATCTGTCTCCTCGCAGGTGAGTGACTTGAGATATTCATGGGATAAAGAAGCAGGGAGGTCTTAGGTGTGGGGAAGTGATTGGAAGTAGGGAAAAGGTGAGGTAATCAGTGTTCTGTGCAGGTGTATCGGGGTACATGCTTTTTCGTGGGATATGTGTTCAAAAATGGAGACACTTAGCCTGATCCGAGGGTGGAGGTTTTGGCCCTCTGACATCAGGCGGTCATTCATCAGACGTGTGCAGGCCCGGTTTTTGGGGTCAGCGGTCCCAACCGGCCTTGGCTGCCTTGAACTGGACAAGAGCTGACTCTAGGTTTCTGGAAAACAGCTTAAGTGCCCATTGATATAGTGACCCATACGTCCGAGGTGTAACCTATAGGGGACAATTAGTAACTCAGGCAAAGCTTGGTCACTGAGGGCGGTTTCAGGCGGGGGTTTACCAGGCTGTCCCTGGGCTGCTGCTCTGTAAGACGAGCTCGAGAATTCCTGTTAGTCACCACTGTCTGCTAACCCTGTGGAACATGGTTTCTGTTCCTAAAGTAGTCAAGATCATAGAAAGTGTGGTCCATGCTGGTTGTCAGGGAGCCGTGGTAGGAGGAGAATGGGAAGTTACTGCTCAGAGGATATAGAGTTTTGGTTTTGCAAGATGAAGAGTTCTGGAGATGAATGTGACTGCTGGGAATGGTTACACAGCACTGCGAAGGTACTGAATTCCAATGAACTGTACACTTTAAAATGGTTAAGATACTAAGTTTATGTTACGTATTTTATGTTATCACAAGGAAAAATTTTCTAAGAAGATGAGCTGTGACTCTTACCTCACCCAATACCAAAAGATTACCTCAAAATGGAACATAGACTTTAAGAGCAAAAGCCATAAAATTTCTGGAAGAAATCATAGAGGAAAATATTCATGACCTTCTCTTAGGCTAAAGTTCTTAGAAAGCTCTTTCATAGGTTGTGCTTTTTGAGATAGAAATTGGGCCACATCAAGATTAAAACTTTTGAACTTCAAAGTCACCATTCAGAAAATGAAAACACAAGTCCCAGACCGGGACTTCAAGTATTTAAAGTCCGGGAGATAGTATTTGCAAATCATGTACCTGATAACAGGGATATATCCAGAATATATGAAGAATGCTTACAACTCAGTAAGAAGACAGACAACCCAATTTAAAACATGGGCAAAGGATTTGAACAGACACTTCACCAAAGAAGATGTATAGATGACAAGTAAGCACCGGAAAAGATGTTTAACATCATGAGTCACTAGGGAAATAAAATTCATATCATAATGAAGTCCCACTTTATGCCCAATGGCTACAACCAAAAAGGCAGACAGTAAGTGTTGACAAGGATGTAGAGAAATTGGAACCACTGTAGACTGCTGGTGGGAATATAAAGCACAGTCGCTTTGTAAAGGTTTTGGCAGTTTCTTTAAAAGGTTAAATGTAAACTTACTGTACAGAGCAGCAGTTTTACTTCTAGGAATTTACCCAAGATAAAGGAAGACATGTTCACACAAAGACTTGTATAGTAGCTCAAAACTAAAAAGAATCTAAATGTGGATTAAGTGGTGAACGTATAGACGAAATGGAGCACTATTCAGCAATTAAGGGGCAAACCGCTGGTGTGTGCTGTAACAAGAATAAACCTCCAAAGTGTGCTGAGCGGAAGAAGCCGACGCAGTACCTAGTGTGGTCCCAGTCGTGTGAAATGTCTGGAACAGGCAGATCTGTGCACAGGAGCAGAGCAGTGGTTGTCTGGGGGTCGGGGGTGAGCGTGGGCCTCGGCTCCAGAGGAATCTCTCTGAGGCAGTAGGAACGCTGTAAACCTGGATGTGTGGACTGTTGCAGAACTTTCAATTTATTAAAAATCATTGAAGTTAAAAAAAATTACTCTATATAGAAGCATTATTGAGGTATAATTTATATACCATAAAATTTACCCTTTTAAGGTGTACCTTCAGTCATTTTTAGTATTCACAGAGTTGCCTAAATATCACCGTATCCAATTTCGGAACATTATCATTACTTCCAGAAGAAACCCTGTCCCCATTCACAAGCCACTCTCCATCCCCTCCTTCCGCTCTCCCCTGACAGCCATTTAATCTACTTGGTGTGTTCAAGAATTTCCCTATCCTAGACATTTATATAAACAGAATCATGTCAGAGGTGGCCCTGTGTATCTGGCTTCTTTCATTTAGCGTAGTGTCTTCAAGGTAGATTTGTGTTGGTCTCAGCCTGGCAGGAATGATGCTGTGACGCAGAGCGCCCGGGGTCGGGCTCGCGGGGACCCGTGCTGCTTGTGGCAGCCCCACAGACATTTCCCTGACTGGAGCCAGCGTCATGGCTGGACCAGCCCTTGTGGTTCTTACTGTGCCTGCAACGCGCCTCTCATCAGCAACCATCGGGGAACTCTGAAAACATAAGGTTTACTACTCACAGACCCTGCGGGGTACGTGGCACACCGGGGGCCACACAGCAGAGAGGACGAGAGGACGAGAATGCGGAACTGGGGTTCTGCCTTTACTGGGGTCAAGGGGGGGTGAGGTTCTGCCTTTATTATTGGGGTCAAGGGGGGATTGCAGGTTCATTATTTATTGGTGAATTTAAAATAAGGCTGAGAATTCAGGCACTGGAAGGGAAGAGCGGGGTCACTTAAGTGAGCAGTTATCTAGGTCACCCAGGGCTTTCTGGGAGGAGAACGTCAGGTGGGGCGGCCTGTCTCCTTATCTAGCTGTGTGGCTGGCCGTGCGTTTATCTAAGATGGATGTCTTTGAAGTGGTGCCTCGGAAATCAGAAGCTTTCAGTACGATCAGGCACTTGCATTACAGTCAACAGAAGCTAATTGTCAGGTACCTATAGTACAAAAGTTCATCATGTAGCATTTTTCGGTGCTTCATTCTTTCTTATGGCTAAATAACGTGCCTTTGTATATATAGATCACATATGATTTATCCCTTCATCCATTGATGGGTATTTGGCTATTAGGAATCAGGCTGTTGGAGCCATTTGTGTGCAAGCGTTTCTGTGGATGTAGGCTTTTAATTCTGTTGAGCAGATAAGAATGGGATCGCCGGCTAATACAGTAATTCTGGGTTTAACACTGAGGAGCTGCCAAGCTGGGTCCAAGGTGGCTGCTCCATTTTACATTCCCACCAGCTCTGCGTGAGGGTTAAAAGCTTTACTCTTGCAACTTTTTTCATGTGTTAGATATCTTGGTTCTTAAAAAGAGTGATATAAGTGTCATGTCCTATAACATACATAAGACTGTTTTAAAATAACAATTTGTTACCATTAACAAGGGTGCTAAATGAGGTTCAGTCTGTCTTTGTAGCCCATTTTATCCAAAGAATGCACAGTTAAATACCGCATGTTAAGTCAGTTGGTAAAATGATTGTCTGTTGTAGTTTTGTTTCCAATTGTATAAATAAATGTATCTGTTGACATTTATTTTCGATGTTAGGGATTGCCCTCCCTCCTCTTTTAGATCATGTGAAATATTTACGTGATTCAAAGTAGAAAGTATGTAGCGTCATTCAGACAAGCGTCCATCCCTCCTGCTCTGTCCCTTCCCGCCCCCGGAGGGAACCTTTTTACAGTTCCTAGTTCATCCTCTCAGTGATTCTTTTGGAAATACAAGCAAACACACACACACACATACCTGACCCGACTCAACGCTAAGCCTTGTCAGGAAGCCTTTCTTCTGCCTCTAGCCCTGTGTTTCCTAGAGTTCAGCATGCCTTGTATCCTAACATGTTTCTCTCAGTTTTACCCCTTGTATTTTGTTGTTATAATAGCTTCTGGAATGAGCATCCTCTGGACCCTTCCCCCTGACTGCCGAGTGCCTTTCTCTCTTCCCTTTTCTCTCCTTCCCCTCTCATTCTCAGAATCTCTTTTCTCTCGTCCCTCTCTTTGCCTGAATCTTTGTTTTCTCACTTCTTGGGCTGATCAATTTGGGCTCCATTTCCAGCAGCTTCCCCTCGCAGTGAAGACCCGTCCTTGTAGAAGGGGTGGTTTGCCCATTATTTCTCAGACCCTCGTGTTCCTAGGTGACCACAGTGCTGTTAGGTCACTTAGCGACTTTGGGAATGTCTTTTTTAGTCACCTGCAACTCTGAGCCTGAGAGGCTCAGATTCCCCTCGGGAGGTGCTCTCCTGTTGGGGGTGACTTTGGAGATCGGCAGCATGTGGCCCCCGGTCCCCCGTCCCAGTTCTGCAGTTAGGTCACATCTGCCTGGATCCTAGGTTTGTGAGGAACCCAGTCACCTGGGTCCATTTGTCTGTCTGTGGACATCTCTGGGCTTCTTCTTTTGCTATTCTGGTAGGCCTCTTCTGTTTTTATTGGGAGATTAAAAGACTACACTGTTCCCCTGAACTCATCCTACTCTCAATGTTTAACAACAAAAGTAAGACTCAGCGAGAGAGATGAAGTGAATTGTTCACAGACATCCAGATATTGAGAGAAGCTCTACTGAGACAGACTGTTTTGTCCACAGCCCATCTCTCGTGTACGTCGCCTCCAGCAGGGTCGTTCCCTCCTTACCATCTGGCGTCATGTTCTTCTTGAGTGTCTGCCCGGAGTTGTTTAAATCTCTGGGTGGTTACCGCACTTTCGGGGATCCTGGGGGCCTGTGCAGAGTCTGGGCGGGGCGGGGGGCTGTGGTTGTGTGCTGGGTTCCCCACTTCCGTTTCCTCTCACTTGTGCCCCCCAAGCCGCACTGACCACAGTCCGCAGAGCCCCCAGTCCAGCCTGGGTGAGTGCGTTCACCAGCAAAGGAGACCGAGGTCGGGGCCCAGAGGAAAAGTGCTCGCAAAAGTGAGCTTGCTCTTGGGTCTGCAGGTCCCACCTCTCCAGGAGCAAGAGAGCACATGTGATGGCATCAGAAAGCTCCAGGGGGAGGAATCCATCCTGGGTCAAGAGACCCCTGACCAGAGGCCTCTCCCTGGAGGACCCCGGCAGAGGCACAAGAGTCCCGGGACAGAGCAGGTCCTAGAGTGGCTGTTTATTTCCCAGGAGCAGCCGAAAGCGAAGAAGACCTGGGTGAGTTACTGGTTTGTTCATTTCCACTTCTTTTCTTTATTTCTTTTTCATTTTTTTGGTGGGGAGAGGGATGGAGGTCCTCAGGTGGGAGGTCGTGTAAGGTCCCTGAGGTCCCTGTTTCCTGGTTTCCCCAGACTCAATTTTCAGCTCCTTTTCCACGCCCCTCCCCAATTTTTTTTAATGGATATTGTTCTGTTTAAATGTGTTTACAAACTGTGTATTGTTTCTGGTGTGAATGCATTTTTAATTTATGTTGGTGGCGTGTACGCATGTGTATCCTGCTGTATTGCTTATATTTTTCGTTAAGCACCGTCCTCTTGTATGGCCGTCAGCAGTGTCTTGGTGTCCACTTGCCTCACGTTCTCTGCCAGCTCTTAATTACTGTTGTTCTTTTTATTTGAGCCATTCAGGTATGGTGGTGTCTCTGTATGGGCTTACTTTGCATTTCCTGCTAGCATGCTTTTTGGACATTTTGTTACCTTTTGTGGGTGTTTTCTGTCTGTTTCTTATTGACTGAAAGGAGTTATTTATTTTCTGGAAGCTTACCAGAAATGCTGTTTCAGGCCGCACCTCAGTCCTGTTATATCAAGACTTTTCATCTTAACAAGATTCAGTGATTCATGCACATTGAAGTTTAAAGCAACCTTGATACCAAATCCATATTTACCTGGGGTGCTTCTCTCACCTCCAATATTTTGTTATGACAGTTTTCAAACGCAGGGCAAAATCGAAAGGATTTTGCAGTGAACATCTGTATACTCATCACCTTGAATTTACCTTTAACATTTTACTGTACTTGCTTTATCACATTATCCATCTTTCCATCCCTCTGCATCTCTTACCCCATCTTATTTTTGCTGTATTTCTTAATATATTTTAGACATCAGCATGCGTCTCTCTAAATACTTCAGTATGCACAGCATTAACTGTTGTTCAGTGTTTGTTTACAAGCTGGGTTTTTTCCCCCTGTCTTGCCTTTTCATTCTGTTAATTAATGCTGCCTTTTGATGAACAGCTACTTCTAATTTTTACTTAATTTAGTTTCTAAATTTTTTCTTTTATTATTGGTGTTTTTTGTGTCCAATCTAAGAACTTTTTTTGTTATCCAGAGCTCATGAAGACAGTTTTCTTTGTTCACATTTACCTTTCACATGTAGATTCACAATACATCTAGAATTAATATTTATGTTTAGTGTTAGTAGGAGTCAAGCTTTATTTTTTTCATCAAGTTGCCTAATTGCCCCAGTGCCACTGAAGTGATTGACCTCTACCTATGGCTCTGCGGTGCCACCTTGTCATATATCAGGCGTCCATAAATATAGTTTGGTTTCACAACTCTTTATTCTGTTCCATTGGCCTACTTTTCCATCCTTATGCCAGTTTCACACTGTCTTGATTTATAATAAGTCTTGATATCTGGATGCTTCCAGTTTTTGGTGATTATGAATGCTGTCAACACTCACATGTGGGTTTTTGTGTGGACATGAGTTTTCATATCAGTTGGGTAAATACCTAGGAGCATGATTGCTGGATTGTGTGGCGATTCTATGTTTAGCTTTGTAAGAGACTGTCTTCCAGAGTGCCTTGCAGTTTTGCATTCCCACTTGCAGTGAATGAGCGTCCCTGTTCCTCATCCTGACCAGTTGTTGGTATTGTCAAGTTATTAAAAATTTTGCCATTCTAATAGATGTGAGGTGATATTTCACTGTAGTTTTAAGTTGCATTTCCCTAATGGCTAGCTAGTGGTATTGAGTATATTTCTATATGTGTTTTATTCTTTCTATATCTTTGGTGAAGTATCTGTTTTCTTGTCATTGATTTTTTTTAAATTTAATATTAAACAAAAATTTTATTGGCGTATAGTTGATTTACAATGTTGTGTTAGTTTCAGGTGTACAGCAAAGTGAATCAGTTATACACATATCTGCTCTTTTTAATTTAATTTTTTTTTAAGATTTTTTTTTTTGATGTGGACCATTTTTTTTTTTAAGTCTGTTGAATTTGTTACAATATTGCTTCTGTTTTATGTTTTGGTTTTTTTTTTTTTTTTGGCCCTAGGCATGTGGGATCTTAGCTCCCCAACCGGGGATTGAATCCGCACCCCCTGCATTAGAAGGTGAAGTCTTAACCACTGGACCCCCAGGGAAGTCCCTCCATTCTTTTTTAGATTCTTTTCACATATGGGCCACTACAGAGTATTAAGTAGAGTTCCCTGTGCAGTAGGTTCTTATTAGTTATCTATTTTATATATACTAGTGTGTATATGTCAATCCCAATCTCCCAGTTTATCCTTCCTCCCATCCCCTGGTACCATAACTTTGTTTTCTACATCTGTGACTCTGTCTCTGTTTTGTAGGTAAGTTCATTAGTACCATTTTTTTAGATTCCACATATAAGCAATATCATATGATATTTGTCTTTCTTACTTAACTGAGTATGACAACCTCTGGGTCCATCCATGTTGCTTCAAATGGCATTATTTTGTTCTTCTTTATGGCTGAGTAATATTCCATTGTATATATGTACCGTATCATTAAAAAAATTTTTTTTTTAATTCTTTATCTTATTTATTTTGTCTTGAGAGGGCAGAAGCCAAACTTACTGAGTTTGATGGGCATGACATTAAGATATTACATATGGCTCTTCAGGATTTGGGGCTACAAAATCATGCTTTCTTATTCTTTTTTTTAAAAATATCATTATTGAAGTATAATTGCTTTACAATGTGGTGTTAGTTTCTGCTGTATAACAAAGTGAATCAGCTATATGTTTACATATATCCCCATATCCCCTCCCTCTTGAGCCTCCCTCCCACCCTCCCTATCCCACCCATCTAGGTCGTCACAAAACATAGAGCTGATCTCCTTGTGCTATGTAGCAGCTTCCCACTAGCCATCCATTTTACATTTGGTAGTGTATATATATCAGTGCTACTCTCTCACTTCATCCGAGCTTCCCCTTACCCCCGCTGTGTCCTCAAGTCCATTCTCTGTCTGCGTCTTTATTCCTGCCCTGCCACTAGGTTCATCGATACCATTTTTTGAGATTCCATATATGTGCGTTAGCATGCGGTGTTTGTTTTTCTCTTTCTGACTTACTTCACTCTGTATAACAGTCTCTAGGTCCATCCACCTCACTGCAAATAACTCAATTTGTTCCTTTTTATGGCCAAGTAATAGTCCATTGTATATATGTGCCACATCTTCTTTATCCATTCATCTGTCAGTAGACATTTAGGTTGCTTCCATGTCCTGGCTCTTGTAAGTAGTGCTGTAGTGAACATTGTGGTACATATATCTTTTTGAATTATGGTTTTCTCAGGGTATATGCCCAGGAGTGGGATTGCTGGGTCATATGGTAGTTCTGTTTTCAGTTTTTTAAGGAACCTCCATACTGTTCTCCATAGTGGCTGTATCAATTTACATTCCCACCAACAGTGCAGGAGGGTTCCCTTTTCTCCACACCCTCTCGAGAATTTATTGTTTGTAGATTTTTTGATGATGGCCATTCTGACCAGTGTGAGGTGATACATCATTGTGGTTTTGATTTGCATTTCTCTAATGATTAGTGATGTTGAGAATCTTTTCATGTGTTTGATGGCAATCTGTATGTCTTCTTTGGAGAGATGTCTATTTAGGTCTTCTGCCCATTTTTGGATTGGGTTGTTTGTTTTTTTGATATTGAGCTGCATGAGCTGCTTGTATATTTTGGAGATTAATCCTTTGTCAGTTGCTTTGTTTGCAGATATTTTCTCCCACTCTGAGGGTTGTCTTTTCGTCTTGTTTATGGTTTCCTTTGCTGTGCAAAAGCTTTTAAGTTTCATTAGGTCCCATTTGTTTATTTTCGTTCTTATTTCCATTACTCTAGGAGGTGGGTCAAAAAGGATATTGCTGTGATTTATGTCATAGAGATACCACATCTTCTTTATCCATTCCTCTGTTGATGGACACATAGGTTGCTTCCACGTCCTGGCTATTGTAAATAGTGCTGCAGTGAACATTAGGGTGCATGTATCTTTTCAAATTGTGGTTTTCTGTGGGTATATGCCTAGGAGTGGGATTGCTGGGTCATATGGTAGTTCTAATTTTAGTTTTTTAAGGAATCTCCATACTGTTCTCCATAGTGGTTGTACCAACTTCCATTCCCACCAACAGTGTAGGAGGGTTGCCTTTTCTCCACATCTTCAGCATTTATTGTTTATAGATTTTTTGATGATGGCCATTCTGTGACTGGTGGGAGGTGATACCTCATTGCAGTTTTGATTTGTATTCTCTAGTAATTAGTGATGTTGAGCATCTTTTCATGTGCTTTTTGGCCATCTGTTGTCATGGATTTTTAAGAATTCTTTGTTATTCTAGATTTAAATCCTTTATAAGAAAAGTGATTTGAAAATATTTTCTCCCAGTCTCTGGTTTGTGTTTTCATTTCCATGACACCAACTTTCACAGAGCAAAATGTTTTAATTTTGATAAAGTTTATTTTCTGAATTTTAATTTTTTAAAATGGGTTTTGCTTTTGGTGTCATATCTAAAATTTCATTGCCCAAACAAAGGTGCACAAATTAAAAAATTTTTTTCTCTGGAATTTGTAAAGTTTTAGCTTTCACATTTAAGTCTGTGATCCATTTTTAGTTAATTTTTGTATAGAGTGTGGGGTATGTGTTGAGGTTCATTTTTTATGTGTATGGATGTGCAAGGGTTCCAGCACCCTTTGTTGAAAAAGGTGATCCTTTCTCCATTGAATTGCTTTTGTGTCTTTATGAAAAAAAAAATTTTTTTTTTCAAGAGACAGTGTTTATATGGGTCTATTTCTAGGCTCTCTTTTCTGTTCCATTGATTTTTATGTCTAATCTTTTACCAGTATCATGCTTTCTTGCTTTTATAGGAAGTCTTAAAGTGGGCTAGTGGGAGTGCTGCACCTTTGTTCTTCAGAATTGTTTTGGCTGTTCTGGTTTTTTGCCTTTCTGTATTAATTATAGAAGAGCTTGTGGATAGCTACAACAAAGCTTGTTAGGACTTTGATTGGAATTACAGTGAATCTATGAGTCAAATTAGGGAAAACTTACATCTTAACAATACTGAGTTTTCCAATCCATGAACACACTATAGCTTTCCATGTTTTAGATCTTTGATTTTTTAAACCACTGTTGGTATTTTGGAGCATACGTATTTCTGCACACATATTTTCTTTTATCATCTTAACCATTTTAAGTGACAATTCAGTGGTATTAAATACATTCATAACATTGGCAGTCATAACCACCATATCCGTCTCCACAGCACTCTTCCTCTTGAAAAACTGAAGCTCTATACCATTAAACAATAACTCCCAATTCCCCCCTCCCCATAACCCCCGGCAAGTGCCACTCTACTTTCTGTCTCTGATTTTGGCTACGCTAGTTACCTCATATAAGTGGAATCATACAGTAATTGTCTTTTTGTGACTGGCTTATCTCCCTTGACATAATGTTCACAAGGTTCATCCTTGTTATAGCATACTGCAGAACTTTCTTCCTTTTTAAAGCTGAATAATAATTTGTTGTACGTATATACCTCATTTTGCTTATCCATTCATCCATCCATGGACACTTGGATTGCTTTCATGTTTTAGCTACTGTGAATATTAACGTTGCTATGAACATGGATGTAGAAATATCTCTTTAAGACCCTGCTTTCACTTCCTTTGGGGATATACCCAGAGATGAAATTGCTGGACCATATGGTAATAATAATTTTTAATTTTTTGAGGAGCCACCAAACTGTTTTCCACAGCAGCTACACCATGTTGTATCCCCAACCAGCAGTGTTCCCATTTTTCCACATCCTCGCCAACCTTTGTTATTTTTATGTTTTTTTGATAGCCATCCTAATGAGTGTGAGCAGAAACTCATTATAGTTTTTTTTTTAATTAATTAATTTATTTGGCTGTGTTGGGTCTTCGCTGCTGCATGGGCTTTCTCTAGTTGTGATGAGCGGGGCCACTCCTCGTTGCCGTGCACGGGCTTCTCACTGCAGTGGCCTCTCTCGTTCAGAGCGTGGGCTCTAGGTGCGCGGGCTTCAGTAATTGTGGCACATGGGCTCAGTAGTTGTGGTTCCTGGGCTCTAGAGCACAGGCTCAGTAGTTGTGGTGCACAGACTTAGTTGCTCCGTGCCATGTGGGATCTTCCTGGCCCAGGGCTTGAACCTGTGTCCCCTGCATTGGCAGGCAGATTCTTAACCACTGCGCTGCCAGGGAAGTCCCTCGTTGTAGTTTTGATTTGCATTTTTGTTATGATTAGTGATGTTCAGCATCTTCATGTGCTTATTGGCCATTTGTATATCTTCTTTGGGGAAATGTCTATTCAAGTCCTTTGATTACTTTTGAATAGGTTGTTTTTTGTTGAGTTTTATTTCTTTATATATTCTAGATATTAATCCCTTATAAGATATATGACTTGCAGATATTTTCTCCCATTTTGGGAGTTGCCTTTTTACTATGTTGATGTTGTGTTTCGATGCAAAAAATTTTTTAATTTTCATGAAGTTCAATTGGTTGGCTTTTCTTTTGTTGCTTGTACCTTTTGTGTCATTTTCAAGAAATCATTGCCAAATCTAACATTGTGAAGCTTTTGCCTTATGTTTTCTTCTTATATAGTTTTAGGTCTTACATTTAGGTCTTTGATCCATTCTGAGTTAATTTTTATATAGTGTTAGATGAGGGTCCAACTTCATTTTTTTTTCATGTGGATATCCAGTTTTCCCAGTAGTATTTGTCGGAAAGACTTTCCCCATAAATGGTCTTGGAACCATTGCCAAAAATCATTTGACCATATATGCAGGGGGTTATTTCTGGGCTCTGTTCTATTCCATTGTCACCTTTATGTCAGTACCACATTGTTTTGATTACTGTAGCTTTGTAGTAAGTTTTAAAAAAATGTTTATTTATTTATTTGGCTGCATTGGATCTTAGTTGCAGCATGCAAGATCTTCATTGTGACTTGCAGGATCTTTTTGTTGTGGCATGCAGTCTTCTCCAGTTGCGGTGTACAGGCTTCTCTCTAGTTGTGGTGCACAGGCTCCAGAGTGTGCGGGCTCAGTAGTTGTGGTGTGCTGGCCTTGTTGCCCCACAGCATGTTGGATCTTAGTTCCCTGACCAGGGATCGAACCCTCATCCCCTGCATTGGAAGAAGGATTCTTAACCACTGCACCACCAGGGAAGTCCTGTGTAGTAAGTTTTAAAATCAGGAAGTATGAGTCCTCCAGCTTTGTTCTTTTTTAAGATTGTTTTGGCTATTCAGGGTCCCTTGAGCTTCCATATGCATTTTAGGGTGGGTTTTTCTATTTTTGCAAAAAACATCGTCGGAATTTTATTAGGGATTGCATTGAATATGTAGATCACTTTGGGTAGTGTTAACATTTTAATATTAAGGAACATAGGGTATGTTTCTGTTTATTTATGTGTTCTTTAATTTCTTTCAGTAAGGTTTTCAGTTTTCATTCTGCAAGTCATTTACCTCCTAGGTTCAGTTATTACTTTTTGATGATGCTATAAATGGAATAATTTTCATAATTTGCTTTTCAGATTGGTCATTGTTAGTGTATAGAAATGCACCTGATTTTGGTGTGTGACTTTGTATCCTGTTATTTGCTGAATTCATTTGTTCTAACTAGGTTGTGGGTGTGTGTGTTTGTGTAATCTTTAAGATTTTCTATATATAGGAAGACATTGTCCATGAACAGAGATAATTTTACTCCTTTTCTAATTTAGATGCCTTTTATTTCTTTTTCTTGCCCAATGGCTCTGGCAAGAACTTGAAGCACTATGTTGAATAGAAGTGGAGAAAGAAGGCATTCCTTTTTAAAAAAAAAATTATTTATTTATTTGGCTGCATCGGGTCTTAGTTGCAGCGTGCGGGATCTTTCATTGTGGCGTGCAGCCTTCTCTCTAGTTGTGGTGCGTGGACTCTAGAGTGTGTGGGCTTAGTTACCCTGCGGCATGCAGGATCTTAGTTCCCTGAACAGGGATTGAACCCACGTCCCCTTCATTGGAAGGCAGATTCTTAACCACTGGACCATGAGGGAAGTCTTGAAAGCAGGCATTCTTGCCTCATTCCTGATCTTAGAAGAAAAGCTTTTAATCTTTCATCATTGAGTATGATGTTCACTGTGTGTTTTTAAGATGTGGGTTTTATTATGTTGAAGTACTTTCCTTCTATTTCTACTTTGTTGAGTGTTTTTATCATGAAAGAGTGTTGAATTTTGTCAGATCCTTCAATTGAGGTAATCTGCATTGAGATAATCATTTTTTTAACTTCATTCTGTTAGTGTGATGTATTGCATTGAGCAATTTTCAAATGTTGAACCATCCTTGCATTCCGAAAATAAATCCCATTGGTCATGGTGTACGATCTTTTTAATAAGCTGTTGAATTTGATTTGCTATTATTTTGAAGATTTTTGCATCTATGTTCATGAGGAATATTAGTTTGTAGTTTTCTTACAGTGGCTTTGTCTGGATTTGGTATCAGAGCCTTAGGAAGTGTTCCCTCCTCTAGGTTTTTGGAAAAGCTTGAGAAAGATTGATGTTACTACTTCTTTAAATATTTGTTAAAATTCACCAGTGAAGCCTGGGCTTTTCTTCTTTGGGGGAAGATTTTTGATTACAGACCCAATTTCCTTACTAGTTATAGATCTGTTCAGATTTCCTATTTCTTTGTGATTTGATCTTGATAGAAACACAAATGGAATTCATTCCTTTCAACTAAGTTATCCAATTTGTTGGCATACAGTTGTTCATAGTACTTTCCAATAATCATTTTTATTTTTGTAGAATCAGTACTAATTTCCCCACTTTCATTCTTGATTTTAGTAATTCTAATCTTCTCTCTTTTTTCTTTTTCCTCAGTCTAGCTACCTGAAGGTTTATCAAAATTTGTTTATCTTTTCAAAGAACTAAGCTCTGGTTTCATTGATTTTTTTTCCTATTGTTTTTCTAGTTTCTATTTTGTTTGTATTCTAATCTTATTTCCTTCTTTTTGCTACCTTTGTGTTTAATTTGTTCTTTTTCTGTTTCCTTAAGTTGTAAAGTTAGATTATTGATTTGAGATGTTTCTTGTTTTAAATGTGTTTGGTTTTTTTTTTTTTTTGAAGATGTTGGGGGTAGGAGTTTATTAATTAATTTATTTTTGCTGTGTTGGGTCTTCATTTCTGTGCGAGGGCTTTCTCTAGTTGTGGCAAGCAGGGGCCACTCTTCATCGCAGTGCACGGGCCTCTCACTATCGCGGTCTCTCTTGTTGCAGAGCACAGGCTCCAGACGCGCAGGCTCAGTAGTTGTGGCTCACAGGCCTAGTTGCTCCACGGCATGTGGGATCCTCCTAGATCAGGGCTCGAGCCCGTGTTCCCTGCATTAGCAGGCAGATTCTCAACCACTGCACCACCAGGGAAGCCCCTAAATATGTGTTTTTAACTGTAAAATTTTCCCTTAACACTGCTTTTGCTGCATCCCAACAACTTTATGTTGTGTTTTGTTTTCATTCATGTCTAAGTATTTACTAATTTCCCTTTTGATTTGTTTGATCCATTGGTTGTTTAAGACCATGTTGTTTAATTCCCACAAATTTGTGAATTTTCCCTTTTTTTCTGCTGCTTTTAGTGATTTTCAACTTCATCCTATGTGGTCAGAGAAGATACTTTGTATGATATTTATCTTTTAAATCTATTGAGATTTAATTTGTGGCCTAACATATGGTCTGTCCTGGAAAATGTCTCATGTGTACTTGAGAAGAATGTATATTTTGTTCTTGGGTAGAATATTCTGTATATGTCTGTTAGAGGTAGTTTATTTAAATTCTGTTTCCTTACTTATTTTCTTTCTGTTTGTTCTATGCATTATTGGGAGTGGGATATTGAAGTTTCCAATTATTATTATAAAACTATTTCTCCCTTCAATTATGTCAGTTTTTGTTTCATGTATTTTGATGATTTGTTATTAGGTGTAACTCTTTATAATTGTCTATCTTCTAGCTGTACTGAAACTTTAATAATATGTAATTTCCTTCTTTGTCTCTTACAACCTTTTTGATTTGTCTGATGTTAGTATAGCCACCCCTGCTCTACTTCGGTTACTACTTGCATGGAATATCTTTATCCATCTTTTCACTTTTGATCTGTTTGTGTCTTTGGATCTAAACTGAGTTTCTTATAGACAGCATATTTGAGTCATGTTTCTTAATCCATTTTGCCAAACTCTGTCTTTTCACTGGAGAGTTTTATTGATTTACACTTATAGTAATTACTCATAAGGAGGGATTTATTTCTGTCATTTTGCTGTTTTCTTTATACCTTATAGCTTTTTGGTCCTTCAGTTCCTGCAATCACTGTCTTTTGTGATTAGTTGAATTTTTATAGTGAAATGTCTAAATTCCTTTCTCATTTGCTTTTTGTGTAAGTTTTATAACTATTTTCTTTGTGGTTGCCATGGGATTACATTTAACTTCCTAAAGTTATAGCATTCTGATTTGAATTTATACCAGCTTAACTTCAATAACATACAAACACTATGCTCTTTTACAGCTCTGTCCCACCCCTTTTGATTGCTGATGTCTCAGAGTTACATCTTTATACATTGTGTGCCCCGAAATGTAAACTAATAATTATTTCAAGTGCATTTGTCTCTTATAATTATGTAGAGCATGAAATGTAGAGGCACAAATATACTACCATTATAATTACCCAGATATTTACCTTTATTCAGATCTTTATTTCTTTAAACAGCTTCAAAATATTGTCTAGTGTTCTTTTATTTCACATACATGACTCCCTTGAGCATCTCTTGACAAGCAGGTCTAGTGGTAGCAAACTACCTTTTGTTCTTCTGGGAATGTCTTCATTTCTACCTCACTTTTTACTTACTTAATTTATTTTTGGCTGCGTTGGATCTTCATTGATACATGTGGTCTTTCTCTAGTTCTGGCGAGTGGGGTCTACTCTTCATTGCAGTGCACATGCTTCTCATTACTGTGGCTTCTCTTGTTGCAGAGCATGGGTTCTAGAGTGCAGGCTCAGTAGTTGGGGCCCACGGGCTTAGTTGCTCCATGGCATGTGGGATTGTGGGATCTTCCTGGGCCAGGGCTCGATCCCGTGCCCCCTGCATTGGCAGGTGGATTCTTAACCACTGTGCCACCAGGGAAGCCCTCTACCTCACTTTTGAAGCACAGTTTTGTCAGATACAGGATTCTTGGCTGGTAGTTTATTTTTCTTTTAGCTCTTTGAATATATGGGTTTATTGCCTTTTGGTCTCCAAAGGTTCTGATGAGAAATCTGTTTATAATCTTACTGAGGAGTCCTTGTAGGAAACAAGTCATTGCTTTCTTGATGCTTTCAGGGTTCTCTCTTTGTCTATTGAAAATTTGAGCATATGCGTTTCTTTGAGTTCATTGTTTTTGGAGTTTGTTTAGATTCTTGGATGTTTATATTCATGTCTTCATCAAATTTGGAATTTCATTTTCAAATTTGGTGTCCATTTTTGAAAATCTTAGCCATTCTAGATGTGTAATGGTGTCTCACTGTTTTAATTTGCAATTCCCTAATGATATATGATGTTGAGCATCTTCTCATATGCTGATTTACCATTGGTGTATCTTCATGTTCAGATCTGTCGCCCCACACCGTGGTTGCTACTTACAGCTGTTGCCTTTTTTATTTCACGAAATTTTAACGTCTTCTCTTTAGTGGTAGCTCCTGGTGCATTCAAGCAGCATTGCTTGCTTCCCCCTTTGTGCCCATGTTCTCTGCATGTTCTTTTGTCATAGCATCTTTGACTGCCTGTTACATTTTTATGGGTTTAATCTTTGCTGTTCTCTGCGATGCTGAACACTTCTGTCTTTCATCCATTTTATATTACCTGCTCCTAGTTGAATACCTGGCACATGGTATTCTTATATGCTGAAAGACAGGTTAACTGATTTAATGCATATTGATGGGATATTTTCAGTAAACGTTTGCTTTTCTCCCAAAGTAGAATGTAAATAATGGACACCCTTAGCAGCCTTTTGTTTACTACAAACTAAGTAAAATGATTTGCAATTGAATGGGGATATTGTTGTTTCAGGGACCATTGTCATTCATGGATGTGTTTGTGGACTTCACCTGGGAGGAGTGGCAGCTGCTGGACCCAGCTCAGAAGCACCTGTACAGGAGTGTGATGTTGGAGAACTATAGCAACCTGGTGTCCCTGGGTAAGTACCACTTCCCTGAAAGGAGTGTGTGTCATCTCCAGGCTTCCCCTTCTTGGATGCTGAAAGCTGGGGCACTTTCGTAAAATGCTTGGTGATTTGGGGCTTATATTTAGAGGCCACATTTTCTTATTCCCCCTTTGCCATCAGAATGTGCTGGTTGAATGATGTTCACTTTGCCAAAGTGCAAAAGGGCAGCTTGATCACGCCGCCTCTAAACCGAGTCTTCCCCATTCTGCTGAATCCCATGGTCCTAGGCAGTTTTGGGCCAGGTTGTCTGTAATTTTCTATTCACAGGGTATCAACACACCAAACCGAATATCATTTTCCAGTTGGAACAAGAAGAGCTGTGGATGATGCAAATCCCAACTCAGGGCCATCTGGGTGAGTCGTCAGGACATTTAGCTCTTTTCCTCCTTAGAATTGGTGTGAGTTCTGACGTGATGTTCCCTTTGTGTTTGTACTTTTGGGTCATTTGTAACCATTGCCTCTTAGTTAATCTCCTCTGTGGCATTCTCAGCTTCCTTCTTACTTTCCCGTGGTGATAGATGCATTTCATTACGCATTTAAGCAAGCTTTTCCTCTTTACCTCTTTTCATGTGACTTTCACACCCCTTCTGCTTTTTTTCTATTTTTCTAAAATTACTTACATTCATATTCAACACAGTTCCAATTTCCTTCCCCTTGAAACCTATGTGTTAGGAGATTCTACCCTTTCTGCTTCTCCTTCCTAATGGCTTTGTCATCATTGTTCTTTCTGAGTGTATTCCTGCATCATTTGATAATATCATTTCTCTTGCCTGAAGCCTTTCCCCCACGCCTTACTCAAGTGAACCCCGTGGAACCCACTCTCACACTGCACGACACAGTGCTTATTCTCCTCATGCTTTACTGCCCTCGCATGCTCTTTCCTGAGTCCAAAGGGGTCTTTCTTATATTCCCCACTTTCCTCGTATATTGTAAATTTTAAAAGACTTCCACTCTGAAGATTTACGCTTTTTCTTTCTGTATTGGTGACTGACAGCTCCATCCCTCTTTCATCTGCCCTTTGGTACTGGGTTTGATTGTTCCACAGGGCATCTTCCCTGCATGGGCCACTCCCTTGTCTCATTTTTCAGAAACTGGAATTGGAATGTCCCTTCTGCTGCCCCATAGCTGTATGATAACTTCTTCTCACCTTCCTGTTTGTTAGTTCTGCTATGCTCCTGGTTCTTCTTCCTGGCACTGGGGCGTGAGCCTAAATATCCTTTTTATGCAGTTCTCTTCACTAGTCTTGCTATAATCTGTTAGTATCTTGGTCCTTCAAAAGTAAGTCTTTTAAGGCCTCCATCTTCTCAATTCCCACCTCCTTCTCATTGGGAATGAGATAATTCCCAATATTATCTTTTTCTTTTCTTTTTTTTTGGCTACACCACACGGCTTATGGAATCTTAGTTCCTGACCAGAGATTGAACCCGGGCCCTTGGCAGTAAAAGCATGGAGTCCTAACTACTGAACCGCCAGGGAATTCCATTATTTCATTTCTTGCTTATTCTACTTATTAGCCAAATTTATACCTTTTACTCTTTTTATATTGTGAGTTCATCCTGATGTTACTGTCAGATATATTTCCCTAAGCAACTACATATTCTGTCATAAGTGTGTCAGGATAAATCAACAGTTAATCTTTGTATTATTAGGATTGTTTCAGCTGCAATTTTTGATTAGTCCTAAATCAAACTATTTAGGCAGAAGTGATTTATTACCACACATCACAAAATGTCCTGATGTGGGACTGCTTGACTTACTAAATCCCCAAACGTCTATCTCTGCCTCGCCATTCTAACTATGTCAGTATTTCTCAGATTTCCTCCCCTCATGGTCACCAGATGCCTCTTACAGTTCCAGCCAACACCTGCAGATATACCAGTGGGCGGTGGAATAAGAAAGACTGTTTCTTCCCACATGGCCCTTTTAATCAGGCATTAAAATCTATTTCAGGAAGCCCCAGCAGACTTACCATGTTGAGCAGGCTAGATTTTTTATCACATATCCGTGTGTAAAGAAGACTCTGGTGAGGAAAACGGGGCCATCACTGTCGGCTCAGCTATATCATGCTTCACTCTTGGCAGGGGTATGGAAGTGGGTCCCATTTTCCTAACTGCAGCACATGGCCTTACAAATGAAAGTAGGAAATAAGATCAGGTTTCTGCCAGCCAGGAAAAGGGCAGCAGAACGGCTGGGTAGGCAGCACTGTCCACCTCCATCTACCTCTCTGGTTAGGCATCATCCAGTCACACCCTCCTTTCCATCCATTCATCTTCAAAAATATTCTATCACCCCTCTTGTCATTCTTCTAGTATATTAATGCAAGTCTAGGATCCTTGTTTCTAATCAGACGTGGTGGTTCTTCATGGTCTGGTGATCTATAATTAAAGATAAGTTATCCACGTACAACCAGCCAGACAGGTAGAGTGGCAGAGAGAAGTACAGGGTGGGTACAACAGGAACCTCGTTCTGGGAGAGCAGCAGGAGTGGCACAACAGAGAAGCATTGGAACCCGGGCTGGGCAGGCTGTGCCGGGGCTTCCTGCTGTGGCCGTGGCCTGGTGAGCCCGGGTTCTGCTGCCTTAGCATGATTTCCTCTTCCATTGTCTTCTGTGGCTAAACTCAAGATGGGCCACAGCCAGTAATCATGTTTAATACAGTCTTAAATCATGTTTAAATAATCTTTAATCTTGTGAATTCCTGTCTTCTACTCACTGGCTCTGGTATTCTGTCCTTATTTCTTGAATTCTTTGTGCTCTTCCTTGAGATACCATCAATGATTAATTTCCCGCAATTATTGTTGTAAAGAAAATGCTCAACAGCAAATACATTAGATTTCCTGGGAAATCAAATGAAGGAAGCCAGAGATGTGGGAACCAAGGGAAAATAAGCAGGAGTGTGGTGCCAGCAACAGAAGGATTGGAAGGGTGAAGTACAGAAACTGACAGATTCAGTATCCATGAACTTTCAGAGTCTACAGGGACAACACTGACAGCCAAACATGAGCAAATATGATTTGAGGGCAAAGGTTAATTACTCACTGGCCTGTTTTCTTCTTGATGGAAACACTTCTGACTTTAAGACCATGTATTGGGTTGGCCAAAAGGTTCATTCGGTTTTTTCCATAAGATGGCTCTAGTAGCACTTAGTTGTCTTTAACTTCATTCAAAACAGTTTTGTTAGATTGTATTGTGACAGCTGTTGTATCGGTGTGCATTAAAAAAAAAAATTATCAAAATTGGTGAATATTTGTGTAGCCATTTTAATATTGAAGATGGAAGAAAACAACATTTTTGGCCTATTATACTGTATTATTTCAGGAAAGGCAAAACTGCAACTGAAATGCAGAAAGGGATTTGTGCAGTATATGGAGAAGGGACTGTGACTGATCTAACATGTCAAAAGTGGTTTGTGAAGTTTCATGCTGAAGATTTCTCTCTGGATGATGCTCCACAGTCAGGTAGACCAGTTGAAATTGATAGCAATCGAATTGAGACCTTAATTGAGGACAATTAACGTTATATCACAAGGGAGATAGCCGATATATGCAAAATCCAGATCCAAATCAAGGGTTGAAAATCATTTGCACAAGCTTGGTTATGTTAATTGCTTTGATGTTTGGGTTCCATGTAAGTTAAGCGAAGAAAACCTTCTTGATCACATTTTCAAATGCGATTCTCTACTTAAATGTAATGAAAACGTTCAGTTTTTAAGACGAATTGTGATGGGCGAATGAAAAGTGGATACTGTACAATAATGTGGAACGGAAGAGATCGTGGGGCAAGTGAAATGAACCACCACCAACCACACCAAAGGCTGGTCTTCATCCAAAGAAGATGATGTTGTATATAAGGTGGGATTGGAAGGGAGTCCTCTATTACGAGCTTCTTCTGGAAAACCAAATGATTACTTCCAACAAGTACTGCTCCCAATTAGACCAACTCTAAGCAGCACTCGAGAAAAAACATCCAGAATTACTCAACGGAAAACACATAATCTTCCATCAGGATAATGCAAGACCGCATGTTTTTTTGATGACCAGGCAAAAACCGTTACAGCTTGGCTGGGAAGTTCTGATTCATCTGCCATATTCACGAGACAATGCACCTTTGGCTTTCCATTTATTTCAGTCTTTACAAAATTCTCTTAATGGAAAAAATTTTAATTCCCTGGAAGACTGTAAAAGGCACCTGGAACAGTTCTTTGCTCAAAAAGATAAAGCCTTTTGGTAAGATGGAATTATGAAGTTGCCTGAAATATGACAGAGGGTAGTGGAACAAAATGGCGAGGGCTTCCCTGGTGTTGCAGTGGTTGCGAGTTCGCCTGCTGATGCAGGGGACATGGGTTCGTGCCCCGGTCCGGGAGGGTCCCACATGCCACGGAGTGGCTGGGCCCATGAGCCATGGCTGCTGGGCCTGCACATCTGAGCCTGTGCTCCATAACGGGAGAGGCCACAACAATGAGAGGCCCGCGTACTGCAAACAAAAAAGCCCAAAATGGCTAATATGTTGTTCAGTAAAGTTCTTGGTGAAAATGGAAAATGTATCTTTTATGTTTACTTAGAAACCAAAGGAACTTTTTGGCCAACCCAGTAATAGCCAGTAATGTTCCCTCCAAAGCCACTGTAATAGTCAAACATGCTCCTGTTCATTTCTCACTGCATGGGGGTGGGTACTGTCCCAGTTGGGAATTGATGATTGGGAAAATATAATTTGGAGGTTGTGTACAAAATGAATAAGAGGGTTCAGATTTAAGATGTAGGGAAACCTGAAATGGGGTGTTAAGATCCTGTGATATTGCTGTCTTCAAACCTGACCTGCTTCTGTGTTCTCTTAATACACTTTTTTGTCCATTGCCTTGGTCAGCAATAACTTGGGGACATCTAGGTCAACTCTACCCATTCTCTCTTCTGTTCAACCTCCAGATATTTCTGATTATGACTGAGGCCTTAGTCTTGTGTCTAGTTCCCTATCCACTTTGTAGTTTTGGAATTTGGTTGGGGGGTGGGAGTTGGGTTGGGTTTATGTTTAAAAGCATTCTGGCCACCCTGCCCCGTCTGTTTTGCATTCCCCTCAGAGAAAACCAATTTCATCTCTTTAGCTCTTTCTTATGGTATTTACGTCCATGTTTTTCTAAATAACCAACTTATTCTCTTGCACCTTGATTTCCTCCTAATTACTTAGTGTGAAGGGTAAAGATTTAATTCTCTTTCATCCTCCTTCCCTCATACTCCCCATGATATGCACACTGTCTCTTTCCATACCTCCATCATCCTAATCAAGGTGTTTCATACTTAGATCAGTCTTCAGTTTTTATATCTTTACGACCATGTAATTTCTGTTCACAGGTAAATCATGTAAGTGTACAATGGCTAGTTTTCGTTCATAAATCATTTTTTCTCTTGAGTTGTTTTACTTCCGTGCCCAGTTTTCTGTGTTATCATTAATGTATTTATAATTAATTTAACCCCAGACTCTTCTTCACATGTCTAAATATTCTTTTGGTACATTCAGCTAAATTAGTGATTCTGTCAATTTCATCTTCCTGGTGACATCACTCCCATGTCTTTTGACTTGCTCCAGTGTAAGCTGATATATCTCAAGACCTGGTTGTACAGTTTTTAACCTGGAATCTCCTTTCAGATTTTCTTTTCTATTTTTTTGTGTCATCTTTTTTCTTGGTTTGTTTTCATAGTAGTTTCCTGTGAAAGGAACACCTTTCATAGTAGCTTCCTGTGAAAGGGTGCATTTGATATAAAATTTGAGACATGTGCCACTGAAAATGTTTATACTTTACTCCTGAATGCTCTGTTTTTTCTCTCCTAGCGATGCTAATGAGTAGTCAGATCCATTCTAAATTTTGACCCATTATATGAAACTTTTTTGGTTTTTTTGGAAGCTTTATTAGCTGCTGCTTGTCAGCGTTCTGAAACATCTTGATGATGTTTCTTGTGAGTTTATTTTCATCTATTTGGGTATTCAGTGGAACTTTATTCCCAAGAAGACTGTAAACCAATCTGCAGTGGTTCTGCTCTTTCTCCTGAGCTTGGCACAGTGTTTGGCACATAATAGATATTTAACGATTATTCGTCGAATGAAGCTAATGCTCAGAGATCCTTTCCCACCTCTTTATATATATATTTTTTAAATAAATAAATAAATTTATTTATTTTTGGCTGCATTGCATCTTCATTTCTGCACACAGGCTTTCTCTAGTTGTGGCGAGCGGGGGCTACTCTTCCTTATGGTGCGCAGGCTTCTCATTGCAGTAGCTTCTCCTTTTGTGGAGCATGGGCTCTAGGTGCACAGGCTTCAGTGGTTGTGGCTCGCGGGCTCTAGAGCGCAGGCTCAGTAGTTGTGGCACGTGGGCTTAGTTGCTCTGCAGCATGTGGGATCTTCTTGGACCAGGGCTTGAACCCATGTCCCCTGCATTGGCAGGCGGATTCTTATCCACTGTGCCACCAGGGAAGGCCCCACCTCTTTCTGTTTTGCTCATTTCTCTTTTGTTTCTAAAGAAGGCATTTTGCAAAATTTTGTAACTCAAGACTACCTTTATTTATTGTCAGTTCCCTTTGCCTCATACATGTTTTGATTTGCTTTGTTTTCCTGAGTGCCCAGGAGTTTGGGTACATTTACACTTGAGATTTTATTTACATTCAGAACTGATATCTGAAACTAAGAAAAACCTCATGATATGGCATTTTTAAGGCAATTTTATGCTATACTAGGATCATGTTACTATTTATAACATATGAGTATTTTCATTTCTAGACGAAGTCTGGGAAATTGATGGTCATATGGAATGGCATAAGGAAAATCAAGGCAAGCTAAGAAGTATGTCAAAAGGCTATCAGTGTACTGCATTTGGAAAACTATGTCTTCTTAGTACAGATTATGTTTCTTCAAGACAAAAACTTCATAAATGTGTCACAAATGGAAAGAGTTTGAAATATAGTACAGATTTCGGTAATAATTATTCCAGAAAGAATCCTAATGGGTTTCATGCACATAGGGAATCGTCCTTCCATTCTAAACATGAGCAAGCTGTTACTGGGATAAAATACTGTGAAAGTAATAAATCTGGAAAAACTGCCAACAGAAAGTCACAGCTCATATGCAAGCAAATACGTATGGGAGGAAAGCCCTTTGAATGCAGTTACTGTGGGAAGGCCTTCAGCAGCAAGTCATACCTTGTGGTGCATCAGCAAACTCATGCAAAAGAAAAACCCTACAAATGTAATGGATGTGGGAAAGACTTCAGCAGCAAGTCCTACCTCATTGTTCATCAGAGAACTCACACAGGAGAGAAACTACATGAATGCAGTGTTTGTCAGAAAACTTTCAGTTTCAATTCACAACTTGTTATACATCAGAGAATTCACACGCGGGAGAATCCCTATGAATGCTGTGAATGTGGGAAAGTCTTCAGTAGGAAAGACCAGCTTGTTTCACACCAGAGAACTCATTCAGGACAGAAACCCTATGGGTGTCATGACTGTGGGAAAGCTTTTGGTTTGAAATCACAACTCATTATACATCAAAGAATTCACACAGGGGAGAAACCCTATGAATGCAGTGATTGTCGGAAAGCTTTTAATACAAAGTCTAACCTCATGGTACATCAGAGAACCCACACAGGGGAGAAACCCTATGGTTGTAGTGAATGTGGGAAAGCCTTTACTTTCAAGTCACAGCTCATTGTACATCAGGGAGCACACACTGGGGTAAAACCCTATGCATGTAATCAGTGTGGAAAAGCGTTCAGTTTGAAGTCACAACTCATTGTACATCAGAGAAGTCACACAGGAGTGAAACCCTATGGATGCATTGAATGTGGGAAAGCTTTTAGGAGCAAGTCCTACCTCATCATACATATGAGGACTCACACAGGAGAGAAACCACATGAGTGCAGTGAATGCGGGAAATCCTTCAGTTTCAATTCGCAACTTATTGTACATCAGAGAATTCACACAGGGGAGAATCCGTATGAATGCAGTGAATGTGGGAAAGCCTTCAGTCGGAAATACCAGCTCATTTCACACCAGAGAACTCATGCAGGGGAGAAGCCCTATGAATGCAGTGACTGTGGGAAAACTTTTGGTTTGAAGTCACAGCTCGTGATACATCAGAGAACTCATACAGGAGAGAAACCCTTTGAATGCAGTGAATGTCAGAAAGCCTTTAACACAAAGTCGAATCTTATTGTTCATCAGAGAACCCACACAGGAGAGAAACCCTATGGTTGTAGTGAATGTGGGAAATCCTTTACTTTCAAGTCACAGCTTATTGTACATCAGGGAGCACACACTGGGGTGAAACCCTATGGGTGTAATCAGTGTGGAAAAGCCTTCAGTTTGAAGTCACAGCTCATTGTACATCAGAGAAGTCACACAGGGTTGAAACCCTATGGATGCATTGAATGTGGGAAAGCTTTTAGGAGCAAGTCCTACCTCATCATACATATGAGGACTCACACAGGAGAGAAACCACATGAATGCAGTGAATGCGGGAAATCCTTCAGTTTCAATTCACAACTTATTGTACATCAGAGAATTCACACAGGGGAGAATCCGTATGAATGCAGTGAATGTGGGAAAGCCTTTAATAGAAAAGATCAGCTCATCTCACATCAGCGAACTCATGCTGGGGAAAAACCTTATGGGTGCAGTGAGTGTGGGAAAGCCTTTAGTAGCAAGTCATACCTCATTATACACATGAGAACTCATTCTGGAGAGAAACCATATGAATGCCACAAATGCGGGAAAGCCTTCATTTGGAAGTCACTACTCATTGTACACGAGCGCACTCATGCAGGGGAAAACCCTTATAAATGCAGTCAATGTGAGAAGTCCTTCAGTGGAAAATTACGGCTCATTGTACATCAGAGAATGCACACAAGAGAGAAGCCCTATGAATGCAACGAATGTGAAAAAGCTTTCATTAGGAAGTCTCAGCTCATTGTACATCAGAGGACTCATTCAGGGGAGAAACCCTATGGATGCAGTGAATGTGGAAAAACCTTCTCTCAGAAATCAATTCTCAGTGCACATCAGAGGACTCATACAGGAGAGAAACCCTGTAAGTGCAGTGAATGTGGGAAGGCCTTTTGTTGGAAGTCACAGCTCATTATGCATCAGAGAACTCACACAGATGAGAAACATATTGGTGAAGTAAATGTAAGAAACTTTCTCTCTAAAGTCAAGTCACAGGAATTCCCAGAAAATTTGTACAGAAGAGAAACTCTGTAAATGAAATCATCTCATTGTACACCATGTATATGTGGCATGTGGAACGCTGTTTTTTATACACACAAAAAATATCAGTACATGTGCACAAGGGACTCTATGAATTCAGTGAACCCTATGAAAGTTCTTAGCAGGAAGTCTTGTAAGTTTGTGCAGGTGAGGAACATTATGAATGAAATGAATGTCAGAAAGCCATTTTTTGATATGCTAACATCCACAAAGAGGAAATTCCATAATGCAAATGAATACAGAATACAGTCCTTTAAAATTCATAGTTTATTAAGAATTAGGATTTTAATGAGAGAAAACATAAATGAATGAATTGCAGGTATCATAAGCTCATACCTTGGAGAAACCATGCTATAAGGGAAATTCTTCATCTAGAAGGACAAACTTCTAGTAAAAAAAAAAAAAGAAAAAAAATTTGAATGAATGAAGATCTATGAATATTTCAGATGGGGTAAAGCCTCAGCAGGAAGGTTTATTTACTATTATTTTGATTCATTTGGAAAAAAATAATTTCCTTTACAAATTAAGGGAAATTATGTTCCAAATGTTCCAAACTTTTAGGAAACGATTGAAGAAAGTATTCAACTATCAATGAAAGGTATGTTCATAGTAGAACATAAAGATTTTTTAATCTGTGTAAATAAATGTAACAATCAGGATAACAATAAGGATGACATCATAAGACCTGCAGGGATATTTAGGTGTTATCTTCGTTTCTGTACTATAAAATATGTTTTGTGTAGTTTTGCATATTCTTGTGAATGCCACATTTGATAGATAAATTAGCTAGATAACAATACCATTTTCCAGGGGTTTCTATTCTGCATAGAGACATTCTTATTTAAAAATACAACTTCTTACTAGAATAATATGGCATTAAAATGCATTTCCATACTTTAAACCTTTTATTTTGTACCCTTTGTAAATGGTCCTGAAAGCTACCTCTTTAGTTATATAATCAATATAGTGCAATATAGTTTCATGTGATTGTGTATCTGCAATCTGTTCTACCTTCTCTGGTTAGAACACCTTGATTTCCTTTAAGAGAATTCACAGTGTATGCAGTCATGATGGGATCATCATTCAAGGTGCCCTGCCAGGATTTGGCTGAGATAGTTCAGAATGTAAATTTTTAATGGACTCCTTAGTACAGAAAATCAAACTTAGCTTTTGTTCTCAGGTAGCATCTTACTGCTAGTATTAATTAGTTCCTTCTATATAGATTACACAGAATAGCTTTAGTTATTGTCCCTTTTTAATCCTAGTTCACTTCTCTGTTAATTTGAACTATCTTGTATCCTCTCAGTACATTTAAGTGATACCTTTAAGTGATGCTGCTGAAATGTGTATGTATAGCTATAGATTCAGGATGGTGAAAAGTCATTCTACCAGTTGCTTACTTACAAAGTCAGTTTTTTTCACAGCCTCACCAATTACCTTATGTGAATGAGCATTAATCTGAAAATTAGGTTAGGCTATCTTGGAGGAATATGAGGATTCAAAACTGCAAATATTTCTGAAACACCCACTACTTTGTGCTCTTTACTTCAGTGGGGAATCCCATCTCTTACCCAAAGAAACTGCATCTTCCTTGAAGGACGTAGTCAATGATTTCTGAATCCCAAGTCCTTATGTGTTCAGCTCATTATTATTATCCAATGTCAATAGACCTGGGGTGAAGAATGATGATTTACAGAAGGGAAGAGAAGGCTTGCATAAGGAAAGAATTTCAGATATCTGCTACAGTCTGTCCCTTAAACCTGGAAAATATGAATATGTATTTTGTCATTGATGTTCCAAGGAAGATATATGCACAAAATAAAGAATAAACACATATTCTGTTTCCTACTATCCAGGGTCAATTAGATTTTAAAGGTTCTGTATTGTGTGATGCAAATCCACATTCAGCCTCTCCCAGTAGAAGCCAGAGATGTCAGCATAATGTTGAAGGCATAAATCAAATACTGTGTGAAAGGATAATGATGGATTGGGTCTGATTTTAAATGAAATGGAAAATTTTCCAGATAAATGGAACTTAACAAAAATCAGTAGATCAGCAACCAGTAAAAAAACAATAGGAAAGTTAAAAATTGAATTTCTGGCTTGAAAATCTACCTAGTTCCTCTAACTCTGCCCCAGCCCCAGAAAAGAAAGAGGTTCCAGAGACTTTCAGTAATAGTTGATAATTTTCAGGAAAGTTAAAGGAAAGATAATTCTAACATTTTACAATATTTCACAGGAAGTAGACTTTTGGGGGGAAATGACAAAGTCATTTGTGAACATAGATTTAAAAATTCTAAATGGAATTATAGCAAAAATGCATCTAGTAATGTAGTTTTTATTTTTTTAAGTCATGACATTATTAAGTGTAGCAGACTGTTAGTAGTGAATCCAATATTTCTTCATTACCAGCAGTATCATTGTATTTTTCATAATGGTGATGTGCTCAGCTAAAAAGCTGCATTTCTCCATTCTTTTTGTAGCTAAGTGTGATCCTGCTGCTAATTCTGAGTAATGAAATGGACATAGAAGTTACCAAGAGGGATAATGGGAAGGTTTTTCAAAAGGAAAACAAGTGGGGAAAGCCCCCTAGTGTGCTTTCATCTTTTCTTTTTAATATGCAACATGCTGGATGTTTGGAGACTCAGCAGCCATCTTAGAACCTGAATTCCTCTTGAGGGTGGAAGCTGTCTGCTTGAGTGCAGTAGAGAGATAAGAGTGATGTGGCTCTCTGGTAATGATGGAGCTGCTGTGCCAGCCCTTAGACCACCAAGTCTGGGCATATTTTTACACAAAAGAGAGATGAACTGTCTTGTTCATGGCATCTTTTCTTTTTTCGTTGGGAGGAGAGTTGGTTCTGTTATGTGCACCTGAACCTGATCCTAATTAAAACTCATTAGGGTGTTTGGAAGATTTAATATTAGAAATTCTTTTTGTAAAATTAACCACACTACCAGAAAGAAGCCATATGAGTATCTCAGTATGTGTAGATAAATCATTTGATGGGCTATAATACCCATAGATTATTTTAAAATGTTATTAAATTAGAGATAGAAATTAACTCCTTTAACTTTGCAAGGAGTATGTTCCAAAAACTGACAAATGTCATATTTAATGATAAAACAGTAAATGTATACCTTTAAATTAAGAAAAAGAATGCCCATCAATTTTATTGAGCAATATAATGACAGTTTTAGCCAATATGTGAGAACAGAAAGTTGTAAGGAATTGGGGTTTGGGGCAGAAACAAAAATCGTATTGTTTGCACATGTGATTGTCTATTTAGAAAAACCAAAATAAACTACAGGCAAATATTTAAACTACAGGCTGTAAGACAAGGAGATGTTTTGCACAGCTCTGAGAGCTGGCAGCTTGGCTGTGAGCACAAGCAAATCTCTACAATGTCTCCATGCTCAGATTCCAGGCCCTGCTGAGGGAAACATTCTGATTTGCCCTCAAAATATCTGAAGGCAGTTTTGCACTAACTCAACCAAAAGCTTCAACCAAACTCAGTCAGTTGAAATACAGATCAGATTGATTCAGCCCCGCCTTATCTCCCAGCCTAAGAGCTGTCATTAACAAATATGTACCCTTTTCTGGAAGTAAATATATATTCAAAGAGCAAACAAAATTATCAGGAATATATAGGTACCTTATATAATGAAAAGCATCATTTTGCCAAAAAGACAATCCTAAATGTGCATGCGCTTAACAAGAAAGCTTCAAAATCATGCAAAAACAGAGGTGAAATGAGAAATATACTCTACCATTTTAGTTGGACACTTCAACAGTTATTTCTCAGTAACATAAGTTGGAGACCAAGGCTATAGAAGCACTGAATAATGCCATCAATAAACTAGACCTGGTAGACATGTCTAGAATATCCAACAGCAGAGTATGTATTCTTTTCAATTACATGTGAAGCATTCATCAATACAGGTCATGTCCTAAGTCATTAATCTTAACATTTTTAAAATAATTGAAACCTTTCAAAATGTCTTCCATCTATAGTACAGTTTAACAAGAAACCAATTGCAACAAGAACAGAAAAATCGACAAACACTTGGAAATTAAGCAGCACAATTCTAAGTAATTCATGGCTCCAAGAAATTTCAAGAAAAATATGGGAAATATTTTGAATTATTATATACAACATGTACAAATTAAAATACAACATATCAAATTTTTTGAGATGCAGAAAAAGCAGTGTGTAGAGGGAAATTAATGGCACTAAATACCTACATTAGAAAAGAATAAAGGTCTCACATCAATAATCTAAAGTCCTACCTTAAGGAACTAGGAAAAGAAGAGTAAAGCCCAGTGTAAATAGGAATGAAATAGTAAGGATAAGACCAGAAACCAGTGAAACTAAAACAGTGGAAGGGGTAAGCAACACAAAACAAATTTGACAACTTTGATGGACTAAATTCTTGAAAGGCACAAACCACCAAAGCTCAATATGAAATGGGTAACCTGAATAGTGCTACATTTATTAAAGAAATTAAATTCATAGTTAAAATTCTCCGAAGAAAGAAAAATCCAGGCTCAGATCATTTCACTGGTGATTTCTATCAAACATTTAAGAAAAAAGTAATAGCCATTCTATACTAACTCTTCAAGAAAATAGATGACAAATACTTCTTAACCGATTTTATGAAATCAGTGTCACACTGATTAAAAGAAAAAACTACAATTTCTTAAAAAAACTACAAATGTTCTTCATGAACATAGATGTAAAAAGCCTCAATATTAGTTAATTAAATCCAGTAATATATAAAAGGATAATACATGAAGGCAAATTTGAGTTTATCTTGGGAATACAAAGCTGAGGCTGACTCAGTATTCAAAATCCAATCACTAATTCATACCTGACCAACTAAAAAATAAAAATCATATGGTCACATCAACAGGTGTAGTAAAAGCATTTGTTCAAATTCCACAGCACTCATGATAAAAAAAACCTGAGAAAACTGGGAATAGGAAGTAGCTTCCTCAAACTAATAAAGCACATCTGAAACGTGTCTACAGCAGGGATCCCCAACCCCCAGGGGGCACCACAGTACTAGTACTGGTCTGCGGCATGTTAGGAACTGGGCCACACAACAAGAGGTGAGTAGCAGGCGAGTGAGCGTGGCTTCATCTGCTGCTCCCCATCACTCCCCATCAATCGCATTACCTCCTGAAGCATCCCCCTCGCCCCCTGGTCCATGGAAAAATTGTCATCCGTGGAACTGGTCCCTGTTGCCAAAAAGGTTGGGGACCGCTGGTCTACAATTAATGTCATAATGGTGAAAGAGTGAATAGCTTCCCTTAAGATTGAGGACAAGTCAGTTATATCCACTCTCACCACTCTATTTCAGCATTGTACTGGAAGACTTAGCTGACTGCATAAGGCAAGAAAAAGAAATTTAAAAGATACAGATTGGAAAGGAAGAACGACAACTATTCAGAGACAGCATGACTGCCTTCACTCAAACTCCATTTAAAACTTTACACACACACTAAAAAAGCCACCATAACAAGTCAATTTAGCAAGACAGCAAAATGTAAAACCAATATTCAAAAATCAGTTCTATTTTTACATACTTGCAATATAAAATGGAAAATTAGGGTTAAAATGCACAGCTATTTATGATAGCACCAAAAACCATGGAATAGTTAAATGTGAGTGACATGAAATGTATGCTGAGGACAACAATGAAGAAGGGAATAATAATGACCTGGACAATGGGAGGAGGTGCCCTGTTAATGGATTGGAAGATTCAATGTCGTTAAAGTGTCAGTGTTCTCCACACGGATTTTTAGACTCAATCCCATTCCAATAAAATTCCCAGGAAGATTTTCTGTTAAAACTGACAAACTGATTCTAAAATTTATGTGGAATAGCAAAGGAACTAGAATACTCACAATTTTGAAAAGGAAAAACAAAGTTGCAAGACATATACTCTTTGATTTCCAGGCCTGTCATTAAGCTACAACAGCTATGACAGTGTGGTATTGTGAAAGGACAGACATACAGATTAGTGAAACAGAAGAGACTCCTGAATAAAACTACACACTACATAGTGAACCGATTTTTGTCAAAATTACAAAATCAATTCATTGGAAAGAGAATAGTCTTTACAAAGAAAATGGTGCTGAAACACTTGCACATCTGTTTGAGAAAAATATGTGTATTGGTCTATACTTACACCATATACAAAAATTAATTTTTTGAGGAATATACTAGAGGTTGAGCTTCCAGCTAAAGGGCTGATGGTGAGCATTTAATATATTTAATTTTACATCTAAGACTAAAATGAGGGTTGAGCAAAGATGGAAGAATACTATATAAAGATATTTTCTGGTAAAGTAAGAATATGAAGTGAGCATAAGAAGAAAGAGGGTTGGGGGAAGTAAGATACTGCCATTGATATTAGGAGGAAAGCAAAGGATACCACTTTAACTCTTAGGCTGATAATAACAGATGGACAAAAGTGGGATTCAGGGCACTATAAGAAGATATAAAAGTAACAACTGGAACAATATGAAGCCTAAATTACAAAAGAAATTATTTGAAAGAACAAAGAACCACACAGAAGAAAAAAGTAAATATAAATAGGTTACACTGAAATGACGGAGGGGGCCAGAGAAAAACCATTTATGGTGGGTGAGTTCCAACTGATAAATGTAGAAGAAATGATGAAATTAGAAAATTGTCATTAGGCAGCCACTATAGTAAAGATTGTTTCAGGCAGGAATTAATACTAAAACTTGTAAGCAAAAGTATTATGAGGAACGAATATTAGTCTCAAAGTATTTTCCTCTCAGATACTTCTTAATTACAAAAATAGTAATGTTAGATTGAGAAATTTCAGAAATTAGGAAATATTTTTACATAAATGATGGTAAAATACAATGGTAAAAAGTGAAGGAAAATGTATAGCTTTAATGTAATAAGAAAAAGGTTGAAAACCAATTATCTAGTCTTCTATTTCAGGAAGCCACAAAAGAAAAGCAAATTAAACTCAGAGAAAGTAGCAGGAAGGCAATAATGAAGAGCAGAAATTGATTAAATAGGAACCAAATGTACAAAAGAGAAATTCCCACTGAAAGTTGATTCTTTGATTAATAAAATTCACTTCTGATCAAGACAAAGCAAGACAGGGAAGCAGCCGCATAGCACAGGGAGATCAGCTCGGTGCTTTGTGACCACCTAGAGGGATGGGGTAGGGAGGATGGGAGGGAGATGCAAGAGGGCGATATGGGGATATATGTATATGTATAGCTGATGCACTTTGATATAAAGCAGAAACTAACACACCATTGTAAAGCAATTTTCCTCCAATAAAGATGTTAAAATAAAATACTGGAAAGAAAAAGCAAGAAAGAGGAAAAAAAATACATTGCCAGTATCCAATATGAAATGGGATATCACAACAGATTTTACATGAAAGTAAATAAAGTAAACGTAAAAGAAGGTTATGCAATAGGCAAACACATTTGACAGTTTAGATAGTAAGGACAAATTCCTTAGAAATCACAACTTAAATTCGATATAAGAAGAAATAAAAAACAAATCAGTCCTGAATCTATTGAAGAAATTGAATCCAAAATTAAAAACCTTTCCACAAAGAAAGCTTGAAGTCTAGATGCCTTCCCTAGTGAATTCTTCCGAAATTTACAGAAGAAATAATTCCAATTCTATAAAATTTTCCAGGGAATAGAAAAAGTGAGAGAATGCTTCCCAATACTTTTTTTGAGACCTGCATAACTTTGGTGCCAAAATTCAACAAACACACTAGAAAAAAAGAAAATGTAGACATTTATTTCTCATGAACAGAGATGCAAAAATCCTAAACAATGAATTAACAGATGGAATCTAGTGATATATAAAAATTATATCATGATCAAGTATGGTTTATTGTATCCATGCAAGGATGGTTTAATGTTACAAAAACAAACAAACCCAAAAAACAGGGGATTTCCCTGGTGGTCCAGTGGTTAAGACTCCACGCTTCCAGCGCAGGGGGCACGGGTTTGATCCCTGGTCAGGGAACTAAGATCCCACATGCCGCGTGGTGCAGCTAAAACAAACAAACAAACAACCCCCACACACTGAGATCCATCACAGTTACAGAATAAGGGAGAACAACCAACCCGAGACGCAGAATAAAAGTAAGTGATGAAATTAAACAGGTATTTATAGCAAAAGCTCTTAAATCTAGTAATAGAGAGGAACTTCCTTAATCTGATAAAGCATATTTACAAAAGAAATCTATCACAGACACTTCATGTTGCAGACACATCATGATTTTATTTCAGGTGAAATAATGCTCTCTCCTTGCATATAAGAATAGAAAAAATTACACTATTACCTCTTTAATTCACCATTGGAAAGAAAGAAAGAAAACTTATCCATTCCTATACAATATGTTTATGTACTTAGAAAACCAAAAAAAAAACCCCTGAAGATAAACTGTTAGAGTTTAGCAGAGTTGCTAGGTAGAATGTCAGTATACAAAACTCAACTGTATTTCTGTATATTACAAAACAATTAGATAATTGAACTAAAAGTACCATTGACAATAGCATCAAAAATATTGAATGATTAGAAAGAAGTCTAAAGAAAGGTGTGAAAAGCCTCTATACAGAAAACTGCAAAATAGTGCTTGAAATTTCATAAATGAGATCTATTTTGTATTTGTGGATTGGGAGACTCAATATTGTTCTCAAACATTTCCCAGGGACTTCCCAGTGCAGTGGTTGAGAATCTGCCTGCCAATGCAGGGGACACGGGTTCGAGCCCTGATCTGGGGAGATCCCACATGCTGCAGAGCAACTAAGCCCATGCACCACAATTACTGAGCCTGTGCTCTACAGCCCACGAGCCACAACTACTGAGCACGTGTGCCACAACTACTGAAGCCCACGTGCCTAGAACCCATGCTCCACAAGAGAAACACCACAATGAGAAGCCTGCAGAGCACAATGAAGAGTAGCTCACACTCGCTGCAACTAGAGAAAGCCCGCGCACAACAACGAAGAACCAAGGCAGCCAAAACTAACTAACTAAATTTATATTTAAAAAAAATCCCAAATTGATCTATAAATTCAGTGCAATCTCAAAGTCCTAGTATATGCATTTTTGTCAAAATTAATGAGCCAATTCTGAAATTCCTGTGAAGATGCAAAGGGTGAAGCATAGCAAAGACAAAGAGGAGGAAAATTGAAGGATACACACTGAATATCGACTTATCCCATGATTAAAATAGTATGGTTTTATGTAAAGCTAGACAAACAGAACAATGGAACAACAGATCAGAGAGCCCAGAAGCAGACCCACACATGTACCATCATCTGATTTAAGACAAAAAGTGCCACTGCAATGCAATGGTGAAGATTCTTCAATAAATCAGGTGAATTGGATGTCCTACAGGGTGTGTGGGGGGTTGACACACCCATACCTCGTACCATAAGTTAAAATTATTTCCAGATTAATTGTACACCTAAATGTAAAGGAAAAAATAGACCTTCTAAAAGGTTACATGGGGGAAATTTGGTAGCATTTGAGAAGGCAGATCAAGTGCAAAAAAGGCAAAGCTAACATTTGGTGACTTAAGTCCAGGGTGGTCACCGTGGGGGGAGAGTGACTGGAAACCAGCATGAGAGAGCCTTGAAGCATGCTGGAAATGGTGAGGACACAGTATCTGCATGTATGGGAAAATCAGAGGTAAACCCTAAAGATCTGTGCACTTTATGTAACTTACAAGGACAGAAAATCAAATTCATCAAGAACTTACACAACATGCTTTCATTTTCTTGGACTTGTATGTTTGTTCAAGTTTTCACATGTAATATTATGTTAATTTAAAATGCTTTTGGTTAAGTATCTATTTAGGCTTGTTTCAACGACAAAATAGATTGATTTTTTCCAGCTCTTCACTGAGTAGGCAATCAACAGGTCCTGAGAGGATGGATTCCTCAAACGGAGGGACACTCACTCATCTGTGATGTCAGTGTGCAGCCTGGGCCTGGAGTGTAAAAAGCATGGTTACTGAGTAACGATAATGTAGTGCGCAGGGAGACCTCCCTCCTCTCCCACCCTCCGAGTCAGTGTGCTGCTGGGTGATGTGAAAACCAACACTTGGGGGCCAGATGGGAGCGGGCTAACCTCAAACCCACCCTCTACCAGTTCTGTGACTAGACCAGTGACTTAACCTCTCTGATGGGCATCTTGTCATATGGGAATGATGGCAAAATACCCACCTCACAGAGTGCCGCATGCTCAGTAAATAGACCCTGGACTCTGAGTCCCTGTCCCCCTCCCTGCACCTGACCTACTACCAGAGGGAACGAAGGTTTGTAGCAGGTGAAGTGGGTCTTGTTTGGGCACAGCACCACTGCCCAGCCACCTCTGAGCCTGAAGCAGAAGGAAAAATCGGTAATACTCATCTTTAAAAAAATTTTTTTTAATATTTTCTCTAGAAAAAAAAAAAAAAAGCATTCCTAGTGCCTCTGGGTCAGTATGTTGGGAGGGTTTTCCTGTTCCCTGCCCCACCTGCATCTGCCATCTTCCAAGAAAGGAAGGACAGCTGAGTCACTCTTTCAAGCTCTTGTTTACGTTCCCTCTGTCCTTCTCACCACTCTACCCAAGACGTCACACATCCCCTCTCTTTTTCTGTCAGGCATCGGTTTCCCAAGGGTGTGCCCCAGACGGCCTGCTCCCCGTAGTTCTGTGAACCCACGAACGGCCCAAAGGACTGGTCTCCCATGGCTATAAGCACCCCAATATACAGACAGATTGGGCTTCGAGAAGGCTTCCTGGGGCAGTGCAGGTGAGCGAGCAACTCCCCCAGGGGGACCTCTGGGAACGAAGGTAATTCCCTGGAGGGAAGAGGGGTTCAGGGTGAAGTAGAGGTTCTTAGGAGGCTGTATCTAGATGGGCTTGCAGCCTTCCGTGGATCAGGGATTTTTAAAAATGTGTTCAGCTACTCATTATGGGGGAAAGTACATGAGTGGCCAGGACATTTCTGAAAAGGAGAAGTCCTAAGGGGGAAGTTCCCTTAGGACTAAGGGGGAAGTTCCCAGATTTTCAATGTGTTAAAAGTGAACAACGCCGGTAAGAAACAAAATGGTAAAGAAGATAGCGCGTGCAGAGTACTGACTCATTTAATGGTCTCAAACCAAAGAGGAAAGAGGGCCTGTTATTATTACAAATCATAAACTTTACCAAGAGGAGAGAAGGTACAGGATCAGTACCTTGTCCAAAGTCACACAGCTATTAAGCAATTAAACTGGGAGTCCGCCCCAGGTAGCCTGGGTCCAGAGAGAATAGAAAATCCGGAAGCAGCAGGTAGGTATGCCTTAGGGTGCTTTATGTGGTAATGACTGCACTTCAGACCAGTGAGCACGGACGAGAGAGGCAGCCTCTATTTACAGTGGGTGCTGGATAATCACCTTTTGTTGGAAGATCAGACCTCTATTAAAAATGAAGCTTATGGGGCTTACCTGGTGGCGCAGTGGTTGAGAGTCTGCCTGCCGATTCAGGGGACACGAGTTCGTGCCCAGGTCTGGGAAGATCCCACATGCCGCGGAGCTTCTGGGCCCGTGGGCCATGGCTGCTGGGCCTGCGTGTTCGGAGCCTGTGCTCCACAACGGGAGGGGCTGTGGCGGTGAGAGGCCCGCATACTGCAAAAAAAAAAAAAAAGAAATGAAGCTTATGAAGAGTTTCCCCTGATTTAGAATATTTGGAATTATTATGTGCTTACGTTAAGAATGTATGCTTTTGAGTCTGACAGTTAAAGGAGGCCACTTATTGGTTGGAAGTGTTTTAAATGCACTTGGACCTATTTCCTTTTTAGTAACAAGGGAACATAACTCGCTCAGAGGTGGCTTGGGAGGCTCAAGTAAGACAATGTGTGTAAACAGTAACTTCTCACCTGGCAGCCAAAAAAAGTAACTGATTTTATAACAATGCACTAGAATCATAAAATTTGTTGAATTACATTTAAATTTAATAACGTAGGTGCTTGGACATTTTGGTTTCCATTGAGGTTTTAACTTCATTGATGCTTCATGGGTGGAGTGCAACCAGGAATATTCTCACTGAGCACCAGCCGGTCCCGGAGAAAGGGCCTGTGATCACATTCCCACAACAGGAGGGTTTCCTGCAGCAAATCTCCAATTTCCTCTCTGTTCACCCATATCCGCCTTAGTATACTTGGACGGTGGGGATTGCTTCCCCCAACCCTGTTGTCAATGTTTTTTCTCTCACTTCTTGAAAAGAACCTTAAAACGAGAAAAACAGAAGATTATCTTTTTATAAAAATTGGGAAACATGGATAAGCAAACGAAGAAAATCTAAAAGCCAAATAAAAGTAATAAAACAATAATTTTGTCACCCGGTGGCAACCAGGGTTTAACGATGTGGCATACATCATTTTGTGTCTGTACTTTTCAAATGGGCTCGTCTCACCCACATTGCTTTGTAACAGCCGTTTTTATTGTACAATGTATCACTAGTCCGGTCAGGAAGCATTCTTTCTCCCGGCAACTACTAATTACCCTCCAGGAGCCCATCCTGTTTCTGAAGTGTGATGTGTTTAGCAATATTCCACCAGACTCTTGGGTCGTTTCCAGAATTTCAAGTGAACAAACGCTGAAATGTTTCTCTTTCTGCCTAAGTCTTTTGCATACGTTCAGGCATGAGCTTTGACGTCAGAGAATTTTTGCCCTGACCACCCTTCCAAAAGCAACTCGAAACCCTCCTGGTCTCCTCTCTAGAGCGCCTTCCGGCTCGCTGTGTGCAACATCTCTCCAAACTAAACTGCACAGGGGAGAGGCCAGACCGTGTCCGAGCCAGGACGGCGGCACTTCAGAGGCTTCCCCTGCGTGGCTGACCAGGGTCACCGAGAACTCGGGTCCCCAGGCCTCCACCGTCGCGAAGGCCTCTCCGCCGCGCGCAGCTGCGCCCCAGGGTCAGGCGGGGGTGGGATCACCGGGGGCCTCCGGCTGGAGCTGCGGGGGCACGGGAAGGGCGGGGGTGTCTGCCCCCTGGGCTACGACCCCAGCCGGGCTTTGTCTCCGCAGAGCTCCAGGGCGGTGGCGTGGGGTTAATCCAGGGTCACAGCTTCCTCCTGCTTCAGGGGCGGGGGTCGTGGCGCCCTCTCCTCCACCCCAGCCCAGGACCCCCAGGACCCCGGCTCTGCTCCTTCTGGGGCCTGAGGACGCGCAGAACCAGGCTGGATGGCGCCTCCGACGCCCCGCCCTCGCCCCCCAACCTGTCGGCTCCCGTGCAGCCCCCCGAATGCCATGGACCCCCGAGAACCTCTCGGCTCCCCAAGAACCACCGGAATGCCCCGAACCCAGGTGGGCGGAACCGCAGGCCCCGGGACTTAGGGGGCGCAGGGCACGGGCGGGGGTCATCGGGCGGAGCCCTTGCAGGGATTGGCGGAGGCCTGGATACTCTGTATCAACCGCGCCTTCCCGCCGCCTCCCCGGACGTGCGGGCGGAGCACGTGCGCGCCGAACGTGGAAGCGGCCCCGGGCGCCTGGCTGGGGTGTGTTGGTGGCGTGCGGATGAAGGTGAGTGAACGAGGGGCTCGTCCGGGCGACGGTGACTGAGTCCGGCGTCCGGGGCCGGCCGCCGGGGAGGCTTCTCGGGCCCCGCGGGGAGAAGGGCGCCGGGAGAGGTCCGGCGGCGCAGGGCCACGGCCAGACGGAGGTGTACGGGCAGGACGCAGGGCATAGCCGCCTGCCCCCCGCCCCCTCTGTCCCCGCCGGGCCGGGTCCCCTCAGTGTTCGGGGTGCCCCCCGAACCCACTTCCTTCCCGAACTCCGGGACCCTCTCCATGAGCTCGGCCCTTGGCCTCCTTCCCGCCCTTCCTGGAGCAGCGTGGGGCGGGGCTGTCGGCGCTGGGGACACCCGGGTCGCTCGAAGGGTGCGGGGTCGCGGGCCTCCTGCCAGTCGCGACGGGAAGAAACGTGGGGCCCCGAGGCAGGAGCCCGTGACAAGGCGCTGAGGCTCGGAAGCGGCGGCGAGAGCGCGTCCCCTGGTGGGCGCCCTGGAAGCCCTGCCGGGAGGAAAGAGCTAGAAGCAGGCCAGACCCTCCGCCGGGAGCGTGGCAGTTCTCCGCAGGTTGTCTCAACCTTTGCGGACAGCGGTTTGGCAGCATCGACTGAAAACGCGCCCTTACCCTCGCCTCCAGGAGCCTGTTCCACAGAAGTGAGGTAGTTGTGGACACAGGTCTGCACGTGCTGTTTGAAAAAGCGATCGCCAGCCGCCTCAGCGGCCGCGGCTGGCAAGCTGCCGGCGCCCGTTATGGCCGCGCCTCGCACGGGTGCTTTGCAGGACCCGGCGCAGACCGGGAGTCATGCCTGCGGTGCTGGCCCGACTGAGTATCGCCATAAAAAAGACTCCCTCTGCTGTTAAAACTTGGTGTCTGTTTGCATAGTTAGACGGTAATTTTCTAGAACACTGCAAAGCCTTCGGTCCAGCTTGCCGTGGCTCACCTGTTTGTGTCGGGGTGGGAGGGCGGCAGAGCGGGCTTTTGGGGTGCAACGGGCCGCACGGAAGCCAGTCTGGCCAGGCCCCCGCCCTCGGGCCTTTGCAGGTTACCTCAGCTCTCAGCCTGTGCCCTCACCGGGCAGAGCGGGAAGCTTGGTGCCCGAGGCGATGTGAGGGCAGGGAGCCCAAACTCCAGCAGGACTGTGCCGGCGGCACGTGTTCATTTCTTTGTCTCGGTGCCTTCCCTCCCTCCCTCCTTTTCTCTTTCTCTGTTTCCTTGTCTTCGTCCCTCCTTCTTTCCTTCTTCCCTTCCCTTTCTAATTTTATTAATTTTTCGGACTAGAGCAACCCTTAAATGTTTGTGGTTATCAAATATAAGGGTTTTTTTCCCCCAAAATTAAAATAGTTAAAAGCAAATTTTGCTGGTCCCGCCTCAGCGGGCCTCTGACTCCCCTCCGAAGGAGCGCCTAGGGCGCCTGCGCAACCCCTGGCCCGCGGCTCTGCCCACCCGCTCCGAGAGGCCTTGCTCTCTGTCTGGCAGATGCTGGGGGGATCTGATGACCCCAGCGCAGGTGGGCCTGTCCCCCATAGACCCCGGAGAAGGAAGGAGGAAATGCAGTGACAAGCGGTGTGAGAAGTGGGGGAAACAGAGAGGTGGCGCGGCGGGTGAGGGGCACGAGGGCACCAGATAGAGGTTCCAGGCGTGCAGAGTGAGAAGTCTGGCAGCGAGAGCAGCGAGCTGGGCCTTGGTGCACCGCCAGGGTCTACGCTGTTGTGGCGACTACAAGGAAAGTCTGGCGGGCCCTGACGCGCCGCCCTCTCTCACTGCTGCCGCGATACAAGTACCTGTGGCGGGAGAGGCCTCGCATTGTTGGTCTGAGGATTGACGTGCAGTCAGCCCATCAGTGCTGGTGGTGGTCCTGACTTTCGTCTTGTTTGCAGAGGAGTCCAACCCGACTCGGGATGCAGAGCTTCCTGCAGCTGCTGAGGGGAAGCGGAGGTGCTGGCCTGCCCTTGGCGGACCTGGTGACCCTCGCAGGCAGGCTGTGCCGGGAGGTCCAGGACGACCCCGCCCAGGTGCAGACCTTGGTCACGGCCGTGCTGGACAGCCAGCTCCGCCTGTACCTCTTGGACAACGCGGACGTGGCCCTGGTGTGCGCCAGCGTGCTGGCCCAGCAGGAGCAGAACCGGGCTGCCTGCCAGCTGCTAGAGGTAGGACCGGGGTGGGGCGGGGAGAGGGGCAGCAGCCCACAGCAGCCTGAAGACGACAGAAGTGCCCAGGAGTCAGCAGGAGCCTGGGGAGAGCTGCTAGAAGCCGAGCCAGGGCCGTCCACTCTCACTGTACTAGGTTCTAACTTGCCTGCTAACCCGAGACAGAACTGACCATCTGTCGGATCCCTCTGGTCCTGGACCAGTGGTCCTGGCTTGGAAAGTTGGCGCTCCGGTTAGTGAGGCAAGCAAACAGACCCAGGACCGCAGTCCCTTAGCTGCGGGTCTGCATCCGGGAACTCTGAGACCACAAGTATCTTTGTCACTCCTCCGGTGGTACTTTGAACCTCAACTCAGTTGGCATCAAACCTGAGCTGCATTGATGGGAAACTATTTTTGTCTTTATTTATCCACTTAATGTTACTGCCGTACGTTTTGCTACCCAAATCCTGGTGTGTTTGCTTGCAGGATGCTTCCTGCCCTAGATGGTACTGGGATAGTGCAAATTATGTAGTATATACCTGTGTTACTTCCTAAAGTGTGAGGAATTCTGAATTCCAAAATACATCTGGATCAAAAAGTTTTAATAAGAGATTTGGGGGCCTGTGTTTCCCTTTTTCACTCCATAATACGGTCCATGCATAACTCATGCTGAGTTTACCTTCAAGATACTAAACTCTGCCCCGTTCTTTGTTTTTGCTCCCTCTCCCCCAAGCCCTGCGGCACCCTCCTGGCGCTCACGCCCCACCACCGTGTCCTCCCCTGCCCCCTCTATTAGTCTTCACGTAGCAGCCAGAGGCAGTTTTAAAACTGCAGATGGGACCACGGTACGCACCGAGGCGCGGGTCCAGAGCCTGCCATCCCGTCCTGGCTCCTGCACGGTGGCGGTGCTGGCTGCTTGCCGTTCTCCTGGAACTCCCGAGATCTTTGTCTTTTGACCTTTGTGCGTGCCGTTCCCTCTGCCAGAGGCTGGACACCACTCTGTGTGGCTGGTGCCTTCCTACCTGTCTGGTTTCTGCTTTAAACGTCACCCCGTCGAGCTAGGACTTAAGGGAGCCCTCATCCCCCTCTGTGGCTCCTTCCTCAGCTCACGGTTAGAAACCTGTCTATTTCTCGATCTGTGATCCGCCTCCCCTCCTGCACTGCAGGCCCCAGGAGCAGGGGCGTGTTAGTTCTGCCCATTAAAGTATCCCCAACACCCAGCATAACACCTGGAACATAAGAGGGCTCAGCCTTCCAAATGTCAGAATAAATGGGTGAACACACAGAGTTGAAGTAGCTGCCGTGAAGGCAATCAGTGATGGAATGTGAGCGTGACATCAGTGATGGAAGACTCCCAGGATGGGAATAACTCAGGATGGTCCAGAAATGTCTCTGAGGAAGTGATGTGTTCTGAGACCTGAGAGAAAGGATGGGGCTACCACATCAAGAAAGGGCATTTCCTGCCAAGGGCCACTCCTGCAGGTGGGGAGGCTCCAAGTGGGTTCCCTGTCTGACAGTTGTGCTGACGTCTGCATCCTAGCAGGAGACTGCAGGCCTCAGCCCAGCAAAATGCGCTTTTTCTGATGCTGTTGAGAGGAAGCTAAATGATTCTCAGCACCTCCCTCACCAAGATGGGCCTGAGAACACTGGGGTTAGAGGCAAGAACCACATACTGACCACAGGGGCTGTGTCCAGGGTAGGCCCACACTCAGCGTCCTTGGCCATCTCTAAAGTCTGGTTACATGACCAAGCCACACTGGGTTGGGGAGCTGTCACTGGCACAGACCGGGACCCCTTCGTCCCCCTCAGCTCAGATTGAACTCACTGAGCCCTAGGGACCTGCCCTGCTGGTGGGAGATAAAGGCCTTTCACGCAGGACGGGGATCAAGCCTCAGGCCCCTCAGACCTGACCATGTGGTTCTCAGCACGGCTCGGCCTCTTGGGTGCTATGGCCACAGCCCGGAGTTGGCCTTCCCCTTGCCTGGCCCTCACCTGGGGGGCGAGGGAGAGCTGTGCCCGCCTCCCATTCGTGGGAGGGCCTGCTGGGGACAGGAGCCCGGCCATGGAGCTCATGCCCTCGCCGCGGGGCACCAGCAAGCGGATGTTCTTAGCGGTCAGTCTGGGTCTACGGCGGGGCTCCGGGGCAGGCAAGCGTGCCGGGTCTCAGCAGGCTCTTGTCCACAGGGATGCCGGGTGCCGGGTGGCAGCCTGAAGCTGGTGCAGCTCTGGAATGACATCCACTACCGTCTGGTCATGAAGAGGCTCGGCGTGGCCACGCTGACCCCGGTGCAGAAGTTCCGGTGCAGGAAGAGGTATGCACCAGCCTTCATTGGCGCTTATTCCCCGGGGCTCCCAAGGGATTTGCCCTCCAAGACCACAGAAGGACTTAGGTGAAGTAGAGGCAGGGAGATAAGAGGAAGCAGTGATAGACAGAGGGTAATAAGCTCCACAGCAGCAGTTGCCCTCCTCTCCACTGCTCGGCTGGCTGTGGGGACGCTTTCCGACCTGTGCCCGCAGGGCGAGGACGGTGAACTGTTCCCAGGACCCAGGCCGAAAGTTGTAGCTGCAGCAGGAGCCACTGCCTGTCAGTGAGGGCCCTGCAGTGAGGGAGGCGGCAGGTGGGCACCCTGACCTCGCTCGCTTCCTGCAGGATGGGTGCCCCTCAGCTCAGCTAATGCCCGTGGTCAGGCTCTGCAGGTGCCTGGCCCGGATCCCAGCACGGCCCCTCAGGGCTGCAGGACCTTTAAGAGAGAGAGAAAGGTGAGGGTCTGCAAGCACCACATGAGATACACGTAGTGCTTAGAAGGCCGTCTGGTACACGGTGGCTGCTGGATGGATGTTGATAATAATTACCACCATGACCATTATCAGCACTAAGTACACGTTATGACTACTAGTTATCGTCATTACCATCATCACCGTTCGTGGATGAGGACACCAAAGCACAGAAAAGTTAGTCACTTGCCTGGTTACACACTACAGAGATGCAAAGGCAGGATTCCAGCCTAGACATCGAGACTGGAGAGCCTTTGTTCTTGACCTTGGGTGTCCCCCACTGGCCAGGAGGAGCTGCAGGTCTTGCTCTGAGCTCCTGAAAGCCCAAGTGACAGGAGTTTCTGAGCCATGGGCCTGGTTGATGGAAGAAGAGATGGATTCCTTTTGGATCAGACGGAATTTTTCTCATGGTGCGCACCAGATATGCCCTCAAAGCCCAGCAGTTAGTCAGCCTTGAGGTCTTCAGGGATGCAGTCAGGTCCCTCCATATAGGCTCTGACAGCCTGCCAGAGGGTGGCTCAGCAAAGTAAATGCCTTGGGGACCAGCATGCAGTGTTTGTGAAGAGGCCCCTGGTTGCTGCGCGTTACTAGAGGTGCTGGGGCCCTGCTGTCCTGGAGCTGCCTGCGGGTGTGGATGATGGACAGTAGACCAGGAAACAAAGCAGATCCCATAATTTAGAGCAAGGAATGCTGGACGGAGCTCGTTCAGTAGAGGGCTGTGACTCGCTGGCCCTCTGCTTGTGCTCGGGCTGCAGCACGGGGCTGAGCCTGGGGGAGGCCTGAGCACGGGGCAGCCATGCTCTGGGCGTAGGGAGGGGGAGGCCTGAGCACGGGGCAGGCGTGCTCTGGGCGTAGGGAGGGGGAGGCCTGAGCACGGGGCAGGCGTGCTCTGGGCGTAGGGAGGGGTGACACTGGAGCACGGGGAAGGCGTGCTCTGGGCGTAGGGAGGGGTGACACTGGAGCACGGGGAAGGCGTGCTCTGGGCGTAGGGAGGGGTGACACTGGAGCACGGGGAAGGCGTGCTCTGGGCGTAGGGAGGGGGAGGCCTGAGCACGGGGCAGGCGTGCTCTGGGCGTAGGGAGGGGTGACACTGGAGCACGGGACAGGCGTGCTCTGGGCGTAGGGAGGGGTGACACTGGAGCACGGGGAAGGCGTGCTCTGGGCGTAAGGAGGGGTGACACTGGAGCACGGGGAAGGCGTGCTCTGGGCGTAGGGAGGGGGAGGCCTGAGCACGGAGAAGGCGTGCTCTGGGCGTAGGGAGGGGGAGGCCTGAGCACGGGGCAGGCGTGCTCTGGGCGTAGGGAGGGGGAGGCCTGAGCACGGGGCAGGCGTGCTCTGGGCGTAGGGAGGGGTGATGCTGGAGCACGGGGAAGGCGTGCTCTGGGCGTAGGGAGGGGTGACGCTGGAGCACGGGGCAGGCGTGCTCTGGGCGTAGGGAGGGGTGGCGCTGGCGCCACAGCAGACGGTTAGTGCAGGGGCAGAGGCGGGAGGTTCTTGGAGTGTCTGGGAGTGGCCATGGCTGGGGAAAGGGTTGTGTCAGGATTGACTCTAGAGGATTTAACGATAGGTTGAATGTACTGGAGAAGGTAAAGAGAATAAACCTGGCTGCAGGGCTCTTGGCCTGATTGGCAGGGACGTGGTGCTCTCTCACTGGGATGCGCAGGATGGGCTGGGGGACGGTGTGGGGAGCGGGAGATTGAGCTCCACTGGGATGTGTGGGGTGTGTTTTCGATGTTCATGGGGGTTTGTTCAATTGGCATTTGGCTAGCAAATCTTGTATAGACCGGTGCTGTTTGCTTATATGTCACTTTTTTTCTTTTGGAAAAATTCCAGTATAGACTCAGTAAAGAGGGTAGCATAACCAATCTCACTACCCTCATCCCCCAGCTTTAACAGTCATGGCCACTGGTCAGTGAGTGGTACTGGAAACCCTGGTGAAAGTGTGGGGTGTGGGCCCAGGCAACACGAGACCCCACCCTTGTTCAGGGGGTGGACCCGGGGACTGCAGCACACAGTCCTGCAGGGGAGGGGGGTGGCCAGTGAAAGGACAGGAAGTCCAGGGGAGCACAGCAGGTACAACAGAAGAAGCCGGGGGTCTCACTGTTCTCATCCAGGAACCCACCGCCTGCCTCCCTCTGCCCTGATGGCCTCAAGAGCCGGAACTTCCCCAGAGAAGTTCGCCAGAAGCTGCAGGAGTTTGCTTCGGGTGTGAGCACCAACCCCAGCAAGGCCGAGCGGGTAAGAGCAGATGAGAGCGAGGCCCGGCAACCCTCCCCTTAGCCTACCCTCCCCGGTCCTTAGGGGACTCCCACCCTTAGGTGACATCACCACCCTTAGGGGATTGACCCGCATCCTCAGCCGCACCTCCCCGCCTCCCCAGTGGCATATCTGCCAGGGCGCTGGCGCTCTCCGCCTGCCCTGAACTGCCCTGGGGACGGCACTCTTTGGCTGGCAGCCGCCTGCACACGTGGCGGGGTTAGTTTCATCACGGGAGTCTTAATACCCCGTCATCCAGTGTGGCTTCAGCAGGTGCTCACTGAGCACTCACCGCGGCCGGGACTCCAGCAGGAGGGATGCATGGGTGAGCTCTCGGGAGCAGGTAGTGGGGGCAGCAGTAAGAGCCTTGCCGCTCATAAAGCTGGCGTGCTCCCTTCTCTCCGGGTCCAATCAGCGGGGCCCTCCTGGAGCTCCGTGCTGTGGCCCGTGGTGGTTCGGATCTGGCTCCTGAGGAAGGACAGGTGCTTGATCACAGGGTCGGTCGAGGCCGACGCGCTCTCGCACCGGCCCGGCGGGCGGGCGGTCAGTGGTTTGGTGGCGCCTCGGGAGGGTCCGGTTTGCAAGCCCTGCCGAGCCCTCCCGGCTGCGAGTGGCCGTCGGCCGGGCGGCGGCTTGAGGAGGAACAAGGCCAGAGGCCACAGCGCCGGCCTGCATGATGCCCCGGCCGCCCTGTGTCCCGGCCCGCTGGTGTCCCGGCCCCACGTCTCAGGAGCGGGCTGGGCAAGCGGCGTGTTGTTTCGGCGCAGGAGGACCTGGCCTCGGAGACGCGCTTGACCACGGAGCAGATCTACAACTGGTTCGCCAATTACCGGCGGCGCCAGAGGGCCCTTGTGCAGCGCGCGGCGCCAGCCCGCGACTCGGCGGAGGACCACACCGCGAGGGAGGCCGGCCCGATCCCCCCGCAGCCCATAGGCCAGCCCCGCCTTGGCTCTGGGTGCGTGGACAGGCCTCAGTGGTTGGGTGAGTGGCCCCTCTCCCAAAACCTGTGTCTAGGGCCAGGCCGAGGTAGGGTCACTGGTTACAGGACAGGGTCCTCTCCGCCAGCCCCCGCCTGCACGTTCGGTACTTCACCCTGTGGGAAGCAAGATCGCTGAAGCTGAGGGTCAGGTTGGACTCAGGATGGGCCCAGGTGGGGCTGCAGCAGCGTTTTGCGTTGAGAGGTTACTTTGCGGCCAGGGCCAGGAGTCAGTGGGAAGGGAGCCAAGCACTAGAATTTAGGGTGTTCCGGGTTCCTAATTATGGGTGTTGGTTCAGACCAAAGACAGATCAGGGGACAAACAAAGAATACTGGGCAGCCAGCATGGCTGTTCTTAACCTGCTGGGAAGGAAGCTGGGACCCTGAGCATCACCCAGCTTCCCCTCTGTCTGATCGGCTTTTAGCAGGACCTGAGGAAAGTGGGTCTGTACAGACCCAGGAGACCACCCAAGGGCCGTGGGAGCCACTGGTCCTGGCCCCAGACTTCTCTGGAGACGAGACCATGCCAAAGTCACTGGCTCCCAGGTACTGCCATCCACGTGGGCCATGGGACCGTTCCCTGTTCAATTCCCCATCTTCAGTGGGAGACCAGGCCTGGAGTGGGCGTAGGAATGCCTGCCGGGCACTGGGACCAGCTCAGTGATGGCGGAGGGCAGATTCAGCTGAGACCCCAGGTACAGGGGAGCCACTGGCAAGGAGCCCACGTCATGGACTCCAAACCTGTTCCCTGGAGCCGGACTCACAGCCTGACTTCCCGTACATTTTGGTGAATGGGGAAAACAGAAAGAAAAACATGCAGACCTATCTCCTAAAGGCAAACCGGCTGTCCTCGTGGTCTGTTTCTCTCTAGCATTTGGTATGGTTGGTATATCATTAGGTTAGTAACAGCCAACATTTCTTGAGTTCCTGCTACAGACCAGGCTCTGCCTAACCGCTTTCCCTCACCCTGTTGCCCCTGTGGTGCCACACAAGCTGCTGTGAGGAAAGTGCCGGCCGCAGCGGGACCGAGTCTGAGTGTGGGACCAGGTCCACGTCTGCGTAAACATCACGCTGTGCCCACTTTTTCCATTTACGCTTGTGTTTTAAGCATCTCTCATGACACTGCCTGGGCTGGCACCTCACGTCCAGGCTGGCACTACCCAGGTGTGTGGCCTTAGGCAGGTTCCCGTGACCTCTCAGTGCCTGCTTTTTCTCACCTGTGAAATGGGGATAGTGATGGACCCTGCCACGCATGTCATTACACAGATTACAGGGGCGGGGGGTTGTTAACAGAAGCCCAGGAGCACCATCTGAGACACAGGGAGCATTTGGGGAATATTTTCATTCTTTAAATTGTTAACTGCTGCCTAGCACTCCTTTAAGATCCACCTTCATTTAATCTTTCACCTATTAGGTTCTTGCTAATCATTTTCAGTCCTCAATATTGTGGAGCAATGTTTCATTGAAGGCCCTTGTAAATAAACTGCTAACGTATCTTAGGTTTCCAGGGCTAGTATTTTTTGTGTCTCTGGAACCCTTGCAGCCCCAGGGAGAACTGTGGAGGCAGCGTGATTGGGGTGGACCCCACAGCCATCTGTGGCTGCGTTGAGTCCGCCGCCCAGATTCCCAAACTGGGCTGGAATCTCCTCCCAGGCCCCACTACCCCAGCCTGAGGGATGGTGTTCACTTTGCTCCCCAGGTCTCTGCAGGGTGGTGAGATGTACCAGGAGGGGCCTAGCCACGATCCTGCCACTCTTCCTCCCGTCTTCCCTGGCTCTGGTTTCTGCCCTCTGGCTGCTGGCAGCGACATGCTGGATCCCTCTCTGGGTGCCCCCGAGTCGTGGCTGACGTCTCTTGCACTGGAATCCTCCAAGGAAGTTTCCTTCCAGACTAGGCCACTGATCCACAGTCACGGGCTGGACCTCACGATGCGCCCTGCAGATGCTCCTCTGGCTGTGTCCATCACCGCCCTTGGTGAGGCCAGCCCCACAGGTGGGTCTACGCTAGACAGACCATGTGTTTCTACATCAGATGCTTCAACTGCTTGTATGTTATTTGACGGGGAAGAATTTTGAGGGGCCAGGACTTTCTGCTTGAATCTCTTATACTTGATTAGACCCCAAACCAGTGCAGTTGGAACAGGCTCTTCCCACCAACAGCCTGGATAGTTTTCATTTTATTTTTGTTTTCAAAATAAAATGTGCATGTGACTAAAAAAATAAGCTGGTGAGGAAAGAGTTAAAATGAAATGAAATGACTGCCGGCCCGGGCTCCAGTCCCTGTGCCTAACCAGTCAGCATCTGCTACGGCGGGGCTGAGCTGCTCAGACCTCCAGCTCCCTCCTGGCTTCTTCCTTAGTCGTAGCTGTCGCTATAGATACCTTTAAAGGATACGTATTCAGGTATACATTTCGTGCACCAAACGATAGCATCTTGTGACATCCCAGCTTCTAAGGAGGATGTTGGCACTGAACTCAGCCTGTCACCTGAATTTCTTAGTCTTCTGTGGTTCCATACAGGTCGTCTTGTAGTTTGTCATTGCCTCCCTTTTTTCTTACATTGTCTGCTCTATCACATCCCTAACTTCTTGCAGTGTCTTAAGCATCCCCTTTGAAGACTTGTTGCCAGGGCCTCCTTCCTGCTCCCAGTCTGGTGTGGAGCCGTCATCCCAGGAGCACCTTTAACTGCTTCCCTGGGTTTGCTTCAGCGTTTCCTTAATTGCAAGTCTTGTTCTTTCTTTCTTGACTCTTGTTATGTTAGAGAATGTCTTTAATTAACTCTATAAGAAAGGGTGCCTTCAAGGTAGTGTCTGTTTCCTTGCATCTTCTGAAATTGTCTTTAATCCGCCCTCAAGTTTGATTAACGACTTGTCAGGGACAGAATTCTGAGTTTAAAATACTTTTTTTTTTTTTTTTTTGCTTTACGCGGGCCTCTCACTGTTGTGGCCTCTCCCGTTGCAGAGCACAGGCTCCGGACGCGCAGGCTCAGCGGCCATGGCTCACGGGCCCAGCCGCTCCGCGGCATGTAGGATCTTCCCGGACCGGGGCACGAACACGTGTCCCCTGTATCGGCAGGCGGACTCTCAACCACTGCGCCACCGGGGAAGCCCTAAAATACTTTTTACCTTAGAAATTTGAAAGCAACATAGCATCCAATTATAGTATCCAATGTTGTCATTTTAAGTTAGATGTCATTCTGATGTTCACGTATTTTTCCTTTATTGGAGCTTTTTATTTTTGAAGTCTTGGTGTTCTGAAATTTCACAGTGATGGTCCCAGGTGTGAGTCTTTTGAATTCACTTTGTTGTTCAATTTAAAGAACCAGAGAACAAGGTATTCTTTAAGCTCTGGGCACTTTTTGTGATTTTCTTTGATAGTTTCCTCCTTCCAGTTCTCTCTTTAGAGCACAAATGTTATTTGGATGTTGGAAATCCTGGACCAATCTCCCAAAATGCTTACCTTTTTTAAAAAATTTCTTTTTTATTGTATGTGCTTTTGTCTTAAACTTTGTCTTCTGATATTTTGACAATTATACATTTTAAGAGAACTCCAACCTCTCTTTTCTTTTTTTTAAAATTTTATTTATTTATTTATTTGGCTGTGCCGTGTCTTAGTTGCGGCACGTGGGGTCTCTAGTTGTCGCGTACAGGCTCTTAGTTGAGGCATGAGGGATCTAGTTCCCTGACCAGGGATTGAACCTGGGCCCCCTGTATTGGGAGCATGGAGTCTTAATCACTGGACCACCAGGGAAATTCCCCAAGCTCTCTTTTCTTATTTCTGATTTTCCTTTCTTCATAGATCATGTTACTTGTTTTTGTTTTTTAATAAGTTTTTAAAAATAAATTTATTTATTTAGTTTTGGCTGTGTTGGGTCTTCGTTGCTGCACACGGGCTTTATCTAGTTGTGGCAAGCGGGGGCTACTCTTCGTTGTGGTGTGCAGGCTTCTCATTGAGGTTGCAGAGCATCGGCTCTCGGTGCATGGGCTTCAGTAGTTGTGGCTCGCAGGCTCTAGAGCACAGGCTCAGTAGTTGTGGCACACGGGCTTAGTTGCTCTGCGGCATGTGGGATCTTCCGGGACCAGGGCTCGAACCTGTGTCCCCTGCATTGGCAGGTGGATTCTTAACCACTGCACCACCAGGGAAGCCCCGATTGTATTACTTTTTATAGATGCAGTATCTTATATTTCTCTGAGTATCCTAGTTAGTAGTTTCAGAAAATGTGCTTTCTTGCCTGAAGGGGGGAATGTTGGGGTTGTGGATTCAGGCCCTTCCTTGAACAGAGGAGGAAGAGGTGCCCCAAAGAGGAAGAGCCTGGAGACTCATTTCTCCGAGGCAGCTTTTCCATCTGATCGAATTGGTCTTTGATTTCAGAGACCTTTTCCTGTCCATGTTTACTAACAAGGCTGGAGTTGGAATGGGCAGTGGCCAGCCTCATACTGGGAGGAGGGAAGCTGGTCTTTACACCGTGTCCAGCCTATGTGAGGGGTGTGTTCTCTGGGAATTGGAGAGCTCCCTGCCGGTTGCCTGAGCACCTTGCTTTCCCTCCCTCCCTGCAAACCTCTCAGGGTCCTTGGCCCCTGCTTATGCCCCAGCTTCCCTTCAGACAGCCCCCACCATGGGATCAGACCTGTGCCCTGCATCTGCAGAACATGGACATCTCCCACCTGCCAATTACCCTTCCCATGACACTCCCTTTGTTCTAGGCTTCGGGCTTTTTATTTCTGTTTTTCTTGGAGGAAGAAGATAAAACCCACTGATCTATTCTGTGTAAACTGGAAATGTTCAAATTAGCAGTTAACCATATTTCCTGGACCTCAGACTATCTGTAAAGTTCTGCAGGAAAGGGGAAACAGCAGAAGGCGGAGGTAGAGTCATGCACCAAATGGTTAGGAAGGTCTCGGCTCTGGCAGACAGGAGGGAGGACTGTTGTTTGGGGTCTGAGATCGGGGATGCATGCTAGTTTTACCACCTGGATAGACTTAGGGCAGCAATGGACCTTCCTTCTTAGCTCACTTTGCTCCTAAACGTCTGTCGACCCAGAATTGATCACGTCCACAGGGGCTTGCCTTTTAGGGTGAAAGACAGACACGCTGAGAGATTTTCTACAATATTTTAAGTAGAGAGAAAAGGCAAGGTAAGGTAGTAACACCTGGCACTGCAGTGAAATCATGGTGAAACCCAAGGTGAAAGGGGAGGGCAATGGCCGTGGGCTGGGCCAGCCTGTGGTGAACGGGGGACACCGCGGGGTCTCTCCTCAGACAGCCGTGGTGGGTGTAGGGCGGACTGGGGTGCTGAGTCTTTGTTTGGCACTGGGGCTGGCATGAGATCTAGAATGACAAAGAGAAATTTGAGGTCAGCAAAACTTGACCTTGTTTTGGTCTTTGGGAGCCTGCAGAGGCCACTGAGATCAGCAGTGGTGGCTGTTCTTCCCTCAGCGCGGGAGCCGAGGCTGGGGGCTGCCTCTCCACGGAGGCCTGTGTTGTGCTGCACGTAGACTGTGCTCCCTTCCCCCAGCACTGGGTTGTGGGATTGCTTCCCGTGCAGGATTCGCTGACCCTCCCAGCAGCAACGCCCGGAGCACATACCTGGAGGAGGGTCCAGGTACCAGCGGTGGCCAAGCGGAGCCACAGGCGAGCGGCTTCCTGGTGCCCCGGCTTCCACTGCAGGCTCCTGAGTTCACCCTCACCCAGAGGTAAGCTGCAGAGCCACAGGGCTCAGGTGACACTTCCTATGGGCCGTGGGCAGGGTGCCTCGTGCACAGACTCACCATCTCCAACGGTGCAGAGTGCGTCCTTTCCTTGTGGATTTCTGGAAACCTCAACAGTCCCCCATCCTACATCTACCGAAAGAAGGCGGTAGTCTCTCCCTCAGACAAGCATTGGAGCAGATACGGGCGTCCGTTCTGTGGGTGGTGCTTAGGCCTTCACGCGTCCCAGAGCTCTCCCTGGGCCCCAGCAGCCTCTTTCAGGCATTTTCTTTTCCCCAAAGACTTTTAGCTTCTGGACAGCATCAAGATCCTGATTGTATATTCCAAATTGGAGTTTTAAAGGGGCTTGGGACAGCCGTGGCAGCGTCCAGAGGCTTCACAGGAGGCGATGTCGGGCCAGGGGTCCTCCGGTGGAGAGGGAATCTACGATGGGGACCGCAGGACAGGGTCCCCAGGGTTCGGGGTCTCCCAAGTCTGGGAGCAGAAGGCCAGGTGCCCAGTGAGGGAAGAATTACTGGGGGACATGGGAGAGAAGGGGAGGAGCCTCCCAAGTCAGAGGCTCTGCTTGTGGAAACAGCCAGATGGTGGGAAAATCCAGACCATGCTGATGGACTCACTTTTCCATTTATGACCGGGAGCCACACAGAGCAGCCACAGGGCCCCTCATGGCCTGCTGGGCCTCTCCACTGGCTGTATCACCCTTGGACTCCAGTGCCCCAGCTCATCCTTGCTCTGATCTGGTGACCTTGATTCCTTGTTTAAAAACTGCTTCATTGGAGTAAACCAACATGTTTAGACGGTGCACAGGACAGTTTTCCGAGCGTGACTTACGTATCTCCTACAAACCATAGCTGTGCTGCTAGTCATGGGTCACAGGGCTGTTCCCACCCCTGCCACCCCAGGACCGAGGGCCTGCTTTTAGCTGCGTTTTCTAGAGTTCCATATAAGTGAACTCATACAGCGTAGACTCTTTTTTGGGGTATGGCTTCTTCCACTCAGCCTGACTCCTTTGAGACCTGCCCCTGCTGCCGTGTGTGTCCGCACCCCTTCCTCTTCATGGCTGAGGCCGAGCCCTTGGTGTGGATTGTCGTCATCTGTTGGCGGGCATCTGGGAGCTCCTGGTTTGGGGCTGCTGTGCACATTCCCGACGCGTGGTGGCCTGCGTGTTTGCCCTCGTGTCTCTGGGGGGGTGTGCACGTGGCGGTGGGATGAGTAGATCACAGGGTGAGTGTGGTCTGACTTTGAGGGACCGCATGATATTGTCCCGAGCGGCTGCATCTGCGTCCCCTGCCGCCACCCTGGATTTGGTCCTAAGGACCTCTGGGCTCCGTCACACCTCAGGCCTGTTCCTTTTCTTCACATCTCTGCTTACCATCCCGTCCTCTGTGAGCCTGTGCTGATGTGCTCTCTGACTACCTGGCCACCTGCTCAAGGTGTCACACAGGCCCCTCCAGCACCCTGCACACCTGAGGGCCCTGCAGGAGGAGGCCGTTCCCAAAAGAGAGTCCGGCACCAGGAAGGGCTTCTGATGGGCAGAAAGCTCTCAGGGTGTGGCGCTCACAGTAAACAGCGTGAGCCTCAAACAGGGCCTGGAAAAGGGCCTGTCCTGATACTGTCCCTTTTCCAGCCCCCCGGAGCTGGCCCCGGCCCCGCCTGCCTTCCCTGGCCCCGTGCCGGCCATGGACCTGGGCCAGCCTATGCCCTCCAGCCAGGTGAGGCCTTCCTATGAGGTACCGTGGGTTTCCCTCCTAACTCCTGGGTCCTCAGCTTGGGACTTTGGAGTGAATAAAATGGACAGAGTTGAACATGGGGCAGGGATTCCTCGAGGCTGGACTTCGGTGGAATGAGAACTGGAGGCAGGTGTCATGGGGTGGAGTCCAGAGGGGGCGGGTCCCAGGGTCAGGGTGACCCGGATGGGAAGGCAGAGCCCACAGAGGGCACCTCCATGTGTGATGCTGTGTTGGCATTCCAGGTGCAGTGGCCCGATGGCCAGACCTCCAGCGACGCCTTCTGGGGAGCCAGGATGCTCCTTGAGCTTTCAGGGGGCAGCCTGGGCTGAGCTGCCCCTCGGGAGCCTGGCCAGCGCTCCAGGGGAGCAAGTGTGGACAGCTGGTAACACAAGTTGCAGAGCTCTGTCCCTACAGAAGAAGGAGGTCCCCAGAGTTCCCTGGGGGTTCTGCTGAGAAGCACTGAGGGCTGCCATGTTTGAATAGTTTGGTTGGCAACTCCCTATACTGCAAGAAGCATCTGAGAAACATTTGTGAAGTCAGAAGTCCAAGGTGGGTCTGTTCTACTCAGGCAGCAGCAGCTTGCAGTCAAGCTCCTGGGCAGGCAGGCCCCTCTCCAGAGAGGAGGGTGTGGCACTGCAGCCACCCTCCCGCCCAGCCCCGTGGTGAGTGCGGCCCACAGGCAGGAGAGTGCTGGCTGGGGCGCGGCGCCTTCCCCTTGCGTTGTGATCCGTTGTGTTTGCCGACCAAGTGTTCTGTTCAATTAAAGTTTAATGTTCTGATGCGCCCCTCCCCCATTCACTTAACTGTCCCGGACACCTGCCCCTGCCAGGCCTGGCCCCCATTGCACAGCGCGAGGGCACTACTCCACGCATCAGGACCTGGTGAGGGATATTCGGATCCTTTCCACCAGCTCCGTGTTATAAGCAGCGTCCCGTGGGCATCTCTGCGCTCTGCCCCTTGCCTGGTCATTTTGCCCCGGGAACGAGGAATTGCCCCCAAGGTGGAAGCAGTGTGCTGAGCGCGCAGGCCAGGGGCTGAGCTTTGGCACCCGGGACTGTCCTCCCCGGGGATGGGCCCTTGACCCTCACCTCCCCATCCTGTTGGTCAACAGAAGTGGTACAGTGGGGAGCAAAGTCAGGTTTGTGCCCTCGGGGCTCACAGGAGAGTGGGGAGGGCAGAGGACCACGGGGGCACTTCCAGGTGCTTGCTGGGGGGTGGGATGAAGTGGGAGCAGCTGAGAGCCTGGGACGCCTGAGCGGACACTGGGAGCTCCCGGGAGCGGTGTCTCAGCTGAGAGCACCAGCACTCCTGCATCCGTCACGTCCCACCTTCCTTGCTGGAACCACAAGCAGGGCCGAGCATCACGAGCGACAGGGGTGCCACGTGGACGGCCACTCACATTCCAGGTTCCCGGAAACTCGGGCCTTTCAGTTTGAGAACATTTTCTTATTTTGAAACAATTGAAAACTGGCCAAAAGTTGAAAATGGGGTACAAAGATCTTTTTTCCCTTGAGCCATTTGAGAACAAGTTACTGACCTGCTGCCCCATCATATTCCCCTAATACTTTTATGTGTTTCCTTCAGATAAGGAATTCTACACGTGCACAGCACCTCCATGGAAATCAGGGAATCAGTCCTGGTACTTTACTGCCACCTAATTTGCCAGACCCCGTGAGAGTTCAGGTCGTCGTCCCAGTAATGCCCTGGATGTGAGAGAATCCAAATCTGCCCCATAGCGCTGGCTGCCTCTACTCAACAGGGCTTTCAGTGCCCTTCAGCCTGGCACAGCCCCTGGGTTTTCCTGGCCTTCCATGACCTCGGCTTGAGTATTGCAAGCTGGTTACTCTGCAGAACGTCCCCCAAAGTGGCCATGTCTGACGTTTCCTTGTGATTTGGGGTTGCATTTGGACGGAAGATCCCAGAAGTGACGCTTGGTCCTTACTGCGTCTTCTGGGCGGCGTGTGTCCTTGTCACTCACCCCACCGCTGATGGTGCACATCTCCATCACCTGGTTAGGGTGTTGCCGACCAAGCTTCTCCACTGTAAAGTTCCTCTTTTTCTCTTTGTGTAAGTATTTTAGGGGGTGGTTCTTTGAAGCTATGTAAATAGCCTGTTTCTCATCAAATTTTCTATTAACTAATTCATTAGTTTCCCTAATGTGCTTACCTAATTCTCAGAATTCGTGAACACTTTACTCTCCCTTTGACCCCAGGTCTGGGATCTCAGACGTCACCGACGTTCCCCGCACATGCACACAGTGTACACCTCGCCACCAAGAGTCACTCTTCAACTTTATGACTTACCCTTCACCCAAACGGTGATTGATGTAAATAACTGAGTTCCACAATGCATTTTACCCACACAACCTGTCCCCGCATGAAGCACGCTCTTCAAACTCACTCACCCTCATTCAAATTCTGCACATGTCAGCATATTAGTGAACGTGCTTTAGGGTTAGGGGTTAGGGGTTATAACGCCCTGGGCTGCTATAGGGTGTGCCACCCCTCGACCTTCCCAGGAAACATGTAGAGCTCTGGGCCTGTCCTGATGTCCTGTGGCCAGCAGACCCTGGTTTCCCTGGGTGGGGACTGGTCACAGTCAGAGGCGGGACTCTGGTGAACGGGTCTCATGAGGACCCCCAGGGCATTTTCCTCCCTCCTACCCTTGGCAGACAGTGGGCTCCATCCTGAAAGTCCCAGAGCCCTGACTCAGCCAGCTGCATCAGGTCTGCTTTGGAGGAAATGGACTAAAGTCTCTGGAGCTGACCCTTGACAGAGCGGACCTCCTGCGGAGGGCCACCCATGCCGCATCAGATGTAGGGAAGGAGGCAAGAGGCTCGCCCCTCCTCCACAGAGCACCTGGAGGGAGGGGGCTCTGCCCTCCGCATCCTGCCAATCAGGCCTCCTGCCCACCGCTTCCCTCCCTGCTTCCTGGCTTGACCCCAGGCCCTTCTGAGAAGAGGGTGTTGGCCCAGTCTGTCCTGCTTGCCCTTACTGAAAGGGCCAGCCTAAGCCAGGGGACATTGGTGAGATGCAGTGACCAGGCAAGAGTGCCTCTTTCTGTGTCTCCCCTACTGAGATGAAGACGCAGATAGCGGCCATTCCAACCTGCTGATGGCTGGGGGAAGGGCCCAGAGGACGGTGAGGGGTGGGGTCTGGCTACTCCTGGGCTTTCTGGGCTCCAGGAACGGGGTGGGGGGGCGCGACCAGCTCCAGGGAGCCCCCTTATCCTCCCATGGCCCCCGGAGGCCGAGAGCTGTGTCCGGAGCTCCCAGACAGGGCAAGCGTGACCAGCCAGCGGTGGCCTTGGTCTGTCTGTGAAGGGCCCTGCCTCTACCCTCACCCACCATGGTCTGGAGAGAAGGGGACAGAGCAGAGGGTGCCTGTATCCGTCCCTTAGGGCTGCTGTAACAAAGTACCACAAGGGACTTCCTCACGGTCCAGTGCTTAGGACTCCACACTCTGACTGCTAAGGGTGCGTGTTCAATCCCTGGTCGGGGAACTAAGATCCCACAAGCCGTGCGGTGCAGCCACAAAACAAAACAATGAGGTGCCACAAACCAGGTGGCTCAGAACAACAGAAATCTGTTGTCTCATGGTCCTGGAGACTGGAAGTGTGACATCTAGGTGTTGGCGAGGCCTTGAGGGCACCAGGGGAAGGATCTGATTCAGGGCTCCCTCCAGCTTCTGGTAGCTCTTGTCTTGGGACAGCATAGCTGCAGTCCTCACTCACAGGGCATTTTCTGTGTGTGTGTGTTTGTGTGCGTGAGTGTAGTGTGGATACGCTTCTGGAGCCGACCCCTGGGGAGCCCGGGCCTGTGTGTCTGTAACAGCATCCGCGGGGCTCGTGCGGCTTGACCTGGGCCCCTGCGGGATTACACACCTGGGAGCCCTTCTGTGTGGCCGGACCGTGTTCATCTGAGTCACGCACTTGGTGCTGGCGGCGCCTGAGCGCCACGCCACTCCAAGGCTGTGTCGTTGTGGGTAAGCTATGCCTGCCCTCACTCGTGGTCCCGACGACACCGCAGTGTCCTTCCCCTGAGCAAGATGCCACCCTCTGGTGACCTGCGGAGCCCGTGCTGTCCCCAGCCGGGACTCGGGGGACAGGGGGCGGGAATGCAGAGTGCGGGCGTTGGTCTTGGACACGGGCACGGAATCTCGTCCTCGGGGTTTTGCCCCAGGGTTTCTCTTTATTTTCTCACTAGAATTTCATCAGGGCTCCAGTCGACCCTTGAGCCAGCGGGGCTGGGGTGCCGACCCTCTGCCGTCAGAATGGAGTATGACTGACGGTCGCCCTCCATCACCCTGGTTTCGCGTTGGTGGATCCGGTCTGCAGCATTTTCTATTTAAAAAAATCCACACGTGAGTAGATCCGAGTGGTTCAAACCCGAGTTGTTCAAGGTTCAACGGTATTTTACGAAAGCATCCCCGCATTAAGGCACTGTCACTCAGGGCACACAGCATTTTTCGTACAGAAGAGGGTCATAGTGGTACTTCCGAAGGGCGGCGCGTGCTCCAGGGACCGGCCGGCCCCACCAGCCACCCTAGGGCCAGCGCCCCTGTGTTCTTGCCCTCGTGAGTGTTCTGATGGCCCTTTCTTGTTACAGTGTTGATGCCGTTGAACACGTTAATCGACACGTTGAAAAGGAGGTGTGTTAAAACTCACAACATTAAGTTTAAATACAGTCTTTACACCAAAACGAGAATATATGAAAATTTTTCCTTTCTGGCTTTAATGGAAGTAAGCTCATTGACAACTTTTTCCTTTTGTTGAGAAAGTCAGTTTAATCGGCAGCATATTTGTGATATTACATAAAGTATGTCTGTTCTGTAAACAGTGACATCATACACTAAATGAAATACGTAAGCATATCAGACTTTGTTATTAAAATCAGAATTTGTTAAAGGTCACTTAACACTCAGCTATTAACTGTGAACCCAAATGGTCCAGCGTCTTTTCTAGTGGGAGATTTCTAAGCACCATTCCTAGCTTTTCTATGCTAATTGGTCTGTTTACATTGTTCTTATTTTTGGGTCCATTTTGTTACTGTGTATTTTTACTAGGAAATCACCAATTTCTTTTAGGTTTCCAATCTGAAGCAACATTTCTTTTATTTGACTTTAATTTTCCCTCTCTTTCTAGTTTTCTACAGAATTGTCACAATTAATGAGCACTACTGAAACATTATTATTAACTGCAATCCATATTTTATTCTATTCAAGTTCCCTTCCTTCTACCTTTTTCTGTTCCAGAATCCCATCCAGGCACCACATGACATGTGATCATCATGTCTGTTTAGGCTCTTCTGGGCTTGCACAGGTTCTGAGACCCTCCTTGTTTCGATGACTATGACAGGGTGGAGGAGGGCTGGGCAGGTACTCTGTAGGCTGTCCCGCACTGGGATTTACTTAGTGTTTTTTTCATGGTTAGACAGGGGTTATGGGTTTTGTGGAAGCAGATCACAGAGGTCAGGGGCTTTCCCATCACTTTATATCAAGGCAGTAGGCTCTCGAGACACTTATCACTGTTACTGTTAACCTTGGTCACCTGGCTGAGGTAGTTTGTCAGGTTCCCGCTGCGTTTTGGAGCCTTTCCTGACAGCTCCAGCCAATCCTGACCACTCCCCTCTCTGAGTTTCTGTAGCTCTGATCTTCAAGTCACATGTTGCTGGTCTGCTTCCTTCCTGTAGTATCTGTTCTCTAGGAATCCCATGGCTGGGAGTCTCCAGAAAGTTGACAGTTTTCAGGAGGAGAGAATGTTCTGCTGTACCCTCCTGTCCCTAGCTCGGTACTGGACTCATGGTAGGAAGGTGATGTATTTAAATCAAGCTTCTGATACCAAGTTCCCCTGCTGAGTTTATGATTAACCTTTCTTTACAAAAGTGTATCCCTTTTCTTGTCCTGCCCCTGTTCCCCTCAGGATTGAGGAGTATCAAAGAAAAGGGGCGGGGGGCGGGAACTGGTCAGGACCCTGCAGAGCCCTTCTGGGTTCAAAAGACCCTCCATGTCCCCCGTTTCTTGTTTGCAGAGAAAGGCTTTAGTCTCCTAGGCCTTTCCTGAGTTCTGAAGAGCGGACACATGTAGTTACTAATTAGGGAAGATAGGGAATGCAGAAACGAAGGAAAAGCAGGCCCAGATGGTGTCAGAGGAAACACCAGGGGCCAACCAGGAATTAAAATTGTTAACCCATCACATAGGCTCTAAGTAAATAATAAAATGCCTCAACCGTGGCCTTTATTCTCTCCTAGAAACAGGTTAAAGGATGACAAGACCATGATTTTCTAGTTTGCTTTTCAGGGACATGAAGATCAATCACAATCACCAATGACACATCGAGTCATAGGATGGCGCCGGGAAGCCTGCAACTGAGGTCTCATCAGGAAGCTGAAATCACCAAGACCCCCTCTCATTTACCCTTTTTGCCTTTAAAGACCTTGCACCTGGCTAGCCAGCAAGATGGACCTGAGACAAACCTGCATCCCCCATCTTCTGGACTGGTGCACAGCCCAGGTCTGGCAGCTTGTCAATATTCCAGAGGCAAGTGCTGGTCGGAACAGAAAAGTTGCTTTAATAAGAAAGCCGGCAGTCTAGGGAGAAGGCAAACTCACATCCAAAACCAACTCCAAAGAGTTTGCTCAGCCACAAAAAAGGTGAAGTGATCTCAGTTAATCACTGAGGTAGGGGGTCCGAGTCATCCCACGCCCCACTGTGTGCAGGCGTGTGGACTCCTTGTGACCTTTCTTTAGATGCTATCCTGCTCAGTTTGCTCGTGAGGTTACTGAAGGCCAAGCTGGGGAAAAGGTCCAGTCATCTGTTAATTATTTATTTATATTTCTTTAATCTAAGGAAAGAACCAACAGGTTAGGCAAAGTATTATGTGATCAAAACATTTGGAAGATGTGCTTGGCTTCATTGAAATATAGCTTTGCTGTGGTGGTAGGACAGGGGGGCCGCTGTAGAGAGCTCTTTCCTGACAGAAGCTGCTTAAGGTTAATAGAACTCTCTCTGCTCCAAACGCGGGTGTTTCCGTTTGTTTGGCCTCATTGTGCGTCAGGCACACGAAGTTGGGTTCAACACTTCTGGGTCAGTGGCTTTTGACTAGGAGATGGCACGCTTTTCTCATGTCATAATCCGAGGGCATGGAGCACGTCTGATAGGCCAGAGACCAAGAGGACAGACTGGGCAGTTCCCTTTGGCAGATGTCGTGCTTTGCTTTCTTTTAAGCAGAGTCTCTTCCTGACCCTTAGCACCTTTACCCCACTTCGCTCACTCTGCCCGCAAAGGATCTGCCCGGTGAAATCTTTGATCAATTGTTTGGGGACAGAAGGGCGAGAACCTTCTCTTGGTGCACACGACCCCCCAAACGCTGATAATCCCAGAGCAGCTGTCTTTGAAGCAAGGGCATGAGGAAGGCCAGCCACAGAGGGCTTTGTTTTGTTGAGTGGAGTTGACGTGACCCAGCAGTGGGCTCGTATGTCTGTGGCACAGAAAGCCCAACTCCTGCAGCGGGAGTTTGCAGCAAAGTAAGGGCTTATGGCACCAAGCAAGAGAGTGGGCGACAAGCCTCGGATCCACTCCAACTTGACCGTTTTTAAAGGGGAAGAACAAAGATGTTGGGGTTAATTATCATCTTGTGACACATTTTTTAAAAAATATTTTTTATTTAGCTGCACTGGATCTTAGTTGCAGCACACGGGATCTTCGTTGCGGCCTGTGGGATCCTTAGTTGCGGCCTGCGGGCTCTAGTTCCCTAACCAAGGATCGAACCTGAGCCCCCTGCACTGGGAGTGTGGAGTCTTAACCACTGGACTACCAAGGAAATCCCCTTGTGACAGTTCTTAGTCGTAGCTTCGGGGCTCAGGATGTCTCTGGTTTGCCATTCTCTGGAGATCCATGGCTTAGCCGTCCGTGAGCTCATCTTGCCCTGGAGAAAAACAACCACGACTTTGTATGTTGATGATGAGACCTCATCTGACTCTGGGGGGTGAGTGCTCAGTGAGCAAAGGATTAGGTCAGAGGGAACAAGAAAGGGAGTAAAGTTTTGGACAGAGAGGCTTGTCATCAACATGGCAGGGGAGCTCGGTTTTAGGGGGACTTGGTTTCACGGAGAGCTGCTTGTGAGAAAAGAGATGAAGGGGAACTGCAGGGGAAGACAGAGGGAGACCCAGGGTTCTGGTAGTGGGAGAAGAACTTTTGCAGGTAAGACCTTGGAGAACTAAGGAGGAGAATCTGAAAGCTTCGCTGATGTTGTGGAGGGAGGAATTTCCCTCTATGCCTCTAGGTTCTTCTGGCTGGTCTAAGATTTAAACTGACATGAGACAGATTAACAGGAGAAAGTCACACAAAAGTTTAATAAAACGTATGCTTGGGAGAGACCCAAGAAAACTGAGTAACTCTCCAAAATGCTGGAAACCATCACCTTTTTTTCTCCCCAGAAATAATGTATTTATAAACACAGAAATGGTTACAACAAAGATGGCCGTGACGAGTGGGTATGTACATATTTATATATATTTATATATAAATCCTTGTCCAGCAACTGACTGTGGCACCTAAGGAGGTAAGTCCAGTCCTTGCATTTGCCCCGAACCCTCCCTTCTCTGCAGCCCCCCCGGTTGTGGGGTTTCACAAAGAACCCGCAGCTCCTCAGGCTGGGGACGGGGACACTTAGCACAGGGCCTCGGCTGCCAGAGAAGGGGAGGAGCTCCAAGGAGAACCGTCACCCACACTTCTAAGCCACCTTTGACCAATTTGGGGATCTCCAGCCCTTGGGGACCACATCTCAGCCCTTGCCCCTTTAAGAATAAAGGAGGTCTAACTGCCCCCATGTCCTTCCAGCATTAGGTAGGAAGTGACTGGAGATCATGAGGGGAAGAAAGCGGCTCCCAGGGACGGGCACAGCAAGAACAGAACAGGAGGCTGCTTGCATTTAGGGCTCCCTCCTCTCTGACGTCTGGGAGTGCCAGCCTCTAGTCCTCCATCAGCCCGAGCTTGGAGGATTACGAGGGTGAGGAGGGAGAAAATGCCCACGCTGGAAAAGTCTCTATGAGGTCACAGCAAACCCCTCCCCTGAGCACCAACCCCAATGTTAAAAGCTATGCTTGGGCGGGGAGGCTGCCGGATTTCCCTACCAGCTCAGTACTCCACAGCCATTCAGGAGGGCTGACGTTCCTTCTGAGAGAGGCTGAGAATAAGGATGGATTCCTGTGGGGGAAGGCCGTGCCTGAGGCCAAGGAGATGGAGCCGTGGCCTGTCAAGGAAGAAGAGGACTTTTCCCACCGAGAGGAGCTGCAGAAAGAGGGGACCAGAACGGCTTTCCCCTCTACCTGGCGGACGCAGCACAGGTCTCCACGAGCTGGCCAGGTGCTCCAGCTGGACGGTGCTGCTGGTGACAGTGAGGCAGAGGTCCTCGTGATGCTCCGCCGTCTTCAGGGGGTTGGGTCAAAGGAACACTGGGGGGAGGGCTGGGGGGCTGCCCCCGGGGACCGGAAGTGTGGTGGCTGCGGCCCTGCGAAGCCTGGGGGGCCTGGGCCTCAGAGCAGGGCGAGAACGCATGTGCATCAACAAGGGCGGGGTCAGCTGTCCCCGGAAAAGGTTATGAGGGCTGGCTCCGCCCCCTGCCCCACCTCGCTGGCTGTGCGGCCTCGGCGCGCCTGACCTCGCGCATCAGCGTGGACAGAGTCCAAGTCAGAGCAGCTGACCCCACAGAGCCAGGCGTCCGTTACCCAGAATATCACGGTGGTACCCGTGCCGTGGACAGGACTGCGGACTGCTGGAGTCTTCTGTTCTCAGAGGTGGAGGAGAGAAGGGGGTCAATCAAGGGCTCCCGGTTTGGTCATCACGTCCCTCTCAGGATCCCTGCGACAAAAGCCTCGTCAGCTCAGACCTCCCGAGCTTCAGCTCCTGTGAGTGTCTCAGCTCTTGCCCCGCTCACAAGCCCTGCAGGTGGTCCCTGACCTCTCTGAGAAGACAGCATTGACCCTCACAGAGGAAGGAGGTGGTGGTGGGTATTGAGGTGGCACCGTGGCCACTAAGAACCCCTGGGGCCGAGAAAAGAAGCGGATGCTGGAACCAGGGCTCCCTCTGTTCTCTCCCCTGACGATGACGACGACCGTCAGAGACAGCCGGATGTGCTCCCCGACGTTCTACTCGAAGGCAGAGATGCGGGTGCACTCCAAGTCACACACCGAGACCAAGCCCCACAAGTGCCCATGCTGTTGCAGCCCTTCGTCAGGAGCTGCTACCTGGCCCAGCACACGTGTATCCACTCAGGGACCAAGCCCAGGGGTGTAAATTCCGTGAGAAGTCCTTCCCGCAGCCCTCTCACTCCAGCCGCACGCCTGCATCCACACCGGGACACCCAGGTGTGCACTGTCAGGATGTGAGAACACCTCCACACAGCTCGAACCTGCAGTCCCACGGGCCGTGGCGCAACAAAGGTAAACCCTGCCAGGGCCGCAGCTGTCACCGGGCGCGCTCGGACACAGCCTCGCTGGAGACGCCCCCGTCCACGCACACCGTGAAGCAAGGTGTACACCTGCGCAGTCTGCAGCCGGGCCTACACGCTGGAACCACACCTGACGCAACACATGATGCGCAAACACATCCCTCCTGATTTCCTCCAGCGGTGGCCCAGGCCCAGGCCCTCACCCTAAATACCATCCTCGTCTAAAGACCAGAGAGCCCGTGGGAGAGGGTAATTCGCGACCTCAAAAGGGAGGAAGGCAATTCACACGGAGATAGAAAAGCAAACGCTTTGTAAACAAACCGCTGGGCTGCACTCCGCAGGCCTGCAAGCCCTGGGCCTGCCCAGCCTCAAGACCAAAGAGCGAGCCTGGAGTCAGCGACCGCCGCGGAGACCTCAGTGGTTTACTGGCTGGGGGATCTCACACGTGCAAAGCGAAGTCCGGGAGCGACACCCCTCCGTGTGCAGCAGGCGGCGGGCGGGACAGGCACCAAGCTTCCCGCTCTTCCCGGTGAGGGCACAGGCTGAGAGCTGAGGTAACCTGCAAAGGCCCGAGGGCGGGGGCCTGGCCAGACTGGCTTCCGTGCGGCCCGTTGCACCCCAAAAGCCCGCTCTGCCGCCCTCCCACCCCGACACAAACAGGTGAGCCACGGCAAGCTGGACCGAAGGCTTTGCAGTGTTCTAGAAAATTACCGTCTAACTATGCAAACAGACACCAAGTTTTAACAGCAGAGGGAGTCTTTTTTATGGCGATACTCAGTCGGGCCAGCACCGCAGGCATGACTCCCGGTCTGCGCCGGGTCCTGCAAAGCACCCGTGCGAGGCGCGGCCATAACGGGCGCCGGCAGCTTGCCAGCCGCGGCCGCTGAGGCGGCTGGCGATCGCTTTTTCAAACAGCACGTGCAGACCTGTGTCCACAACTACCTCACTTCTGTGGAACAGGCTCCTGGAGGCGAGGGTAAGGGCGCGTTTTCAGTCGATGCTGCCAAACCGCTGTCCGCAAAGGTTGAGACAACCTGCGGAGAACTGCCACGCTCCCGGCGGAGGGTCTGGCCTGCTTCTAGCTCTTTCCTCCCGGCAGGGCTTCCAGGGCGCCCACCAGGGGACGCGCTCTCGCCGCCGCTTCCGAGCCTCAGCGCCTTGTCACGGGCTCCTGCCTCGGGGCCCCACGTTTCTTCCCGTCGCGACTGGCAGGAGGCCCGCGACCCCGCACCCTTCGAGCGACCCGGGTGTCCCCAGCGCCGACAGCCCCGCCCCACGCTGCTCCAGGAAGGGCGGGAAGGAGGCCAAGGGCCGAGCTCATGGAGAGGGTCCCGGAGTTCGGGAAGGAAGTGGGTTCGGGGGGCACCCCGAACACTGAGGGGACCCGGCCCGGCGGGGACAGAGGGGGCGGGGGGCAGGCGGCTATGCCCTGCGTCCTGCCCGTACACCTCCGTCTGGCCGTGGCCCTGCGCCGCCGGACCTCTCCCGGCGCCCTTCTCCCCGCGGGGCCCGAGAAGCCTCCCCGGCGGCCGGCCCCGGACGCCGGACTCAGTCACCGTCGCCCGGACGAGCCCCTCGTTCACTCACCTTCATCCGCACGCCACCAACACACCCCAGCCAGGCGCCCGGGGCCGCTTCCACGTTCGGCGCGCACGTGCTCCGCCCGCACGTCCGGGGAGGCGGCGGGAAGGCGCGGTTGATACAGAGTATCCAGGCCTCCGCCAATCCCTGCAAGGGCTCCGCCCGATGACCCCCGCCCGTGCCCTGCGCCCCCTAAGTCCCGGGGCCTGCGGTTCCGCCCACCTGGGTTCGGGGCATTCCGGTGGTTCTTGGGGAGCCGAGAGGTTCTCGGGGGTCCATGGCATTCGGGGGGCTGCACGGGAGCCGACAGGTTGGGGGGCGAGGGCGGGGCGTCGGAGGCGCCATCCAGCCTGGTTCTGCGCGTCCTCAGGCCCCAGAAGGAGCAGAGCCGGGGTCCTGGGGGTCCTGGGCTGGGGTGGAGGAGAGGGCGCCACGACCCCCGCCCCTGAAGCAGGAGGAAGCTGTGACCCTGGATTAACCCCACGCCACCGCCCTGGAGCTCTGCGGAGACAAAGCCCGGCTGGGGTCGTAGCCCAGGGGGCAGACACCCCCGCCCTTCCCGTGCCCCCGCAGCTCCAGCCGGAGGCCCCCGGTGATCCCACCCCCGCCTGACCCTGGGGCGCAGCTGCGCGCGGCGGAGAGGCCTTCGCGACGGTGGAGGCCTGGGGACCCGAGTTCTCGGTGACCCTGGTCAGCCACGCAGGGGAAGCCTCTGAAGTGCCGCCGTCCTGGCTCGGACACGGTCTGGCCTCTCCCCTGTGCAGTTTAGTTTGGAGAGATGTTGCACACAGCGAGCCGGAAGGCGCTCTAGAGAGGAGACCAGGAGGGTTTCGAGTTGCTTTTGGAAGGGTGGTCAGGGCAAAAATTCTCTGACGTCAAAGCTCATGCCTGAACGTATGCAAAAGACTTAGGCAGAAAGAGAAACATTTCAGCGTTTGTTCACTTGAAATTCTGGAAACGACCCAAGAGTCTGGTGGAATATTGCTAAACACATCACACTTCAGAAACAGGATGGGCTCCTGGAGGGTAATTAGTAGTTGCCGGGAGAAAGAATGCTTCCTGACCGGACTAGTGATACATTGTACAATAAAAACGGCTGTTACAAAGCAATGTGGGTGAGACGAGCCCATTTGAAAAGTACAGACACAAAATGATGTATGCCACATCGTTAAACCCTGGTTGCCACCGGGTGACAAAATTATTGTTTTATTACTTTTATTTGGCTTTTAGATTTTCTTCGTTTGCTTATCCATGTTTCCCAATTTTTATAAAAAGATAATCTTCTGTTTTTCTCGTTTTAAGGTTCTTTTCAAGAAGTGAGAGAAAAAACATTGACAACAGGGTTGGGGGAAGCAATCCCCACCGTCCAAGTATACTAAGGCGGATATGGGTGAACAGAGAGGAAATTGGAGATTTGCTGCAGGAAACCCTCCTGTTGTGGGAATGTGATCACAGGCCCTTTCTCCGGGACCGGCTGGTGCTCAGTGAGAATATTCCTGGTTGCACTCCACCCATGAAGCATCAATGAAGTTAAAACCTCAATGGAAACCAAAATGTCCAAGCACCTACGTTATTAAATTTAAATGTAATTCAACAAATTTTATGATTCTAGTGCATTGTTATAAAATCAGTTACTTTTTTTGGCTGCCAGGTGAGAAGTTACTGTTTACACACATTGTCTTATTTGAGCCTCCCAAGCCACCTCTGAGCGAGTTATGTTCCCTTGTTACTAAAAAGGAAATAGGTCCAAGTGCATTTAAAACACTTCCAACCAATAAGTGGCCTCCTTTAACTGTCAGACTCAAAAGCATACATTCTTAACGTAAGCACATAATAATTCCAAATATTCTAAATCAGGGGAAACTCTTCATAAGCTTCATTTTTTTTTTTTTTTTGCAGTATGCGGGCCTCTCACCGCCACAGCCCCTCCCGTTGTGGAGCACAGGCTCCGAACACGCAGGCCCAGCAGCCATGGCCCACGGGCCCAGAAGCTCCGCGGCATGTGGGATCTTCCCAGACCTGGGCACGAACTCGTGTCCCCTGAATCGGCAGGCAGACTCTCAACCACTGCGCCACCAGGTAAGCCCCATAAGCTTCATTTTTAATAGAGGTCTGATCTTCCAACAAAAGGTGATTATCCAGCACCCACTGTAAATAGAGGCTGCCTCTCTCGTCCGTGCTCACTGGTCTGAAATGCAGTCATTACCACATAAAGCACCCTAAGGCATACCTACCTGCTGCTTCCGGATTTTCTATTCTCTCTGGACCCAGGCTACCTGGGGCGGACTCCCAGTTTAATTGCTTAATAGCTGTGTGACTTTGGACAAGGTACTGATCCTGTACCTTCTCTCCTCTTGGTAAAGTTTATGATTTGTAATAATAACAGGCCCTCTTTCCTCTTTGGTTTGAGACCATTAAATGAGTCAGTACTCTGCACGCGCTATCTTCTTTACCATTTTGTTTCTTACCGGCGTTGTTCACTTTTAACACATTGAAAATCTGGGAACTTCCCCCTTAGTCCTAAGGGAACTTCCCCCTTAGGACTTCTCCTTTTCAGAAATGTCCTGGCCACTCATGTACTTTCCCCCATAATGAGTAGCTGAACACATTTTTAAAAATCCCTGATCCACGGAAGGCTGCAAGCCCATCTAGATACAGCCTCCTAAGAACCTCTACTTCACCCTGAACCCCTCTTCCCTCCAGGGAATTACCTTCGTTCCCAGAGGTCCCCCTGGGGGAGTTGCTCGCTCACCTGCACTGCCCCAGGAAGCCTTCTCGAAGCCCAATCTGTCTGTATATTGGGGTGCTTGTAGCCATGGGAGACCAGTCCTTTGGGCCGTTCGTGGGTTCACAGAACTACGGGGAGCAGGCCGTCTGGGGAACACCCTTGGGAAACCGATGCCTGACAGAAAAAGAGAGGGGATGTGTGACGTCTTGGGTAGAGTGATGAGAAGGACAGAGGGAATGTAAACAAGAGCTTGAAAGAGTGACTCAGCTGTCCTTCCTTTCTTGGAAGATGGCAGATGCAGGTGGGGCAGGGAACAGGAAAACCCTCCCAACATACTGACCCAGAGGCACTAGGAATGCTTCTTTTTTTTTTTTTTCTAGAGAAAAATATTAAAAAAAATTTTTTTAAAGATGAGATGAGTATTACCGATTTTTCCTTCTGCTTCAGGCTCAAAGGTGGCTGGGCAGTGGTGCTGTGCCCAAACAAGACCCACTTCACCTGCTACAAACCTTCGTTCCCTCTGGTAGTAGGTCAGGTGCAGGGAGGGGGACAGGGACTCAGAGTCCAGGGTCTATTTACTGAGCATGCGGCACTCTGTGAGGTGGGTATTTTGCCATCATTCCCATATGACAAGATGCCCATCAGAGAGGTTAAGTCACTGGTCTAGTCACAGAACTGGTAGAGGGTGGGTTTGAGGTTAGCCCGCTCCCATCTGGCCCCCAAGTGTTGGTTTTCACGTCACCCAGCAGCACACTGACTCGGAGGGTGGGAGAGAAGGAGGGAGGTCTCGCTGCGCACTACATTATCGTTACTCAGTAACCATGCTTGTTACACTCCAGGCCCAGGCTGGACGCTGACATCACAGATGAGTGAGTGTCCCTCCGTTTGAGGGATCCATCCTCTCAGGACCTGTTGATTGCCTACTCTGTGCAGAGCAGGAAAAAACTCAATCTATTTATCTATTTTTGTCTTTGAAAAAAACCTAAATAGATATTTAACCAAAAGCATTTTAAATTAACATAATATTACATGTGAAAACTTGAACAGACATACAAGTCCAAGAAAATGAAAGCACATTGTGAAAGTTCTTGATGAATTTGATTTTCTATCCTTGTAAGTTACATAAAGTGCACAGATCTTTAGGGTTTACCTCTTATTTTCCCATACATGCATACTGTGTCCTCACCATTTCCAGCACGCTTCAAGGCTCTCTCATGCTGGTTTCCAGTCACTATCCCCCCACGGTGACCACCCTGGACTTGTCACCAAATGTTAGCTTTGCCTGTTTTGGCACTTGATCTGCCTTCTCAAATGCTACAGAATTTCCCCCATGTAACCCTAGAAGGTCTATTTTTTCCCCCTTTACATTTAGGTGTACAATTAATCTGGAAATAATTTTAACTTATGGTACGAGGTATGGGCGTGTCAAACCCCGCCCCCCGTAGGACATCCAATTTACCTGATTTATTGAAGAATCTTCAGCATTGCATTGCAGTGGCACTTTTTGTCTTAAATCAGATGATGGTACATGTGTGGGTCTGCTTCTGGGCTCTCTGATCCGTTGTTCCATTGGTCTGTTTGTCCAACTTTACACAAAACCATACTATTTTAATCATGGGATAAGTTGATATTCAGTGTGTATCCTTCAGTTTTCCTCCTCTTTGTCTTTGGTATGCTTCACGCTTTGCACTTTTATATGAATTTCAGAATCAGCTGGTTAATTTTGACAAAAGTGCATCTACTAGGACTCTGAGATGGCACTGAATTTATACATCAACTTGGGAAACGTTTGAGAACAATATTGAGTCTCCCAATTCTCAAATATAAAATAGATCTCATTTATTTAATATCAAGCAGTATTTTGTAGTTTTCTGTATAGAGACTTTTCTTTAGTCTTATTTCTGATGCTATTGTCAATAATACTTTAATTCCATTATCTAATTTTTTTGTAATATATGGAAATACCATTGACTTTTGTATATTGACATTTTATCAATATCTAGCAACTCTGCTAAATTCACATAATTCTAACAGGTTCTGTAGATTTTTTTGGGTTTTCTAGGTACATAAACATATTGTGTAGGAATGACAAGTTTTCTTTCATTCTTTCTAATCTTCACACTTTAAAAAAAACTTATTGCACTGGTTAGGACCACCAATATTCAGTGTTGAATTAAAGAGGTAATAGTTGGGACTTCCCTGGTGGTCCAGTGGTTAAGACTCCACGCTCCCAATGCAAGGGGCCCAGGTTTGATCCCTGGTCAGGGAACTAGATCCTGTATGCTGCAACTAAGACCTAGTGCAGCCAAATAAATAAATTTTTTAAAAAAAGTAACACTATTAGTTAAAAATTGTATTTTGCTATCTTGCTAAATTGACTTGTTAAGTGGCTTTAAAAATTCTTTTTATTGGAGCACAGTTGATTTACAGTGTTGTGTTAGTTTCTGCTGTATAGCAAAGTGAATCAGTTATACATATATCCACTCTTTTTTAGAGTCTTTTGCCATATAGGTCATTACACAGTATTGAGTAGAGTTCCCTGTGCTATACAGTAGGTCCTTATTAGTTACCTATTTTATACATAGTATGGTATATATGTCAATCCCAATCTCCCAATTTTTCCTCCACCCGCCCTCCCCAAGGGCCTTTTTTTGGGGTAAAGTTTTAAAAGGAGTTTCAGTGAAGGCAATCATGCTGTCTCTGAATAAAGTTGTCATTCTTCCTTTCCAATCTGTATCCTTTTTTATTTTGGTCATGCCACGTGGCTTGCAGGATCTTAGCTCCCCAACCAGGGACTGAACCCTCGCCCTCAGCAGTGACAGCACGGAGTCCTAACCACTGGACTGCCACGGAATTCCCACCAATCTGTATCTTTTTAATTTCTTTGTCTTGCCTTATGCAGTCAGCTAAATCTTCCAGTACAGTGTTGAAAGAGAGTGGTGAGAGTGGATATATTTCACTTGTTCTCAATCTTAGGGGAATCTATTCACTCTTTGACCGTTACGACATTAACTGTAGACATTTTTCAGATGTGCTTTATTAGTTTGAGGAAGATACTTCCTATTCCTAGTTTGCTGAGGTTTTTAATCATGAATGTTATGGAATTTGAACAAATGCTTTTACTATGCCTGTTGATGTGACCATATGATTTTTATTTTTTAGTTGGTCAGGTATGAATTAGTGATTGGATTTTGAATATCGAATCAGCCTCAGCTTTGTATTCCCAAGATAAACTCCAATTTGCCTTCATGTATTACCCTTTTATATATTGCTGGATTAAATTAACTAGTTTTGAGGACTTGTACATCTATGTTCATGAGGAACACTTGTAGTTTTTTAAACAATTTGTAATCCTTTTTTTAAAAAAAAATCAGGGTAATACTGACTTCATGAGTTAAGAATTTGTCGTCTATTTTCTGGAAGAGTTTGTATAGAATCGGTATTAATTCTTTCTTAAATATTTGCTAGAAATCATCAGTGAAATTATCTGAGCCTGGATTTTTCTTTGTTGGGAGATTTTTAACTGAATTTAATTTCTTTAAGAAATGTAATAGGTTACTGTTTCTTGAGTAAGCTTTGGTAGTTTGTGTCTTTCAAGAATTTAGTCCATCAAAATTGTCAAATCTGTGTTGCTTACCCCTTCCACTGTTTTTGTTTCACTGGTTTCTGGTCTTATCCTTACTATTTCATTCCTATTTACATTGGGCTTTACTCTTCTTTTCCTAGTTCCTTAAGGTAGGACTTTATATTATTGATGTGAGACCCTTATTCTTTTCTAACATAAGCATTTCGTGCTATTAATTTCCCTCTACACACTGCTTTTTCTGCATCTCAAAAATTTTGATATATGTTGTATTTTAATTTGTACACATCATATATAATAATAATTCAAAATATTTTCCATATTATGCTTGAAATTTCTTGGACCCATGAGTTATTTAGAATTGTGTTGCTTAATTTCCAAGTGTTTGGAGACTTCTCTGTTCTTGCTGCAATTGGTTTCTTGTTAAACTGTACTATAGATGGGAGAAATTTTGCATGGTTTCAATTATTTAAAATATTTTAGGATTAATGACTTAGGACATGATCTGTAATGGTGAATGCTTCACATGTAATTGAAAAGAATGTGTATTCTGCTGTTGGATGTTCTAGACATGTCTACTAGGTCCAGCTTATTGATGGCATTATTCAGTGCTTCTATAGCCTTGCTGATTTTTGGTCTCCAACTTATGTTACTGAGAAATAACTGTTGAAGTGTCCAACTAAAATGGTAGAGTATATTTCTCATTTCATCTCTGTTTTTGCATGATTTTGAAGCTTTCTTGTTAAGTGCATGTACATTTAGAATTGTCTTTTTGGTAAAATGATGGTTTTCATTATATAAGGTACCTATACATTCCTGATAATTTTCTTTGCTCTGAATATATATTTTCTTCCATAAAAGGGCACATATTTTCTAATGTCAGCTCTCAGCCTGGGAGATAGGGTGGGGCTGAATCAATCTGATCTGTATTTCAGCTGTCTGAGCTTTGTTGAAGCTTTTGGTTGATTTAGTGCAAAACTGCCTTCAGATATTTTGAGGGCAAATCAGAATGTTTCCCTCGGCAGGGCCTGGAATCTGAGTGTGGAGACGTTGTAAAGATTTGCCCATGCTAACAGCCAAGCTGCCAGCTCTCAGAGCTGTGCAAAACATCTCCTTGTCTTACAGCCTGTAGCTTATTTTGGTTTTTCTAAATAGACAATCACATCTCCAAACAAAACGATTTTTGTTTCAGCCCCAACCCCCAAGTCCTTACAACTTTTTCTTCTCACACATTGGCTAGGATTGCCATTACACTGCTATAATTAAAATGATGAGAATTCTGTAATTTGATAATTTGATTAAAAAGTGGCAATAACTAAAGCTATTCTGGGTAATCTATTTAGAAGGAACTAATTAATAATGGCAGCAGACTACACAAAGCATATTTTACAGTACAGAGAAAGATAACACCTAAACATCCTAGGTCTTATGATGTAATCCTTATTGTTTTCCTGGTTATTACATTTACTTACACACTTTAAAAAATCTTTATGTTCTATTATGAACATGCATATCATTGACATTTAAACATTTTCTCCATCTTTTCCTAAAAGTTTGGAACATCTTTACAACTTTAAAGTAATTTGTAAAGGAAATTATTTTTTCTAAGTGAACCAAAATAATAGTGAAGTAAACTTTTCTGCTGAGGCTTATCCCATTTGAAACATTCATAAAATCTTCTTTTCTTGTATTTTTTTTTTTCTAGCTTGGTTTCTCCAAGGTATGAGCTTCCAATACGTGCAATTCATTCGTTTTATATTTTCTCTCATTAAAATCCTAATTCTTATTAAATTATGAATTTCAAAGGATTGTATTCTATATTCATTTGCATTATGGGATTCGTCTTTGTGGATGTTAGCATGTTAGAAAATGACTTCCTGACATTCATTTCATTCATATTGTTCCTCACCTGCACAAACTTAAAGAAATGGCATGACTTCTTGCTGAGAACTTTCATAGGGTTCACTGAATTGATAGGGTTCCTGTGTACATTTACTGATATTTTTTGGTGTACATAAAAAACAGTGTTCTTTGGATGCCCCTCCACATGCTATACATACACGGTGTACCATGAGATTATTCCATTTATAGAGTTTCTCTCCTGTACGAATTTTCTGGGAATTCCTGTGAATTGACTTTTTAAAGAAAAATTATTTATTTATTTATTTTTGGCTGCATTGGGTCTTCATTGCTATGCGCGGGCTTTCTCTAGTTGCATCAAGTGGGGGCTGCTCTTCATTGTGGTGCGTGGACTTCTCATTGCGGTGGCTTCTCATGTTGCAGAGCATGGGCTCTAAGCACGTGGACTTCAGTAGTCGTGGCACATGAGCTCAATAGTTGTGGCTCACTGGCTCTAAAGCACAGGCTCAGTAGTTGTGGTGCACGGGCTTAGTTGCTCCACAGCATGTGTGATCTTCCTGGACCAGGGATCGAACCCGTATCCCCTGCATTGGCAGACGGATTCTTAACTACTGTGCCACCAGGAAAGCCTTGAATTGACTTTTGAGAGAAAGTTTCTTACATTTACTTCACCAATATGTTTCTCATCTGTATGAGTTCTCTGATGCATAATGAGCTGTGACTTGCAACAAAAGGCTTTCCCACATTTGCTGCACTTACAGGGTTTTTCTCCTGTATGAGTCCTCTGATGTGCACTGAGAATTGATTTCGGAGAGGTTTTTCCACATTCACTGCACCCATAGGGTTTCTCCCCTAATGAGTCCTCTGATGTACAATGAGCTGAGATTTCCTAATGAAGGCTTTTTCATACTCATTGCATTGAGAGGGCTTCTCTCTTGTGTTCATTCTGATGTATAATGAGCCGTAATTTTTCACTGAAGGATTTCTGACATTGACTGCATTTATAAGGGTTTTCCCCTGCATGAGTTCACTCATGTACAATGAGAAGTGACTTCCAAATGAAGGCTTTCCCGCATTTGTGACATTCATATGGTTTGTCTGCTGAGTGAGTTCTCATGTGTATAATGAGGTATGACTTGCTACTAAAGACTTTCCTACACTCACTGCACCTATAAGGTTTTTCCCCAACATGAGTTCGCTGATGTGAGATGAGCTGATCTTTTCTGTTAAAGGCTTTCTCACATTCACTGCATTCATAGGGATTCTCTCCTGTGTGGGTTCTCTGATGTACAATAAGGTTTGACTTTGTATTAAAAGTTTTCCGACATTCACTGCATTCAAAGGGTTTCTCTCCTGTATGAGTTTTCTGATGTATCACGAACTGTGACTTCAAGCCAAAAGTTTTCCCACAGTCATTGCATTCATAGGGCTTCTCCCCTGCATGAGTTCTCTGGTGTGAGATGAGATGATATTTCCGACTGAAGGCCTTCCCACATTAACTACAACCACAGAGTTTCTCTCCTGTGTGGGTTCTCTGATGTACAATAAGGCTTGACTTTGTATTAAACGCTTTCCAACATTCACTACATTCAAAGTGTTTCTCTCCTGTATGAGTTTTCTGATGTATCACGAACTGTGACTTCAAGCCAAAAGTTTTCCCACAGTCACTGTATTCATAGGGCTTCTCCCCTACGTGAGTTCTCTGCTGTGAAATGAGCTGGTATTTCCGACTGAAGGCTTTCTCACATTCACTGCATTCATAAGGATTCTCCCCTGTGTGAACTCTCTGATGTATAACAAGTTGTGAATTAAAACTGAAGGCTCTCCGACATTCACTGCATTCATGGAGTTTCTCTCCTGTGTGAGTCCTCTGATGTATAATGAGGTAGGACTTTATCCTAAAAGCTTTCCCACATTCATTGCATCCATAGGGTTTCCCTCCTATGTGACTTATCTGATGTACAATGAGCTGTAACTTCATATTGAACGCTTTTACACACTGATTACAGCCATAGGGTTTTACCCCAGTGTGTGCTCCCTGATGTACAATGAGCTGTGACTTGAAAGTAAAGGCTTTCCCACATTCACTATAACCATAAGGTTTCTCTCCCATGTAGGTTCTCTGATGTACCATGAGGTTTGAGTTTGTATTAAAGGCTTTTTGACAATCACTGCATTCATAGATTTCTCTCCTGTTTGAATTCTTTGATGTATAATGAGTTGTGGTGATTTCAAACCAAAAGCTTTCCCACGTTCATGACACCAATAGGGTTTCTGACCTGAATGAGTTCTCTGGTGTGAAACAAGCTGGTCTTTCATACTGAAGACTTTCCCACATTCACAGCATTCACAGGGATTCTCCCGCATGTGAATTCTCTGATGTGTAACAAGTTGTGAATTGAAACTGAACGTTTTCTGGCAAACACTGCATTCATGTAGTTTCTCTCCTGTGTGAGCTCTTTGATGAACAATGAGGTAGGACTTTCTGCTGAAGTCTTTCCCACATCCACTACCTTTGTAGCGTTTTTCTTCTGAATGAGTTTGCTGATGCACCACAGGGTATGACTTGCTGAAGGCCTTCCCACAGTAACTGCATTCAAAGGGTTTTCCTCCCATACGTATTTGTTGGCATATGAGCTGTGACTTTCTGTTGGCAGTTTTTCCAGATTCATTACTTTCACAGTATTTTATTCCAGTAAGAGCTTGCTCATGTTTAGAATGGAAGGATGATTCCCTATGTGCATGAAACCCATTAGGATTCTTTCCAGCATTATTATTACTAAAATCTATATTATATTTCAAACTCTTTCCACTTGTGACACATTTATGAAGTTTTTGTCTTTAAAAAATTTCTTTTTTTGGTTGTGTTTGATCTTCACTGCTGTGCATGGACTTTCTCTAGTTGTGGTGCGCGGGCTTCTCATTGTTGTGGCTTCTCTTGTTGCAGAGCACGGGCTCTAGGCACGCAGGCTTCAGAAGTTGTGGCACGTGCGCTCAGTAGTTGTGGCTTGCAGGCTCTAGAGCTCAGGCTCAGTAGTTGTGGTGCACAGGCCTAGTTGCTCCGCGACATGTGGGATCTTCCCAGGCCAGGGCTCAAACCCATGTCCCCTGCATTGGCAGGCAGACTCTTAACCACTGCACCACCAGGGAAGCCTTGAAGTTTTTGTCTTGAAGAAACATCTGTACGAAGAAGACATAGTTTTCCAAATGCAGTACACTGATAGGATTTTGACATACTTCTCAGCTTGCCTTGATTTTCCTGATGCCATTCCATACAACCATCAATTTCCCAGACTTCATCTAGAAATGAAAATACTCACGATATAAATAGTAACATGATCCTAGTACAGCATAAAATTGCCTTATAAATGTCATGTCCTGAGGTTTTTCTTAGTTTCTGAAATCAATTCTGAATGTAAATAAAATCTCAAGTGTAAATATACCCAGACTCCTGGGCTCTGGGGAAAACAAAGGAAGACAAAACATGAAAATAGGCAAAGGGAACTGGCAATAAATAAAGGTAGTCTTGAGTTTCAAAATTTTGCATAATGTTTTCTTTAGAAAGCACAAGGAAAAATGAGCAAAACCTAAAGAAGTGGGAAGGGATCTCTGAGCATAGGCTTCATTCGACAAATAATTGTTAAATACCTATTATGTGCCAAACACTGTCTAAGCTCAGGAGAAAGAGCAGAACCATTGCAGATTCGTTTACAGTCCTCCTGGGAATAAAGTTCCACTGAATACTCAAATAGATGAAAATAAATTCACAAGAAACATCATTGAGATGTTTCAGTACACTGACAGCAGCAGCTAATAAAGCTTCCAGAGAAACCAAAAAAGTTTCACATAATGGATCAAAATTTAGAATGGATCTGACTTCTTATTAGCATCACTAGAAGAGAAAAAACAGAGGATTCAGGAGTAAAGTAGAGGCACAGGTCGCAAAATCTATATCAAATGCACCCTTTCAAAGGAAGCTACCATGAGAGGTGTTCCAACAAAAGAAACCAAGAAAAAAGGTGATACAATAAAAATAGAAAAGAAAATCTAAAAGGAGATTCCAGGTTAAAAACTGTACAACCAGGTCTTGAGAAAAATCAGGTTACACTGGAGCAAGTCAAATGACGTGGGAGTGATGTCACTAGGAAGATGAAATTGACAGAATCACTAATTGAACTGAATGTACCAAAAGAATATTTAGACATGTGAAGACGAGTCTGGGGTTAAATTAATTATAAATACATTAATGATAACATAGAAAACTTTGTAGGACAATAAAACAACTCGAGAAAAAACGAGTAATGAACAAAACTAACCATTGTACACTCGCACGATTTGCCCAGGAAAAGAAATTACATGGTCGTAAAGATATAAAAACTGAAGACTGATCTAAGTATGAAATAGCTTGATTAGGATGATGGAGGTATGGGAAGGGAGTGTGTGTATATTGGAGAAGAGGAAATCTTTACCCTTCATACTAAATAATTAGAGGAGAAAATCAAGGTGTAAGAGAATAAGTCGTTTATTTAGAAAACATGGAGGTAAATACCATAAGAAAGAGCTAAAAGAGATGACATTGTTTTTCTCGGGGTGGGGAGAAATGAAAAACAGAAGGGGCAGGGTGGACAGAATGCTGTTTAAACATAAAAAATCTCCAAAATCCAAAAATACAAAGTGGATAGGGAACTAGACAGAGGACTAAGTCCTCAGTCATAATCACAAATATTTGGAGGTTGAATAGAATAGAGAATGGGTAGAGTTGACCTAGGTGTCCCAAAGTAATATGCTGACCAAGGCAATGGACAGAAAAGGGTATTAAAAGAACACAGAAGCAGGTCAGGTTTGAAGATAGCAACATCACAGGATCTTAATACCTCATTTCAGGTTTCCCTATATCCTAAATCTGAACCGTCTTATTCATTTTGTACACAACCTCCAAATTATATTTTCCCAAACATCAATTCCCAACTGGGACAGTACCCACACCCATGCAGTGAGAAATGAACATGAGCATGTCTGACCATTACAATGGTTTTGGAGGGAGTATTACTGGCTATTACTGGATTGGCCAAAAAGTTCCTTCGGTTTTAAAGTAAATATAGAAGATACATTTTTCATTTTCACCAAGAACTTTACTGAACAACATATTCACCATTTTGTTGCACTACCTTCTGCCATTTTTCAGGCAACTTCATAATTCCATCTTCCCAAAACTTTTTATCTTTTTGAGCGAAGAACTGTTCCAGGTGCCTTTTACAGTCTTCCAGGTAATTGAATTTTTTTCCATTAAGAGAATCTTGTAAAGACCGAAATAAATGGAAATCCAAAGGTGCAATGTCTGGTGAATATGGCAGATGAATCAGAACTTCCCAGCCAAGATGTAACAGTTTTTGCCTGGTCATCAAAAAAAAAATATGGTCTTGCATTATCCTGATGGAAGATTATGTGTTTTCTGTTGACTAATTCTGGATGCTTTTTGTCGAGTGCTGCTTTCAGTTGGTCTAATTGGGAGGAGTACTTGTTGGAAGTAATCATTTGGTTTGAAGAAGAAGAAGCTCATAATAGAGGCCTCCCTTCCAATCCCACCATATACACAACATTACCTTCTTTGGGTGAAGACCAGCCTTTGGTGTGGTTGGTGGTGGTTCATTTCGCTTGCTCCACGATCTCTTCCTTTCCACATTATTGTACAGTATCCACTTTTCATTCGCCCGTCACAATTCGTTTTAAAACTGGAACGTTTTCATTACATTTAAGTAGAGAATCGCATTTGGAAATATAGTCAAGAAGGTTTTTTTCCCTTAACTTATATGGAACACAAACATCAAAGCAATTAACATAATCAAGCTGGTGCAAATGGTTTTCAATGTTTGATTTGGATGTTTTGAGTATTTCGGCTATCTCCCTTGTGATATAACATTAATTTTCTCAATTAATGTCTCAATTTGATTGCTATCAATTTCAACTGGTCTACCTCGTAGTGGAGCATCGTCCAGAGAGAAATTTTCAGCATGAAACTTCACAAACCACTTTTGACATGTTAGATCAGTCACAGCCCCTTCTCCATATGCTGCACAAATCCCTTTCTGCATTTCAGTTGCAGTTTTGCCTTCCTTGAAATAATACAGTATAATAGGCCAAAAATGTTGCTTTCTTCCATCTTCAATATTAAAATGGCTACACAAAAATTCACCAATTTTGATGTTTTTTTTAATGCATGCTGATACGACAGCTGTCACAATACAATCTAACAAAACTGTTTTGAATGAAGTTAAAGACAACTAAGTGCTACTAGGGCCATCTTATGGAAGAAACTGAATGAACCTTTGGCCAACCCAATACATGGTCTTAAAGTCAGAAGTGTTTCCATCAAGAAGAAAACAGGCCAGTGAGTAATTAACCTTTGCCCTCAAATCATATTTGCTCATGTTTGGCTGTCAGTGTTGTCCCTGTAGACTCTGAAAGTTCGTGGATACTGAATCTGTCAGTTTCTGTACTTCACCCTTCCAATCCTTCTGTTGCTGGCACCACACTCCTGCTTATTTTCCCTTGGTTCCCACATCTCTGGCTTCCTTCATTTGATTTCCCAGGAAATCTAATGAATTTGCTGTTGAGAATTTTCTTTGCAAAAATAATTGCGAAAAATTAGATCATTGCTGGTATCTCAAGGAAGAGCACAAAGAATTCAAGAAATAAGGACAGAATACCAGAGCCAGTGAGTAGAAGACAGGAATTCACAAGATTAAAGATTATTTAAACATGATTTAAGACTGTATTAAACATGATTACTGGCTGTGGCCCATCTTGAGTTTAGCCACAGAAGACAATGGAAGAGGAAATCATGCTAAGCCAGCAGAACCCGGGCTCACCAGGCCACGGCCACAGCAGGAAGCCCCGGCACAGCCTGCCCAGCCCGGGTTCCAATGCTTCTCTGTTGTGCCACTCCTGCTGCTCTCCCAGAACGAGGTTCCTGTTGTACCCACCCTGTACTTCTCTCTGCCACTCTACCTGTCTGGCTGGTTGTACGTGGATAACTTATCTTTAATTATAGATCACCAGACCATGAAGAACCACCACGTCTGATTAGAAACAAGGATCCTAGACTTGCATTAATATACTAGAAGAATGACAAGAGGGGTGATAGAATATTTTTGAAGATGAATGGATGGAAAGAAGGGTGTGATTGGATGATGCCTAACCAGAGAGGTAGATGGAGGTGGACAGTGCTGCCTACCCAGCCGTTCTGCTGCCCTTTTCCTGGCTGGCAGAAACCTGATCTTATTTCCTACTTTCATTTGTAAGGCCATGTGCTGCAGTTAGGAAAATGGGACCCACTTCCATACCCCTGCCGAGAGTGAAGCATGATATAGCTGAGCCGACAGTGATGGCCCCGTTTTCCTCACCAGAGTCTTCTTTACACACGGATATGTGATAAAAAATCTAGCCTGCTCAACATGGTAAGTCTGCTGGGGCTTCCTGAAATAGATTTTAATGCCTGATTAAAAGGGCCATGTGGGAAGAAACAGTCTTTCTTATTCCACTGCCCACTGGTATATCTGCAGGTGTTGGCTGGAACTGTAAGAGGCATCTGGTGACCATGAGGGGAGGAAATCTGAGAAATACTGACATAGTTAGAATGGCGAGGCAGAGATAGACGTTTGGGGATTTAGTAAGTCAAGCAGTCCCACATCAGGACATTTTGTGATGTGTGGTAATAAATCACTTCTGCCTAAATAGTTTGATTTAGGACTAATCAAAAATTGCAGCTGAAACAATCCTAATACAAAGATTAACTGTTGATTGATCCTGCCACACTTATGACAGAATATGTAGTTGCTTAGGGAAATATATCTGACAGTAACATCAGGATGAACTCACAGTATAAAAAGAGTAAAAGGTATAAATTTGGCTAATAAGTAGAATAAGCAAGAAATGAAATAATGGAATTCCCTGGCGGTTCAGTAGTTAGGACTCCATGCTTTTACTGCCAAGGGCCCGGGTTCAATCTCTGGTCAGGAACTAAGATTCCATAAGCCGTGTGGTGTAGCCAAAAAAAAAGAAAAGAAAAAGATAATATTGGGAATTATCTCATTCCCAATGAGAAGGAGGTGGGAATTGAGAAGATGGAGGCCTTAAAAGACTTACTTTTGAAGGACCAAGATACTAACAGATTATAGCAAGACTAGTAAAGAGAACTGCATAAAAAGGATATTTAGGCTCACGCCCCAGTGCCAGGAAGAAGAACCAGGAGCATAGCAGAACTAACAAACAGGAAGGTGAGAAGAAGTTATCATACAGCTATGGGGCAGCAGAAGGGACATTCCAATTCCAGTTTCTGAAAAATGAGACAAGGGAGTGGCCCATGCAGGGAAGATGCCCTGTGGAACAATCAAACCCAGTACCAAAGGGCAGATGAAAGAGGGATGGAGCTGTCAGTCACCAATACAGAAAGAAAAAGCGTAAATCTTCAGAGTGGAAGTCTTTTAAAACTTACAATATACGAGGAAAGTGGGGAATATAAGAAAGACCCCTTTGGACTCAGAGGAAAGAGCATGCGAGGGCAGTAAAGCATGAGGAGGATAAGCACTGTGTCGTGCAGTGTGAGAGTGGGTTCCACGGGGTTCACTTGAGTAAGGCGTGGGGGAAAGGCTTCAGGCAAGAGAACTGATATTATCAAATGATGCAGGAATACACTCAGAAAGAACAGTGATGACAAAGCCATCAGGAAGGAGAAGCAGAAAGGGTAGAATCTCCTAACACATAGGTTTCAAGGGGAAGGAAATTGGAACTGTGTTGAATATGAATGTAAGTAATTTTAGAAAAAAAGAAAAAAAGTAGAAGGGGTGTGAAAGTCACATGAAAAGAGGTAAAGAGGAAAAGCTTGCTTAAATGCGTAATGAAATGAATCTATCACCACGGAAAAGTAAGAAGGAAGCTGAGAATGCCACAGAGGAGATTAACTAAGAGACAATTGTTACAAGTGACCCAAAAGTACAAACACAAAGGGAACATCACATCAGAACTCACACCAATTCTGAGTAAGGAGGAAAAGATCTAAATGTCCTGACGACTCACCCAGATGGCCCTGAGTTGGGATTTGCATCATCCACAGCTCTTCTTGTTCCAACTGGAAAATGATATTTAGTTTGGTGAGTTGATACCCTGTGAATGGAAAATCACAGACAACCTGGCCCAAAACTGCCTAGGACCCAGGGATTCAGCAGAATGGGGAAGACTCTGTTTAGAGGCAGCGTGATGAAGCTGCCCTTTTGCACTTTGGCAAAGTAAACACCATTCAACCAGCAGATTCTGATGCCAAAGGGAGAATAAGAAAATCTGGCCTCTAAATATAAGCCGCAAATCACCAAGTATTGTACAAAAGTGCCCCAGCTTTCAGCACCGCAGAAGGGGAAGCCTGGAGATGACACACACTCCTTTCAGGGAGGTGGTACTTACCCAGGGACACCAGGTTGCTATAGTTCTCCAACATCACACTCCTGTACAGGTGCTTCTGAGCTGGGTCCAGCAGCTGCCACTCCTCCCAGGTAAAGTCCACAAACACATCCATGAATGACAATGGTCCCTGAAACAACAATATCCCCATTCAATTGCAAATCATTTTACTGAGTTTGTAGTAAACAAAAGGCTGCTAAGGGTGTCCATTATTTACATTCTACTTTGGGAGAAAAGCAAACGTTTACTGAAAATACCCCATCAATATGCATTAAATCAGTTAACCTGTCTTTCAGCATATAAGAATACCATGTGCCAGGTATTCAACTAGGAGCAGGTAATATAAAATGGATGAAAGACAGAAGTGTTCAGCATCGCAGAGAACAGCAAAGATTAAACCCATAAAAATGTAACAGGCAGTCAAAGATGCTATGACAAAAGAACATGCAGAGAACATGGGCACAAAGGGGGAAGCAAGCAATGCTGCTTGAATGCACCAGGAGGTACCACTGAGGAGAAGACATTAACATTCGGTGAAATAAAAAAGGCAACAGCTCTAAGTAGTAGCGACTTTGTGGGGTGATGGATCTGACCATGAAGATACACAGGTGGTAAATCAGCATATGAAAAGATGCTCAACATCATGTATCATTAGTGAATTGCAAATTAAAATAGTGAGATACCATTACACATCTAGAATGGCTACAATTTTCAAAAATGGACACCAAACTTGAAAATGAAATTTCAAATTTATTTTTTTTTAATTTACTTATTTCTATTTTTAAAATTTGGAGTATAATTTCTTCACAATGTTGTGTTAGTTTCCGCTGTACAACAAAGTGAATCAACCATATGTATACATATACCCCCTCCCTCTTGGACCTCCCTCCAACTGCCACCCCCTTCCACCCAGCTAGGTCACCACAGAGCACTGAGCTGAGCTCCTGTTCTTTATAGCATGTCCCCACGAGCTATCTGTTTTACACACGGTAGTGTATTTATGTCAAACCTGATCTCCCAATTCATCCTACCCTCCCTTTTCTCCCATGTGCACACATCCATTCTCTATGTTTACATCTCTGTTCCTGCCCTGGGACTAGGTTCATGTGTACCATTTTTCTAGATTCCACATATCAATACATGCGTTAATATACGATATTTGTTTTTCTGTTTCTGACTTACTTCACTCTGTATGACAGACTCTAGGTCCATCCACATCTCTACAAATGACCCAATTTCGTTCTTTTTCATGGCTGAGTAATATTCCATTGTATATATGTGCCACATCTTCCTTATCCATTTATCTGTCGATGGACACTTAGGTTGCTTCCATGTCCTGGCTATTGTAACTAGTGCTGCAATGAACACTGTGGTATGTGTCTCTTTTTGAATTATGGTTTTCTCAGGGTATATGCCCAGTAGTGGGATTGCTGGGTCATATGGTAGTTCTATTTCTAGTTTTTTAAGGGACCTCCATACTGTTCTTCTCCATAGTGGCTGTATCAACTTACATTCCCACCAACAGTTCAAGAGGGTTCTCTTTTCTCCACACTCTCTCCAGCATTTATTGTTTGTAGATTTTTTGATGATGGCATTCTGACTTGTGTGAGGTGATACGCTATTGTAGTCCTGATTTGCATTTCTCTAATAATTAGTGATGTTAAGCATCTTTTCATGTGTCTCTTGGCCATGTGTATGTCTTTTTTGGAGAAATGTCTATTTAAGTCTCCTACCCATTTTTTGACTGCGTTGTTTGTTTTTTCGATATTGAGCTCATGAGCTGTTCGTATATTTTAGAGATTAATCCTTTGTACCTTGCTTCATTTGCAAATATTTTCTCTCATTCTGAGGTTTGTCTTTTCGTTTTGTTTATGGTTTCCTTTGGTGTGCAAAAACTTTTAAGTTTAATCAGGTCCCACTTGTTTACTTTTGTTTTTATTTTCTTTACTCTAGGAGGTGGGTCAAAAAAGATCTTGCTGTGATTGATGTCAAAGAGTGTTCTTCCTGTTTTACTCTAAGAGTTTTATAGCGTCTGGTCTTACATTTAGGTCTTTAATCCATTTTGAGTTTATTTTTGTGTATGGTGTTAGATAGTGTTCTAATTACATTCTTTTAGCTGTCCAGTTTTCCCAGCACCACTTATTGAAGAGACTCTCTTTTTCTCCACTGTATGTTCTTGCTTCCTTTGTCATAGATTAAGGTGACCACAGGTGTGTGGGTTTAGATGTGGGCTTTCTCTCCTGTTCCATTGATCTATATTTCTGTTTTTGTGCGAGTACCATACTGTCTTGTTGGCTGTAGCTTTGTAGTGTAGTCAGAAGTTGGGGAGCCTGATTCCCCCTACTCCATTTTTCTTTCTCAAGATTGCTTCAAGATATTACCTAGTGTTCTTTTATTTCACCTGCATGACTCCCTTGAACATCTCTTGCCAAGCAAGGTGTAGTGGTAGCAAACTCCCTTTTGTTTTCTGTGAATGTCTTCATTTCTACCTCACTTTTGAAGCACAGTTTTGTCAGATATAGGATTCTTGGCTGGTAGTTTGTTTTTTTTATTTTAGCTCTTTGAATATATGGGTTCATTGCCTTTTGGTCTCCAAAGGTTCTGATGAGAAATCTGCTTATCATCTTACTGAGGAGCCCTTGTATGAAACAAATCATTTCTTTCTTGATGCTCTCAAGGTTCTCTCTTTGTCTCTGTCTATTGAAAATTTGAGTGTGTGTGTTTCTTTGAGTTCATCGTTTTTGGAGTCTGTTGAGCTTCTTTGATGTTTATATTCATGTCTTTCATCAAATTATCTATGTATAGTATCATGATATCTGTAAAGAGTGACAGTTTTACTTTTTCTTTTCCAATTTGTATTCTTTTTAGTGTATAGGAATGCAAGAGATTTCTGTGCATTTTTTATCCTGCAACTTTACCATTCTTCTCAAGTACACATGAGACATTTCCAGGGCAATCCACAAATTAAGTCTCAATAGATTCAAAAGACAAATATCATTCAAAATATCTTCTCTGACTACACAGGATGAAGCTAAAAATCACTATAAAAGGGGAAAAAATGGAAAATGCACAAATTTGTGGGAATTAAAACAACACAGTCCAAACAACCAATGGATCAAAGAAATCAAAAGGGAAATTAGTAAATACTTAGACTTGAATGGAAACAAAACACATCATAAAACTGATGGGATGCAGCAAAAGCAGTGTTGAGGGTAAAATTGACAATTATAAACACTTATATTTAAAACAAGAAACATCGGGCTTCCCTGGTGGCGCAGTGGTTGAGAGTCTGCCTGCTGATGCAGGGGACACGGGTTCATGCCCCGGTCCAGGAAGATCCCACATGCTGCGGAGCAGCTGGGCCTGTGAGCCATGACCGCTGAGCCTGCGCGTCCAGAGCCTGTGCTCCGCAACGGGAGAGGCCACAATAGTGAGAGGCCTACATACCACAAAACAAAACAAAACAAACACAAGAAACATCAACAATCTAACTTTACAACTTAAGGGAATAGAAAAAGAAGAACAAACTAAACACAAAGATAGCAAAAAGAAGGAAATAAAAAGATTAGAACACAGATAAACAAAATAGAGACTAGTAAAACAATAGAAAAAAAATCAATGAAACCAAAGCTTGGTTCTTTGAAAAGATCAACAAAATGGATAAAGCTTTAGGTAGATGGACTAAGAAAAAACAGAAGACTTGAATTACCAAACTCAGAAATGAAAGTGGGGAAATTAGTACTGATTCTACAGAGACAAAAATGATTATTGGAAAATACTATGAACAACTGTATGCCAACAAATTGGATGACCTAGTTGAAATGGATACAATTCCATCTTCATTTCTATCAAGATTAAATCACAAAGAAATAGAAAATTTGAAAAGATCTATAACTAATAAGGAGATTAAGTCTGTAATCAAAAGTCTCCCCAAAAAAGAAAAGCCCAGGCTTCACTGGTGAATTTTACCAAATATTTAAAGGAGTTATAACATCAATCTTTCTCAAGTTTTCCCAAAAACCTGAAGAGGAGGGAACACTTCCTAACTCATTCTATAAGGCCAGCATTACTCTGATACCAAACCAATACAAAAACACTATAAGAAAACTACAGACTAGTATCCCTTATAAACAGAGATACAAAAATTCTCAATAAACTAATAGGAAGTCAAATTCAGCAGCTTATTACAAAGATTATACACCATGACCAATGGGATTTATTCTTGGAATGCAAGGATGGTTCCACATTTGAAAACTGCTCAATGTAATGCATCACGTTAACAGAATGACGTTTAAAAATGAATATCTCAATTGATGCAGAAAAAGCATTTGATAAAATTCAACACCCTTTCATGATAAAAACACTCAACAAAGTAGGAATAGTAGGAAAGTATCTCAACATAAACCCACGGTGAACATCATTGTCAATGGTCAAAGACTGAAACTTTTCCTCTAAGATGAGGAACAAGGCAAGGATGTTGGCTTTCACCACTTCTATTCAACATAGCACTGGAAGTTCTAGCCAGAGCAGTAGGAGTAAATTTATCTCTATTCACGGCCAATATGATCCTATATGTAGAAAACCTTAAAGATTCAAAAAACAAAGCAATCCAACAAAAACAGATGAGTTCAGCAAATAGCAGGATACAAAGTCAAAGCATGAAAATCATCTGCCTGCCTTCCTTCCCTCCCTCCCTCCTTCCCTCCCTCCCTTCCTTTCTGGCTGCATTGGGTCTTTGGTGCTGCACGTAGGCTTTCTCTAGTTGCGGCGAGTGGGGGCTACTCTTCGTTGTGGTGCACGGGCTTCTCATTGCAGTGGCTTCTCTTGTTGCAGAGCTCGGCCTTTAGGTGTGTGGACTTCAGTAGTTGTGGCACACGGGCTCAGTAGTGGTGGCGCGTGGGCTCTAGAGCCCAGGCTCAGTAGTTGTGGCACACGGGATTAGTTGCTCTGTGGCATGTGGGATCTTCCCAGACCATGGATAGAACCTGTGTCCCCTGCATTGGCAGGTGGATTCTTAGCCACTGAGCAACCAGGGAAGTCCCCAGTTGCATTTCTATACAGTAACAATGATCAATCTGAAAAGCAAATTATGAAAAAGATTCCACTTATAATAGCATCAAAAAGAAGTAATAACTTAACCAAGGAGGTAAATGACTTGTAGAATGAAAACTAAAAACCTTGCTGAAAGAAATTGAAGAGGACATAAATAAATAGAAACATACCCTATGTTCCTTAATATTAAGATGTTAATACTACCCAAAGTGATCTACATATTCAAAGCAATCCCTAATAAAATCCCAATGACGTTTTTTGCAGAAATAGAAAAACCCATCCTAAAATTCATATGGAAGCTCAAGGGACCCTGAATAGCCAAAATAATCTTGAAAAAGAACAAAGCTGGAAGACTCATACTTCCTGATTTCAAAACGTACTACAAAACTACAGTAACCAAAACAATGTGGTACTGACATGCAACAATGTGGTACTGGCATAAAAGTGACAACAAAATAGAACAGAGTCCAGAAATAAACCCTTGCGTATATGGTCAAATGATTGTTGACAATCGTTCCAAGGCCATTTATGGGGAAAGAAAACTCTTTCTAACAAACGCTGCTGCAAAAACTGGATATCCACATGAAAAAGAATTAAGTTGGCCCTGTACCTAACACCATATATAAAATTTAACTCAAAATGGATCAAAGACCTTAATGTAAAACCTTAAACTACATAAAGCTCTTAGAAGAAAACATAGGGCAAAAGCTTTACGATGTTAGATTCGGCAGTGATTTCTTGAATATGACACAAAAGAAAAAAGTCAACCTATTGGACTTCATGAAAATTAAAAAAAAATTTTGCATCAGGGACTTCCCTGGTGGCACAATGGTGAAGACTCTGGGCTCCCAATGCAGGGGGCCAGGGTTTGATCCCTGGTCAGGGAACTAGATCCCACACGCATGCCGCAACTAAGGAGCCTGCCTACCGCAACCAAAAAAATTTTTTTTGCATCAAAACACAAGATTAACAGGGTAAAAAGGCAACTCACAGAATGGGAGAAAATATCTGAAAGGCATATATCTTAAAAGGGATGAATATCCAGAATATATAGAGAACTAAAACTCAACAACAACAAAACAACCTATTCAAAAGTGGTCAAAGGACTTGAATAGACATTTCTCCAAAGAAGATACAAATGGCCAATAGCACATGAAGGTGGTGAACATCACTAATCATAAGGAAAATGCAAATCAAAACTATGAGATTCCACCTCACACTCACTAGGATGGCTATCAAAAAAGCATGAAAATAACAAGGGTTGGTGAGGATGTGAATAAGTGGAACACGTACAATGCTGGTGGGGATATAACGTGGTGTAGCTGCTATGGAAAACAGTTCGGTGGCTCCTCAAAAAATTAAAAATTAGAATTACCATACGGTCCAGCAATTCCACTTCTGAATATATACCCAAAGGAAGTGAAAGCAGGGTCTAAAAGAGATATTTCTACATCCATGTTCACAGCAGCATTATTATTCACAGTAGCCAAAACGTGAAAGCAATCCAAGTGTCCATGGATGGATGAATGGAGAAGCAAAATGTGATACATACATACAAATTATTATTCAGCCTTAAAAGGAAGAGAGTTCTGCAGTATGCTATAACAAGGATGAACCTTATGTCAAGGGAGATAAGCTAGTCACAAAAAGACAATTACTGTATGATTCCACTTATATGAGGTAACTAGCATAGTCAAAATCATAGAGACAGAAAGTAGAATGGTGCTTGCCAGGGGTTATGGGGAGGGGGGAATTGGGCGTTAATGTTTAATGGTATAGAGCTTCAGTTTTTCAAGAAGAAGAGTGTTGTGGAGACGGATGGTGGTTATGATTGCCAATGTTATGAACGTATTTAATACCACTGAATTGTCACTTAAAATGGTTAAGATGATAAAAGAAAATATGTGTGCAGAAATAAGTATGCTTCGAAATAAAAACGGTGCTTTAAAAAATCAAGGATCTAAAAAAATGGAAAGATACAGGGTGTTCATGGATTGGAAAACTCAGTATTGTTAAGATGTAAATTCTCCCTAGTTTGATTCATAGATTCACTGTAATTCCAACTGAAGTCCTAACAAGCTTTTTTGTAGCTATTCACAAGCTCTTCCATAATTAATATGGAAAAGCAAAAAACTAGAACAGCCAAAGCAATTCTGAAGAACAAAGGTTAAGCACTCCCACTAGCCCACTTTAAGACTTCCTATAAAATCAAGATAGCATGATACTGGCGAAAGGTAAGACACAAAAATCAATGGAACAGAAAAGACAGCCTAGAAATGAACCCACATAAACACTGTCTCAAATTTTTCTTTCTTTCTTTCTTTTTTTTAACAAAGACACAGAAGCAGTTCAATGGAGAAAGGATAATCTTTTCAACAAATGGTGCTGGAACACCTGCACATCCATAGAGATAAAAAATGAACCTCAACACATACCCCATACCCTATACAAAAATTAACTAAAAATGGATCATTAACTTAACTGTGAAAGCTAAAATTACACAAGTTCCAGAGAAAAATTTTAAAATATTTGTGCACTTTAGTTTGGGCAATGAGACTTTAAACATGACACCAAAAGCAAAACCCACTTTAAAAAATTAAAATTGAGAAATGGACTTTATCAAAATTAAAATATTTTGCTCTGTGAAAGCTGGTGTCATGGAAATGGAAAGAAAAACCAGAGACTGGGAGAAAATATTTGCAAATCATTTTTCTTACAAGGGACTTTAATATAGAACAAAAAAGAACCCTTAAAAAATCAATGAAGGCGGAGTCAAGATGGAGGACAAGGAGGACGCGGAATTCGCGTCTCCGCACACGTAGGGCACATGCCAGGCCCCGGTGGGGGACCACGGACACCTAAGGGGACGGAGGAACCCCCAGCGACCGGGTAGGACGTGGGGCATGGGGGGAGTGAGGGGGGAGGAGAAGTGGAGGTGGGACGGGACTGGTGCCCCTGAGGGGCGGCTGGGGGAGGGGAAGGGATCCCACGCCCGAAGGGGGAAATTGGGGGACCTTTGGAAGGGCAGAGGATCAAAAGAGAGTATGGCCAGGTTTCCCCTGCCCACTTGGGCCCCCAGGAGCCTGCTGAGATCCCAGGCCTGATCCTCTGCCCACCAGGTCCCCCCAGCAGGGCGGATCCTGAGGGAGTGGGAGGGAGGGACGGGGGAGCAAAAGTAAAGGCCAGACTCAGGCACCGGCACACATGAGGGGCGGCTGGGGGAGGGGAGGAGTTCCTAAACTGAGCAGGACCCACCCGTGGTTAGGGGTCCAGTAGCGATGGGGGAGACCCGGGGGCGCAGTTAGGGTTAGGGTTAGCATTTTAGGGTTAGGGTTAGCGTTTTAGGGTTAGGGTTAAAGTTAGGGGTTAGGGTTAGGGGTTAGGGGTTAGGGTTAGGGTTTAAGGTTAGGGTTTAGGGTTAGTGGTTAGGGGTTAGGGTTAGGGGTTAGGTTTAGGGTTAGGGTTGGGTTAGGTTTAGGGTTGAGGGTTTAGGGTTAGGGTGTCCAACCTTACGTCCCATCCAGCTGCGGGTCTAGATGTGGTCAGTCTGTTGCATCACAGCCCCTGATCGAATTTTGTAAGAATTCCTCTCTCAAAAAAAAAAAAAAAAAAGAATTCCTCTCTCTCACTGTCTTTTTTTTTTTTGTAATTTATTTTTATAATGGAGTGTAGCTGATTTTCAATGCTGTGTTTCTTGCTGCTGTACAACCACTTGATTCACTTACAGAGAGACATCAATAAATTCTTTTCCAGTTTCTAGTAGTCAGATATATTTTTTTTCTGTGAATAGAGTGTGCTGAGTTCAGTTCCTTGAGCAGTGAGTAGGTCTTGGCGATTACATTATTGGTTTATGGAATGGTATCTGTGCCAATTTCAACCTCCTGGTTTATGCATCACCACACCACACCTTTCCCCTTAAGCAGCCATAAGTGTGTTTTGTAAATGTGTGACCGTGTTCTGTTTGTAATTCAGTTCATGTGTGGCGATTTTTAGATTCCCCCTATAAGTGATATCTTATGATAAGTTTCTTTTGCTGTCTAAATTATTTCACTCTCAATGACTGTACATAAGTCCTCCCGAGTTGCTGCAACTGGCCTTATTTCATTGATTTCAGGGCTGAGTAATATTCCGTTGTGCATAAGTACCAAATCTTTATCCATTTTTTCCTTCCAAGGACTTTTAAGTTGTACCCAAGTCGAGGCTTTTGTAAACATAGCAGCAGTAAACGTTGGGGTGCCTGCGTCCTGTGGATTTTTGGTTTTTCCAAGATATACGCCCACGAGTGGAAGTCCCGTATGCTTTGTAGCTCTATTTTTTAGTTGTTTTAGGAAACACAATACACTTCTCCAGAGTGGCTGTTGGCAATTTACATTGCCTCCATCAGCGTAACAGGGCTCCTTTTTCTCCAACACCCTGTCCTGCATATCTGGTTTTTACCCTTTGTGAAGATGGCCCTTTTTTCTGATTCGAAGTGATACCTCTTTGTAGTGTTGATTTGCATCGCCTGCTTGTTTGGTTGGCCTAAAAGGGCGTATGCGTTTTTCCTGAATATATTCAGGAAAAACGCATACGCCCTTTTAGGCCAACTGCATCCTTGGCGAGTTTCAGCCGATTTTCATGTGCTTTAAGGGCAAGTCCAATCTACCTGTTGAAATCCCTTTCCTGCAGTTCTGCCTTGCTTTCAAATCCTTTTCGTTGACTTACCTCAAGATATTTTTCAACGATCGGTATCATTTACAACCCTGCTGGTTTGTGAATTACAGTGCCCCTGAGCTCCATTTTTCAACTTGCTTTCTTGGGAACTGGCCACAAAACAGCAGGATTGCTTCAAACCCTATTCTGGTTCCGGGGGCAAGCTGAGCCTTTGGGCAATTCGTCCTCCTGATTAGAAATTAGAGTGACACGTGCCTGTACAAACACCTAGGGCTGGTCTCTCATTGGTTCCCCCCCCTTCCTCTTCATCCACTGGACAAATTTGAACTGTTCAAAACAGGATATTGAAAGTGCTGATTCCCCAAGTGGGGAGATTGTTAGGAAAGAGGCTGGAGGTGGGAACCCGAGGACCAGGAGATGAGGAGATGAGGTGCCTTTTCCAAACTCTTCCCGAACCGATGGCGTGCCATCCTCTGCGTGTCCCATGCATGTTTTAGCTGTACGAAGGGTCCCCTGCACCTGGTGATTTGGGACCCATGGAATCAGGACCAGGCAGTATTACTCTAAAGGGGCTGCATTTGCTGACTTATCCTCACCAAGCCTCTCAGCCCAATGAGTGTCCAGCCTTAGGTCTCATCCGGCTGTGGGTCTAGATGTGGTCAATCCAGGTTGCATCACAGCCCCTGAACAAATTTTGTAATAATTTCTCTCTCTCTCTCTGTTTTTGGTTTTGGAATTTATCTTTATAATGAGGTGTAGGTGATTTTCAGTGCTGTATTTCTTGCTGCTGTACATTCACTTGATTCACTTACAGAGAGACATCCATAAATTCTTTTCCGGATTCTTACCGGTTGTATATATTTTTTCCGGTGTCTAGAGTGTGCTGAGTCCAGTTCTTTGAGCTTTAGAGCATGTATTGTTGATTCCCTATTTGGTCTATGGAACAGTACCTGTGCTCATTTCAACCTCCTGTTTTATGCCTCACCTCACCCGACCTTTCCACTTTAGCAGTCATAAGTGTGCTTTCTAAATGTGTGACTCTGCTTCTGTTTTGTCATTTAGTTCATGTGTAGTCATTTTTAGATTTCACCTATAAGTGATATGGTCAGTCTCTTTTTCTGTCTGACTTATGTCACTTAGAATGATCGTACATATGTCCACCCGAGTTCCTGCAACTGACCTTATTTCATTGATTTCATGGCTAATATTCCATTGTACAGAAGTACCACATCTTCTTTATCCATTTTTTCCTTTTAAGGACATTTAGGTTGTATCCAAGTTGAGGCTCTTGTAAACAGAGCAGCATTAAACGTTGGGTTGCCTGTGTCTTGTCGAATTTTGGTTTTCCCAAATATATGCCTATGAGTGGAAGTACCTTATGCTCTGTAGCTCTGTTTCTTAGATTTTTTAGGAAACACAATACACTTCTCCACAGTGCCCTTGGCAATTTACATTCCCACAATCAGCGTAACAGGTCTCCCTTTTCTCCACGTCCTATCCTGCATTTCTTGGTTTTACACTGTGAGGACGGCCCTTCTGATACCTCTTTGGATTGTTGATTTTCACTGCGCACCTGTTTGGTTGGCCAAAAAGGGCGTATGCGTTTTTCCTGAATATATTCTGGAAAAAACGCATAAACGCATACACCCTATTTGGCCAACTGCATCGTTGGCGAAGTTCAGCCCATTTTCATGAGCTTTAATGGCGAGTCCAATCTACCTCTTTAAATCCCTTTCCTGCAATTCTGCCTTGCTTTCAAGTCCCGTTTCATGACTTACCTCAAGGCATTTTTCGAGGTTAGGAATCTTTTACAACCCTGCAGGATTGTGAATTGCAGTGCCCCTGAGCTCCATTTTTCAACTTGTTTCTTTGGGATCTGTCCACAAAACAGCAGGATTGCTTCAAGCCCTATTCTGGTTCCGGGGGCAAGGTGGGCCTTTGGTCAATTCCTCTTCCTAATTGGAAATTAGAGTGACATGTGCCTGTCCAAACACCTAGGGCTTGTCTCTCATTGTTTTCCCCCCCTTCCGCTTCATCCTCTGGACAAATTCCAAACTGTGCGAAACAGGATGTTGAAGGTGCTGACTTCCCCAAGTGGGGAGATTGTTAGGAAAGAGGCTGGAGGTGGGAACCCGAGCAGCAGGAGATGAGGAGATGAGATGCCTTTCCCAAACTCTTCCTGATCCGATGCTGTACCATCTTCTGTGTGTCCCATGCATGTTTTAGCTGTACGAAGGGTTGCCTGCATCTGGAGATTTGCGACCCATGGAATCAGGACCAGACAGTATTACTCTAAAGGGGCTGCATTTGCTGACTCATCCTCACCCAGCCTCTCAGCCCCACGAGTGTCCAGCCTTAGGGCCCATCCAGCTGTGGGTCTAGATGTGGTCAATCCAGGGTGCATCACAGCCCCTGAACGAATTTTGTAAGTTTCTGTTTTTTTTTTTTTTTTTGTAATTTATTTTTATAATGGGGTATATCTGATTTTCAATGCTGTCTTTCTTGCTTTTGCACATCCACTTGATTCACTTACAGAGAGACATCCATAAATTCTTTTCCGGATTCTTACCAGTCGTACATATTCTTTTCTGGTGACTAGAGTGTGCCCAGTCCAGTTCCTTGAGCTATAGAGTAGGTCTTGTCGATTACCTATTTGGTCTTTGGAACGGTATCTGTGCTAATTTCAACCCTCTGGTTTATGCTTCGCCCCACCCCACCTTTCCCCTTTAGCAGCCATAAATACGTTTTCTAAATGTGTGACTCTGTTTCTGTTTTGTAACTTAGTTCATGTGTAGCCATTTTTAGATTCCACTTATAAGTGATATCTTATGCTAAGTGTCTTTTTGTGTCTGACTTATGTCACTTAGAATGATCGTACCTAAGTCCACCTGAGTTGCTGCAACTGGCCTTATTTCATTGATTTCATGGCTGAGTAATGTTCCATTGTACATAAGTACCACATCTTCTTTATCCATTTTTTCCTTCCAAGGACATGTATATTGTTTCCAAGTCGAGGCTCCTGCAAAAGGGCTGCACTAATAGTTGAAGTGCCTGTGTCCTATGGATTTATGGTTATCCCGAGATATACACCCAGGCGTGGAAGTGCCGTATGCTCTGTAGCTCTATTTTTTTTTAATTAATTAATTTTTTTGCCTGTGTTGGGTCTGTTATTGCATGTGTGGGGTTTCTCTAGTTGCAGCAAGTTGGGGCTACTCTTCGTTGAAGTGCATGGGCTTCTTATTGCAGTGGCTTCTCTTCTTGCAGAGCATGGGCTCTAGGCGTCAGGCTTCAGTAGTTGTGGCACACGGGCTCAGTAGTTGTGGCTCATGGGCTCTAGAGCACAGGCTCAGTAGTCGTGGTGCACGGGCTTAGTTGCTCCGCGGCATGTGTTATCTTTCCTCACCAGGGCTCGAACCTGTGTCCTCTGCATTAGCAGTTGGATTCTTAACCACTGCGCCACAGGGAAGTCCCTATAGCTCTGTGTTTTAGAATTTTTAGGAAACATCATACCCTTCTCCAGCATGGCTGTTAGCAGTTGACATTCCCACCATCAGCGCAGCAGGGTTCGCTTTTCTCCACGTCCTCTCCTCCATTTCTGGTTTTTACACTTTGTGAGGGTGGCCATTCTGACTGGGGCAAAGCGATGCATCTTTGTAGTGTTGATTTGTTTTTCCCGCATGTTTGGTTGGCACAAGGGCGTATGGATTTACACCTTTACGCCCTTTTTGGCCAACTGAATCGTAGGCAACGTTGAGCAGCTTTCATGTACTTTAACGGCGAGTCCAATCTACCTCTTGCAATCCGGTTCCTGCAATTCTGCTTTGTTTTCAAGTCATTTTCAGTTACTTACCCCAAGACATTTTTCTACCACAGTTGTCATTTACAACACTGCAGGCGTTGTGGATTGCAGTGCCCCTGAGAAACTGTCTTCAACTTGTTTCTGGAACCGGCCACAAAGTGGCAGAATTGCTTCAAGCCCCATTCTGGTTACAGGGACAGCCTGAGCCTTTGGGAAATTCCTCTTCCTGATTGGAAATTAGAGTGGCATGTGCTGTCCAAACACATAGAGCTTGTTTCTCATTCCTTCCCCCGCTTCCCCTTCATCCCCCGGACAAATTGCAAGCCATGCACGACCGGCTGTTGAGTGTGCTGACTCCCCAGGTGGGGAGACTCTAAGGAACGAGGCTGGAGCAGGGACCCCTCCCCCAGGACATGTGGAGATAAGGTGACTTTTCCAAACTCTTCCCGCCCATCCGGGCCCCCATCCTCTGGGGTTCTGTCTGGACACTGCGTGGTTTCCAGCGGTGCGGGGCTCTGGCGCCGCCCTGTACCCGCGCCTACAGTGCCGCCTGCTGGTCTCTCCGTCCTCCCATCAGGCACAGTCTTCCACCTTACCCGCTGCCTCGGATGCTCTGTCTCCTCGCTGTCCTGTGATCAGCCCCTTGTCCCCACCGCCATCACCCCCAGCTCCACACCCCTCCTCCAGCCTCAGGGATGACCCAGGACTGGGCTCCCCGCCTTCCCACCCTCGGTCTGTGTCCTCAGTCCACCTGTGCAGACAGGTGAGGATCCCCTCCAGAGGCTCCCAAACGCTTCACCCCTACCTCCTCCCCGGGGTCGACCCATGTCCTGTCGGGATGTTCCACCCTCACCAAACCGCCAAGTACATGGCAAGGGCAGGCATCAGGCCTGCTGCGTGCATTGCTGTGCATCCTGCTATATACACAGGCATGACCCTGCCCCAGGGTGCAGGAAAGGCAGCCTTACCTCGGGACGTGGGGAGAGGGGCTGCCTACAGGGTGGACGTCAGCTCTCGGCTCACCAGGCAAGGGTAGCCAGGTTCTCGCTCCTTGGACCCTTTCTTACCCAGCCGGACCCGGCTTTGTTCCCACCCCCGTTGTCTCTCCATTGGCCTCGCTCTTGTGAGCAGAGCGGGACAGTGTGGTCTGTGGTCACAGGCTGAGACACACAGACACTGGCTGACCCGTGTGCACCCATGCTGACCACGCGGAACGGGCACTGCACCAGGGCCCATGCGGTGTGGGTTCACCTGCCCACAGAGAGGCCAGGCTTCTGTCCTGGCTCCAGAGGTCACCTTGAGTCTGATGGGAGTGTCCGTGCACCGTGGGTCTCGCTCCAGGCTGGTCTGTGCTGACGGCGTGATGCACGGTGGGGCTTCCTGGGTCTCCCGGGGGCTGGAGGCCAAGGTCAGGCACATGGCGGTCCCCACATTGATGTGACAGACCCTAATAAACCCAGCACTTCAGGACTCAGGTGGGATTCCCTGGGCTGCCACAGCTGAGGAAGCTGGACCCTGCTCATCCCCCTGTCCTCGCTGATTTTAACTTGCATCCTTCACCATAATAAACCCTGAGTATAACAGCTTCAGGGAATTCTGGGAGCCTCCAAGGAAAAAGAAGCCGGGGAGGGGGTCTCTGGGTCCCCAACTCTGCAGTTGGGGTCAGAAGTTGGTGGGGAGGATCTTGGGGCCCTGGAATCTGAAGGGCCCCCCTACCAGGGGAGGGGTAGGAGACCCGGGTGATAGTTAAGCTGAATCCAAGGCCCTCCTGCATAGGAGGCTTCCTAGCCCCGGGGATCCTGAAGAGGCCGGCTCCCTCCTCCCCTCCGCCTGCAGGCCTGGTCGCTGCTCTTGAGATTCCCTAGGGTGGGGTCCTGGTGCTGGAGGTGCCCCGATGCTGTGGCCTCCTGAGTCTCCAGTAAGGATAAAGGGAGTGGGGGAAGACCTGTTCACAGAAAGGGAGCTTCTGCTGGAACAGAGCCTGGGTCTGCTGCCCCCGACCCCAGGTGCACTGGGGCAGGAATGTGAGAGCGAGGCTCCCTCCCCTCCCAAGACACACAGGACACATGGGCGCTGGTCACTGGACTCCCACACGATATTAAAATCTCCCCCGCAGTCCTGTTGGGTGAGAGACACTATTTAAAGACTATTAGTGGGTCCAGGGGTGCCCAGAGGGTGAAGCTGGGGGTGGGGAGAGTTGGAAAATCACCCAAGTACATGCTTTACCTGCAGCGACCCCCCAGGTGAGCTCAGGCGGAGGTGGACCCATCAAGTCAGAGCCCACATTCGGGGTCTTTTGGGGACAAATAGCCAAGCACCCCCAGTCCTTGCCTTCACCTGCTGCAGTTAGGGCCTGCCCTGTCTTCTTCATGGTCAAATTCTCACCCCTTCCAGAAGCCGTCTTGGGGGTTAATGCGATGGGGATGTCCATGGCAGGACTGGAGGGTCTGTGGTGGGCTGGAGGCCATGTGGCAGGCAGGAGGGCTCCCACCGATCCTGCCGGTCAACACCTCCTGGTCATAGGCCCGTACAGAGTCCACCAGGCTGTGGATGTGGTAGAAGGTGCCAGGGACCCGTCCAGCCCATGCAAGTGTCTGACCGCGGAGCGGTCTGTGTGGAGTATTCCCAGGGAGCCCTGGCCATGCTCGCACCCTCCCGGGAAGGACACGTCAGCATGGTCCCTGGAATGACCGGGAGGTCAGCCGGCAGCACCACCCACCCAACCTCACTGTTACCACAAGAAACAAGAGACAACTCCATGCAGAAAGACAGAACATCACCAGCCTGATGCTGTCCTGAGGAAGGTCGGCTGGCATCTGGGAACTGGGTGCTATGGTGGGTTGAATGGGGAGGTCCCCCCAAAAGTCATGTCCATGTCATGCCCCCCAGAATATGAGAATGGAACCTTATTTGGAAGTAGGGTCTCCGCAGGTATAATTAGTTACGGATCTGGAGATGAGGTCATCCTGGATGCGGGTGGCCCTGAATCAGTGACAGCGTCCTTCTAAGAGACTAGAGGAGAGACACAGACACACAGGAGACACCATGTGAAGACAGAGGCAGAGACGGGAGGGATGAGGCCACAAGCCCAGGGACGCCTGGAGCCCCCAGAAGCTGGAAGAGGTGGGAAGGACCCTCCCCTGGAGCCTCCGGAGGGAGAGCGGCCCTGGGACACCTTGACCTCAGACGTCTGGTCTCCGGGACTGAGAGAGGACAGGTTTCTGTTGCTCTGAGCCTCCGTTTGTGGTCGTTTGTCACAGCTGCCCTGGGAAGCTAATGCAGCTGGTGAGCAGCTCCCTGGCCTGATCTAAACCCTCCCGCCTCCCATTAGGGGCAGCCCCCTGCGCCTGTGCTGTGTGCACAAACCATGTGGCTCATGCTGAACCCCGGCTGCCCTTCTGGGCACCGGCATTTTGGAGGGTGAGGGCAGAGCACACCACGTGACCAGCCCCCAGCCGGGTACCAAGCCTCTAATGAGCTTCCCTGGGGGGACGGGGGTGGGGGTAACTGTAATGGTTCTGCCCTTGTTGCTGGGGGAAGAGACACCCTAGAGACCCTCGAGGGAAGGAGGGGGCATGAAGGGTCACGAGGTGACCGGAGCAGGGGCCCTCCCTCCCGTGTATCCCTACTGCGTGCTGTGACCCATCTCAGCTGTGAGGACACAAGCCACGAGCATGTGCCGGGTCCTGTGAGCCTCCCAGCCAGTCCCTGAAGGTGAGGGTGGCCCTGCAGAACCCAGCCCTCTCCTGCACATCTAGTAGGTGGAAGACCCACTTCTCCTTGCCATTCCAGAAGCGGTTCTGGAGCCGTCCTGGGAGGGCTTCTGGGGTTACACAGGCTCAGCCCCTGTTGCTGTGCCCCCACTTCCCCACAAGAGCCTCCAGAGCAAGCAGTTTGCCCTGTTGCCTGAATGACCACCCACCAGTTTTCTGAGGAAAGAATCAGGGGTTTCTGTAGCAGCATCTGCAGGCAGCTGTGCATCTGGGCCCAAGTTCACGTCTTCTGTGTAAACACCGAGAACCTTCTCTGACACGTGCCCCCGGCTGACCCCCTCTACATGTCGACCACAGGCCCCAGTGTGGGCGTCAGACTGCCCGCCCATCTCAGCCTCCGCCTCTTGTTGTCAGAGCTGCTGCGGGCCCTGCTCAAACCCGTGCACCCAGCTTTCACAGGGCTGTCCTGCACCCCCACCTTCAGCAGGAGTTCCCCTAAGTATTTAAGTGAAGGGATCCAGAGATAAGAAAGGACGCTACAAACAAACAAACAGATGGACCCAGCTGGGACCAAGATGGCAACGAGTGTGACCTCCAACCGACCCTGAGTCTCATCACATGTTGAGTTTACTATATCAGCATATTAAGTGACACACCTACCGGCGGCCATGGCTGGACATGAAGGACCAGAAACGGGTAAAAGGAGGTGGTACCCCAGCCCCTTGGAAGAAGCCCCGCCCCTTCCCCGGAAGGCCTCTTCATCCCATCACTAACTTCACTCCTCCTCCCTTTGTCTTTACTCTAAAATTAAACCACTCTCTCCAGGAGGGCGAGAAGGTGATCTGTGAGCTCAGTTCCCGCTTCTCCACTCTTTGGCCACTGAGTAGAACCTGTGCTGTGTTGGTCTCGGCTTTGGTTCTGTTATTTGCCTACTGGAACCCACGTGGAAAAAGGAAACCTTCCCCGCTGGGGCAGAGCGCCTCGCAGGCTGGGGCCTGAGCAGGGTGCACATGACTTCACTTGGTAACAGTCTGTAAGGGGACGGTGGTCTCTGCCCGTGGGGTGGGGAGGGAACACCTACAGCCACAGCACCGGCTCCGTGGATGGCACGGCCCCTCGTGGGCCTGGACTGTGTGCTCTCGTCCCCCCACGCCTGACACCCCCCTGACAGTCGTGACGCGGTGACACTGGCTGCTGGGCGTCCAGTCAGGCGGGACCAGAGGCAGCACCTGGTGCCAGGTGAGACGTGCCTTTTCACGGGCAGGGGACATAGGAGATATTAGGACTTTGTGTCTAGAAAACAAACCAAGTGGCTAGAAGGTGATTTGAGCCGTGGACTTGAAACCCACGTGCGAGGTGAGGGCTCCCACTGGACACTGGCTCGGGAGCTTCCGCACAGGCGAGACCACACCCGTGCTTCCCGCCCGACCCCTCCAGGCCTCCCTGCGAGCACAGCTGGGCCTGCGCCCCGCAGGCTCCCCGACCCAGAACCTGGAGGGCTGATGCTGCCAGGGTCTGAGGACGCGAGGGGTCCCTCCACCAACGCTGCTCGGCCCCTCCTGCCCAGTGAACAGGGGAGGGAAGCCCCGTGGAGTGTGAGGCCCGGCACAGGCGAAGCTCGCACCCCCTCCCAGGACCCCCGGCCCCGCCCTGCTTCCTCAGGCCCACCGCCTGCCCCTCCCTGTGCCCGCGTCCCACTGACCCCCATTCCCGGTGTGGACGTCCACGTGCACAAGCTGTCCCGTGTCCTGTTCTCACATAGGACACCCCCATCCCTGCTGTTCCCTAATGACGGCCCGGACCCCGAATGTTCTGGGTAGGAAGAGGGCCGAGGAGGACGGCGGCCTGTTCCGCCTGCCTCCCGGGGGCCCAGACACAGGGCTCGAGGCTGCTGGGCCTTGAGGTCTGGATGCTTCCAGGTGTGGGATGAACCTGCCACTGCCCGCTGGAGCTGCCCCTTCCGAGACTCAGGAAACCGGGGGACCCACCAAACGGAGCCCGTCCCCAGGCTCTGCTGCAAGTCTGGTCGGATTTGCTCTCCCGATCCTGAAGACAGACCTGCGGGAAACAGGGCCTGCGATTCCCACACTGACGGTGTTCCGTGAAATTTCCACTAGACCCCTTCCTACCCTGTTCTGAGCGAATTACTAGTCAGTCCATGCAACCATCACCCCATGAGCAGACTGGGATGCTGAGGCTCCAAGAAGCCAAGTAATCCAGCTGGAAGCACAGCTGTGGGACCACGGAGTGGGGTCTGCACCCACCGCCCGCCCAGGGGGACTGCCCGCTCCCCGCAGGTTCCACGCCTGTTCCCTTCACCTCCCTCCCAGGACGAGTTCGCAGAGCCTCCTCTTGGGGAGGATTCACTTACCTTCTTCTAACAGGATCCGTCTCACTATCCTGTTCTGGGATCACCCGGAAGCTTGTCACTGAAGCACGATCAGCCTCACGTCACCAGGGCAGCTTTCCTGGATCACACGCACCACCTGCACGCCCACTCCCAGCTCAGACCCAGAAAGGCCCCCTCGGCCCCGAGCCCCATGGCTCTGCCTGGGCTCCCACCCCCTCCTGCCTGGTCCGTCCCTCTCATGTCCCCTGCAGGGTCACCAGGAGCTCCCACCTGCCCCAGGCAGGCTGTCCGCTCTGTCCTGGGGAGGCCTCCGTGGTGTCAGGTGGACGACACAAGAGGTACCCGTGGGGCCTCCCTCACGCAGCATAGTGGCCAGCACCCGCGTACTCACCTCATCACTCTAGATGGACGGGGGTTCAGGGGGCCCGTGGCATCTCCCGGTTCTCATTTCATCCCAGCACTGCCCACAGGGAAGTTGCTAAGCAACTCTGTGCCGGCTGCAGAGAGATGACGCTCATACACACGCCCCCCTCCCAGCACACGGGGCTCTCGTGGCCAGGTCCCTCCCAGGATATGGAGCTCACCTGAGCAGGTACCCAGCAGCCCCGGGGCCCTCGTGGTCAGGCCCCTCCCAGAATATGGAGCTCACCTGGGCAGGCACCCAGCAAGGCTGGGCGCACAGGAACCGTGCATGTAGCCCTCATTGCAGAGCACCCCCAGCTCACCTGTTGGTCAGAGCTGACCCTGAGCACCTCAGAGCAGGACCTGAACTAACAAACAGCAGCTCCGGGACACGTCTGTGACCCTGGGCTTCACTCTGTGTGGCCTCCTTCCACCGAGTCTTCCAGAGGCTTCCACTGCAGCTGGGGCACCAGGCCTCTGTCTCCACCCACCACCCCTCCTCTCCCTGACTCCTGGGTTCCTCTCATTAGTAGAGGGTCTTGAAGTTCTCTCCCGCTCATGGACCAGAGAAAAAGATTAGAAAACAAGCAGAGCTGCAGCCCCATGTCTATCCTGACCCTGAGGACCCCACACCTGTTCCTTGGACCTGGCCGGTGCAGCAAGGCCCATTTTCTGCAGCTATCAGCCCCTGAGGGGCGAGGATTGGCTGACCTGGGCAGCCTGACCCGGCCGGCCAGCCCTCCCCAGGTGTGCCTGGGTTGAGATCAATATAAACACCGCTCCAGGCAGCAAGAGCCCCTGCAGCTGTGCCTGATGCCATATTCTCTGCCCTGTCAGTAGTCTCGGGCCTGGGCTGGTGGGAGGGAGTAGGGTCCACGGCTCTGTGGGTGGCCCGGTGTGAGTGGGACTCTGCTGGACTTTCCACAGGAGTTGCCGGGCTGCCACCTGCTAAAGAAGAGGATGTGTCACCCATACCTGCCACTGGAATTTCTCCCCGGGGAGAGGTGAGGAAGGAAAAAAGCAGTGGGGGCCGGGACAGGAGGGGTATCTCAGGCAGGGAAATGGAAAGCTTCCAGAAGAGCGCCCGGGGCCAGGACAATCCTGGCTGGCCTGCAGGCACCAACTCGGCCGGCATGCTGTCCCTCGAGTGGCTCCACGGCCCTTCCTGTAGGCTTTCAAGTCCTTGCACACGTTCAGGTGTTTTACCTGGGAAGGGTGGGAATAGTTCAGCAGCAGCTGGCCTGGGGCTCAGCTCACGTTTACTCAGAGACTCCTCAGCACGGTCCCCCAGCTTTGCAATGAGGACACTCCTTGCAGGGGGCGGGGGGGGGTGGCTGCTGGCCTCATGGGAGACGATTCCCCACCTCTGACCAACTTCAGAATTGTTTACTGGAGCAAGTGTCCTGATAGGGTTTTCATCTGTGTAACTAGTGTGTTCTTTTTTTTTTTTTTTTGCGGTACGTGGGCCTCTCACTGTTGTGGCCTCTCCCGTTGCGGAGCACAGGCTCCGGACGCGCAGCCCCAGCGGCCATGGCTCACGGGCCCAGCCGCTCCGTGGCATGTGGGATCCTCCTGGACCGGGGCACGAACCCGTGTCCCCTGCATCGGCAGGTGGACTCTCAACCACTGCGCCACCAGGGAAGCCCCAACTAGTGGGTTCTTAATTAGCAACGTGAACGGTGACATCAGAAGTCCTGAATCAGGATGGAAATACTTATCCCCAACAGGTACAGGTGTAAAAACCTGGGGAGGCCGTGTGCAGCTGGCACCCTTAGGGATGGGCTTCCGACTGACCCTTCAACATTCTGGTGTATAGCCACTGCTTTAGGATTTCTGGGGCCCAATGCTGACTCTAAGGGTTCTGCAATCCGGCCTCTGTTGGCCTTTAATGAGACCCGCACTTCCAGGATCCTACAGAGTAGGGTCTGTGTGACCGTTCTGTTGCTTCTATAAAAAATGACCACAAGCTGGGTGGTTTAGAACAACAGGAATTCATCCTCCCCCAGTCCTGGAGACCAGACATCTGAGATCAAGGTGTTTCAGGACGGAAGTCCCTCCAGAGGCTCCGGGATAGGGTTCTTCCTGCCTTTTCCAGCTTCTGGGGGCTCCAGGCATTCCCAGGCTTGCGGCTGCATCCCTCCCGTCTCTGCCTCTGTCTTCACGTGGCTTCTCCTCTGTGTCTGTGTTTCTCCTCTTTTGTCTCTCATAAGGACTCTCTCAATTGGATTGAGGGCCACCCTAACCCAAGATGACCTCACCTCTAGATCCTTAACTACATATACAAAGAAACTTTTCCCAGATATGGTCCTGTTCATGTGTTCTGGGGGGGGGGCACATCTTTTGGGGCCAGCATTCAACCCATTGCCTGTGTATAAAATAACCCTCATTTTAGTAGATTACCAAGGTCCCGTATGGACTGGCACAGACAGCAGCCATGTGGGTGGGGTCTGGGCAGAGTGAGGACCCTGGAATCACCTGGAAGGGATGAAGTCCTGGCTGCATTAGGTGAGCTCTTCCACCACGGGGCACGTGGAAACAGCCACTCCACTCTGTCCATGGAAAGGGACCGAGTGCCGAGTCCAGAAATGGTTATATTGCAAAGCTGGCTCTCCTGGGGTCTCATCATCAATAGCATCATGTAACCAGTAACTATGGGCTTGGGGGAATCGGTTTCTGGCACGTGATGTCAGCACTGTCTCTTTAGGCTCATCCAGCCTAGAATAGGAATGTTTGAAGGAGAAGAGTTTGGGAGATTGTGAAGCTTGGTTGTCAAGGAAACTTCTCCCTTAAACTGAAGGCAGGGCTGGGAGAGCTGAACTCCAGGGATCTTTTAAAGGGGCTTCTCTGAAGCACCATCACCTGAGAGGTGGTCTCACCGTGAGCTGGGGTTTGAGAAAAGTGTGATGAGATGAAGCCTGACTTTCTGTGACAGCTGGGGAGGGGTTTGCAAAGCACCTTGGCTTTTAAGGCAAAGTTTGTTGCTGGAACAAAGTGTCTTCCAAAACTGGGCTGGAGCTCAAGATGTCTCTGTCCCCTTCTTGTGAGAGTCCAGGGCAGGTGGGTGTCAGGGCCCAGGCTCTGTCCCCCTTGTTTCTCCTCCCTGCTTCCAGGTGAGTTCTCCAACCAGCAGGGTGGGGTGACCAGCTGGGCTTCATGCCCTCCGTCCTAGGATGCAGGCTGGCCAAGGCCCTCAACACCTCCACCCGTTTCCCTTGGTAACAGGAGACACTACGCCCCAGCTGGAAGGGGTGGGAATGCTGGGAGGTGCAGTGTAGCTGTGAACAGGAAAAAGGGAAATGGTTTCTCATGGGCAGCTGCACGGCTCTCCTGTGAGGGTCACCTGGACGGTAGCACACAGACTCTGGGTCCTTTGAAGCTTTGATGCTTTGTGGTTCTGGAAATCCTATAGGAGACGGTCCACAGCAGGTGAAGCTAATGCTCTCAGTGCAGGTGGTGAAGCCAAAGATCTGCAGTTCAGACTGAAGGTGCCGATGTACATATAGGACAAAACCATCTCGTGTGATTGGACTTCAGGCACGTTTAACATGAATGCAGCCATGTTAATGCCTAGCATCTTCTATCTTGTGCCTCCCCTCAGGGACCCCCTCCTCAGTTCCTGGGGTTCCTGTAACCCACGTACAGGGGGATGGAGAGTGGGCTGTGTCCAGTCTGAGCCCTGGGTTAACCCTGCGTGTGAGTCTGCTCAGGACCGCTGTAATAAATAGCACAGACAGGGCAGCTTGGGTAACAGACCTATCTCCCAGTCCTGGATGCTGTCGGAGATCAAGGAGTGTGCACGTTGGCTTCTCCTGAGGCCTCTCTCCTTGGTGCTTAGACAGCCATCTTCTCCCGAGGTCCTCACATGGTCTCCCCCTGTGCCTATCTCTTCTTGTAGGACATCAATCTTATTGGATTAGGGTCCACCCTACTGACCTCATTTTTACCTTGATCACCTCTTTAAAAATCCCATCTCCAAATACAGCCATATCCTGGGGTCCTGGGGGTTAGGGATTCAGCGTGTGAATTTTGGGGGGATGTGACTGAGCCTATACCATCCTCCTTAGGAACCAAGTGTGCTTCGGTCCTTCCTTCCCTCAAGTCACATGAGGTGATGTAATGGCTCAAGGAGAGGCCACTCATGCAGAGTTTGTGTCCCAGCTGGGGACCCTCCTCTGCTCTCTTTGATCAGGCCGTGGCAGTGGCTGCCCCGTCCTGAGGTGAGCAGTTCTGGGGTTTCCTGCCGTGTCTCCCAGCCTGCTGACGTGCTCATTGTCAGGGAACCTAGGAGCCAGCAGCCTAGTGGGGATGCTGGGGACTCTCAGGGCCTTGGCAGGTGTCTCTCCTGGCAGATACCCTAGCGAAAGTGGGGAAACATTTGGGGGATTACAGGTGGGCGAGAGTCCGTCTCGTTTATGCTTCAGAAAGACCATGTTGGGGTGGGATGTGAGACGCACCGTGCGGGCAGGGAGTTTTGTCAGGCCTGATGGAGGAACCAGGCACCAGATCGGGCTTGGGCCAGGGCTGTGGGCGTAGAGGGGAATTAGTGTGGGAACTGGCCACAGACTGTTGTCGAAATCTCGGCTTCCCTGTGCACCGAGGCCGAAAAGAAATACGGAGACGGGTTTTGGAGGAAGAGAGAGATGGCTTTATTTTTCTGCCAGGCAGAAGGGAAGACACAGCCGGCTAGTGCCTCAAGAACTGGGCACTCCCTCCTTGAGAATCAGGGAAGATTTTATATGTGGGGCTCTCGCAGTCCGGGGTATAGGATAAGGATCAAAGTAGTGAAGGTCTTGCATTCCTCCTTTCCTTTGCATTATTTCAAAACAGACATAGTTGGCGTCAGGCCACCCGGTAATTGGGGTCCAGCAGTCTGGTAATTGCGTCCATTTGCCTCTGGTTTATCGGCCGGTGACCTTGTTTCTGAAATGAAAAACTATAGGGGGTGATTTGTTATGAGGGGCATATAGAATGTAAATGCTGGACATAATAAGGTTAGGGAGTGAGAGGCAGGGGATGTAACTCACACAGAGTCAGGGGTGATGGGTGCCGAATGTAAATTACATAGTGTCAGGGAGTGAGGTTAGCTTTGTAAAGTACAAATCTAGTTACTACAAATGAGTGACAAAGTAAAACAAGGAGTGATGAACTCTTTCAGGCCAGGTTATGTTTCTTCTGTAGCCTGTTCGCTGTTCCTTTTGTTTTCCTTGTTCTCAGGGGAGGGAAAACTTCATTTCTACTTTTGCTGCAACACGACTCTGGAGGAGCAGATGACAGTCACTGGGGCACAAGGAGGGTGGGAGCCTGGGAGGCCCCAGTGTTACCGAACAAAACATGGGTCCGCTTGCCCGAGTGCAGTAAAGCCAGTCTACTGACACCGGGTGTGGTGAAGGAAAGTGCAGCTTTAATTGTAAAAGTGCCAATACAAGGAGGCCAGGTGGCTTGTGCTCTAAGACCCCAAGCTCCCTGAAGGATTTCAGTAAAGCAATTTTAAAGGCCAGGTGAAGGAGGGAGACGCAGGGTATGTGATCATCTGGTGCACAATTCTCTGGTTGATGGTGAGGTAACAGGCAGTTAACATTATAAATTCTTAGGTGCCAGAAGCTCTGGGGCTACCTGTTCATGATCATCAAGTAGTTAATGTCTTCCACTTGGTGGTGGAGGAAGCGTGCATCAGACACTGTTATCCAGGTACTTCAGAGAGGAGCTACAGCAGAGGATATGGGGGAGGGGTCTGTCCTGGGAAGGCCCCGTAGGGTCCTGCTCAGTTACACCCGGTGCCTGGGCTCAGCAACCTGGGAAGATGGGGCTGCTCCTGGGTGTGGGGAGCTGCGGGATCCCAGTCCTCTGAGGGGCCTGTTAGCCCCCAAGGTGAGATGGGGGTGTGGGGGCTGGACAGAGGCATCTGGCCTGGGAGAGGGGTCCAGGCTGAAAATGTCACGGGAATCATCACAGGGAGGGAGAGGAAAGGCCAGTGGGGGCAGGTAGGTCACAGCAGACTACGTGCAGGTGACTGCGGTCCTGTTGGAAGCAACTCAGAGCCAGAAGGGAGTGGCCGTCAGGGGCTCAGCTCCATTCTCTTGTTCCTTTGTAAAATTGCTGTGTCAGAGTTTGAGACATCGCCAGGAGACGTCTGGGCCCAGTGCTGCCATGGCTTCATCAAAGGGCCCAGGGGGAACAGAGAACCACTGCAGGCCCTGCCCATGTCCACACTGGGAATGAACCCCATCGGACCTCCTGGGCTCACAGACTTGAGGGAACCTCTGTCCGCAGGACCGGTCTTCCTCCCTCCTCTCACCTGCTGGTCAGAGGCCCAGGAACCCCCAACCTGGATCCACCCCCAGGGCCTGGATTCTGGGACAGCTTAGGGGTAAGCAAGACAGTCATGCTCCTTTCTCTGCCTGAGGGTGAGAATGTCTTAAATGCTGCAATTGACTGATTATGGAGGGCTGAGTGTTTCCAGCAGGTATGGGTGGAAAGATGGGGCGTGGAGTTCCTATGTCTGCAGGGTCTTCCCAGCCTGAGGATGTGTGTGTTTCCCCCAGCCAGTCAACATCCTCCCAGGAAGCCCAGATCCAGGATTACGAGGGCAGAGGCTCTCCCCTTGCTTATCTGTAACCTCCCACTCCCACAGCAAGGAACCTGGCTCCCACCATCTGCCATTTATCTGTGCATTGCTCCTTTCCAGGTTACATGTGCAGAGGTTTCAGAATTGTTAGCTACTACACCCTGGAAAGAACTTCGTAGAATAAAGCCCACTGTTTATATACGGTCCATTTTGCCTTTAGTCTACAGATTCCATTCATTTCCAAAGGTAACTTGGGTCAGCACCTTTTATCCCATCCCCTACAGTGAGTGGTTTCCATATATTTCTAATACAGTTAGATTCTGTGACATTATGTATTCCATCTTGCAACCCTCCTACATCTTAAATAACTAAATTTGAATAGATTATGATTGGCCCCTTGGGCTATGCACATCTATGGGTTTACACAAATGCATAGTGACCGGTATCCACCCTAGAGTATCACATGGACTACTTCAGAACCCCCACCCCATGATCTGCTTATCATCTACGTAGCTTTGCCTTTCCCGGAATGTCATCAATGGGGTCATGCTGTGTGCAGCCTCCGCAGACTGGAGTCTTTCACTTAGCAGTGTATACTGAAGATTTATCCATGTCTTTCCATAGGCTGGTGGTGCATTCTCTTCTGCTGAGTAGTATTCCACTGCACGTGTATGGGAGGAAGAACAATTTTCCCTCTACTTTTCTAGGTTCTTGGTTGAGGCCACCCCTGCCCCTGTAATAAAAGACAGATTACCAGGAGAAAAGCAGAAGTTTAATAACATGTATACCTTCTGAATACAGGGGGGATACCACGGAAAACTGAGTCACTCCCTGAAATGACCAAAACCATCCCCTTAAATACCGTCTTCAGCTAAAAACAGAAGAAAGATGCTGGGGAAGGGGGGAAGGCCAGTTATGGCAGGTTATCATGCAAAGCACAGTAAACAAGGGTATGACTGTTTGCACATTTAAGTCAGGACTTCCCCATTGAAAAGAGTTACTTAAGATTTAATTATCCTTCTAGTTTTGGTGCAAAGAGGGACATACCCTCATAAATGGAGATTTCTCTGTTGTAAATGTCCCTCATAAAACGGCAATCTCTGTTTTCTGAGATTTTTTAAAAATAAATTTATTATTTTATTTTTGGCTGTATTGGGTCTTCGTTGCTGCGTGCAGGCTTTTCTCTGCTTGTGGCGAGCAGGGGCTACTCTTCATTGCGGTGCGCGGGCTTCTCATTGTGGTGGCTTTTCTTGTCGCAGAGCACAGGCTCTAGGCGTGTGGGCTTCAGTAGTTGTGGCACACGGGCTCAGTAGTTGTGGCTCGCGGGCTTTTGAGCGCAGGCTCAGTAGTTGTAGCTCACAGGCTTAGTTGATCTGCGGCATGTGGGATCTTCCCGGACCAGGGCTCGAACCTGTGTCCCCTGAATCGGCAGGCAGACTCTTAACCACTCAGCCATCAGGGAAGCCCGTGTTTTTTTTTTTTTTTTTTAAAAGCAGACCAATAATCCTTATGCCAGAGAGGCATATTTTGGGGTGGCATATTTTACTCGCCTTGACATGGATGTACCCCAATTTGCTTATGCATTCATCTTTTGAAGGATATCCTGATTTCTTCAAGTTTTTAGCCATTATGGAAGTGCTGCTCTTCATAATTGCATCCTTCTTTGCATTTGGACATAGATTTTCAAAGCAGTTGCCTAAATACTGGAAGTATGATTGTTGGATCCCAACGTGAGACTTGTTTAGCTTTGGAAAATCTGCCACGTTGTCTTACAAAGTGGCAGCACATGCATCCCCCCAGCTATGAGGGAGAGCTCCTTTTGCTCCTCACCCTCTAGCAATTGGTATTGTCATATTTTTGGGGCTTAGCAGTCCTAATAGGTGTGCTGTGATATCTCATGATTTTAATTTGTAGTTCCCTAATGGTATATGATGTTGAGCTTGTTTCTGTATGACTTTTACTATCTGTATATCTTTTTCGGTGGGATGTCTGTTCAGATCATGCTGTTCATGTTCATACTGAGAGGAGCCCTGTCTCCTCAGGACCTGCTGGGGCTTTGGCTTCTGGAACACGCGGGGCTGAGTCCACACTGATGGCGGGGCTTCGGGACAAGCCGGGGTCAAGTCCACACTAACAGAAGCCGGGTCTCCTCAGGACCCGCTGGGGCTTCAGCTTTGGGACACCGTGGGGTCCAGTTCATGCTGACAGGAGCCTGGTCTCCTCAGGACCTGCCAGAAGGTGATGCCGCTGAGGGAGAAGGTGAGGAAAAGTGGGCAGAAGGTTCCTGTGCATGGCTGACCGCTGAGGGTGTCTGTCTTCATAGGACCCAGGAGAGGAAGAGCTTGATGTGGAAAACTGGGTTTTTGGCCCCTTTTGTGTGTGGTGTAGACAGAGTGCAGTGTTGTTCTTTGGCGTGTGGCGTCTGGTTTTCCCAGCACCGTTTATTGAGGGGACTGTCCTTTCCCTGGTGTATGTTCTTGGCTCCTTTCTTGTGAATTAACTGACCACATGCCTGTAGGTTGATTCCTGGGTTCTCTGCTCTGTTCCTCTGGTCTGTGTGCCTGTTTTTGTGCCAATTCCACACTTTTTTGGGACTGTAGCCTTGTAATCTAGTGTAAAATCAGGGAGGAAGACGCCTCCAGCCCGTTCTCCTTCCTCAGGGTCGCTTTGGCTCTTCTGGGTCCTTTGTGGTTCCACACACAACTTAAGATTATTTGTTCTGTTTCTATGGAAAATGTCATTGGACTTTTGGTAGGGATTGCGTCGAATGTGTACATTAATTTGGCTAGAATGCATATTTTTTTAAATTAAAAAAAATTTGGGGCCACACCATGTGGCATGCAGGATGCGGGATCTTAGTTCCCCAACCAGGGATCGAACCTGTGCCCCCTGCAGTGGGACCGCAGAGTCCCAACCCCTGGAAGGCCAGGGAAGTCCCACCTTAGAATGCATATTCTCACAGTATTCTTTTTACTCATGAGCACAGGGTATCTTTCCATTTATTTTTGTCTGTTCGGTTTCCTTTATCAGTGTCTTCCAGTTTTCAGTGTGCAGGTCCTTCACGTCCTTGGTTAAATTTACTCCTAGTTATCTTTTTGGATGCAATTGTAAGTGGGATTTTTTAAAAAAATTCTTTTTCTGATGGTTCATTATCAGTGTATAGAATCACAAATGATTTTTGTGCATTGACTTTTCTTTTTTTTTGTATCCTGCAGCTTTACTGAATTCATTTTTTAGTTGTAACAGTTTTTTGGTGGTTGAATGTGGAAAACTAGAATTCAGAAATCCCACTGTTTCATCTACATCCAGGTCATCCACAGCACCCAAGACATAGTGGCTCCCAATATAATCTTCCCATGGTGCCTCTTGTAGTATGTGGACTCCTACAAGGGTGATTGGCATCCCCACTGCGGGTGAACTGGATCTGGGTAGGGCTTGGCCTCTATAACAGAGTTTGATGTCTGTATTTCTGGCATGGTATGACATGGTTGTTTTGATAAGTACTTTATTTTCTAGTAAATTTCAAGTGTATAAAAGACTTTAAATAGCAGTATAAAGTTTTCTACCTTCACAAAATACTCCAGTTTGTTTTACCCTGTGAGAGTGGGAGGGTCACTCTCCCAGGGAACAAGCACATAACCCCATAATGAGGAATAATTTTGGTTTCCACATTATAATCCTATCCACAGACCCGCTTCAACTTTTACCAGCTGCCCCAGCTTTGTGGAAATGTATTTTTCTATTCGAATCCAGTTTTCTCTTCTTGGAACCATCACTGGGGCTTTCCCTCACTTTATAAACCTTGCTGGATTGAAAGTGTACAAGATGAGCATGATCTGGGTGGTTTTCTGTGTGGCTTCTTTCACTTGGGATGTTTTCACTGTTTATCCGCATTGTAACATTGATCATTATTTCATTCATTTTTTCCATTGGGATTAAAAACACATAACATTTGCCATTTAAACCATTTTTTAAAAGCTTTTTAAAAAATTATTTTATTTTCTATTTTTTGGCTGTGTCAGGACTTTGCTGCTGCACGCAGGCTTTCTCTAGTTGTAGTGAGTGGGGGCTACTCTTCGTTGCCGTGTGCAGGCTTCTCATTGCGGTGGCTTCTCTTGTTACGGAGCATGGGCTCTAGGCGCACGGGTTTCAATAGTTGTGGCACGAGGGCTCAGTAGCTGTGGCTCGCGAGCTTAGTTGCTCTGCGGCATGCAGGATCTTCCAGGACCAGCGCTTGAACCCGTGTGTCCTGCAATTGGCAGGCGGATTCTTAACCACTGTGCCACGAGGAAAGCGCCATTTAAACCATTTGTAAGTATCCAGTTCTATGGCCTTAAGTACATTCACATTGTTGTAAAAATATCCTCACCGTCCATCTCCAGAACTTTATTTTCCCCATGTGAAACCGTAGCCATTAAACACTAACTCCCCTCAGCCCCTGGCAACCTTATTCTACTTTGTCTTTGGATTTGACTTATCTGCATACCTCATACTAGTGGAATCATAGAACGTTTGTCCTTTTTGTGTCTGGCTGGTTTCACTTAGCATAATGACTTCAAGCTTCATCCACATTGTAGCATGTGTGAGAATTACCTTAGTTTTAAAGGTTGAATCATATTCCATTGCGTATATACTACACTGTACTTATCCATTCATCTGTTGAAGGATGTGTTGTGTTGCTTCCACCTTTTGGCTATTGTGAATAATGTTGCTATGAATATGGGGTAGAGATATCTGTTCCAGTCCTTGCTTTCTAATATTCTGGGTGTACACCCTGGAGTGGAATCAAGGGATCATACATTTTCCATGCTTTTGAGGAGCCACCATACAGTTTTCCACAGCGGCTGTATAATTTTACTTTATTCCTTTACATGACAGAATAATGCAGCTTATGGATCTACCTTACTTTGCTTATCCGTTTACCTGCTGATGGACATTTAAATCTTTCCTACCCTGGGCTATTGTGAACAGTGCTGCTATGAATCGCTGGTGTACAAGTTTTTGTTTGAACGCCTGTTTTCCACTTTTTTGGTATAGATCTAGGAGTGGAGCTGTTGAACCACATGGTAATTATATTTTATATTTTTGAGTAAATGCTAAAGGTTTGTACACATAGACTGCACCGTTGTACATATCCACAAGTAACTTTTAAGGGTTCCAATTTCTCTGCATTGTTGCCAACATTTGTTATTTTTATTTACATATTTTAAAATTTATTTTGAAATTTGTTTTTATTCTAGTGTGTATGAAGGGGCATCACACCGTGGCCTTAATTTGCATTTTCATCATGACTCCTAACGTTTGACATCTTTTCATGTCCTTGTTGACAATTTGTATGTCTTGCCTGGAGAGCAGTCCATGCAAGCCATTTGTCTGTTTCAAAAATTGTATTGTTTGTCTTTTTGTTGATGAGTTGTAAAAGTCCTGGGTACGTTCTAGGTAAAGAGTCTTATCAGATATATAATGTGCCAATATTGTCTTCCATTCTGTGGGCTGTCTTTTTACTCTCTGGATAGCCTCTTTTGATGCATAAAGTTTTGTAATTTTGAGGAAATCCAACTTATCTATTTTTTTCTTTTCTTATGCTTTACTGTCAAATCTAAAAAACCATCGCTAAATTCATGGTCGGGAAGATGTAATTCCTTGGTTTATTTGAGAGTTCATTCAGTCATCCCTTGGCACTCACTAGGCCAGGCTTTAGGCCTGGGTCTGAGTCAGTGTGAGGGTTCAGGGGTCACGGTTTAGGGTTATGGGTCATCGTTGAAGAGTCACGGTAGAGGGTTGTGGTTAAAGGGTCAGGGGTTAGAGTTTAGGGGTCAGTGGCGAGGGCCTAGGGGTCTGGGGCTAGGGTTGTTAGGGGGTTACGGTTAGAGGTTAGGATTCTTAGGGTGAAGATTAGAGTTAGCTTTAAGCACAATTGGCCCTCATTGCCCTCCCCTCTCCTTCTCTGTGAAGCCTCCAGAATGGATAGGACTTGCCCAGGGTCAAACAGGAGTCAGGGAGCTGAGGTCAATAACTGTTTTTCTGGCCTCCCTTCCCCCAGTCCTGGGCTCTGAGAGAAGAATGAAATGTCTGTTCTTGTCTCGGACTGTTTCTTATCCACCTCAACCTCTGTCAAGGATTGGGGAGGGTGTCAGAAGTCATGCATGGTTTCCTTCTGCCCTCCTACCTGGGAAGGGTGATGCTGGCCCTACCCTGCCTGGGCAGCCCCAGGTTCCAGTACAGCCCAGACAGGAGGGCACTCAGTGGACATATGTGGATTTATACAGGACTGGGTGCAGTGACCTGCCAGACCCCGGATGCTGCCTTCTTGAGGGCTGGTGGGGCCCTCCTGGCACTGGAGGCATCCTTTGTCCCACCTGAGTGGGCATGAATAGATGATCAAGTCTCAGGCAGGACAGCCCTTGACCTCTGATTATCCAGGCAGGCATCTGTGGTCCTCTGGCTCAGTCCAGCCGGGGCATTGTCAGGCCCTCAGGTACAGTTACGGAGCTGACCGTGATGCCAGGCAATTCAAGAGCTACCTGGGCAGTGTAGACATTCCTTTGAGAAGTTTCAACTACCAACATGCATGTGGCTGAGAAAAAGGCCTCCCCCTCACAGCCTCATAGGCTGCCAAGAGAGGTAGTAATCCTCTAGACATTGGAGTGTGGCCCTGACACAACACCCACACAGCAGACCATGGCCCTGCAATCCTTTGTCCTTTCAGTCGTCAGAAACTTTTGACATTCATATTCATTAAGAATCAAAGATGTGGGAGCAACTGGACCTCCCAGTGGGAGGTTTACACTGACACTGCCATTGTCTTGGAGAGCCACATGCATCCATGTGGCCTCTGGAAAGCCTGCCAATTATGGGTTCCATGGCATGGAATAATTCTCGAGCCTCCCGTTACTTCATTGCACAAGAGTTTCCTTACCACCCTAGCACTTGGTTTCTTCCTCTTAGTAAAGGAGAAAGAAGAAACTGGAAAAGGAGCAGTATTGTTTTTCAGGGATGGGCAATTAATATGGCCAGGGAGATGGGATAACTCAAGGGCTCCCACCTCTCAGGGGCAGGAATGAGGTCTGTGTGTCTTCTGATGGAACATGGGCTGTTCTGGGCCAACCTTCTGAGATGTGAGGACCTGATGCCCAAGGAAGAGACTTGAGTTTACCACCACCAATGATCCTGATTTTTCAGCAAGTGAAAGAACTTCTTGCAGTCTTGGGAGGGACAGTAAGAGCACTGGATGAGTCGCTGCAGCCCCTGACCCTAAGTGAACCCCTTTCTTCCTTTTGTGTCAGATTCTGTGCTGTGCAGTGAGCTGTCAATGACATAGAATCTGTTGCCTTCTCCCAGCCAGCATCTGTTCTCAGGCCCAAGTGCCTCAGTTTTCCTTTGGGAATTACATCTCACCTGCTTCCAGTCCAAACAGTTGCAGAAGGATGACCCCATGTTCCACCCAGCCAGTCCCATTTTCCATCTTCTGGTGATGGGTCAAGGATGAGAATGAAACCCAAGCCAGATCAAAGGCATTTAAAACCATGACTTTCTTGGAATCCAAGAAAAGGAGAAACTCTTTCTCGGAAAATGGATGGTGAGTGGTTGTCAGCCTAGAACTGCTGTTGTTCCAAGGGCAGTGAGAGAGCCTGTGCCTGTGAATGGGGTCCCCCAAAGGCACTGAGTGGGACAAAGGTTTGGAGAGAAGCAAGGTCACACTGAGACAGTGTGAGCCACTGGACCTGCCAGGTCCAAACCCATTCTTCAACTTGCCACTTGCAAGTACTAATGTATTTCTACCCTTACAATAAATACTAATTTATTTTACTTCCGTAAGTGTGTCCAGTCGCTGGGAAAAGAAAAAGTCCTGGTTGATACATCTGAGTCAATAATCCCTGAACCTTCCTCAGCTGTCCTCACTGGGTAGGCGTGGCTGGGGGAGGTGAAGACACTGGGTGGGGTCATATACTAGGGGAGCTGCCAAACAGCTGTGTCCCTGCTCCTTCCCTGTCCCAGGAGAGGGAAAGCCTGGAACAGTGATAGGATAGCCAGTAGGGGAAGAGGTTCCTCAGTGGTTAATTGGCCTTTTTGTGTTTTCCTTCATTTAGGATCCATTTTGGTAATGTGTTTTTACAAAGAAATCCCCCTTTCCCTCTAGATTTCCAGTTTGTTACAGTAGGTTTCTCTTATTTTGACGTTTAATTTTTCCCATCTAATTTTCTACAGAACCATGACAAATAATGAACACATACTGATACTTTACTATTAACTGAAGTCCCTATTCATGTTCCCTTTGTTATACCTTTCCTTGTTCCAGGATCTCAGAGGACATGGGGTCATCATGTGTATTTAGTCTCTTCTGGGCTATGACAGTTGCTCAGACTCTCCTTGTTTCCATGACCTTGACAGCGTGGAGGAGGGCTGCTCAGGTATTGTATAGACTGCCGGGCGCTGGGATTTGCTTGGTGGTTTTGTCGTGGTTAGTCTTGGCTTTGAAAAAGCAGACCACAGAGGTGAAGTGCTTCCTCTTCACTATATATCAAGAGGACAGGCTCTTAAGGAAACTTCTCACTCATATTCTTAATTTTGGTCACCTAGCTGAAGTAGTGTTTGTGAAGTTTTCCCACAGTGAGGTTAATTTTTTCCCACATCCATCCTGTGTGTCTTATGTAGGAGGAAGTCATAATGCAGAAGCCACACTTGACGAGAGAGGGGTGAGCTTCACATCCTTGGTGGACAGCTGAGTGGCTATATACATTGTTTAGAAGCTTTCTGCATAGGAAATTTCTATTTAACACCATTCTTCAAAAACTATGTAATTTATTTGTACCAGTTTGGACACGTGAATAATTATTGTAAACTTTTGGTCATAAACCGGCACTACATTATTAGACTGCTTAGTTCATTCTTGCTTTGGCTGTTGAGAGCTTCTTCCATTTGCTCCTGTTTTCATTTTACATAATTTTCTTTTGTGGTTTTAAAAAATTTTTGGTGCTTCTTTACCTTCTGATATTTTAAGATTATCCTGCTTCATATATTTACTGTCTCAGTCCTAGTAGCAGCCCTTTCTTCAAAGAGCCCTTGTTCCTTTTATTAGAGAATGGTATTAAAAACTTACATGTGGGAGCTAAATATGCTCCGCTGTCAGTACATCGAAATATATGCATGTATCCCAGCCTATGCATATACACATAATTATAAAGATTTCCATGTGGAACTATGTGTAGGCTAAAGAGAGTTTATACTGATATCTCCAACCGGATCTGTTATGACATGGATATTGTAACCTTCTCCCTTTGTTTGACTGTAACATCCAACTCCTGTGGTAGGAAACCTGGCTTCCACCATTTGTCATTTATTAAATTCAGTGCTTATTCCATTTGATGACTGATATAGTAGTTTCAATACTGTTAGCTGCTACCCCTCATGGGAAAGAGCATAGAGTCCACTGTGTATGTATGGCACATTTTGTCTTTGGCCTACAGATTCTGTACATTTCCAAAGTTAACTTAGGTGTGCCCATTTGTCCCACTACCAACAGTGAGTTTTTTCATACATTTGTAAATCAGTTAGATTCTTTGTTACATTCTGTATCCCAGTCTTTGACGCTCCTATATCCTAAGTAGCTAAATTTGAATAGATTGTAAATTACTTGTTGGGTTGTAAATATCTGTGGGTGTAGCCAAATGCATAGTGACAGGTATTCACCACTAAACTATCATATGGACTATTTCAACCACATATTCCGTAAACTGTTTACCATTGTCAGTTTTGCCTTTTCTAGAATGTCATATAAATGAGGTCATACAGTGTGTAGCACTTCAGACTGCATTCTTTCACTTAGCAATGTGTTAGATGCATGTATTTTTTTTTGGCACGGATTGATGGTCCATTCCTTTATATCTCTGAATACTATTGCATTGCATGTATATGAGAGGAAAAATAATTTCCCCTCTACACTTCTGTGTTCTTTATTGAGATCTCCCTTGTAATGAAAAAGAGACGAACTGGAGAAAACAATCAGAAGTTTAATATATACCATGCGTACCTCCTGTATACTTAAAAGATACCCAGGAAAACTGAGTCACTCCCTGAAATGGCCCAAGCCGTTACCTTAAATGCTATCTTCTGCTGAGAACAAAAGAAAGATGTTAGGGAATGGAGGCAGCCATTTAAGGGATGTTATTAGGCAAAGCCCAGTAAACAAGGGTATGGTTGTTACACAGATTTACATCCAGGCCTATTCCATTGACAAGGTTTTTTTTTTTTTAAACATTTATTTATTTGGCTGTGCTGGGTCTTAGTTGCAGCCTGTGGAATCTTTAGTTACGGCATGCGGGCTCTTAATTGCAGCATGCGGGATCTAGTTCCCTGACCAGGGATTGAACCCTGGTTCCATGCATTGGGAACATGGGGTCTTAACAACTGGACCAGCAGGGAAGTCCCAACAAGCTTTTCTTGATATTTAGTCATCATTCAATTCCTGGTCCAGAGAGGGACATACTCTTACAAATGGAGATATCCTTAATAAATGTAAATTTACCTCCTAAAAGGGCATTTTCTACCTGGTTTTGAAAGATTCTCCTGGGTCTGCTGTTTCTTAAATTAATCAGTCCAAAATAATCCTTCTGTCAAATGGGCATATTTTGGGGTGGTGTATTCTGCTCCCCTTGGCATGTATCTGCCCTAATTTGCTTATGAATTCATCTGCAGAAGGACATCCTGATATCTTTAAGTTTTTAGCCATTATGAATAGAGCTGCTGTGCATTACTCGATGCTAGTTTTGGTTTGAACACAGTTTTTCAAAGCAGTTGTCTAAATTCAAGAGGTACACTTCTTGAATCCTAAGGTGAGACTTTTTAGATTTGGAAAAAACTGCCAAGCTCTCTTCCAAAGCTGGTTGTACATGCATTCCACCAGCATCTTGAGTATATTCTTGTATGCTTATTTACTGCCTGTTTATCTTCTTGGGCCAGGTGTGTGTTTCAATCTTTACCAAATTTTAATGGCGTTGTTGGCATAATTTGAGTACAAATCCTTTATCAGATATGTGTTTTGGAAATAGTTTCTTGCAGTTTGTGGTTTGTCTTCCGGTTTTCTGAATAAGGTCACCAGACCCAAAGTCATGTAGATTATCTTTTTTTTTCCTAGGATTTTTATAGTTCGGTAATTTAAATTTGTCTATGGGCAATTTTGAGTGAATTTTGGTTTAAGTTGTAAAGTTTGTGTCTACATTCATTTCATTACATATGGTTTGTAATTAATTGCTCCTTAACCATCTTTTGAGAAGATACAGTGAGATACTTGGCTCCATTTCAGTTTGGATTTCCAAACTTAGTATATACAGCAGAACTGCCTTCCGGATGAGGCCTCTGGGTTTGTGAGTGCAGCACTCCCGGCACTTTTCTCACATCCCACAGGGGGCGCCGAACCCACCTGTCTGACCCTGGGGGCACAGGTGCACCCTGCCCACAGACTTTGCTCTGTGGCAAGCAGATAGGAGCTTTGTCTCCTGTCAGGGCTTAGGTTTCTGGACCATGAGGCATTGTCCACCCTGACAGGAGCTGGGTTTGCTAAGCAACCACTGGTGAGGAGACTCCACAAGAGGAAAAAATGAGCAAGTGTGGAGAATCCTCCTGTGCAGCTGACTGCTGGGTGGGTGGGGTGCATCTTCAGGGCACTCAGGAGAGAAAGGGTTTAGTGTGGAATGCTGTGCGCTCATAGTTAGTCTTATGTGCAGTGTAGATGGTGACCGGTGTCGTTCTTTGGAGTCTGGTGTCTAGTTTTCCTGGCACTGTTTGTTGATGGCTTTGGGTAGAATAAGCATTTTAATAATAATAATTTTTCTGATGCATGAGCATGGAATATTGTTTTCTGTTGTGTCTTCAGTTTCTTTATCAATGCTTTATAGTTTTCTGGGTATAGGTCTTTCATGTCCTTGGTTAAATTTATTGCTAAATAGTTCGTTCTTTTGGATGGAATTGTAAATGAGATTGTTTTCTTAATTTTTCTTGCTGGTGGTTCATTATTAGTGTATAGAAACAAAACTGACCTGTGTATATTGATTCCATATTTTGCAACTTTACTGAATTTATTTTTTAACATACATATATATATATATATATATATATATATATATATATATATATATTGTTGCGGTACGCGGGCCTCTCACTGCTGTTCCCTCTCCTGTTGCGGAGCACAGTCTCCGGACGTGCAGGCTCAGCGGCCATGGCTCACGGACCTAGCCGCTCCGCGGCATGTGGGATCTTCTCGGACCGGGGCACGAACCTGCGTCCCCTGCATCGGCAGGCGGACTCTCAACCACTGCGCCACCAGGGAAGCCCAACATATTTTTTGAAGTAATGTGAAAAATTGCAGTACTAAAATCTCACTGTTTCTACTGCACCCCAGGTAATCCACAGGACCGAAGACATGGTAGCTACTAATATACTCTTCCCACAGTGCCTCTTAATACCATGCGGACTCCTACAAGGGAAATAAGTATCACAACTTTGGTTGAACGTGGTCTGGGTAAGTCTTGGCCTCTATCACAAAATTTGATGTCTGTCTTATCTGATTTTCTGGCATGATACTGACATGGTTGTCTAGAAAAGTCATTTGCTTTCCAGTAATTTAAAATGTACAGAAAAGTTGCAATAATGGCAAAAAGTACTCACATTTGCCACTTCACACAAAATGCTCAGTGTGTTTTGCCCAAGGAACCAGCACATAACCCTTAAATGAAGAAATCCTGATGTCCACATTATAATTTAATACTCAGCCCCACTTCAAGTTTCACCTACTGTCCCACCTGTATGAAAATGTCTTTTTCCATCCTGATCCAGTTTTCTTTTTCTGGACCCATTACTGAGTTTCCCCCTCATTTGGACAACCGTGATGGATTTGAAGCAGACAAGATGAGTAAGGGATCTAGGTGGCCTTTTCTGTATGGCTTTTTTCACTAAGAATGTTTTTTTTTCGGTACGTGGGCCTCTCACTGTTGTGGCCTCTCCTGTTGCGGAGCACAGGCTCCGGACGCGCAGGCTTGGCGGCCATGGCTCACGGGCCCAGCCGCTCCATGGCATGTGGGATCCTCCCGGACCGGGGCACAAACCCGTGTCCCCTGCATCGGCAGGTGGACTCTCAACCACTGTGCCACCTGGGAAGCCCTATTTCTAGACATTTTAATGATGGCCATTCTGACCACTATGAGGTGATAACTCACTGTAGCTTTGATTTGCATTCTCTAATAATAAGCGATGTGGAGCGTCTTTTCAGGTGCCTATTGGCCATCTGTATGTCTTTGGAGAAATGTCTATTTAGCCTTTCTGCCTATTTTTTGATTTTTTTTTCTTTTTTGAGTTGTATGAGCTGTTTGTATATTTTAGAATTAAGCCCTTGTTGGTCGCATCTTTGCAGGTATTTTCTCCCAAACAGTTAGCACAGGTTCTGGAACAACTGGATACCCACATGCAGAAGAGTAAAGTTGGACCCTTACCTCCTCCCACCCCATATACAAAATCAACGCAAAATGGACCAAAGAACTAGATGCAAGAACCAAAATTATAAAACTCGTAGAAGAAAACATGAGAGTAAATCTTCATGACCTGGGATTTGGTCATGATTTCTTAGATCTACCAAAAGCACAAGCAACAAAAGACAAAATAGATGAATTGGACTTCCTCAAAATGAAAAACAGTTGTGTATAAAAGGAGCAAGGAATAAGATAATCCACCATGCAAAATGGCCCAAGATGTTTGCAAACCATGTATCTGATAAAGGACTGTAGCCCACCAGCGAGGCCCCCGGTGGTCCAGTGCAGTGTCTGTGCGGCCCCTCCCGTCCTCGGTGATCAGGGGACTTCAGGTCCCACAGCACCCGAGGGGTGGACACGGGTCATCCTCAGCACCCTCAGGGAGTGAGTGCTGGATGGTTTTGAGCCCAGATGCACTCCCATTACTGCCCTCAAAGGCTGAAGGCTTCAGCATGCCTCCAGAAGGACACAGAGTATTTGCAAGTCTTTGAGAACCAAGAGAACAGTCTTCCCTTTTCTGAAAAGAGCATCTTATTATTTCACAGCATGACCATTTTCAATCTGGCTCTCGGGGTGCCCTCCCACCTTCTTGATTTCTCTGAGAGTGGCCATGGGGGTTTGGCTGTCCCCAGTCCCCACACCAGGTGACAAGGCCAGTGGGGCCAGACCCTGGTGGTCCTTAGCTTCGCTGGAGACTAACCCAGACTCTCAGTCTGCGATTGAACGTGGACGCCCCTGCTTCTCCCCGTCACCGCTTCTTATCTCCTCCTCTGTCTCTCTTCCTCTTGCTTTTCAGTCTCAGATTTACCTGACGGCCACCACTCACAGCTCCCGAAGAGCCCAGAGATTTCTCCTGGAAGGAAAGGTTCTGGAAAGTCAGAGGGATAAGTAAAGGATGCAGCTGATTCCCGCCTTGTGCTGACGCCCAAGAGGGTGAGGAGAGTGAGTGTTTTCTCATTAGAATTTTAAATCCTCCAAGTAATAGATCATTGGGGGGGCATCCAGTGTTCTCCTGCTCATTCTGAGAATGTCATTCCTGGATCTTAATGTGGTAACGAATTTATATTATAAATATGCAGAGCGGGGGATATCCATTCAAAAATGTGAGAGGTAACTCCAAGGGATTTACAACAAACAAGGACACAGAACCCTGTGTCCAGACACTGGCTGAGAGGCTCCTACCCTGAGCCGCAGTCCCCTGGAGGGTGGAGTGGCCATGATTCTCCTAATGCAGGTGAGCCTACACAGGCACATCCCACGTGGGACCACTGCATCGCAGAATCTTAGAGTGGCCGATGGCAGGCAGCTGGCTAGAGATGCGGACAAGAGAAAACTGCCCAGCAGCCTGGGACAACCCCGGGGTGAGGCCTTAGGAAGGGCCAGTGCCAGAGCCTCAGAGATAACTTGAAGAGAGTTCAGGCTGTTAAGGACATCATCAGAGATTCACTTAGGGACATATTCAGGGCCTTAGTTATGGACAGGATCAGGGCATTATTTAGTGACAGCTTAGACTATAAGGGACAGCGTCAGGGCCTAAGTTAGGGACAGTGTCAGTGCTTCAGTTAGAGATAACGTGAGAGCCTTAGTTAGACACAGTTCAGGCTGTTACTTAGGGATATCTTCAGGGCCTTAGAGCCAGCATCAGGGCCATAATTAGAACCAGTGTCAGGGCGTTAGTTAGGGCCAAAACTAGGGTGTTAGTTAGGCAAAGAGTCAGGTCATTAGTTACAGACAGTGTCAGGGTGTAAGGTAGGGACAGAGGCAAGTCCTTAGTTAAGAAGAGTGTCAGGGCCTCACTTAGGGGCAGCGTCAGGATGTTAGTTAGGGAGAGTCAGGACATTAGAATTTCAGATTCTGAGTTAGAGACAGCATCAGGGCCTTTGTTAGGGACAGCGTCAGAGACTTACCTAGGGACATATTCAGGGCCTTAGGGACAGGATCAGGGTGATACAGAGGAACACCTAAGGGTATTAGGGACATCTTCAGGGCCTCAATTAGGCATAGCATCAGGGTATTAGTTAGGGAAAGAGTCAGGCCATTATTATAGATAGTGTCAGTGCCTTAGGTAGAGAGAGCAGTAGGGCCTTAGTTAAGGACAGCGTCAGAGACGTATTTAGGGACATATTCAGGGCCTTAGTTATGGACAGGATCAGGGTGTTATTGAGAGATACATGAGGCTATTAGGGACAGCATCAGGGTGTTAGGGAAAGAGTCGGCCGTTATTATAGACAGTGACAGTGCCTCAGGTAGAGACATCATCACAGCCTTAGTTAGGAAGAGGGTCAGGGCCTTGGTGAGGGAGAGGGTCAGAGCAACAGTGAGGGACATCTAAGGCTATTAGGGACATCGTCAAGGCCTTAGATTGGGCCAGCATCAGGGCTGTAGTGTCGACCAGTGTCAGGGCATTAATGAGGGACAAAATTAGGGTGTTAGTTAGGGAAAGAGTCAGGTCATTAGTTACAGACAGTTTTAGGGCCTCAGGTAGAATCGGCATCAAGGCCTTAGTTAGGAAGAGCATCAGGGCCTCAGTTAGGTTCAGCATCAGGACGTTAGTTAGGGTCAGCAACAGGGCCTTAGTTAGGGACATTGTTGTCAGGCCCTCAGAGATCACTTGAGGGCCTTCGTAAGAGACAGTTTAGGCCGTTAGTTAGGGACACTTCAGAGACTTTCTTAGGGATATATTCAGGGCCTTAGGAACAGAATCAGGGTGTTATTTTGTGACCACTTAGGCACTAAGGGACAGCATCAAAGCCTAAGTTAGGGAGGGTGTCAGCGTCTTAGGGATAGTGTTAGAGACTTTGTAAGTTATAGCTTAGGCCATTAGCTAGGGACAGTGTCAGGGGCTTATTAAGGGCAGTGTCAGAGACTTAATGAGGGACATCTTCAGGGCCTTAGTTATGGACAGGATCAGGTCCATACTTGGGACCAGTGTCAGGCCGTTATTTAGGGGCAGTGTCAGGGCCTTCTGTAGAGACAGCATCAAGGCCCTTAGATAGGAAGAGGTTCAGGGCCTTAGGACAGGGTCAGAGACGTACTTAGGCACATATTCAGGGCCTTAGTAATGGACTGGATCAGGACCCCACTGAGGGACATCTAAGTCTATTAGGGACATCATCAGGGCCTTAGATAGGGTCAGCATCAGGGCCGTAGTTAGGACCAGTGTCAGGGCGTTATTTCGGGACAAAATTAGGATGTTAGTTAAGGAAAAAGTCAGGAAATTAGTTACAGACAGTGTCAGCTTCTCAGGTAGAGACTTCAAGGCCTTAGTGAGGGCATCAGCATCTCAGGTAGGAGCTGCATCAGGCCATTACTTACAGACAGTGTCAAGGCCGTAATTAGGGAGAGTGCCAGGGCCTCAGAGAAAAGCTTGAGGGCCTTAGTAAGAGACACTTCAGGCAGTTCGTTAGGGACCTCATCGGGTCGTTAGTTATGGACAGGGTCAGGTATTAGTGGAAGACAGCTCAGGCAGTTAGGCACCGTCAGGGCCTTGGGTAGGGGCAGCGTCAGGGAGTAGTTGGGGAAAGAGTGAGGCTGTTAGGTAAGGACAGACTCAGAGAGTTAGAGACAGTGTCAGGTTCTTCGTTAGGCACACTGTCATGGCCTCAGTTAAAGATATCTTGAGGGTCTTAGTTAGAGATAATGTCAGGGACTTAGTTATGGACATCATTAGGGCCTCAGAGGTAATTTGAGGGCCTTAGTGAGAGACATTTTGGGTCATTAGTGACATCGTCTGGACCTTAGTGGCGTCTTCAGTACATCATTTATGGGCCGCATCAGGGCATTAATGAGGGACAGTTCATGTTATAGGGGACTGTGTCAGGGCCTTTGTTAGGGAAAGAGTGAGGCCATTAGTTAAAGACAGACTCAGAGCCTTAGTTAGAGACAGCCTCAGTCCTTAATTAGGGAGAGTGTCAGTGCCTCAGTTAAAGATAAGTTGAGGGTCTTTGTTAAGGACAGCCTCCAGGCCTCAGTTAGGGACAGGTTCACGGCCTCGGGACTAAATTCAGGGCCTTAGTTAGGGACAGCATCAGGGATTTAGTTAGCATAAGAGGCTCGACATTAGCTAAAGACAAGGTTAGGTTAAGGTCTAGGGATAGCGTCAGGAAATGACGTAGGGATAGTGTCAAGACCATAGCTACTTAGAGCATCAGTGCCTAATTTAGGACCAGTGTCAGGGATTCAGGAACAGACAGTGTCAGAGCCTGACTTAGGGAGAGCGACAGGGCCTGAGTGAGGCCTAGAGTCAAGGCCTTAGCTAGGGACAGTTTTAGGGCATGACTTAGGAGCAGCATCAGGGCCTCAGTAGGAAGAGCATAAGGGGTTTGTTAAAGACATTATAGGGCCTCAGTTAGAGACAGCCTCATGGCCTCACTTAGGGACAGCATCAAGGCTTACTTAGAGACAGTTTCAGGACCTTAGTAAGAGATGGGTCAGGATATAAGCTCAGGATACTGTCAGGACTTTAGATATTGATGGCAGCAGGGCCTTAGTTAGGGACAGTGTCAGGGCTTCAGGTAGGGACAGCATCAGAGCCTGACTTAGGGAGAGCGACAGGGCCTGAGTGAGGCCTAGCGTCAGGCCCTTAGCTGGGTACACTGTCAGGGCATGATGTAGCAGCAGCATCAGGGCCTTTGTTGGATCCGCTATAGGGTCTTAGTTAAAGACATGATCAGGGTCTGAGGTAGTCACAGGGTCAAGTCCTCAGTTAGGCATAGCTTCAGGGCCTGAGTTAGGCACAGCCTGAGGTCATCACTTAGGGAAAGCGATAGGGCTTTCTTAGGGACAGTGTCAGGACCTTGGTTAGAAATGGGTCAGTGTATTAGATCAGGATAGTGTGTGGATTTTAGTTATTGCCAGTAGCAGGGCCTATATTAGGGACAGAGTCCGGGCCTTAGTTAGAGACAGTGTCAGGGCCTTAATTAGGACTAGTCAGGGCCTTAGTTAGGGAGAGCATTAGGGCTTCAGTTAGGATAAGAGGCAGGAAATTAGCTCGGGACAGAGTCAGCTTCCAGGCCAGGGATAGTGTCAGGAAGTGAGCTAGGGATAGCGTGAAGACATTGGTTACTGAGAGCATCGGGGCCTTAGTTAGGACCAGTGTCAGGGCATGACGTAGGAGTAGTATAAGGGCTTCTGTAGGATCAGCATTAGGGTCTTCGTTAAAGACATTCTCAGGGCCTCTGTTAGGGACAGCCTCAGGGGCTCACTTAGGGACAGCGTCAGGGCTTACTTTGGGACAGTTTCAGGACCTTGGTAAGACATGGGTCAGGATATTAGCTCAGGATAATGTCAGGACTTTAGATATTGACGGCAGCAGGGTCTTAGAGACAGTTTCAGGGCCTGACTTATGACGAACATCAGAGCCTTTGTTAGCTACAGTGTCACGGACTGAGTTAGGTGTAGTGTCAGGGCCTGAGTTCCGTCGAGCTTCCAGGCCTCAGTTAGGGACAGCGTCATGGCCTCGGGACTAATTTCAGGGCCTTAGTTAGGGACAGCATCAGGGATTTAGTTAGCGTAGGAGGCTCGACATTCGTTAAAGACAAGGTTAGGTTAAGGTCTAGGGATAGTGTCAGGACATGACCTAGGGATAGTGTCAAGACCTTAGTTACTTAGAGCATCAGGGCCTAATTTAGGACCAGTGTCAGGGCTTCAGGTAGGGACAGCGTCAGAGCCGGACTTAGGGAGAGAGACAGGGCTTGAGTGAGGCCTAGCGTCAGGGCCTGAGCTAGGGACAGTATCAGGGCATGACTTAGGAGCAGCATAAGGGCCTTGGTAGGATCAGCCTCAGGGGCTTGGGTAAAGCCATTATCAGGGCTTCTGTTAGGGACAGCCTCAGAACCTCACTTAGGGACAGCGTCAGGGCTTACTTAAGGACAGTTTCAGGACCTTAGTAAGAGATGGGTCAAGAAATGAACTCAGGATAGTGTCAGGATATTAGATATTGACGGCAGCAGGGCCTTAGTTAGGGACAGTGTCAAGGTCTTAGTTAGGACTAGCATCTGAGCCTCTGTTAGGTACAGTGTCAGGACCTGAGTTAGGAATAGTATTAGGGCCTTAGCTAGGGACAGTGTCAGGGCCGGATTTAGGATGAGCATCTAGGCCTTAGATAGGGACAGTGTCACGGCCTTGGGACTAAATTCAGGGCCTGAGGTATTCACAGCATAAGGGCTTCAGTTAGCATAAGAGGCAGGACATTTGCTAGGGACAAGGTTAGGGTAAAGTTTAGGGATCGTGTCAGGAAATGACTTAGGGATAGTGTCAAGACCTTAGTCGCTGACAGTATCAGGGCCTTATTTAGGACCAGTGTCAGGGCTTCAGGTAGGGACAGCATCAGAGCCTGACTTAGGGAGAGCGACAGGGCCTGAGTGAGGCCTAGCGTCAGGCCCTTAGCTGGGGACACTGTCAGGGCATGATGTAGGAACAGCATCAGGGCCTTTGTTGGATCAGCAATAGGGTCTTAGTTAAAGACATGATCAGGGCCTGAGGTAGTCACAGCTTCAAGGCCTCAGGTAGGCATATTTTCAGGGCCTGAGTTGGGCACAGCCTCAGACCTTCTCTTAGGGACAGTGACAGGGCTTTCTTAGAGACAGTGTCAGGACCTTGGTTAGAAATGGGTCAGGATATTAGCTCCGGATAGTGTCAGGATTTTAGTTATTGCTGGCAGCAGGGCCTATATTAGTGACAGATTCCGGGCCTTAGTTAGAGACAGTGTCAGGGCCTTAGTTAGGGAGAGCATTAGGGCTTCAGTGAGGATAAGAGGCAGGAAATTAGCTCGGGACAGAGTCAGCTTCCAGGCCAGGGATAGTGTCAGGAAATGAGCTAGGGCTAGCGTGAAGACATTGGCTATTGAGAGCATCGGGGCCTTAGTTAGGACTAGTGTCAGGGCCTTAATCAGGTCCAGTGTCAGGGCTTGATGTAGGGATAGCGTCAGAGCCTAACTAAGGTACGGCAACAGGGCCTAAGTGAGGCCTATCTTTAGAGCCTGAGTGAGGGACAGTGTCCGGGCATGATGTAGGAGTAGTATAAGGGCCTCTGTAGGATCAGCATTAGGGTCTTTGTTAAAAACTTCTCAGGGCCTCTGTTAGGGACAGCCTCAGGGCCTCACTTAGGGACAGCATCAGGCCTTAATTTGGGACAATTTCAGGACCTTAGTAAGACATGGTTGAGGATATTAGCTCAGGATAATGTCAGAAGTTTAGATATTGACGGCAGGAGGGCCTTAGAGACAGTGTCAAGGCCTGACTTAGGATGAGCGTCAAAGCCTCTGTTACGTACAGTGTCAGGGCCTGAGTTATGAATAGTGTTAGGGCATTAGTTAGGAATAGTGTTAGATCCTTAGTTAGGGACAGTTCTGGGCCGGATTTAGGACGAGCATCTAGGCCTCAGTTTGGGACAGTGTCACAGCATTGGGACTAAATTCAGGGCCTGAGTTGGCACAGCATAGGCTTCAGTTAGCATAAGAGGCAGGACAGCTGCTATGGACAGGGTTAGGGTAAAGTTTAGGGATTGTGTCAGGAAATGACCTAGGGATAGTGCCAAGACCTTAGTTACTTAGAGCATCAGGGCCTAATTTGGGAGCAGTGTCAGGGCTTCAGGTAGGGACAGCGTCAGAGCTGGACTTAGGGAGAGCGACAGGGCCTGAGTGAGGCCTAGTGTCAGGGCCTTAGCTAGGGACAGTATCAGGGCATGAATTAGGAGCAGCAGAAGGGCCTTGGTAGGATCAGCCTCAGGGGCTTTGTTAAAGCCATTATCAGGGCCTCTGTTAGAGACAGCCTCAGGGCCTCACGTAGGGACAGCGTCAGGGCTTACTTAGGGACAGTTTCAGGACCTTGGTAAGAGATGGGTCAGGAAATTAGTTCAGGATAGTGTCAGGATATTAGATATTGATTAGGGTATGGGTAATGGTATGGGTTAGGGTTAGGGTACGGGTTAGAGTTAGGGTACAGTTTAGTGTACGGCTTTGGTTTAGGGTTAGTGTATGGGTTAGGATTAGGGTATCGGTTAGGGTTAGGCATAGGGTAAGGTTTAGGGTTGGGGTTAGGGTTAGGGTAGGGTTTATGGTACAGGTTATGGTATGGCTACGGTTTAGGGTTAGGGTGTGTGTTAGGGTTAGGGTTAGGGTACAGGATAGGGTACATCTATGTGTTAGGATTAGGGTACAGGTTAGGGTACGTGTTAGGGTTAGGGTATGGGTTAGGGTTTGGGTAGGGTTTAGGGTACATGTTAGGGTACAGCTACGGTTTAGGGTTTGGGTATGTGTTAGGGTACGTGTTAGGGTTGGAGTACGTGTTAGGGTTAGGGTACGGGGTAAGGTTCGGGTAAGGGTTAGGGTTAGAGTACGGGTTAGGGTTAGGGTTAGGGATAGGGTTAGGGTTAGGGTTAGGGTTTAGGGTTAGGGTTAGGGTTAGGGTTAGGGTACGGGTTAGGGTTAGGGTTAGGGTTAGGGTAGGGTTAGGGTTAGGGTTAGGGTTAGGGTTAGGGTTAGGGTTTAGGGTTAGGGTTAGGGTTAGGGTTAGGGTTAGGGGTTAGGGTTAGGGTTAGGGTACGGGTTAGGGTACGGGTTA